>NC_054829.1:43716343-45030093 GCF_018345385.1 Vulpes lagopus | reverse complement strand
TTAATAGTTTTATTTTAAATGCCTTGACTTTAGTTTATGTATTTGACCATGCTAAAATATTACTATTTGAAATCCTTTGTAATAGGAACTTGGAATTAAAGGCTGCCTTTAATAAATGATCTTCTCCCAGACAGCCATGGCTCAACTCTTCACTTCCTCATCTTCAAAATTTTACCCCAGTGATAGCTTGTCAGTGAGGCCTTTACTGACTACCTCTCCTAAAATTGCACCCGCACACACACACTCTTCATTCCCTTTACCCGATTCTGTCCTTTCCCAATATGAATGACTTGAAACATACCTCAAGGTTGACATATTTAGAACATTCATGGTCTGTCTCCTTGCACTAGATTGTGAGTTCCAGGAGGGAGAGATTGTTGTGTCTCGTGTTTTGATGCCCAATGTTTTAGTATTTTATGGCCCATTCAGAGGAGCAGCCTTGCAAGGGTCATCAGAGCCCAGCAGAATGAGGAGGCTAGCCACACAAGGGGTGAACTGTTGCAAGGGCTCAGAACCTCAGTGGGAGAGTAGGGCATCCTTGCAAGAGGACAGCCCAACAAAAGGGTTTAGGAACCTGAAAATGATGAAAAGTTACCCATTTGGGGGCAGAGAGGGGTGCGCCTAGCGTGGGCTATCAGAACCCAGGCAGAGTGAGGATGGTATCCAAGTGGAGCAGTTTGGGACTTACACTGGGGCAGATTGGGCAGAAAGATGGAGATGTGGGGAAGAGGGTGATGGTAGGGATCAGAGACTGGTTATAAATGGATTTATCAAACAAGCAAATATATGAAGGGTAATGGAAACCAGATCTGTCACTGTTAGAGAAATATAAAAAGAGAGGAAAGTAGAATGAATGCTGTATGTACTGGATTGGAATTGGGGGTATTGGTGTTAACTGATATTTTTCAATATATACAGATAAATATAGAAATAAATACATATGTAAGTATGTGAGTATGTTTTCTGGTTTTGTCTGCTGAGGCTGAGATTAGCAACTGCTTTCTCCAACCAAGAGCAGTAAATACACCTACACAAATCTACTACACAAATCCTGACCTCTAAATGCCATTTCCTCTAAAAGGAACCTTCGAGAAGTGTCTGACCCCAGGCCAAGGGCAAAAAAAGCATAAAGAAAAACCAGAAATGTCTTATTGTGCAAGAAAATAAGTGTTCAAGAAAAGAGGGTGCCATAAACAGGATATTTATACGGTTTCTGAGCAGTCCTGACAAAATAACTATTAATTACAAAAGGGAAAGAGTAGCTTTACAGTGAGAAATCCTGACAGACCGTAATTTAACCAGGGGATCCAAGTAAATAGCATCAGTAATGGAACCCATTTACGCTGTGAGCCAGAGGACGGGATGCAGGAAGAACACGGTGTCACTTCTGTGGTATTCCTCCCTGTCGAAACTTCGTAACCTGAAATCTAATCATGAGGAAATACCGGACGAACACAAATTGAATACTATTCCACAAAATGTCTGGCCTTCAGATGAGTCAAGGTCATGAAAATCAAGAGAAGCCTGAGGAACCATTCCAGATTGAAGGAAACTAAATGGATAGAACAACTAATGGCAGGGCAAGGTTCTAAACCAGACCCCGTGGCTATGAAGGACCTTGGGGCAACTAGAACAATTTACATGAGTTTTGAAGAACAGATGGTAGGAAGCAGCAGCGTTAACTTTTGATTTGGGTTATTAAATCATGTTATGCAGTAGAATGTCTCTGGAGACACTCCGACGCATTCCAGGGTAAGGATGCATCACATCGGAAACCTAATCACAAATAATTCAAAGAAAAAAGTTCCTGTGAGCCTATGATTATTTCAACATTAAAAAATATTAATGAAACAGCAGGCACAGTCCCTGCAAAAGAGAAAAAAACAAAAAGTTCATGCTTTTTGTACATAGGGAGAAATTCACAAAGTGAATTAAAATTAGAATCTAATTTCTATCACTCTGATTCAGTTTTTCTCACATATTTTGTTTTTGGGCTGTGAATGAGTATCTATGAAATGAAAACCAAAACCAGATATTAATGATAGATATCTCAGGGGCAGGAGAAGACATGTCATCTTAATTTTTCCAATCCATTCAACATGCTAAGCATCAATATGATGTTAATGGGTTTGGCTTAAAAATTTTATACACTTATCATCACATTCCCCTTAGGGAAAAGGAGACCAAACACCTCTACAACTATGAGCTGTTACTTGAATTCACATAAGTTATTTTGGGGGGAAATGCAGCTGTCTGAGCATCAACTTAATTTTAGATATCATAAGAGAAAATGATTCTGCCCAAAAGAAAGTGGTTTATCCACTAGAAGTCCTGCCCCATACTATGATTGAGTTCATGGACTTCTACAGCTTCCACAGAATCATCAGCTCATTCTTAGCTGTAAAGGAGCCCTACTTCAACCTAATTTCTCAGTTTGACCCACACTTTTGGCATTTACTGTATAACCTTGAGCAAGTAGTGTTCCTGAGAACACTACTTGCCCACCTTACGTGCTTTAAAAAAAAATGACAGTTGCTGTTATCATGACTAATTTTTTTAAAGAAAATGTGATCATATTATTAAGATCCCATATTGATAGTGTATTGACTTCCAACCCTCTGATGGTCAAAACTGTCTTATCATGCAGCCATACACACCTAGATCACCAGCACCACCACCACCAACACAAACATCATGCTGCTGGTGTCTATCTAATGACATGTTCCCAACAAAACTGAGATTGACGGGGGACACTGAGGAGTCCAGCGAAGTTAGAGATGGTGCAAGTGATCTCATCTACAACTGTTCACAGCAAGGAATCACCAAAAAAGCAGTGACTTCAGCCATGGCCCCACCTCTCTCCATGCCCTGAAGACAGTTGGAGGCATTCACACATGTCTTTTCCCCAGATGGTCTCATTGCTTTCTCTCTCATTTTGTTCATGTCTCTGCTCAAATGTCACTTCTACAGAAAAATCTTCCTTGACTAATATAAAACGACTCTATAAAATATCCCCATCACTCTCTTTCCTTTTTCCCTCTGTCCATTTTTCTTTATGACCTTTATTATCCTTCTCACTACCTGGCATTTTAGTGGGGAGGGAGGAGGCATGTGTATGAGCAACTGGACAGGAGCTTATTGTCTTTCTCTCCCGAATGGAAAAAAAAAAATCTCCATAATGGCAGGGTTTTTGTCCTTTTTTTGTTTGTTTATTTGCCATCAGAACAATATCTCATATGATAGGTGTTTGGTAAATGTTTATTAAGTAAATGAATTGATGAATCTAATTGTCAGCTGGTAGTTTGGAGACCAATAAACCCAGTTTTTAATTGGGGCCAAAGATCTTTGGGAAAAAATGTTCCCATGTTTGCTACAGGGGGATTTACAAGGAAAGGAGACAACTTCAGTATAGTTCATGCAAAACAAAACAAAGCAAGCAAATGAACAAAAATCCCCACAAAGTAGCCTCCACCACAACATAGCTCTTAAGACACATTTGTAAAAGCATATATTTTTTCTATTTTTTCTTTTCTGTTTGTTTTCATGATTGAGGTTTTCCTTTTAATGGAATAGGTTTCCAAAAATAGAACACCACCCTATAACATTGCACCTCTAGAACTTAGTAGGCTAACCTGTAACTACTGTCCAGAACCAGTTCATTTCTAAGTCATCACTGGCTCCCTATCATCCTCAGAGTAAGAGCCAAGCTCCTTAGCAGGCAAGGAAAGTTGGGCTGGGGCTGCTCACTCCCTCTTCTCCTCTGAGGTACCTGCGGTGTCTGGTCTCAGTACTGAGATACTTCCAGTTTCACCTCAGTCTGCAGTCTCTCTGTTTCTCCGTCTTGATAAACACCTACCTATTTTTAAGTCTCTGAGGGAGGTATTCCTGACCTTTTATTTCTACCATGACATTAATGAAAATCAAACTAATTCAACATTATGGTCAATAGTAGGTTTATAACTCTGCTAAAACTGGCTGGAGCAACTAAAATTAATACAGCCCCTGCTTTTTCTCTATATACCCCTCCACACACACACATACACCCCCCCACACACACACATACACACATTATAGGTACCTCTGAATACATATCTTTAAAATGTTTTCTTTTAATTTACAAAACAATTCATCTTATTCCATATAGACTATAGCTTCTGAGATCCTAAGTATGATAATATAATATGCATCGCACCAATACCTGTGGAATTGTACCATCATTCAAATCTATAAAAGAAACTGAATACAGGCAGAAAAACATTCCCAAGACTAGCTGTTTATCCCCCTGCAAATAATTGTACAAAGAATATCCAACTTTTAGGAAAAATAACAAAAAACACTTAACACTAGTTTAGTCAGATGTATCTCTGTGAACCTATTTATCATCTTTCAACTCAACAAGAGCTTTGAATGAGGAAATCCAGTTTGTTCTGTCACAAAATTTCATATTCCAAGACTTCTTGAGTCTAAATTATAGCACAGAAATAATGGTGTCATACTTAGATACATTACATGAAATTTTCTCAAGGCAAAACATAAAATAAAGCTGATATCTGATAAGCATCTTTATTTCTTATGTCAAAAACAGTCCCCCAGGGGTTAAAACTAGAGGCTGTAGTTTGAGTTTCCTAAGGAATGAAAGAAAGATAAGATCTCAAAAGTGACGTAAATAATGAAGTAGGCCAGATACCATATACCAAAGACTTTTTACTAGGCTTCCACTTTAAATCTTTATCCAAAAGTTTTGTTTTGTATTCAGGCTCTTTATTTTGAGTAAAGAGCATCTAGCTTTGGTTGAAAAAGAAACACACACACAAAATTAACAAACACACACATAAAGAGAGACTTTGTACTTTCATTGGAAAGAGATCATTAAGATCACATATCTTGTTACCAAACATCAGTAAATAAAAGATGATCTTTGAGAAGATTCTTCTTCAGAAATGCAAGTGTTAAGAGGATTCTTCTTTGAACTTTTCTTTGGAAAACTCTGTGAAAATCAAACACTTCTGAGAAAATATTCTGTTTTTATTTTTTGTATCCTACGTACTTCCAGAAAAGATTTGAGGAAAGTTATAGTGGTAAATCACATATACAACGTATAATCATGTATAATTTTATATATTTCTTTAAAACAATTGTTGCTTGTCTTTTGTACTAATGATGTGGTAGACATTTATCTAATACAAATAAAGAGAAAAAGTCAACTGTCAATTATGAGGGACTGTGGAAATATAATGGACAATGTCCAATGTTAGAACCTAAGAAATATTTTTCAAATGAATCCTTCATAGACTTTTATTAAAAAATTTTAAAACTTGGCACAGTAAAGGTATTCTGTATGGAGTCAACATGATGTGATATACATAAGATACTCTCTATCTAGCATGACAACAATTACAGTGGCTTTTTATTGTCAATGTAGTTAAGCTAAAACTGTTTCCCAGAATTTCCCTCTCTGCATGGTTCTGGGTTCAGGTTGGTGCAAGAGAAAATTTTTCCAGATTTAGAAAGCAGAAGTGAAGCAGCAGCCATATTCAAGCTTAGGATGTTCGAGTTAGGTCAGGCACCATTGCAGCTCACACACATTGTTGTGGGTTTACTGACTCTTTGTGTTCCCATAGGAAGGCTGGGCTCTCAATTTCCTACTTCCTTCCAGAGCTCTGTAGGACAGCAGCTGAGCCCGCCGGACCCCCAACAGGGACTGGGCTTATCTCCTTCCATTTGTTTGACTTTGGGAACAGACTCATGTGTTGCTCCAAGAGTACACTAGATCTTCTGCAGGTTATTCAGTCACATCACTGAAAAAGTGGTGAGAGCTTGATAAAGAGTATTCTAGTTATTAATCCTGAATATCCTAGACTAATAAAAGAAATCCTAGAAAAAGATAATATTGTTATTAAGATTTACTTGGCTTATTGCTCCCTTTGGGGATATTTTTAACTTCATACCATAAACAGAGTTTGTAAGAGTGACCAACTTTCCCAAGAAGGCTGTCATTTGGGCCAAGGAAAACAAATGGTACAAAGATGGAGGCTCATTCTAGAAAGATTTTTGTAGAACTGACAGTGTAAAAGACATAGCTAGTCTCCATGGTTTGGACAGGCTATCCCCAGAACAGTATAAGTTGCTTCATTATTCAAAATAGAGGGAAAATATGTATAACTACAAAGCCAGTCAACTAGAACAAGAAGGAAATACTATCACTATTTTATTCGACTGACCTGGAAGCCTAATCATTGTAGTTAGACAACAGAAACAAGAATGATGAGGACTAGAAAGGAAGATACATTGTTTATAAATGATTGTCTATATGGAAAATTCAATAGGCACTTTAGGCAAATTATTACAATAATTTTTTCTAAGTTCAGAAAGTTTTTTGGGAAAAAGATCAATTTGAAAATACATATGGTGTTCTTATACAAAACAATGACAAATGAGAAAATACAATATTTAAAAATTCTGTTCCATGAACAACAGAAACTACAAAGTACCTCAGCAGAATTCTACCAAAAGATATGAAAGTCATTTTTGGAGATAATAGTAATACTTAATTTAGAGACATAAAAGACTTACTAGATGTACAGATATATTATGCTCATAAGTGGAAAGACTCAATAATGTACAGATATTATTTCCTATCAAAGATATTTATAAATACCATGCAATTCCAATTGATATTTTTTTGTGGAATTTGTGAATGTGTGTGCAGCTTAATAAAATTATTCTAAAATTAAAGTGTGGAAGAGTAAACAGCAAGAATAATCAAGCATATTAGTTTCCTATTGCTGCTGTAACAAATTACCACAAACTGAGTGACTTAAAACAACATGAATTTATTACTTTACTGTTCTGAAGGTCCAAAATTCAAAACGAGACTTACAGGGCTAAGATCAAGGTGTCAATAGGCCTGTGCTTCTTCTGGAGGTTCTAGGAGGGAATTCATCCCTTGCTTTTGCCAGTTTTTAGAGGCTGCCTGCATTCCTTGGCTTATGGCCATATCACTCTGACTTGTGCTTCTATCATCTTATCTCCTTCTCTGACTCTGACCCTCCTGCTTTCCTTTTAAAGGACCCTTGAGATCGCACTGGGTTCACCTGGATAATATAGGATTATCTCTCCATCTCAAGATCATTAGCTTAACCACCTCTGCAAGGTCCCTTTTGCCATGTAAGGGAAAAGGGTTCTAGGGACTAGGATGTGGACATTTATGGGGGGCCATGGGGACATTATTTTGTCTACCACACCAAGGCAATTTTGATGAAGAACTAGGAGAGGGAATTTGACGTACTAGATACTAAGACTTCTAATAAAGCTATAATGATAAAAATTGGGTGACACAAAAAGAGGTATTAACCCAGAACTTGGTACACAATAGAAGTAATATTACATATTAGGAGGGAAAGTCAATAAATACTGTTTTTTTCTAAACATTTTATTTATTTATTCATGAGAGGCACAGGGAAAGAGAGAGGCAGAGACATAGGCAGAGGGAGGAGCAGGCTCCATGCAGGGAGTCCGACGCAGGACTCAATCCCTGGTCTCCAGGATCAGGCCCTGGGCTGAAGGTGGTGCTAAACCACTGAGCCGCCTGGGCTGCCCAATACTGTTAAGACCATTAGCTATCTATGCAGGGAAAAAAATAATTAGATCCCTACTTCATGAAATATGTGAAAATCAATTCAGATAAATTGTGTGGACATAAAGGTAAGGAAAATATAAACATACAGGCAAATAATTTTATGACCTCAGAAAGATTTCTTAAACAGATCGCAAAAGCACAAATAATAAACTGTATACATTAAAATGTAATACTCCTACAGGGCACCTGGTTGGCTCAGTCGGTTAATCTTCCAACTCTGATTTTGGCTCAGGTCATGATCCTGGGATCAAGCCCTAAGTTGGGCTCCATGTTCAGCTGGGAGTCTGAAATTCACTCTCTCTCCTTCTACCCCCTCCCCTAAATGGTGCTGTCTCTCTCTCTCTCGCTCTCTCTCTCAAAAAAAATCTTTTTTAAAAAATGTAATACTATACAACAAAAGCCTTTGCCATCCATGTGCCAAGAAAAACATTAGCACTGAGAATATAGGAAGAACATCTGTAAGTCATAAGAAAGTTGAGTTACACAAAAATTAACTCAAAATGGATTAGAGACCTAACTTTAAGAACTAAAACCATAAAAATCTTAGGAAAAAATAGGGGTAAAAGTTCATGGTCTTGGATTTAGCAATGGTTTCTTAGGTATAACATCAAAAGCATAAGCAACAAAATTAAAATATAGGAAAATTGGACTTCATCAAAAATAAACTTTTGCATCTCAAAGGACACTACCAAGAAAATGAGAAAAACATTATTTGCAAATCATATAATTGATAAGCATCTAGTATCCAGGATATATAAAGAGCCATGACAACTCAGTAACAAAAAGATAACTCGTTGAAAATGGGCAAAGGACTTAAATAGACATTTCTCCAAAGAAGATATAAAAATAGCCAACAAGCAAACATGAAAAGATGTTCAACATCATTAACCATTAGGGAAATGCAAATCAAAACCACAATGAGGTAAAGCTTACACCCACTAGAATAGCTATAATAATAATAATTTTTTAAATGGAAAATAACAAGTACTCATAAGGATGTGGAGAAGTAAAAATCCTCATACATTGCTGATAGGAATGTAAAATGATGTAAATATTATGGAATGCAATTTTTGGTGTTCGTCAGAAAGCTAAACATAGGCATTATGATTAAGCAATTCCATTCCTAGAAATACACCCAAAAAATTTAAAACAAGGACTCTAACAAATACTTGTATGCCGATGTTCACAGTAGCATTATTCACAATAGCCAATGAAAACAATCCAAATGTCCTTAACTGTTGAATGGATAAATCCACACTTTTTGTATGTGGTACATACAAATCAATATTATTCAGCCATAAAAAGGAATGAAGTACTAATACCTGCTACAACATGAATGAGGCTTGGAAACAGGCTAAGTGAAAGAAGCCAGTCACAAAAGGCAACATGTTATACAGAGGGAGAACAGGGAGTGACTGCTTAATGGGTATGGGCTGCCTTTGGGCAGGATGAAAATGTTCTGAAACTAGATAGTGATGATGGTTGTACATCATTGTGACTGTACTAAATGTCACTAATGGTCAATTTTGTGTTATGTATATTTCACCACAATAAATAAAGCACCAGTGATACATTATGTACATTAAGATGCAATATATATCTTATCCAGTGAAAGACATCATAAATAATGTGAAAGGGCAACCCACAAACTAAAAGACTTTTGCCACTTATGCAGCAAAAAAGCATAACATCAAGAATATAGAAAAGTATTTCTTAAATCTATGAGAAAATACGAATAAAAAAATGGAAAAGGGATCCCTGAGTGGCGCAGCGGTTTAGTGCCTGCCTTTGGCCCAGCGCGCCATCCTGGAGACCTAGGATCGAATCCCACGTCGGGCTCCCAGTGCATGGGGCCTGCTTTTCCCTCTGCCTGTGTCTCTGCCTCTCTCTATGTGACTATCATAAATTTAAAAAATTTAAAAAATGGAAAAATGAGCAAAGACACCATTACACAATTTATAGAAAAGAGAACCTAAATGATCCCAAAAAAGTAGGACAAAATGTTTAGCCTCATTAGTTATCAGGAAAATGAAAATGAAAATATATTTTGCACCCATAAGACAAGTAATACAAGTAATATCAGTAATATTATCTGATAATGATAATACCTGGTATTAGTGAGGTTATAAAGAAATAGAAGTATAGAACAGAATAGAATAGAGAAAATAGCAATAAAATAGAAAGAATTCTAATACATGGCCAGTAGTAGTACACATCAGAACCATTTCGGAGACCAATTTGGCAACAGTTGATAAAATTTAAAATCTGTATATTGTACTGATCAGCAATTCCACTTTTAGAAATATACTCTTGAGAATATTATCTTAGTACAAGGAGATGTATATACATATGCCCACTTAGCATTGTTTGTTACTGCAGAAAGGGAGGGGAGAAGGAAAGAGCTTTAAATAGATTGTGGAATAGTCTCACATTAGTTAGAATGGATGGCTAAACTAGATATAAGTGCTTCCTTATGGATAATTCTCAAAAACAATATTATGTATTTAAAAAAAGACAAGTTTAAGACTGATTTATAGGATAAACTGAACTTGCATAAAGTTTTAAAATACAGACATGGACCAAATGTTGTTATCAATGTAGACATCTGTAGCAAAGATATAAAATATTAGAAGGAAAGGGTACCCAGCAACTTCCCAATGGTCTTGTCCCTGGGATGGAGGGAGAGGAATGGGGTGGCACAAAAGAAATATTGTCTCTAATTTTTATGTCTTACAAAAATTTGAAGCAAATAAAACACATTGTTAATGCATGTTAATTCTGAAGAGTGAGCACCCATGTTTTTGTTATATTACTCTCCATGCTTTCTTTGAGTCTAAGATTTTTTCAGAATAAAATAACCAATAGACTATTAATGTAGGGAAGTAAAGTAGGAAGCAACTCCGCAAAAACTAAGTACAAAAATGTGTAAATTTTGCTATGGTGACAAAATCAACTAATAAGTTGTGTGTGTGTGTGTGTGTGTGTGAGAGAGAGAGAGAGAGAGAGAGAGAGAGAGAGAGAATGTTCCACGCAATAGAAGCAGCCAAGCTCTGCTTCTCTGAAGAGAGATCTCATAACAACAACTTTGGTGACACACCCTGGTCAGAGATCCTTGGACAGTACGGTGCCCAAACACTTGTGTGTTTGCCTAGGACAATGTGTGCTGCAGTCAACCAGGGGCAGGCACTTCCTGTTACTCTTCCAGAGAAGGTAGCCAAATAACAAATTCAAAACAAAAATTATCATCCATTCCTGTCTAACTCAATATTTTTCATATGCTGGGTTCATTTATTTTCTTCCTGACTTAAATCTGATATAAGAAATATTGTTTGAATCAAGAAGGTTTTTAGAGGACTTTTGCTACTATAAATATAACTAGAAAAAAGTGATCTCAGATCCATTTACCTTTGAGACCGTCTCCTGACATCAGCTCGTTTTCTGAAGGATAACACATGGCACATATTCCCACCACTCATTTAATTTGCTGTTGATTTTCTGGGTGGCACGTTCTAAGTTAACATTCAAACAGCCATTCAGAAATGAAAATGTATTGACAAAGGAGCCAAAAGATTTCAGCAGCCCTACATTTCAGATCTCTTCTTGGTTTGATGCATCCAGATTGCTTGCCTGCTCAGCATGCAGGAATGCTTCATTTACACGCTACTTCTGCAAACTAATAAACACTCCTTCCTAATGCAGGGCTAGCTGGCAGAAGCCCTGACTTAGTGTTCTTTGGGTTTTTTGAGCCTTACCACAGGAGATAAAGCAGGGAATTCTGTTCCTAAGAATCATCACAAACTTACAAAATCGTGTGTCAGTAAATGCTACATTAGGATGGGATTTCTGTTTGGTCAGGTTGATGACTATTATTTGCATAGCAAGCTTTCTGAAATAAGGAGAGTCAATGATAAAATTCATAAACTTTTCCTACATCTCATTATTCAAAATTTTCTAGAACACAACCTTTCCTGTTAGAATATAAACTTGGGGGCAGGTATATGGTCCTACTTATCTAACACAGGGCCTGGTACCTAGTTGGTACCAGTTGAAAATAGTGCAAACATCAGATGATCACATAGATCATGGATTGCATTATCTAACCAAGACACAAGAAGCATGCTCTCCCCTCTAGTCTTAGAAGATTGAACAACAATGAAAAGAACTAAAACTACTACAATTCTAATTATCCTCAATCAAGAAAACCATCTTTTCACATCTGAAGAAATCATGAGTACAGTAATTGTAATTTAGAAAAAAAGACTATCTCACTGTAAAATGTGTAGTGATAAATAACTCATGAACTATTATCCATTAATCTCTAAAGAATAATTCTTTATATTAAAGAACAAGACCGGGATCCCTGGGTGGCGCAGCGGTTTGGCGCCTGCCTTTGGCCCAGGGCGCGATCCTGGAGACCCGGGATCGAATCCCACATCGGGCTCCCAGTGCATGGAGCCTGCTTCTTCCTCCACCTGTGTCTCTGCCTCTCTCTCTCTCTCTGTGACTATCATAAATAAATAAAAAAAAAATTAAAAAAAAATTCTTAAAAAAAAAAAAAAAAAAGAACAAGACCAAAATTTTTGGTGTGTGTGTTTTAATTTTTATGTGTGTGCATATGCACACTTATAAAAGAGGAAACACTGACTTTCATTTATAACCCTAAAGTTTCGAGATCTTAGGTGGATGGGCCATGGTACCTAAGGAGACTCTTTGCTAAGCAGCCTGATGGGTCTGGGTGTGTCAATTTGTGTATAAGTAAGATGGCAGAGCTGACTAGTTCTGATAGAGAAGACTTTGCAATTGGGGGCACAGTAGAAATATATCTGAAAAAGAGAAGAGCCTGAAACATCAGTGTGCTGTGTGTAGAAGAAATATCAGAGAGAGAAACCCCTGGGAAGATATAGCCAAGGACCAGGAGAGGCCTTTCGGAAACAATTGCCTAATTAGTGTTTAAGCTGTTTGCTATGAGATTTATGACGTAAAATGCCTCTGTCATCTCCTGAACAAAATCTTCAGTTTACATTACTGTGTGAGCAAATGCTATTTAAGGATCTAAGAGAAATGCTGAACTCTTTTTTCTGGGCTTACATGGAGCAAAAGAGAGAAAGGACATACAGACAAAGGTGGTAAAGGAGGAGGGTTCAGCTGATGCCCTGACAGTCCCTCTCAGATGTCTCTTCAGAATCTCAAACTTAACATGGTCAAAATAGAGCTCTATTCTGCAACTTCCCCAGTTCTCCTCATGTTGTTAGATGGCACCACACCAACAAGCTGCTCAAGCCAAAAACCTACATATTGGGCTTACTTCCTCACCTTCTCTTAACTCCTTATCTATAATCCATTAGTGAGTCCTGCCAACACCACCACACAAACATACCCCAAATCCATCCACTTGGCCACTCTTGTCCAAAATCACATGTCAGTCAGGAGCTCCAGCAACAGCCTCCTAACTGATTCCTTTACTTCTGCTTTTACCAGCCACACCCACCCTGCACTGACTCACTGGTCTCCTCTTCATTTGGCAACTATAGTGACCCTTAGAACTCAAGACTATATCATGTCCCTCCCATGCTTAAAACTCCAATATTTGTCCATCCTACTGAGAATACAATCTTCCTTCACCATGGCTCACAGATGTGAACTGACCCACCCTTTAGGCCCTGTCTTAACCCCTCTCTCCATTCCCCTTTTATCTCAGCAGTACTGCATTACTTCTGTTTCTCAAATGCCTTGCCCACAAGAGCATCTCCTTTTCCTGGAATGTTCTTCCTCCAGATTTTTGCATGGCTAGCTCCATTTTTAAATAAGATCTCAGCTCAAATGATACTTCCTCCAAAAATCATTCCTTATTCTAATTCAGCCATACTTTCATTAGAAGCTCTCCATCATATGATCCTGACTTAATATCTTCATAGCATTTATCACTATTGGAAATTTTTTCACCTCTATTCACTATCTTCCCTTATCAGAATGTATGATTCATAGAGAAGAAACCATAATGTTCAGACAATGCCTGGCACACAGCAGAAATTCAGAAGACACTAAGTGAGAGGCAGTATAGCACAGTGGTTAAACATCTGAACTCTGGCAGCACTGCCACTTACTGGCTGTACAACTTTAGTTTGCTAACTTAACCTCTCTGTCTCCTCATCTATATAATAAGATGATGATAATAGCATTTGCCTCATAGAGTTTTTGTGTAGATTAAATCAGTTAACCTATTTTAAATGTTTAGAGAAATTCTTGCATAAGGACTATACAGGCTAGCTATTATGCACTTACTCTGATCTGCCCTTAATTTCTTATGCATAGGCAGAAAAAAATCCTGTATCTTCAGGCTGTTAATTCATTAATAGCCAGCAACATACATCAACTGATTTACATACTTTCCATTCCTCTTCAAAGCAGCCTAGAAAAGACTCAGCAAAGGGGATGGATGTTCCCACTTTGGCTTAAAGAATATATGGCCAGCAGCACATGACCAGAGGCACTTGAGGTCACAGAACTTACAAAATGTTAAAGACTCAGGAGTGTCAGAATAGACCTCAGCATCTTTCCCTTGTAAACCCTCTGAAAATACATGACCTCTTCTGCAGGTGTAACCATCAGTTATTTTCAAACATATTATTACTAGAGTAGAATAATTCTACCACACTTCCTACATATCCCTCTTCCACCAACAAGTAAATTCCATGTTTGTAGCGTTGCCAGATAAATTACAAAACATCAATTAGTTTAAATGTCAGATAAATAAGAAATCATTTTTTATCTGAAATTCAAATTTAACTGAATGTCCTATATTTTTTACTTGCTATAGCTCCATCCTGGGTACTAAAGGACGCAGAGCCTGATATCAGGAAGAGGTTTAGATCTGGTATCAAATCTGAATTCCTGGATGCAATATGGAAGCAACTTTGAGCAAGTTACTTAATTCTCACTGAGCTTCGATTTTCTCATCTGTAAACAAACTACTTCATGGAGTGGCTATGAAGCTCTATAAGGTAAGCTTTGGGAGAGCACTTAGCACAGTGCCAGAGGGATGGATAAATAGGAGATTTGCAAAAAACATTAGTCTGCCTTCCATCCCTTTTGATGCATCAGGTCTGATCTCTGGCTGAGAGGCTGAAAGCCATTTTTGTCTAGGATAATTAGAATTAGCCTTAAAGGTGGGCACCTGGGTGGCTCAGTCAGTTAAGTGTCTGCCTTCAGCTCCATCCTGCATCCTCCATCCATGTCTGGCTCCCTGCTCACCGGGGAGCCTGCTTCTTCTTCTCCCTCTGCCACTCCCTCTGCTTGTTCTCTCTCTCAATCTCTCTCTCTGTCAAGTCAATAAATAAAATCTTTATTTTTTTTAATGATGGTTGTCAAACTCAAAGTTTTCTTTTTTTAATGTTTTATTTATTTATTCATGAGAGACAGAGAGAGACAGAGACAGAGACATAGGCAGAGAGAGAAGCAGGCTCCACGCAGGGAACCTGATGTGGGACTCCATCCCGGGAGTCCAGGATCATGCCCTGGGCTGAAGGCAGGCGCTAAACCACTGAGCCACCCCAGCATCTCAATAAATAAAATCTTTAAAAAAAAATAATTAGCCCTAAAGGTAATTGAATTAAAGAAATAAAATATTTAAACATCACATTCCCCCATATCAATTATCTATTGTCACAATAATGCTGTATATTCACAGGTAACTGTGAAACTTCAGCGGCATTCTACAGTAACATCTTTTCTTGCTTATAAGCCCAGAGGTTGGCTCAGCAATTGTGCTGATATAAGCTGAACTAGTTGGGCTCACTTATACATCTGTGGTCAGCTCTCAGGTTGGCTGGGGACTGGCTGGTCTAGGATCACCTCAGCTAGGATGACTTGTTCTGTGCTCCCTGGTCTCTCATCCTCCAATAGGCTGCCTTAGGCCTACTCTTAAGACTAGGATAAGGGTTGGAGAGAAGAAGCAGAAATATCCAAGTGCTTTTGTAAGACCATTTGTCCTATTGGCTAAAGCAAAGCACATGGCCAAGGTCATATCAGGTCATAAGAGCACTACCAAAAGTATAAATATAGAGAGGAATGAAACAATGGGACCATTAGTGTGATAAATCTACAACACCCCAATACAACATACCAACACCCCCAAAAGAATTTGTAGAGTGAAAATTTAAATTTAAGGAGTTGATAAATGAAGGCATGAATAATGTAGTAGACACCTATTGAGGGGCCTGCCCTGTCCCTCATCCCTGAGAGCTTCCCAGCCCACCCACAGGAGTGGGTTCCTGGCAGCCTTGCTTATGCCATGTGATCCTACAACCTGGTGTTGGCTGACCAACCACAGGGGGAACCAATGACCCAAGCTGGCCCAGTCACCTTCTCCTTTTGGAATTTGGGAATGGAACCAAGAAAATTGAGTCAGAATCTGTATGTGATGGCACCTGCAACATGTAATCCTAGGCACCTGGGGAGGCTGTGTTTTGCTGCATGAACTAAGGAGCAGAAAACACAGCCAGGCTCTTAGCCACTAGAGGAAGCCAAATGAAGTCAATGCTGTATTAGTTTCCTATTGATGCAGTAACAAATTACTACAAACTTAGTGGCTTAAAACAAGCCAATTTATTATTTTACAATTCTGGAGTTCAGAAGTCTAAAATGGGTTGGCAGGGCTGCATTCTCTGTGGAGGCTCTCAGGGGAAATCCTACTTTCTTGCCTTTTCCATCTTCTGGAGGCTGTCTGCATTCCTTGGCTTATGGTTGCATCACTATAGCCTCTGTTCCCATTGTTACATCTCCTCTTCTAACTGACTCTCTCCTATCTCTTCTTGAAGGACCCTTGTGATTACACTGGGTGCATCCTGATAATCCAGGATGATCTCCCCATCTCAAGGTCTTTCACTTCATCCTTTCAGCAGAGTCCCTCTTGCCATATAAAGTAGCATTTTCACACTTCAGAGTTCCAGAGATTAGGACACCTGTGGGGGCCATTATCCTACCCACCGCAAAAGTTCATGAGGAACAGAGATGAAAGGTAGGGTGCCTGGGTGGCTCAGTCAGTTAAGCGTCTGCCTTCAGCTCAAGCCATACTCCGGGCCAGGCTCCCTGTCATTGGGGAATCTGCTTCTCCCTCTCCCTCTGCTGCTCCCCCTGCTTGTGCTCTCTCTCTCTCTCAAATAAATAAAATCTTTTTAAAAGAGAGAGAGAGATGACAGTTAAGGAAAAGGCTTCAAGAGCCTTCTGCTTCTTGATCTGGTCAGGGCATTCCTCCATTCATGCCCTTGGTTGCCATGACATACTCTCATATCCTTATGAGAAGTCTTTTGGGTGATGGCTGCTCAGACTGCTCTGTTGAGAAAAGCTCTGAAGGCTTACTGGAATGCATGATCATCAATGATGTCTGACATCAATGTGCCACAAATTCACTTACTCTAGATTAGAAAAGGTAGAACTAGCATGGTTGAGTGTGAAGAATCATGTTTTCTTATCAAAATGGGGCTTAAACTATGAAAATTTAAATCCAGGTCAATGATAGCTGAACCTGAATTAAGGGATATCCCCTGAGGAGACTGCACATGTAGTCTCTTGGAGGCTGTGGGTGTGCTGCATTTTACCAAGTACCAGATCTTAAAACACACACACACACACACACACACACACAAAAAAAATTCAACCTGGTGATTTCTCTACCCAATATCTTTCATTTTGAACAAAAAGCTAGGACCTCAATCACCAACCCACATAGAATGCCTGCTTCTCGGTAGCAAGGCCGTAGCCTAGAGGCAGTCTGTGTCACTATTCAAAACATTTTCCTTATCAGAGCACTTTCTCACAAGAGAAGGTTGTTGGTTTCAGGAGCTCCAAGTTTTATTTTTGTCAGTTTTGTTTAGCGCTGTGTGCCAAGCGTTCACTTATGCCCAGATCCTTCGTTTGGCTTTTATAGGGAATTCTACTGAGTAACACTTAATAACTTCACTGATCACGCACTCCAGTGTTCTTGGTGACTTGATGATGCTAAAATTACACTGTCACATTCACATCAGAAAGAAAGATGAGAAAAGCCTGTAGTGTCCAGGGACTGATGAGCAACCAAAAGGTGGGCTAGAGGGTATTGCTCTGTTTTTTAAGCAGCATCAACATTTCAAACTCACAGAATCAGTAAGAATACTTAATAGGAGAGGAGCCAGACCAAATACCTCCCAACAAAAGAGACTCCTTCCTGTAAACTGCCCGGGTGTTCCCTTTTCATGAAAAATTCTTTCCTTTCTGAAGATTTAAGGAGGCATATGTGATTTAATCCCTCCTGTAGCTTTTAAACTCGGTAGAATGAGTGTTTACAAAGCAGGATCTTTTACTAGATATTGTAAAAGAGATTTCTGTGCGTATGTTTTGCCAAGAAATTAGAATCCAGTGCTTGCCAAGGAGCATAAATATACTTGGCAGTATCCAGAGTCTCAGTAGCAGAGATAAAAGTAATTGTTCCCTTCAGCCAATTGCTCACACTTATTACAAAACATTTGTCTTCCCCAGGGGTGGATTTTCTCCCCTCTTACCGTCTGGCTCTGGGAGATATTGTCCATCCTCTGGCTCAGGAAAGCTCCTCAGACAAGCTTTGAAGTGAGATGCTCTGAGGCCCATAATTACATCTTTATGTAGCTCCAGATGCATACAGAGTCACAGAGGCTCAATTATCGACCTGAGACATTTCAGCTTTCATCAGTCTGCTACTTTCCCTTTCAATAATGATCAATTTTTAAGGAGGACATTTATGTTTTAACTGTGTCACTCTTTTCATTGCTTTAAAATCTGATTCAATTCAGCTCTCTGGGCTTTATATAATTGTCAATAAGCTGGATGGCTTGTCAACACTTGGGCCAATGCTCCATTAACGGGAGATTTCTTAGCTTTACACTCAGTGAAAGAACTCAGGAAGTGCTTATATGAATATTCTGATGCTGTTAAGATTTCTTCCTTAACCCCAAAAGACTTTCTATGTCCCCAAAGACTATCATCACCGGGGAGAAAAGTAACCACAATGGCCTGATTCAGAGCAAAACCTCCTTGTTTTTCCTTTTATGGTGACATGTACCCCAAACAACCAAATATCAGGAAATAACTTTTTCATACACCCAAATTTAAGATTGGTTCTTTTTAAACCGGTTAGAATGTGTCAAACTGATTTAAAGGTGAAAAAAAGTCTAACATTTCAGCAAAAACTTGACTCATCATCAGTAACTAAAATTTGATACTACTCCTTGGCAGTCAATTCATTTACTCTTTGTACTTGACAATCCTAAAGCTGTGTTTCTTTTTAAAATAAGCTGTAAAACTTATTAAATTGCTAATTTGTCTAGAACTATAGTTGTGTACTTATCTCACTTTTCCTCTGAACTATGAGTTCCTGGAAGGGAAGATTGCACCAGAAAGCCATACACGATCCCTGTCATGCAGGAGTGAGACAAATGCTGGAGAGGGATCGCTACACAAAGAACTATCTTCATCTTCTAATGACCCTCTTTTATTTCTCCTTCCACAAACTGCTACCCTTGCAAAACCCATAAACATTTCTTCTTATTCATAATATAGCTTTTGACAAAAGCCTCTATAAAACAGTTACCCAGATCTTTTTTAAAAAAGGGTAATGTACATCATAAATCATAATAATATATAGCAAGGCTACTACTTGGAATTCTTTGGACTAGGAGGTGGAGTAGAAAGAAGAAAGAAGGAAGAAGTTTTCTCTTAAGGGAATGACAGAAGTAGGCCATTTGGCACCATTGTGACAGGGTAGATCACATTTTAAGTGAAAGTTGCACATTGCAGATTTTAGGTAATAAATTAATTTTAAAATTCAAACGTCCTGGAGAAACATTTTTAGTCTGTTAATAATGTTATTACTGAGATCTTTTCCCGCAAGACTACAAAATAAAAGGGCATGAAATATCATGGTTCTGCCCATTTTATGGTCTCAGCAAGCAGTTATAGTTATACAAATCAAAAACAAGTTTATTCCAGGAAAAAGAAAATAAGAACAAGTTGAAAGCTACCATTAAGATTTTCAGATGATAAACCACTTAAGACTAACTACCTTCCACCTTTCTTTAGCAAACCTAATATACCAAAATTTGGATTTGTACAAACAGTAACCTAAGATATACTTCTTCTTTGATAACATGAAGTAAAATTTCTTTAAGTCTCCAATTTCTCTATTAAGCAGTTTGTAAACATAATTTAGTATTGTACGTGTGAAGTTAAACAAAGCTTACACTGGTCAACAGCCTCCCTTATGAGTAAAACACAAATCGTCCAAGATTTTAGCAGAAAACAATGGTGTCGGGAAGTGACTCCAGAATAGGAGTGCCCTTAGGCTTTCCACATGTTAATCCCCAACTGAAGCTCTGACTCAACAGATACACCCCCATTCTTTAGTTCCCCTTAACCCAGTTGAAACTGATTTAATAATTTTTGTCCTTATAAATGCATTCTCGTGTTACTCCCAATTTTCTTGCAGTTTGTCATTGATATTAAAAAAAAATACTTGACTAAATAAGGGAGAACATGAGAAATAATTGTGGAAAATCAAACTCAAAAAATAGGCACATTTCCAAAGCACATATTTCAGATCCTAAAATAACCTCCCTTTAGCCCTGAAGAACCAGTAGAACTTTGTAGACACCTTGATCAGCTTCCACTTCAAATTCCCTGAATTTCCCACATTTGCAAAGAAGTCTCGGAACCTATACCTATAAGAACAAATCTAAAATTACTTACCTTAGGCACCAAATGTAAAATTTTCCTTTCATTTCCTTTCTTTAAATTTCCTTTAACTTTCAGATTTTCCACTTACATGTGGTTTCCCATCTGAAGGACACAAATGATTTATAGGGACATGATGATTAGAATAATGAACTGTCCATCTCTTTCTATCCCAGTTTACTGGCTATGCCCACTTTTGTAGGAGGCAATGATTCGATTCTAACATGTCACCAAATGTAGAACCAAGTGTATGTTATCTCTGGACTGGACAATAGCCATTGTGTGCACACAATACCGTGGCTCACTCCACACCATTGGCCCTGGAAGGCATAGAACTTAGGAGAGCTCAGGGGTCCATGTCTCATCCATTAAACCATTCACATTGGCTGAGTATGTGAAGGACAAAGCCTCCAAAAACTGCAGGAACAAACAACATGACATGACACACATGAAAAGAAAAGAGCCAGAGGATTGACCATTTGAGCAGCGAAGGGGGGAGGGTGGGGCCTTAGGAAATGAAACTCCAGCTAACAGCTCAGGGGATTTGACTACATGTTGTTTATGTCTCTGTGTGGAATGTTACCAAATTCCATTCATGGACTTTATTCATATCTGAAACATAAACTAGGGAAAAGAATCCAAACAAAAAAAAATAGCAACAAACTCAGTAATTAGAACAGGTTCTATATTTCTGCTTTTTGTAGAAAAACTATAGTTCAAGAGTGGTAGTTTCTTATGAACTAATTAACTCTTAATATCCCAGAGAACATAGCAGAAACCAAAGATTGACAAGAATTGATTTTTCTAGATGGGTTCTTTACTACGTTTTCTTCTCTTTGCTGTCATACGTAACTTCTTCCCAAAGAGAGAATGTATTGAGACTAAAGTCTTAAGGAGGATTTTTTCTTTTTTTGAGACTTTATTTATTTATTTAGACAGAGAGTGGTGGCAGGGGTAGAGAGCAAGAGAGACAGAGAGAGAGAGAGAGAGAGAGAGAATCTCAAGTAGACTCCAAGCTGAATGTGGAGCCCAAAGCAGGGCTCCATCTCATGAACCTGAGCTGAGACCAAGAGTCAGACAGTTATTGGACTGAACAACCCAGGCACCTCCTGGGAGGGTGGTCTTTTTACAAAATTACAAAGTCCTAATTTTCAGACTCGCTCCAAACAATCCCTTCAGAAGTGTCAAGCCAAGCTTTCCCTGTGCTCACCATCTCCTTAAGCATTCCACCCCTGCCTTAAATTCCAACCCAGGTATTCACATGATCTGACCTTCAGAATTATCTTCCATGAAGTATGTATGAATAAAAAAGTAAGATTTTTCAGTGTTTAAAAATAGTATTTTTTAAGATTTTATTTATTTATTCATGAGAGACACACAGAAAGAGGCAGAGACAGGCAGAGGGAGAAGCAGTCTCCCTGTGGGAAGCCTGATGTGGGACCCGATCCCAGGACCGCAGGATCACCACCTGAGCCAAAGGCAGATGCTCAACCACTGAGCCATCCAGGTGCCTCTAAACATAGTATTTTTTTAAAGTAACCTCTACACCTAACATGGGGCTCAAACTGTGATCCTGAAATTAAGAGCTGTATGCTCCACTGACTAAGTCAGGCACCCCAAACATGGTATTTTTGAATGAGATTTTTTTTCTTCAGTGGCTTGTGACATTAACATTTTTAACTATTTTCCATTAGAAAATTTTCTATCCACTTATTCAAATGTCTCTTACCAGGAGTTGAATAGAAAAAAGCCTGACATTGATAAGACTTTTGTAATCTCAGCATGAACCCTCAACAGATTTTTCACTAAATTATGATGCTTTCATAATTTCTCTTGTCCCTGAGAATCATTTTCCTCAGTGATGAAATGAGGGAGAGAAGATTGCATTGAGCAGAAGTTGGCACAAGAGGAAATGGATCCACATCTCAAAGCTCTGATCAGTTATTTATCATGAAAGAACAGACTTTGAAATCCTGGGCTCCACACTGACTTTTACTTCCAAGGAACCCACATTCTTATTTGGCTGGTTTCTTAGATAGCATGATATAGTCAGGAAAACAGATCTCATTCCTTCTGACCTGAAGTCAGACCCTTGTTAATGCCACAGAAGTATGTTCTCACAATAGTTATACTGGCAATTCTTTGGAGTTTGTTTGTTTTTGAAAGGTATTGAATATGTCAGGTGGTACTGTGCTCTGATGCTCATGATGCAGCCCTTTTCTCTTCACCATAGTCATTCTTTCGTGCATGTGACACAACCTCACAGTCTGACAAAGTGGCTGTAGTTGTTTATTACCAGAGTCAGGTACATCTTCAGCCAATTCCCACAACATGTGCTTCCTCTGGGCCTCTCTAGGAGCACTTTCCTCAGGACAAGCCTCTACTTTTTATTATACCAATAAACTCTCACAGCCCTGGAGTCTTTTTCCCCAAAATGCATGACTTTGAGTTTGTCCGCAGGCCTAAAAGAGCAATGTGAAATGCCGCTGCCCTGGCCCCACAGCGTGTGCCTGCTTTGAGGGTGGGCAGGCTCAGATGGAAGTAAGATGGGATGAAGCCGCTTTCTGTAAGGATTGCCGGTTGGCCAATTATTCAGAGCACCTCAACCTTAACTTCTAGAATTGTGGCTTCCCAGAACTGTTATTCTTACAAAATACCTAAATTTTATGGAGCACTCATACTATGCCAGGCATTTAGGCAGACAGCTCAATTAATCTTCACCATATTCCTGTGGGGTAGGTTTCTCATCTTACAGATGAGAAGCAGGAGCTCAGAGAAGTTCAGAAAAGTGCTCAAGGTCATACAATCTAGTAGATAGTAGAAATGGAGTTCAAATGCAAGTAGTGTGACTCCAGATCCCTCAACCATCTTTTGGGCAGTAGTTTACCTTTTGGAATGAAAGAATACAATTAATTAGTTAAGCCTATGAATAAATAATAACAACAGCGCCTACAAGAGTTCTTCAATTCAGGACTTTATGTGAAAATCATAGGAGAATTAGTTGAGAATGACTGGGGTTAATTTAAAATACCTCATAAACTATATAAAAATGTACAATGAGGTTCTTACATAAACTTCCAATTTCCCCTTTCTAAGGAGTTGAACACCTTCACCAGATGGGGTTAAAAGAATCACCTTTCTTCTTGTCTGCTTTAAATGTCCCCCTCCCTGTTCACTCTCCCAAATTCTCTTACCTCACAGTATCCTTGCACCAAAATGATTTGGAATTGTCCAAAGATGACTTTAAGTACCAAATCATTATCATGGGTTACAAATGAGGTTTGCAAAGTGCCTGCCATAGATAAACTTAGTAAATGGTTTCTCTCAATCTCTTTCATCCCCTCCCCTATAGCACTTGCCAATCCTGCAACATTTCATTTACACCTCTGTTTCAAGAGCCCTGTATCTTGCACCTGTTTCTGTGCTATGTTCTGCCCTCTGTGGCAATGTAAAAATTATTGTATTTTGCTTCTCTGGGCATGAAGTGTGGTTCCCTCACAGAGACCTACAGCCGACATGGTTGGTCCCCATCAATATCCTCTCAGTGTTCACTTCACTGATGTCTGAGAACACTCTTCACTTGCTCTTCACAGGGAGCAAGCTTGCAGGCTGAGCCAGAAGTGTCCGAGATGACCTGAGAGAAGTTCTTGATTCATTTATAGATGGGGAAATGATAGAAAAATACTCTAGTTTCCTCACTTCTGGTTGGTATATCTCTGAGGCATATTCTACACCATCTCCCAGGGGGTCCCCAGGTGCCATGACAAATCCATGTAATACCATCAAACATACCCCTAGGCAGAGCAATTCCAGTGTGCTTCTGTTCAATCATTTCGTGAGAAGACTCAGTGGGGACTAGAGAAATGAGCCAAGGTGGGCACATTGATTTTTTTAAAGATTTTTATTTATTTGAGAGAGAGAGAACATGGGAATGAGGAGGGCCAGAGGAAGAAGCAGACTCCCTGCTGAGTGGGAAGCCTGATGCAGGACTCAACTCCAGGATCATGAACTGAGCCAAAGACAAACGCGCAATTAACTGAGCCACCCACATGCTCTACAAACATTGATTCCATATAGTATTAGAGAGCGTTTGAGAAAACAAGCATTCTCACTCAAGCTTTGTTGCAGGGGCAAATGGCATAATTCTTTGAAGGCAATTTGACAGGATATATCAAAATTTTGAATGTGTGCACACACTTTGGCCCAGAAATTCTTCTTTTAGGAATTTATTCTGCAGAAATACTTGCACATGTATGTCTAGGAATTTTCAACACAGCATGTTTATAACAGCAAAAACAATGCCCATCAAAAGGACACAAATAAAGAGAAACCTCTCAAAAAATAATCTGTGCCCATTGCAAATAGCTTGTGCATAAGCTATTTCTACAATGATAATTAAAGGGAGAAGATAAAAATTTATTGTGCCTTTCCTGGACAAGAATATTTTATATTTCGTAGTATCTGAGTAGTCCTAATTGATGTCAAAAAGTACTGTTTTATAGAACACTTGCAGCTGGGCAGCTCCAGTGGCCCAGCGGTTTAGTGCCGTCTCCAGCCCGGGGTGTGATTTTGGAGACCTGGGATCGAGTCCCATGTCGGGTTCCTTGCATGGAGCCTGCTACCCCCCGTTCTGTCTGTCATGAGTAAATAAATAAAATCTTTTTTTTTTTAAAGAACACTCTAGCTGATAAGTGTAGAAGGAAGGATAGAATCCAAAAAACATCTATTTTGTAATCCTTAATGAAATAATTGATTTGGGTTATGGTCATCAACAGATGATAAAATTCTAGAAGAACGGCAAGTCGGAACTAGGTATTTGCAGGGTGCCAAGCACTTATTTCTTATTGGTTATGAAGAGAAATGAAAAACTTTCTATTGGAGAGAACAGGCTGTCACCTTGGCCACACTAATGAATCTTGTTGACACTAACAGTGAGGAAAATGGCTATGACCCATCCTTGGGTGATGCAGTCTGGAGGACATGGTGCCACTTATAATGTATTCTCACCAAAATGTTGATCCTGAAACTAATCAACTGCAGAAAGATGGGGGTTTTTTTTGCAATTATAAAGAGGCAATCAAGGAAACAGCAAATAGACTGGATGTTAGGTGGAGGAATCATTGTCAATTTTGTTAGATGCCATTAGGAAAAGGAGCTTTCCCCCCCTTTTTGGTAGAACTGTATCCTGGAGTATTTAGGAGTAAAATGTCCTGATATTTCAAATTTAGTTTGAATACTTCAGCAAAGAAAAAATAAATTCAAAAAGATGAAATATGGCAAATTGTTAATCACTATTAATACCCTTAGAGAGATACTCACATTAAGAGTTTATAATTGGGGCACCTGGGTGGTTCAGTCAGTTAAGAGTCCAACTCTTGATTTCTGCTCAGGTCATGATCTCAGTGTTATGGGATCGAGCATTGGGCCCCACACTCAGCAGGAAGGCTGCTGAGATTCTCTCTTGCATTCCCTCGGCCCCTCCCTATCACACTCAAGCTCTCTCTCACTCTTGCTCTCTCTCTCTCCAATAAATAAATCTTTAAAAAAGAGTTCATTGTAATCATTTATCTTCTAATGTATGTTTGAAATATTTCAAAAAATTAAAAAGGAACAACATGTAAAAACTAAAATTTTAATACATTCCATTTTTATTCTTTTTTAAAATTTTATTTATTTATTCATGAGAGATACAGAGAGAGAGAGAGAGAGAGGCAGAGACACAGGCAGAGGGAGAAGCAGGCTCCATGCCAGGAGCCTGACATGGGACTAGATCCAGGGACTCCAGGATCAGGCCCTGTGCCAAAGGCAGCACTAAACCGCTGAGCCACCCGGGCTGCCCTCCATTTTTATTCTTAAAATAATTATATATACATATATATATGTATATTTATATATATATATGTATATATATATATATATATATATGATTTTCTGTGTATAGGGGAAGTTTATTTTCACTCATGCATTCATTAATCAGTATATATATTCTGTGACTGGTGCTGTTCATCTCGGGAACATAATCCAGGCTTTCATGGAGCCTACATTACAGCAAAGGAAGCAAACATTAAACCAAATATGAAATTAATTATTTAATTGAAGCTGGGATGAGATCTCAAAGAAGAAGTCCAGGCTCTCTAGAGCAGAGCATCTAACATCAGGAGATCTGGCCTCATCTGGGGAAGTGATGGTCAAGCCAAATACAAGACAAATGTATTGTTTCCCAAATGCAATAGAATCTTAGGAATTCATGAATAGCACTGGCTAAATTATTGGCAGCAAGAAAGGACTTAAAGGTTAGGGGCTGGAGTCAGCTTCCAGATGGGCCCAGGATTCAGTCAGGTATGGACAGTGTCCAAAGGTCCCTCTCTAGGGACCCACAAAGAGGCCTTATCCTCTGTTAATCTTAGGGAGAAAACTGGCTCCTACCAAGCCTGACAAGACAGAGGTGGGGAGGCAGGGAGAGAAGCCAATAAGGGACTTCCTGCTTGGAATTACTGGAGCTGCATTTGCAGATGGAGAGAGCTGAAACGCCAGCTGGGAAAAGCTGGGGAAGATAAAGGCCAGAGATGTTGGACAGGACTCACCCAAATACACATAAACTTGGATGAAAGGTCAGACTTTAGTTTATTTACAAACAACAGTGCATTACTTGAATTCCCCGAACTAATACTCCTGGAGTATTAACTATAAACTAGAAGTCACTGAAGATAGCCAACTTCTCTCAGAACAATAATAAAGCATTCTGTCCCAAAGGAAGAGATGGGATTCTCTCGGGTTTGGCTAGGTATATGTATCTTCCTTGGGACAGCCAAGGTAGAGCATGGTTTTCTGTTTCCTAGCCCTTGGATATGGAACAATCTACAGTCTAAACGAGTCTGTACTTATCATACAATCTTTTTCAAAAATTATGAAATATTGAGGTGCCTGGGTGGCTCAGTGGTTAAGTGTCTGCCTTTGGCTCAGGTTGTGATTCTGGGGTCCTGGGATCAAGTCTCATATCAGGCTCCCTGCGGGGACCCTGCTTCTCCCTCTGCCTATGTCTCTGCCTCTCTCTCTGTGTCTCTCATGAATAAATAAACAAAATCTCTTTAAAAATTATGAAATACTGTACATGAGACGTTCGGAGAGTAATATGCAATATCTTACCACTCATAATTGTTTAAATTGAATATATGATCAATAGATTTATTATTTAAGAATAAAACATTACCATTGAAGTCCCTTACATATTCTTCCTCAAACCTATTCTCCTTCCCTCCTGGAGACAATTCTTTTCCTGATTGACCAGTCATGAGTTCAAGATCCAATTATATCTCATATATAGGTGAAAAGTATATGAATATATATATATATATATATGAAAAGTACGCATCCACAAATTACATATAGTATGGTTTTGTGCATCTTTAAGCAATTTTTATAATAAATTACCCAAGTCTTATCATACTGTGAAGTATCAGTCCTGCGACTTCTTTTTATCACAATATTGTTTTCTAAGATTCATAAACATAAATCTAGTTTATTCAGTTTAACTATTGGATGTATTCCACATGAGAATATACTATAATTTGCTCATTTCTCCTATTGGTGGGTATTTTAAAATTATATACTTTCAAGTATTACAGATTATGCTGCTTCAGTGAATATCCTTGTGCATTACTTTAGGTATACACATGCAAGAGTTTCTCTAAGATTTATACCAAGCAGTACAATTTCTGTGATTCTACCTTTTAATCAAAATGTGACTCTAGCAACTTTAGGTGCACAATCTATCTTCAAACTGCTTTGACCTTGGGGATAATGGAGAGATTCACAGGACCAAGGATTATTGATGGGAGCTCTAATTTTGTGAGATAATTAATATACCTTTATTTGTGGGACATCTATAGATTGCTTTATTTATTTATTTATTTATTTATTTATTTATTTATAATTTTGTTAATCAGTTAATGACTATGCATAGGGGTTTGTATATTAAAATTTACTTACCATAAATAACTGTAATTTCAAGTTTCTATTTGTTGGTATACACTCCCTTCATCCTAGGTTATCTAGTAAAACAAAACAAATCTTAGCTCCCCTGGAGAAATCTGGGAATCACATCTTCTTTATATCTTTCATAACCTACAGACTGTTTTCCTATTAAACCACATGTAAATTAACCTGTTTTCTAAAATTAATAAGAACTGTTTGATCTGAGTTTTGGATCTTTAGAAGATAACTCTGTTATCATACTGTGTAATTGCATTTCCACTGTAAATAAAGAATTTTAAATACTTTAGTTATCCTAAGATTGCTTCAAGGAAACCTGCTTCAGTGATACCACTAGTCTAGAACCCTGTTGAGGTCACCTATAAAAACCTAAATTTTGGAATTAATAAACAATTTTAACTATTAACATATTAAAACATACCATCTTAAATATTTATATGTGCAAATCATATATTACCTAGAAATACATGAGAGGAAAGAAAATAATCAAACATTAGGAGCAAAGTATATCAATCACTAGTGCAAATTATGCATTGATGAAGAGCTTTCTAAAGAGTTCACAGCTAGATTTTTTCTTTTTTGTCATTGTCTTGTCTTCCATCTACAATAGAGATAATGCAATGACTCTTCCATTCACATTTGCTTGGGAAAGAAAGGAGAACTGATATGTAGCTAATCACTAAGTTGTCAAGTTTATTTAAGTCACTTAATTCAATTAGTTAAAAGAAGCCAGTTTATCTCAATTTAGACCACCTTTCGATAGGATTATCTAGCAAAAAAGTATGGGCTAGATCAACTAAATGTGGCAGGAATAGGAGAGTCTGTTTTCTATCCCTGACTACATAGATATCCTTTCACTTTGGATGACCTGATATCATTTGAAAATGGGTCCAAAACCCTCGATTCTCCTACATTTGGGAAGCTGGACCAAAAAGAAGCAACCCACAATGTGTATATAAGTACCAAGACCTATGACACTGACCAAGCAAGTTCTGAGGGCCATTGTGGAATGAGATAAAGGTATTTTTAGTTTCTATGCAGAAAGTATATGCACTTTGTACATTTCAAAAACACAGGGCTATAGTTCCATAAACAATTATAGAGACCAGGTGTTCATATTTTAGTCTCACCAGATAGAAAGAAAGTTTATTTTTCCTGAGAAGAAAGCGTATGTTTTTAGGCATTCTCTAATGATGCTATTTGTGTGTGGTCAGTTTTGAGGGGTAAGACTGCGTATTGGAGAAAACGTTGCTAATTTGTCCTTAGACTGATTGAATCTACCAGTTGGGAGCCACTGAGTTGAGCAAATGCTGAGGCAAAGGGCTTCTCTGTCCATCATCACCATACATAGGTCAGCCTCCAAGATTTAAGTCCAGAACTAATAATAATTGATGGTATTTACCACTTGCGGTGTGTCAGGCACTGTCTATGTGATTTCACATATATTCATCAAATCCTCACATAACCACATGGGATAGATGCCAAAATTATCCTTCATTTCACAGATGAGGAAATAGAGACATAGATTAAGCAATTTACCCAAGTTACACAGCTCCAGAGCTTGAGGCACTAAACCTCACTATTTTACAGAGCTCCAGTGTTTTACATAGCTGACAGGCCAGTCAGATACACACTGCCGTGGTCTCAGAACCTCAGGGAACTGGATCTCTTTTGGAGCCATTACAGGCTTTGGGGTCCCACTGTAGGCCCAAAACACAGAGGGAAAGACAAAGAAACCCAAAAGTTGAAACTGCCATTCACTCTGAAGTGGCATCAAAATGTCCTGGAGACTCCCAGAATCAAAGCCAGTTTGGAGATAGGTCAGGCTTCCTAAGTCTATCTCCACGTTGGAATTTCATAAACCCAGTAATGATTCTTCAAATTCTGAAAACTGAACTATTGAAACGTAAGGGGAGACATCTTGGTCAAATAAATTTGAAAAGTAATATTCTACTGAAATTCACAATGAGTCATAATGAATATGAAAATATTAAAGATTCATAGAAATCCCACAATAAAGAAAATTTTAAAGATTCATAGAAATCCCACAATAAAGAAACATGTTTAATTTTGCTTATGCAAGCATTTCTCAAACTTGTACTTCTTTGCATTTACACAGATCATCATTTGAGACCAGAGCTCCAGAATGAAGTTGACCAGTGGTACCTTGAAATAGATGCTGTCTGGTTCACATGTCTTATAAACATTCCACAAAAGCTATTATGGGCCCTGCATCACCCCTCCTCCCAGCCTGGCTGCAGGAAGGCTTTCTCCTCTGAGAACTTTAGGAAGGCCTGGGTTCTGAGGTTGGCATTCCATACTCTCTGGCCTAAGCTTAGCTTCCTAAGTCCCTTTGGGCTTCTCTATCAAAAGCTGGTTGTGTGGCTGTGAGCAACTTGAAAATGAGCCATTCAGTTCTGATCCCAAAACCAGGGAGTGAGACATTTTGTTTAGATTTTCCAAAGATCTTTGGCAACATTCCATATAAGTGGTTCCTCAATAAGCAATGAATCATAAACATCCATTATGGACAGGAGCAATTGGGTAATAATAGAACCGACACACGCTGTCCTTATGGCCTTTCCTCCAAAGGGGAGTTCAATTGAATTAAGTCTGTTCCCACAGTATATTACTCAATGTTTCTTAGGGCTATGAGAAACCTGGAAATTACGAGGCAAACCACGAATGAATTGCTGTTCAGTCAAGTCACACAACTAATAGAAAGTTAAATTCCTCTGTGGCCAAACACAACATCTAGTTTTCAATCTATCAAAGAATAACAAGCCAGGAAGTGAGCACGTTACAGGTATCTACCTTCCACCCAACTAAGGATTTCAGAACATTTTAAAAGCATAACCTGATTAGGATACTCCTTTTAATGGAGCAGAACAGTAGGCTATGAAGTTTTATGACATACCCATCATCTCTTCTTTTTCAGTTGCTAAGGAAAGTGAGAATCAGGTCAGGACTGACTGTTTTCTTTAAAACCACTTAATTGAGGCATGATTGACATACAAACAGCGGTATATATTTAATTTAAACACCAAAGTTTTCTCCTTCCCTCGTCATTGTTGTTGTTATTATTACTACTTGTGTATGTATATATGATAAAAAACATCTCACATAAGATCTACCCTCTTAGCAGATTTGTAAGTATATAATACAGCATTGTTAACTTTAGGCATTATGCTGTACAGCAAATCTCAAGGGCATATTTACCTTGCATAACTGAAATTTAGTCCCCTTTAACTGATACCTCTCCTCCCCTCCTTTCCCCCAGCCACTGGCAAATGCCATTTCACTCTCCACTTATTTTTTTTAATAATAAATTTATTTTTTATTGGTGTTCAATTTGCCAACATACAGAATGCTTACCAGTGCTTGCCACTTCTGAGTTTAACTGTTTTAGATTCTTTATAGAAGAGGCGTCTTGTAATATTTGTCCTTCTATATTGGTTTAATTCACTTAGCATAATGTCCTTCAAGTTCATTCATATTATCACAAATGGCAAGATTTCCTTCTTTTAAAAAGCTAAATAATATTCCACCATATGTATATACCACATTTGCTTTCTCCATGCATCTATTGATAGACAGCAAGAAATGATCTAGGCTCTTAGCTAGAAAATGAAGTAATAATAAAAAGGAATCAACTCAAGAATTCCTCAACATGGACTGGCCAAACATAACAGAGTCAGCAAGGGGACTACCACTGGAGCAAGGTCTGGAAATCAAGAAACTCTAAATGATAACGATGCCAGATACCCTAGTGCTTAGTTCTGCAAAGCACAAGTAGCAGAGATGCTAAGGCAGCTTTGAGAGACTGCTATGTTGGCCTAGACCATCTGCAAGGGACATCAAATTCCTTGGGCTCTTCATAAACACAAGGCATTAAATGGGTACACATAGGGTAGTGAAAAGGAAAGCAGATTCCATGCTTCGTGGGTTCTCTATATTTTATACTTCCACAGGATCAAGGAAAAGGACAGTAACATTTATTAGGTACCACGTGTTCTGTGTGCACTATTGTATTTAATTCTCACAACAACTATATGAGGTAGGTACCATTCGTCCAATTTCTCAGGAAAACAAGACTTAGTGAGGTGTATTACCTGCCCAAGCTAGCTGGAATTGAGACCCTGTTCCGCACACACCTAAATACTCTTTGACAGTGCATGTCAACATTCAATAGCTATGTACTGGGCATTGTATCAGACCGATGGAGGTTAGAAGGATGAATTAGATATAGTTCCTGTGCTCACAGAGTTTATGAGTTAGTAGGATAAATAGAATTCAGTCAAATAGGTATAATACAAAGCAGAATTAAGTCCCATAAGAAATACATATAACTAAGAGTTGAAGACAACATAAATAGTAGGAGTCCTTGTGTCAGAGAAGAAAAACACAAAATGGACACAAGGAATGTTGATTAATTCAGGACTGCTAGGGAGGAGAAAGTGAAAGGAGGTAGGGAGAGGTATAGTCAGAATGAGTCAGAATGGTAGTTTGGGGTAGGTAACAAGGACCTCTAAATTTTTAGCCCAGATTTGATTGTATTCATTCCAAGGAAAAATGGATGTTTTCAAGCAGGACTGTGCTTTAGAAAAAGAAGGCAGGAAGCGGTCTGCAGTGAGGATTGAAAGTAGATCAGCTTGAGTGAGAAAGGACATTAAGGAGGCCGGAAACTATGAAGGCTAAGAACTCCAGCCAGGAAGTATTTAGAGAACATTTTCTCTTAGAAGAAGGAAGGAGAAGAAACAGACAGAACACTATGTCTCAGATGTCAAAGGAGGAAAAATATCAAGAAAGAAAAAGTGGAAATTTTGCATATCAGATTAATTTGTTATAATTATCTCATTAACAATTTATCAAGTGTCTTGAACCTGCTAAACATAGAACAGACCAGCAAGAGAGTCTACTCTGGGGGAACTTACATTCCAGTAAAAGAAAGCAAAGTCAACAAATGAAACAAGATAATTAAGCACTGTCAGAAGTACCACAGGGATGCTGGGGTGGCTCAGTGGTTGAGTGTCTGCCTTCAGTTTAGGGCGTGATCCCCAGATCGGGATGGAGTTCTGCATTGGGCTCCCCACAGGGAGCCTGCCTCTCCTTCTGCCTATGTCTCTGCCTTTCTCTGTGTCTGTCATGAGTAAATAAATAAAATCTAAAAAGAAAAGAAGAAGAAAGAAGAAGAAGAAGAAGAAAGAAGAAGAAAAGAAGAAGAAGAAGAAGAAGAAGAAGAAGAAGAAGAAGAAGAAGAAGAAGAAGAAGAAGAAGAAGAAGAAGAAGAAGAAGAAGAAGAAGAAGAAGAAGAAGAAGAAAAGAAGAAGAAAAACCATAAAGAAATAAACAGGATGAAGAAGGAAGAGGGAGAAATCTTTATAGGGCATCCAGGTAAGATCTCTTAAAGAAGTGACATTTGAATTAAGGATGGTCAGCTATTCCAGAGCAGAAGAGAGAGTGTTCTAGGCAGAAAGAACAAGCTCAAAAAATGTGGAATCATTAGAAAGGGTCATGAGAAGAATGGAGAGGAGGCCATTGTGACTGGAGCATCCTGAACACGCAAAATACCAGTATGTAATGAGGGCAAGGGTCCAGCAGAGAGGAGATACACCTTGGCCTTGGGTTGATGGCTGAGAAGATAAGGAAAGGGCTATATCTGGAACTACAATCGATAGAATTTGTTGTTAGCTATAGGAGATGAAAGAGAGGGGGATCAAAGAGGACTCTTAACTTCTCTATTTGAGTAATCAGGTGGACACTGGTGCCATTTATTTTGATGTGAAAGAATGGTAAACAGATACATCCAAGGGAGAAGGAGCTCCATTTTAGATGTATAAAGTTTAAGAAACCTAGGTGAATGGTATTTGGATTGCCAAGTCATGGATTTGGGCAATAAGGAGGCCATTGATTTCTAGTCAGAGATGTAGTCCTTAGTAGTTCTGGGGTAACTTCCTTAGCGCAACCTCCCTTCTAACTCTAACAGAAAGTCTCTGTGAAGGATATGATTGGTATGACTTGGGCCCAGTGCCCAAGTGAAAATAGACTCCTAAGACTGGAGTCTACCTTTACCTTCCCATTCTTGTGACGAGTGGGCAATGGGGGCCAGAGAGAATAAACAGGATCCATTACCAGAAAGAAGGTGGAAGGGTATTCCATAAAGACAAAGAAAATAACTACCAAAGGCAGAAGAGTTGGCCCCACTCCTACTTTTATGGCAATTTTTTTCTGACATATTCTCCACTAAAACATAAAAATCTATATTTTGCTTCATTAGAGACAAGAGCTGAATAATAAGTTGGCTACTAGATCTAAGTTTAAGTGTTCATTCATTTCCTCATTAAACAAGTATACCTTCGGTACTTAATATGTGCCAGGAGATGTGAGGTATAAATAGATATGTAAGACAAAGCCTTTAACCCTGTGGGTGAGACAAGACATGAACACTAAAAGTAATACAGAAAAGAATGAGTTAAGTGCCATTTGAAACAAAGTAATCTCTAGAAACCTGGCTGCAGTAACTTAAGGGGGAGGCAGCAGTACCTGTGTAGAGGAGAAGTAAGATGAGAGAAGAGGTTTTGCCAAAATATGGAGAAAGGAAGGACAAGGTGGGATGGTAGAATGGTCAAAATACCCGTGGAACTGAATGCTAAATTTCTATTACAAAGCAGTAGGATTGGGACTTGAAAAGGAGGTTGGGGCCAGGTGATAGAAGGCTCTGAATGCCTGACCTGGATCACTGGGTTTGTTAGAACTCCTCGCGGTGTTTGAATGGAGGAATGACAAGATCCAGGCAGTGCCTCGGGAAAGTCGGTTCTGTGAGGAGTTGGAGAAGCATTAGGGATGGGGTGACAGAGAGTTGTTAAGAGGTCACCCCAATCTCAATGCATGAGTGATAGAGTCAAGCTAGGGAGATGGTAGCACTAGAAAAGAAAAGATGGGTGAAAGAGAGGGCACGAAGAAATATTTGACCAGACTGGAGAATGGTAGGTAGGGAAGAATTTCAGAGAGGAAGGAAATGAGAAAATAGTCCAAAGTGATGGATGTTTAGAACTTAGTGAAAAGGGGAAAGGGGGCAGTTTTACTACAGAAACGGGAAGGTCAGGAGGTTTGGGGAAGACATGGCTAGTTGACCTTAGATATAGTTTGTTAAGCTTGAGTCATCAGGAGGACAGCCTGGCATTGATTTTCAGCAGTGCGTTGGGCACGTAGAATTGGAACCAGAAAAGCCATCAGCCTGGAGACAAACCCTGGGATGGCATTAGCAGGCAGATGTGACAGTGAAAGGGGCCTCTGGGCAGAAAGTGGTAGAGAAAGGCCAAGGTCAGAACCTTGGGAATCAGTACGCTTAGGAATCAGGTAGAGACAGGAGTCCGAGTGGAGTCTGAGGAGAGGCCAGAGAGTAAAAGGGAAAATGTGATTTTGACAGAAGCCAAAGAATGATCAGCCATGACTTTCATACTGATTAGCCTGATGTCAGAGAGACAGTTACCTTGTGACAAATTGGAAACACATCTTTTCTTTTTCCTCAACTCATGGGGCCAATCCTTGGACTTTGGCACTCTGGTTTGGCAGTGCATCTGTCAGGGGCGTTAGAACAACAAAGAGGGCAGGCGTTGACCCCACAGGCCCGATCTGGACTGCTGTGGGGCTCCTTTCCCAACTTGATTCAGGAGTGGAGTGGGAGCTGATGGAAACAGAGCCAGGGAATTCGAGATTCAAAGAAAGAAATTTCACATAGTAGCAGATTAGAGGGGCAGATTATTTAGGGAAAAGAAGGATTTTGTGGTAGGGGAATTAGAAAACCATATCTAGAGGCCATTTTCTCTCTCTCTCTCTATCTCTCTAGGTGAAGAGAAAGAATTGGAAATTAAAATTAAAATGGAAACTAAGATGAAAAAAATGATGTTGTCAAACATTTAGTATTTCCTCATCCAGAAACATGCATGCTACATTATATGTGAATTACTTGCTTTTAAAAGTAACTGAAAGTTATTTATTTCTTAGAAAATAATGCATCCTGAACCTAGAAAGTATGGAAATATAAAAAAAAAGTACACAGAAAAAAAGCAGGTTATCTCTAACCCTTAATCCAGAGAAACTTCTTTTAAATGTTTAAATGTTGGTGTATGAAATTTCATCTGTAATTGGACAACTAGGCAATTTCCAATCTTTTACTATTATAAACAATATTATGATGAATACCCTTCTACATTCATTTTTGAATACTGGCTCTAATATTTTCTTACCATAAATCCCTTAAGTGGAGTTGTTGGGTAAAAGGAAAGGCACACTTTTTAAAATTCTTGATAAAAACTGTTCAACTAATCCTACAGATTTGAGCTTCCACTAACATTATAACAGAATGCCTTTTGGGTATGTTCATCCTTGTTCTTACCCTATTAAGAGTCTTTTTATTTAGTAAGGGATATTCATTATTTATCACATACATTGCAAATGTTTTATTCACAGTTTTCTATCTTCCAGCATTTGAATTAACCCTACAGTTTTTTAAATGCATAGAAATATTTACAGTTTTAAATATATAGTCAAATATGTTGCTATTTATGGTTTCTGATGTGCATGTTATGGAAAAGTCTTCCCCACCACAAGAAAAAGAAATATTCACCTGTATTTTCTTAGTTGTATATGTATGTATGTATATGTGTGTGTGTTATGTAACATTTTGATGTATGCAGATTTATTTTGTACTTTGTATTTTTGTATATGAATAGTTAATAAGTTATCTTAGAATAACATTTCACAGACTTTGTTCTAAGGACTTCTGTTCAGGGAGATGCAAATTGGTGCTGTGAAAAATGAGTCCTAAGATTGATTAAGTTTGTACTGACTCGAATACTATACTGCCTCTTATAAGAATTGATAATAATCTGCCTCTTCCTCTGCCTCTTCCTGCCCCCCCCTTTTTTTATGACAGTCACACACAGAGAGACAGAGAGAGAGAGGCAGAGACACAGGCAGAGGGAGAAGCAGGCTCCATGCACCGGGAGCCCGATGTGGGATTCGATCCCGGGTCTCCAGGATCGCGCCCTGGGCCAAAGGCAGGCGCCAAACTGCTGCGCCACCCAGGGATCCCTCCTGCCCCCTTTAATAAAAAAGTGAATCTCAAAAAAAAAAAAAAGGCATTGATAATCATTACAATCTAGTAAGGAATTCTGATTAACTTCAACTCAGTGCTTTACAAATGTGTTTGAACACTCTCTTTGCAACTCAACTATTAAAGTCAAACAAGTATTCATTGCATGTTTGCTATTTATAAACGTATAGAATTATAGAAATTCAAAGGTGAACAAGATAGAATCCTTATCTTCAAAAAGCTTAGAGCCAAAAAGGAATTATAGTCTAATAGGGACTGCTTTAGAGGGCAGAATATGATACTTCCTTGCTACAAGTGGACAAAAGCTTTAGGGCTCCTCACCTGAATATGGATGAGGTGGGAGAGGAAAAGTTCAGATGAGAGTCCCAGGGGCTGGAAGATGATGCCATGTTGAGACTAGACTAGCTCAGCTTTGAACTGACAGTAGCATACCCTACTGGGGGCAACGGAAAATATAGAATGAGAGTTTGGATGAGGCGTGCAGAGATACAGATTTGGAAGACATCAGCAAGAGAAGATATAGAAAGCCCTTAGAGTAGATTAATATATGATAGAAGAGTAGAGAGCCACAACACCAGCCCTGGGGTGTGGCTTTATTTAGGGAGCAGTAGGAAGAGCTTGGGAAAGCAAAAGATGGTATCAGAGAGGAAGAAAGAGAGTCTTGAATAAACTTAGAAGTCCTTGGAATAGGTTTATTTCACAGGATCGTTCTGAAATATTTTATTAAAAATGAATTGGTAACTTCTTGGATGAGAAGCTTGGGACAGAGGGCCAAATGATGTGCTGTGAGGACCATTTTGAATCAGCAGCTACCCATCAGTCCACCACAAATGCAACTGGAAATGCAAAAGCTGAGGAAGGGATGAAAACTGAAATTCTACAAACTACATATCAGAGCTACATCCTTTAAAATGCAAAGAATTTGAAATACGTGTCTGTAATTTCAAAATCATTGGGACTACATATAAAATTGCTCTTTCTGCTTTGGGAAAGGAAGGGAAATTAGTGGCAGAAAGAATGGGTGGTGCTGGGTACTCAGTGAACTGGGGCTGTCTGAGGTCAATGGTCAACTCTCTAGTTTTGAAGGGTGATAAGTGGGCAGAAGCGTTCACCAATAATGAGTAAAACCACAAGAACCTTCAGAAAGAGTCAACAGAATCCCAGAATATTAGGCTTTGTAAGAAATGTTTGGTAAGCCACAGGCAGAGGTGCCCCAGATTCTGATGTGGGAATCGAATATTCCAATTTGGGTCACAAATAAAAATCCCTTTTGCTTGAACCTGTTCTCATGGCTTCCATAAAGTCATCCTCAGTGGTGTGCCTTTTTTCTCTCTGGTTGCTTGTTCTCTGACTTCTCTTTATCACCCATTCCTTAATTCTGTGTTCATGAACCTGATTTCCTGATTCCAAGTCTCATGTCTTCTATTTTTAGAGTCAGTTGCTTAAACTATTTTCAGAAGATACTTTCATCTTATCTTGGTTCATTGTCTCTTCTTTGCCCATAAACAAAACCAATCTCCTCAGCCCTCTACTCCCAGCTCTCACCGTCTGTGGAAGTGATTCTGAAGGGTGTGGGAGCTCACCCTGGACCTGGGTGTTGCTGGTACTAGCAGAAGTTATAGGAGTAGCACTGCAGTTAAGTCACCATGGCCCTTGACTCCCTCGCAATCAGCATCCCTTGCCCAGGCACTAGATGATTATTAGTGCCTCCAAAGATGATCACCTAGGTCACAACTTTAATTTTTGAAATGGGCTCCTTGAGATGCCTGGGTGGCTCAGCAGTTGAGCATATGCCTTCCAGCTCAGGGTGTGATCCCAGAGTCCTGGGATCAAGTCCCTCATCGGGCTCTTTACAGGGAGCCTGCATCTCCCTCTGCCTGTGTCTCTGCCTCTCTCTGTGTCCCTCATGAATAAATAAAATCTTAAAAAAAAAAAAAAGGAAAAGAAATGGGCTTCTTTCAAGGAATCGTTAATATTATAATTAACATTGCTTACTATGTACTAGTTAGTGCTACAAAAACGTTATATACATTAATGGATTGAATCATTATCAACTACTCTTTAAAGATGGGGAAACTAAGGTGAACGGTGTTAAATAACTTGCTCAGCTGGTGAGTGGAGGAGCCAGGATTCAACCCAAGCCATCCAACTCCTGACATAGCATAAAGCAAGCCTGGGCCAAAAGAAAGGAATATAGTATTCAGAACAGACAAATGGTTTTAACACGTGGAGTTGAGTATAAAGGAAAAGGGACAGGTATAGTGAGGCAGGTATGTGCAGGAAAGCAAAAACACGTCGGCAAGAAAATGACCCGATCACTTTGACCCAATCACTCTGCTGGACTAGTTCCCTCCTCCCTCCCTTACATGCCACCCTTGCTAGTTGCCTCCCGGAATGCCCTTTCTGTCCAATTTCCCTGTCCACATTCTGTCCAGTACAGGAAAACCCCCTCTGTCTTCATTACATTCACTTTCCATGACCACCCATCATCCATAATGGGTTTCGTGACTCACCCAAATACATAACCTCACATGGCTTTATATTGTTACTTAGCAGTTTCATGTATTTCTGGCTTATTCCTCCAAATCAGTGAAGGCTCCTCAAAGCCAGGGACCAGGTCTTAGTACCCCTTCCCATCCTCCACCATCCCCCACATGAAGCTGCCCACATAAAAGGCATTCAATGAATACTTGTTTACTAAAATCCCATTATTGTGGGAAACCTTCTAAGTGACCTTTGAATGAGTAAGTTCTCAATCTTTAACTTTCTATTCATGTGTGGCACGCAATAGAGACCCACTGTTTGAAATTACATCCAGAACTTCTGTTTACTAAGTGTGGTTTGAGTTATTTCATGCAGACAAAAAAAAAGAGAGAGAGAGAGACTGTTTGCTTCCGGAAAACATTTTTCATAACATTATTATTGGCGACTCATGCTGACATGGAACTACTTCTTTATTTTGGCTGAACTTTGAACACAGATTCACATTGTTCAAGTTTCTTTTGGAGTCAACTTTATTCTCATGCAAACTTCCGAAGATTACCAGCTACATCTCTCAATGTGAAGGAGAAATGGCCATGTGTGCAGAAAATTTATCTAACTAAAAGTCCAAAGTCTGTGTTTATTTTACTGCTATTCGTTAAAATGTGCAAGTCTAGAATTTCCAAATGTTCACCATATGTGTAAGCCCAAGCAAATCAAACAATTTTCAATTATAATTGGGTAATAATATGGTCTACCTTCTGTCTCACTATTTGGGCTTGCGATGTGAGCAATAGTAGATAAATATCAGTTCCCATTTCTCATTTCCCAGACCAATATCACTCCAGAATTCACAGCACACATCACCCAGAATTCTGTACACACCAATAATCACTCCATCTTCCCAATGTCTTTGAAACACCCAGCATGGATGTTCCTTTTCTTAGTGATGATAAATTCTCATACTCGAATCTTGTAGAGTTATTTAGCTCTTTTGCAATTAAATTCAGTCTTCCAACTAAGTAAATAAATAACAAATTCAGTCTTCCACTTAGAATCAAACTGTAAGTAAATAAAGTATTTCTAATACTTTTTAATGCCTTTGTATCTTCCACAACACCTGATTCCAAAGCTTTGAAACCAAACAAAAAATTTAATTGGCACATGAACAAGTAAACAAAAGCTTAAATGGCTTTTTTCATCAGAGATTGCAGGTGTTTTTTAATATTCTGTACTCCAAGAATGTGACCATTCTTTATAAACTTTACCTATAAATATTTATCCTATATTTAGTCAGAAGGTTACCTTGACTTAAAAAAATAGTTAATAGAAGGCTAGAAGGTAGTTCTGTATATGTTTGACTTTTAAAATATATTTGTTAAATTCCGAACTATTCACTAACTTCTGTCCCAGACTTAGTCCCATATCAGGCAACTAAGATGCAAACCAATGCAAAGCCAGCTGGGCATTTTATAAAAAGCATCCTTAACGATAACTTGGAGCGCTTACAAGTATTCTAGTACTTCCACCCATGTCTGATAGCTAAGTCCCTAACAGCAGTACAGTGATCTTGAAGACTATTCACATGAAGAAGCTAGGACCTACTGATCCCTGCTGCCCAACTCTTTAATGTATCCCAGTTCCTCCACCTCCCCATGGTACCCGGAGCCACTGGGACTCTATTCCATGCTGTGGACATCAGCCAGATGGCTTGGTCCTGCTCTCCACCTCTCTCTTTTCTTTTTTCTTTCTCGTCTCTCCTCTCCTTTCTGCTCTCTTCTCCTGTCCCCTACTCTCTTTCTTCTTCTCCTTCTCTACCTCTTCTTTCTCTTCCTTCTTCGCTTCATTCATAAAATATTTATTAACAACATTTTTTATTATTTATGGGCCCTCTGTCAAGCAATGGGGACACTCTTAGAGTTAATAGACGAATAGAGAGGTGAATATTAATAAAATGATCACAAATTGTGATGAGTACTATGACGGTAAAGAACAGAGAGATATATGATAGTAGGTTCCAGAGATCTGCTCTGATCTGGAGTGTCAAGAACACAGGCCTAATTTTACACTTTGATCTCAGAGGCAAGTTGAATTTATTAATTTATTCCCCTTTTCTCTTTTCTGTTTCATTTCTGAAATGCCAACTACTAGCACCTAGGGCCCAGCATAGTGTGTGTGTGTGCGTGCGTGTGTGTGTGTGTGTTTACCTTCTCTCTTGCTATGCTAGAATTTGCCAATATATATATATATATATATATATATATATATATATATATATCCTGAAATTAGGGTTTGGACATGTATTTGATATTTAATAAGTGTAAAGATGGTATCAGTGCAGAACTGATATTGCTTCTCCCCTATAGACTGTGGCCCCATGGACTTATAGCATCTTCTGCCCTTATTTGCCTTCTAGTTGCCTCAAATTATATGCTTCCTTGGTCCCTACCACTTGGTTTGGGACTGGCCTTATTTGCCACACCCCAGGCTGTACTTGACCTCTGTAGGCTTCCTCACCTCTGTTTCTTCTTCCTGTTAATTTTTCACCATGCAGCTCCTTAGTGAAACACATCAAAAATCTTACTCATTAATGAAAGTTTCCATTATTGCCAATATACTTACTATATTCTCTCCAAGGTAAAAAATATGTACATTTTATTCACATTTTTAATAGCAAGAGATAACTCAAAAAAGTTTTATTGGATAAAGCTTAATGTTGGCAAAAGTGTGGGAAAAATAGAAAGTCTAATGCAATGCTACGGACACTGTAAAATTTGGGAGATATACTGTCAATATCTACCAAAAATTTCAAACACACATGCTCCTCGACCCAGTGGATCCTCTTCTAGGACATACTTCTACAAGTTGTGCAAAGATGTATGTAGAAGGCTATTCATTGCTTCTATTATAATAAACACTTTAAACAACCAAAAGGGGATTTGAGAAATAAACAATGGTTCGATCATACAAAGGGATCCTTGCTGCCAATTTAATCAATGAGATAAATCAATTTGGGTTGAGATGGAAACATGTTCACAATATATTGTTAAGTGGAAAAAATCAAGGTACAGAATAATATAGTACTATGATCCTATTTCTGAAAAAAATCATAAATAGCGCTTATGAAATAACAGGTGAATGGCAATCACTTCTGGGTGGTGGGATATCTGGGAACATTCATGTACTCTGTGATGCTTGAGCTTTAACAGTCAGTATGTCTTATTTTGTTAAATAAGTAATTATGGCTTTATAATATTTTTAGATATTAATTTACAGTGGAGTTTCCCTCCTCTTATTCCCTTCCCTTTATTTGAGCGGTTTCTGTCCATTTTCTCAAGGAATGTAACAGAACATAAAAATAGCCTTTCCAGCCTTCCTGGCCTTTGTGTTCCAAAAGCACAAGCCCTTAGGGGAAGGGAATTTATTATGTGCATAAACACAATGTTTTATTCAGCAGCAAGGGGAAGGCAGAGTGTGCTTCAGACTAGGAAGAGCCACTACTTGATTGAGGTGATGAAAGAAAGAAAGTGTAAGAGGCGGTCAGAGGGAGGAGATCTTTTGAGTTACTAGAGCAGAAATAATCCACACATTGTTCTCAGTAGCTGGTGAGTAGAGGAAGGGACAGGGGTGGGAATAGGTAAGATTCCAGGAAATAAATGTCTGTTTCTAAACCAGGAGTTACATTACAACTAAGATACCTTCAGGTGTCCTTGAATGAAATGGCCCATGTTGCAAGGCAGCTGTTACTCAAAGTCTGTCAACTGCTGTCTAATAAGAGTGGGGGTCCAGCATTGTCAGACCTTCCAATTTTTCAAATCCAAAGTTTAAGTTACAAACTCTTAACTATTAACTGGATCAATTCCATGGGTCAAATTAAATGTTCCTGTCTCAGTCTATGAGGGCTGTTATAGCAAGAATGCCATAGACTGAGTAACTTATAATTAACACAATTTTATTTCTCACAGGTCTAGAGGCTGGGAAGTCCAAGAGCAAGGTGCCGGAAGATTCAGTGTCTGGTGAAGACCTGCTTTTTCAGTCTTCTTCTCACTTTGTCTTCACATGGTGGAATAAGTGAGAGAGCTCTCTGGAGCCTCTTTTCTAAGGGTACTAATCCCATCACTAGCGCTCCACACTCATGACCCAAGTGCCTCCCGAAGCTCCACCTCCAAATACCATCACCTTGAGGGCTAGGGCTTCGACATATGAATTTTAGGGAGACATATACATTCAGGCCACTGTTGTCCCTGTGGGTTAAACCTGACCTACAGGCCTCACGGGTGTGAATTGATTGAAGAAGAGGTGGCCTTGCAGAACAATTCCTGTGCTCCAAGTATGGACCAGGTAGCAGGAGCTATGGACATTTCTCCTCACAGGTGCCAATGTAGACCAGGATCACATGCTCCTTCCCACCTCCAGTGCCCTCTTCTTGAGATCCACAGCCATAGGTGCTGGATTAAAGAAGAGAGGGGAGGGGACAAGAAACCCAAGAGGTCCTGATGTTGTATTTTTTATCTACCAGGGCAGGTGAATAGAGACACAGTCAGAAGTGAAATGGGATAAAGAAGAAATCATTAATATATGGATTATTTCATGTAGTCCTTGTAGAAAAAGCATAAGAGCTCTGCCAGACCATAGAGAGCCAGTCCTTCTTTGAGAACACAGCCTTGGCAGCTGTGGGCCTTTGCCTCACTGTCCCTGCCACCCTTCTTCCCTTGCTGCCCCACCCCCACCAGGAAGCCCCAGTGCCCAACTCCAGCCACTGTCACTGGGATCCATGAAAAAGCCAGGCCCGTCTAAGTAGGGTTGGGGGTGACAGACAGGGAGGGGGCACTTTTATTTTTGGGATTGTGAGAAAAATGAGTTCTTGAAATCCCCAGTTGGAACCTGGAACAAATAGAAACAACATAATAAGGAGGGATTTGTTTCTCTGGTGCTGTGGATATTATAGTTTGGCCATATTAAGTCATGTTATGAGAACTGGCCTGGAAAACTAAACCAACTCTTGATTAAAAAAAATATTGAGGGGAGGTATTTGAATGCCACTAAGTACAGTCAAATCTAAGGTTTTCCTCACCACTTTGCTCTCTTCCATCTCTACTTTCTCTCCCTTATTCAGGTTACTGATTCTTACAGCTCCAACTCACACCCCTACATATGTGAATCAAAACCTAGACCGCAGGTGCAACTTCTCCTCTGAGCACCAGACACAGACGCTCCCTAGCCTGGGGCACATCTCAGCCTGGGCTGTCAGAAGCTTTCGCAGAGCCTGATGAGAATCTTAATAAGGAACTCTCCAGAGGTGGGGATTGGAGGGGGAGAGAAAGGGAGAAAAACAAGAGAAATGACCGCCCCTCGCTTCAGGGGAATAGAGGTATGGCTCACCTGGCCAGAGCACTAGCTGAATTTCAACTCCTGGCCAGGCATTCTTCTATGGAGTCTCTTCCTCTCATCTTCCCTTTTCTTGTCACTATTTTTCCAGTCACCAAGACTTGAGATCCCCTAATCAGCTTAGATGTCAATTCTTCCAGATAGTCTTTCCTGACCCTCTAAGTTAGAATCAGGTGCCCCTCCCTGCCCTGTACTTCCCTCCCAGGAACTCTTCTAGCACTGTAGTGTGAAGCCCTGTTATTTGACTGCATCTTACACTCTACAGTCCCTGCCTTACGATGGTTGACTTCACGATGGTGCAAAAGCAACATGCATTCAGTAGAAAACTTACTTTGAATTTTGAATTTGAATCTTTTCTCAGACTAGTGGTATGCAGTACAACACTTGCTCGTGATGCTGGGCAGCAGCAAGGAGCTGTAGCTTCCACGCAGCCAGGTAGTCAATGGGATAAACAACCGATACACAGACAAGCATCCTGTGTCCATATAACCATTCTGTGTTTCACTTTTAGTGCAGTATTCAGTAAGTTACATGAGTTTTTGAACACTTTATTGTAAAGTAGGCTTTGTGTTAGATGAGTTTGCCCACCTGTAGGCTGATGTAGGTGTTCTGGGTGCACTTAACGTAGGCCAGGCCAAGCTATCATGTCCAGTAGGCTAGGTGTATTAAATGCCTAATTTCTGACTTAAGATATTTCAACTTTTGGTATTTTCAATATACAATTGTTTATCAGGACATAAGCCTGTTGTAGGTTGAGGAAGATTTGTACTTAAAGAGAGGTGGGAGGAATGAAGAAACATCTGTCTTCTTTATATTCCTTTTAGGGTAGTGATCTTATTCCGTTTTTTATTTATGGTTTAGACAGTTGAGCAAGAAATAATGGATTTCCTTATTCTCCTCAAACCCGTTTATTTTTTATTCCAAGCCCCCATTCTGACAGGCTGGGGGGTATTCTGATTTTGTTCATTCTTGGTCCTCCTTGCAGGACCTCCCTACAGGTTCCTCTGAACCTCAGTCATCAGAAACCCACCACAGACTCTTGGTTACTGCAACTATGCTAATTCTGGGCTATGCCTGAGCATAGGAATCCTGACAAAGCTAAGAACCATGCAGTTCTTTCTCGGAGCTCTCACCACTTCCAGGGGTCAAGAGCTTCAGACCCGACTCCTAAACCCACCCACTCACCCTGAAGACAAAATGGAGCCCATCCCTGTCTCCATGCTTCCTGTTCAGCTTTCTCTGAAACACCCAGATTAATTTCCTCAGTGCACTTAGCCTTCACAAATCAAAAGTCAGAAAGGGAAGTGTACTGCCAACAACTTCTGCTTTCTGCCCCTCTGAGGCAAGTCACATCCTGGCTTCCTGCTTGAATGAGAGAAGATAAAGAATATGAAACAAGGGCACCTGGGTGGCAAAGTTGGTTGAGTGTCTGACTCTTGGTTTTTGGTTTTGGCATAGGTCATGATCTCGGGGTCATGATCTTAGGGTCATAAGACTGAGCCCCATTGGTGCTCAGCACAGAGTCCTCTTAAGACTCTCTCTCCCTCTCCCTCTGCCCCTCTCACCTGTGCTCTCATGCTCTCTCTCGCTCTCTCTTGAATAAATAAATAAATCTTTACAAAAAATAAAATACAGGAATAAAAACATAGATTTGTATCTCAGAAAATTTTCCAACCATTATATTTTATCATGTGCCTCTCCTCTTGGAGGCCTGTGGTGAATAGTACCCCCCAACCAAAGGTGTCCACATCCTTTTTGTTTAAGATTTTATGTATTTTGCAGAGAGAGAGGATGTGAGCACAAGCAGGGGGAGGGGCAGCAGGAGAGGGAGAAGCAGACTCCTCGCTAAGAGGGAGCCCATCACAGGGCTCAATCCCAGGATCCTAGGATCACAACCTGAGCCAAAGGCAGATGCCCTACCAACTGAGCCACCCAGGCACCCAGGTGTCCACATCGTAATCCCTGGACCTATGAATATGCTATGTTATATACTAAAAGAGACTTTCAGATGTGATAAAATTAAAGATCTTGAGATAGGGAGTTTATCCTGGATTATCTGAGTGAGCCCAACCTAACACAAGTGTCCTATTAATAGGGAGGCAAGGGGGCATAGAGTCAGAGAGAAAAGACATCAGTAGGAGGCAGAGGTCAGAGAAGGGAGGTGCTACTTGCTGCCTTTCAATTTGGAAAAGGGGCTATAAGCCAAGGAATGTAGGCAGCCTTATGAACCTAGAGAAGGCAAGGAAACGAATTCTCCCCTAGAGCCTCCAAAAGGAACACAGGATTTAGCCCAGTGAGACTGGGTTTGGGCTTCTGACCTCTAGAACTCTTAATACATTTGTACTGTTTTAAGCCAATAAGTGTGGTAACTTGTTACAGCAACAATGGATAACTAATACACACCTGAGGGCATGGAGTGTATATATCTTTCACGTTGGAATTATGAAGTGTCTTGCACAGGGTACTCAAATAATGTTTTTTTTTTAAGATTTTATTTATTTATTCATGAGAGAGAGAGACAGGCAGAGGGAGAAGCAGGCTCCATGCAGGAAGCCTGAAGCGGGACTCGATCCTGGGACTCCAGGATCGCCCCTGGGCCAAAGGCAGGCGCCAAACCGCTGAGCCACCCAGGGATCCCCTCAAATAATGTTTATATAATTCTCTGCCTCTCATAAATAGAAGCCTGAAAAATTGAAAGACCTTTAGCATACTAGACTTAAAATATGGTTTAATCTGAGGGATTTGGGCAGGGTTGTGGTTCATTTTAAAAATATATTGTTCAGGGCAGCCGGGGTGGCTCAGAGGTTTAGCACCACCTTCAGCCCAGGGCACAATCCTGGGGTCCCGGGATGGAGTCCCACGTCAGGCTCCCTGCATGGAGCCTACTTCTCCCTCTGCCTGTGTCTCTGCCTCTCTCTCCCTCCCTCTCTCTCTCTCTCTCTCTCTCTCTCTCTCTCTCATGTGTTTCTCATGAATAAATAAATAAAATCTTAAAAAATATATATGTATTGTCCAGGGGCCCCTGGTGGTGAAGTCAGTTAATTGTCAAGTCTTGGCTTTGGCTTAGGTCATGATCTCAGGGTCGTGGGATCAAGCCCCATGTCGGGCTCTGAGCTCAACTTGAAGTCTGCTTGAAATTCTCTCTCTTTCTCCCTCTGTCAAATAAATAACTTTTAAAAAATAAAAGAAAAACAAAAACTGTGTTGTCCAGGTTTTCCCCATTGCTTTTCTCTCCACCACCCAAATAGTACTGAGGAGTTTCTTTGTAGGCTGTTCTTAGCGTATGGGTGACACAGCCTGGAAAGAAGAAGGCCGTTTTCTCCACCTGGCTTTTGAGTACCTGGGGAGACCCTTATCCAGGTATACATTTCTGGCATTGAGGTAAAAAGGAGTTATATATATATATATTTATGTATTTATAAATATATATTTAAAAGGGAATATATATATATATTCAAGAGCCACTATATATATAAATATATAGGAATATATATATATATATATATATATATCAAGAGCCACTCATGATGAGCACTGGGTAATGTATGGAAGTGTTAAATCACTATATTGTATACCTGAAACCAATACAACATTGTATATCAACTATACTGGAATTAAAATTTAAAAATATCAAGAGCCACAAACTGGCCAAATTGGAGCATGGAGTTTATACCGTGAATGGTAGAGCAGAAGAAATGTGTAAGTATGTAAGAACAATTCCCACCCGAAAGGGAGGCATTCAACAAACAGGAAGGCAAGAGAGATTCCTAGACTCTGAAACTAGGGTTCAGGGGCCATGGGTCTCTGAAAAATCCTGGCACTTTGCATTCCTCCTCTCTGGGCCCAGGCAGGAGGGGGTGGGCAGAAGAGGCAAGCCTGCAGGCAAGTTTTGGGAGCCTAGAGCAGAAACCGACAACTGGATGAAGTGAAAGCAGGTCACCTGTCTCTGAGGGCAGCAGGCAAAGCTGATGCCAGAAATGTTGATGAGACTAGACCATGTGATACCACCCAGCTATATAGGGACGGCATGTAGTGCCTATACCTGCCTTAATGCCAAATGTTACAGAAGTGCCCCTACCCTCAGCCTCATCCTTCGTAGGAAAGTAATGCTGATTTTTGCCTCCACATTTAATACAAGGAGATGGTTTGTTCAAGTGACCCCAATTTGATAATATTAAGTCTTCTACCATTGGCAGAATAGGGTGCCACAGAGTAAAATAATTTCAGTTATAGAGGGTCATAAACAATTACATCTACACACATCTAAGATTTGTAGCCTGGCAAAAATTTATACCAACAAATGATTTTAAGCAGAGCTGAAATGGAAACTTTTATTGGAATAAAACCCAACCTTTTTACTTAAGATTTTTTAAAAGATTTATTTATTTAACTAAGAGAGAAGGGGAGAGAGAGAGAAAAAAAGAGAGAGGGGAGGGGCAGAGAGAGAGGGAGAGAAGCAGACACCCTACTGAGTATGGAGCTTGATGACACAGAGCTCAATCCCAGGACCCTGAGATCGTGATCTGAGCCATGTCAGGAGTCAGACACGTAACCGACTGAGCCACCCTGGTGCCCCTTTTATCCAACCACAGTTCAAGAAAATAATTCTATTTTATAGCTTCATACTTAAAGCATTCTTGTATTTCTTTAAAAATGAATTTTCAGTAATTTTACTATAGTTTTTTTCTCTGAGGCCAAGGAAAATTAGACTTTACAGATCAATTCTACTTGTATGTATTTTATCGTAAGAGTCTTTCCCCCTTTTCAAACATGAGGTGATCATTAAAAGCTCCATTTTTCCATCCCACAGCCTGGAAACATCCTTGATGCAGAGGAAAGATAATAATCTGGATCTGCTCAGGGAAAGAGACCCACAATAGTTTATTTTCACGGCATATCAGCATAATGTAGTGGAAAAGTCACACGCCCAGGAATCAGTAGACATGGTCTCCTGGCTTCCAGTGTGGGAGTTTAGGCTCTGAGTTCCGTCAGCTGGTAGCTATCCTGTTTCCTTCATCCCTATTTGTGAAATGTAGTGGCTGACAGGATTTCCAACGCAGTGCTTCTCACACTTTAATGTGTGGCTCTTGGCCTGTGTGTGCAGAGCGTGACATTCTGCATTCTGACCAGCTCCCAAGAGGCAGATGATGCACGTGCTCAAACCACATTCAAATACACATTGAGGAACTCCAAGGGACATCCCATCCCCAAAATGTTTTGTATTTCCTTAATTCATGTATGTCTTCAGAGAACTGCCATTGGTCATATTTTTAAAAATACACATTTTGGACAGTTAAGAAGGACACATACTGTTTGAATTTAAGTTAATTAGGGGCTGGGATTGCCATTAGGGCTTCTGGATCACTACAACTACATAAACACCTTTTATTTTCTGTAGCCCTGGCTCTAGCTGCACATCAGTATCACCTGAGGTGCCTTCGAAAACTACCAGTGCCTGCTAACTCCACCCACCTACCCACCCACCCTGCACTTCCACGAACACCAGACTACAATTGAACTGGTCTGGGGAGGAGCCCAGCCACCGAGTGTTTCTCAAAAGCTCTGCTTGTCTTGTGATTCTAATGTGCAGCCAAGACTGAGAACCACTGCAGGCCAGCCTCTCCGGCTATGAAGGCGCTCCAGGTACGGTCAAGTTGGTATTAAAGCTACTCACAGCTGTTATCCATTAACTCAGGGCATTCTCATGGAAAGCTTAAATTATATAACTCACATAAACATTTCACTTATGAATTTGTAATTCAATAAAGGTTCTCAGCAAGGGAGATGATACAGGGAAACCTCTAGCTTTGTTTGGCCCTATTTAGAAAAAAGAAAGAAAAGGGTCCAATTATAAAGCACACTTTGGTTCTACGGAGCACACAGGCTTTAAGGCTCATTTGGAAGGCTCAGTTTTAAACAGCAAAGTTTTATGAAGTCAGAAGACAGCAGAGGCAATAAAAGTTCCTAGACTAGGTTCAGCTGTCATCAGAACAATCCCTCCAAAGGGAACAAGTCTCTCCAGAAGATTGACATGGTTATGAAGCTACATCATCAGTCGAAATCTTGGCTACAGCATTTTCTAAATGTGACCTTGGCCAATTTTCTTTTAACACCTAAGTTTCCTTTTTTGGTAAACTGTGATAAGGATTAGGTTGTAAAGATTAAAATGAGTTAATGTCTATACAGTGCTTTTTGTACAATGCTTGTTATATAGTAACTATTATTAATATTATCACCTACTCTGAGATTAGAAGTGAGACATTACTGGGGTGCCTGGATGGCTCAGTCGGTTAAGCATCTGACTCTTGATTTCAGCTCAGGTCAAGATCTCAATGTCAAGATAAAGCCCCACATCGGGCTCTACCCTGAGCATAGAGCCAGCTTAAGATTCTCTCCCTCTGCTTCTCTTCTCTCCCTCCACCTCTCAAACTAATTAATTAACTAATTGAAAAGAAGTGGGACATTTCTATCTCCCCCTTTAAAATTACATTTTAGCACTGCCTCAGCAAGACTATAGCATGTGTGTATTTGTTTAAAGAATAATGAAAACACTGTGGCTCTGGCAGAGGGGAGGTAGTCATAACGTCAGAAAGGTAAGTTGAGGCTGGTTTGTGGCAGATCTTACAGGCAAGGCCAAAAAGTCTAGATTAATCTTGTTGGCAAAAATGAGCTATTTGAAATTTTTGAGCCAGAGAATGACATGACCATTCTTCTGTTTTAAAATAGACCAGTGCAGAGTTCAAAGGGGGTTTGCAAGTATCTCCCTTCTTCTGAAGCCGCAACAATTTTTCTGCCCTACTTCTACAAATGATACCAACACAACACTTACATTTGCAGTTTGTGGTTTTTCTGAGGCAAACCATTGCCAGCTAACTACAGCCCTGAAATAATTTTATTTTTGCCATAAATCTTAAAACAGATATTTGTATTATCTAAGGCACTTGAGAGATTTACATTCCAGGGCCTTAGTAAGACCCAAGTCAAAGAACAAGGTAATGGAATACTATCCTTCCAGGAGCAGATGAGGTCCCTCCATATACTATGGGAATTTTATATAATTAAAAGAAATTGCTAGCCTACTGTCAAGTAGCTCGCAGGTTTAGGGTCAAGGAGTTTGTAACTGAGACTTGGGGCTTGGCCAGATATCCAGAATGTGAACATTTTTGCAGGCTAAGAATTTTGCCCAAATCATCTCCCATATGTTAAAACCAGAGTATGTAGGGGCACCCATCTGGCTCAATTGGTAGAGCATGCAATTCTTTATCTCAGGTTCATGAGTTTGAGTCCCACATTGGGCATAGAGATTACTTAATAAATTTTTTTTAAAAAAACAGTATATAAAATTAGGTAATCTGACTCTAGGCTTCTACTTAAGGAAAAGACAAAACACTTAAATAAGTGACGGGTCTGAATCAGCTGGTAGTTGGAGGAAGAGAAAGTAGGGAAGAAACTTAGGAGACATTAACTAGTAAAATGCTGAGAATTTAGTTCCTCTTGAAGGCTATGTCTAAGTCAGCTTTGTTTTAGAGGGTGCCTAGCCTTATTCCTGGCATGTAGTACACTCTACAGTCATGTTTGTTGAATGAATAAAGGGGGAAAAGTGTCAAAAGGAACCAAAGATGGGAGAGGAAGTAGATGAGGTAGAAATAAGTCAACATATACTAAAAAAATACTTGAGGTTTCATATATGAGTAAATGATTGGTCCGTGAATTCAAATGGAAAAGAAGAGAAATTGGTTTGGAGGGTTGCCAGTCTATCTCACAAAGTTCTGATGAAGGCAAAAGAAACAAGGTTAGTAGGACATTTCTGTAGCTCTATCTGAGGTATACATGTTTGCATTTGTTTATTCCCTAAACATTCTTGAATGTTCTTTGTGTTGTGCATTCATTCAAAAAATATTTCATAAACATCTATGATCTGTGTTATAAAGATGAATAGAAGAGAACACTTGTCTGAGAAACTCACTGGCTAGTGATTGAGGTAGAAATTAAATACGGTAATAATAATACCCAATGTTTATTGGATATTGACCATATGCCAGATGAAAGTATTTTGTGTATTGATTCATTTTTATCCTCATTACAATCCTGTGAGGTATATGTTACTACTATCTGTGATTAGTGGAATAATAGCCCCCTTCAAGTGTCCATATTTCAATTTCAAGAACCTGTGAGTATGGTATATTATATAGCCAAGGGGAATTAAGCTGAAGATAGAATTAATATTGCTAATCCACTGACATTGAGATAGAGTATCCTGGGTTAGCCAGGTGAGTCACATATAATCACAAGCACCTTTAAAAGTGGGAGGGGTAGGGGAAGGCAAAGAGAAGGCAGAGTCAGAAAGAGATGGCAGCAAGGTTGGAGGGATGTCAAGTCTCCGTCTTCCATTGTTAGCTTTGAAGATGGAAGGGAGTTAAAAGTCAAGGAATGTCGGCAATTTCTGGAAGCTGGAGAAAGCAAAGAAACAAATTATCTGTCCCCTAGAGCTTCCAGAAGCAACACAAGCCTGCTGACACACTGATATTAACCCAGGGTAAAAGACCTGTTTCAGACTTCTGACCTCCAGAAATGTAAGATGATACATTTTTGTTGCTGTAAGCCATTAAGTGTATGGTACTTTGTTATAGCAGCAACAGAAAACTAATACCTACTCTGTATTTTTTTATTTAAGAAAAAGTCCTTTTATTTTATAATTTTTTATAGATAAGGAAATAGAGGCACAGAAAGACTGTTGTTATCCAAATTTTGATTACTTAACATTGTTCCTTTATGAGGGCTTCCTGGTCTTTCTCACTTCTCTGGCCACCTCACGTTCCTTGCAAGTTCCTTGATTCATAAGCAGTCTCTAAATGGCAGTGTTTCTCAGGAATTTCTTCTAAATGCTTTTCTTTTTCTGTTTGAATATTTTTCCTAGGTGATCTCATCTACTCCCACAGGTTTTTTCTTGTTGCTTTTTAAAAAAATATTTATTTATTTACTATAGACACAGAGAGAGGCAGAGACATAGGCAGAGGGAGAAGCAGGATCCCTGTGGGGAGTCTGATGTAGAACTTGATTCCAGGACCCCAGGATTATGACCTGAGCCAAAGGCAGATGCTCAGCCACCAAGCCACCCAGGTGGCTCACACTCACAGTTTTAAACACTGTTTATAACCTAATTATTCCCAATACTATATTTCTAACTTTGTCCCCTCCTTTGAACTCCACACTCATAAGCTTGTTATCTGTATTTGGATGGCTTACAAACATTCCAAATCTAACATATGTTCAAAACAATCCAATCCTATCACAAAATGGCTCCACCCCCACATTCACTTACATTTGTCTCAAGTCAAGAAACTGAGTCAGCCTTTAGTCCTGTCTCTCCCTCTATCTCCACATTCACACCAGCAACCCATCCACGTCTTTCTACCTTCACTTCTACCAACCTGATCCAAGCCACCACCACGTCCTACCTTGAAAACCACAGTGGCTTCCCCACAGCCTCTCTGTGTCTATCCTTGTTCCTCTGTGGATCTGTTTTCCTCACCTTTTCCTCACCACAATGACTGTCCTTCTTAGACAATAAATCAGATCTTGTCATGTCCCTGCTTAACACCTTTCAATGGCTTTCCATTCTACTTAAAATAATATCCAAACTCCTTTTCAATGACTCACAGAGCCCTACACAATCCTGCTCCTGCTTACGTTGCCAACCTCACGTGTCACCACTGCCCTTCATTCATCTACCTTTTTCCGACCCTACCCAGTTTCTTTCTGAAGTTACTCTGAATTTCCTGCCTCAAGAGCTTTGTATCACAGCTTCCTGCTAATGTAGTACACATGCATTTGTGCACATACACATAACATATACCTTTCACCTATATATTACCCATTCTTCAATGTTCAGATTAAATGTTTCCTCCTTATAGAGGCCAGCATCAAAACATTTTTACTCTGATGCCCAGCCATTCTCCAATGTGATTCTCTATCCCAGCCCCCATTTGTTTAACATTTTTTGCAACTTGCAGTAATTTGTCATTTTAATGACTTGGTTTTTTGCTTTTGTCTTTCTAGTAGGTTAGTTACAGACACAGGAACTGCGTCTACTTGGTTACCAATGTAACCCCAGAACACTATGCCTGACACATAGTAGGTGCTCAATAAATATTTGCTGACTATTGACTAAAGGTTGCATATTCAAAGTTAGTAATGTCTAAAATGGTACTGATACTCTCTGTACCATTATCTATAGCATATCTATAGTAATGCTACAACTACCTAAATGGTGAATTTGAATTTAAGTCAATAACTGATCACTAGCCAGTTGAATTTACATTTTATAATATCCTTTTATTCCATTAATTGTACTTACCTATAAATTAAATCAACTATACATTTAAAAGTAAAATTTCATGTCATAATTTTTTTTAATTTGTAAATGTCATGACAAATTTGATATATACATAATTTTTTCCCTAAAGACTTTGAATCAGTTTAGCTTCTTTTGGCTTTTACACTTATAGTAAAATCACATGGTACAGATTCAGAGTAAGAAAATCCATATTTAGAGTAGATCAGACCAGCACACATCATATTTTTCCCCAAAGTTGGAGGTGCTAATGAGAAGTTTATGTGCCAGACACAAGTTTTTAAGAAATCTTCAATGAGAAATAAAAGTAGAATATAAATTATTCAAGTTATGTGTAGCAAGTGACTAATGAATGCTTTTCAACTAGGTATTTGGAGATAAGCAACAAGTGATACACATAGTAGCAGGCAGATGAAGTAATAATGTTGATATATTTAACTTCAAGTAAGGTTATATTTATCGTCACAAAGGAGCCTACTCCTTTGAAAAATATGTGGAATGAGAAACACCTTCATTCTTCCTCCACCCTTCATTAAAGCAACATATACCCAATCCCTCAAAGAGGACAAATAGGGATGTGGGATCTGTTAGTTTGAAGGATAATATTCAATTCAATCAGTACATTTTTATTTTGAGGCCACAGGATGTTAGGTATTTTTTAAAATAAGATGCGTAAATCACTACAGCTGACTTTATATAGGTTATAATCTTGTTGGATAAACAAGACAAAATATGTAGAGTCAAGCAGCAAACACATCAGGATCAGAGGTTTTACAAAACCATACTAACTAATTGATCACATATGTTCCTTCAAGAGACAAATGTGGTGTCAGATTCTTTCTCGATATCTTTACCAGCAGCACAACTTTTGTTAAGCTTTGCAGCCTCTGAGCCCCAGGCCCTCCTCTGTTAGAAGAGGATTATAAAAATATACTATGCCTCATAGGGTCATGATAGGATAAAATGAGATCATCTTGGTGGAGTGCTTGGGACTGAGAATAGCACCAAGTAAGCACTCATTAAACATTAGCTACTGTTATGACTATTTTAGTCTTTTGAAAGTTATATGATAAATTGCTTCTATAAATGGAAATGGAGAAAAGCCTTTGTTGAAAAGTATTATTTGCATACTGTGTCATTTGTTGTAAAGGATTTATCACAAACTTACTAACATTGTTAGGATGAATCTCACTGTAATTTTTGCCAGGAGTTTGCAACTTTGAGGTGTTAATTTCTGGAGTTAAAAGGCTCTTTTCTTAGATGGCTTTTTTTTTTAATTAAATGCTGCCCCAAGCAAGAGGTTCTGGAATTGTATTTATGATCACATGGCCTAATATAAAAAGATAATTATTCAACAAGAACTTATTTTAAAGGATACAAAATGTCATATAGTCCTTGCACTTTAAAAAACATATATACATATCATCTGTCTGCCATGGAGAAAAAACATGCATACCAAAAACTACATTATAAGTTATTAAAGAAGTATATACCTTCTGTTTGGCAATTTCTCCTCTCTTGTGGTTGTAACTGCCTCCTGCATTCTGGTAACTACCAAATCCGTACTTGGAAATTTAACCTCTCCTCTGGGCCACTGTAGGTTCAAACGATGGCTGAATAGCTCTACTAAGATAGCATGTCCAGAACTATACTCACCATCTTGCTGCCAGGTATCTACGTTGCCTCCTTTATCTTATCAACCAGTCAGGCAAAGAACTCAGAGCCTAAGCTATTCTTCCTTCCTTCTCCCTAAGTACTACCAATCCTTTAGTCCTTGATTTTGCCTTCTACATTTTCTTCACTCTATCTCTTCCTCTACACTGATATCCCCATTATCTTGATTTTGGGTCTTCCTTTTCTCTCATGTATATTAAAGCTGGTAAACTGGTCTCCCTACCCTGGTTCTGCCCCCTTCCAACTCCTCCATGACATGCAAAGTCCCCTTCTAAAAACTAAGCCTCATCTCCTCTGTTTAATATTTTTCCATGTCTCCCTCTGTTTAATGACTCCCCAATATTGGCAGTATTGACATTTACTCAGTTTGATTAATTTTTACTAAGTACCTACTGTGGAAAAGACACTGTTATAGGTACTGGGAGAAGGATATTTAAAGAAACAGGTAAGATTCTTCACTTTATAACTATATATTTTAAAGATACCCCCCCCAAAAAAAGTAAACAAAGACCTACTGTAATGTCAGCTAGTGATAATTAGTATGAAGAAAGGCAAAGCAGGATATGGGGATAGAGCCAGGTGACAATCACTGCTTTAGGTAAAGTAATTAAAAGAAGGTTTTTCTGAAGAGAGGACTCTTAAGTACAGATTTTAATGAAGTTAAGCAATCAACAATTTAAAAATCTAGACAGAAATATCTCAGACAAGAGAAACAGTGGAAATTTTCTGAGCTTGGAAAGCTTGAGGAATAGATAGGAGACCAATATGGCTGAAATAGAATGTGCAAATTGGAAAGTGACAGTAATGAGGATGAACAGGTAGGCCAGGCACATGGTGCAGGGTTTTGTAAACTATGCCAAAGAGCAGGTTTATTTTAAGAATAATAGAAAGCCCCTAAAAGGTGACTTTTAAAGTCAGATATATAAAGAGGTATAATTTATGTACCAAAAAAAAAAAAGTATCCTTTTTAGGCATACCATTCAGTGAGCTTTGACATACTTTGAGCAAGCCATCACCACCACAATCAAGAGAGGAGGAACATTTCCATCTCTCCAAAAAGATCTCTTGTGCTTCTTCATAAGCAACCTCTCAGACCTGATCTGTTAACTGATCTGTTTTCTGATCCTATAGTTTTGCCTTTTTAAAAATGTCCTGAAAATGGAATCATACCATGTGTAGATTTCAGTGTCTGCCTTCTTTCACTTAGTACAATGCATTTGAAATTCATCCCTATCCTCACATGAATCAGTAGTTAGTAGTTTTATTCCCGAGTAATATTCCATTATTGATGTGCCACACTTTGTCCAGCTGATGGACATTTAGGTTGTTTCCAGTTTGGGGCTATTACAAATAAAGCTGCTTTAAACATTTACATAGAGGTCTTTTTGTGGGTGAATGTTTTTGTTTCTTTTTTTTTAAGATTTTATTCATGAGAGACAGAGAGAGAGAGAGGCAGAGAGAGAAACAGGCTCCATGCAGGGAGCCTGATGTGGAACTCAATCCTGGGTCTCTAAGATTAATATTCAACCGCTGAGCCACCCAGGCGTTCCTGTTTTCGTTTCTATTGGGGAAATATCTAGGAGTGGGATTGATAATTCATACAGTAAATATAGATTTAATTTTTTAGGATGCTGTCAAATTGTTTTCTAATGTGTCTGTACCATTTTGCATTCTACCAGCAATATATGAGAGTGTCAATTGCTCCGTACCTTTGCTAACTCTTGATATTGTGAGTTTTTAGTTTTCATTATGGCCATTTTAGTAGCTGCGTAATGGCATTCACTGTGGCTTGAATTTGCATTTTCCTAATGATGTTGAGTATATTTTCATGTGCTTATTTACCAGCCATGTCTCTTCCCATTTTGTTAATGGGATGTTGGCTTTATAAGAGTTCTTAATGGTCTGGATGTAGGATATTTATCTGATATGTATTTAGCAAATATATTCTCCCAGTCTATGGCTTGTCTTTTAATTTTCTTAACAATGTCTTTCAAAGAATGGAAGCTTTTAATTTTGATTAAGTCCAATTTATCCATTTTTATTTTGTTTTCATTTTTTTTGTGTGTGTGTCCCAAGAAATCTTTGTTTAACCCAGAGTCATGAAGATTTTCTCCTATATTTTAAAAGTTTTATGGTTTTAGGTTTTATATTTGGTCTCATTATATGTTTTTGATCATCATTAGAACAAAATCTCACGTTGAAGAAAATAACTGACTGTAATAAAGAAAAGAGACTGTAGAGTACCAGGAATGGGAGTTCAGAGACTGATTGGAAGGAAATTGGAGTAATCCAAATGGAAAGTTTTTGTGTTTTTTTTTTTTAAGCTGCTGGTGATGAAAGTGGTGAGAGGTAGTCTGAAAGAAGATATATATATATATTTTTTTTTAAAAGGTTTATTCATTTTAGAGAGAGAGTAAGCATGAAAGGGAGGGGCAGAAGGAAAGGGAGAGAAAATCTCAAGCAGGCTCCGTGCCAAGTACGGAGCCGTCATATAACAAATGGCTCGATCCCATGACACTGAGATCACAACCTGAGCTGACACCAAGAGTTGGACTCTTAGCCAACTATACCACCCATATATATATATGTATATATGCATATATATGTATATATACACATGTATATGTACATATATATTAAATTTATTTATTTGAGAGAGAGAGAGGGAGAGAGCACACATGAGCAAGTAGGGGGAGGGGAAGAGGGATAGGGATAAGAATCCTCAAGCAGACTTCCCACCTAGGCAGGGAGCCTGATGCAGGGCTTAATCCATGACCCTGAGATCATGACCTGAGCTAAAATCAAGAGTCAAACACTTAAACAACTAAGCTACCCAGAAACCCCAGAAGATATAATTCTAAGTTAGAACCAAGAAGACTTGTTAATGAAAGAAAGAAAAATCTGATATTATTCCAAAGTTTTTGGACTGAGCAGCTGAGTTAATAGTTGGTATACTTGTTAATAGTTTTACCATTTTCTAAGTTAAAAAGACTGAGAGGAAAAATAAAGAATTGCATTTTGGACCAATAATTTTGAGCTGTCTATTGAACAACCAGATGTGAGGCTTGCATAGGCATCTGTTGTTGCTTTTGCCTCCTATCCTCCATTTACCTATCTCCTTTTTTTTTTTTTTTTGAGTTTCAATTCTACTTTGGTAACATGCAGTGTTATTAGTTTCAGGTGTACAATATAGTGATTCAACACTTCCACATCACCTGACACTCGTCATGACAAGTGTACTCCTTATCCCCATCACCTATTTAACCGATTCTCCCCCCAACCTGCTCTAGTAACCATGAGTTTATTTTCTACAGTTAAAAGTCTGTTTCTTGATTCATGTCTCTCTCTCTCTTTTATTTTCCTTTTGCTCATTTGTTTTGTTTCTTAAATTCCACATACGAGTGAACTCATGTGGTATTTGTCTTTCTCTGACTTATTTTGCTTAGCGTTATATGCTCTAGCTCCATCCATGTAGTGGCAAATGGCAAGATTTCATTATTTTTATGGCTAAATAATATCCCATTCTATATATATATATATACACACACATATATCTTCTTTACCCATTCATCTGTCAATGAACATTTGGGCTGTTCCATATCTTGGCTCTTTCAAATAATGCTACTATAAATATGGATGCTTGTATGCCTTTGAATTAGTGTTTTTATATTCTTTGGATAAATACTCCATAGTGCTGTATTATAAGGTAATTCTATTTTTAACTATTTGAGGAAACTCCATACTGTTTTCCAGAGTGGCTATATCAGGTTGTATTCCCACTAACAGTGCAAGGGCTTTCCCCTTTCTCCATATCCTTGCCAATACCTGTTGTTTCTTGTTTTGTTGATTTTAGCCTTTCTGACAGATATGTGGTGATATCTCATAGTTTTGATTTGCATTTCCTGATGGTAAGTGATAATGAATATCTTTTCATGTGCTTGTTGGCCATCTTGATGTCTTCTTTGGGAAAATGTCTGTTCATGTCTTCTGCCCATTTTTTAACTGTATTACTTGTTATGGGGGTGTTGTTTTATAAGTTCTTTATGTATTTTAGGTACAAACCCTTTATCAGATATGTCACTTGCAAATATCTTCTCCCATCACATAGGTTACATTTTAGTTTTGTTTATTGTTTTCTTCATTGTGCAGAAACTTTATTTTGATGTAGTCCCAAAGTTTATTATTGCTTTTGTTTCCCTTGCCCAGAAGACATCTAGAAAAAAGTTGCTATGCCTGATGTCAAAGAGATTATTGCCTGTGTTTTGTTCTAGGATTTTTATGGCTTTCAAGTCTTTCATTTAGGTTTTAAATCCATTTTTAATTTATTTTTGTGTATTGTACAAGAAAGTGGTCCAGTTTCTTTCTTTTGCATGTTGCTATCCAGTTTTCTCAGCATCATTTGTTGAAGAGACTGTCTTTTCCTATTGAATATTCTTTCCTGCTTTGTTGAAGACTAATTGACCATGTAGTTGTGGACTTATTTCTGGCTTTTCTATTCTATTGATCTATGTGCCTATTTTTGTGCCAATACCGTACTGTTTTGATTACCACAGCTGTATCATACAACTTGACATCTGTAATTTTGATACCTCTAGTTTTGCTTTTTTTTTCTTTTAAGATTTCATTTATTTTCTCATGAGAGACACAGAGACATAGGCAGAGACATAGGCTGTGACATAGACAGAGGGAAATGCAGGCTCCCTGTGGGCAGCCTAATGTGGGACTCAACCCCAGGACCCCAGGATCATGACCTGAGCCAAAGACAGATGCTTAACCCACTGAGTCACCCAGGCACCCCTGCTATTTTTTTTTTCAAGATTGCTTTGGTATTTGGGGTCTTTGGTGGCTCCATACAAGTTTTAGGATTGTTTGTTCTAGTTCTGTGGAAAATGCTGCTGATATTTTAATAGGGATTGTATTAAATGTGTACATTGCTTTGGGTGGTATAGACAGTTTAACAATATTTGTTCTTCCAGTTCATGAGCCTGGAATGTCTTTCCATTTCTTTGCATCCCTTTCAATTTCTTTCATATGTATTCCATAGTTTTCACAGTACAGATCTTTTACCTCTTTGGCTAGGTTTGTTTGTAGGTATCTTATTATTTAGGTGCAATTGTAAATGAGATTGTTTTCTTAATTTCTCTTTCTGCTGCTTCATTATTGGTGGCTAGAAATGCAACAGATTTCTGCACAATGATTTTTGTATCCTGTGACTTTACTAAATTGGTTTATCAGTTCTGGTAGTTTTTTGGTGGAGTCTTCCAGGTTTTCTACATACAGTATCAGGTCATGTGCAAATAGTGAAAGTCTTATTTCTTCCTTACCAATTTGGATCTCTTTTATTTCTTTTAGTTGTCTTACTGCTATGACTAGGACTTCCAGTACTCTGGTGAATAAAAGTGGTGAGAGTGAATATCCCTGTTTTGTTCCTTACCATATAGGAAAAGCTCTCAATTTTTCCCCATTAAGGATGGTATTAGCTGAGATTTTCACATATGGCCTTTATTATGTTGACATATGTTCCCTCTAAACCAAGTTTGTCGAGGATTTTTATCATGAATAGATGGCATAATTTGTCAAATGCTTTTTCCGTACCTATAGAAAGGATCATGTGGTTCTTATACTTTCTTTTATTAATGTGGTGTGTCATATTGATTTGATTTGCAAATATTAAACCACCTTTGCAACCTAGGAATAAATCCTAATTGGTGGTGAATTTTTTTTTTTTTAGTGTGTTGTTGGATTTGGTTTGCTAATATTCTTTTGAGGATTTTTGTATCCATATTTATCAGAGATATTGGCCTATAGTTCGTTTTTAGTGGTGTCTTTTTCTGGTTTTGGTATCAGTGTAATGCTGGCATCATAGGATAAATTTTGAGTTTCTCCTTCTTTTTCTGTTTTTTGGAATACTTTGAAAAGAATAGTTTTAAACTCTTTTTTAAATGTTTGGTAGAACTTGCCTATCAAGCGACTTTCATTTGTTGAGAGTTTTTTTATTACTGATTCAATTTCTTTGCTGGTTATTGGTCTGGCCAAATTTTCTATTTCTTCCTGATTCTGTTTTGGTAGTTTATATTTTCTAGGAACTTGTCCATATCTTCTAGGTGTCCAATTTGTTGGCATATAGTTTTTCACAATATTCTCTTATGATTCCATTTCTATAGTGTTGGTTGTTATTTCTCCTCTCTTATTTGTGATTTTATTTATTTGAATGCCTTCTTCTTTTCCCTTTAAATCTAGCTAGAGGCTTATCAACCTTATTGATTTCTTTTTTCTTCAAAGAACCAGCTCCTGGTTTCATTGACCTATTTTTTCAGTTTCTATATCATTTATTTCTGCTCTAATCTTTATTATTTCCTTCCTTCTGCTGGTTCTAGGTTTTGTTTCTTTTCTAGCTCCTGTAGATATAAGGTTAGGTTGTATTTGGGATTTCTTTTTTTCTTCTTGAGGTAGACCTGTATTGCTAGAAACTTCTCTCTTAGAACCACTTTTGCTGCATCTCAAAGGTTTTGGACCATTGTGTTTTCATTTTCATTTGTTTCCATGTACTTTTTATTTATTCCGTTATTTCCTGGTTGGACTCATTCATTGTTTTGTAGCATGTTATATAACCTCTGTCTATGTGTGGTCTTTCCAGATTTTTTTCTTATAGCTGACTTCCAGTTTCATAGCACTGTGGTCAGAAAAGTTCATGGTATGATTTCAGTCTTCTTAAATTTGTTGAGCCTTGTTTTGTAGGCTAATACGTGATCTGTTCTGGAGAATGTTCCATGTGTTCTCTAAAAGAATATGTATTGTACTGTTTTAGAATGGAATGTTCTGAATATATCTGTTAGATCCATATGGCCCAATGTATCATTCAAAGCCATTGTTTCCTTGTTGATTTTCTGTTTAGATGGACTGTTCATTGTTGTGAGTGGGATAGTCAAGTCCCCTACTATTGCATTGTTATCAATTAGTTCCCTTATGTTTGTTGTTAACTCTTTTATGTATTTGAGTGCTCCTTTGTTGGGTGCATAAATATTTCCAATTGTTATATCTTCTTGTAGGATTGTCCCCTTTATTATTATATGGTGTCCTTCTCTGTCTCTTTTTGCAGTCTCTAGTTTGTCTGATATAAATATTGCTATTCCAGCTTTCTTTGACATCCATCCATGATAGATGTTTTTCTATCCCCTCACTTTTAACCTGCATGTGTCTTTAGGTCTGAAATGACTCTCTTATAGGCAGCTTATAGATGTATCTTGTTTTTTATTCATTCTGTCACCCTATGTCTTTGGATTAGAGCATTTACCCCATTTACACTCAAAGTAATTATTAATAGATATGTATTTATTGCCATTTTATTGTTTTGTGGTTGTTTCTGGAGATTATTTCTGATCCTTTATTGTCTTTCTCTCTTTCATGGTTTGCTGCTTTTCTTTAGTGATATACTTGGATTTCTTTCTCTTTATTCTTTGCATATTTATTAGTGGTTTTTGATATATGGTTGCCATTAGGTTTGTTTATAAAGTCTTCTGCATATAGCAATCTGTATTAAGTTGATGGTCCTTTAAGTTTGAACCCATTCTTCACTCCTCTCCTCCCCATAACTTAGACATATGTTGTCATATTTTATATGCTTTTGAGTTCCTTGATTGATTTTTTAAAGATTTTTATTTATTTATTCATGAGAGACAGAGAGAGAGAGGCAGGCAGAGACACAGGCAGAAGGAGAAGCAGGCTCCCCACAGGAAGCCCAATGTGGGACACGATCCCGGACCCCCAGACCCTGGGATAATGCCCTGAGTCAAAGGCAGATGCTCAACCGCTGAGCCACCCAGGTGTCCCCCTTGACTGTTTTTTGTTTTTTACAGAAACATTAATTTTTACTGCTTTTGTGTTTCCTACCTTCATACTGTCACTTTTTGTCTCTACTTTCCATTGAAAGTATCCCCTTTAATATTTCTTGCAAGGCTGGTTTAGTGATCATGAACTCCTTTCTCTCTCTCTCTGTCTCTCTCTCTCTCTCTCTCTCTCTCTCTGGGCAACTCTTTTTTCTCATTCTATTCTAAAACTGATAGCTTTGTTGAATGGAGTATTCTTGACTGCTGTTTTTTTGTTTTGTTTTGTTGTTGTTTTTTCCCATTCATCACTTTAAAGATATCATGCCAGTCTCTTTTAGCTTGTCATTTTCTTTTTAAAAAAATCTGCTAGCCTTATGAGTTTTCCCTTGTAGATTACTGTCTTCTTTTGTCTTGCTGCTTTTAAATTTTTTACTTTGTCACCATGTTCTGCCAATTTAATTACAATATGTGTTGCTGTGGGTCTGCTTTTGTTGATTTTGATGGGAGATCTCTGTGCCTCCTGGATCCAGATATCTGTTTTCTTCCCCAGATTAGGGAAGTTTTCTGTTATTATTTCCTCAAATAAATTTTCTGCCCCCTTTTCTCTCTCTCTCCCTCTTCTGGGACTTCTATAATATGAATGTTATTGCATTATGATGGAGTTACTGACTTCCCTAAGTTTATTCACATTTTACAAAATTCTTTTTTTCTCTTTTATTCAGCTTGATTACTTTCCATTCCTCTGTCTTCTAGGTCACTAATCCATTCTTTTTCCTCCATTCTGCTGTTCATTCCATCAAGGATGTTTCTTATTTCCCTTATTGAGCCCTTTCATCTCCATGTTGTTCCTTATCTCTATATTGTTCTTTATCTCTATGTTAAGGGTCTCACTTAGAGTTTCCACTCTTTTCTCAAGTTCAGTGAGTATCCTTATAATCATTGCTTTATACTTCTCAGTCCCAGAGGTGGCAGGACTGAGCCAGCAGAATGCACCCAATGGCTTTCCACACCTCCACTCCACTATCTGTCCGTTCCTCCATCTGCCCTGCCACCCATGACAGAACAGATATATCCTTCCTCAAGGACTTCCTACCTGGAGGCATCACCACTGCCATCTCCAAGATAGTTGTGGCCCCAATCAAATGGGTCAGCTGCTGCTTCAGGTGCAGCACTCGAGCAAGCAGATCTACTGCTGGTAAGTAGTACAAGGGCATTGTAGACTGTACTGTGTGCATCTTCAAGGAGCAGGATGTGCTGTCCTGAAGGGGCAAGCTAACCAATATCATCTGCTACTTGCCCACACATGCCCCCTTAATTTTGCCTTCAAGAATAAAGCATAAGCAGATCTTCCCCAGGAGTCATAGACAAGCACACACAATTCTGGAGGGACCTTGTAAACTGCCATTTTTATGTTGTCTCCCCACTCTGGCTGCTGTCTCTTTAAGGGTGGCAAGCCAGTGATCACTCACCCTCCTGGCTCACCCAGGGCTCAGTCAGCTGACTTTTAAAGCCCTAGGCTCCAAGTCCCATTGGTTATAAAAACTCACATAATGCAGCCCCTTTGGTTTTCAAAGCCAACTATTATTGGGATGAGTCTTGCCCATGATTGCTCCTTGGTGCAAGGGCCCATTTCTCTGCCTTCTCCACATGTGCAGCTTCCTCCTGCAGGTAGCTTCCCTCTGCATTTCTGACCTTCCCAACTTCTTAGATACAGCTTCTTCTCTATATTTAGTCACGGAGTTTGTTCTGCCAGTCTCCATACCCCTCTCTGTGTTGTGTGAATGATATCTAGTTGTAAAGATTGGGATGGGTTGAGCCAGGGTCCTCCTACTCTACCATCTTCCTAAGCTCCTCCTCCCCATCTTCTGATAAGGGTCTCACTCTTCTATCTTCCTTTGGTAACTGTCCTTCACCTACTTCTGGAAGGTCACAGGCCATGGCCTTCCAGAAGGGTAGACTTCAGCTCTAGGAGTGGGCATGTGATTCAGAGAATCATCCCTCCTCAGCCATATTGCTCTGTCTGAAGATGTTGCAATTAGGAACCATGAAATTTTTGTTGGCATGTTGGAAAGACATTATCTTTTCTGCTGCTTGCCAAAGGTATAGGATCCTACTTAATAGCCATCTTATCACTGACAACAAAAACCCTCAGTGAGAAGTCAGAAGAAAGCAGAGGTCCACCAATTTGAGAGATCACCTCTTGATGTCAGAGTTTGGGCTCTTGGGCTATGTTTAAGTCTTACTCTTCAGTATTTCAATTATGTAAACCATTAAACATCATTTTTAATTGTGCCAATTTGAGCTGGGGGTTTCTGTCACTTGCAACTAGTAAAGTCCCAAGTAATAAATAAGATATCTCAAATTTTTCCATTCATATAGCTATAATGGAAAAGAACAATAAATCAGTAATAACCTGATAGTGCAGTACAGAGAGGTCAAGAGATGCATTAGATGTCTTTAAAATCTCCTGTCCTCTTAAAATTTGAAGTGAAGTTTACATTACTCTTCTTTGTATCTTACATCAATAAAAAATTACCTTTTTTTTTTTGCCTGTGGCTCTGTTTATCCCATTTTGAAGGATTGCTCATGACTGTAAGAGACTAGAACTCATCATAGGAATTGGATGGAGGGAACTGAGATCAGGAGAATGTGCAATTCAATGTGGAGAAAGAACTTGGAGGCAAAAGAGCTAGATGTGAATCTTGGTTTATACAAATGTCAGATGACTTTTTAAAAGTTTCAGTTTCCACACTGAAAAATAAGCCTACATGTTCCATTTCTCTAACACTCTGTAACTTTTAACCCTTCCTACTTCACCTGGCTATTGAAAGGACCAGTCTAGTGGTGAGATAATGCCCATTATCCTTAGGAAGATTCGGAAATCAATGACCCCTAGGAGTCAGCATGGACTAAGAACTCATCATCATAGTTTTTAAAACTGAAAGCTTGATTGTTTTTTAAAATGGAGTTATTAGTAACCATATTTTAATACAGTTTGGAAATTAATGAAGTATCTTAAATATACTGTATCTTGATTTTTTAGAAAACATTTGACAAAGTTTCTCATGGTATTTTTTTTTAAATATTGTATTTATTCATGAGAGACCCAGAGAGAGAGAGGCAGAGACATAGGCAGAGAGAGAAGCAGGCTCCATGTGGGGAGCCTGATGCAGGTCTTCATCCCAGGACCCCGGAATCATGGCTTGAGCCAAAGGCAGATGCTCAACCACTTAGCCTCTCAGGTGCCCTCTCATGGTATTTTTATGGATAAAATGATGAACACTAATGTCACTGCAGTGTTTAGTGGAGGTATAGCTGATTGAATAATCCATTGAAAGAAGTTTGACTACTCATTCTGAAAAATGTTTATTTAATGGCATACCACCCACCAGTCTGTTCTTGGGCCTGTCAAGTGTAATATTTTATATTAGTAATATGAAAGAAAAATTACATATAATTGATTAAGATAAACAACCAGAGATCAAAAATGATCCTGATATGCTAGAATATTCACAGATATTAAAATAATTCAAACAAATGTTAACTTTGACATTTAGCCTCAGGTTAGGAAATTTTGGGCTCCAAAGCAATTCTTGTTCAACAGATCTGAGCATATAGTTAATTACATATACAAAATTAGTTGAGAAAAAGTGTGGTTTCAACTAACTTACCTTGAGGTATTAATAGAAGCACAATACCCAGAAGTTAGGAAGTAATGTATCCCACACCATTCAGCACTGATGAGATAATATCTAGTGTTTATATTCTGAAGAGAGATGTAGTAGAAAAACTAGTGTATGTCCTGGAAAAAAATTACCAAATAGTGAGATATCTGGGAACATGGAGGTTGAAAGGTTTTGTTCTGGGTTGTGTAACTGATGAGGACAAGGACTGAGGGGAAATGTAGCTATCACATCCTTTCAAGCTATTAACAGAGCAAAAGCTGCAGACTTGCCCTTCCTACTTCAGAGGGGAGGGCCAGGACCAAGAGTGAAAGCAGGCAGGTGAAGTGGGCTTTGGTTCAGGATGAGAAAGAACCAGAAACCACCAAACAGACTCACAAAAGGCAAACCCTCTGTCACAGGCAAGTCTTTGACAAAGACTGCACACTCTTTATCTAAGATCTTAAAGAAGAGAGGTTTTACTCATCTAGTAAAACTAGATTAGAGAAACTTGTGATTCCTTCCAAACCTAAGCTTAGGTAATTTATTACAAGTTATTAAGACAAGAAGTTAAATCATATAGACACCAGCCCCCTACAATGTACATATTTTCACAAATGTGAGGCAAGTCAGGAGGTGCCCACGGGTATCTTGTTGTCTCACTATTTACCTTTTGTAGCAGTTGTTTTGCTTCAGTCACTATTGGCAACCAGACTGGAATTTCTGTCTGGTTTTACTCCATTTGTATAGCAGTGAGGAACATGAGCTCTGGAGACAGAATGCCTGTGATTGAATTTTGGTTTTACAATGCAGGTTTGGGGTATGTTATTTGAGCCTTCAAGCCTCTTTTTCCAACCTGAAAACCTGGAATAATTAACCTACTCATAGGATGGTTGTGAGGATCAGGTGAGGCAGTGCATGTAAAGCACTTAGTGCAGTGCCTGCAACAGAGCAAACCCTCAGTTAATGTTACCTGTGATGTTATCATCAGTAGTAATAAACTGTGCCCACCTTTGCAATGTTGCTCTTAGGTTTTACAATCAAATTTATCTAATTTAGAGGCTGAGTAATTCAGTTTGTTTTGTCCATTATCCTGCTTTGGGAATAGAATTTGAAAATATGAAATAGGGCTTCTTAAACAGATGAAGGGTAGCACTGGTGTGGTGGTAGGAGCAGGAGCCTGGTTCTCCATTCGGATCAGTGCTATGACCCGACAAACTACTTAGTCTCAAAACCAGCAAAATGAGAGGGTCACGTTCTTTCCTGGCTAAAATGTTTTGTTCTAAATGGGGCCATGAATGGAAAAAAATAATAAATCATGAGGATATGGGAATACTGAAAAGCCTAAACATTGACTATTTAGAATAGTCTGTGAACCAAACTACCTCCTTTACAAGCTTCACTGTGCAATTAATGGTCCTTGTGAACCATATGCAACAAGGCATTAATAATCATGTCTTCCAATTACTTCCAATTATAAATTACTAAAATTGCCTTAAATTTTAATAAGGGTATATTTTATTCAACTGAGGTGAAGTTAAAGGTGACATCTGCCAGACATTGTCACGCTAATCACATATCATCTTCCTGATAGGGTGGCATGCCATGTTAAAGGGTCATAGCCAGGGCAGCCTGGGGGGCTCAGCAGTTTAGCTCTGCCTTTAGCCCAGGGCATGATCCTGGAGACCCAGGATCAAGCCCCATGTCGGGCTCCCTGCATGGAGCCTGCTTCTCCCTCTGCCTGTGTCTCTGCCTCTCTCTCTCTCTCTCTCTCTCTCTCTCTCTGTGTGTGTGTCTCTCATGAATAAATAAATAAAATATTTAAAACAAAACAAAATGAAGGGTCATAGCCAAATGGAATAGAAAATTGCCTGCCCTATAACCCCAGTGCATTGTTTATTTGATTTATTTGATTTTTTACTGAAATTCTGTAGATTGATTACAGAATCCAGAACAGATGGAATTAAAAGAATCTTTTTACTGCCAGATGGCCTTCTGAAGCTTTACTCTAACCCAGAGCCACATGCTGTCTGTATCAATAGATAGCCCCAGTAATCAAGGGCACAAGTTTCACTACCTCCCACCCCCTTCTTCCTCTAATCTCTTCTCCCGATTTATCCAGCACCTCCAGTGTGAATGTACTGTGCATACAAGGAATACGATGTACTTCAGTTGCAAGAAATTCAGCGACACAGATGAAATAGACACATAAATAGGCAATTTTTATGTAATGGGATAAGTGCAATGTAGAAATGTGTCCAGTGCAGTGTGGGAGTATGAGAAGAGGGCTATCTAGCTCAAACGAGGAGTTGGGGAGGCAATTTAAATGATAGAGAAGATTCTAGCATTGGGGGATGACAGACCCTGATTCATTAAAGTTAAATAGTTGGGCACCTGGGTAGCTCAGTGGGTTAAGCATCTGCCTTCAGTTCAGGTCATGATCTCAGAATCCTACTCAGTGGGGAATCTGCTTCTCCCTCTGCCTTCTCCCCTGCTCATGATCTCTCTCTCTCTCTCTCTCTCTCTATCTATCTATCTAATAAATAAAGAATATATTTTTAAAATAAATTTTAAAAAATTTTAAATTAAAAAGACAATTTTAAAAAATTTAAATGAGGGATCCCTGAGTGGCGCAGCGGTTTGGCGCCTGCCTTTGGCCCAGGGCGCGATCCTGGAGACCGGGGATCGAATCCCACGTCAGGCTCCCGGTGCATGGAGCCTGCTTCTCCCTCTGCCTGTGTCTCTGCCTCTCTCTCTCCTTCTCTCTGTGTGTGTGACTATCATAAATAAATAAAATTAAAAAAAAAATTTAAATGATTAGCCAGATAAATAAATGGAACAGGGAGAGGTGGGCCTTCTAAGCAGAGTGTGGAACATAAACAGGCATGGCAACAGGAAACAGCGTGGTGACCACCAAATGCACTGCAAGCAGTTCCACATTGCTACACTAAGAAGATCTAGTTCTGTGATGTCAGGTAGCCTAGATGAATAGTTTAGTGTGGCCTGTGGGCCAGCAGTCTCAATGTTACCTGGGTATTTGTTGGACATGTAAATGCTCAGGTCCTGGACCCACTGAATCAGAAATTTTGGAGGTAGCGTCCAGCAATCAATATTTCCATAGTTGAGTCTGATGTACACTACAGTCTCAAAAACATCAGTCTAGATTTTATCCTATAGTAGGAAGGGAACTTTTGAAGACTATTAAGTGATGGACTCTTTATGATATCAAATATGCATTCCCTGACTTTTGTGATTTTTAGAGATTATTGCTCTAATGAAAGGCCACTCAAAAAGATGGAAACATCTTGCATTTGGGAAACAAAATCATATACATTTTCTTACATATGTATAAAACTGTAGAGCTGGATAGAATCAAGGTACTGGGAAAGGATGTGTCCTGAAAAATCCTTATCATATAATAGCATGATAATATCTTCCTACAAAAAATACATTTGGCACATTTTGAGATATTACTGCCTCATCAGTCAAAATTACACTTAAACTTTTTGTTAAATTCATTCAGATACCATATACATGTAAACTTTGAGAAAGTAGTCCATCCTAACCATAACCATAACCTTGTAATTTTCAAGCTTTATTTTTAGCAGTAGAATGTTTTTTGAAGAATCATTTATAACATCTTCCAATAAGTAAAATAAATAAAAGTCAAGTCCCTCTGGTTAAAGATCTGGAAGGGAAGCACTTTACTTGTCCCCTTTGACAGTATCTGAGATGGGGCCATTGTTTTAGATTCACTGATCACTTTATTCCCAGGAGGCATGAATAATCCCACTTTATTAATAAGGCTGATAGCTGCTGTATTAGTCAGAACTCTCTAGAGAAATAGATTTTTAGGTTTGTGAATATGTGTGCACTTGTGTGTGTGAGAGAGAGAGAGAGGGAGAGAGTGGTATATCCTAATTCACTATATACACATACATACAGAGAGAATTGAAAAGAAGGTAGATTTATTTTAAGGAATTGACTTGTGTGACTATGGGAGGCTAGAAGTCTACAATTTGTAGGGCAGGCCAGCAGCCTTGAAATTCCAGCAAGAGTTGACATTGTAGGTTTGAGTCCAAAGGCAATCAGTCTGGAGCCAGAACTTCTGTCTTCCTTTAGGGACCCAGTCTTTTGTCTTAAGGCCTTTAACTGATTGTATGAGACCCACCCTTATTGTAGAAGATAATATGCTTTACTCAGTGTCTACTAATAGACCTTAAAAAGACCTTCACGGTAATAGCTAGGCTGGTGTTTGAACAAACAATTGGGTCATAGTCATAGTCTAGCCAAATTGACAAATAGCTGAAATAGATTGTGCTGATTATTCTAGCTACTATGGTAATAAGGAAGGTTCTGAAGAGCTAGGTGACCAGAGGCAAAAACCAAACATCTTAAAGTGTGAATATGTTCAAAAATTGCTTCTTTGAAATAAATGATATAACTAGAGGTTTAGCAAGGACTATATGAGGAAAGGCAGGGGAAAGAAGGCCTAACATTGATGAATTTGTCTTACCTCAGAAACAAATTATAGATTATAAATTAGTCACCAAAACTCTGCCAAAAACAAAACTTTTCACTAACGATTAATTAACATTTGAGGCTGACACAGCAGCAGATCAGAGTTTCATGTGTAACTCTGACCTACTTCTGAGCAACTGGTTCTTGTTACCAGGAATGTCCATGAAGAAAATAAAATTCTTGCCTGTTAAAAGCTGAGCTCATGCTTCTTCCCCAAAAGAATATTAATTCTTCAATCTAAAAGAAAACAGTTCAGAAAGCACTGGCTGAATGGTAACCAATACAGGTCATTCATGCATTTAATCACTTACCAGGTTTTTGGACTATAAACTATGATCTCTTGCACGGCACAGTTCAAGTCCCAAAATGGGCCTTCCCTACAAACCCACTGCCAGGCTGGACTATGGGAGTTACTATGCTGGTACTACCCTCATCAATTTGGCCATAGCCCTTGAATTGGGGCAGCCATTTTGTATATCAACAGCCTATGAGGTAATCTGGCATGAAAAAAACCTACCCCCACAGAGAAGATGGAGATTAAATGCAAAAATCTAATTTTCCCTTTGAGAAAGTTTTGAGTCCTAAAAAGATAGTTAATCAAAAGTAGCTGGTAAGGGAAACATAGACTAACAAAAACAGAGAAGCCAGAGGATCAGAACACAGAGATAACCAAGGCACAGAACATGACTTCACAATCTAATAGAGGGATCTGACAAGAAAAGGAGAATTATAATACAATGTGATAAATCTCACAACAGCAGGATGCATAGAACACTAGGGGAACACATTGAAAGGGTACTTGGAAGGTGACTAATGGCTTTTGGAGTAGATCATACCAATAGCTGAAGAGTAATAACAGCAGAGCACTGTCAAAGGCTCCATAAACTTCTGCTGTTGAGGGGGTGACTCATGGCTCCCTAAAGCTAGAATTGGATGCTAAGGAATAGAAATCTTCTAGTTCTCAAATTACATTGTGATTGCCATATAGCCAAGGCATGTGTCTTTACATGACTTCTACTTCTGTTGCTGATACTTGGTTCTCATGTGGTGCCTAGACATCTCTTTTCCATATTCTTTTTCCATGTATATTTGTAGTAAGACCTCTACATTCAAGAGAGTTGATGGTACTTGTAACGTGAAAGCCAAACATGCCTCTTTTGGTTAATTACTTATTATATAAAGAAGCTTTGCAAATAAAGGCCAAAACAACCTAAAAGCCAAAATTTTGATAATTTGAAAAATTACTCCAATTTTTTTAGTTCAACCTCTGAAAAACTTTACTTACACAATTTGTGACTGATGTGTGGTAGACAAACTAAAGGGGAATTTATACTGTCTTCCTTTCTAGTTAGAGATTGGAAACCATGAGTCAAAAACCAAAAGTTGCTGCACCTCACATCATCTTCAAGTGTCAATTAAATTTTCCACAGAGCACTGAATCAAAATGAAAATGAAACATCTACATACATACATGCATTATGAATACCAGAATTGGATCTGTATGTTTTAAAACCTGCTCTTAACTGGTATTTCATTTGGTTCAATTTCTCCTTTCTCTTGGGTTTCCTTAGTTGTCTGCCTGCTATAGGATATAAAGGCAACACAACATGGACTACCACTGAAGAATGAGAGAAATTTATTCACTTTTATAGATTAGTTGAGCCATTAATTACAGTGATTGTACCAACAACGGTGTTAGTTGTTCTATTCATTGTGCAAAATTATTTGTGAGTGATGTCTTGCAAGAGATAAATTCAGTTAAAAATGTGAGCATCCTAATAATTAGGAAAGGATGAAATTTCAGTTTACTGTATGCAATGTAACATACCTAATGGAAATGTATGCAAATTTACATTGTGTTAACTTGAAAAAGCTGAATTTCAATTATCAATAGAGTTCTATTTTCAGCACAAAATTAGGAATAATGTAAGTCATTTTTTTACCCTTCAAGAATTGTAATTTTAAATTGGAGGAAGGATAAATGAATTACCAACTGTGGTTATTTTAGTGGCATGTGACTCAGCCACTTTTGCTTGTAAATATCTTTGTCCTATGAGAGCAATTTGACATGAATGTGTAAGTTTTGAATTGTGCAATGTCTTTAGGAATACATCACTTTCATAAAATGAAACTGTAATGTTCTTTCTCTGCTTTAATCATTTGCCTGTACCATTCATGTCAATAAAATTTCTTCAGTCTATTGATTGGCATCTGGTTCTTAAGAGGCAGAGAAGTCATGATAAATTTATATTCCAGGCTACTAAGGTGTGATGGTTAATTTTATGTGTCAACTTGACTAGGCCAAGGATGCCCAGATAACTGGTAAAACACTATGTCTGGGAGTGTCTGTGAGGGTTTCTCCAGAAGAGATTAGTATTTGAATTGGTGAACTGAGTAAATAAAGCCGATGACCCTCCCCAATATAGGTGTGCATGATCCAATCTGTTGAGGACCTGAATAGAAGAAAAAGGTGCTTGAACTGAGACATCCATCTTTTCCTGCCTTCAGACATCAATGCTCCTGGTTCTCTGACTTTTGAACTCAGTTTGGAACTTATACTTTAGACCCCCTATTCTCAGACCTTCAGACTTGAATAGCTATCCTGGTTTTCCAGACTGCAGATCAAGGGATTTCTTGGCCTCCATAACCATATGAGTCAATTTTTATTGGTTCTATTTCCCTGGAGAACCCTAATACATAAGTGATATTTAGAAAATCTGAAATATTTAGGTCATTGGATACAGTCATCTTGTAAGTTTCTGGTCTATAGTTTTTTGCCTCTTTTGGGTTATGAAACCCTTTGAAAGTCTATGACTCTAATCACCAGAAAAATGCATATACACACATGTATACTCCATTCTGCCTGCATGTATCATGGATCCTAAGTAAAGAAGTCCTCTTTAGATGGATAATATTTACAGAAAGGAGGTCTGTTTAAGCAAGTAAATACATTCTACCACAACCACCACTACCAGGGATTCAGCAGTCACTCTATAGTGTACTATACACATGTGTAGGTAGAGTGTGGTTCTGGGTTCAGATTACCATTTTAATTACTCTCCCTTCAACACTCTTAAATGTTCTGGAATTTCTCTTTGTATACAGTATCAGAGAATTTTAGAAAAACTAAAGATGAAACTAGGGTTCCCAATGTTATAAATATTTGCAAGAATTCTTTTTGGTAACAATTAGAGCAGTAATGACAAAAATGGTTAAAAAATAGAAACAGAACAAACCAGGCTCATGTGCTAATTTAATACAGTAAAGGTATTTTTTCTCTTAAAATAGTTTCTTAAATTAATATGTACCAAACACACACACACAGATAGACATAAATAGGCTTAGATAGTCAAACGCTAAAACTTATATCAACATACATAGAATTTGTGTGAATATATACTTTTGATTATTATTCATTAAGACTATACCTTTCTCTAAAAGAGAGCAAGATTTGCAAATCCAAAAATATAACACAAGGATTTGTGGATGAGTTTTTATTTAGAAAGTAATTAATTGTCTATACAAAATAAAGGTACAAAATGGTTTCTTTAACTAGAAGTTTGTGCAACCGCCTGTCCTACAGATTCACAAAAGGGCATTTACCTATAGTATTACTCATTTAGAAAATATAAAATGTGAATTGAAATATGTCCTCAACGAAAAGAAACTCCTATTTTAAAGACACTTGAGAGTCATAAAAATAATTATTTTCTCTGGTAGATGAAAAGCTAGAGACCATTCTCAAGGGGAACAAGAGTGGTCAACTCTCAGGTTACCTGTTGTTAGCGGGGTTGGAAAACCTCCATTTTGTGGAGGAGGATTAAAATTAGAGCAAGTGTTAACAAAATAAAGTCAGTTACACATTGAAAAAAAATCTGATAGCAGTCCATTAAGGGAACAAGGGAATTACTAGAAATAACTCTGAAATTCTTTCCCACCAATACTGAACTTAATTACAGACAGGCATTGTAAAAAGAATCTATGAGAAGGAAAAGTAAAACAAGGAAAATGAAGAAATTACTGCATGGTAAGTATTGTTTAATGGATTTCATAATGAAGGACTGTATTTTTCACATGTTATGTTCTTAATGTTAGACACAAATGTTTATAAAAATTGCATTTGATATGATTTCTAGGAGCTTGGTAAGGAACAAACTATAGTTTATCAGGTTTGCGTTTACTTTTAGAAAGGCAAGTCATCTCATGTGTTCCTATAGTAAAAAGATCATTGTGAATTATTGGGTTCACGCTCATAAAATACCAGATTGCTTTCTCTTAGGAAAAACAAATATGATCAGAAGTTTTGAAGTTGGAGGGGCAGCCCTGGTGGCACAGCGGTTTAGCGCCGCCTGCAACCCAGGGCATGATCCTGGAGACCCAGGACTGAGTCCCACGTCGGGCTCCCTGCATGGAGCCTGCTCCTCCCTCTGCCTGTGTCTCTGCCTCTCTCTCTCTATGTCTCTCATGAATAAATAAAAATAAAATCTTTAAAAAAAAAAGTTTTGAAGTTGGAGAGCAGAGACACCTGGGTGGCTCAGTGGTTGAGCATCTGCCGTTGGCTCAGGTCATGATCCCAGGGTCCTGAGATAGTGTTCTGCATCAGGTTCCCCACAGGGAGCTTGCTTCTCTTTCTGCCTATGTCTCTGCTTCTCTCTGTGTGTCCCTCATGAATAAATAAAATATTAAAAAAAAAAGAAAGAAAAGAAGAAATCAGAGAGCAGAGCTTAATCAGAAATCCCTTCCATAGGGGCGCCTGGATGCTCAGTTGGTTAAGCATCTGCCTTCAGCTCAGGTCATGATCCTGGGGTCCTGGAATACAGCCCTGAGACAGGCTTTCCACTCAGTGGGGAATCTGGTTCTCCCTTGCACGCTGCTCTCTATGTTCACGCTCTCTCTTGCTCTCTCTCTCTCTCAAATAATAAATAAAATCTTAAAAAAAAAAAAATTCCTTCCATAGATTATGGTAAGTGAGTGACGATGAATCAGAATACTCAGAAGAAATTTCAGGTTCTAGTCGTTCAATGTTTTCCCAAGCCAAATTCAAGTTTATGTGAGGCATACAAACCCTGGATTGACTCTTAGCACTCAGGAAGTCCTTTGGAACAGAAATAGAAAAGGAACATAGCTTTTGATGGAAGCTGGACCACTATGAACTAATGCTTGGAATAACTTTGTGACAATGTAGAAAAAGGGAGCGTTATTTGGAAGGAAAAAACAACCCATTGCATAGATTATCAATGATTAAAAACATCAAAATAAGCTTTTAAAAGTCCTTAGTAGCCTTGAGAAAACACATTTTACAAGGTATACTATAACATATAATACAGAATGTGGGAGCTATATACACTTGAAAGCAGTGCTTGCAGTATACTACTTAAGATGGGATTCTCTAAAACAAAAATTCTCAACAGGTGATAAATAGCAGCACAAAGAAATTATCTAAGACGTATCTTCCATCAGATATGTTTTATTTTACTTTAAAAGATTATTTATTTGAAAGAATGCATGCATTTGGCGGGGGGGGGGGGGGGGGGTGTTGCAGATGGAGAGGGAGAAAGACAATTCCAAGCAGACACTGTGCCCAGCACAGAGCCGACTCGGGATTCAATCACATGACCCTGAGAACATGACCTAAGCCAAAATCAAGAGTCTGACACTTAACTGACCAAGCTACTCAGGTGCCCCAAATCTGATGTGTTTGTTTTAAATCTTGCTTAAGGATTTCTTTTTTTAATCAACTTCTGAATAAGAATTTGGAAGGTCCCAATGTGAAATGTCCAAGAAGAAATTTCATGAGGATAGTTCAGTGGTGTTCTTTGGTGATAAACATGGTAAAGCAACATTACGTTCCATCAATCTCACAGAGCAGGTTATAGGATGCATCACCTAGGCCTTCCTTCAGTCTCCTAGAGCTTACTTTCCTTCTGTTATGGGTTCCTTTTTATGCTGCCATGTATTATGGTTCTGGTTTGATAGAAAACTTGAATTCACAGTTTCACATCCTCTTCTCCCACATATTTACCTAACATCTTAGGCAATATCTTTCACTTCTCTGAGCCTTAGGGGCTCCCATAAGGGGAGACCATCTAATAAGCTTGTAACTGAAATTCATAACCTGCAATTCAGAGTTCAAGCTCATTAAATTAATAATATTTTACAATATCTGGCTCATGTTCCTCTCTGGTCCCCTAGACTTCATTTCTTCAAATACCCTTCCTTTCACATGGAACTCCTGTTGTTGTTTCTGCGTGTATTGGTTGTATGATGGAGTAGCAGGTGCAGAAATGACCTGCTGCTCACAGAAACAATACCATGAGCACCCTGTTATCATCCATCCTCTCCCTGAAAAATCTTTTAGCACCTTCTACTCATACTTCAAAATTCAGCTCAAGGATCCTCTCTCCTGAAAACTTTTCTGGCCCCTAACCTGATTTAGCTGCCCCTTTTCTGGGATTCCTTACCATCCCAGGCATCCCTCTGCCCTAGAACCCAAAACAATAGGTAAAAATGATTTCTACACCTCTCCCACACCCTAGATGCTAAGGTCCAAGTAATGGACCATGCCTTTTTATCCACAGCATTTACCTCAGGGCTCGTACCTAGTGGGAATCACAGATGTTTGTTGGTTGAAGAAAGGTTCTAATAATAAATAAGTTATGTGATCTAAACATGTGTTACATGAAACCTCAAAGTCAGTTATGCCACTTGCAAGTATTGGCACTATTACATATTTTCTAATTGTTTGGTATAGCTAGATTTTGTTTTTTTAGGTGGGAGAAGGTGAACCCCATCTATCTGGTATGCAAGTAGGCAATACAGAGTTGCCTTGGATGATATTCCTTGTTCTTTAGTCATTTGAATCATTCTTTTGTTTTTAAAGATTTTATTTATTTATTTATTTATTTATTTATTTATTTATTTATTTATTTATTTATTTGACAGAGAAGCAAGAGAGCACAAGCAGGGAAGCAGCAGAGGAAGAAGTAGAAGCAGGCTCCCTACTCTCAATGCAGGCTTCTTTCTCTGGACCCTGGGATCATGACCTGAGACAAAGGCAGAGGCTTAACTAACTGAGCCACCCAGGCGAGCCAATTTGAATCATTCTTATATGTAAAGCAAACTTAAGCTAAGATCCTTTACCTATAAAAAAGGATACGTGGAGACCATTCTCCTTTGGAATGCAAACTTCCAAGAAGGGGTGAACTTATTTGCATAAGGATCCCTGGACTTAGAAAGACCTTCCCAATGGGCCAGACTGTCCATAAACAATACTCAGGGGATGAAAGGTTCCCAAATTAAACATTGAGAGTAGAAAAGTACTAGAATTTTTAGCTGAACTCAGGACTGAGCTGACAGAGAAGAATAAGGATCTTGGGTCAACAGATGGCAGATGCCAGAACTTCATCAACCCAGCCTTAGGGCACATCTGGACCCTGGCAAGTAGCCTGGTTCAATGTATGAACCAACAGAGCTAGTCATTAAAAGCTATAACAACTGGGGAATTCAGTCTTCTCTTGGCATAGAATTTCTGAATAGTGAGTTTATGGGTCATATTCACTGCTGTGATGGGCATGTCTTCATATCAGCTCCAACAAGAACAAAGCAGAGTAATCATAGCCCACCCCCTCATCTCCCACTACCCCTCATATGCCAGAGACTATAGATTCATTATACCATTTTTCATTGCTATTACCCACTGTACAGGTTGGAAAATCAAATAGAGGACTTGCTTCCCAACTCTTTTGCAGGTAGGAATGATTGTGTGGGCAACAGAAGACAAATAAGCAGAAGACTTCCAGAGGACTTCTGATTAAGCCTTTGTTTTCCATATAACATGGAAAAAGACCTATCTGGTACCACTCTCCCTCCTTTCTTTCTGCCTTATAATGCTAGATCTTGCTCTCCAGCAAGCATGTTGCAGTCAAGAGTAAACAAGCCATTATATCATGGATGGCAAAACAGAAAGAACTAGGGCATTGACACTATCATGGAGTTTCTATATCTGCAGACTTCTGGTCACTTAAGTAAAATAAAATCCTACGTGTTTCAGCTATTGTTAGGTACCTGTTACATGCAGTTAAAGCATCCTTAACTGATACAACATTCATATATACAGTCATACTCCTCAAACACCAGTAACCACAAATGATACCTAGGTGCCCTTCCCAGGACATCTGGTGAAGTGCTACTCATACAGAAAGGTGCTCTCAAATATTGCATTTTGGGATGCCAGGGGGATGGTTTTCTTCAGCCAAGCCAAGGACAGTGTAGATAATGAGTGTGTTTATTTTTAAAATTCAGGTTTGAAGAGAAAACCCCAAATACTAGAAAGTGAAAAAAAAGTAAACTGAATTTTTTAAAAAGTGTGCTAATATAGTTATCTCAAACCCTAATAATAAGAAGTGAAACTTCTAGAACGTCAAATACAAATCAAATCGCTAATAGTGATTACCACTAAGACTCTGCATGTGAAGTTGGAGGGTAGTATGGAAGCTATTGCATTTTCTTATGTATAATTTTTTTTAAGATTTTATTTACTTGAGAGAGTAGAGAGAAAGAGCAGGAGCACAAGTGGGGGGAGGCGCAGATAGATAAGGAGAAGCAGATTCCCCACCGAGCAGAGAGCCTGATGTGGGGCTCAATCATAGGACTGGGATCATAACCTGAGCTGAAGACAGATGCTTAACCCACCGAATCACTCAGGTGCCCCAGCATTTTCTTATATATTTTTGTATATTTCTGTATTTGAATTTTTCTTACAAGGATATATTGCTTCGTTAATAGAAAAAACTTATGATAAACTCGTCTCTAAGATGATATTTATCAAATGCTTACTATGCATGCTCCTGTGTAATCCTCAGAACTGTGCAGTGAGTAGTGTCTTTATTTTCACTAAAAAAGAAACTAAGATGCCAGGACCTTAAGTAACTTTACAGTATCACACAGCTGGTGCCTGGGAGAATAAGGACTAGGAGATTCCTCAATCCAGATGCAAAGCCCATTCTCTACCTACTGTGCATACTCGCTCTCCCAGAGGTTTTCGGTATGCAAATATTCTTATTCTCCTCACCAAATATGAGTTTCTCTGGAAGACACTTTCATTAGACTACATGAAGGAAATGGTCTTCCAGTAGTTTCTCATCCCAGTATAAATATGTTTAGAAACAAGAATGAGCCTACCTTCTTCTGGTGTCTCATTAGGGATTTACTTACGGTGGTTAAAAAAGAAGCCTAAAGTAGAGTCATTTGCCCCCAAAAACAGCAAACCAAAGCTTAATAACAGTTTCAACCTTTCCCAGGAATGTGACCTTTTAACATTCAGTCTAAAATATCCTGATGAGCACTAGTACTGCATGATAAAACTCTGCCCTTCCCTTCCTCCCAAAAAGATGAAGTCCTGGCCTGAAATAATCTTTATTTTTTTCCCCTTTTACTAATAACTTCTTGCCCCACCCTCCTTCCTATGAAATCTTTCCATTTTGTACAACTCCTCAGAGCATCTCTCTACTTACTAGATGGGATGCTGCCCAACTCATAAAGCCAATTAGATCTTTAAATGTACTCCATTGAATTTTGTTTTTTAACACTGTTTACATTTGTCAAGACCATCTAGGGTTAGTGTGTCCTAGAGTCCAATCCTGGCAACTTTGGGAAAGAGCTTTAAATGCATTAGTCACTGAACACAGCAAACCAGACATTTCAAAAGGAGTTTCATGACACAAAGAATGGGTGGCTGCTAATGTTGTATCTCTAACAAGGAAATATGTTTAAATGTGAGGAAAATTAATTCTTCAAAAACAGACTTCATAACTATATAAAATATCAGCATGAAAAACAAAATCCAGACTGTATCTAAGGTTAGAGGAAATGAGTTCTTTATTTGACTAAAAGGCTGACGTGAAATTTTGCCCACTAAAAGTCAGGAAGACTGTCTGGAATATTTCACAAGACTTCAGATTCTGCATCTGTTTTTTTAAAGCTCTTGAGGACTATATAAGGACTTGACCCTGGGTTATCCGAACTAAATCTTGGATAAGCTTCCATTAATGTATCTTATTTGCATAAGTCTTATTTTAAGAGACTATGAAATTATAACCTACAACCATAAAGTGTTAGAACATGAATCACCTCTAAGTGGGAGAGATGTTTGAATTATTTGCTTATTCAATAATCCAGTATTAGACCATCTAAGTATTATTTTAATAAATTGTATATATTCTCAATGCAGAAAGAAGTATTTTGAACAGAAAAGACTTTATATGGTGTCATCTCCCTAAATGGTTGTGAAGAAGAGTCACATTTAATTCCAGGTTTTGGGGATCCCTGGGTGGCGCAGCGGTTTGGCGCCTGCCTTTGGCCCAGGGCGCGATCCTGGAGACCCGGGATCGAATCCCACGTCAGGCTCCCGGTGCATGGAGCCTGCTTCTCCTTCCGCCTGTGTCTCTGCCTCTCTCTCTCTCTTTCTGTGACTATCATAAAAAAAAAAAAAAAAAAAAAAAGTAATTCCAGGTTTTGCCATTAATAAACTCTATGAGTCTCAGATTTTTATCTCAAATTCAGGCTTGTATATCTAACTCCTTAACTCTACCTGTCTAGTTAGAACTTTTTAAAATTGATTTCTAGTTTAATTGCACTGTGGTCAGAGAACATGTTCTGAATGATTTTAGTTCTTTAACAATTTTTGAGACGTGCTTTATGGCTCAGAATGTGTCAATTTTTATAAATTTTCTTGTGCATGCTTAAAACAGATGTATAATCTACAGTTGAGTGAGGTCAGTTAGGTAAAGTTTATTAATGACATTGTTTATATCTTCAGTAACTTTTTTTCTGTGGACTCCATTAACAACTTAGGTACTTAAAAATCTAATGTGATGGCAAATTTGTGAATGTCTATTAATTTTTGCTTCATATAATTTGAAACTGTGTTATTAGGTGATTACAGATTTACAATTGTTAAAACCTATTGGCGAATTGAACAGTTTATCCTTAGAAAGTGATCTTTTGTTTTTTTAATGTCTATCTTATCTGACACTAAGGCTATCTTATCAGCTTTCTCTTACTTAGGAATTGAATGGTGTACCTTTTATCTAACCTTTTACTTGAAACCTTTTTTTTCTGCCTTAATTAAATATTCAATTTTATTTCTGTAAAGTTCTGCCTTCTACAAAACACACAAATGTGAACACAGTTTAGCCAACTTATTTAACAATTTGTAAAAAAAGATCACCTTTTTGAACAACATGTTCCTCATTTCCTTTTGAGACATCAGAATGGCCTTTGCCACTCAATTTCTACAATCATTCTGCTCAGAATTACTTAAGTATGTCTAAGAGGGTACAGACTTGCCCCGCACCTCTCCTGAGCCACCAATAGAAAGGTTCACTAGTGGAAATGTAGGGCTGTTTCTATCGGGTGCCTCCAAACTCTTCTAGCATCCCTTATCACCTATTCCCATAGTTGCTGCTACATTTTTAGTTATCTATTATAGCAGTAATCTACTTCTTTCTCTTTCTTAATGTTTCAAGTTTTTATTTAAATTCTAGTTAGTTGGGCAGCATGGGTGGCTCAGGGGTTTAGCGGCACCTTTAGCCCAGGGCGTGACCCTGGGGTCTCGGGATCGAGTTCCGCATCTGGCTCCCTGCATGGAGCCGCCTTCTCCTCCTGCCTGTGTCTCTGCCTCTCTCTCTCTCTCTCAAAAATAATTTTTTTAAAAATCTTTTAAAAATAAATAAATTCTAATTATTTAACATAGAACGTAATATTAGTTTCTGGAGTAGAATTTTGTGATTCATCATTTACGCACAACACACAGTGCTCATCACAGCAAGTGCCCTCCTTGATGCCCAACACCCATGTAGCCCATCACCCACCCACTTCCCCTCCATCAACCCTGCTTGTGTGTTTTGTTTTGTTTTTAAAGATTTTATTTATTTATTCAAGAGAGACACAGAGAGAGAGAGGCAGAGACATAGGCAGAGGGAGAAGCAGGCTCCATGCAGGGAGATGGATGTGGGACTTGATCCCGGGATCCTGGGATCACGACCTTAGCCAAAGGCAGATGCTCAACTGCTGAGCCACCCAGGCGTCCTGCTTGTTCTTTATAATGAAGTGTGTTATATGGCTTGCCTCTCTCTCTTGTTTATCTTTCTCCTATGTTCATCTGTTTTGTTTCTTAAATTCCACATGTGAGTGAAATCATATGGTATTTGTCTTTCTCTTACTGGCTTATTTTGCTTAGCATAATACACTCCAGCTCCATCCATGTTGTTGCAAATGGCAAGATTTCATTCTTTTTGTGACGAAGTAATATTCTTGGTCACAATAATATATATATGTATATTCTTTATAGATTCATTAGTCAATGGACATTGGGCTCTTTCCAAAATTTACCTATTGTTGACAATGCTGCTTTAACAGTGGGATGCATGTGCCCCTTCAAATCAGTATCCATTGGGTAAAAACCTAGTAGTATAATTGCTGGTTCATAAGGCAGTTCTATTTTCAACTTTTTGAGGAATCTATACTGTTTTCCAGAGTGGATGCACCAGTTTACATTCCCACCAACAGTATAAGAGGATTCCCTTTTCTCTGCATCCTTGCCAACACTGTTGTTTCCTGTGTTATTAATTTCAGCCATTCTGACAGCTGTGAGCTGATATCTCATTCTAGTTTTGGTTTGTATCTCCCTGATGATGAGTGATGTTGATCATCTTTTCATGTGTCCATTAGCCATCTGGACATCTTCCTTGGGAAAATGTCTATTCATGCCCATTTATTAACTGGATTGCTTTTGGGGGTTGAATTTGTTAAGTTCTTTTTAGATTTTGGATCCTAACCCTTTATCAGATATGTCATCTGCAAATATCTTCTCCCATTCCATAGGCTGCCTTTTAGTTTTGTTGATTGTTTCTTGTCGCTGTGCAGAATTTTTTTATCTTGACAAAGTCCCAACAGTTCATTTTTGCTTTGCTTTCCCTTGCCTCCAGAGATGTATCTAGTAGGAAGTTGCTATGGCTGAAGTCAAAGAGGCTGCTGCCTGTGTTCTCCTCTAGGAATTTGATGGTTTCCTGTCTCACGTTTAAGCCTTTCATTCATTTTGAATTTATTTTTGTGTATAGTGTAAGAAAGTGGTCCAGTTTCATTCTTCTGCATGTGACTGTCTAGTTTTCCCAATATGACTCGTTGAAGAGACTGTCTTTTCTCTATTGGATATTCTTTCCTGCTTTGTTGAAGATTAGCAACCATATAGCTGTGGGTCCATTTCTGGGTTCTATATTCTGTTCCATTGACATATGTGTCTGTTTTTGTGCAGTACCATACTGTTGTGATAAATACATCATTGTAAAATAACTTGAAGTTCAGAATTATGATGCTTCCAGTCATGCTTTCTTTTTCAAGGTTGCTTTGGCTATTCAGGCTCTTTTGTGGTCCCATCCATATTTTAGGATTGTTTGTTCTAGCTCAGTAAAAAATCCTGGTGGTATTTTGGTACAAAATGTATTAAATGTGTAGATTGCTTTGGGTAGTATAGACATTTTAACAATATTTGTTATCTAAACCATGAGCGTGGAATACTTTTCCATTTCTTTGTGTCCTCTTCAATTTCTTAATAAGTGTTCTATAGTTTTCAGAATACAGATCTTTTACCTCTTTGGTCAGCTTGTCCCTAGGTATATTGTATTTCTTAGTGCAATTGTGAATGGAATCAATTTCTTGATTTCTCTTTCTGATGCTTCATTATTGGTGTATAGAAATGTAACAGATTTCTGTACATTGAGTTTATATCCTGTGACTTTACTGAATTTGTGCAATACTTGTGGAGTCTTTTGGGTTTTCTACAGAAAGCATCATGTTTTCTGAAAATAGTGGAAGACTGACTTCGTCCTTGCTGATTTGGATGCCTTTATTTCTTTTTGTTGTCTGATTGTTAAGGCTAGGACTTCCAGAACTACGTTAAATAACAGTGATGAGAGTGAACATCCCAGTTTTGTTCCTAACAATAGAGGAAAAGCTCTCAATTTTTTCCATTGAGAATAATATTAGCCGTGGGTCTTTCATATATGGTCTTTAGGTTGTTGAGGTATATTTCCTCTCTCCATACATTGTTAAAGGTTTCTATTGAGAATGGATGCTCTATTTTGTCAAATGCTTTTTCTACATCTATTAAGTGGATCATATGCTTCTTATCCTCTCTTTTATTAATGCAGTGTATCACATTGATTGATTTGTGAATATTGAACCACCCTTGCATCCCAGGAATAAGTTCCACTTGATCATGGTGAATGATTATTTTAATGTACTGTTGTATTCAGTTTGCTAGTATTTTGCTGAGAATTTTTGCATCCATGTTCATCAGGGATATTGGCCTGTAATTATCATTTTTAGTGGAGCCTCTGGTTTTGGAATCAAGGTAATGCTGGCCCCATAGAATGAGTTTGGAAGTTTTCCTCCCATTTCTATTTTTTGTAACAGTTTGAGAAAAATAGGCATTAACTTTTCTTTAAATGTTTGGTAGAACATTTTGTTTTTGGGAAATTTTGTTTATTGGGGAATTTGTTTTTGTTTATTGGGAAAATTTTTATTGTTTATTGGGAAAATTTTTATTGCTGATTCAGTATCTTTGCTAGTTATTGGTCTGTTCAGATTTTCTTCCTATTTCTTCCTGTTTCAGTTTCGGTAATTTATATGTTTTTAGGAATTTATCTATTTCTTCCAGATTGCTCAATTTGTTGGCATATAATTTTTCATAATAGTCTCATAACTCTTCCTATTTTTCTGTGGTGCTGGTTATGATCTCCCTCTCTCATTCATGATTTCATTTATTTGGCTCCTATCTCTTTTCTTTTTGATAAGTCTGGCAAGGCATTTATCAATTTTATTAATTCTTTCAAAGAACCAACTTCTAATTTCATTGATCTGTTCTACTGGGTTGTATTTTTTTTTGCTTGTTTTTATATCATTTATTTCTGCTCTAATCTTTATTATTTCCCTTCTTCTGCTGACTTTTGGCTTCATTTGCTGTTCCTTTTGTAGTTTCTTTAGGTGTAATGTTAGGTTGTGTATTTGAGACTTTTCTTGTTCCTTGAGGTAGGCCTGTATTGTGATATAATTTCCTTTTATGACTGCTTTTGCTACATCCCAAAAGTTTTGGACCATCGTGATTTCATTTTCATTTGTTTCCAAGTATTTTTTTTTTTTAATTCTTCTGTAGTTTGCTGGTTAACCCATTCATTCTTTAGTAGGATGTTCTTTAACCTCTGTGATTTTTGTGGTCTTTCCAAATATTTTCTTGTGGTTGACTTCAAGTTCCATAGCATTGTGTTCTGAAAATATACATGTATGATCTCTATCTTTTAGTTCTTGTTGAGACCTGATTTGTGATCCAGTATGTGATATATTCTGGAGAATGTCCCATGTGTACTTGAAAAGAATGTGTATTCTGCTGCTTTAGACTAAAATGTTCTCAGTATACTGTTAGGTCCATCTAGTCCAGTGTGTCATTCTAAGCCATTGTTTCCTTGCTGATTTTCTGCTTGGATCATTTGTCCATTGCTGTAAGTGGGATATTAAAGTCCCCTACTATGATTCTATTATTATCAATAAGTTTCATTATGTTTGTTATTATTATTTTATATATTTAGGTGCCCCCAGGTTGGGGACATAAATATTTACAATTATTGGATCTTCTTGTTGGATAGACCCCTTTATTATGATATAATGCCCGTCTTTATCCCTTATTACAGTCTTTGTTTCAAAATCTAGTTTGTCTGATATAAATATGACTACTCTGCCTTTCCTTGAATCATTAATAAATGGTTCTGAACCCCTCACTTTCAATCTACAGGTGTCTTTAGGTCTAAAATGATTCTCTTGTAGGCAGCATATAGATGCGTCTTATTTATCCATTCTAACACCATATGTCTTTTGATTAGAGCACTTAGTCCATTTATGTTTAGAATGATTACTGATATATATGATATATATGAATTTAGTGTCATTGTATTCCTTGTTAAGTCATTGTTTCTGGAGATTTTCTTTGTTCTTTTCTAGTCTATCATTTTTGGTCTTTCTTTCCCACTCACAGAGTCTCCTTTAATGTTTCTTGCAGGGCTGATTTAGTGGTCACAAGCTCTTAGTTTTTATTTGTCTGTGAAACTCTTTATTTCTCCTTCTGTTCTTAATGACAGCCTTGCAGGATAAAGTATTCTCAGCATATTTTTCCCATCCAGAACATTGAATATATACTGCCACTCTCTTCTTGCCTGCCAAATTTCTGTGGAGAGAACTACTGCTAACCTTATTCATCTTCCCTTATAAGTTAGGGATTTCATTTCCCTTGCTACTTCTAGAATTTTTTCTGTATCTCCATATTTTGCAAATTATACTATGATATATCTTGGTGTTGGACTGCTTTTGTTGATTTTTATGGGAGTTCTCTGTGCCTCCAGGATTTGGATGTCTGTGTCCTTCCCCAGATTAGGCAAGTTTTCAGCTATAATTTTATCAAAAAAACCTGCCTCCTTTTCTCTCTCTACTTCTTCTGGGACTCCTATGATACAAATGTTAATACACTTTATGGAGTCACTGAGTTCCCTAAGTCTGCATTCATGATCCAATATTTTTCTTTCCCTCTTCTTTACAGCTTCATTATTTTCCATAATTTTATCTTCTATATCACTTATTTGTTCCTCTGCTTCTTCTATCCTTGTGGTCATTATATCCAGGCAGTTTTGCATCTCTTAACAGCATTTTTTATTTCAGCCTGACAGTTTTTAGGTATTTATGTCTGTGGTAAGAGACTCCCTGGTGTCTTTTGTACTTTTCTCAAGTCCAGTAGCATTCTTATGATTGTTGTTTTAAATTCTGGATCAGGCGTATTACTTCTATCTGTTTTTATTAGACCCTTAGCTATGACCTTTTCTTGTTCTTTCTTTTGGGGTGAGTTCCTCCATCTTGGCATTTTGTCTACATCTTTGTCTTATTCTCTGTGTTAAAAAAAAAAGCCTGTTACATTTCCTGCTCCTGAGGGTAATGGCTTTATTAAGAAGAGGTCATATAAAAAAAATAAAAATAAAAAAAAATTTAAAAAAATAAAAATTAAAAAAAAAAAAAAAGAAGAAGAGGTCATATATAGTCCAGGGTCTGGCATTTTAGGAAGTGTTTCCTATGTATGCTTTGTGCATTCTGTTACTGTATTTTGGCTGTTCTTTTCCTCAGGTCAGTCCCTGAAGTTTCTCCTTGCCTATAGTGGAGAGTGTTTGGACCTTGTCCAGAGTGTGATGAGTTTTGAAATAGGTGTGCTCTTGTCTCTGTGTTAATAGAGGCCTGATCCTCTTTCCATCAGAGCTGAGGTATTGCAGCACTCTATGGTCTGTAGACTTGGTCCCTGCAGGGGTTTGTGCTGGTCTTCTGGGGAATAAGCCTGCTGCTTCTGGTTCTCAAGCACACTTGCCCTGGTAAAGAAGCATTTTCTGAGCACAGGGGTGCAGGATTTGATAAACAAGTGGCTCAAGCTTCCACTTTGGGGGCTGTGTTGCTTACTAAAGAAAGTCTGTGCTAATGGGCCAGGGGATATTTGGTGCCTGTCCTCTCCCTCATCAATGGATTGAGGAGTCTACACCCACTACTGTCCAAGAAGCCCTCACAGAAGAGTAAACAATCTCCCCTCATGTGTCACAGGTGTATTTCAGATTCCTGCCTTCACCCAGTCTGTATCCAGACCATCTGCCTGCCCAGTGCTCCTGAATTCTATCTCAGGCATGCCAGATGGGTTTCAAAACTCCAAATTTTAGGGCCCCAGCACAGTGTAGGCCCACTCTGATCCTCTGGGAGAGAGTCTTGCCACATAGGGACTAGGGTCAGATTGTCCCAGAAGGGCAGTTGTACAAACACATAGGGCCTTGGAGTTTGTGGTGAAACACAGCAAAAATCCAGTATCCAGGTTAGCTGCCCTCAGCAGCTGCCTCTGCTTGTAGACTAATGAATGGAGCAGAAGCTCCATGGTGCCCACCAGCTCTTTTGTCCCTGGAGAAGCCGTGCCACCTCTTCCAGATGTGTTCCAAGAAGGGGGGAACTTCTCTCCCAGTGTATCCCAGGGGATCCTCAGATCGTATCATCCACTCCCAGGCCTCTGCCCTCCTTCTCCACAGGAACACTACAGCACCTACTGGCTCAGCCCCAACCACTGTGTGGACTCCTAAAACTCCAGTTTTTGAGCTCTCCTGGTTATAAAAACTCACAACAATCAGCCCCTTTCATTTTCTCTGTCAATGGTTTTGGAGAAGTGTTTTCCTTGTGCAATCTCCTGTGCATTGCTCTGTGATCAGGGCTCCCTCCTCTCCACAACAACTGTGATCCCTTTCTCTCCTAAATCACATCTCTGCACCTCCTACCTTCAAGTATATGGCCTTTTCTCTCCCTTTAGTTATGCAGTTTGTTCTGTCCTCAGATTTCTTGGGTGTTCAGAAAGATTTTATACTATTCTAGCTGTATTCAAGTGATAAGACAAGCTAAAGTCCTGCTAATACTCTAGCATCTTAACTTTCCTCAACCTTTTTTCTATTTAAGTTTAACACATATCTCTTGTATCTTTTGTATAATTGACTTTTTGATCCTTCATGACAATTATTTAATTTCAGTTTAAATTGCTCTTATTTTGTGCCATTTCTCCCACTTGTTCTGTATTTCATTTGTCTTCCTTTCTTGCCTTCTTTTGGTTGATAATTTTTTTACAGCTAAAATTTTTTCCCTTTCATAGTTCAAATGTTTTCTATTCTTTTAGTGGATATTCTAGAAATTATAAAATGTATAATTATTGCCTTTTAAAAACTAAATTAATTGACAACTTTATTTTTTTCCAGAGAACTTAGAATATATTAATTCTATTGACTCCTTTCCCTACTTACATATTGTTGTGTGTGTTAATTTCATCATTTTTTTTAAAGATCTTATTTATTCATTCATGAGAGACACACACACACAGAGAAAGAGAGGCAGAGACACAGGCAGAGGGAGAAGCAGGCTCCATGCAAGGAGCCTGATGCGGGACTCGATTCCAGGACTCCAGGATCACACCCTGGACTGAAGGCAGGTGCCAAACTGCTGAGCCATCCAGGGATCCCCATCATGTTTGCTTTTTAATCCCATAAGACATTATTGTTTTATATATTCGGTACTCATGAAGATTTAACCACAGACTTATCACTTTGCTCCTCATTCCCTTTTGCTTCTCTGTCCCTCAATCCAGGAGCTCTTTCTTCTCAAATGAGGTATAGATCCTGAATCTCTTTATTTTGCTGATGGCAATTCTGTTTCTGCTATTCCAAGATGTCTTTGTCATATTCCTTTTTAAAAAAAAATTCACTGAATATAGGTTAGCAATTCTAGGTTAGCAATTATTTTTCAGTCAGCCTACTGAAAATATCATTCCACTGTCTTCTGGTTCAGCTGTTGTCTAACTGCCACTATTTGAATGTAATCTGTCTTTTTCTCTGTCATCTTATAAGATTTTCTTTGTCTTTGATGTTCTGTAGCTTCACTGTGTGCCTAGTGTGTATTTCGTTTTTCTTTAATCTGTTTAGGAACTTGTAAGCATCTTGAATTTGTGAACTGGTATTGTTAGGGAGGGGGAAATTTTATTCTACCTTTCAAGTTTCTTTTGGTTGGTCTAAGAATTAATTGGGCACAAGACAGATTAACAAGAGAAAATCCAATTTAATTATGTATATATGAGGGTTCTATAAGTATATGAGACCTATAGACAGACATACACTTGAGACTTATATGCCATCCAGAGCTAAGAAGAGGGGTAGAGGTCTGGGACTTCAAAGAGATAAAATACAATTCACAGGAAGATGAAAAAGAGTAAATGGTAAACAAATGTTTGCCAGGCCATACAGAGACAATGGGACATAGAGGAATGTTAACAAACAGTCTGTTAGGTTCCTCCCTATCTACCACCCCTAGTTCATATTACACTGCAATGTAGTCATCTCTGGTGATTGCTCCCTTTCTGGAGCAGATCCTCTATCTAAGTTGTTTTAGACAACTAAGGACAATGTCACAGCTTCTTTCTAAGCCTTCTGTTTCTTAGATATAATGACTCTAAAATGAACCCACATGCCAAAAAGACACGTTTTAGGGTGGCAAAGTTTGTTCCCCTATAGTAGCTTTCAACATTCTGAAAATTCTTCAGTAATTGCCTCATTTGGAAACATGCTCCCATTTTCTCTCTTTCTTCTCCTTCTAGAATTCCTATTACATGTATGTTCATCTTTTTCACTTTATCTCCCAGGACTTTAAATATCTTTTTTATATCTTTCACCTTTTTTGCCTCTCTGTAGTATATTCTGAATAATATCTATCCTCTATCTTCTAGTTAACTCTCTCATTTCTGAAAGTTCTATTTGGATCTTTTTCAAGTCAGCACTGGTCCTTCTATAACAACCTATTTTCTGTGATATGTTCAAGCTTGCCTTTTACTTCTTGAAACATGGTAAATATAATTGTTTTATAATATGTGTCTCATAATATTAATACCTGAATTTTTTATTGGTTTGTTTTTCCTATTAACTCAAGCTAGTTTTCATTCATAGTATGCTTGGTTTTTCCTTTTGTGCTTGCTTACTCTTTACTACATGTATATCATTGTCCTTGACAAAGTTATTTGGAGGAATCATTTGAGGCCTACTATGAAAGTGGCTTTACCTCAAAAGGATGTGTTTTTTCTAGATTCCTAGTTCCAGAACCTTTTTGAGACTATTTAAAACTGAATTAATTACTTGAAATTTTCTTGAACCACACAGGTTATGTCAGTTTGATTTGCACATCCACTAAAGGGCTCCCAACCTGCTCCTACTATTCTAGATTCTGAGAGAGTTCATTTAGCCTTTGGGGTTTGGTTTTGTTTTATTTTATGTTTATCTAGTATCAAAACATTTCTCCTGGGATCCCTGGGTGGCGCAGCGGTTTGGCGCCTGCCTTTGGCCCAGGGCGTGATCCTGGAGACCCGGGATCGAATCCCACGTCGGGCTCCCGGTGCATGGAGCCTGCTTCTCCCTCTGCCTGTGTCTCTGCCTCTCTCTCTCTCTCTGTGTGACTATCATAAATAATTTTAAAAAAAATTAAAAAAAAACACATTTCTCCTTGTAGTACTTGAGTATGCAAAGATGGAGGTGCTTGTAGTTGTGTTTTTTTTTCCTAATTTACTTTTACCTCACAGGTGTAGGAGCCCCTTGGAGTCTGAACTTTCCATCTTGAGTGAGCCCTGGACTTTGGTCACTATGACAAAGCTGAAGTTCAAATTATATACACATTAACAAATGCATTTCCAGAAAAGCACCTAAAGTGCTTCTTTCACTACTCCGCTTTCCTGCTTTTACTTAGATTTTGATCTGATAATTTCCTGGTCTCTTGTTAGCCCCTCAATCCTTTTAAGAAAGGTTATTTTTAGAATTACCTACAATTTTAAACTATATTCAGTAGTAGGTTCAATCCAAATGACATAGGCTGCCATATCCCTGGAACCACTTAGTAGTAGCTGTTATCAATTGCGTATTTTTCAGGTATTTGATTTATGCCTACTTGTGGTACATTTAGGATGCTAGATGACATTCTGGTGAAATGGTATTATGAGCTTATCAGTGGACGTTCTCTGCACTCTTTACTTAACAGTTGGCCAAATTGCCCCTCAAATATTCTATTACTTTAGGTCCAGCAAATAGTTGTACATGAAGCCTTGGTTGTACATAAGGCTTTTTTGACATCTTGATCTCTCATCCTTATCTGATGCTAGTGAATAGTCATTGTTCCATAAGGTACTCTACTCTCTTGCCTAAAGGCACTAACATGGTGATATGTTCCCTTGGTTTTCCTCCTACTGGCAGCTGCTTGTAGCTAGAACTCAGCTAAAATACTTGAGTTCTCTGGGACTTAGTCTATTTTCATCCTGTATTCTTTCTCCAAGTGATCTCCTCCTTTCCCAAGGATTTACACACCATCTATATGCTACGGACTTCAAATGGATCTCTCTGACCCCTAATTTTGGCATGCCCTAAGTTGAGCAACTGAAATTCCTTTCTGTTCTACCTACATTCATCCTCTTGTGTTTTCATTGAGTCTTGTGGCCTTAAATATTACTTACACCCTGACAACTCCCAAATCCATCTCTCTTTTTTTAAAAGATTTATTTGTTTATTTTTTAGAGTGAGAGAGCATGGGGGTGGTGGGGGACAGGGAGAAAGAGAGAGATAATTTTCAAACAGACTCCCCACCACTGCACAGGGAGCCTGATGCAGGGCTGGATCCCACAACCCATGAGATCACGACCTGAGCTGAAATCAAGAATTGGATGCTTAACTAACTGAGCCACTCAGGCACCCCTCTCCCAAATCTGTATCTTTAAATCAGACCTTCAACCTTTCAACTCTTGATTTGTATATCCAATTGATTGTCTAATAGGCATCTTAAACCTTAGTTAAAAATTAAACTCCTGATTCCCTACCCACCTCCCAACCTGCTCCTGCTGTTTCTACTATTTTAGTTGATAGTAATTCTATTTTTCCAGTTGCACAGGCCAAAAATATTGAGTGTTGTCTTTGACTTGTCTCTGTCTCTTATATCTCACATTTAATCCATCAGCAAATCCTATCAGCTATACTTTCAAAGTAAATTCAGAATCCTTACTACCTTAACCATTCTAGATTAAGCCATACACTCAGTGCTCATCTGATTGTTGCAATAGCCTTCCCACTATCTCGCCTTCTGTCCTTACTCCCCTACAGTCTATTCTCATATCAGCAGTCAGAGTAATCACTATGACTGAAAAAATAGTTCCTATCACTCTCCTGAATACAAAGAACCTTCTAAGAGCTTCCCATCACCATTAGAATGTGAGGTCTTTGCCATGGCTTACAAGGCCTTGAATGAGAGGAACTTTGATTATATCTCCAACCTCATTTTCTACTATTAATTCCTCACATTCTACCCAGTGATCTCCTTGGTGTTCCTCAAACACATTAGGCTTTTCCACCACTCGGGGCCTTTGCACTTGCTATTCTTTTTTTTTTTTTTTTAAGATTTTATTTATTTAGCTGACAGAGAGAAAGAGCACAAACAGGGGGAACAGAAAAGGGAGAGGAAGAAGCAGGCTCTCTGCTGAGCAGGGAGCCCAATGCAAGGTCCTATCCCAGGACCCTAGGGATCATAACCTGAGCTGAAGGCAAATGCTTAACCAACTAAACCACCCAGGCACCCCTGCCTGTGCTTGCTATTCCATCTATCTGAAACATTTTTTTTCCCTTTCACAAAGAACCCTAAGTCTTGCTCTTTACTCCTTTTTTTCTTTTCAAATATCTTATCAGTGAGGCTTTCCTTAACCATTCCCCATTAAGAAAAAAAAACTTTCATACCAATTCCTATCTACCTTTGCATTATTATTCTACATAAGAACTTATCATCACCTAACTGTGCATTTACTTGTTTGTTTTCTATCTCATATGCACTAGGATATAAGTTCCATGAAAGAGAAAGGAGTTTGTTTTATTCACACTGCCAAAAACAGTTGCACATATTCTTTATCTCCCAATTCTTGTGAGTCAGGAATAAATTCACAGGTATGAATTTACTGTGTCTGCCACTCAGGGTTTCACAAACAGCATTCTTACCTGGAGGTACAATGAAGAAGAATCCATTTCCAAATCCCCCCAGACTGCTGGCAGAATTTATTTCCTTGGGCTATAGGACAATGGGCACTTGGCTTTTGGCTGGCTGCTGACCAGAGGTCACCTTCAGGTTCTAGAGGCTGCTTGTAATGTCTAGAGGAATTCCTATTTACTTAACTAAGTCATCAAAGAGAATCTCTGAGTGCATGCTAGCAAGATGGATACACATATGTATTGTATATACATATTGTAATTGTGAGAATGATCTTCATCACCTTTGCTATATTCTATTGGTTGGAAGCAAGTCATGGGTCCCACTCACACTTGAAGGGAGTAAATTACATAGTGTGTAAACATACAGTGGCCACCCTGAGTTCTGCCCACTAAATTAGTGTACAACTGAATAGATGAATTATAGTCAGTTTATTTACATGAGGTTTTTAATCCAGAGAGTCCCTCTTTGCTCAAAGATAAGCCATCAAATATAAATTATTTTGGTATTTTACATTTTTCAGTGGTCTATGCAACTTTTGTTTTGGGAATACTCAAATGACTTATCTGTATTTGTCAAGTCACAATTGCCAAGCTAAGTGACTTTCCCATATTTCTAAAATGTCAGGAAATGGCAAAGAACAACAGCAATTTCTCCATGTCTTCTAATTTCAATTTTATCATACTTTTTTCTCTTCCCTATTCAGCAGGTTTGGTAGTCATTATGACACTTTGCGAAAAAAGTAGGGTGGATGTAGGACAATGTCAGTTAAAAATATCATTCTTTGGGGTGCCTACTTGGCACAGTCAATTAAGTGTCCAATTCTTGGTTTCAGCTCAAGTGGTGATCTCAGGGTCATGAGATCCAGTCCCACCTTGACTCTGCACTCAGCACAGAGACTCTTTCCCTCTCCTTTTGCACCTTCCCCTCCTTCTCTCAAATAGATAAATGAAGGGAGAGGAAAGGGTTGAGAGGAGGAACAGAGGGAGAGGGACAAGCAGACTCCCTGCTGAGCATGGAGGCCCTCATGCCTCATGGGGATCAATCCCAGGATCTTGATATCATGAGTTGAGCCAAAGTCAGATGCTTAATTGACTGAGCCACCCAGATGCTCCATAAATAATTTTAAAAAGAAGAACGTCTTTGATGAAGCATACAGATTGTTAATTTATTTGATTAAATTCTGAAACAAATGCATATCTTATTAATGTTAAGTGACAAAAAGAAAGTACAAATAAAGAAGTGCTGTAGTGTCCCAAAGTGTGATGTTTGTCTTGAGAAAAAACAATTGTGTGATTGTATGGAGAGCTGAACTAGCCAAGGTTTTTTGTTTGTTTTTTTCCATAGGATATCATTTGTGCTGGAAAGGACAAACTGCGGTTCTCTAGATTTGGGTATTTGGCAGACATTTTCTAAAATATAAATGAAGTAAGCCAAACAAACAGTGCTAAGCCAACCTGGCACCTTTGATAAAACCCTCACTTACTCATGATGTGCTTTTTTAATATATTTTTGGATTAGATTTGCTAATATTTGCCAAAGATTTTGTGTGCATGCCTATGAAGTATATTGGTTGTTCTATTGTAATGTCTTTCTCTAGATTTGGTTTAGGATAATACAGACCAAATTTCTGTTTTATTTTTTTTGGGAGACCTTGTGTAGGACTCATATTACTTCTGAAATATTTGTATAAATTTGGCAGTGTAACTCTCTGGGTCTGGAGCTTTCTTTGTGGAGACATTTTAAACTACAAATTCCATTTCTTCAATAGATACAGGGTAATTAATTTTGCCTATTTCTTCTTGAGTGAGAATTGATATTTGGGTCTTTTAAGGAATTTATCTAATTTATCTAAGTCAGGGGTTGATGAACTTTTAAAAAAGTGCTACATAACAAATATTTTAGGTTTGCAGGCTACGTGATCTCTGCTGCAACTACTCAGCCATGCACAATATGTAAACAAATGGGCAGGGCTGTATTCCAATAAAATTTATTTACAAAATAGGCAATAGCCCAACTCAAAATTATCAAAGTTGTCACATTAAGCTGTTCATAATATTATCTTACTACTTTTTAATGTCTATAGAATCTGTAGTGATGTATTCCCCCTCTTGTTCCTAATATTGATAATTTGTGTCTTTCTCTTTTGATTACTCTAGCTAGAGGTTTATAATATTATCTTACTATCTTTTTAATGTCTATAGAATCTGTAGTGATGTGTTCCCCCTCGTGTTCCTAATATTGATAATTTGTGTCTTTCTCTTTTCCTTGACTACTCCAGCTAGAGGTTTATAATTTTTATTGACCATCTTTAAAAATCAGCTTCTGGGGTACCTAGGTGGCATAGTCAGTCAAGTGTCCAACTCTTGATTTCAGCTCAGGTCATGATCTCAGAGTCATGGGATCAAGCCCATGTCAGGTTCCACACTGAGCATGCAGCCTGCTTAACATTCTTTCTCCCCAGGGGTGCCTGGGTGGCTCAGTTGGTTAAGCATCTGCCTTCGGCTCAGGTCATGATCTCAGGTCCTGGGATCCAGCCCCACATTGGACTTGCTGCTCAGTAGAGGAGTCTGCCTCTCCCTCTCCCTCTGTTCTTCCACCTACTTATGCTCTCTCTCACTCTCGATAAGTAAATAAATCTTAAAAAAAAAAAAATTCTCTCTCTCCCTCTCCCCCTACCACTCCCCCCTTCTAAAATAAACAAATGAAAATCAGCTTTCAGTTTCACTAATTTTTGTTTATTGTTTCCTGTTTCCAATTTCATTACTTTATGCTTTTACCTTTATAAATTTTTTTCTTATTATTTGGGGCCTAAATTGCTCCTTTTTTTTTTTTAAAGTTTCTTAAGGGTTTAGATTATTCAGATCTTTGTTTTCAAATCTATGTAGTGCTATATATTCCCTCTAAACCCTGTTTTAGCTGTGTCATACATCTTAATACGTTGGCTTCTTCTTTTCTTTCAATTCAAAGTTTGTCTGATTCTCTTGTGACTTTTTCTTTGACCCATGGTTATTTAGAAGAACATTGATTAATTTACAGAAATTTGGAAATTTCCAAGGTATCTTTCTATTATTGATATCTAGTCTAGTTCTGCTGTGGCCAGATGACAAACTTTGCATGGTTTAATCTCTTAATTAGAGTTATTGTACCACCCAGAATATAATCTACATTGGTGAATATTTCATGTGCATTTAAAAAAGAATGTGTATCTCTTGTTAGGTGGAGTGTCCTGTAAATGTCAATTCAGTAAATTATTGTTCAGGTCTTTTATACCCTTGTAGATTTTGTTTATTATTATATCAATTCCTGAGAGTGTTGATGTCTCCAGCTATTTAATGGATTTGTCTATTCTTGCAGTTCTATCAACTTTTAAAGATCTCTTTTTAGATGAATGCACATTTAGACTTGTTATCTCCTCTTGATGAATTATAATATGCCTCTTTATCCCTGCTAATAGTCCTTGTTCTGGTCTATTTTGCACGATATTAATATACCCACCACTCCAGTTATCTTTTCTGATTAGTGCTCACAGGTTTTATCTCATTGTTTTTTAACCTATCTACATCCGTATGTTGTGTTTTTTTGTAGCGTATATAATTCTTTATAAATCTACTCTGACAATCTCTGTCTTTTAATTTGGGTGTATAGACCGTTTATATTAATATATGTATTGCTATGGGTGTATTTAACTCTACCATTTCCTGGGTGTTTCTTATTTGTCCTATTTTTATTGTTGTCTTGCCTTCTTTTGGAAAATTTTTATTTAGTTATATCTTTTATTTATTTAGCTGTATCTTTTATTTTTAGTGATTACTAGGGGCTTATCACAATTTACCTCTAAATAGTATTCCACTACTTCATATAAAGTGAGACCCTTACCACAGTGTATTTCAATTTCTTCCCTCAGTCTTTGGGCTGTTGTCACAGACGTTTTTTGGTCATAGATTTTACTTTTACATATGCATGAGTCTCACAATATATTGTTGTTCCAGTTTTTACTTTAAACTAGGGGTTGTCAAATTATGGCCAGCAGGCCAAATCCAGCCCCTAGCCTGTTTTTGTATAGCCCCTGAGCTAAGAATGGTTTTTATATTTTTTAAAAGGTTTTAAAAAGGAGAGAATGAGAGAAAGAAGAGGATGGGAATCTGTTTCTTGCTCTGGCTATCTTCAAGATTTTATCTTTGTTTTTTAGTAATTTGACTATTATGTGTCTAGGTGTTTTCTCTTTAAATTTTCCTACTTGCAGTTCTCTGGGCATCTTAGATCTGTAACTTATTGTCTTTCATTAATTTTTGAAATTTCTCAACTACTATCTCTTCAAATACTTCTGTTTTCTCTCTTTTCTCCTGGAATTCTAATTACATGTCTGTTAGACTGTTTGATATTATCTCACAACTTTTGAATCATCTGTCTTGTTTTATTCATTTATTGTTTTTCTCTTTGTGTTTCATCTGGATAATTTCCACTGACCTGTCTTCAAGTTCAGATTCTTTCCTCAGCTGTGCCAAGTCTATTTATAAGCCCATCAAAGGCATTCTTTATTGCTGTTAGCATATTTTTTTCATTTCTAGACCAGCTAAAGTTTCCCATTGTTCAGGTAGGTTGCCCATCTTTTCCATCAAATCCTTTTTAACACATAAATCCCAGTTATTTTATGGTCATGGCCTCACATTTCCAATATCCGGGATGTGTTTAATCTCTTCACAATGGATTGTTTTTGCTATGTTTCTTTTAGTCTTAGAATTGTTTTAAAGATTTATTTATTTGAGAGGGGGGAAGGGGCATAAGGAGAGAGAGAGAGAGAAAAGAAGACTCCTCGCTGAATGAAGAGTTCAACATGAGGCTTTACCTCATGACCCTGAGATCATGATCTGAGCTAAAATCAAGAGTTGCACCCTTAACCAACTGAGCCACCCAGTGCCCCTAGTCTTAGAATTTTTTTTAAATTTTATTTATTTATGATAGTCACACACAGAGAGAGAGAGAGGCAGAGACTTAGGCAGAGGGAGAAGCAGGCTCCATGCACCAGGAGCCCGACGTGGGATTCGATCCCGGGTCTCCAGGATCGCGCCCTGGGCCAAAGGCAGGCACCAAACTGCTGCGCCACCCAGGGATCCCTAGTCTTAGAATTTTTAACTGAATGCCACACATATTGTGGAAAATAGTATAGATAAATAACATCTCCACCTGGCCATTAGTGTGAAGGCCTGTGTAAATCTAGTCAGTTGAAACTGGTTTTGATTTTGTTATTTTTACTTCTATTGCACTATGGTCTACATGTTCCTTCAGGAATGAGCTGCTATCATCTTATACTCAGACCCAGGTGCAGGAAGGTTCATTTTCCATCTCCGCCCACAGCTTTCAGCAACTCCTGGTTGCCTGTGTCATCCCACAATCTTGTGCTTCCCAAAGTTATTTGATCCTGAGCTGATGATGATTAGGAGGGTAGAAGTTCTTGAGTCCCCTGGCCTATCCTCAGATTTAGGTAGGGTCTGTGTCCCTGGAGCTATGGTAGTACCTTCTGAGAATTTCTAACTCCTCTTCCATGGAAGTTAAACATGGCAAAGACATTTATTACAGTTCTTAAACAGAAGTGTTCTTACAGTCTCCCAGTGATAGATCTCTGCTTGGTACTGGGGCAGGATCCTGGGCCTACAAGGTGTTCTGCCTCTCCCAGGGGCAAACATTTTTGCACTTACCATTTCCTCAAAGGTAGTGGATCTTTGTCTCGGCCCTGCAGGCAGGAAGATTTGCTATCTGTCCACCAGTGCCTAATGGCTTTTACTTATACAAGAGAAAGATCTGAGAAAGTGGGTGGTATTTCACATCTGTCACCCAAAACCGTTCTATTAACCACTACCTGGTATCTGTGTCTGAGGGATCCCTTCTTGCCAGGCTTCTACCCTAGGGGGTGCTCATTAGTATCCAGTGGAGGCTTGTGAAAAGGAGCCCCTGAGTGAATGAATGTTAACTATTGTTATGTCAGGGTTCCCACCTATTCCAAGCTTATATTTTCATTTACACTTAGCCTTTAAAGAATACTTTAAAATTTTAGTTGATTCTGGTTGGGAGACAATTCTTCCAAAGTCTCCCATTTCTTCTTTTTTTTTTTTTTTTAATTTATGAGAGAGAGAGAGAGAGAGAGAGAGAGAGAGAGAGACAGAGAGAGAGAGAGAGAGACAGACATAGGCAGAGGGAGAAGTAGGCTCCATGCACCGGAAGCCCGACGTGGGACTCGATCCCGGGTCTCCAGGATCGCGCCCTGGGCCAAAGGCAGGCGCCAAACCGCTGCGCCACCCAGGGATCCCCCAAAGTCTCCCATTTCTGAGTGATTTATGAATGGAAGAGCTAACTGCCTTTGCTTTGGACTTCCTCTTCGGCCTGGGAAAATAGAAATAGGTTTGATTACTGTCCACTATCATACATATGTCTCCTCCAGAGGAAAGGGCAGGCACACTTAATAGCTATTACAAAATATTTAGGTTCCCTGAGCTCAGAGTTCCTCCCTTGCAATGTGACCCACTGCTTGTATAGGTGTCACTTGGCCCTCTTTTGATGGCACTGTAGTATTGGGGATTAGGGAACTAGCACAAATACTGACACCCTGATAAATGCTATTATAGAGAGTAATAAAGTCCTTTTCCTCTGATTCAAGAAACTGGCACACTAACATAACTTGAAGGTAGGGAAAAATCTTAGACTCTTCCAAGGTCTCAATAATTTATTTGCTTTAGTATTCTATTATCTGCCAAAGGGGAAACCATTCATATATCCTGTCTCCCCTTGACAGGTCTTGTTTAGTTCCTTTAGTTGCCTTCTCTGATGAGTATTAGGAAAAAATTATGATTTTTTTCTTGATGTTAGGATGGGGGTAACATTCTCCTGCAGCTTTTTACATCTTAAGGGGAAGGACAGCTCCCAAGGTATATCTATTTGATTACTTTCTGTCACCAAAGATAGACACTTACTGATTTGTAAACTCCATTGTTCTGCTTATGCCAGGTTTAGTTAGTCTTTTAAAGCAGCATTAAGTTTGGGTGAAGAACTCTAAGAATTTTGAAAAACCGTCCATGGAATGTTCCCAGAGCTGGAAGCAATGGACCAAGAATGTTTACCTTCTAGCAGGGATGAGGCAGGAGACGATAAAAGAATCGGATTCATTAGAGATATTCTGCAGAATGTACATATGAGGTGGCCATGTCGTATAGAAGATTGAGGGGGCATTTAGGAAAGCTAAAACCATTTGGGGTTAGAAAAAGGACTTTTGAAGCTCTCAAAAATGGATGGGAGGATATGGCAGAAAGACCTGAACAGGATACAAAGAACAGAGAAAAACAGCAAGTGGTATTATGGGAAAACCCTCTCTACATTCACTCTCTTTTTCTGCTAAAGAGAAACTATATTTCTTTTCTTTTTTTTTTTTAAGATTTTATTTATTCATGAGAGACACAGAGAGAAGGCAGAGAAATAGGTAGAGAGAGGGGAGCCTGATTTGGGACTCAATCCCAGGACCCTGGAATCATGACCTGAGCTACCCAGGTGCCCCAGCATCTAGATTTCTTTTGTGAGATTTACCTTTTCTGCATTGTGGAAATCTGGTGAGGGCTCCCAGTTAAAGTGTCCACCCTTCCCCTAAGCAAGTTTCCCAGGATTCCCTGAGTCACAAAAGATAGAAAAACAATTGGAACTGATTCATCACTCAGCTCTTAGTTCCTCACACATGGATCCCAGAACAGCCTTGGTTCCTATCTTCTTAAAACATGGCTTGTTTTTTCTTCTAACTCTGTGAATTATCCAATATTCCCATTTTGCTTAAGTTTCTGTTGCTTGCAACCTTTCTGAAGAAATCCATTTAATACAGGTAGGCAGTCCAATATGGGGCATGACACAGATTAAAAGAAGTTTTTGAAGGAAGCCTGAAATCTAGACATTTTATTTAAAATTATTAAAAGAACATGTTATTAACAATTGTCAAAATTGCTGGCTATAGTACAATAATCAATTTCAAGTTTCTGTGTGCTTATAGTTAATTAGCATTTTCTAGTGGTTAGGTTAATGTTTCAGTACTACAAACTACATTTATAGTTCATATGAACTGAAATAATATGCATTACATTCTAGAAGAAAAATATCAAAGAGAGGGTATTAACAGTAGCAAATGATCTATGTTAGAATGAAATGTAGCTGTCTTTTGCTTTTTTTATGAACTCAATTGTACTAGGCAAATTGTATGTGCAGAAAATTTCAAGAACAAGACACCTGAAGTAGGTATTAAAAGGGAAAAATAGGGATCCCTGGGTGGCGCAGTGGTTTGGCGCCTGCCTTTGACCCAGGGCGCGATCCTGGAGACCCGGGATCGAATCCCACGTCAGGCTCCCGGTGCATGGAGCCTGTTTCTCCCTCTGCCTGTGTCTCTGCCCCCCTCTCTCTCTCTCTCTCTCTCTCTGTGACTATCATAAATAAATAAAAAAATTTTAAAAAAAAATTTAAAAGGGAAAAATATAGTAGAGCACCAAGTAGGATGTTCTCAGCAAATGTCTCAAAAAAAAAAAAATGCATGGAGTGAAAATGAGACAAACTGCTACAAACAGAACAGCCTGACAAGTAAGTGCTTTTAAAATTAAAAATTTTTTTTTTGGCTAATCTTTCTCATTATATAGATGAGGCCCTATGGCTTCTCCTCTCATTATACAGATGAGGAGACCAATTGATTTGTCCAAAGCTTACAAAGGTACATTTCATACATGTTTCAGATGAGGGAGCTTCTCTTTTTGTGAAGAGGATAGCAGAATGTCTAATTCTTCTTCAACTTAGCAATATAACTTGTAGAATTAAGTGCACGTTTTAAGATTCTCTTATATACCTTTATACATATATATCTTTATCTCATACGCCTTTATATATGCATTTGAGTTATATGTATTTATATGATTAAAGTTTTAAGTTATATTACATAATGTATATTATATATGATATATAATGCATATATGTACATATATACGTACATGTAAAATACATATATAAACGTGCATATGTAATTCTATATCCTTTTTAGGGTTATCTCATCACCTTTCAAAAGTACTATAAAAATGAATTTATAATAAAAGACATGGTTATATTCAGATAATAATCAGGATAAGACCACCTAATATTTATCTTTAATATTTGAGATTTTTTCAGACATAACTGAGCATAACAAGAACATTCTACCATAGGTTAGTTTAACACAGGGTTACTCAACCTTGGCACTACTGACATTTGGGCAGGATAGTTCTTTGTCATGAGGGGCTGTCCAATGCATGATAGTGTGTAGCAGCATTCCTGCCCTCTACCCGCTAGATGCCAGTAACACCCCTAGTCATAACAGGCAAAAATGTCTTCTGACATTGCCAAATGTCCCTTGGGGCAAAACTGCTCCCTGGTTTAAAAACACTGGTTTTAACATCATGTCTACAACAAAACAAATACTATTTCCAGCTATGTGATACAACTGTGGAGTCAGCTGTGATTAAACTAGAGTTGCATTTTTATTCTTTTTTTAAATTTTTTTTTTTAATTTTTATTTATTTATGATAGTCACAGAGAGAGAGAGAGAGGCAGAGACACAGGCAGAGGGAGAAGCAGGCTCCATGCACCGGGAGCCGGACGTGGGATTCGATCCCGGGTCTCCAGGATCGCGCCCTGGGCCAAAGGCAGGCGCCAAACTGCTGCGCCACCCAGGGATCCCTGCATTTTTATTCTAATTCATAGCTAGAACTAAGTTAAATTATTTATACCAGTTTTTGTGTAGAACTGAACTCATACAGTTGTCACCACATGTGGCTACTCTGAAGTGAAATGTACAGTAAGGGTAAAATATGCACTGGATTTTGAAGACTTGACAGAAAAAATGTAAAATATCTCAATTTTTATTTAACTTAGCTAATTTTTTTAAAAAATTTATTTATTCATGAGAGACACAGAGAGAGAGAGAGACAGAGAGAGAGAGAGGCAGAGACACAGGAAGAGGGAGAAGCAAGCTCCATGTATGGAGCCTGATGCGGCGCTTGATCCCAGGACTCCAGGATCACATCCTGGGCCCAAGGCAGATGCTAAACCGCTGAGCCACCCAGGGATTCCCCTTAACTTAGCTAATTTGGGTATACTTACTGGGTGAAAGATTAAAATTTATTTCACATGCTCATTTTTTACTTTTTTAAAAAAATGTACTACTAGAAAATTCCAAGTTTACATATATGGCTCACATTATATTTCCATTGGATAACATTGGTGTAGAAACTTGAAATGATTTAATATTTTTTAATAAATACTTCAGTCTATCAAATAAACTAAAAAGACTGTAAAGCTCTCCACAGCTCTATGAAACCAGCTCTTTAGAGCATCATAACTCTTTATTATCATGCCTAAATGATTTTTCTCCTTCTTTAAACCAATTACTTCTATTCCAATGCTTTATTCTCAGTGTTTCAATTGGTTCTTTTATGATTGCTGATTTATCTTCATGTTGTTTTTTATCATTCTCCTGCACATCCATTTCTTTTGTACACTCAGGATCTTTCCTTGTGGGATGTTGAGATGCTGCAGCATCCATCATACTTAGAAAATCATAAGCAGGAAGAGGAGGTTTCCATTCCTGAGCAGGTAAAATTGCTGCAAGGAAGATACAACCGTAAGTTAATAATGAACAGCTATAAAATCATCATATAAATACACTAGAAGATATTTTATTTTGAAAAATATATTTGTAGGAGTAAAGGCTGTATCAGTTTTACTTATCTAAATGAAACTAGATTTTTTATTGTCATGATCTAAGAAATTTGATACATTTGTCATTACTAGCCATTTTCACTTTATGTATTTGTAAGCTATTGTATTCTAATTAAAGGTTAGTATTAATAAAGAAAAAAAAAGTCCAAAATCTTCTAATCATCCCTTGTTGAGGTTTTAAAAAAATAGCAGTGTGGTAATGAGATTACATACAGATACAAGTTAAAGTGAAAAAGGCTCCTCCTTTCTACCCTACCCAACTTTATCCCAAAGAACTGGAACATTTTCTTTTTAATTCCAGTATAGTTAACATTGCAAGTGTACAATACAGTGACTCCTCAATTCTATGTATTACTCAGTGCTCATTAGGGTAAGTGTACTCTTAATCCCCTTCACTTATTTTACCCATCCTCCCCCATCCGCCTCCCCTCTGATAACCTTCAGTTTGTCCTCTATATAGTTAAAAGTCTGTTCTTTGGTTTGTCTTTTTTCTTTGTTCACTTTGTTTCTTAAATTCCACATGAGTGTCTTTCTCTGACTTATTTCACCTAGCACTGTACCCTCTAGACCTGTCCATGTTGTTGCAAATAGTAAGATTTCATTCTTTTTTATGGCTGAGTAATGTTCCAGTGTGTGTGAAGTATTAGCTTATCTATCAATGGACAGTCTGCTTCCATAATTTGGCAATTGTAGATAATGCTGCAATAAAGATAGAAATGCATGTATCTTTTTGATTGGCATTTTTTTATTCCTTGGGTAAATAGTAGTGGTATTACTGAGTCATATGGTAATTGTGTTTTTAATTTTTTGAGGAACCTCCCTGCTGTTTTCTACAGGGGCTGCACCAGCTTGCAGTCCCATGTGCACAGGGGTTCCTTATTCTTCACATCCTCATCAACACTTCTTATTTCTTGTATTTTTTATTTTAGCCAATCTGACAGGTATAAAGTGGTATCTCATTGTGGTTTCAATTTACATTTCCCTGATGAGTGACATTGAGCATCTTTTTATGTCTTGTTGACCATCTGGATGCCTTTTTCGGAGAAATGTCTATTCATGTCTTCTGCCCCTTTTTAAATGGATTATTTATTTTTTGGATGTTAAGTTGTATAAGTTGTTTATGTATTTTGGATACTAACCCTTTCTCAAATATATCATTTGCAAATATCTTGTCCAATTCAGTAGTTTTTTTCAGGAGGTTTTCTTTTAGTTTTGTTGATTGTTTCCTTTGCTATGCAGAAGTCTTTTATTTTGCTGGGTTCCAATAGTTTGATTTTGTTTTTGTTTCCCTTGCCTCAGGAGACATATTAGAAAAATGTTGCCATGGCCAATGTCAAGGAAATTACTGCCTGTACTCTCTTCCAGGATTTTTATGGTTTCAGGTCTCACATTTAGGTCCTTAATCCATTTTAAGTTTATTTTTGTGTATAGTGTGAGAAAGTGGTCCAGTTTCATTTGTTTACATGTGGCTGTCCAGTTTCCCAACACCATTTGCTGAAGACACTATCTTTGTCCCATTGCATATTCTCACCTCCTTGTCAAAGATTAATTGACCATATAATCGTTGATTTATTTCTGGGCTCTCTATTCTGCTCCATTGATCTATGTATCTATTTTTGGCCAGTACCATACTGTTGTGATTACTACAGCTTTGTAGTAATTCTTGAAATCTGGAATTGTTCTTGTTTTGTTCTTCCTGCATAAAATTGCTTTGGCTATTCAGGGTCTTTTCTGGTTTCATACAAATTTTATGATTGCTTATTCTAGTTCTATGAAAAACTGCTGTTGGTACTATGATAAGGATTGCATTAAAATCTGTAGATTGCTTTGGGTAGTATGGACATTTTAACTACATTAATTCTTCTAACCCATGAGCATGGAATATCTATTTGTTTAGTTGTCTTTATCAATGTTTTCATTTTCACATTACAAGTCTTTCACCTCCTTGGTTAAGTTTATCCCTAGATATCTTACTATTTTGGGTATAATTTTAAATGGGATTGTCTTCTTAATTTCTCTTTCTGCTACTTCATTGATAGGATATAGAAATGCAAAAGATCTGTTTATTGATTTTGTATCCTGCAACCTTTTGGAATTCATTTATCAGTCCTAGTAGTTTTTTGGTGGCATCTTCAGGGTTTTCTGTATATAGTATCAGGCCATCTACAAATAGTAATAGTTTTACTTCTTAATAGATGGCTTTTTATTTTTTGTTGTCTGATTGCTCTGGTTAGGACTTCCAGTACTATGTTGAATAGAAGTGTTAAATGGTCTTGTTCCTAACCTTAGAGGAAAAGCTCTGTTCTTCACCACTCAGGATGATATTACCTGTGGATTTTTCATATATGGCCTTTATTACATTAAGTATGTTCCCTCTAAACTTACTTTGTTGAGAGTTTTTATCATGAATGGATGTTTTCTTTGTCAAATGCTTTTCCTGCATCTACTTAAATGATCAGAGGCACCCGGGTGGCTCAGTGGTTGAGCGTCTACCTTTGGTGTGATCCCGGGGTCCTGAGATTGAGTCCCACATCAGGGTCCTTGCAGGGAGCCTGCTTCTCCCTCTCCCTATGTCTCTGCCTCTCTCTGTGTGTCTCTCATGAGTAAATAAATAAAAATCTTTTAAAAAATATGATCATGTGTTTTCCCTTTCTCTCATCAATCTGATGTATCATATTGATGATTTGTAAATATTGAACCACGCTTGCATCCCAGGAATAAATCCCACTTGATAGAGGTGAATGATTTTTTTTTTAAAATTTATTGTTGGATTCAATTTGCTAATATATTGTCAAAGATTTTTGTATCTATGTTTATTAGAAATATTGGCCTGTGATTCTTCTTTTGTGGGGTCTTTATCTGGCCTCATAGAATGATCTGAAAGCTTTTCTTCCTCTTTTTTTCGGAATAGTTTGAGAACAAGGTATTAACTCCTCATTAGATGTTTGGTAGAATTCACCATTTGGACTTTTTGTTTGTTGAGAGTCTTTTGATTACTGATTCAATTTCATCACTTGTTCAAATTTTCTATTTCCTTCTGATTCAGTTTTGGGAGGTTCTATGTTTCTAGGGATTTATCCATTTCTTCTAGGTTGTCCAATTTGTTGGCATATAAATTTTCATAATACTCTCATAATCCTTCATAATCCTTTATGTTTCTGTGGTGTCAGTTGTTATTTCTCCTCTATCCACTTCTGATTTTGAGTCTTCTTCTTCTTCTTTTTTTTTTTTTTTTCATGACCTGGCTAAAGGTTTATCAGTTTTGCTGATCTTTTCCAAGCAGCAGCTTCTAGTTTCACTGACCTATTGTTTTTTAAATTTCTATTTCCCTTAGATATGCTCTGATCTTTATTATTTCCTTCTTTCTACTGGTTTTGGGTTTTGTTTGTTCTTTTTCTACCTCCTTTACATGTAAGGTTAGGTTGAGATTTTTCTTGCTTCTTGAGGCAGGCCTGTATTGCTCTAAACTTACCTTTAGAACAACTTTTGCTGCATCCCAAGATTTTGCAGCATTTATGTTTTTGTTTTCCTCATCTCTATTTTTTAATTTCTTCTTTGATTTCTTGGTTGGCCCATTAGGTCTATATATAACATCTTATGCATATAGCAGTTTGTATTAAGTTGATGGTCACTTAAGTTTGAACCCATTATTTACTCTTCTTCCCCCACATTTAGGTATATGGGGTCATATTTTATATCCTTTTATTTTGTGAATCCTTTGACTGATTTTTACATATATATTTAATTTTATTGCTTTTGTGGTTCCTACTTTTCTTATTACTGTTTATGGCATTTCCCTTAGAGTGCCCTTTAATATTTCTTATAGGGCTGTTTAGGTGGTCATGAATTCTTTTAACTTTTGTATGAGAAATTCTCTCTCTCCTTCTATTCTACATGATAGCCTTCCCAGATATTCTTGGCTGCAGATTTTTTACCTTTCAGCACTTTGAATGTATCATGCCACTCCCTTGTAGCCTGCAGAGTTTTCTGAAAAATCTGCTGATAGCATTATGGGGTTCCCCTTGTAGTAACTGTTTTTTCTCTTGTTGCTTTGGAAATTCTCTTATCACTAATTTTTGCCATTTTCATTACTATGTGTCTTAGTGTGGACCTCCTTGGGTTGATTTTATTAGTTGTCTCTTGTGCTCCCTGGATCTGGATTTCTGTTTCCTTCCCCCAGATTTGGGAATTTTTCAGCTATTATTTCTTCAAATAAATTTTCTGCCTTCTTTTCTCTCTCTGGGGTCCCTACAATGCATTTATCATACTTGATGGTGTCATGGAGTTCCCTAAGTCTATTTTCAATTTTTATTATTTTTTCTCTCTCTTGTTCAGCTTAATTGCTTTCCATTACTCTGTCCTCCTGGCTGCCAATCCATTCTTCTGTTTCCTCTATTGTTTATTCCATCTAGTATATTTTTAAACTGAGTTACTGAGTTCTTCATCTTTGACTGTTCTCTTTTATGTTTTTATCTTTAATGTTTTATATCTCTTTGTTAAGGGTCTTACTGAGGTCCTCCACTCTTTTCTAAAGTCCAGCAAGTATCTTTATGACCATTACTTTAAATTCTCTGTCAGGCATATGACTTATTTCTGTTTTGTTTAGCTCTCTTGCTGTGATTTTTGTCCTGTTCTTTCATTCAGGTCATATTCCTCTGTCTCCTCATTTTGTTGAACTCTCTTTCTTTCTTATTTCTTTTTTCTTTCTTTCTTTTTTTTTTTTTTTTTGGTGTATGCAACTTTATTGAAGAAAAATAAATAAAAAAATATGGAACGTTTCACAAATTTGTGTGTCTTCCTTGCACAGGGGCCATGCTAATCTTCTCTGTATCGTTCCAATTTTAGTATATGTGCTGCTGAAGAGAGCACTGAACTCTGTTTCAATGTGTTAGTAAAGTCAGCTACGTCTCCTGCTCTTGAAAATAGTGGCCTTATGGAAAAGAGGTCTTGTAGTGCCCTGCACTCCAGTGCCCCTGTTGAACAGAAGCTGGCACTTTATGGATGTCTCCTATTTGTATTACATATGCCCTACTATTGTGGCTGAGCCACTTTTGCCTCAGTGTAATCATCTCCAATGGCTGTTCACCTGTTGTGGACAGGGATCAATCCTTGTGTTGTTAGTGGGTCAGTATGGGGCCACAGTGCACTTGAGTAGGAACAGGTGTTTGCCAGATATAGTACCATGGGACACTTTCCCTGTTTCCTGAGAAGTTTCTGTTCTGGGCAAGGTCTGTAGTCAAATCTGATGTCTGCCCCTAGCCCACTGCTGGGGCTGAAGTCGGACTGCTATGTGGTTGTCTTCCCCTTCCTCCAGGGCAGGAGTTACTTTGCGGTATTGCTGGCCCTGTCAGGGCTACTTGTACACCGCCATGCTTGTGGCACCACTTTGGATAAGCTCTGTCCAAGGGCGTCTTGGAGGGGCATATCCACAGGAGAATGCAGGGTAGGTTGGCAAATTAGGTAGAGACTGTTAGCACCGAACTGGGTCCCCCAGGTGTCCACATATCTATGCTGGGGGAAAGGGAAGGAAATGATGTCCACCAGCTCCTTTGTTCCTAGAGAAGTCTCCTAAAGATCCCTGCCACTCCAGCATACACTTTGAGATCAGTATATAAATCTCCTCCTGATATTCTCTCTCTGGGGTCCCTACAATGCATTTATCAAACTCTGCTTCTATGCTCCAGGCATAGAAGGCATTTTTCAAACTCTGCTTCTATGCTCTATCTCTGTTAGGCTGTTTGCTGTGCTGTCTCTTTAAGGGAGGGGGCTCTGACCTCCAGGTTCTCCAAGAGCTGAGCCTGTTGATTGTTGACTTTTTAAAGTTCCAGGCCTTAGGCCCCACTGATTTTAAGAACTCATGAAATTAGGCCCCTCTGGTTTTCAAAGTCATGTTATGTGAATGCAGGTACCTCCTGCCTGTCATGCTTGGTGTGAAGGTCTGTTTCTCTCTCTTCTATGTGCTCGCAAGGTCCCTCCCTTCTGAGGACAGTCCCAAAAGTTGTTTATCTCCCAACTACTCTGTCCTTCATATCTTCTTCAATGCAGCCCCTTCTTTACATTTAGCTGTGGAGAGTCTCTTCTGCCAGTCTTCAGGTTGCTTTCTGGTTTTTACACTGATGTGGGGGCTATTTGGTTGTATCCATGGGATGAGGTGAGCTTTGGATCTTCTTACTTTGTCATCTTCCCCAGAAGCTTCCCTGGAACTATTTCTTATGAATCATTACAAAAAAAAAGTTTTTGGAACAAACACATTTATTTATTTAGACAACTATTTCTTTACATTTTAAAGCATTTTGTTTTTGAAACTTTCTTCTTAAATTTGTTAATAGTTGACATACAACTATACTACTACTTACAGGTGTATAACAAACATAATGACTCACTAAGCTTATATGTTATGCTATGCTCACCATAAGTGTAGTTACCATCTGTCACCATACAGTTCTATTACTATATCACTGACTATATTCCCTGTGCTGTACCTTTCATCCCTATGATTTATTCATTCCATAATTGGAAGCCTATATCTCTCTCTCCCCTTCGCCTGTTTTGCCCATCCCCACCCATCCCCTCCTCTCCAGCAACCTTCAGTTTGTTCTCTGTAGTTATAGGTCTGATTCTGCTTTTTATTTGGTTGGTTTTTTTTAGATTCTACATTTATGTGGAATTATATGGTATTTGTCTTTCTCAGTCTGTCTTATTTCACTTAGCATAAGTGGTCCATCCATGTTGGTAAGGATGTGGAGAAAAAGAACACTTGTGTACCATTGGTGGGAATGTAAACATGTGGAAGACAGTATGGAGGTTCCTCAAAACACTAAAAATAAAAATACTATATGATCCAATAATTCTGCTACTAGCATTTAACAAAAGAAAACAAAAACACTAATTTGAAAAGATATATGCACCCCTGTGTTTATTGCATTATTATTTACAACAGTGAAGATATGGATGCAACCAAATGTTCACTCATAGATGTTTTTGAAGTTTTTGGTTATACTTTGCATATACTTTATGAAAACAAGATCTGGGATTATTTTTATAAAATGACGAATAATTAAAAATTGCTACAGAGTCAACTGTACTACAAACAGACAGTGATTATATAGTGTCTTAGATGGGCTTCATAGTAGTGAATCTGAACATTATTTTAAAATACTAGTTATTAGAAGAGGAAAACTGGTTTAATCTGATAACATTATATAAGTAAATTAGCCAACTCTTCTCTATTGAGTAGAAAGACTTTACAAAAACATTTTAGAATTTAGGTATCCATTTAAAATGCTATTTTGAGAAATAAATTAAGGGAAATATGCAAAGTAAACTTTTAAAAAATAAATTCCAGTGAAAGAATCTCTACACTATTACATGAAAGAAATAATAATAAATGTTGATAAAATACAAACTTGAGCATCTCTCATAAGTCAAATACATACCTTTAAAAGCTTAGGAAACACATATAAATTCTCATTCCCAGAGGCAGATTAAAAATACATATGCAGTTTATCTATACTTGATAATTTCCTCATGTACACTCAATTATATGAAATCCTAGTACATGGTACATCAGAAGGGTATTACATTTAGGCTACAACTATAGTTGAGTTGACCTCTGCCTTTGGCGTAGGTCCCAGTGGTCCCAGGATTGAGTCCTGCATCAGGCTCCCCATGGGGAGTCTGCTCTCCCTCTGCCTATGTCTCTGCCTTTCTCTGTGTCTCTCATGAATAAATAAATTAAAAATACATACATTAAAGTATCTTCAAGGAAAGTCCAACTTAAAGCATAATGAATATTTAGCATATTTATTTTTTAAGGTAAACACTGCATCCAGTGGTCTGACATGATGGCAAAATGCCCAGAAGTAGGCATCTCAATTCTGCTAATTATTTGTTAAGAAAATTATACAAAGGTCCTAGATATTTTCAATTGCAAATTAAACCGGACTTTCATCATGTATAAATAATAAATGCTTTATTATCAAATTAGTACTGATAATAATAGCTAATATTTTTTGAACCTTTACTTTGTACCAGGCATTATTCTTTTAATCTTTACAATCCCATGCAGTAAGTATAATTTTTATTCCAATTTTATAAATGAAAATCAAGATCTATGATAGAAAAGTTGAAGGCTAAATGAAAATCTTGAGTAAGAATAGCCAGTGGTCACAATTTCACATAAATTAATATATGCAGCAAGCATGATAAAGCAGACACACAAGGCACCACAGATTCAGACTTTTCTGGGAGTAGCTACAGCATCTCAGTCTCCAATCTATCTCTTAAAGAGGTGAGAACAGGTCCTGCTGGCACAGAAGACAGGACTCAATAGAAAGAAGTACTGTTCACTTTGCTTCTTTCCTGCTGCAGAGGCTGCAGGACTAATTTAAGAATAGGAACACTGATACAGAGAAATAATGGAAAACCCTCAAAGATTGAAAGATTGAGTTGGCAAAGGCATAAACAGAATTACAATGGAAGATACACCAGTCTCAGGAAACTAAAAAAAAAAAAAAAAAAAAAAAAAAAAAAAAAAAAAATTCTGGTTCTTTCTTCTTGGTAATGATTTGAGTTGAGGAATCAAAGCCCAACAGATGTTACCTATAGGAAAGATCTCTATATGACTAACAAAAATACTTAGGACTTCATACCTTACAAAGTGCCTATACATATATAATTTATACTTGATTTTTAAAATAAGTATGTGACATAGAATAAGAACTATTAATCTTACTTTACAGTTGCAGAGGAAGAAATAAAGAAAGACTTGCCTAGAGCCACACCATTAATAATCCAGGGGGTAGGATCAGGAGCTCAGGTTTCTGTACCTTTGAACATTACCACCTTTTAATTTTATTTTTTTAATTGAAGTACTGTTGACACACAATATTAGCTTCAGGTATACAACATAATGATTGGCATTATGAAATGATCACCGTATGTCTAGTTACTGTCACCATACAAAAATGGAATATTAACTATATTCCCTAAGATCTACTTTTCATCCCCATGACTTATAACTTTAGTTTGTACCTCTTAATCCCCTTCACCTAGTTTGTCCATCCCTCCCCTCTGAAAACCACTAGTTCTTTCCATGTCTGTTTCTGTTTTGTTCATTTGTTTTGTTTTTTTAGATTCCATGTATAACTTGTATCACACAGTATTTGTGCTCCTCTGTCTTATTTCACTTAGCATAATACTCTCTCCATCCATCTATGTTGTCATGAATGGCAAGATTTTATTCTTTTTTTTATGGCTGAGCAATATCCCACTGTTTAGTATAATTACCATATCTTCTTTCCCATTCATCTATTAATAGACACTTCTGTTGTGTCCATATCTTTGCTCTTGTAGATAATGCTGCAGTAAATATAGGGGTGCATATATCTTTTCAAATTAGTATTTTAAATTTCTTTGTGTAAATACTCAGAAGTGGGATTATTTTTTTTTAATTAATTTTTATTGGTGTTCAATTTACCAACATACAGAAAAACACCCAGTGCTCATCCCGTCAAGTGTCCACCTCAGTGCCCGTCACCCCTTCCCCTCCAACACCCACCCTCCTCCCCTTCCACCACCCCTAGTTCGTTTCCCCGAGTTAGGAGTCTTTATGTTCTGTCTCCCTTCCTGATATTTCCCAACATTTCTTCTCCCTTCCTTTATATTCCCTTTCACCATTATTCATATTCCCCAAATGAATGAGAACATACACTGTTTGTCCCTCTCCGATTGACTTATTTCACTCAGCATAATACCCTCCAGTTCCATCCACGTTGAAGCAAATGGTGGGTATTTGTCGTTTCTAATTGCTGAGTAATATTCCATTGTATACATAAACCACATCTTCTTTATCCATTCATCTTTCGATGGTCACCGAGGCTCCTTCCACAGTTTGGCTATTGTGGCCATTGCTGATAGAAACATCGGGGTGCAGGTGTCCCGACGTTTCATTGCATCTGAATCTTTGGGGTAAATCCCCAACAGTGCAATTGCTGGGTCGTAGGGCAGGTCTATTTTTAACTCTTTGAGGAACCTCCACACAGTTTTCCAGAGTGGCTGCACCATTTCACATTCCCACCAACAGTGTAAGAGGGTTCCCTTTTCTCCGCATCCTCTCCAACATTTGTGGTTTCCTGCCTTGTTAATTTTCCCGATTCTCACTGGTGTGAGGTGGTATCTCATTGTGGTTTTGATTTGTATTTCCCTGATGGCAAGTGATGCAGAGCATTTTCTCATGTGCATGTTGGCCATTTCCATGTCTTCCTCTGTGAGATTTCTCTTCATGTCTTTTGCCCATTTCATGATTGGATTGTTTGCTTCTTTGGTGTTGAGTTTAATAAGTTCTTTATAGATTTTGGAAACTAGCCCTTTATCTGATATGTCATTTGCAAATACCTTCTCCCATTCTGTAGGTGGTCTTTTAGTTTTGTTGACTGTATCCTTTGCTGTGCAAAAGCTTCTTATCTTGATGAAGTCCCAATAGTTCATTTTTGCTTTTGTTTCTTTTGCCTTTGTGGATGTATCTTGCAAGAAGTTACTGTGGCCAAGTTCAGAAAGGGTGTTGCCTGTGTTCTCCTCTAGAATTTTGATGGAATCTTGTCTCACATTTAGAACTTTCATCCATTTTGAGTTTATCTTTGTGTATGGTGAAAGAGAGTGGTCCAGTTTCATTCTTCTGCATGTGGATGTCCAATTTTCCCAGCACCATTTATTGAAGAGACTGTCTTTCTTCCAATGGATAGTCTTTCCTCCTTTATCGAATATTAGATGACCGTACATTTCAGGGTCCACTTCTGGGTTCTCTATTCTGTCCCATTGATCTATGTGTCTGTTTTTGTGCCAGTACCACACTGTCTTGATGACCACAGCTTTGTAGTACAACCTGAAATCTGGCATTGTGATGCCCCCAGATATGGTTTTCTTTTTTAAAATTCCCCTGGCTATTCGGGGTCTTTTCTGATTCCACACAAATCTTAAAATAATTTGTTCTAACTCTCTGAAGAAAGTCCATGGTATTTTGATAGGGATTGCATTAAACGTATAAATTGCTCTGGGTAACATTGACATTTTTACAATATTAATTCTGCCAATCCATGAGCATGGAATATTTTTCCATCTCTTTGTGTCTTCCTCAATTTCTTTCAGAAGGGTTCTATAGTTTTTAGGGTATAGATCTTCTACCTCTTTGGTTAGGTTTATTCCTAGGTATCTTATGCTTTTGGGTGCAATTGTAAATGGGATTGACTCCTTAATTTCTCTTTCTTCAGTCTCATTGTTAGTGTATAGAAATGCCATTGATTTCTGGGCATTGATTTTGTATCCTGCCACGCTACCAAATTGCTGTATGAGTTCTAGCAATCTTGGGGTGGAGGCTTTTGGGTTTTCTATGTAGAGTATCATGTCATCGGCGAAGAGGGAGAGTTTGACTTCTTCTTTGCCAATTTGAATGCCTTTAATGTCTTTTTGTTGTCTGATTGCTGAGGCGAGGACTTCCAGAACTATGTTGAACAGTAGTGGTGAGAGTGGACATCCCTGTCTTGTTCCTGATCTTAGGGGAAAGGCTCCCAGTGCTTCCCCATTGAGAATGATATTTGCTGTGGGCTTTTCGTAAATGGCTTTTAAGATGTCGAGGAAAGTTCCCTCTATCCCAACACTCTGAAGGGTTTTGATCAGGAATGGATGCTGTATTTTGTCAAATGCTTACTCTGCATCTAATGAGAGGATCATATGGTTCTTGGTTTTTCTCTTGCTGATATGATGAATCACATTGATGGTTTTACGAGTGTTGAACCAGCCTTGTGTCCCGGGATAAATCCTACTTGGTCATGGTGAATAATTTTCTTAATGTGTTGTTGGATCCTATTGGCTAGTATCTTGTTGAGAATTTTTGCATCCATGTTCATCAGGGATATTGGTCTGTAATTCTCCTTTTTGGTGGGGTCTTTGTCTGGTTTCGGAATTAAGGTGATGCTGGCCTCATAGAACGAATTTGGAAGTACTCCATCTCTTTCTATCTTTCCAAACAGCTTTAGTAGAATAGGTATGATTTCTTCTTTAAACGTTTGATAGAATTCCCCTGGGAAGCCATCTGGCCCTGGACTCTTGTGTCTTGGGAGGTTTTTGATGACTGCTTCAATTTCCTCCCTGGTTATTGGCCTGTTCAGGTTTTCTATTTCTTCCTGCTCCAGTTTTGGTAGTTTGTGGCTTTCCAGGAATGCGTCCATTTCTTCTAGATTGCCTAATTTATTGGCGTACAGCTGTTCATAATATGTTTTTAAAATCGTTTGTATTTCCTTGGTGTTGGTAGTGATCTCTCCTTTCTCATTCATGATTTTATTAATTTGAGTCTTCTCTTTCTTCTTTTTAATAAGGTTGGCTAATGGTTTATCTATCTTATTAATTCTTTCAAAGAACCAACTCCTGGTTCTGTTGATCTGTTCCACAGTTCTTTTGGTCTCAATATCATTGAGTTCTGCTCGAATTTTAATTAACTCTCTTCTTCTGCTGGGGGTGGGGTCTATTTGTTGCTTTTTCTCTAGTTCCTTTATGTGTAAGGTGAGCTTTTGAATTTGAGATCTTTCCAGTTTTTGAATGGATGCTTGTATTGCGATGTATTTCCCCCTCAGGACTGCTTTTGCTGCATCCCAAAGATTTTGAACGGTTGTATCTTCATTCTCATTAGTTTCCATGAATCTTTTTAATTCTTCTTTAATTTCCTGGTTGACCTTTTCATCTTTTAGCAGGATGGTCCTTAACCTCCATGTGTTTGTGGTCCTTCCATACTTCTTGTTGTGATTAAGTTCTAATTTCAAGGCATTATGGTCTGAGAATATACAAGGGACTATCCCGATCTTTTGGTATCGGTTCAGACCGGATTTGTGACCCAGTATGTGGTCTATTCTGGAGAAAGTTCCATGTGCACTTGAGAAGAATGTGTATTCAGTTGAGTTTGGATGTAAAGTTCTGTAGATATCTGTGAAATCCATCTGGTCCAGTGTATCATTTAAAGCTCTCGTTTCTTTGGAGATGTTGTGCTTAGAAGACCTATCCAGGGTAGAAAGAGCTAGATTGAAGTCACCAAGTATAAGTGTATTATTATCAAGGTATTTCTTGAGTTTGGTTATTAATTGGTTTAAATATTTGGCAGCTCCCACATTCGGGGCATATATATTGAGGATTGTTAAGTCCTCTTGTTGGATAGATCCTTTGAGTATGAGATAGTGTCCTTCTTCATCTCTCACTATAGTCTTTGGGGTAAATTTTAATTTATCTGATATAAGGATGGCAACCCCTGCTTTCTTTTGAGGACCATTTGAATGGTAAATGGTTCTCCAACCTTTTATTTTCAGGTTGTAGGTGTCCTTCTGTCTAAAATGAGTCTCTTGTAGACAGCAAATAGATGGGTCCTGCTTTTTTATCCAGTCTGAAACCCTGCGCCTTTTGATGGGGTCATTAAGCCCGTTCACGTTCAGAGTTACTATTGATAGATATGAGTTTAGTGTCATCATATCTATTCAGTCCTTGTTTTTGTGGATTGTTCCACTGAACTTCTTCTTAAAGGGGAATTTTAAGAGTCCCCCTTAAAATTTCTTGCAGAGCTGGTTTGGAGGTTACATATTCTTTCAGTTCCTGCCTGTCTTGGAAGCTCTTTATCTCTCCTTCCATTTTGAATGAAAGCCTTGCTGGATAAAGTATTCTTGGTTGCATGTTCTTTTCATTTAGGACCCTGAATATATCCTGCCAGCCCTTTCTGGCCTGCCAGGTCTCTGTGGAGAGGTCTGCTGTTACCCTAGCAGACCCCCATAAAAGTCAGGGACTTTTTTTCTCTTGCTGCTTTAAGGATCTTCTCCTTATCTTTGGAATTTGCAAGCTTCACTATTAAATGTCGAGGTGTCGAATGCTTTTTGTTGATTTTAGGGGGGGATCTCTCTATTTCCTGGATCTGAATGCCTGCTTCCCTTCCCAGATTAGGAAAGTTTTCAGCTAGGATTTGTTCAAATACATATTCTGGCCCTCTGTCCCTTTCGGCGCCCTCAGGAACCCCAATTAAACGTAGGTTTTTCTTCCTCAGGCTGTCATTTATTTCCCTTAATCTATCCTCATGATCTTTTAATTGCTTGTCTCTTTTTTCCTCAGTTTCCCTCTTTGCCATCAACTTGTCTTCTATGTCACTCACTCGTTCTTCCACCTCGTTAAGCCTCGTCATTAGGACTTCTAGCTTGGATTGCATCTCATTTAATTGATTTTTAATTTCTGCCTGATTGGATCTAAATTCTGCAGTCATGAAGTCTCTTGAGTCCTTTATGGTTTTTTCTAGAGCCACCAGTAGCTGTAAAATAGTGCTTCTGAATTGGCTTTCTGACATTGAATTGTAATCCATATTTTGTAACTCTGTGGGAGAGTGGGCTGTTTCTGATTCTTTTTTTTGAGGTGAGGTTTTCCTTCTAGTCATTTTGCTCAGTGCAGAGTGGCCAAAAACAAGTTGTATTGGGAAAAGGAGAAAAAGAGAGAGAAGGAAAGAAAAGAGAAAGAAGAAAAAAAAAGGGGGGGGGAAGAGAAGAAAAAGAAAGAGAAAGAAAGGAGAAAAAAGAAAAAAAAAGGGTGGGGTGGGGTGGGGGAAGCAATCAGAAATCAAGAAGAAAGAAAGAAAAAAAAAGCACAAGACAAAACAAAACAAACAAACAAACAAACAAAAAACACGGGGGAGTATCTTCCGATTCTGTGTACTTTAAGTCCCTTGACTTCCCTTGGAACTGGTCCGTCTCGCTGGTCTTCTGGGGGAGGGGCCTGCTGTGCTGATTCTCAGGTGTGAGCACTTGGGGGAGCTCCTCTGCCCCTGCCTGGTGCAGGGCTCAGTGGGGGTGTTTACCCCGTGAGGCCCCGGGAGGAAGCCACAGTGGCGGGGGCAGCTCTGGGACCCTGGAGTCAGCTCCGGCAGTAACTCCGGGGCTCTCTGTCTGCAGGGCCCGGGGGCTCCCGGGCGGGGCCGCTGATCTGCTCAGTTCCAGGCAGGAGCGTCCTTGCTGTCCTGGGCCCTCCCGGCCTCTGCCTGTCCCGGGGGAGGCCGGATCCTGGGCTGTGTCCCGGCGCCCTGTGCTCCGGAGCCTGGGCTGTTGGATTCGCGCTCCCGGCCGCAGCCCCCTCCGCGGAGCCGCCGCCCGAGCCCCTCCGAGCTGTTCCTGGAGCCGCGCCGCCCCCTCCGCGCGGAGCTTCTTCCTCTGCCTGAGCCGCCGCCTCTGAGCTGTTCCCGGAGCCGCGCAGCCCCCTCCGCGGAGCCGCCGCCCGAGCCCCTCCGAGCTGCTCCGGGTCCCTCCGAGCGCTGCAGCCCTTAGGGAGCTCGGCGCATCTCCCGGGGCGCAGTTCCTCTGTTACTGCCCCAGGGAGCCCGAGGGCATCCCCGCCTTTCTGGGGATCCTGCTCCAATTCCCCGGGAGCCCCTTTCCGCAGGGAAGGTCGGTGCAGCTCCTGCTCCCCCGGGACGGGGCTCTCCTGTCCTGGGGACACTCGCCCCGGCCTCAGCCCGGCTCCTCGCGGGGCCCCTCCCCCTTGGAGGCCTTTTGTTTCTTTATTTCTTTTTCCCCGTCTTCCTACCTTGATAGAAGCGCGAACTCTTCTCACTGGAGCATTCCAGATGGTCTCTCTTTAAATCTCAGGCCGAATTCGTAGATTTTCAGGATGATTGGATGGTTTTCTAGGTAATTTGTTGAGGACAGATGAGTTGGAGACCCTACTCCTCCGCCATCTTGCCTGTTCTAGCTCCAGAAGTGGGATTATTAAGTTACATGGTATTTCTAATTTCTTAGGGAACCTCCATGATCCTTTCAATACATTTAATTCATTTTGCTAATACTCTGTTAAGAATTTTTACTCTGTTAAGAATTTTTACTTCTAGGGGCACCTGGGTGACACAGTTGGTTAAGCATTCAAATCTTGGTTTCAGCTTAGGTTGTGATCTCAGGGTCATGACATCAAGCCCCATGTCAGGCTCCAAGCTCAGTCCAGAGTCTGCTTAAGACTCCACCCCCCCCCCAACCCACTCTGTTTCGCTCTCTCTAAATAAAAAAATAAATGTTATTAAAAAATATTTTTGTATCTCTGTTCATCAGGGATACTTCCCTGTAATTTTCTCTTTTTTGTAGTATCTTTGTCTGGTTTTGGTATCCAGGTAATGCTGGCCTTGTAAAATAAATGTGGAAGAATTCTTTTCTCTTGTACTTTTTGGAATAGTTTGAAAAGCATAGGTATTATTCTTTAAATGTTTGGTAGAATTCACCTGTGAGGCCTTATGGTCTATGACTTTTGTTGTTTTTTTTTTTTTTTTGGAAATTTTTTGATTACTGGTTCAATTCTGGTAGGAGTAATTGTTTTATTTTAAAGACTTTCTGGTTTTTCCTGATTCAGTCTTGAAGTTTTTAAGTTTCTAGGAATGTATCCTTTTCTTCTGGGTTGTACAATTTTTTAGCATATAGTTTTTCATGGTAGTCTTACAATCCTTTGTACTTCTGTGGGAAGGGATGCAAGGATGGTTTTTGGACAAATGTTCTGTATATATCTGTTAAGTCCATCTGATCTAATATGTCATTTAAAGCCACTGTTTCCCTATTGATTTTCAGTCTGGATGTTCTCTATTGATGTAACTGGGGTGTTAAAATCCCCTACAGTATTGCATTACTGTCAATTTCTCCCTTTATGTCTGATAATATTTGCTTATATAATTAGGTGCTCCTATACTGAGTGCCTAGATATTTACAACTGTTATTATCTTGTTGGATTGATCCCTTTATGTTTATCACTGTCTTTTGTTATACTCTGTTTTAATGTTTATATTGCCTGATATAAGTACTATTAACCCAGCTTTCTTTTTGTTTCCATTTGCATGAAATATCTTTTCTCATTCTTTTACTTTCCTTCTGTATGTATCTTTAAGTCTGAAGTGAGTCTCTTGTAGGAAGCCAATAGATGGGTCTTGTTTTTTCATCTATTTAGTCACTCTAAGTTTTTTGATTGGAGCATTTAACCTACTTACATTTAAAGTAATTATTGAGGGATGCCTGGTTGGCTCAGTCAGTAGAGCATGCAACTCTTGATCATGGGCCTCTGAGTTCGAGCTCTGTGTTGGGTGTAGAAATTACTTAAAAATAAAATCTTTACAAAAATAATAATTGATAAGTATGTACTTCTTGCCATCTTATTAATGGTTTTCTGGTTTTTGTAGTTCTCTGTTCCTTCTCTTGTCCTCTTCCCTTGTGATTTGGTAATTTTCTTTAGTGTTTTGTTTGGATTCCTTTCTCTTCATTTTTTGAGTATCAATTTTAGATTTTTCGTTTGTGGTCATCATGAGGTTTATATATAACACATCATGTATATGGCAGTACTATTCATAAGAGCCAAAAAGTAGAGACAACCTAAATGTCCAACTGATGGAAAAACAAATGTGGTATATCCAAACAATGAAAAATTACTCATCCATAAAAAGGAATGAACTATTGATTTATGTTATAACATCAATGATCCTTAAAAACCTGTACTGATTGAAAAAGCCAGATCCAAAGGCCACATATTATATGATTCCATTTATATAAATTGTCCAGGATAGGCAAATCTACAGAGACATAAAATATATTGTCTGGGGAAAGAGGGAAGGGAGAAGGAGTGACTGCTAATAGGTAAGGGGGGTTCTTTTTGAGGTGATGAAAATGTTCTGGAATTCAATAGTGGCAATGGTTACACAATCTTGTAAATATACTAAAACTACTGAATTATACATTTTAAAAGGATGAATTTTATGGTATGTGAATTATATTTCAATATAAAAATATCATCCATAAAAAAAAATATCATCCATAGGCAAGTTAAACATAAACATAGTTAAAACTGTCTAACTTAACAGAAATGAAGTTCCCACACCTGGGAAGAACAGGTGTGCTGCAATGATTGACACTTAAATTAGGTACCTGATCACATATACACAAATATACATAATGACTTATTCACAATATGCAAGCTGGCTGAGACAATATAGTAATGAATTGGAATTTGTACACAAGTATTGTATGTATATATAGATACACTCATACTTATGTACACACACACACACACACACACACACTGTATTTCAAGACTCTGTCATGGAACAATGTCAAAATATAATATAGTTCATCTGGTATCCAATAACAAAATCCTTGGTAGTATCTTAAACAGATTTTTTCATTACATCAAATTTCAAACTATTTTCTCCATATACTAATAATCTAGGTTATTACATGTTAACTTATTTAAATTATAGTAACAGGTTTATTATAATTGTATATGAATTAACATATACATTTGTACCACAGATATAAATTCACGTATGTTTTAGAAAAGTAGAGACTATGACATATCATAAGCCAGCATCATAAACTGACCAAGATCTATTTTTTTATAATAGAGTGAAAGAGATGCAGGTTGGAATTAAAGCTTCCTCATTTACTGGTTAATCATTTGATTTTGAACTAGTTACCTAACTCTTCTACAGATAACAATACTTCCTATGACTTTTAGGAGAATTAAGTGATTAACATGTATTAACTCATTTAACATTGTGCTAGACACCTATCAAGCATTCAATAAATGTTAGTTATTACTATCATTAAATTTAATAAGATGTAGTGTAATGGTACTTATTTTCTTGGGGTAATAAATACTTACCACAAAGAAAATTGTTCCATGGACAATGCTATAACATATTAATATTTCAGATACTTACAAACATTACGATTCAACTCATTCTAGCATATATTAGCTATAATTCAAGTTTAAAAATCTATGAAAATACATTAGTGGGTATATTAAAACAGAAAACTTACTGATATGATTCTCAAGTCCTGCTTCTAGTTTCTTAAGCCACAATAAAAGGTTTTGTTCAGTGATAGCCTGGTCTGAAGGAAATGCAAATACTTGGCCACCTGAATGCAGATTGACCACAACAAGAAGAGGAAGGGGAGGCATAGTGTCAAAATACGACTGCAAGATTCCTCTTCCCACAGGAGTATTCTTTCTGCAAAAGGGAACAACAGAACGCATTAGTATTTCTTTCTATAACAAAATTATGAATACAACAATTCGTAGAACATTAAACTTTAATTATAATATCATACCATTATTTTATAAAAAGATATCCTAAAAACCAGGAGGTCTAGAACTATGTTATTAGTAATGAAGTTCTTAATGAGTTTGACATGGGCACTGTGTTTCTCTTAGGGGAAAAGAAAAGGTAGCCAGTGACTATTTTCATGAAAACCAGTCATAGTTCAAAGGTTTGTCAATTTGGGTTTGATATAATCAATAGATTCCTCCCAAAGTTGAGCTAAGTATCTGATCACATGTCAACAAAAATTAAATGGATACAAACTATAAAATAAAAAGAAAAAGATACTTATAACAAGTACCTCTCCAAATAAAGTTGTTTTTCCTCAGGATAAAAGAATAAAACATTAAAAGAAATTTATAAATAAAACATTTTATTTTTTATTTTTAAAAATATATTTATTTTTTATTTTTTCAAATAAAAACATTTTTTAAAAGTTATGGTCAGCCTCCTAGGAGCCACCACTCTTCCTCTTCCCCTAAGCAGCCTGAGGTGACCTCTAAAAATGGTTCGCTATTTGTTCAAGCCAGAAAACCCTACAAAAATCATGCAAATCGAGAGGTTCAAATCTTCATGTTCACTTTAAGAACACATGTGAAACTGCCCAGGCCATCAAGGGTATGCATATTTGAAAAGCCACCAAGTACATGAAAGATGTCACTTTGCAGCAGTGTGTGCCATTCCATCACTACAATGGTAGAGTTGGTAGGTGTGCCCAGGCCAAATAGTGGGACTGGACACAGGGTCAGTGGCTGAAGAAGAGTGCTGAATTTTTACTGCACATGTTTAAGAATGCAGAGAGTAATGCTGAACTTAAAGGTTTAGATGTAGATTCTCTGGCCATTGAGCACATCCAAGTGAACAAAGCCCCCAAGATGCAGTGTAGAACTTACAGATGGCCAGATCCACCCACATATGAGTTCTCCCAGTCACATCAAGATGGTCCTTACTGAAAATGAGAAGATTGTTCTGAAACCAGAAGGGGAGGCTGCACAGAAGAGAAAGATATCCCAGAAGAAACTAAAGAAACAAAAACTTAAGGCCTGGGAGTAAATTCTGCATAGAATAAATGCAAATAAAAAGTCAAAAATAATTAAAAAATAAGAGTTATAGTCATACATGGAAACCATAACTTTTAAGATACTTAGCTTTCCAGGGTAGCCCAGGTGGCTCAGCGGGTTAGCACTGCCTTCAGCCCAGGGTGTGATCCTGGGGACCTGGGATTCAGTCCCATTTCAGGCTCCCTGCATGGAGCCTGCTTCTCCCTCTGCCTGTGTCTCTGCCTGTGTCTCTGCCCCTCTCTCTCTCTCTTTCTGTGTGTGTCTCTCCCATGAATAAATAAATAAAACCTTTAAAAAAAAAAGATACTTAACTTTCCTAAAACAGCACATTCCACATTATGGAAAATACTGTTTTACTCTGAGATACCTACAAAGATAAGTACCCTGGGAAATTTTTGTTTTAAGCAGTAATAGTGAACTCTTCACAGAAAAAAAAAAAAAAAGTATGTCACCTCATTCTTATAATTTTTCAAATGAATTAAAAATGTCTTTCATCTGATGAATTTGAACAATGGATAGTGTGTGTTTATGTAAACTGTGTTCACAGACATTAAATGTAACACAAGCTATAAATCTAGAAAGCATAACAGAAAATATTGTTGGTGAATGCACTGAAAACTATCTGTAACATTTAAGGCTGCATTTGAAAAATATAAAAGCAGAGGAAACGGAGCTGAAGAAAAAATGCCAAATATCACAATGTTTATTTTTTATGTATTTGCATCAATGGACAACAATTACTTTTAAAATCAGAAAAATTACTACTTCTTATTTGTATGACAACCAAAAGGAAAGGTAACATAAGTTAAACAAGTGGACTATATCAAATTAAAAAGCTTCTGCATAGCAAAGGAAACCAACTAAATGAAAAGGCAACCTTTGGAATGAGAGAAGATATCTGCAAATTATATAACTGATAGGTTATCCAAAATAACCAAAGAATTCACGTAACAGCAAACACAAACAATCCAATTAAAAAATGGGCAGAGACATTTTTACAAAGAAGACCTACAGGTGGCCAAGAAGTACATGAAATAATGCTCAACATCACTAACTAGGTAATGCAAAACAAAATCACAGTGAGATACCACCTCAACCCTGTTAAAATGGCTAGTATCAAAAAGACGAAAGATAACAAGTGCTGGTAAGGATGTAAAAAAAAAGGGAACCCTTCTGCACTGTTGGTGAGAATGTAAATTGGTGCAGCCACTGTGGAAAGCAGCAGGGTGGTTCCTCAAAACACTGAATTAGAACTACCATATGATTCAGCAATCCTACTTCTGAGTATATACATAAAGGAGATGAAAACAAGACACTGAATGGATCGATGCACTCCCATGTTTGTGGCAGCATTACTTGCAACAGCCAAGATATGGAAACAACCTAAGTAATCTGTCAAGAGATGAATGGATAAAGAAGATGTGGTACATAAACAACAGAACATTATTCAGCCATAAGATGAAGAAAATCCTGCCACTTGCTAACAAGGATGGACTCTGAAGACACAAACTATGCAAAGTGAATTAAGCCCCCCAGACAGAGAAAGACAAATACTGCATGGTATCACTTAAGTGATAAAAAAAAAAAAAAAAAAAGTCAAACTCACAGAAACATAATAGAAAAGTGTTTGCCAGGGACTCAGGGTTGAGGGAAGTAGGAAGAGGTTGGGAAAAGGAAACAAACTTTCAGCTATAAGGTGAATAAATAAGGTCTGAGGATCTAATGAATAACATGGTGACCATGGTGACTATAGTTGAGAATGCTATGTAATTGAAATTTGCTAAGAGAGTAGAACTTAAATGTTCTTACTCCCTCCCCCAAATCATATATGTATAAATACATGTATTTTATAATAGGAGGTAATAAATATATTAGATGGAGGAATCCTTCCACAATGGATATAGGTACTACAATGTACACTTTAAATATCTTAGAATTTTGTCAATTATTCCTATATACATCTAAAAATATATTGAGTAAAATAAAAACTGTATTGTAATATGCAATTCAAACTAAAACAAGGTCATCTGGGACACCTGGGTGGCTCAGCGGTTGAGCATCTGCCTTCAGCCCAGGGTGTGATACTGGAGATCACACCCACATCTGTCCCACATCAGGCTCCCTGCATGGAGCCTGCTTGGAGCCTGCTTCTCTCTCTGCCTGTGTCTCTGCCTCTCTCTCTCTCTCTCTCTCTCTCTCTCTCTTTCTCTCTCTCTCTCTCTCATGAATAAATAAATAAAATATTTTTTAAAAAATAAAATAAGATCATCTTAGACCACATGAGAAAGTTTAGTTACTAAAACATCATGATAACATATACACTGGTCCATAATATTAACTCCAAAGATATAAAGAGTTTAATTTCCTAATGAAAATGTAATCATTATAGTGATTTACATATTAAAAAATAAAAATATACTTACAGATTTAACCAGCAAGGGGTAAGTGAATCCAAGTGTTTCTCTTTTACCAGCATCAATATTGCTTTTTTATATTGAGGATTTATGCTGCCATCACTGAATAAAATAAGTAATGGTTTCTGAAGTCTTAAATAAATGGGAAGATTTTCCACAGTGATTTCTGGCTGTTAAAAAAAAAATCAACATGCTGAATGATGATGCATAAAATAGAAAATGTTCAAATCACTCATGCAATTTTAGTTGTAAAGTATAATTCAAACATATCTTAAGTGGAGATTTTGCTAATAACTGAATTTCAAGAGCTTTTTAGGCTTACTTTATCTTAATGAGTTATTTCCAAAATAAAGTTAATTTGAAAATAAACGAGTTCCCTGTTTTACAAGGATGTAACGCTTCTAATAATTTCTTATGCTAAAATCTGGACCAGATTAGCCAACATATATATGACAAACAAAACTCTTATTGTATATAACATAAAATTTTTGGAAAAAAAATGCTGATCTTCAAAGATATGATCTTTCAATATCTATGATTACTTAAAATAAAAATCTTACTTTGTTTCAATGTTATGGATTTTAGCTTAACTAATATAATCTAAAACATGTTTTAACAAAAATATCAGTCCACTTCTTTTCAGTTTAAGCTAAAATACCAAACTCTGGCATGTACTTTTCCTTATTTAGTCCTCAAAGTCACTTTCCTCTGCCAGTTTTCATTTTTCTTCTAATTCTTTCTCTTTAATACTCAAAATCCTCCTCTCACACCTTCCTCTTTCAGGACTTAAATCTTAGATCCCCTCTTCTCCAAATTTCCCTATACTGTCTTCTCATATTGTTATCTTTAATCTTCTACATGAGTTATGTCTCCTTTCTAAAATTGACAGATCTGGGTTCCTTGGGTGGCTCAGCGGTTTAGCGCCTGCCTTTGGTCCAGGGCATGATCCTGGAGTCCCGGGATCAAGTCTTGCGTCAGGCTCCCGGCATGGAGCCTGCTTCTCCCTGTGTCTCTGCCTCTCTCTCTCTCTGTGTGTGTGTGTGTGTGTGTCTGTGCCTCTCTCTCTCTCTCTCTCTCTCTCTCTGTCTCTCTCTTTCTCTATGTCTATCATGAATGAATAAATAAAATCTTAAGAAAAAAAAATAAAATTGACAGATCTCATCAGGCCAGCTGATCTCCTCACTCTGAGCAGATCAGAAACATTAGGGAAGATGGAGCCACCACTACAAAGTTCAAAATGTTATACTGGGTTTTGAATCAAAAAGAAGTAAGATATTTTCCCTGCCCTCAAAGAGCTCATATTCAAAAGAGGAGATAGGTATATAAACTGCTGTGATCCAAGAAAATTTAATGTTTGACAATAAAGCTAAAAAAACAAAGTAGGGGAGCTCATGGATGGTGATATTTGATCTGGCCTTGGGCAAGAAATACGATCTTGACAGAAGAAAGTAAGTACTACAGCCAGGATTCTAGATATATAGGGAGCGTCGTGGGGACAGGCAGAGAACTGTGAAGGCATACATGCCATCTGGGAACAGTGGGAGTGAAGTATGCCAGACTTAGGCATGCAAGAGGCAAATGTGGCTGTAACTCCAGATGGGAAAAATGCCTTGCTAGGTCTTCTAGCTCCCAGGACTACTGAGAAGATCTGGTATCAAATGAGTGGCATGGTTATGCCTGTTTTAGAAAGATGACTAACTAGAGTATGAACTTGTGAAAGGACAGACCAGTGACAAGCATTTCAAGGAAGAAAGACCAAGAGTTCTGTGAGTTGAGGAGGAAAGATCAGAAATTCAGATTTAGGAATTATCAGTTGGTATATTGATGGTAGAAATTATGGTTAAATTGGATAAAATTTCCCAAAGAAAGGACAGCAAATGAAGAAAAAGATTGAAGGCTGAAGATGGAATTCTAGAGTGTCCAGAGGGTTGACGGAGGTATCTGGAGAGGACTGAATTGCAAAAGCCAGAGGAACAGAGAATTTTGAGAAGAAAAAGCATTCCCAATAGTTTTGGTTGCTACTTACAGAAAAGGTCATCAAACATGATAATTGAAGGTGTCCTTTGGCTACTTGAGTATACAAGAGGCTGTAAATTATCCATAATAAAAGCATAAACAAAGGAACTTAATATATCTGAGAAAAGTGCTAGAACTCTTTGTTAGGAAGTATGTTTACATGTGACAGCCTTGGATAGATCATTGCTTATGTAGTTAATTATTATGTATTTAAGATTTATCATTACATTAATTAAAATAAAAATTAGTTGCCATGTAAAAAATGTTTACTATCTGGTCACCCATTTATCCTTCCTATCCAGATGAAAAACCAAAGTCTTTCTAGGACCTTATTTAGTGCAAGCCAGATGAGGTTGCAGCTGGCTGGCTGCTACAAACTCTAGGCTTAAATCTCCAACACAGACAGCTTTAAGAAATTTAATAACCACTTCAGGGTTTTAGAATTTATGAAAAGGTCATAAACTAAAAGCAAAACAATTTTTATTATAGCTGTTTGGTTTTTAGTTGAATGCTGCAAACCAAAACACTATAAACTGAAAACACTGCCACAAAGCTTAACTATAAACAGAGTAAAATGTTCCAATCTCTTCTCATACAAAACAGGACCAGGTAGCAGCCTTAAATGTGTGTTTGCCCTTTGGACTAGCAATTCAAATTCTGTGAATTTACCATGAGTATGTAATCATGGAAACACCCAAAGATTATACACAAGGTTGGTCCCTGAGTAAAACTAAATACAACTTAAATATTCATCAACAGGAGATTAAATGAATTGTGAGGGGTTTTAGTGCAACAGAATATTATGTGGATATTGAAAAACCAATATGTGTATCTTCATTTCATGATGGAAATATCCCTTAATATAAAAAAGACAATCACATATATACACATGGATTTTTTTTTTTTAAGTTTGGGAAACTATTTCCCCCAATTTAAATTTGGTCAAAGAGGTTACAGTTGATTCCAATTTTCTTCTCTTGTGGTTCTCTGTATTTTATGGGAAAAGAAAGGTAAAAGGCTTATAATAATTCTAAAAATATTAAACTATGTCTGTGGCTAAGGAAATACTCATTGAATAACATGTCATTAAATATAAAAACATTACCTTAATAATTTGGAAAACTACATCCTGAAAATATTAATGATTTGATTAATCATAACCTGTAACTTTAGTGGGAAGAAGGGAGGGAACCAGAACCAAAGTCATAAAAAGATTTAATAAAGACTACAGCCATTAATTTGAGCCTAAAATGTAATGTTATTTTGATCATCATGGCAAGAAACATAACAACAGGAGGATGTTCATTCAGTATTTATAGTTGATAATAATGATTCTTATGTCACTTTAGAAAAACAGAAAAGCATACATTTATAAATGCTAGCTATGTTTAATATAATGCAAAAACAACTGAAATTGAGAAATACAAGTTACAGTTGTTATACCCTTGAATTCACTATTTTCAAAAGAAGCAATGGAAAAGGTTTTTTATAACACACCATTTTGTTCTAGAACTGTATAAGTAAGAATACACACTCACATTTGTTGAACGTTCACCAGGGACCAAACATGACAAAGAACACCATACACATCTCTCTTAGTCTTCACAATTAAGTCTCTGCAGCAGGTGCTATAACCACCTGCATCTTACCCATACCGAAAGTAAGGCACAGAGACATTAACAAAGAGCCAGTAAGCAATCAGGCGAGGATCTGAAGCTGAGTAGTCTGACTTTCCAGAGTCCGTTTGCTTTATATATACTAAGTTTCAGCCTACATTAAGTACTTCAACTGGCCATCAATTACACTAGTCTCAGCAGTAAAAATAATCCAAAGACATGTAAACTTTTGGCAGTGGACTAGAAAAGCTGTATGCACAATGAGTGAACAATAAAACAGGGCAACCCAATGAATCTTCACCTCACAAAACATCATGCTCTGTGCTGACAAAAGCTGGAAAATGGTGTATTAAAAGACTATTTTTAATTGGTCTAGATTTTATTTCAAATAATATCCTAATTATAAAATATACTCACAAATGTTTCCAGTAATGCACTTGTTATTATTTGAATTATGTCTTGTGCATGGGAGTTAGCTAATGGAATGCTCTCTATTTTGCCTTCTTTGTGTCTGGACAGCAGCAGGGCTGGAAGGGTTGCAGCATACTTATCTGACCTACGGAGAAATGTGGTATTAAGATTTCCAATAAAATATAGCAAGTCATCAAAAACATAAACAATTAGGCCAAGAGGTCAGAGTGAGAAGCAGCAAATGGGGAAGACCTAATACTAAAGAAATGAACTCAATTTCCAGGCAAACTTATCTTCTCTGTGAGGCTATCTGAGAAGTTCAGGAGCCTTGACAACCTAGATTAAAAGAAAGCAACAGATAATAATCTAGCCAAATTTTTTTTTTCCTCCAGACAATTTACCCATCAAGAAAATTTCTAGATAGGATTAGAACATAGTGCATGATTCTCAACCTTTTTGGACTGCTCATTATAGTGCTGAGCAAGGAGACAAGCATTTACTAGAAACCTATTATTTTCCAGGCACTCTTTCAGGTGCCGTTATTATTCATTTAATCCTCAGACCAGCCCTATAATGAGGCCACTATCACCTGCATTTTATAGATGAGGAAACCAAAACGCATAGAGTGATAGATGGCAGAGATAGGATTCAAACTGAGGTGCCCCAGATACAAAGTCTATGTCTTTCTGCTGTAACCAAGCCCAAATCTCCTCCTTCTTACTTTTGCTAATGAAAAACAGAAATCATGAAATTAAATAGAAAAAAATGCTTCGTGTCAAATGACCAGTGAGGTAGTCACATTTATATCATGAAAAATCTCAACTGATGCTACAACAAAGTACAGACATTATAATACTATGAAGCATTAGTATAGAGTCTAATCTTCAAATTACCTGGCAGACTCTTAGGTATCAGTTCTTTATATATAAAATATACTCTGAAAATTACTGGTCTAGCTCTTTGGATCAGAGCTAAACGCACAATGACAGCAGAGTAGAAGATAGTGGGCAACTGTCCATGCGTCAGGTGAATAGGTCTCATATTTTCTAAAGATCTGGAGTTCACCATTTTCAAAAGTCCCAGATTTCATGGATAGAAATGGAGCTTAGTCATCAAGCGCATATGTCACCAGTGTTCAGGATGAAAGATTTAAGCTCAGAAATCACAATTAGGAATATTATAGTCAGAAGGTAAGCAAGACAAATTATTGGGGCGCACCAACTCCACTTGCACTGAAAATAAGCCATTAATGCAGAATGTGATTTACATATTTATACATATTACATATAAGCATAGTATATATTTACATATATTTACATATATTAGTATGTATTGTGTATGTATTAATAATCTCCAAATTTTCAGTTCAGTCCTTCATTCTGAAGCAACTGCAATATTTGGTAGTTCACAAGAGTCCCACATTCTACAGTAAAGCAACTTAAATGGCAAAAAAAAAGAAAAAAGAAAAAAGCACTGATTAAGTTATATGTTTGCTTGCAATAACTTAAAATTGGGTAGAGCTCCCAGATATAGTTATATCACCTAAAACTCTGGTAGAAATATGAGAAAATGCTGATTTTTATACATACCTTGGTGGCAAATCAAAACCCAGACACTCAAGAAGTAACATTCCTCAAACTATGATTAATTCCAAAGAACCAAAACAGCAGGTAATAGAACCCAAAGAGAAAATTTTTTATAGGAAGATGAAATAATATGAATCCAAGGTTGCCCCTCTAGGGACTCTAGCCTAAAGCAAAAGAATATCTAAAAATTCTAAATAGCCAGGTGGTACTTCCCAAAGTTATAATACTGACCTATTTTCTTTCATCGACTGTGTAAAGACAAGCAATATATTACTTTGCAAACTTCTTCCTTTCTAAAATTAGAAGGCCAGTTAACTTACAGTATCAAAACATCTTCTTCAGAATAAATTCCAGTGATAGCATATCCTTTTAGGTAGTTTCCTGCTTCAGTGAAATCTTCTTTTGCTACAAATACATAGACAAGACAAACATTTGAAATCTTTAAAGTTATGTGTGCTATTCAACGGATGAACAGATTTATAAATGGTTGTGATTTATTATTAATTATAAAGATAAATATTTACAGGTAGATCTTATAGAACTTAGTGGTTCTAAAATAAATCTGTGCTCTTTATGACATTTGATTACTGCAGAAATGTAAATTGATACAATGCAATTATTATTCCCTAAACAAATATACTCTAAATATGATTTATCAGATTTATAGCACTCTAATCATACAGAGTTACTAATAAAGACTTACTGCTTTTTAATATACTCCTAAGGTAAGATAAGTGGAGATAGCTATCCTATACACAGCCTGGAAAGAGAATCAGGTATATGAAACGATGCACACGTTGTCATCACAAAATCTAAAAGTGCCTACATGCACAGAAAAAAATAGAAGACTAGAAATTCTAGTCCTTTAACAGTATCTCTGCAGGATCCTGCAATTAGGGATTTGTGTCTTTTTATATTTCCTATATTTTCTGTAATGTGTTTTTGTTACCTTTGAACTTTGATTAATTTGTGTATCAGTCTTTTCTCATTTGTTAGGATATGGATATTAAAATATTACTTCTGTAGTTTTCTGAATACATTTTCATAAGTAATAGTATATCCTGGATCATGTTAATGACTATTTTATAACCAAGAAGCAAGTCTGAATTAAACAGCCATAGATTAATGAGACAAGAACCAATGTAAACCTATATAAATGGTATATTCTTGTCAAGTGAAGGCAAATGATAACTCAGTTCACGGCATGGAAGGTTCGTGGCAGTTCAAACAGAAAACTAATGATGGAAGAATTGAATCATAAAGCACCTAGTACTCTAGACATGCTGAACCCAAAAGATCTGTACCTAAATAGTCAGTACTATATTCATGGGTGAGCATCAGCACTGTTAGCATTCAGTAATCACAAGGTTATATTCCTTAAAAAGGATGCATATTTTTCACAAGATTAAGAACCACTGCAGGAAAACCAGTCTACTAAGTGGCACAGTCAGTAAGCAGGCTGCACTGAGACCTCATTTATAATCATGAATTTAACGTGAAACTATTACCTCATGAAAATATTTTCCTTAGCCTGTGTTACCCAAAGCAGAAAAGATTCATAAGAAGGGATGCCTGGGTGTTTCAGTTGGCTAAGCCATCTGACTCTTGATTTCAGCTCAGGTTATGATCTCAGGGTTGTGAGATCAAGCCCCATGTTGTGCTCAGTGCTGGACATGGAGTCTGCTTAGGATTCTCCCTCTCCCTCTGCCTGTCCCCTCAAAAAAAAAAAAAAAGAGAGAGAGAGAGACAGAGAGAGAGAGAGAGGAGAGAAGGAAGAGAAGAAAATAAACAATTAGAAAGCACTGTGTCCTATACTTTCATTTCTAAGAGAAAATAGTACTAAATCTGGTCAATAATTGATGATCATTACCTAAAGCAATGACATAATGGATTCTGTTTCAGCTTCTTCTCTTTTTTGATAAATAACAGTGAAAAATTACACTATTTCCATATAATTTCATTATACAGAAGCCTCTCTATTCATGAATATGTTTGTTAAAAAGGTCTTCATAAATCCACTTGTTCATAAATCCACTTGTTCATAAATCTTGTTATTTGTGCAATGGAAGCATTTAAACTGTAGACCTCAGATACATACCCATTTCCACTAAATCAGACTGTCAATTTTCCTCTGAACATTTCCTCCTGGGTGAAAACTACACATATGTCATAATACACTGCAACCCCAAGTATAAGAAAATAATCAGTTAATCTAAATAACTGCAACCCCAAGTATAAGAAAATAATCAGTTAATCTAAATAAAAAGGTTTTTAAATCACAACAAATATATTTGGGACATAATACTAATGGTGACCTACAAGACTTAGTTGTGTAACTATCAACATGTTTTAATTGCATAAAATAAATACATTAATTTAACAATACTACCCCCCCCCACTATCATGTTACTGAATCCTTACATTTATACACACACATATTTACACATACTATACATACATCTATTTTTTAGTTCTACCAACAAAGGAGTTAAGAAGCAAGAATGCTCCAGTAATTAAAAGCAAACTCCTAGATCTTGGTTTCTAAATTCAGTGTCCCACTAAAAGGAACATAGACTCTTGTTTGAGAACTGATTCCAAGAATGAGACTGGGAACATTTTGTGCCAAAAGGACAAAGTCAGAGAACGATGGAGACATGTCAAAAGGACACAGGAATCATACTGAAGGGGCTCCCACTGACCAAATCTGGGACTTATGTGAACTATATTAGTATGTATATAGAAGGAATAAGTAGTTAGAAATTTTCCACTTGGCAACCATTATAGCTCTTTCAAGTAATGGACTCTAAAACTGGAGTGCAAAAGAAAGCATAATGAGAAACAGGACATTTTCAGAGTTTTAAATTCTATCCCCACAAGATATTTATTAATTACAATGGAAAAAAAGTATCTTTCAAGTAAGATACAACATTGGACAAAGACATTTTAGCCCTCCTGGAATCCACATTATATTAATCTTTAAGTCATTAGAATCTACATGAACAATAAACCAATATCTGATACAAAATAATTGCTCAGTATATGTTACTGGTTAGCTCTTATAAATAAAATACACATACATAAAAATGTTAATGAATTCATAATAATAGCCTTTTATTGTTAAACATTTTATCATTCAGTAGATGTTGAAAGTAGAGTAAATACCACATGAACATCTGCCAAAAACAAAAACAAAAAAGAGGAGGTTCTAATACCTGACTGAAAAGTCTGGGAACAATCAATTTAGTAAAAAAAAAAAAAAAAAAAAAAGCATCCTATCCAGATTACATCATTCTGGCACACCAGAAAAATCTCTATGTTGTTTGACATTATCCTTTTTTAAAAAATTATTCATTTGAGAGAGAGCACTCATGCATGCACACATGTGAGTAGAGGGAGGCAGAAGGGGAAGAGGTGGGTGAGAGAGACTCCAAGCTGTGCACAGAGCCTAATGCAGGGCTCCATCTCATGACCCTGAGATCATAACCTGAGCCAAAACCAAGAGTCGGGATCCCTGGGTGGCGCAGCGGTTTGGCGCCTGCCTTTGGCCCAGGGCGCGATCCTGGAGACCTGGGATCGAATCCCACATCGGGCTCCCGGTGCATGGAGCCTGCTTCTCCCTCTGCCTGTGTCTCTGCCTCTCTGTCTCTCTCTGTGTGACTATCATGAATAAATAAATAAAATCTTAAAAAAAAAAAAACAAAACAAAAAACCAAGAGTCAAGTGCTTAAAACCAACTGAGCCACCCAGGTGCCTTATACTTTTGACCTTTGTTGAGAGATAATTATGTGTAAATCTTATCATTTGTATAGAACTATCATAAAGTATACTGTTCCCTATGGTGATATCTTATATATATATATATATATATATAAAGAAAAATCCCTCTCTGCATTTACAATCAGGGAAAAGTTTTCTCTGTGGGTGAGTCAGCATCCTAACTTTTATGTTCCCATTTATTATATGATGATGACAAGACAGCAAAAATTTCATCTTCCTGTTTCCGACTGCTGCCAGATTGGTTAGGGTTAAGTTTTATGATCAAGCACTGGGTGTTATACTATATGTTGGCAAATCAAACTCCAATAAAAAAATATACAAAAAAATTAGAAAAATGTAAAAAATATTTGAAAGAGAAATATATAATGCAAAAAAATTAAAGGTCAGCAATAATGATAACGAGTCTGTAATATGAGACTATAGAGGCTCATATAGAAAAAAGGTAACAGAAGAAATTAAAAGCAGTCGTAAGGAGTCAAAATCATCGAAGAGGTCTTTAATCTTATAGATTCTAATACATATATATATATATATATATATATATATTTTTTTTTTTTAAGAACATCTTCTCTAGCTCTGGGGAAAATAAAACCAAAAGAAGCATACTCCATGTAGACCAAAATAACTAAAGAAATACTAGTGAAGCATAAAACAAGCAACAAAAACACAAATAAGTTTATTTATTTATTTTTTTTCACAAATAAGTTTAGACAATATGTATGTATAAATGATTAAAGCTTAGCTGGAGGAGCCAACAGGCAAAAAAAAAAAAAAAAAAAGATAAGAAAATGTATAAAATACAATCAAGAGAGTTGACTCAATTACATATTCAACATGTATTATAAACCTAATAGATTAGAGGGGTGCCTGGGTGCCTCAGTAAGTGTCTAACTCTTGATTTCACCTCAGGTCATGATCTCAGAGTCCTGGGATCAAGCCCATTGTCAGAGTCTGCACTCAGTGCAGAGTCTGCTTGTCTCTCTTCCTCCCTCTGCCCCTCCCCCTGCTCAGTCTCACTCTCTAAAACAAATATATAAATCTTTAAAATAAAAACTAACAGATTAGGTATCAACAGGGAGATAAAAGTGAATAAAATAGAAAAAATCTGGATAGCTCTGGTGGCTCAGCGGTTTAGTGCCACCTCCAGCCCAGGGCGTGACCCTGGAAACCCGGGATTGAGTCCCACATCAGGCTTCCTGCATGGAGCCTGCTTCTTCCTCTGCCTGGGTCTCTCTCTCTCTCTCTCTCTCTCTCTTTCTTTCTCTCTCCCTCTCTGTTTCTCTCATGAATAAATAAATAAAATCTTAAAAAAAAAAACATTTAAACAGATTATATACACACATACAGACAGACATGGATTTAATATGGTGATGGTAGAATGAACTATTCAGACAAAAATAAAGTTGGCCCCTAACCTCATATCATGCACAAAAATTCTAAATACTTAAAAACTTATATAAAAAATCAAAGAACACAATCAACAGAGTAGAAAAGCATCCTATGGGACAGAAGAAAATATATGCAATTCATATATATGATAAGAGGTTAATTTCCGGAATAAATAAAGAATTCCTACAACTCAACAGCAACCTGATTTAAAAATGGGCATAGGACTTGAATAAACATTTCTCCAAAGAAGATATACAAATGGCCAACAAGGGCATAAAAAGATGCTCCATATCACTACTTATTAAGAAAGTGAAAATCAAACCCATGATCAAATCAAAACCTCACACCCATTACAAATGGCTACTATCAAAAAAAAACAGAAAATAACAAGTGTTGGTGAGGGCCTAGAAAAATAAGATCTCTTGTATACTCTTGGTGGGAATATAAAATGGTACAGCCACTATGGAGAACAGTATGGTAACTCCTCAAAGAATTAAAAACAGGACTATCATATGACCCAGCAATTCCACTTCTGGGTATATATCCAAAAAAACTGAAAGCAGGGTCCTGAAGAGATATTTGCACACTCATGTTCACAGAAGCATTATGCACAATAGCCAAGAGGTGGTGAAAACTGCCCAAGTGTCCATCAACAAATGAATGGATAAATAAAATGTGTTACATGCAATGCAATATTATTCAGCCTTTAAAAGGAATGAAATTCTTTTTATTCTATTTTTTTATTTTAAATTCAATTTGCCAACATATAGTATAACACCTAGTGCTCACCACATCACAAGGGAAATTCTTTTTTTTAGATTTATTTTAGAGAGTGCAGACTCTAGGAGACTCCTCTCTGAGCTCAGAGCCCCACACAGGGCTCCATCTCAAGACTGTGAGCTCAAGACCTGAGCCAAAATCATGAGTCGGGTGCTTAACCAACTGCGCCACCCAGGGGCCCCTAAAAGTAAAATTCTGATCCATGACACAACAGGAATAAACCTTGAGGACTTCGTGCTAAGTGAAATAAGCCAGCCAATAGAAGACAAATACTGTATGATGCCACTTATAGGAGGTATCCAGGGTAGTCAAACTCACAGAGTTACAAAGTAGAATTGAGGTTGCCAGGGGCTAGGGAAACAGGGATACAGAGAATTGTTTCACAGGTACAGAGGTTCAGTTTTGCAAAATGAAAAAGTTCTAGAGATTAGCTGCACAACAGTGTAAATATACTTGACACTAGCAAACTATATGCTGAAACAGGTTAAGATGGTAAATTTGTTACATGTATTTTATCACAATTTTTAAAAAAGAAAAAATATTTAAAGAAGGAGACACTATAAATGAGAGTAAGAAAATACTATAAATTAAAGCAAGAAGAAAATTCAGGTGAATATTAATTAAGAAGGATGACAGAGATTTTCTCCAACTGAAATCCACTGAAGAAATCTCAAAATCAAAAAAAAAAAAAAAAGAAATCTCAAAATCAATAAATTTGAAAACAAAATTTAAGCCACTAAACATAAAATTATTAAAGCTAAAAACCAAACTAGGGGAAAATAATTGAAACAAAATAACAAGAACCTAATATCCTTAATACATAAAAATTTCATAGTAATTCATTAGACAAGCACTAAAATCCCATTTTTAAAAATGAATAACATATGTAACACATAGTTTACAGAAAACAAAAAGTTATCCTCCTATTGGGATTCGATACCCATTAAACAGTCTAAATTCACACAGATGCATAAATAAAAATATTCTTTATGGCAAAAAGAAAAAAGGGAAACAACAGATGTTATTTGTTGGAAACAGTTAAGTAAAATTATGGTATATGCATCCAAAAATACAGTCATGATGCTTTTGAAATATATTAAATCACCCATGTAATGGAAAAAAAATGCACCCATGTACTATTAAATAGAAACAGCAAGATACTAACCTAGATACACAATATTAGCCCGATTACAATAAAATATATATAAATATGCAATACACAGAAGAGGGAAGGAATTATATCAAAATTTAACTCTAAATAATTTTAGATATTTTTCTTCTAATTTTTTAATTTTCAAAATTCTATCATTTGAGTTCTCAATAATTTAAAAAGATATTAATTTACTTTTTTAAAAAAACTAGCAATCAAGTTTTTAACTTACATAACTACTTACCTGTTGTCATGTTTGGGCTAAATAGTCCCAGCACTGACACACTAGAGTAGGAGATCAGGTCTTTATATAATTCCCCACTTAAATATTCTTCTGCTTCTTGTACAGATGTTATGTTCACTGGGCATGAAATCCTGCTGCTGGGTGAATATATAAGTATATTCAAAATTAATTTTTAAAGATAGTTTTCAGCTTACAAAAGAATAAAATATATTGATGTTAGCAAACACTATATTCCACAGGATAAATATCTGACAAAATAAAGACAACTAAATACTATTCTAATAATAATAATAAAAAAATCACCCTCATTAAACAAAATTTCTATCTCCCTAAAAGTGAAGAAATGTGGATAAGCTCTCCCCACCAATGTTTATCTTATGATCTCAATTCACTACTCCTTATCTATTCAATGTGTGTCAACAAAGTATGGCAATTAGAAGGTTTACAGACCTCAAAATTTAAAAGTCTTAGGGAGAAGCTGAATACTTACAGCTGGATAAATTTTAGGAGATCTTCAGTTCCTAGCATACCAACATAAGACACCGGATTCTTCCCTTCCTTGTACATCTTTACAACAGGAAATTCAGTAACATTTTGCTTGGTACATAAATCAGACCAATCTGCACAGTTCACTCTAGTGAGTAGCATAGTGGATGTGCCTAAACAAAAGGAAATGCACATTTTATAAATATTAATGTAGGAAACTCAGTTGTGTAGACTTGACAACATTTTTTAGCCCATTCTTATTTTAACCTCTCATCAGCATGAACTACTTCCACTGGAAACTCTCTTCCCTTGATTTTTGCAACCCCTTCCCCTATTTGGCTTATTTCCCCACCTCCTTTGCTGCTTTTTTGAGTCCCTTTTGCATGTTCATCTGCTAGTAGAGTCTAAGATGCCTGCAGTATTACATCCCCCTATACTTTATCAATGCAGGAATTTCAAACAGTGTTCCTAATTTAAAGGAAAAATAAACAGATTCTCTTAGCTACAGATAGTAGGTACGTATATAAAAACTTGACATTTGCTGCCACCTTGTGACTGAAATATTCTTCACCGTCTTAGATGAAAAGTGGCTTTTTCCCATGTAGCCAATGTGCAAGGTTACAGGACTGAACACCCAAAGTATTACAATATTCTCCTAATTTACAAAGTTGTAGTATGGGCTTCAGTGTAGATGCAAAACAATTACCTATACTATGTGTCTCTAGGGGCCAGGGAGCCTCTTTAGTTGATCATCAATAGAGAAGAAAGTAAGGGACTCTGTTCCCATTTTCATTTGGTATTGACAAATGGGCTAGGTGGGGGGTTAATTCTATTATTCACAGAATTATCTAGTTATTCCTTCATTTATGGTTTATATTTACCACCCCTTTTTCTTCTAATTTTTTGCCAGTGTGGCTGGAGAACCAAAAAGAAGAAATTTATATCTTTCTATAGATTGCAACTACAGAATCTGAAATCCAGTGGTAGGCAAATAAGAATTCAAAGAGAATCTGAAAGAGAGTAATAGGATTTGCTTAAAAAAAAAAAAAAAAAAGATTAGGAATCACATTATCTGTAGACTTAATCACATCTTCACTTGGGTAATGAAATAATCAGAAGTTGGATCAAACATTGTTGAGAAATGAACTGAGGAAAAATGGTTCAAAGTGATTTTTTAAATCTCTGATGTTTTTATTACCATAGAACATGTTATATTTAGGATTGACTTTCTGGAATTAATTTCTTGAGTTCACAAAAGTTCCCAGTATATAAGTTGTATACTAGTAGACATTTTCCACTAAATTCTACAGTATTAACTTATTCATTTATTCAACAATTATTAAACATCAAGTATTCTACAATTTAAGGCAATATACCAAATCCAGTGAGCTATGTATAAGGTATGCTACCTACTGAAAAGAACTTACTAAAAATTGAAAGAGCTTAAGCTAGTGCCCCCAAAAACCTAAATGGTGGATACATTTGTAAAATAGCTAAAAGAATAAGCCTTATTTAACTAGAATCTCTAAGGAAAAAAACAGTAGGAAAAAAAATCATATTTCAGATATGAAGCATGATACATTCTGTCTTATTCAAATGTTTATAAAACATTATCCTAATCCAACATTATTTCTCCTTACCTCCTCCCTATGTCTTTGCTGGGATGACAGGATAGATATTCTGAGTTCAAGTCTATTCTTTGAATTCTTATTTGCCTACCACTGGAGCATATTTTCATTGAACAGTTAAAAGATATTGACTATTAAGATCCACTGGCTATCCAGTCCACAAGGAGCTAAATGAATAGCTTCAAGAACAGAGATCTTACATGTTTGGTTAGACTGTGAGACAGAGTCTTATTTGTCACATTTTGTTTAAGTATATTTAGTATTTATTTAATAATATTTAATAGTTACTGGCTCAGAGTAGGCTCTCAATAAATATTTACTGAATGAATTCAGCCAAAAAGATTACTAGATTAACTGTGGCCACAAGTACTTAATACATAGGCTCTCTACTATATATACTAAACACAGTTCCATGAAGAGAGCCAAAATGAATGCTTCTGAGCCTCTCTGAAACTCATGGTTCATTAACATAACACTGGAGACACAAATATAATAACGTGAAATTTTAAGTGGTTTTCTTCATCTTTAGCATGATATGGTTTTACAAATAGCTACAGCTGAGAATCAAGAAAATAAACATGCATATCACATTACATACCTTTCAATTTAATTGCCAAATCGATATAGGATTGCAGAAATGCCATGGATACTGCTTGCCCTACATTAAAATAAAAATTCAACAAATATTGCAACACGCATATCTCTCCAAAGCATCCATACATATACATTAACAAACACAGATTTATAGGGCTTCCCAAAATTGTTACTTCTTCATAAGAAATATTCTAATATACAGTACTCAATATTGTACACACATTCAAGAGGATTCCAAAGGCAACTAATTGTCTATACTTATATTGCAAAGAATATAGTTGAAGGGCTATTATTTGAAGGTAAAAGCAATATATGTCCTATAGATCCATAAGAACAGTTAATATATTAAAATCATTAGCTGGGGCGGGGGGGGCCTGGGTGGCTCAGTCAGTTGAGCATCTACCTTACACTCAGGTCATGATCCCAGGGACCTGGGATAGAGCCCCACTTTGGGCTCCCTGCTCAGTGGGGAGCCTACCCTCTTCCTCTGTCTGCCTCTGCCTCTGCCTCTGTCCCTGTTTGTGCTATCAAATAAATAAAATCTTTTAAAAAAATCATTAGCCTGAATCATAATAATTTTTCTAAATTAGTAAATCCTTCAAAATGTGCAGTCTACCTGGAACATATGAAAACTATGTCATTTGACAACATGCAATATACAGAATGCAAAAATAAAATCTGCCAACTTTAAGTGCTCTAATGTGTAATACTGCCTCCTCTGAAGGCTCATACTCACAACCAGCATAGAAAAGCACTATGCTATCAGAAGCCACTACTGTCGTGTTAAATGTCTCTTCTGTTAGTTCCACAGTGAGTTCCAAAGGTAAGGGTCTCTTCCTATCTCTGTAAACAGTTTCTGCCACTTCATCATCTTGAACATCTAAAATGTTCAAAAATAAATTAATGTACATATAAATGCAAAACTAAGATAAATACAAATTTCACTGGATGACAAGCACTCTGATCAACACTAGGGAAAATAGTAAACAAAACAGACATTAACAGAAAATAGTAAATGAAACAGTCCCTGACCACATGGAGCTTCTATTTACAGAAAAGTGAGACAATAAACTGATCACTGAATAAACAATAGTTTCAAATTGTGCCAGTTTAAGGAAAGAAAATGATACATGAGAGATTGTAATAGGGAAATTTAGATTGGGAGATTCAAAACCTTCCAGCTAGAGAATCCAAAAAAAAATGTCTTAGGCAAAAAGAAAAACATATACAAAGGCTATAAAACATAAAAAAGCTTAGCATATAGCTTAGCATATACTGAGGGAAGGCAAATTTGACTAAAACAAGATAGGACGAAGGAGTAAATGGCATGAGAAAAACTCTAGACTAGGCAGTAGCTAGATCATAAGGAGCCATACAAGCCAAGAATTTTAGATTATAAGTACATCAAGTTATATGGATTCTGAATATATAAAAACCTATAATTAACTCAGACAAACCAACAAACCAGCAGACCCATCCATTTATCCACCCATCCACCCATCTATCCACCTATGCCTGGGGTAAAAAAACACATTTTTGCATTTTTAAATATTCTGTTGGAGGTTTGTACAGATTATATAGAAAAACTGAAAGGATATCTAACTAACTTGATTAGAAAGACAAAGTTTCCTAAAAGAGTTGACACTAGCTGAATATTAAAAGAAAATAAACTTAGGTAGGCAGTGAAGGAAGGCAGTGTAGGCATGCAGAGCAAAGGGAACAGCATGTGCAAAGGCACAGTGGCATGAAGGAGCATGCAAATGAAAATGCAAACATTGATTGGCTATCTAGTGATATCAAAATTACTATTAGTTTTTAGATGTAATAATAGCATTATGTTCTTTTTTTTCCCCAGGGGGAGAGAGAGAGAGAGAGAGAGAGAGAGAGAGAGAGAAAGCAAGTGAGTACAAGCTAGGTGGAGAGGGGGGAAGAGGGAGGTGCAAAGAGAGAATCCCAAGCAGGCTCAACGTAGGGTTTGATCTCATGACCCTGAGATCATGACCTGAACTGAAATCAAGAGTTGGGATACTCAATTGGACTAAGCCACCCAGGTCCTCTATTATGTTCATTTTAATTTTTGTGTTTTTTTAATTCAATTCAATTTAATTAACATATATTCTATTATTAGTTTCAGAGGTAGAATTCAAGGATTCATCAGTTGCATACAACACCCAGTGCTCATTATGTTCATCCTAAAAGGAGAATCCTTATATTTCTGAAATACATAGGGAAATCTTTTTGGATAAAATAATGTATTTGGGATTTGCAAAAAAATGATCAGGAGTGGGCAGTGACTAGAATAGGAGAGCCATGGATTGATAGTGGTTGGGTGGGTCCAGGTAATGGATACCAGGAGATCTGTTCTATTATCCCATCTACTTTATGGTAAGTTCATAATTCCTTATAATAACACAGAAAGAAAGATGAATGGAGGAAAACAGTTTTTAAAAAGTATTACTTTCATATGATTTTTAATACTATAAAATAAAATACTAGATCTGAATTACAGTATATCTCCACAGGTTTCTGCTGTGTGACTCTAGTCAGTCACATAACTCTCTGGGCCTCAGTGTTCAAATCTTAAACATTAAGAGTTGTACAACACTAACTTAAAGGAACTTAAAAACACCACATTCCATGACACTAACAAATTAGAACTCCAATACCAAAATTTAAAAAGGCCTATTTTCCTCACATATTTTCCTTATCCTTCCAGTCCTTTCTTACTTCTTAACCCATTCTTGTTCACTTCTTCCAACACTTCCTTTCTCTCCTTTCTATTCTCTCAATAAGCTGTCACTTTAAAATTGATCCACTCTTTTTATCAATATATACACACATGTGAGTTTAATATCTTTTCCATATTATCCTTTTGTAGAATTCAGTCCACTTTATTCTGATTCATTCTGTGTCCATTTCCTTTGAAGGACATTTTTCTTTGTGTTGTCCTCTCACATGGTAACAAACTCTTTCCTATACTGCATATTTTTCCTATACAAATGGAATAAAACAAGGGGAGTATTATGTGGACATACACTATTTTGGGCCAATATGAATTACAGACCTAGGAAAGTAAGACCAAAAAAAAAAAAAATCCCACAACAAAACAAGAAACAAAAGGCAAAGCTGTATAAGGAACCCTAGAACTAGGCTGGGGAGAGAAGGCAGGCAGAGAAGAAAGAGAAAGTCACACCACATGGCAAACCAAGGGGATATGCCAATAAGGAAGTCTTGAAACAAGCACCTCCCACTAAGGGCAAGACCTGATTAAGTGGATAGAGGGACAATTCCCTTGACTGGAGGATAGAACATATGAAGCATGATAGAAACAGAGCCAGGAGAAAGAAACCAAAACACAGGTCTATGTAATGACAATACTACAGAGAACTCTGGCTTAAAACATGAGCAGTTCCAACTTCTGCATATTAGAAAAGAATTAGAACATAACTCAAACCAAGAAACTGGTCACTGGTAACCACTGAAGCTCAAAGCCCTCATTAAATTTATAATATAGATTCTGATCAAAATAATGAATGGATCTCACAAAAAGAATATGTAAATTACTCCTTTCTTGGTGCTTACAATAGTACTCTGTAAAACATTCAAGTATATACTAAATGCAATACAAAAATGAACAATACATAATCCCTACTTTAGAGATATTATAGACTAGTGGAGAAAAAAGTAAGTGAGCAATTACAGAATAGGATTAATGTTGCGAAAGAGGTATCAGTAACAGTAATGATCAAACATAAGATTTCAAGTCCGAATGCTTAAGTTCTAGTCCAGGCTCCACCACATGCCATTTGTGCAACCTTGGGTAGGTTACTCAACCCTGCTAAAACAGATTCTTCTGCTACAAAATGAAGGTGACATCAGCTAACTTAGAGGATGACAAAGTGAATAATGTGTAGGAAAATAGCCTTGAAACCATAGAATACTTCAAAAATATAAGGAATAAGTACAATAAAAAGAAATGTAACATGTTAAAAAAAGAGGTTTTAAAATGTTACTGAAATTTACTCCCAAATTGTCAACAATTAGACTTATTTACAACAACAAATACAACAACATTTATTAGAATTTCATTTCCTAATAGGAAAAAATAAAAATAAAATACCATGCTGTGGTCCTGGGTCATTTTTAAACATGGAGTAGACCAGTAAGGCTGAAAGAATGGATTCAGAAGATAAATGCACAGATGCGGAAAGCTGGAAGCCTAGCATGTAACAATGAAAGGTATCACACTAAATAAAATACAGCATCCTTACCTTTTCCACCAAATCAACTTGACAAAATGTCATTCAAAATAGGTTTCTCCAAGTTACCTGTAGTCTTGAATGTCAAAACATTCTATGAGAAAGTTAATTCATCTAAATTTCACTGATCTTATGGGTGACGAGTAGGAATGAGGGTTGGAAGGAGAAAGAGCATCGCAAAATGTATTACCCATATTTGGCCTTTTCGTGTCCTCATCTTCATCTTCTTGAATTTCTTCAATGTGCACATTACTTTCCACATGGGATATTAGTGAATCAATATCATCTAACACCAAAAATTCCACTGGCACTCCCTAGAAATACATTCATTTTTAAAACCACAACTAAAAATATAACAGCAATTTAATAAAAACATTTTACTTGTTTGACACTAAAATGAAACTAAATCTTTGAACTTCAGTTTTAAAATTAAATGAAACAGAAAAAGGAAGTTAATTCCATAATCATAATGAAAAGTTTCCAAAACACACTTTATATAAAGATAGTGTGCACTACTGAAAAAAAATGGCAAAAAAGAACTGAAAGTTTCACTTGCTTCTTGTCCACACTTGCATTATATTGAAGTCTGAAACATTTCACACATAACAGCATGTCCTACTGTAATATAAAAGGAATATATATATACACATTTATACATGCATGTACACACACACACACACACACACAAACTTAATTTAAAAAAGGGCCAAACAAAACTATTTTGATATTCCACAGAAATTCAAAATAATATCCCATCCTAAAATAATTCCACTAAAATTTAGCTAAAAACATAAAACTACTACCTGCCCCCAGGTACTTTAAGAATACCAAATCTAGTCCCATGAGATTATTCCACCATTACAATTTCTTTCGCTAATATCCAACTATCAAGTAAATTAGAATAAGGTTATAAAATAACTGTGTTTGTTCTCTGATCACATATCTTCATCTTTTTAATATTAAAAAGTGAGTAATTTTTTACTTCTGCAGAAATAATACCAGAGTTAAAAAGTAGAGCAAGTAAAGTCAAACCAAATTTGTTTGATGTATACATAGATATTGTGGTAGTAAACTTTTTTATTCAAATATAACATTCACACAGGAAAGAACAAAAACTCTAAGTGTATAGTTCAATGAATTTTTACAAAGTTGATACACTTATATAACTACTACACAGGTTAAGATACAGAACAGAGGAAGGGGGGCAAGATGGCGGAAGAGTAGGCTCCCCAAGTCACCTGTCCCCACCAAATTACCTAGATAACCTTCAAATCACCTTGAAAACCTACGAATTCGGCCTGAGATTTAAAGAGAGAACAGCCGGAATGCTACAGTGAGAAGAGTTCGCACTTCTATCAAAGTAGGAAGATGGAAAAAAATAAATAAATAAGCATCCGAGCCACCCCCCCCCCCCCCCGCCGCCCCTACTGCAAGGAACCGGGCTAAGGTCGGGCGGGGAGTGCCCCCACAACAGGAAAGCCAGGAAAGCCCAGTCGCGGAGAAGCAGAAACTTTATCAATCTTCCCGGAGGGAAAGGTGCTCGCAGGGAGCTCGGGCAGGATCCCTGGAGGGGCAGTGATGCCCTCAGGATCCAGGGGCACTAACAGAGGAACTGCAACCCAGGGGAGAGCGCCGCCACACACCGCAGGCAGAGCTCCCTAAAGGGCTGGAGCGCGCCCGGCAGGGTCCCAGAAGCAGCTCAGGCAGAGGCTCTGGTGGCGGCTGCACAGCTCCAGGAGCGCGATTCCAGTGGTGCAGGCCCCGGAGCCAAGGGCGCCTGGGGACACAGCCCAGGATCCTGCGTTCCCCCGGGATAGATGGAGGCTGGGAGGACACAAGGCAGCAAGGACACTTCTGCTGCCAGGCAGCCCCGAGCTGTGCAGATCGGCACCCCCGCCCCCAGAGCATCCAGGCCCCTGCAGACTGGGACCTGCAGTAGTTACTGCAGGAGCTGACTCCAGACTGGAGAGCTGGCCGCCGCCACTGCTGTTGTTCCTCCTGATGTCACCTTGTACCTGGGACTGCACAGGGGCTACACAGGATAAACAGCTCCCACTGAGCCGTGCGCCTGGCAGGGGGCTGCGCAGCTCCCCCAGGTGCACACACCTGAGAATCAGCATAGCAGGCCCCTCCCCCAGAAGACCAGCTGGAAGGGTACGGGAAAAGCAAGTTATTGACCAAGTAGCACTGGAAAGTTCGAGGGGAAGTTGAGGGATTTACAGTATATAGACTCAGAGGATACTCCCTCTTTTTTTTTGTTTTCTGTATGTTCCTCCCCCCCCCCCTTTTTTCTCTTTTTCTCCTTTTTCCAGTACAACTTGTTTTTGGCCACTCTGCACTGAGCAAAATGACTAGAAGGAAGAACTCACCACAAAATAAAGAATCAGAAACAGTCCTCTCTCCCACAGAGTTACAGAATTTGGATTACAATTTGATGTCAGAAAGCCAATTCAGAAGCACAATTATAAAGCTACTGGTGGCTCTGGAAAAAAGCATAAAGGATTCAAGAGAGTTCATGACTGTAGAATTTATATCTAATCAGGCTGAAATTAAAAATCAATTAAATGAGATGCAATCCAAACTGGAGGTCCTAACGATGAGAGTTAACGAGGTAGAAGAACGAGTGAGTGACACAGAAGACAAGTTGATGGCAAGGAAGGAAGCTGAGGAAAAAAGAGAAAAACAATTAAAAGATCATGAGGAATGGTTAAGGGAAATAAATGACAGCCTCAGAAGGAGAAATCTACATTTAATTGGGGTTCCAGAGGACGCCAAAAGGGACAGAGGACCAGAAAGTGTTTTTGAACAAATCATAGCTGAGAACTTCCTTAACTTGGGAAGGGAAACAGGCATTCAGATCCAGAAAATAGAGAGATTCCCCTCCTAAAATCAATAAAAACCACTCAACAGGGATCCCTGGGTGGCTCAGTGGTTTAGCACCTGCCTTCAGCCCAGTGCGTGATCCTGGAGTCCCGGGGTCAAGTCCCACATCAGGCTCCCTGCATGGAGCCTGCTTCTCCCTCTGCCTGTGTCTCTGCCTCTCTCTCTCTCTGTTTGTCATGAATAAATAAATAAAGTCTTTAAAAAAAAAAAAACTCAACACCTCGACATTTAATAGTGAAACTTGCAAATTCCAAAGATAAAGAGATCCTTAAAGCAGCAAGAGACCAGAGATCCCTAACCTTTATGGGGAGAAGTATTAGGTTAACAGCAGACCTCTCCACAGAGACCTGGCAGGCCAGAAAGGGCTAGCAGGATATATTCAGGGTCCTAAATGAGAAGAATATGCAGCCAAGAATACTTTATCCAGCAAGGCTCTCATTCCAGAATAGGAGAGGCAAAGAGCTTCCAAGATAGGCAGAAACTGAAAGAATATGTGATCACCAAACCAGCTTTGCAAGAAATATTAAGGAGAATTCTATAAAACAAAGAGGAAGTTCAAGGAAACAATCCACAAAAACAGGGACTGAATAGGTATTATGATGACACTAAATTCGTATCTTTCAATAGTAACTCTGAACGTGAATGGGCTTAATGACCCCATCAAAAGGCCCAGGGTTTCAGACTGGATAAAAAAGCAAGACCCATCTATTTGCTGTCTACAAGAGACTCATTTGAGACATAAGGACACCTACAGCCTGAAAATAAAAGGTTGGAGATCCATTTACCATTCAAATGGTCCTCAAAAGAAAGCAAGGGTAGCCATCCTTATATCAGATAAATTAAAGTTTATCCCAAAGACTGTAGAAAGAGATGAAGAGGGACACTATATCATACTTAAAGGATCTATCCAACAAGAGGACCTAACAATCATGAATATTTACACCCCGAATGTGGGACCTGTCAAGTATATCAATCAATTAATAACCAAAGTTAAGACATACTTATTTTTTTAAGACATACTTAGATAATAATACACTTATACTTGAACTTGAAGTATAACTTGAACACAGTGCTTTCTACAATCAACAGATCTTCTAGGCACAACATCTCCAAAGAAGTAAGAGCTTTAAATGATACACTGGACTAGATGGATTTCACAGATACTTACAGAACTTTACATCCAAATGCAACTGAATACACATTCTTCTCAAGTGCACAAGGAACTTTCTCCAGAATAGACCACATATTGGGTCACAAATCAGGTCTTAACTGATACCAAAAGATTGGGATCGTACCCTGCATATTTTCAGACCATAAGGCTTTGAAACTAGAACTAAATCACAAGAAGTTTGGAAGGATTTCAAACAAACACATAGAGGTTAAGGACAATCCTGCTAAAAGATGAAAGGGTCAACCAGGAAATCAGAGAAGAATTAAAAAGATTCATGGAAACTAATGAGAATGAAGATACAACCGTTCAAAATCTTTGTGATACAGCAAAAGCAGTCCTGAGGGGGAAATACATCGCAATACAAGCATCCATCCAAAAACTGGAAAGAAATCAAAAACAAAAGCTAACCTTACACCTAAAGGAGCTAGAGAAAAAAACAGCGAATAGATCCTACACCCAGAAGAAGAGAATTAATAAAGATTCGAGCAGAATTCAATTAAATAGAGACCAGAAGGACTGTGGAACAGATCAATAAAACCAGGAGTTGGTTCCTTGAAAGAATTAATAAGATAGATAAACCATTAGCCAACCTTATTAAAAAGAAGAGAGAGAAGACTCAAATTAATAAAATCATGAATGAAAATGGAGAGATCACCACCAATACCAAGGAAATACAAACGATTTAAAAAACTTATTATGAGCAGCTATACGCCAATAAATTAGGAAATCTAGAAGAAATTGACACATTTCTGGAAAACCACAACTACCAAAACTGGAACAGGAAGAAATAGAAAACCTGAATAGGCCAATAACCAGGTAGTAAATTGAAGCAGTCATCAAAAATCTCCCAAGATACAAAAGTCCAGGGCCAGATGGCTTCCCAGGGGAATTCTATCAAATGTTTAAAGATGAAACCATACCTATTCTACTAAAGCTGTTCAGAAAGACAGAGATGGAATACTTCCAAACTCGTTCTATGAGGCCAGCATCACCTTAATTCCAAAACCAGACAAAGACCCCACCAAAAAGGAGAATTGTAGACCAATATCCCTGATGAACACAGATGCAAAAATTCTCAACAAGATACTAGCCAATAGGATCCAACAGTACATTAAGAAGATTATTCACCATGACCAAGTGGGATTATCCCCGGGACACAAGGCTGGTTCAACACTCGTAAAACAATCAATGTGATTCATCATATCCGCAAGAGAAAAACCAAGAACCATATGATCCTCTCAATAGATGCAGAGAAAGCATTTGACAAAATACAGCATCCATTCCTGATCAAAACTCTTCAGAGTGTAGGGATAGAGGGAACATTCCTCAGCATCTTAAAAGCCATCTACGAAAAGCCCACAGTGAATATCATTCTCAATGGGGAAACACTGGGAGCCTTTCCCCTAAGATCAGGAACACGACAGGGATATCCACTCTCACTACTGCTATTCAACATAGTACTAGAAGTCCTAGCCTCAGCAATCAGGCAACAAAAAGAAATAAAATGCATTCAAATTGGCAAAGAAGTCAAACTCCTTCTTCGCAGATGACATAAACTGTACATAGAAAACCCAAAAGACTCCACCCCAAGATTGCTAGAACTCATACAGCAATTCAGCAATGTGGCAGGATACAAAATCAATGCCCAGAAATCAGTGGTATTTCTATATACTAACAATGAGACTGAAGAAAGAGAAATTAAAGAGTCAATCCCATTTACAATTGCACCCAAAAGCATAAATTACCCAGGAATAAACCTAACCAAAGAGGTAAAGGATCTATACCCTAAAAACTACAAAACACTTCTGAAAGAAATTGAGGAAGAGACAAAGAGATGGAAAAATATTCCATGCTCATGGATTAGAAGAATTAATATTGTGAAAATGTCAATGTTACCCAGGGCAATTTACACGTTTAATGCAATCCCTATCAAAATACCATGGACTTTCTTCAGAGAGTTGGAACAAATCATCTTAAGATTTGTGTGGAATCAGAAAAGACCCCGAATAGCCAGGGGAATATTAAAAAAGAAAATTATAGCTGGGGGCATCACAATGCCATATTTCAGGTTGTACTACAAAGCTGTGGTCGTCAAGACAGTGTGGTACTGCCACAAAAACAGACACATAGATCAATGAAACAGAATAGAGAACCCAGAAGTGGACCCTCAACTTTATGGTCAACTAATATTCGACAAAGCAGGAAAGACTATCCACTGGAAAAAAGACAGTCGCTTCAATTAAAGGATGCTGGCCGTATCCCTGGGTAGCGCAGCGGTTTGGCGCCTGCCTTTGGCCCAGGGCGCGATCCTGGAGACCCGGGATCGAATCCCACATCAGGCTCCCGGTGCATGGAGCCTGCTTCTCCCTCTGCCTGTGTCTCTGCCTCTCTCTCTCTCTCTCTGTGACTATCATAAATAAATAAAAATTTAAAAAAAATAAAAATTAAAAAAATAAATGGTGCTGGGAAAATTGGACATCCACATGCAGAAGAATGAAACCAGACCACTCTCTTGCACCATACACAAAGATAAACTCAAAATGGATGAAAGATCTAAATGTGAGACAAGACTCCATCAAAATCCTAGAGGAGAACACAGGCAACACCCTTTCTGAATTTGGCCACAGTAACTTCTTGCAAGATACATCAACGAAGGCAAGAGAAACAAAAGCAACAATGAACTATTGGGACTTCATCAAGATAAAAAGCTTCTGCACAGAACAAGAAACAGTCAACAAAACTAAAAGACAACCTACAGAATGGGAGAAGATATTTGCAAGTGACGTATCAGATAAAGGGCTAGTATCCAAGATCTATAAAGAATTTATTAAACTCAACAGCAAAGAAACAAACAATCCAATCATGAAATGGGCAAAAGACATGAAGAGAAATCTCTCAGAGAAAGACATAGACATGGCCAACAAGCACATGAGAAAATGCTCCGCATCACTGGCCATCAGGGAAATACAAATCAAAACCACAATGAGATACCACCTCACACCAGTGAGAATGGTGAACATTAACAGGGCAGGAAAGAACAAATGTTGGAGAGGATGTGGAGAAAGGGCAACCCTCTTGCACTGCTAGTGGGAATGTGAACTGGTACAGCCACTCTGGAAAACTGTTCCCTGTTTGGAGGTTCCTCAAAGAGTTAAAAATAGATCTGCCCTACGACCCAGCAATTGCACTGCTGGGGATTTACCCCAAAGATACAAGATGCAGTGAAATGCCGGGACACCTGCACCCCAATGTTTACAGCAGCAATGTCCACAATAGCCAAACTGTGGAAGAAGCCTTGGTGTCCATCGAAAGATGAATGGATAAAGAAGATGTGGTCTACAATGGAATGGATGTCTACAATGGAATATTACTCAGCCATTAGAAATGACAAATACCCACCATTTGCTTCGACATGGATGGAACTAGAGGGTATTATGCTGAGGTAAATAAGTCAATTGGAAAAGACAAACATTATATGGTCTCATTCATTTTGGGGAATATAAAAATTAGTGAAAGGGAATAAAGGGAAAGGAGAGAAAATGAGTGAAAATATCAGTGAGGGTGACAAAACACGAGAGACACCTAACTCTGGGAAATGAACAAGGGGTAGTGGAAGGGGAGGTGGGTGCAGGGTTGGGGTGACTGGGTGATGGGCACTGAGGGGGGCACTTGGCGGGATAAGCACTGGGTGTTTTGCTATATGTTGGCAAATTGAACTCCAATTAAAAAATTAAAAAAAAAAAAAAGATACAGAACATTACCAGCACACCCAGAGGCCATATTTTCTTGCCTTTTCCTGACATTACACTCCCCTAAAGGTAATCACTATTCTGACTTTCATTACCATCTATAAATTTTGCCAGTTTTTGAATTTTTATAATAGAACTATATATGGCTTATGCTCTTTTTGTGACCACTTCTTTTGTTCAAGACTATTTGTGAGGTTTACCCATGTTACATTTAAAAGCAGTTTATTCTTTTTCACTGATGTATTCATTATATGAGTATACTAGTATGTACTGTATGTATACATGTATTTGTTCACCCATTCTGTTGCTCATGGATATGTGTTATTTCCAGCTTGGGACTATTATAAATACTAACTGCTAAGAACATTACTGCAGCTATCCTTTGGGGCACATGTATACGCATTTCTGTTTGCCAATACTTAGGAATGAAATTGGTGATTCATATGATATATGTAGCTTCAGCTTTAAGAAGCACTGCCAGATACTTTTCCAGTTTCCGTTGTACCAATTTTCACTCCTAGCAGCAATATACAAAAGTTCTTGTAACTCCACCTTCCTGAAAATACTTGATATTATTACTTTTTAAATTTTTAGCTATTCCAGGCGTGGGGGTAGTATGGTATCTCTTGTGGTTTTATTTGCATTTCTACCTACAGTTTATCTGCTAATTGGATAGAGGAAATGAATCTTATGATGGAGAGAATTAGCTGTCTCCACCTTAATTCAGTAATCAAATGTGGCATCATTAAGTGAGAAAACCAGACATCATCCACATTAGGATAAGATAAAATGCAAATAAGTCAGCATTGTGAAGTATTCTTACCCGAAATGTTTAATAGAGTTAAGCAACCTAACTTCCAGTTTTTAGAAAACATAAGGGTACAGAGAAATAAGGCAGACAACAGCAAAAGGAAACAGACAAATCCAGAATATGGAAAAACTGGTCCATTTATCTAAAAGGCACTATCATGGAAGAAAAGGAGAGGGAGAATTAAGACATTAGGAGATTTAAGAAACACACCAAATGTAATTCATAATCCTTAACTAAATTTTGGTTCCCCAAAACCATCTATAGAAAATAATTTTAGGATGAAAAAATTTGAATATGAACTGGCTAGGAGATTAGGCTATGATATTAAAAAGTCACTGTTAATTTTGTTAAGTGTGATAAGATTTTGATTATATACAGAAGAATAACTAATTTTTAGAGATTCATGTTAGGTATTTATGGGTAAATGTCACGATATCTAACATTCTTTAGAATGTTTCAGAAAAAATTATAGGTGAAGCAAATATAAAATATTAATTGTTGAATCTAGGTAATAGGTATATGGTTGTTCATTCTATTTTTCTACTTTTAGTTTGTTTGATTTTATTAAAAACACTGAAAAAAAGGAATTAAAAGGGCTTTTAAAAACTTAGATACTAAGAAAGATCCTCTGCATTAATATATTACTCGTAATACTATGCTAAAACACAAACAACTCTTCTCCTTAAGCCTTCTGTATCTGTGTCCTCTCAGCCCAGAATACTCTTTCCCCACATAACCACAGGCATATTCCTTTGCTTTAGTATTACTAAGCAGTGAGGTCTTCCAAGACTACTCTCTCACCTTACCTTGACTTTTTTTCCATTGTCCTTAACACCATCTGACATTCTAGCTACACTGGTTTTGTATTCGTCTCCTGCCAATAGTATATTAGCTCCATGAGGGCAAAAACTTGTTTTTGTTCACTGCTATGTCCTTAGAGCCTAGAACTGAGCCTGAAACAAAGCAGGTACACAATAAATACTTATGGAAAGGATGAATGGATGAATATTAGTATTTATTGAGCACTTATGAATGTATTGTACCTTGTGCTAATTTAGCACTTTACATTATTTCTTTTAATACACTGACCCAACAACTCTTTAAAATAGGTATTGTTAACCCTACTCTACAATGGAAAAAAAATAGAGACATACAGAAATCAAGTAATTTGCCCAGAGTTACAAAGTAGGATGTGAACTAGGCAATAAGATTCTATAGCATAAACTCTTAATACTATGTTGCTAATTACTACCATAGGAAAAAAAAAACCTTCTGAAGAGTAAATATAATATTAAAAGATACATTTTATAACTTACTATACAAGGCTTGTAATGTAGTAATATAAGCATACGATACTATCTATGCAACCAGTTCTATACTTAAGGACCCTCAAACTCTTTGCCTGGAAAGGGAAAGAGAGAAAAAAAAATGATCATACAATCTTAGGATGAACATTATTGCCCTGATGAGAAGGTTAAAAAAAAAAATATATATATATATATATATATATATATTTGCACCAAATTCAATAAAGAAACTCAGAGAAAAGACTATTCTACCCTTTACAGAAGACATCTTTGCAGAGATAGTTATCTTATAACCTAACTTACCTCATGCTATACAAAATTATAATATTTTAACAATTTAAGACATCTAAACTCAGAAACCAGCATGAACTTTAATTTTTCCATAAAACCTATTTCCCAATATTATATTTTCTTATTTAAGGATCTTGATCTACAAGCAAAAAAGCTTCAGAATGTATTCTTTCCATGACCTAGCCAAAAAGCAGAGCATACTAGCCCTATACTATAGTATACACATTTGAACAATAGTACAGTTTTCAAAGTATTTTCCTATTTTTGTCTTATAAAACTTCTTGTAAGTTAGAAGGGAAGGTTTTAGAATATTTCACAAATGAGAAAACTGAGCTTAGAGAAGATAATTCACTTATCTGGTCCCAGAACCAGAAGGAACAGAATCCAAGTCACTTTTGTCTATTCATGCCATAGACATAGGCAAGAGAATTTAAATTGTCTGGCAGTTCAGGGGCACCTGGCTGGTTCAGTTGGTAGAGTATCCAACTCTTGATCTTGTAGTCGTGAGTTCAAGCCCCACGTTAGCTACAGAGATCACTTAAAAAACAAACAAACAAAAAACCTGTCTGGCAGTTCATAAACATATTGTTTTGCATATTTTTAAAAATACTTTATTTATTTATTCATGAGAGACACAGAGACAGAGAGAGAGAGGCAGAGACACAGGCAGAGGGAGAAGCAGGCTCCATGCAGGGAGCCTGATGTGGGACTCAATCCCGGGCGTCCAGGATCACGCGCTGGGCTGAAGGCAGACACTTAACTGCTGAGCCACCCAGGCTGCCCATGTTTTGCATATTTATATAATACTTAGAAATGTTCAGAATTAAAGAGTTCTTAATAATTAAGAAAACATTTAAGAAAAATATAAGAAAACAGAGACATTAACAGAAATTTACAAAAGCAAAATAAATGGGAAATAAGCCTTTAAAAAAATGTTCAACCGCATTAATAACCAAAAGCATGCAAATTGAAACAGGAACTTTGTCTATAGAGAAGTTTTTTTTTAAAGGTAATGCTCAGTAGTGGCAAAGATACAGGAGAAACGAGTAATTCCAAACCTTGCTGGTTTCTGGAGGGCAATTTGACAATGTATTCTAACAGCCTTAAAAAAATCCCATTTCCTTGATAAATTTCACCTCCAGAAATTTAGCTGAAGGAAAGAATCAGTGATGTTCAAAACAGTGCACAAAGGCACAACAGGAAGTAATTAAATATAACTTTACATGAAAAGTAGGATATATAGCATGTTCTTAATTTTCTTTTAAAAAATACATATATGGGAACATGGAAAAAAAGAAAAATTAACAAATGGAAAAAAAACACCAAAATATTAACAGCAATAATCTTTGAACAGTGGCAATTTATAGAATTTCTTTTCTGTAATAAGCATATGTTACTTTATGACCACATTTACTAACTTTCTTTAAATAATTAGCAGACATTGTAGACCAATACATAAAATGACTAACCTCTTCTGCTCTTCTGAAGATCACATTAGAATGCTGAGGAATGTCTACTTCCAAAGAGTCCCTTTTGAAAAATGGAAATAAATGTTTTATACAGCTAATCTGAAGAACAGTCATCCAGGATGTCAATATAAAACAGAATATAAGTTCTTACACTAAAAACAATTTATGAAAAAAGATTACAATTTAGTTATCTAAGTTTTAGACATAAATTCAGACTAAATGTTCTAGTCTCCATCTTAATCTACATCTTCATTTAGCAAAGTTTAAAGGTCTAAATTTTAATCAAGCTAATAATTAATTCACAGACTTTAGCTCAGCAAGTGACTCTAATTATATTAGAATTTACTAGAGATATCTGGGTTTATTTACAAGTCAATATATTAGCATATTTTAAAAAGAGAAAAATTCTAGTGTTTTACTAAATATAGTGAATATTTTATGTTTAAGATACCTTAACAAGAGTAGAACTCCTGCTTTCCCCAGAAGACGCCAAGCAACCCATTCTGCAGTTCTTCTGTCAGCTTCATATGTCGCTTGCTGACTAACAATAAAAACCAGTGGTAATCCTAGTTGAAGATGAACAGTTGAAACCTGTTGAGGGTCTTCAGTAACTTCAGTCTTCATTTAAAAAAAGAACAAAAGATCTTCATTGTCCAAGAATAGGGTTCCAACATTCAGATTTAAACTCTAATTCTTATTAATAAAGTCATGGGTAAAAAAAAAAAAAGAAAACAAGTCTGTAAAATAAATCCAATATTAACAGAAATGACCTCAATACTTCCTGAGGTTCATCCTCCCAATGTACTTATATAGCTTAAGCATTATAAAACTAACACATTTACAAAGAGTTAGACATGAAATTACAACCACAAGGAATAAGCATATTAGAAAGAATTTTTAGAAAACAATAAAACAGTGTGGTACTGATAAATAGATATTTCAAATGAAATAGAATAACTAAGGTATAAATTCCTTCATATAAGAATTTAACATATAATAAATGACACATTATAGAACAATGAGGAACATCTGAGTTAGGACAGCAGCTTGAATATATACATCTAATTTTACTTCCTCCAGAAATCCCAAGAAAACTATAGCAGGAAGATTTTTTTTAAGAAGATAAACATGCATATGTGAAGACAGGAAAAGAGAAAAGACAAAAATTTTTTGGAAGCTGAAGAACAGAAATAATAACTAGCTAAGGAGAATCTAAAAGGCAAAACCGTTAAGCCATGAGAGAGAAAGCTACGAAACAATTAAATTTTAACTGCAGCATCCTAAAATTGCTCAGGATTTGTCAATGCCTGGTATCTCTGAAACCAGAGGAGAAATACTGGAGGGGGCAGTGGCAGGAAGACTCTGAAATAAGAGGAATAGGTAAAAGCTTTGGAGGAGTTAGATCCTGAGATTCTCCTCCCAACTCTATGAGTTTAGGCAACTGTTCCTCCCTCACACCAGAAGAAATCTGGGGGGACCTCAGAAAATCTGAGAGTGTGAATACCATGCCAAAAGTGGGGAATTAAGTAACTAAATGCTAAGACGCCCCCAACTCCCAACCCACTCAGTTCCCAGAATATAAGTGGCCAGACTTTTGTCCTCCCAACAGAAGACTGGAAGATCCTTTTCTGAGAATCATGAGTAACCCCAAGAAAAAGCCTAAGGATACTGACATTAGGGTTCACCAAAAAGCAGCCAAGCTCCAATCACCCTATAAAGCTCAGAATTAACAAGTCTCATCTACATTCTCATAATTTCTAATTAGCTTTTTAGTTTCATATTCTAAATCACAAACAGATACCCAAGGAGTAACACACATCTGAGGGAAACCTCTAAAATAAAACATAGAGACCAGGACAAACAGAAAAACAGATAACATGCAGAAAACACAGACTATTCAGGAAGCAGGTTCAGAAAACCATCACTGATAAACTCCAGGTGATGGGAAGATACTGAATCTATAAAGAAACAAAAAATAAAGCTGAACAATTCTGCCAGAAAGTACATACAGCAAAAGATGGAAAATAGGGAGAAAATGTAATAAAGGTAAAGGACTGGGTCAAGAGGTCCAATGCCCAACTATAAGTTCCAGAAAGAAAGAAAGGAAAAACAGAAGAGAAGATATTATCACTAAAATAAAAACAAAGTTTCCCATAACTGAAGGAATATGAATTGCCAGGATGAAAGAGCCCACTGAGTAACCAAATAGTGGATAAAAGCAGATACACAGGAAGATGCCTTCTTGCATGCTTTGCAATTGTTGAGGGTTTTTTTTTTTATTCCTAAACATTTCTAGAGAAAATCTGATACTCACCTATGGTAGTCAGAATTCTAAAATAGCCCCCAAGATTTCTGGTGCACAAATCTTGGATAATCCCAATCCCTTGGAATATAAAGGAAGGGAAAAGAAATGTGTGGGAAATATCAGGGAGACAGAACATAAAGACTCCTAACTCTGGGAAACGAACTAGGGGTGGTTGGGTGACGGGCACTGAGGCGGACACTTGACAGGATGAGCACTGGGTGTTTTTCTGTATATTGGTAAATTGAACACCAATAAAAATTAATTTATAAAAAAAAATCCCAATCCCTTGATCAGGTTACACTGTAAAAGACTGTACAGCACAAGACAGTAAGATTCTCTTTATTAGGCTACATTGTAGAAGACTGTCATAGCATAAGACAGTGAGATTGTCCTGCTGGCTCTGAAGGAGGAAGCAGCAATTCTTCAAGAAGGCCCTATGGCCAGGATCTAAGAATAGTCTGTAGTAGCTGAGAGCAACACCAGACAACAAACAGCAAGAAAGTGGGGACCTCAGTCCTACAACTGAATGAGTAGAACAGCCTGAAGGAATAGGAAGACCTGGTTCCTTCTTTGCATGTTTGGAAAAATCAGCAATTCAGCATTAAAAAGTGAAAAACAGGAACAAGCAATAAAGACGGAGATCTGGCAAATCATTAAAAGCCATTATATCCTCCTAAGAAAATGGGGCTTTCTTCTGTAAATGAACTGAAACCATTTAGAAGTTGTAAGAAATATTGTAACATGTATATTTAAAAATATTACTCTGCCAGCAATGGCAAGTATGAACTCAAAGGGAGTGGGGGAAAAAAGGGGAGGAATAGAGACCGGATCAGTTACTATTACTAAAATAGAACATGAGAGATGGTGAAAATCTTGATTAAGGCACTGGCTGTTAGAATGAAGAATTCAAAAGATATTTAAGATGTAAAATTAGATGTGGGGAGATGCAGGAATTGAGAATGGTTTCCCAGGTTTCTGCTAAGAATGGATAGTAAATTAACCAAGATAATGAAGAAAGAACAGATGGTGGAGAAGGACAACACACTGATGTTGGACATATTGAGCTTAAGGAGAGATATATCTAATTAGTAGTTAGATATATGGGTCAGGAAGTCCAAAGAAAAATTTGACCTCAAAGTTCAGCTCTGAGAATTGGTGTAGCTAATGGCATAGAAACAGATGAGATCACTTGAAGAGTGTGTCCTGAGCATATATCACTGTGTGTATAGCCAAGTACTCTAAAACCTGATGGCTTAAAAAAACAAAAATCACTTATTTGGTTCATATATCTGCAAGCTCATCTCTGATCGATGTAACATTAGCAGAGCCTCTCGACAGGAGGCAGAAGGTCTGATTTATTTTTTTTTTATTTTTATTTTTTAGAAGGTCTGCTTTAAAGATGGCTCATTAACTGGCTTGCAAGCTGATGCTGACTATATGAGCTCAGCCAGGGCTCTGGGCTAGAGGCCTCAATTCCTCTTCACCAAGGTTTCTCCTTGGATTTAGTTTCATATCACACACAGTACCTGGGTTTTAAGAATGAGCAACCAAAAAAGGCAAAGGAGAAGCATAAGGCATCTTGTGACATACAATCTCAAAAGTTACACATCATCACTTCAGTCTTATTCTATTGGTCAAGGCAATCACAGAGACCCAAACAGCTTCAAGGAGAGGGGACACAGACTCCCCTGGATAGGCAAAGTGATAAGGTCACACAATAAGAAGAGCTTATGGGTTGGGAGATACTGTTATTGCCATTTTTGGAATATACAATCAAAGTCTAACTGGATGAGGCTTCAGAGGTCTTAGTGAGAGGAGTCAGTGTATTTTGCAATGGCTGTAACAATTCACAACCCATCCAGGCCTCATCCCATCAGACTTTGAGATCATTGTAGTCTAAGATCTCATCATTTACATTCAGGTCCAGCTGTAGATAACGTTTTCCTAGTGCAGTCCCATAGATATAGCCTCTTGAGAACTGTTCTCAATCTGAAGGCTTGTGAACACAAATTATTTGTCTCTAGTACATACTCAACAGACAATTACTAAACTAACATGGGATAACGACTACATACAATCCTATTTGAAAAGAGAAAGAGGAGGCACAGAGTAATGATTACAGCACAGAGATTGTGTAGTCCATCCAGGTATACATTGCCAGTTAACTGTTCATGGCTTAGTCCTACTCCATACGAGGTGTTCTCTGAGGTTCAGTTAAGCCTCTGGGCTCTTTGCCCTCCAACTCATTCTTTCTTGTTCACAAAAAAGGTGCTGTGTTTGCAAATGAGTTAATCAGCCTTTTCCAGCCCATGGAAACTTGGAGATCCAAAGAATTCTTTTCATTTTGTGCTGTTTCTATCCCTTTACATACAAACTGGTATAATTCTAAAAACTTGTGGTTTCATAGCCATAAAAGTTATAATCCATTCTATTAGACAAAAGATAAAATTGCAAAAGTCCTTGATAGTTAAAAAAAAAAGTAATAGTGTAGTAACATAAAAATAGCAATAATTGTACATATCTACAGAAATACTTTTAAATATTTTATATAAAATATAGATTATGTATATAAAATGATAAAATATACAAAAGTGACAAAACCTTCTTGCCTTGGGGGAATTACCAATATTTTTTTTTAAGATCTTTTTATTTCAGAGAGGAAAGACAAGCAGTCTCCAAGCTGAGCATGGAGCACGACAGGGGCTCAATCTCATAACCCTGAGATCATGACCTGAACTGAAATGAGTCAGATGCCCACTCAATTGAGCCAATCAGGTGCCCCACCAATATTTTTCTAAAATTCATAAATTACTATTAAATTATTTAACTTAGAAATTAATTTTCAAAAAAGATATGCAAGGAAAAAAGGATTATAACAGATATATAACAGATTATAACAGAAAAAAGGATTATAACAGACATTATGCGATGAACTACTGTACACCTATAAATCAGATAAACTAGAAGATATGGATAAATTCCCAGACACATACAACCTACCAAGACTGAATCATGTAGAAATAGAAAATGTGAACAGACATATAATAAGGAGATTGAATCAGTAATCATAAACCTCCCAACAAAGAAAAACCCAGGTCCAGATGGCTTGACTGGAGAATTCTATCAAAAATTTAAAGAAGAACTGATGCTAATCTTTCTCAAACTTTTCACAAATAATGAAGAGTAGGGAACACTTATAAACTCACTGTAGGAGGCCAACATTACTCTGATACCAAAGCCAGACAAAAATACCACAAAAAAACTACAGATCAATATCCTGGATGAGTATTGATGCAAATATCATCAGCAAAGTACTTGTAAACTGAATTCAATAGCACATTAGAAAAAATTAAACCCCATGACCAAGGAGAATTTATCCCTGGGATGCAAGGATGGCTCAAAATCAATCAATCAATGTAATATACTACATATAAAAATACAAAAATCAAATCACATCATCATCTCAATTGACAAAGAAAAAGTATTTGACAAAATTCAATGCTTTTTCACAATAAAAACATTCAACAAACTAAGAATAGGAGAAAATTACCTCAACATAATAAATATTATATATGAAAAGGCCACAACTAACGTCATACTCAATAGTGAAAACCTGAAAGCTTTCCTCTAAGATCAGGAAAAAAAATCAAGGATGCTCACTCTTGCCACTACTATTGATCATAGTACTAAAAGTTACAGCCAGAACAACTTGGCAAAAAATAAATAAAAAGCACATAAATTGGAAAAGAAAAGAAAATTATCTCTGTTCATAGATGACATGACCTTATATGTAGAAAATCCTAAAGATTCCATAAAAAAGGGTGCCTGGGTGGCTCAGTGGATGAGCATTTGCCTTCAGCTCAGGGTGTGATCCTGGGGTCCTGGGAACGAGCCCCACATCAGGCTCCCTAATGGGAGCCTCCTTCACCCTCTGCCTATGAATCTGCCTCTCTCTGTCTCTCATGAATAAATAAAATCTTTAAAAAAAAAGATTCCACAAAAGTTACCGTATTAATGAATGAATTCAACAAAGTTGCAGTATGCAAAATCAACATTGAAAAATCAGTTGTGTTCACAGTGCCAGATTTCAGGTTATACTACAAAGCTGCGGTCATCAAGACAGTGTGATACTGGCACAAAAACAGACACATAGATCAATGGAACAGAATAGAGAATCCAGAAGTGGACCCTCAACTTTATGGTCAACTAATACTCGACAAAGTAGGAAAGACTATCCACTGGAAAAAAGACAGTCTCTTCAATAAATTGTGCTGGGAAAATTGGACATCCACATGCAGAAGAATGAAACCAGACCACTCTCTTGCACCATACACAAAGATAAACTCAAAATGGATGAAAGATCTAAATGTGAGACAAGATTCCATCAAAATCCTAGAGGAGAACACAGGCAATACCCTTTTTGAATTTGGCCACAGTAACTTCTTGCAAGATACATCCACTAAGGCAAGAGAAACAAAAGCAAAAATGAAATATTGGGACTTCATCAAGATAAGAAGCTTTTGCACAGAACAAGAAACAGTCAACAAAACTAAAAGACAACCTACAGAATGGGAGAAGATATTTGCAAGTGACGTATCAGATAAAGGGCTAATTTCCAAGATCTATAAAGAACTTATTAAACTCAACACCAAAGAAACAAACAATCCAATCATGAAATGGGCAAAAGACATGAAGAGAAATCTCACAGAGGAAGACATACACATGGCCAACATGCACATGAGAAAATGCTCTGCATCACTTGCCATCAGGGAAATACAAATCAAAACCACAATGAGATACCACCTCACACCAGTGAGAATGGGGAAAATTAACAAGGCAGGAAACCACAAATGCTGGAGAGGATGCGGAGAAAGGGGAAGCCTCTTACACTGTTGGTGGGAATGTGAACTGGTGCAGCCACTCTGGAAAACTGTGTGGAGGTTCCTCAAAGAGTTAAAAGTAGATCTGCCCTACGACCCAGCAATTGCACTGCTGGGGATTTACCCCAAAGATACAGATGCAATGAAACACCGGGACACCTGCACCCCGATGTTTATAGCAGCAATGTCCACAATAGCCAAACTGTGGAAGGAGCCTTGGTGTCCATCGAAAGATGAATGGATAAAGAAGATGTGGTTTATGTATACAATGGAATATTCCTCAGCCATTAGAAATGACAAATACCCACCATTTGCTTCAACTGGATGGAACTGGAGGGTATTATGCTGAGTGAAGTAAGTCAATCAGAGGGAGGGGCAAGATGGCGGAGGAGTAGGGTCTCCTGGTCACCTGTCCTCAACAAATTACCTAGAAAACCATCCAATCATCCTGAAAATCTACGAATTCGGCCTGAGATTTAAAGAGAGACCAGCTGGAACGCTACAGTGAGAAGAGTTCGCGCTTCTATCAAGGTAGGAAGACGGGGAAAAAGAAAATAAAGCAACAAAAGGCCTCCAAGGGGGAGGGGCCCCAAGGAGCCGGGCTGAGGCCGGGGCGAGTGTCCCCAGGACAGGAGAGCCCCGTCCCGGAGGAGCAGGAGCTGCACCAACCTTCCCGGGGGAAATGCCTCCCGGGGAATTGCAGCAGGATCCCCAAAAGGCGGGGATGCCCTCGGGCTCCCTGGGACAGTAACAGAGGAACTGCGCCCCGGAGAGTGCGCCGAGCTCCCTAAGGGCTGCAGCGCTCGGCGGGACCCGGAGCAGCTCGGAGGGGCTCGGGCGGCGGCTCCGCGGAGGGGGCTGCGCGGCTCCGGGAACAGCTCGGAGGGGCTCGGGCAGAGGAAGAGGCTCCGAGGAGGGGGCGGCGCGGCTCCGGGAAGAGCTCGGAGGGGCTCGGGAGGCGGCTCCGCGGAGGGGGCTGCACCGCCAGGAGCGCGAATCCAACAGCGCAGGCCCCGGAGCACAGGGCGCCGGGACACAGCCAAGGATCCGGCCTCCCCCAGGGACAGGCAGAGGCCGGGAGGGCCCAGGACAGCAAGGACGCTCCTGCCTGGAGCTGAGCAGATCAGCAGCCCCGCCCGGGAGCCCCCAGGCCCTGCAGACGGAGAGCCCCGGAGCTACTGCGGGAGCTGACTCCGGGGTCCCAGAGCTGCCCCCGCCACTGTGGCTTCCTCCCGGGGCCTCACGGGGTGAACAACCCCCACTGACCCTGCACCAGGCAGGGGCAGAGCAGCTCCCCCAAGTGCTAACACCTGAGAATCAGCACAGCAGGCCCCTCCCCCAGAAGACCAGCTCGACGGACCAGTTCCAGGGGAAGTCAAGGGACTTAAAGTATACAGAATCGGAAGATACTCCCCCGTGTTTTTTTTTTTTTGTTCTTGTTTTTCTGTTTTTGTTTTTGTTTTGTTTTGTGCTTTTTTTCTTCGTTCTTTCTTCTTGATTTCTGATTGCTTCCCCCACCCCACCCCCTTTCTTTTCTCCTTTCTTTCTTTTTCTTTCTCTTTTTCTTCTCTTTCCCCCCCCCCTTTTTTTTCTTCTTTCTCTTTTTTCTTTTTCTCTTTTCTTTCCTTCTCTCTCTTTTTCTCCTTTTCCCAATACAACTTGTTTTTGGCCACTCTGCACTGAGCAAAATGACTAGAAGGAAAACCTCACCTCCAAAGAAAGAATCAGAAACAGTCCTCTCTCCCACAGAGTTACAAAATCTGGATTACAATTCAATGTCAGAAAGCCAATTCAGAAGCACTACTATACAGCTACTGGTGGCTCTAGAAAAAAGCATAAAGGACTCAAGAGAATTCATGACTGCAGAATTGAGATCCAATCAGGCACAAATTAAAAATCAAATGAATGAGGGATCCCTGGGTGGCGCAGCGGTTTGGCGCCTGCCTTTGGCCCAGGGCGCGATCCTGGAGACCCGGGATCGAATCCCACGTCGGGCTCCCGGTGCATGGAGCCTGCTTCTCCCTCTGCCTGTGTCTCTGCCTCTCTCTCTGTATGACTATCATAAATTAATAAAAATTTAAAAAAAATAAAAATCAATGGAATGAGATGCAATCCAAGCTAGAAGTCCTAACGACGAGGCTTAACGAGGTGGAAGACTGAGTGAGTGACAGAGAAGACAAGTTGATGGCAAAGAGGGAAACTGAGGAAAAAAGAGACAGACAATTAGAAGATCATGAGGATAGATTAAGGGAAATAAGTGACAGCCTGAGGAAGAAAAGCCTACGTTTAATTGGGGTTCCTGAGGGCGCTGAAAGGGACAGAGGGCCAGAATATGTATTTGAACAAATCATAGCTGAAAACGCTCCTAATCTGGGAAGGGAAACAGGCATTCAGATCCAGGAAATAGAGATCCCCCCCTAAAATCAATAAAAACCGTTCAACACCTCGACATTTAATAGTGAAGCTTGCAAATTCCAAAGATAAGGAGAAGATCCTTAAAGCAGCAAGAGAAAAAAAGTCCCTGACTTTTATGGGGAGGAATATTAGGCTAACAGCAGACCTCTCCACAGAGACCTGGCAGGCCAGAAAGGGCTGGCAGGATATATTCAGGGTCCTAAATGAGAAGAACATGCAACCAAGAATACTTTATCCAGCAAGGCTCTCATTCAAAATGGAAGGAGAGATAAAGAGCTTCCAAGACAGGCAGGAACTGAAAGAATATGTAACCTCCAAACCAGCTCTGCAAGAAATTTTAAGGGGGACTCTTAAAATTGCCCTTTAAGAAGAAGTTCAGTGGAACAATCCACAAAAACAAGGACTGAATAGATATCATGATGACACTAAACTCATATCTGTCAATAGTAACTCTGAATGTGAATGGGCTTAATGACCCCATCAAAAGGCGCAGGGTTTCAGACTGGATAAAAAAGCAGGACCCATCTATTTGCTGTCTACAAGAGACTCATTTTAGACAGAAGGACACCTACAACCTGAAAATAAAAGGTTGGAGAACCATTTACCATTCAAATGGTCCTCAAAAGAAAGCAGGCGTAGCCATCCTCATAACAGATAAATTAAAATTTACCCCGAAGACTATAGTGAGAGATGAAGAGGGACACTATCTCATACTCAAAGGATCTATCCAACAAGAGGACTTAACAATCCTCAACATATATGCCTCGAATGTGGGAGCTGCCAAATATTTAAACCAATTAATAACCAATCTGAAGAAATACTTTGATAATAATAAACTTATACTTGGTGACTTCAATCTAGCGCTTTCTACCCTCGGTAGGTCTTCTAAGCACAACATCTCCCAAAGAAACGAGAGCTTTAAATGATACACTGGACCAGATGGATTTCACAGATATCTACAGAACTTTACATCCAAACTCAACTGAATACACATTCTTCTCAAGTGCACATGGAACTTTCTCCAGAATAGACCACATACTGGGTCAGAAATGGGGTCTGAACCGATACCAAAATATCGGGATAGTCCCGTGTATATTCTCAGACCATAATGCCCTGAAATGAGAACTTAATCACAACAAGAAGTTTAGAAGGACCACAAACACGTGGAGGTTAAGGACTATCCTGCTAAAGGATGAAAAGGTCAACCAGGAAATTAAGGAAGAATTAAAAAGATTCATGGAAACAAATGAGAATGAAGATAAAACCGTTCAAAATCTTTGGGATGCAGCAAAAGCAGTCCTGAGGGGGAAATACATCGCAATACAAGCATCCATTCAAAAACTGGAAAGAACTCAAATTCAAAAGCTCACCTTACACAAAAAGGAACTAGAGAAAAAGCAACAAATGGACCCCACCCCCAGCAGAAGAAGACAGTTAATTAAAATTCGAGCAGAACTAAATGAAATCGAGACCAAAAGAACTGTGGAACAGATCAACAAAACCATGAGTTGGTTCTTTGAAAGAATTAATAAGATAGATAAACCATTAGCCAACCTTATTAAAAAGAAGAGAGAGAAGACTCAAATTAATAAAATCATGAATGAGAAAGGAGAGATCACTACCAACACCAAGGAAATACAAACGACTTTAAAAACATATTATGAACAGCTCTACGCCAATAAATTAGGAAATCCAGAAGAAATGGACGCATTCCTGGAAAGCCACAAACTGCTACCAAAACTGGAGCAGGAAGAAATAGAAAACCTGAACAGGCCAATAACCAGGGAGGAAATTGAAGCAGTCATCAAAAACCTCCCAAGACACAAGAGTCCAGGGCCAGATGGCTTCCCAGGGGAATTCTATCAAACGTTTAAAGAAGAAATCATACCTATTCTACTAAAGCTGTTTGGAAAGATAGAAAGAGATGGAGTACTTCCAAATTCGTTCTATGAGGCCAGCATCACCTTAATTCCGAAACCAGACAAAGACCCCACCAAAAAGGAGAATTACAGACCAATATCCCTGATGAACATGGATGCAAAAATTCTCAACAAGATACTAGCCAATAGGATCCAACAACACATTAAGAAAATTATTCACCATGACCAAGTAGGATTTATCCCTGGGACACAAGGCTGGTTCAACACTCGTAAAACCATCAATGTGATTCATCATATCAGCAAGAGAAAAACCAAGAACCATATGATACTCTCATTAGATGCAGAGAAAGCATTTGACAAAATACAGCATCCATTCCTGATCAAAACCCTTCAGAGTGTTGGGATAGAGGGAACTTTCCTCGACATCTTAAAAGCCATCTACGAAAAGCCCACAGCAAATATCATTCTCAATGGGGAAGCACTGGGAGCCTTTCCCCTAAGATCAGGAACAAGACAGGGATGTCCACTCTCACCACTACTGTTCAACATAGTTCTGGAAGTCCTCGCCTCAGCAATCAGACAACAAAAAGACATTAAAGGCATTCAAATTGGCAAAGAAGAAGTCAAACTCTCCCTCTTCGCCGATGACATGATACTCTACATAGAAAACCCAAAAGCCTCCACCCCAAGATTGCTAGAACTCATACAGCAATTTGGTAGCGTGGCAGGATACAAAATCAATGCCCAGAAATCAATGGCATTTCTATACACTAACAATGAGACTGAAGAAAGAGAAATTAAGGAGTCAATCCCATTTACAATTGCACCCAAAAGCATAAGATACCTAGGAATAAACCTAACCAAAGAGGTAAAAGATCTATACCCTAAAAACTATAGAACACTTCTGAAAGAAATTGAGGAAGACACAAAGAGATGGAAAAATATTCCATGCTCATGGATTGGCAGAATTAATATTGTAAAAATGTCAATGTTACCCAGGGCAATTTATACGTTTAATGCAATCCCTATCAAAATACCATGGACTTTCTTCAGAGAGTTAGAACAAATTATTTTAAGATTTATGTGGAATCAGAAAAGACCCCGAATAGCCAGGGGAATTTTAAAAAAGAAAACCATAGCTGGGGGCATCACAATGCCAGATTTCAGGTTGTACTACAAAGCTGTGGTCATCAAGACAGTGTGGTACTGGCACAAAAACAGACACATAGATCAATGGAACAGAATAGAGAACCCAGAAGTGGACCCTGAAATGTACGGTCATCTAATATTCGATAAAGGAGGAAAGACTATCCATTGGAAGAAAGACAGTCTCTTCAATAAATGGTGCTGGGAAAATTGGACATCCACATGCAGAAGAATGAAACTGGACCACTCTCTTTCACCATACACAAAGATAAACTCAAAATGGATGAGAGATCTAAATGTGAGACAAGATTCCATCAAAATCCTAGAGGAGAACACAGGCAACACCCTTTTTGAACTCGGCCACAGTAATTTCTTGCAAGATACATCCACAAAGGCAAAAGAAACAAAAGCAAAAATGAACTATTGGGACTTCATCAAGATAAGAAGCTTTTGCACAGCAAAGGATACAGTCAACAAAACTAAAAGACAACCTACAGAATGGGAGAAGATATTTGCAAATGACATATCAGATAAAGGGCTAGTTTCCAAAATCTATAAAGAACTTATTAAACTCAACACCAAAGAAACAAACAATCCAATCATGAAATGGGCAAAAGACATGAAGAGAAATCTCACAGAGGAAGACATAAACATGGCCAACAAGCACATGAGAAAATGCTCTGCATCACTTGCCATCAGGGAAATACAAATCAAAACCACAATGAGATACTACCTCACACCAGTGAGAATGGGGAAAATTAACAAGGCAGGAAACCACAAATGTTGGAGAGGATGCAGAGAAAAGGGAACCCTCTTACACTGTTGGTGGGAATGTGAACTGGTGCAGCCACTCTGGAAAACTGTGTGGAGGTTCCTCAAAGAGTTAAAAATAGACCTGCCCTACGACCCAGCAATTGCACTGTTGGGGATTTACCCCAAAGATTCAGATGCAATGAAACGTCGGGACACCTGCACCCCGATGTTTCTATCAGCAATGTCCACAATAGCCAAACTGTGGAAGGAGCCTCGGTGTCCATCGAAAGATGAATGGATAAAGAAGATGTGGTTTATGTATACAATGGAATATTACTCAGCAATTAGAAACGACAAATACCCACCATTTGCTTCAATGTGGATGGAACTGGAGGGTATTATGCTGAGTGAAATAAGTCAATCGGAGAAGGACAAACAGTGTATGTTCTCATTCATTTGGGGAATATGAATAATAGTGAAAGGGAATATAAAGGAAGGGAGAAGAAATGTTGGGAAATATCAGGAAGGGAGACAGAACATAAAGACTCCTAACTCGAGGAAACGAACTAGGGGTGGTGGAAGGGGAGGAGAGCGGGTGTTGGAGGGGAATGGGTGACGGGCACTGAGGTGGACACTTGACGGGATGAGCACTGGGTGTTTTTCTGTATGTTGGTAAATTTAACACCAATAAAAATTAATTTAAAAAAAAAAGAAATAAGTCAATCAGAGGAGGACAAACATTATATGGTCTCATTCATTTGGGGAATATAAAAAATAGTGAAAGGGAATAAAGGGGAAAGGAGAAAAAATGAGTGGGAAATATCAGAAAGGGAGACAGAACATGAGAGACTCCTAACTCTGGGAAACGAACCAGGGTTGGTGGAAGGGGAGGTGGGCGGGGGTGGGGGTGACTGGGTGACGGGCACTGAGGGGGGCACTTGATGGGATGAGCACTGGGTGTTATTCTATATGTTGGCAAATTGAACACCAATAAAAAAATAAATTAAAAAAAATCAGTGGTGTTTTTATGACTAACAAGAAACTATCCAAAAAGGAAACTAAGAAAATAATCCCATTTTATAATAGCATCAAAAAGAATAAAATATTTAGGAATAAGCTTAACCAAGAAAGAAAAAGACATATACGTTGAAAACTACAAAATATTGCTGAAAGAAATTAAAGAAGACACAAATAAATGTGAAGACATCCATTCATGTTCTTGGATTAGATTTGATACTACTAAAATGTCCATACTATCTAAAGTTATCTACAAATTTAACGCAATCCCTATCAAAATCCCAATGGGATTTTTTGCAGAAATACAAAAAAAAATCCTAAAATTCATATGGAGTCTCAGGGACACCAAATAGTCAATACAACTTGAGAAAAAATAAGTCTGGTGGCCTCACAACTCCTGATTTCAAAACGTACAGCAACAGAATAGTGCAATACTGGCAAAAATACAGACACAGACCAAGAGAAGAGAACAGAGAGCCCAGAAATAAGCTCTCGCATATGTGGTCAAATGATCTTTGACAAGGGCACCAAGACAAAATGATGAGTAATTGAGTGTCTTTTCAACAAATGGTGCTGGGAAAACTAGATATCCACATGCAAAAGAATCATGATGAATTTTCATCTTACATCAAATACAAAAATAACTCAAAATGGAATAGTGACCTAAATGAAACTATAAAACTCCTAGAAAAAAACATAGGGGAAAACCTTCATGATATTGGAATGTAAATGATTTCTTGGAAATCACACCACAGGCACAGACAACAAAAACAAAAATAGACAAATGGAACTACATCAAACTTAAACATGTCTGCACTGTGGGAAGAAATCAACAGAGTGAAAAAGCAATGTATGAAATGAGAGAAAATACTGCAAATCATGTGTCAGATAACGGGTTAATATCTAGATTAAGGAACAACTAAAACTTAACAACAAAAATAAACTAAAAAAGGGCAAAGGACTGGAATAGATATTTCTGTAAAGAAGATATACAAATGGGCAACAAATATATGAAAAACTTAACTGATCATCAGGGATATGCAAAGCAAAAACACAACAGCATTATCGAAATCATTCAGATGACTAATATCAAAACAATAATAATGACACAAATAACAAGTACTGGCAAGGATATAAAGACATTAAAAACTCTTGCACACTGTTTGTGGGCATGTAAAATGATGTAGCCGCTATAGAAAACAGTATGAAGGTTCCTCAAAAACTTAAAAACAGAACTACCATGTGATCCGGCAAGTTAATTTCTGTGTGTGTGTGTATATATATATATCCAAAAGAATTAAAATCAGGATCTCAAAGAGATATTTGCAAACCCATCTTCATTGAATCATTATTCACAATGGCCAAGATATGGAAGCAACCTACTTAACAATGGATTAATGGATAAATAAAATGTTATACACACACATATATATAACTATATATATGTATATACATACATATGCACGTATATACAACTATATACATATACACATATGTATATATGTATAACTATACACACACACACACACACACACACACACACATATATATAATGGAATATTATATGGTCTCAAAAAGAAAGTAATACTCCAGAAGGGAGGTAGGTGGGGGGATGGGTTAAACAGGCAATAGGAATTAAAAAGGGCACTTGTGATGAGCATGGGGTGATATATGGAAGTGCTGAATCATTATATTATACACCAGAAATTAATATTACACTGTATGTTAACCAACTATTTTTTTAACTATTTTTTAAGATTTTTTATTTATTTATTGAGAGAGAAAGAGAGAGAGAGAGGCAGAGACACAGGCAGAGGGAGAAGCAGGCTCCATGCAGGGAGCCCGACGTGGAACTCGATCCCGGATCGCCAGGATCACACCCCAGGCTGCAGGCGGCGCTAAACCACTGCACCACCGGAACTGCCCTAACCAACTATTTTTAAATAAAACCTTTTTAAAAATGCACATATTTGGGCAGCCTGGGTGGCTCAGCGGTTTAGCGCCGCCTTCAGCCCAGGGCATGACCCAGGATCGAGTCCCACATCTGGCTTCCTGCGAGGAGCCTGCTTCTCCCTCTGCCTTCTCCTCCCTACCTGTGTCTCTGTCTTTCTTTCTCTCATCTCTCATGAATAAATAAATAAAATCTTTTTTTAAATGCACATATTTACCACATAAAAAAAGAAAGTCATCCTGACAAATACTACAACATGGATGAACCCTGAGGATATTATGTTAAGTAAAATAAGCCAATTACAAATAGATAAATACTGCCTGATTCCATTTATAAGAGGTCTCTAAAACAATCAAATTCATAAAAACAGAAAGTAGAATAATTGCCAGAGCTTGAGAGATGGGGAAATGGGGAGCTGTTTCTCAATGGATATAGAGTTTCAGTCACTCAAGATGAAAAAGTTTCAGAGATTTGTTGTACAACAATGTGCATGGTTAACAATACTATATTATAATTTACAAATTAAGAGGGTAAATTTATGTTATGTATTTTTGCCACAATAAAAAAAAAAGGAAATGAGGCAATAATGTAAGGAGCCAACACTCTGGTACATAATATCGTACACTGCCACATGAGTCCTCAAAGAATAATAGGAGCTAAATGAATAAACTATAATGGCATCCTTCTAATTACTTATAGAAAACAGTAGGTTTAATTTAATTCAACTGTCTTGAATCTGAGACAGAGAGCTATCTCATGTACAAAAATCTTTTCAGATAAATTATATATTTATCTATTTTTAAACATTTTATCAGATATTTGCACTTGAGGAGTCTTCTTGGTATTCAAACAAGACTTTCCCTCTACCAGAATAAACTGAACCCATATAGGGAAAACCATCAGCATCCAAAATATCCTTGGTATTAGCTAATAAGACAATAACCGAATCATCTTCCCATATGTTTTCATTGTTGGAAACCTTAAGAATGCATCTAGAATAATTCCATACCTGTCAGAATGTCATTTAACCAATTCAAGACTGAAACTCACTTAAAAAATATATAGATTGATGTGGAAGACAATAAAGAAGGAATGGTTAAGAGCAATGTGAGAGTAGATGAACATCAGTGGGGCTGTGAGATAATAAGAACAGAGTAAGAAATACTAACCCAAAGTAAACTATGACTAAGTTGTAGGTAAAAACTTGTATGAGGTAATTAAACTTACCTTGTAAGAGGTGATTAAACTTAGGTACTAACTTTCAGGATGTCTCTATCCACTTCTAGCTTACTATACCATCTAAAGGCATAAGCCAGGAAAATCAAATCTTGTTCTAAGAGATGTTTTCTATCATGATGGTTGGCCTTACTTTGTTTTTTAATCCCCACTGAATTCTTCAGGAACAAAAACAACCCCAGATACTGATGCAGCCAAATGTTTAAAGCACCAAAATATAAAAGTGACCAAACTGGCTCAGAACCTTTTATCATCTCCCCATTCCCGAAAGGGTAGGTCTTAGCTATCCCACCAAGAGCCTCAGAGAACTTTTCATCAAGGCTTGCCTCCCTTTTCTGTTCTTTGCATTCATTTACTCTATTCTGATATGGATAAATCCATTAACCTGTGTTTTTGGACTGCCAGGCCTTTCTAGGCTGACACCAAGGTTTAGATTTTCAGCCTGGCTTTCAAATCTGGAACTGATCTTCAGTTCTGCCTTTCAGATCTTTCTTGGCTCCACCGTATACCCCTGTGTCTAGCCAGGATCCTGGAACCTCTCTACCTGAATTCTACATGTCAGTTCTCCAGTTGTCTAAAGAAAATAAGACGCTTAGTTAATAATTTGCTGATGCAGCATTTTATGACAGTGTTGAAACAAATTCCAATGTAGAAGGAATTTGGACTGCTAAATTAATATTCCTTTTGGGTGAACAGTGGCTTAGAGCACGGTCACCCTACATTGTACAGTTCTAGGAGTACCCTTCACCTTGTTTCTAAAATGTACGTATTATGCTAAGTGAAATAAAGTCTATAAGAGAAAGAGAATTATCATATGGTCTCACTCACATGTGGAATATAAGAAATAGTGCAGAGAACTATATGGGGAAAACTGAATGGGAATAAATCAGAGAGGGAGACAAACCATGAGAGACTGACTCTTAACTGAGAAACAAACCGAGGGCTGCTGAAGGGGAGGTGGGTGGAGGGATGGGGTAACTGGGTGATGGGCATTAAGGGGGCATGTGATGTGATGAGCACTGGCTGTTACATGCAACTAATTGAATTACTGACAACTACATCTGAAATTAATGACATACTCTGCCTCTCTGTGTGTTCTCTCTCCTGAATAAATAAAATAAAATCTTTAAAAATAAATAAATAAATAAATAAATAAATTTTAAAAACGTTATGTTTCAGGGGCTGCCATTGGCATAGTTACAATATAAATGGTATACAGGATATTCTACTTTCCAAGGAAGCCACAGTTAATTGAATATCAAGTCATTATGAAGTCTTCAAAGTTTTTTTTTTTTTGCTTATTTTTTAAGATTTTTATTTATTTATTCATGAGAGACACACAGAGAGAGAGAGGCACAGACACAGGCAGAGGGAGAAGCAGGCTCCATGGAGGGAAGCCTGACGTGGGACTCGATCCTGGGTCTCCAGGATCACACCCTGGGCTGAAGGCGGTGCCAAACTGCTGAGCCACTCGGGCTGCCCGTCTTCAAAGTTTTTAACTTTAAAACTAATATTACATAATTCCTAATAAATATGTACAATGAAATAATATCAGAGATATTGCCCTCCTCATTATCTTAAAAAACAAACAATAGTTTTAAAACAAAGCTAAACAAAATTAATGAGCAGAAACTTTAGGAAAGGGACACAACTTCAAGCCAGAAAGCAGCAGCCAAAAAAGGAACTGAAGATTTTTAGTAAAGCTTGGGATGAGTTCTACTGCTGCCCCTCATGGTAAAAGCAGTACTGGTGAGTAGACAAAATCCTGATAATTCTTTGTGGGTTTTTTGTTTGGTTGGTTTGTTTTTGTTTTTGTTTTTTTAGAGAGAGAGAGACAGCACTTGAGTGAGGCAGTGCAGGATGAGGGAGTGAGGCAAACAAACAGAGGGAGAGAGAATCCCAAGCAGGCTCTACCCTCAGCCTGAGCCTGACCCAGGACTCAATCCCACAACCCTGAGATCGTAGGGGGAGACAAACCATGAGAGACTGACTCTTAACTGAGAAACAAACCGAGGGCTGCTGAAGGGGAGGTGGGTGGAGGGATGGGGTAATTTGGGTGATGGGCATTAGAGTCAGACACTTAACTGACTGAGCCACCCAGATGCCCAAAAATCCTGAGAATTCTTAATAATATTTTGGTACTGGGGAAAAAAGAAATGACTGGAGAGCTGGAGAGTACTGAGAGTGGTGAACTGAACAGTGAGCACATCTCTCTCTCTCTCTCTCTCTCTCTCTCAGGGCTCTATGCTGAAATGGGAGATCAAACTAATTCAAGCAATGTTCTTGAATTAAACATACCAGCAGAGGTGCTTCCATTGTCTTAATAAATTGATGAATATTCAATGTAGTCAGTGGCTGTTCCATCAGTGTTCTTCTACATTGCAGAGTCAAATCCAAGACTTGTTTACAATGAAAAAAGTAGAGATGTGCATTTTCTATATCCTCATTGCTACAAATTAGAAATTAGGGAGAAATTCACTTGAAGAAATTCAATGTGTTATCTTTCTACCATCCAGAAAGACATAGTGCCAAAAATCTTTAAATCTCATGCTTTTGAATTAGTTTCAGTAAAAATCTAAAGCAATAAAACAAAATAAAATGGACTTAAGTAAAAAAGATACAAATAGTTTTACAGTTGTATAAGCAATTTTTTCCCTAAACTTTTTGATGTGATAGCTTCTAAATTAGGTAACAGCTCCACATAAATTGTTTTTTAAATAAAAGACTGTCACCTTGAGGACAAGGAGATTATCTTCGAATATAGTTGCTTTTCTAGAGCTATGCTAAATAAAGCCTTGTAACACAAATTTTCTAGGTTTAATTTAAACCCAAATCTGTTTTGAATAAACTTCAGCCAAAATATGCCTTAAGATAGAAACCATGTGACAGTTTGTGGGAGTTTGTGAGTTTGTATCTGAAATATTACAAAACTCAGCAAATATGCCTTATAATTTGAGTTCTGGCATCCCTCCAATATGAGAATTCAAAGGTAAACTTATAGTGGGTGAGTAAGGTTTGCCAAAATTAAAATAGCAATTTAAAAATCTCCATATGGCATTAGCAGGGCTTGGCAAAACACTGCAAATTTTTATTTTTAAAATGTTATTTTAATTCTTGATACACGCTTAAACTGAGATCTAAGGTTCGCTGATTTCAAATTTAATTACAAACTACTTTCTATTAGATTTAATGACTAAAGAAACAATCAAAGATTACTTAAAGCCTACTCGTGTTAGGCCCTGTACAAAATATAAAAGACTTAGATGAATCAGATGATTCAAATCCTCAAGGGGCTTAGATTAAGCGAGAGGAGTTTAGTTGTTTTTTTTTTTTTTAATGTAGTTTGTAAGTGCTATAAAATGAAAAGTACTAGGAGAAACAAATATTTCATTCTGCCTCAAGTCAGAGAGGAAAAAGGAAAGGGAAGGGAAGAGCACAGAGATTAAAAACAGTAAAGGAGAAAATGACTTCTCCAAGAAGATAAAACAAATGGGTACTTCAGACAAAGAACTATATAGCCAAGACCTAATCAAAGTATGTAACTTTTTAAGGAGAGTCCTAAATAGTCACATTTATTGAAAGCAAGAGAACTCAGCTGAGGTTGAACCTCATACCATAAACTCTGAAATAATAAAGTAATTTTGGAAAGCTATTTAATCAGAGATCATTGGTATAGGTAAAAGAAACCAAAAATGTGAGAGGGGTGCTTACTGAAGTGTGGAAGTACATATCACAGAACATGAGAAAAATTCAAGTAACTGAATCAGAGAATAAATGTATAGATCTGAACACAAAAGTTCAAGGGACCATCATTGTTGTTAATACTTTTCAGCTCCTAACTCTCTTTATTAAGATGATTCTCTGCTTTACTTCTACATGGCCAAAACATTCCTATGAGCAAGAGAGACAAAACACTATATAATCCTATTTTTCCATGACCAATTCCAAGTTCCTGAGAGAGGGGAATTCATCTGCTCAGGTAAGCCAATGGGCTGGTTGACCCTACATCAGGTGGCCACCTCTGATCTAACTGACGGTAATATATACGGGGTGAGGGGGTAACATCCTGGTCTATACACAGATTCTTTAGAAGGGAGATGTAACAGAAAGCACTGGTGTCCTCATGGCATGCCACCTCTTATACTACTACTTATCATATTCACCATCCTTAACCAACATAGAACTTCAAACAAATTCAGGCCCAACATGATGTAATGATTAGTATACTAGACTTATCTAGTGCTACAGCTCCAGCAATTGGAATAGTGTCTAGTACATACAGGGCATTCAATAAATATTTATTGAATAAAAGAATGAACAAATGAAAAAATGCATTCACCTCTTCTCCTTTAGGAGTGAACCCAAAGTTATAGCCAACTACTTCATCCAGAAGTCATGCCATAGGACTACTGTAATCTGAATCCACACTCCCTCCCTGTCATATCAGGTCTAGGTCTAACTCCTCACTATCTTGCCATCCATAAATAAATGAGTACTGAAGCATCTCCAATGTATCAAATACTCAAAGGTACACCAAAAAGGAGAGTAACTGGACATTTAAAAATTCTCATTTTAAAAAGAGGGGGAAACAAACAAACAAAAAAAGAATCCCCATGAGATGAGAATAACAAGGCTTCCACCATTCTGAGATGGGGAACTGGCAGTCAACACTGGGAGTAGCAAAGTAGCTGGCTAAACCACTGCTAATTGCATCTTGAGACTCAAGTGACTTATGGCAAAGCTTTGTGGTATTGTCAGCATAAGTCTCAAACTGTTAAAAATATTAATTTTTATACAAACAGTAATCATGCATCAAAGTTTTATCTAATTCATTAATGAGGTAATCAGCAGAATAACACTTCAATCAGAAGAGTCTAATGAAAAAAGGAATGCTGGCTAATGTTATATAGAGCAGTAAAAACATAACTTCTCTTTACAACTTTATTCTCTGCCTGCCCACTCCTCCCAAAAAATCATTTCACTTTATCAGTTTTCTATGCACCAACTTCTACATATACAGAGTTGTAAAAGGTCTGGGATTTAATTAATTGTGTGTGGTGTATCAAATAGTCATTGTTTTCCAAGAGGGCAGCGGGAGGGCTCATTAAACACTCTTGCATGGTATAAAAAGGTCACAATCACTATTTTGCGTTGCTTTGTATTAATTTTCCTGAAGAGCATTTTGAGGCAAAGTCTTTAAAATAAAATGGTATTCCCTGCCTTTATAAATGCTAACGGAAAGAAAAACTTTAACCCTAGGCTTCCCAGGCAAAAAGTCAAAAGAAGGCCTCTACCTAAAATTGTAAGCTAGAAACTAGACAAGAAAAATAAACATTTAAAACATCCTTCTCTGTACTTTGATATATTTAAGATTATTCCAACAAAGTAACCTACAGAACTCTCAGAAAGAACTTCTGTAGTCTAGTTATGAAAGCTGTTATTTTATCCCCTAATGGATCACTATGAGAGATCTATTCCTAAAATACACTTGGGCCACTCATGGGATCACATACTGTGGCTTCTCCATATTGTTTTTGTTCACTTTAGCCTAATGTCACCTCTGTACGTGTAAATTCATTTTCAGACTGTAGAATGGCAGACAATAACAAAGGGGATTTCCAGTTTCATTGATATATTCACATCTGCTTACAATTCCTCTCAGGTAACTCCATGATGTGAGAGTCTGATGGAGATGTTGAAGGAGTCATGTGACAGAAGCAAACTTAGAATCGTTGACATATATGCCTCTTGTACATACCCAATACTTTCCAAAAGGGCAGTTTCCGTGGTTAGGACAAACTGGTATGTGGTCCCATACACAAAAGCAGCTTCCATGACTGCTCTGTGCTCTGAAGAAGAGATAAGAGAGTTGGGAGACACATGGAGTTAATGTGTGTGACTCTCTTTTGAATATTGCCCTACATCCTTTCAGCCTCTATTATAAAGAAAAATTCCTTGTAGGGATCCCATCTGGGGAAATGCAGGCAGTTAAAGAAATTATGAAAAGTCTATACCATTCAAAGAAAGAGAAGAGCTAAGAGGAAATAGAAATGAGTTATACTTGAGGATATAACATATAATAAATCTGTGAGGGTTTCCTCCTCATAGCAGGGGAGAAATTATGCATCCACCTTCCAATTTTTTTACTATATTTTATATATGTATATGCCTGCTTATTGTTTGTGGCTTGGTTTTCTTTTAATCAAATTTAGTCTTATACATAGCTTAAAAAAAAACCATTCTACAAAACATATTGAGAAAAACAACAATTTCTCCCCCATTTCCAATTCCCAAGGGACAGCTGCTTTCAATTCTTTTACTGTTTCTTTTGGTATTTGCCTTCCTTTGATATTATCTATTGACATTCTTACACTCTTTTTTCCTGATTTTTTTTAAAGATTTTATTTATTAGAGAGAGAAAGAGAAAACAAGCAGTAGGGAAGGGCAGAGGGAGAAGCAGGCTCCCCGCCTGGGATCATGACCTGAGCTGAAGGCAGATGCTTAACTGACTGAGCCACCCAGGTGCCCCTATTTCCAGATTTTTAAAGGTATAATTAATATATCTATTGATGCCCCACTATGGCAGATGAGAATTTAGCTCTTTCCCAAAACCTCACCTCACAAACATACACACTTCTATTCCCTCAATAATCCCAATAGTTGATTTTTATTACAATTATCTGCATTGAGATTGTTATAACTCAGTAAATACTATTTACAAGTGAGCCATACAGTACAAAATGAGTATTTCTCCTTTTTTGAGCAACTTTCTTTTTTTTCACCAGTTATAACTTTTTAATTACTGTTTAAACTTATTTCTAATTTATTTCTAAATTCTTCCACTACTGGCTAACGCTCTCCATACTTCAAACAGATCAGGCACATTATTAGCTCCCCCTTCTTGGAAACCTTCCTGCAGAGCCTATGGACTTGCTGCAGTATGGACAACCGCAACATGACCCGATAAACAACTTTTATCCTGGGCACTCGCTACCCACGTCATCATCATCATCCTAGGGACTCTCTTACTCTTTTCTCTTGTGTTGGGTCCTTTGGCCTGTTGCCACCCACATCTTCTTGACTGATTTGCTCCCATTTTCTAGCACCTTCTTATTAGAGGATATATGAAATACACATGTTCTGCAATCCTATACTTCTGAAAGTGTCTTTATTCTCTATTGTAACTAACTATAGTTGTTATAGTTGTCTGCATATTGAATTCTATGTTCAAGTCATTTCCCTCTGAGAATCTTCAAAGCATTGTTCCATTTTCTTCATTTTCTAGGACTGCAACTGAGAAGTCCAATGTGACTCTGATTCTTAATCCTTTAACTGTATACTCTTTCTGTAAGATTTTAGAACAGTGTTTGTTCCCACTATGCTGAAATTGCAAACTGAGATGCTTTGATGTGGCTCTAAGTTCCCCCATTATGCTGGGATTCAGTAAGCCCTCTTAATTTGGAAGCTCAACTTCTTCAGTTCTGGGAAATTTTCTCAAAGTCTTTACTTGAAGTATTTCTTCCTTTCCATTTTATTTTCCCTTTTCTCCTCACTGCCATTTGGAGACAGTCACCTTCCCCTCCCTGACTGGATCTTCTACCACAAGAGTTTCATCACAGTATCCCACTTACCATTCTGACTTAGGGTCATCAACCACCTCAGCCAAAAACAATCCTTCTCATTCCACAAAGAAATTTAGCTTTTGTCACACTGTCATTCTCTCCAATACTGCTACCTCATAATCCTTCATGATTTTATTATCTCCATAGGTGATACTTGCAAATCCTAGCCTCTCAGTCTTTGGTCCTCTCTAGAGACTCCAGTGATCTCTCTTCAAGTCTACTTTAAACAATCGCTGCTGTGGTCCCACACCAAGCCTTGTCATTACCAATCACTTGCAAACCCCTCCAAAATCTCAATGTCTAGCATCCCCCCAACCCCCTCCTTCCATAAACACACACACCCCTCCATCTCCAGGTCACTCTGTCTAGCACATAATCCTCCAGGAACTATGGTCCTATCATTTTCATAGTCCTTCCTTCCTTCAAATTTTCTCCTCCGTCTTAACCCAGCTTACATTCCATAGTTAGTCTTTATAATCACTTCCCTGCCTGTCTGGCTAAAACACAATCCATGTTAAATCAGATATTCTGCTTATACTGTACTTACACTCATAAAAGTAAATGTGGCTGGAGGGGAAAAAAATAACAAAAACAAAAACCTGTTAGCATCACCACACTAATGATCTCACTTTATTTTCTATTTATTTATTTGAGAGAGATAGAGAGAGTGCACATGTGAACAGAGGAGGAAGGAGCAGAGGGAGAGGATCTCAAGAAGACTCTGCACCTATGCCAAGCACGATTCTACAACCCTGAGATCATGATCTGAACCAAAATCTAGGGTCTGACACTTAACATACTGGGTCACTCAGATGCCTCATGATCTCACTTTAAATTACTGATATCAACTATTATTGTTGCCTGGCAACCATTCTCTTTTAAGATTTTATTTACTTATTTTAGAGAACACAAGTTGGGGGAGGGGCAGAAGGGGAGAAAGAATCTTAAGCAGACTCCCCACTGATTGCAGAGCCCTCCACGGGGCTCGATCTCAGCACACTGGGATCATAAACCTGAGCTGAAATCAATGGTCAGATGCTTAACTGGACTGAGCCACCCAGACGCCGCAACCATTCTTTATTTTCAGGCCTCCTAAAACAACTGTTTCATCTCTTCTTTCCTCAAGCTGATTTTATTTTTATTTCACTGAGAAAACATAGCCAATTAAAAAAGCAAAACCAAAAAAACTCCCACAAGCATATTTATCTACCCACTTAGCAAAACTGATGTCCATATTCTTTGTCTTCCCTCCTTTTACCATAGATGAATTTTCTGTGTTCCCCAAAGAACCACACCTTCCCTCATTCACTAGATTCCATCCCCTCTTATCTACATTGTTCCAGTAATTCTCCCCGCTTTTTCCTCCATGCTGTAGTTTCTGCTTTCTACTAGATCTTTCTTGTCAACATACAAATATGCTTCTTAAGAAATTCTTCACTTGAGGTGCCTGGGTAGCTTAGTGGTTGAGCGTCTGCCTTTGGCTCAGGTCATGACCCTGGGGTCCTGGAATCAAGTCCCGCACTGGACTCCACATGAGGAACCTGTTTCTCCCTCTGACTATGTCTCTGCCTCTCATTCTGTGGGTCTTTCATGAATAAATAAAATCTTTAAAAAAAAAAAGAAAGAAAGAAATTCTTCACTTGACCCACATACTCTTCCAGCCACTGCCCCATTTTCTCCTTCCCTTAATAGCAAAAGTTTCTCTAATGAATCTCCATATTTACAGTCTCTAGTCGCTCTCTATTCTCTTGTACCCCTATCAGGCATTTACCCCACCACTCTACAGAAACTGTGCTTGTCAAGGTCAGCAATAAATTCCATAGTGCTAAGTATAATGAGGCCAAGTGGCAGCTCTTATCTTCATTAACCTTTCAGCATCATTTGACACAACTGTTCCTAACTCTTCCTTAAAACCCTATCTTCATTTGACTTGCGGGACATCCCTACCACACAGTCCATTCCTTCTGTCTCTTTTTTGGTTCCATCTAACTTCAGTAACCTGTAAATGTTGATGGATCTGAACAGTTCAGTTTTCTCTTTCCCATCTAACATCACTTCCTTTGTCATCTCTTCTGGTCTCACAGCTTTATCACCCAAATTTATAACCCTAATCTGTATCTCCACCATCAAATGCAGACTAGTAATATCCATCTACCTTACTATGGTACCATGAGGACCATAAGGAAATAAAAATAGTATGCCACAGGACACTCCTATATGTCGGGAACTATTTTAATTATTTGAATTCATTTGGTCCTCACGGTAACACTAAGAGGTAGGCATAGTTATTTTTACCAATCTTACTGATTAGGAAACTAAAGTTCCATAAGTTGCACAAGGTCATATTGTAAGTCATAGGGGCAGGGTGTCTAACCTAGGCAGTCTGGCTCCAGGGTTTTTGTTCAATCAGTATACTATGCTGCTTGCTTAAAGAAAAAAAACATATTGGTATGGATGCTATTTTAAGTCCTGCAACATACTGAGACAAGTGCAGAGGCACAACAAAGATTAAGAGAAAAGTTAAATACCTGGTGTTCCAATGGCTCTTACGTAGGAGAATGCAATGTTGGCTTTTCCTTTCAGAGCATTTTCTATGTTCTGCAGGTCTTCCAGGGTGGTAATATATTTTACTTCATTAAAAAGAAGAGCACTGAAATAAACAGAGATGTAATTGGTAAAAGAATCTGATACTGAAAACACATATTAAATAACTATGTAAGTTAAAGATCCTAATCAAAAAGAAAAAACTTTTTTAAAGATTTTATTTATTTATTCATGAGAAACACAGAGAGAGAGAGGCAGAGACACAGGCAGAGGGAGAAGCAGGCTCCATGCAGGGAGCCCGATGTGGGTCTTGATCCCGGGACTCCAGGATCACACTCCAGGCCGAAGGCAGGCGCTAAACCACTGAGCCACCCAGGGATCCCCCAAAAATAAACTTTTTTGAACAAATTATCAGTAGTTAGAACCTAAGTATTTTAATACTGAATTAAAAATCACTCTCTCAATTATTGGTCTGTCCCTGAGAATATCAAACAGGAACAATCATGAGAAATGATGCTCCTTCTCCACAAGCATCTTAATGTATTTAAGTTGTATTCACTAACATCCTACTCTGGCCCAATAATCCCTGACACACTCTCAGCCTGGAGCACATTTGAGCCATTTACACATCTAAACTGAAGGCTTCTTTCTATGGCATATAAGGCTCTGCATAACCTACTTCTCCAACTCCATTTTGTTTTACGTTCATTTCACCATACTTTAGGCACACCTCAGGCCTTTGCACACACAGTTCTCTTTGCTGAAAACTATTCCCTTTGCTACTTCTCATGTATCTGGTCTCAGTTTAAACATTGCTGCCTCAGAGAAACCTAACCTCTCAGTCCTATGTAATTAGGTCTGTACCATTTTTCTCTTTTATTTCACACTATTTGATTCTTTGTAGCACTTATCACAATTTATAATTGCTTATATATTTATTTACTTGTTTATCTCTGCATCTCTTATTAAACTGTTACCTTTCTGAAAGAGGCCTTGCATATTTTATCACTAAATCCATAATAATTTAGAATAGAGCCTAGTATACTATAAATAATCAATAAATATTTGTTGAATGAATTAAAGAAAAAGCAGGGTGGGTATTATTTATTCCTAGTCATTTGAAGAAATGCAAATCCAAAACAGAAGAAGAGCTTACTCACTAAAAAATACATTTACAGAATTAAGAGCCAGGAACAGAACATAAAACAGGTCTCTTCATTCCTAATTCAGTGATCTTTCATTTAACCATAAATCTTCCAAAACATCTTTTCAGTGTGTAGATAAGTTATTCATATTTCTTCATCTAAAAGAATTTACTTTTTAAATTTTCTACTTCTACATAATCTATCCCTAACAACTCATTCCACTTAATCCCTACATGCATGCATGCACGTGTGTGTGTGTGTGTGTGTGTGTGTGTGTGCGTGTGCGCGCGCACATGCATATCTATATTTTTGTTAGGCTTAACTTTTAAGGATTTTTAAAACCTGTTTCAAGTCCATGTACTTAAATAATCAAACTATCTCCAATAAACTCGTCAACTATAGTTTTCTCTTATGGAAAATATGGCATTTTCTGAGAACACAACAGTTCTCAAACTTTTTAATCTCAGAATCCTTTTGTACTTTTAAAAATCACTGAGCTCCTCAAGAGCTTTTGTTTATGTAGTTATAGTTACCAAAACAGAAATTAAAAGTATAACTTAGAAATATTTGTTAATTCTTTTAAAAATAATAATAAACACCACTGCATATTAATACTCTATTTAAAAATAACTAAATTTTCCAGAACAGTCATAAGAGTGGCATTGTTTTATGCTTTTGCAAATCTCTTTAATACTTGGGATATACAGAAAACAGCTGGATTCTCATATTTGCTTCTTCATTCAATCTGTTGTAACATCACACAACATATCATATAGCCTCTAGAAACTGAATTCATAAGAGAATGAAAATGAAAAAGGCAAATGTCTTAGCATTATTAATACACTATTATGACTTCATGGGTACCCTGAAATAGGTGCCTTAAATTACATTGGTTTACATAGTTACCTATACATTATAGATTTCTTTAAGTTTTTTAAAAGAAATGTAAAACTTAATCTTCTGTAATTCCCAGGGCTCTTGTTTTGTTTTTAAAAGCAATACTTACTGAGCAGTACCCACTATTTGCTAGATATTTTCACATGTTTTCATTTAAATCTTTAGTGTTATTATTTAAATATTTTTTATGAAAACAGTAAATGCTATTTTAAACATTTTTGTTTACAAAAAAAAAATCAATGATTAGTATCTTTTTATACTTTCAGATTCCTATATATGGACAAATTTCAGAGGAAGGAAAGAGTTCTCATAAGAAACTTAAGATAGACTGTCCTGAAAGTTGTGGGGCAGGGTTTTTGTTAGGTTTTATTTCATTTTTGTTTTTAAGACACAAGCTAAAAGGTCAAGTCTCTGGGTGATATCCCCTTATAGTTTCAGTCAAGGAGTGTATCAGAGCACAGACCAGGAGACCCCAGCCTGGTGTTGACTGGTTGCCTCAGCTATCCCACATATTTGGTATTGCTCGGGTTGAGATTCACTGGGACAATCACACTTCACATCTCCTTGCTGGCTGCTGGAGGCAGGTACTGGATCCATACTCATTGATGACCACCAGAGCTCCCTTCAATGTGGCTCAGTTTGTAACCAAGATAGTATTACAGGGCAGACAAGGCAGCCATCTGATGCATGATCCATTTCTGCTTTTGCTTCCTGCGCTGCATGACAAAGTACTGTCTGAGCTGCCTGAGGCTGGCTGGGAAACACTTCCAGGAGAGAATACACCAGGACTATGATGAGGAAGGAGAAGATGTGGGCCATGGTGCCTATGACCCACCTGTGGATCTGCAATGTTCTCAGCATGCTCACTGCTGGGGAAAGTAAAGTCACAGTAGCCAGTTGATGGGTGCCATCAAGTTGCCTCTCCCTGCTGTCAGTAACCATGATGGCCAGATTGGCCAGAAGCCCCAGGTCACTGTGGTTGTCACAGCTGAGAGTGGATAAACGCTGGTGGACTCGGCCCCATCCTCACATAGGGGAAAGGTATACACAGCAGCTAGAACATCCTCACCCTGCACATACTCCTGGTTGGCACACTGCACGTGGCTATTGTAGCACCCCTGGAAGCTGCTGAGCCATGAGCCAGCCTGCACACATTGTGCCCATAGTCCCACAGGTTCCTGGCCAGGATGATGCTCATCAATGATTGCTAAGAGTTGAGGATCCAGGGCTCGATGTAGGTGAGGCGGTTGGAGTCCAGCTGCAGAGACTGAAGGTGCAGCATGGTCTCGAACACATGGGGCTCCATGTACTTGATCTTAGTGTCCAACAGATCCATTTTCTCCAGGTTTCAAACCCAGTCCAGTAGCTAACCACAATGGCCACCTTGTGCCTCTTTAGGTAGAGGGAGTGCAGGGAGATGAGGTACAGAAGAGGGCAAAGTTCACCTTGACCAAGTCTTTGTGCTCCAGGTGTGGCTCAGTGCACACCAGACTTTTTTTTTTTTTCCACACCAGACTTTTGAGCTGACTGTATCCAATCTAAATATTCTTTATTATACACACACGAAACAGTCTGAGGAATTCAATGACCTGTCCAGATCATAGTGGTAGTCACAGGTAGAGCTGAGATTCAAATCCGGTCTTCCAACACTAATGTCAGAACTTTTCTAAACTATGTTTATTACTGACCACGCAAAAATGGGAAACCAGGTAAAAATGGAGGCAACTAATGAATGGCAAGGGAGTCTCGGTGGCAATCTGGGTTGTTGCTGCTTATACATTTTGGCTACCTTGTCTAGAATTTCCCTTGAAATATTTCAATCCAGACAGAGATGCCATCCAGTGAACTCAAATTAGACTACCATGTAAATTCGAGGCTTGAAAATTACATTTGCCCATTTACCTTTATTGCTCTAGCAGCTCTAATCTATTTGCTTCAAAAATCATTTCTGGGAATAGAAATCTCCCTAAACTTGTTTCTCAATAAAACTGGCAAATATAAATTAACAAAAGCTAACATTTTGGGCGCACCTCCCACATGTCAGGCATAGTACTAAGCACTCCATGGTAGTGGCAATTTTATCAGTTTGGGGACTGCCCAGCTCTGAACTCTTTTTTGCTTTGGAGATTTCCAGTTTTCTATGTCTTCACAGTGAGCAGAGCCTAAGTCCCCTCATAAAAGCTAAAATATAAACTTGCTCTTCTAGGCTCCCTGCTGCAAGGCATGGCCATATGACCCAGAATCACTTGCCTGACATTCTGGATCAGGAGCCAGTGATGTAAGAATAAGGGACAGTACAGAATTATTTCAAGAAGCAGTAGAGCAATAGTCAGCTTTAAAAGCAGGAATGACAGCAGTGTCAATAACAGCCCCAGAACAGGTGATGCAAGCTGTGGCATCTGACCCTCAGCAGTAATGCAGCAGTCACCCCAGACTGGCTGTGTGTTATACTTTTGACTATAATTTAGAACTGTATTAATTCTGAGTCCAGTTCTCTAGCCATTCTATCGAGCCTGAGATTTCCTATATCCACTCCAAATCCTTTTCTGCTTAAGCCAGTCAGACCCAGATTTTGAGGCTTATAACTAAAAACACTCAGAAAGGCACTCAGTCTTGCTTAATTTTCATAGCAACCATCTGAGATCAGTACTATCATTAACTCCATTTTAGAGATAAGGTCATGGGGCTCAGAGAGGTTACCCTGCCTGATGTCCCAAAGCTCATTAAGTAGTCATTATCCATGAGGTAATAATAACCAAAACTAATGACATTCATAATCTAATGATCTCCATGATTGTTCCCAGTGGCTTCCTAACTTTAATACATTTTTTATGTTAATTTCTAGAATATGGGGACATCTAAGGATCCCTAGGATCCATTCACAGGCCTGTGCTCCTTCAGTCACAAAGAGGAAAATTACTGACAGAAATGGGTAAAAGGAAAAGTCTGTCTTGGCATTTTCTTGTTTAATGATGGGGTGAAAGAGCCTGGGGCTGCTCTGACCTGGGAGCTCTTCCTGCCCTAGAAAGGCTTTCCTTTTCCTTGGCATGCTTTTCCTGAGATCCTCCTATCACCATCATTATAATATTGCCCAGACCTGAATGGGTGTCCGAAAAGAAAAGAAAAGAAAAGAACCTGAAAAGTCTACCTGACCCTGCTTTTGGAGCAGCAAGCTGTTCTGCCTTTAAAAAAAAAAAAAAGACTATTTTTACATTTTGTTTGTCTTTATTCCTAAAAAAAAAAAAAAAGAAGAAGAAGAAGAAGAAGTAAAAAGGAAATGTTAACCTTCTATTTTGCCATACCAAATCCCTATGACAAAAAAAAAAAAATGTTTTTTGAAAGAAAGAAAAAAACAGAGGGGAGAGGAAGGAGGGAAACAACACATTTTCAAAATTAATATGGCTAAAATAACAAACAGAAGCCACCTCTAAAATATAAAGGGAGAGTACAAGTCATAACAAATTCACAAATACTGGTCTTGTTCTTACTGCCATACATTGTATATTCTACTAGCTTATTCCTTATGAAATTTTATCACCAGAAACAATCTTGCAGGATTTCTGCTCCTCCCATTTTTAACAACCAAAAGGTGAAGCTTCCAAATTCATTCATCCATCAATCCAGTATTTTATGAACACCTAATACATGCCATGCATGGTGTTATGCACTGATATAAGGACTTGGTAGAAAAGGGCACTGTTTGGGAAAATATATCTACCAGTTAACATAGGGCTATGAGGAATTCAAATGCAAGACAAGTAATTTTTTTATTAAATTTTCCAGTAAAAAGTATGTCAAACAGGAACCCACCTGACAATATTAACCATAAACAAACTTGACACAGATGAAAGAATAAGCAATAGCCCAAATCTATTAAGAAAAGACCAACATGGGCACAGCTTAGGATCTTAGAGGAAGACATTTCTAAAAGCAGCTTTCTCCAGAGGTTCTATATAGGTTCTAGGTAATGTCACCTTTAGACTCAATAGCCTGGCTTGGCAATAATATGTTGAAGAATAAAATATTAGCAGAAATTATGATAGTTGAAAATAATTCCTATAATATTTGAAGTTCACAACATTTTGAGTAGGATGTTAAAGGGAAAGAAACCATTTTGTGACAAAACACCGTCACAAGAATACCAAGTACCACATTTTAATGAAGAGTTAATGATATTTCATTGTTTCTTATAGTAAAGATAATCTTTCCTTTTTGCATCATTTGATGGTTTTTAGGAATCAACACTGAGTATAAGAATGGCCTTTCTTTGCAACTGCTACCTCATGGCAAACATCACAGCATGAACTAAAATGAACTCAGTTCTGTTGGCACTGTGTATGAAACAGAACCACAGGTAGATACCTGAATTTGGATTCCTTTTTTTTTTTTTTTTTCCATAATTGCAAAAGGAGACTTCCTGCTTTTACACAGAGAAAAGCAATTAACACTTGTGGAGTAGTGGGTAAAACCCACAATTTATTTTCACAGGCATTATCTTATTTGATCTTCACAACAACCTCATGAGGTTGCAATTGTAACATTTAAAAATGAGGAAAACTAGCAATCAGAAGAGATAAATTGTTCAGATCACACTATGGGAAATAAGGAACAGGGACTCAAATCCTCAGGAAATCCTGATTTCTTCATATATCATACAACTTTCTAATCCACATTTGAGATTATAGTGCCTTAATCTCCTACCTGACCTGCCTCACCCCGGATAGATATATGATACTCTCAATCAACAAATAAAGATTAGTTGCTATTTTAACTTTCTAAGTATTACCTTTTTTCACCTAGAATCTGGGAGTAAAATTTTCCTCATATAGTTATCAAACCACTCAATTCTACTAGTTTTGACCATGTAAATTTTTGGAAACAGGACAAAGAGCTTTTAGACTATAAATCCCAATTCTCACTTTTAAATTTAAATTTTATTTATTTTTCAAATTTGTAACACTTTCCATATGCTTCAAAACACAAGGTACAAGAGTTGAAGGGTTAAGAGTCTACCCAGCTTCCCCATTCCATTCTGATAAAGTATTAACAGTTTTCTGTGAACCTTGAATATGTATACTATATACATATAAGCCACAAACATGTATTTATATATGCCTCTGTTAGAAGACAATCCTCCCTGGATTTTTCCATGTTCCTACACAGTCCACGCCTCCAAAAGATGAAACCTAGCATGACATAACATTGGAGACTATCTCCTCTGCACCTTCTAAGCTTGTCTCCTTTCCACTGAAGCCATCAACTCCCATTCAAGAAGCAATAAAACCTTTCCTATCTTCCCTGGGGCCAAAGAGTTAAATTTAGGGACAGAGACCTTCTGTTCCTATCCTAGAAAGAATTTGTTTACTTTCAGAGAAAAAGATAAACTGAGCACTCTACCTCCAGAAAGAAAGATTAGATGTGTCAGCTCCCATAGAAGCTTAGAGATTACTAATTCCTGGGTTCTCTTTCTCCAAACCTTGCCTATAGTCCAGGTATACACATATGGCTCTTACTTTGTTGCTCTGAGGAGAACTGGATAAGAGGGATCTAGTACTACCATGCTACCTTGGCTGCTGTCACTGCTGTGTGGTCTGACTTCTGATTCAGAGCCCTGGTGTTTCTGCAATAAATTATATATACAAGTAGGGTAATATCAGAGACCCTTCAGAGATCTAGACATAACACCTGCTGTCTTATATACATGGTGCTGTACTATATTTTAAACACTTGGTTTATTCCATTTAATATATCCTGAAAAATAATGCAAGAAAAAAAATTTTTTTAGAGAGAAAGAAAAAACACACATGCATGAGTTGGGATGAGGAGAGGGAGAGAGAGAATCTTAAGCAGGCTCCACACCCAGCACAGAGCCTGACTCAGGGCTTGATCTCATGACCCTGAGGTCATGACCTGAGCTGAAATCAATGGTCAGAAGCTTAACTGACTAAACCACCCAGGTGACCCAATGTAAGAAAATGTTAATAGACTAGTAAGTCTGTATATTCTTGATCAATGATATTTTAGGAATACTTTAAATATCTTAACCAAAAAACACTTCTTAACTGGCCATAATGGTCCAAAATTAGATAAATCTTTAAATATTTTGTGTAAAGCTTAATCTAACTTTATATGTTATTCTATTATTAAATTTTTACTAACTTAATCTTTATTCCAAATGCAATTTTCCTATATTCAGAGAATAAACGTTAGCTAAATCTGATCTTTTCTGTTGCCAAAGAAGCAAAGTTCAAATATAATTGCAGATCATTGATCTCAATGAAAACATTCTACATAAAGAACAAATTCAAATGCTTTGAAGAAAAAAATAATAGCATGCGTTTACACATTTTTAAAAAGCAAGCCAAATAAAGCAATATAAATATTCTAAAGTGCAAGTTTTAAGGACATATACAAGTATTTTGGGAAATATAAAAACAATCCAAGTATTATCTACAAATATTTCTTCTTAATTATAAGGCTAAGAAGTGGATTTAGGTAACAAATATCTGACAAGTTAATTGAAATTAACATATTTGAATAAATGTCAGTAAGTTTTGGCTCATCAGTTTATTGGCTAAAAAAATACTGAACTTAAACTCAGAAGAATTATTTATTTATAACTATATTATACACTATATAATATATATACAGCTCTCTCTATATATTTAATATCAGATAATGGTGTCTTAGAAAAAAAAGATAAATCTTTTATGTATATATTTAATATAAAACAACAATGTTTTAGGAAAAAACTTAAGGATATAAGCAAAAATTTAAAAAAAATAACTGTTTAGTTCTGAGTAATGGGATTATGAGGACTTTTTTTTTTTTTTTTTATGAGGACTTTTAGGTGAGGTTTTCATGGCTTTCTATATTTCTCATGCATTCTAAAAATTTCTGTTACTATAATCTAACTAGTTTGTTTTCCCAGTCTTTTTTTTATTTTTTAAGATCTTATTTACTGGGCAGCCCGGATGGCTCAGCGGTTTAGCACTGCCTTCACCCAGGGCGTGATCCTGGAGTCCCAGGATCGGGTCCCACGTCGGGCTTCCTGCATGGAGCCTGCTTCTCCCTCTGCCTGTGTCTCTGCCTATCTCTCTCTCTGTGTGTGTCTCATGAATAAATAAATAAGATCTTTTAAAAAAAATCTTATTTATTCATTCATGTGAGACACAGAGAGAGAGGCAGAGACATAAGCAGAGAGAGAAGCAGGCTCTCTGCAGTAGCCTGATGCAGGATTGGAGCCCGGGACCCTAGGATCATGGCCTGAGCCGAAGGCAGACACTCAACCACTGAGCAACCCAGGCATCCCATGTTTTGCCAGTCTTCTTAAAAATAATAAAAATTTTTAAAAAATAACACTAATAAAAATTCAGTAAGGTCAAAGGGCATAAACTTAATACATAAATAATATACTTCTATCTTTTACATATACATATTATACATACATATACACACATAAAATATCAATATGTATATTCTAGAAGACAATGAAAAAAAGAACCCATTTACAATAGAAACTAAAGAGATAAAATATCTAGCAATACATTTAAGTGTCCAGTCATAAATTTTGAAAGCATTAAAACTCTACTGCACCCAGGACAATTTACACGTTTAATGCAATCCCTATCAAAATACCATGGACTTTCTTCAGAGAGTTACAACAAATTATTTTAAGATTTGTGTGGAATCAGAAAAGACCCCGAATAGCCAGGGGAATTTTAAAAAACAAAACCATATCTGGGGGCATCACAAAGCCAGATTTCAGATTGTACTACAAAGCTGTGGTCATCACGACAGTGTGGTACTGGCACAAAAACAGACACATAGATCAATGGAACAGAATAGAGAATCCAGAAGTGGACCCTCAACTTTATGGTCAACTAATACTCAACAAAGTAGGAAAGACTATCCACTGGAAAAAAGACAGTCAGTCTCTTCAATAAATTGTGCTGGGAAAATTGGACATCCACATGCAGAAGAATGAAACCAGACCACTCTCTTGCACCATACACAAAGATAAACTCAAAATGGATGAAAGATCTAAATGTGAGACAAGAGTCCATCAAAATCCTAGACGAGAACACAGGCAACACCCTTTTTGAACTCAGCCAAAGTAACTTCTTGCAAGATACATCCACGAAGGCAAAAGAAACAAAAGCAAAAACGCACTATTGGGACTTCATCAAGATTAAGAAGCTTTTGCACAGCAAAGGATACAGTCAACAAAACTAAAAGACAACCTACAGAATGGGAGAAGATATTTGCAAATTATGTATCAGATAAAGGGCTAGTTTCCAAGATCTATAAAGAACTTATTAAACTCAACACCAAAGAAACAAACAATCCAATCATGAAATGGGCAAAAGACATGAACAGAAATCCTACAGAGTAAGACACAGACATGGCCAACATGCACATGAGAAAATGCTCTGCATCACTTGCCATCAGGGAAATACAAATCAAAACCACAATGAGATACTACCTCACACCAGTGAGAATGGGGAAAATTAACAAGGCAGGAAACCACAAATGTTGGAGAGGATGCAGAGAAAAGGGAACCCTCTTACACTGTTGGTGGGAATGTGAACTGGTGCAGCCACTCTGGAAAACTGTGTGGAGGTTCCTCAAAGAGTTAAAAATAGACCTGCCCTACGACCCAGCAATTGCACTGTTAGGGATTTACCCCAAAGATACAGATGCAATGAAACGCCAGGACACCTGCACCCTGATGTTTCTAGCAGCAATGTCCACAATAGCCAAACTGTGGAAGAAGCCTCGGTGTCCATCGAAAGATGAATGGATAAAGAAGATGTGGTTCAGGGGATCCCTGGGTGGCGCAGCGGTTTGGCGCCTGCCTTTGGCCCGGGGCGCGATCCTGGAGACCCAGGATCGAATCCCACATCGGGCTCCCGGTGCATGGAGCCTGCTTCTCCCTCTGCCTGTGTCTCTGCCTCTCTCTCTCTATATATATATATGACTATTATAAATAAATAAAAAAAATTTTTAAAAAAGATGTGGTTTATGTATACAATGGAATATTACTCAGCCATAAGAAATGACAAATACCCACCATTTGCTTCAACTGGATGGAACTGGAGGGTATTATGCTGAGTGAAATAAGTCAATCGGAGAAGGACAGACATTATATGGTCTCATTCATTTGGGGAATATAAATAATAGTGAAAGGGAATATAAGGGAAGGGAGAAGAAATGTGTGGGAAATATCAGAAAGGGAGACAGAACATAAAGACTCCTAACTCTGGGAAACGAACTAGGGGTGGTGGAAGGGGAGGAGGGTGGGGGGTGGGGGTGAATGGGTGACGGGCACTGAGGGAGGCACTTGACAGGATGAGCACTGGGTGTTATTTTGTATGTTGGCAAATTGAACACCAATAAAAAATAAATTTATTATAAAAAATAAAAAAAATAAAACTCTACTGCAGGTCACAAAATAAAAGCTAATGTAAAGACATCAGGTTCTGGAATTGAAAGATTCATTATAAAGATGTCAACTGTCCCTAAAATAATTTATAAATTTAATGCCAGTAGGATTTAGTCAGGGAGGGGAAGAAACCAAACAAGATAATTTTAAATGTCATATGTAAACAAAACAAACAAGCAATTCTGAAGACAGAAATATGAAGGGCCTGGACCTTTCAGATATTGTATTATAATACTTTAATAATTACATATATAAAATATATATATTTAAATGAAACAGTCCAAAAATAGACCCAAATATACACACATGAGAGTTTAGTATAAAAGGTAATGTCTTGAATAGTGAGATTCACTAAGAGATTCTCAGTTGTATTGAGACAACTATATAGCCAACTGGATAATATAGAGCTAAATCCATTCTTTATACTAGTTAAATTCCAAACATCAAAGATTTATGTTTAAAACTGAAACTGTTAAAACATTAAGAGAAGAAATACATCCACACAAATAGAAGCTCATCTTTGACAAAGGAGCAAAAGCAATTTAATGAAGGAAGGATATCTAAAACAACTGGACATTCACATGCAAACAAATGAAATTAGACACCAGCTTTATACTTTCACAATAACTCAAATGAATCATAGATCTAAATGTAAAACATACAACTATAAAACTTACAGAAGATAACATAGAAAATCTTGGTGACCTTGAATTTGGCAAAGAGTTTTTAGATACAACACAAAAAGTAAAATCCATGAAAGAAAAAACTGTAAGCTGGATTTCAATATTATTTTTAAAAACCCTGCTTTGTAAAAGACACTGTTAAGAAAATGAAAAAAAAAAACCAAGCCTGAGAGAAAATATTTGCAAGATGTCTAATAAAGAATGTGTATTCAAAATATATAAAAGAAATCTTAAATGGCATTGGGAAAACTAGATAGCTATATGCAAAAGAATAAAACTGGACCACTATCTTATACCATGTACCAAAATAAATTCAAAATGGATTAAAGTCGTAATGTAAGACCTGGAATCATAAAACTCCTACAAGAAAACATAGGCAGTAAGTCTTTGATCTGTCTTAGAAATATTTTGGGGGACTAATCTCCTCAGGCAAAAGCAACACAAGCTAAAATAAACAAATGGGATTGTATCAACCATAAAGCTTTACACAGCAAAGAAAATCATAGCTTTACACAGCAAAGAAAATCATCAGCAAAAAGAAAAGACAACCTACTGAATGGAAGAAGGTCTCAGCAAATTATGTATCTAACAAGAAGTTAATATCCAAAATATATAAAGACCTTATACAACTTAAAATAAAAAAAAAAAAACAAATAACCCAATTAAAAAATACGGAGAGGACTTGAATAGACAATTTTCCAAAAAAGACATACAGATGGCAAACAGATGCATGAAAAGATGCTCAATATCACTAATCAGCAGAGAAATGCAAATCAAAATGACAATATCACCTCATACCTGTCAGATTGGCTATTATCAAAAAAGACAAAAAAAAAAAAAAAAAAAGAAAGTGCTCCTGAAGATATAAAGGATCCCTTGTACACTACTGGTGGGAATGTAAATTGGTTGCAACCACTATGGAAAACTGTATGGAGGTTCCTCAAAAAAATTACAAATAGAACTACCATATGACCTAGCAATTCCATTTCTGGGTATTTATCTGAAGGAAACAAAGACATCAAACTGTAAAAATATATGCACTCCTATATTCACTGCATTATTTACAATAGTCAAAATACAGAAGCAACCTAAGTGTCTATGGATAGATGGATTAAAAAAAAATGTGATACATACACACACACACACACACACACACACACACACAATGCAGTATTACTCACCACAAAATAGAATGAAATCTTACCATTTGAGATAACATGGATGGACCTAGAGTGTATTCTGTTAATTGAAATAAGTCAGAGAAAGACAAATACCATATGATTTCACTTATATGTGGAATCTACAAAACAAAAGAACAAAACAGACTCAAAGCAGGAGGGGTGGAGGGCAAAATAGATGAGGAGGATTAAAAGTCACCAACTCAGAGAGGGAGGTAAAACGGCAGAAGAGTAGAGGATCTCATTTCATCTGGTCTCTTGAATTTAGCTAGATAACTATTAAATCACTCTGAACACCTGTGAATTCAACCTAAGATATAAGAATTCCTGGAATTCTACAAATAGAAAAGAGACTGCTTTTTGCAAGGTAGGAGTATGGAGAAGAGAAAGAAAGGGGATATATTGGAAGATAAACGGCCGTGGAGAGGGAGCCTCTGAAACCTGACTATCAAAAAGTGATACAGTCCTGGGGTACAAAATCAGAATCTTTAGAAATCAACTCCAGTGAGAGACCTCCCTGTGTGAAAGGTGCTCAGTGGTGGGGCAGAATCCTAGGTGACCAAGGGATCCCCGGGGTCACAGAGAGAATGGGGGTGCCTAAGCCAGCAGAGTTCCCAATCACTGGAGCGAGAAACCCTTAACAGTCTGGGAGCCCAGGAGAGAGCTCTCAGCTGAGTTTGCCATAAACCTCAACTACTGCATGATTTGGCAACAGCATCAGTGTGGGGGGCATGAAGGTGTCTTGCAAAGGACAAAAAAGTGGCAGCCCTCTGCCTTCCCCCAGAGGGGAGACAGAGGAGTGGGCACCACCAGGCGACTGCTCTGCATACAAGGGCCTGGCAAAGAACAAGTGTGGTAAATGTGCGACCCTCCACCTTCCCCCAGGAAGATCAGTATATACCACCTGCAAAGTGTGGCATGCACAAAACTGAAGACTGCTTATCCTTAAGAGTTTACTGAAGAAAGGAGACCACAATCTTCAGCTCCAGGGCTGAAGATCTGGGCTTGGCCATTTTTATTCTCATCCTCTAAAGAGGCACAGGGAACCTTCAGGGAATAAAAGTCACATTAAAAAAAAAAAAAAACAGAAACAGCTTACACTGAGCTCAAGCCCCTGGGCAAGGTGGTACACCTCTGCCCAGACAAAGACACCTGAGAACACCTGAGAATCAATGCAGCAGGCCCCTCTCTCAGAAAACTAGCTGGAAGAAAAGGGAACACCAAGTATAGGTAGCACAGGGCACTGCAAAACTCCAGTGCTAGGGGAAAACAGCATATAGAATTCAAGGGTTTTTCTCATGAGTCATTTATATTTCAATTTAAAATTTTCCTTTTCTTGGGACGCCTGGGTGGCTCAGTGGTTGAGCATCTGCCTTCGGTTCAGGGCATGATCCCAGAATCCCTGGATCGAGTCCTACACATCGGGCTCCCCACAGGAAGCTTGCCTCTCCCTCTGCCTATGTCTCTGCCTCTTCTCTACGTGTCTCTCATGAATAAATTTTTTTTTATTTTTCTTTTTTTTTTCCATTTCAACTAGTTTATTTTATCAGCTCTTTGGTTTTAACTCTTTTTTAATTTATTTTTTTAAAGATTTTATTTATTTGTTCATGAGAGACACAGAGAGAGAAGCAGAGACATAGGCAGAGGGAGAGGCAGGCTCTCCATGGGGAACCCAATGCAGGACTTGATCCCCAGACCCCAGGATCATGACCTGAGCCAAATGAAGATGCTCAACCACTGATCCACCCAGGCGTCTCTAAGTCTTTTTTTTTTTTACTTTCATTTTTTATATTTACATTTCATAGATATATTCTTCATTTTTGGCTTCCTTTCACCATATTCAATTTTATTTTTGTACATATAAGTTTTGCTTTCTTTATAGTTTTAGGATTTATTGTCTTCTAACACACAGGACCAAGTGGGTCACCCTGTTTTGTCCACCTGGAAGATTATGCTCTCTCCCCTCCCCTTCTGATTTCTTTTTTTTTTTTTCTTTTTTTTTTTTTTTTTTCTATTTTGGTTTCTGACCTTTTCAGATTTATCTAGTGTGTATTTTGTGTGGACCGTGGTTGATATTTCTGATTTCATTTACTCATTCAGCCATTCTTCTCTGGGCAAAATGAATAGAAGGAAGAATTCACAACAAAAGAAAGAAACAGAGGTAATATTCTCTGCCACAGATCTAATCGATATGGATGTAAGTAAGATGTCAGAGCTGGAATTCAGGATAACAATTACAAAGTTACTACCTGGGCTTGAAAAAAAGCATAAAAGACACTAGAGAATCTCATAGTGTAGAAATGAAATCTAATCAGACCAAAATTAAAAATGCTATGAGATGCAGGTTATATTGGATCTCTAAACAGTTTGGGTAAATGAGGCAGAAGAGAAAGCAAGTGATACAGAAAATAAGTTCATGGAAAGGAAGGAAGCTGAAGAAAAGAGAGAAAAACAATGAATGGACTATGAGGGGAGGCTTTGAGAAATCAATGATGCCATAAAACAAAACAATATTAGAATTACTGGGGTCTCTGAGGGAGAAGAAAGAGAGAGAATGAGATAGAAGGTGTATTTGAGCAAATCATAGCTTAGAATTTCCCTAATCTGAGGAAGGAAATGACATTCAAGTCTAAGAGGTAGAGAAGACCCCTCTCAAAAATCAATAAAAATAGATCAACACCCTGATAAATAATACTGAAACTTGCAAATTTCAGAAATAAAGAGAAAATCCAGAAAGCTCAAGATAAGAACTCCTTAACCTACAGGGGCAAGAACATTAGACTAGCAGCAGACCTATCTACAGAGACATGGCAAGCCAGAAAGGGCTAGAATGACATATTCAAATATTAAATGAGAAAAGCATGCAGCCAAGAATACTTCATCCAGCAAGGCTGTCATTCAGAATGGAAGAAAAGATAAAGAGCTTCCAGGACAGGCCAAAACTGAAAGAATATGTGACTACTAAACCAGCCCTGAAAGAAATATTAAAGGGGAATCCTGTAACCAAAGAGGGAGTCCAACAGTAACACAGACCAGAAAGAAACAGGAATTTTATAGGCAATACAATGGCACTAAATGCATATCTCTCAATAGTTATTCTGAATGTAAATAGGTTAAATGCTCCAATCAAAAGATATAGGGTATCAGACTGGATAAAAAAGCAACCCACCCATATGCTGTCTACCAAAGACTCATTTTAGACCTAAAGACACCTCCAGATTGAAAGTGAAGGGGTAGAGAGCCATTTATCATGCTAATGGACCTCAAAAGAAAGCTGGAGTGGCAATCCTTGTATCAGACAAATTAGATTTTAAACCAAAAAGACTGTAGTAAGGGATGAAAGGGGACACTACATCATACTTAAAGGGTCTATCCAACAAAAATATCTGACAATCATAAATATTTATGCTTCTATCTTGGGAGCAGCCAATTACATCAACCAATAATGACCAAAGTAAGAAAACACATTAATAATAATATAATAATAGTAGGGTATTTCAACACCCCCACACCACAATGGATAGATCATCTAAGCAGAAGATCAACAGGAAACAAGGGCTTTGAATGACACACTGGACCAGATGGATTTCACAGATATAGAGAAAGAGAGCATTCCGCCCTAAAGCACAATATACATTCTTTTCAAGTGCACATAGAATGTTCTCCAGAATAGATCACATTCTGGGTCACAAATCAGGTTTCGACTGATACCAAAAGACTGGGATTCTTCCCTGCATATTTTCAGACCATAATGTTTTAAAACTGGAACTCAATCACAAGAGGAAATCTGGAAGGAACTCAAACACTTGGAGGTAATCCTACTAAAGAACAAATGGGTCAACCGGGAAATTAAAGAAGAATATAAAAAATTCATAGAAACAAAGGAAAATGAAAACACAACTACTCAAAACTGTTGGGATGCAGCAAAGGTGATCCTAAGAGGGAAATAAGTAGATAGCAACACGAGTCTCTCAAAAAAAACAGAAAAGTCTCAAATGCACAAAGTAACCAACCTTACCTAAAGAAGCCAGAGAAAGAACAACAAATAAAGCCTAAACCCAGCAGGAGAAGAGAAAAAATAAAGATTAGAGCAGAACTCAATGAAATAGGGCAGCCCAGGTGGCTCAGCGGTTTAGCACTGCCTTTAGCCCAGGGCATGATCCTGGAGACCCAGCATCGAGTCCCATGTCGGGTTCCCTGCATGGAGCCTGCTTCTCCTTCTGCCTGTGTCTCTGCCCCCCCCCCTTTCTCTGTCTCTCATGAATAAATAAAATCTTAAAAAAAAACTCAATGAAATAGAAACCAAAAGAACAGCAAAACAGATCAATGAAGCTAGAAGCTGGTTGTTTGCAAAAATTAGTAAGATTGATAAACCCCTAGCCAGACTCATCAAAAAGAAAAGAGAAAGGACCCAAATTAATAAAATCATGAATGAAAGAGGAGAGATCATGATCAACATCATGGAAATACAATTTTAAGAATATATTATGAGCAACTATATGCCAACAAATTAGGCAACCTGGAAGAAATGAATACATTCCTAGAAACTTATAAACTACCAAAACTGGAACAGGAAGAAATAGGAAACCTGAACAGACCCATAGCCAGCAAGGAAATTGAAACAGTAATCAAAAATTTCTCAACAAACAAGAGTCTAGAGCCAAATAGCTTCCCAGAGGAATTCTACCAAATATTTAAAGAAGAACTAACACCTATTCCTCTGAAGCTATTTCAAAAAACAGAAATGGAAAGAAAATTTCCAAACTCATTCTATGAGGCCAGCATTACCTTAATCCTAAAACCAGATAAAGACCTCATTAAAAAGTAGAATTACATGGGCAGCCCGAGTGGCTCAGCAGTTTAGTGCCACCTTCAGCCCAGGGTGTGATCCTGGAGACCCGGTATCGAGTCCCACATCAGGCTCCCTGCATGGAGGCTGCTTCTCCCTCTGCCTATGTCTCTGCCTCTCTCTCTTTCTCTCTTTCTGTGTCTCTCATGAATAAATAAATAAAATCTTTTTTACAAAATATGCTTATAAAAAAAGTAGAATTACAGACCAATATCCCTGATGAGCATAGATGCCAAAATTCTCACCAAGATACTAGCCAATAGGATCCAACAGTACATTAAAAGGATTATTTACCACTACCAAGCAGGATTTAATCCTGATCTGGAAGATGGTTCAACATTAGCAAATCAATCAAAATGATACAGCACATTAATAAAAGAAAGGACAAGGAACATATGATCCTCCTAACTGATGCAGAAAAAGCCTTTGACAAAATACAGCATCCTTTCTTGATTAAAACTCTTCTAAATGTAGGGATAGAGGATAGAAGAAACATACCTCAATACGATAAAAGCCATCTACAAAGAGCCCACAGAGAATACCATGCTCAATAGGGAATAACTGAGAGAGTAGCCCTGGTGGCCCAGGGGTTTAGTGCTGCTTTCGGCCCGGGGTGTGATCCTGGAGACCTGGGATCGAGTCCCACATCAGGCTCCCTGTGTCTCTGCCTCTCTCTCTCTCTCTCTCTCTGTGTGTGTGTCTGTCTGTCTGTCATGAGTAAATAAATAAAATCTTAAAAACAAAAAAACTGAGAGCTTTTCCCCTAAGGTCAGGAACACAACAGAGATGTCCACTCTCACTACTGTCGTTCAACACAGTACTAGAACTCCTAGTCTCAGCAATCAGACAACAAAAGGAAATAAAAGGCATTCAAATTGGCAAAGAAGAAGTCAAACTCTCCCTTTGCAGATGACATGATACTGTATATGAAGAACCCAAAAGAATCCAACCCCCAAATTGCTAGAAGTCATACAGCCATTCAACAATATGGCAAGATACAAAATCAATGCACAGAAATCAGTTGCATTTCTACACACTAACAATGAGACTGAAGAAAGAGAAATTTAAGGAATCGATCCCGTTTACAACTGCATCCAAAACCATAAGATACCTAGGAATAAAACTGACCATAGAAGTAAAGAATCTACAAAATACTTATGAAAGAAATTGAGAAAGACACAAAGAAATGGAAAAACATTCCATGCTAATAGGTTGGAAGAATAAATATTGTGAAAATGTCTATGCTACCGAGAGCAATCTGCTCATTCAATGTCCCCATCAAAATAACATTGACATTTTTTACAGAGCTGGAACAAATAATCCTAAAATTTGTATGGAACCAAAAAAGACCCCAAATAGCCAAGAAATGTTGAAAAAGAAAACCAAAGCTGGAGGCATCAAAAAGCCTGACTTCAAACTGTATTTAAAATCTGTAATCATTAAGACAGTATGGTACTGGCACAAAAACAGATACATCAATCAATAGAACAGAATAGAGAACCCAGAAATGGACCCTCATCTCTATGGTCAAATAATCTTTGACAAAGCAGGAAAGAACATTCAATGGAAAAAGGACAGCCTCTTCAATAAATGGTACTGGAAAATTGGACAGCCACACACAGAAGAATGAAACTGGACCATTCTCTTACACCATACACAAAGATAAACTCAAAATGATGAAAGATGTAAATGTGAGATAGAAAACCATCAAACTCCTAGAGGAGAACAGAGGCAGAAACTTCTTGCAAGACATGTATATAAAGGCAAGGGAAACAAAAACAAAAATGAACTATTGAGACTTCATCAAGATAAAAAGCTCCTGCACAGCAAAGGAAACAGTCAACAAAACAGCAGCCTTAGGATAAAGAAGATATTTGCAAATGACATATCAAATAAAAAGCTATTATCCAAGATATATGAAGAACTTATCAAACTCAACACCCAAAAACAAATAATCTGGTCATGAAATGAGTGGAAGACATGAACAGACAATTCTCCAAAGAAGATATACAAATGGTCAAGAGATACATGAAAAAATGCTTCACATCACTTGGCATCAGGGAGATACAAATCAAAACCATAATGAGATACCACCTTCCTGGTAAAATTAATGGCTAAAATTAATAGGAAACAACAAACGTCGGTGAGGCTGTGGAGAAAGGGGAATCCTTTTACACTGTTGGTAGGAATCCAAGCTGGAAATGCAAGTCACTCTGGAAAACAGAAGGTCCTCAAGAAGTTAAATATAGAGCTATCCTACAGCCTAGCAATTGCACTACTAGGTATTTATCCTGAAGATAAAAATGTAGTGATATGAAGGGGAACCTGTACCCCAATGTTCATAGCTGCAAGGTCCACAATAGCCAAACTATGGAAGAAGCCAAAATGTCCATCAACAGATGAATAGATAAAGATGTAGTATTACTCAGCCATCAGAAAGGATTGATACGTATCATTTACATTGATGTGGATAGAACTGGAGGGTATTATGCTGAGTGAAATAAGTCAATCATAGAAAGACCATTATCATATGGTTTCACTCATATGTGGAATATAAGAAACAGCACAAAGGATCATAGGGGAAGGGAGGGAAAATGGAATGGGAAGATTTCAGAGAGGAAGACAAACCAGGAGAGACTCTTAACTCTAGTAAACAAATTAAAGGTTGTTAGAGGGGAGAAGGGAGTTGGGGTAATTGGGTGGTGGGGATTAAGGAAGACACACAATATGATGAGCACTGAGTGTTATATACAACTGATAAATTATTGAACACTATATCTGAAACTAATGATGTACTATATGTTGGTGAATTGAATTTAAATTTTTTTAAAAAGGTATAAACACTCAGTTATAAAATAAAGTCAAAGAAAAATCCATTGGTTTGATGAGAATCTACAAAATCATGAGTTTCTTGATCTGTCCCTGGTATCATAATGTGTAAGAACTGCCTATTCCAGGATTTCTCTAGAAGCTGGCAAGAGTCCTGAACCCGCTGTCATTTCTATCTTGCTGGCCTGACAGGGTTGAGAAGATACTAGCCTTGGACCCACTTTCCTTTCTTACCTAATGTTTTCCTACCAGAATGCTCTGGGTTGCAATTGCCATGAGTTGGAAACAGTTTGCATTTACAAGTATAAATTTATTCATCCTTTTAACTTATGTAAGGCTTTTGTACCCAATTATCAATTCTTTAAAATAAGACACTAAATTTTGGTTTTCTACTGTCATGTGAGAACATTAGGACCCAGAAAAACATCATTGTGTGAGGAAAATAAAGTGCTGCAGCAAAGAAAATAAAAAATAAAATCTTGGAGATACAACATCCAAGATGGTGACAGTAGTCAACAGTATCATAATAACTTTACATGGTGACAAATGGCAATTGGGACTTATCGTTGGAATAATTTTGCAATGTATAAAAATTTAAAATCACTACCATATACACCAGAAATGAATAGGATATATGTCAATTATACTTCAGTAAAAAATAAAATTAAAAATTAAGAAATAAAGAGTCTTGGTTGTCAAAAACAAGACTTCCAACAATAAGAAAACAACCCCATTAAAATATGGGCAAAAGATGGGGTGCCTAGGTGGCTCAGTCAGTATAAGCATCCAACTCTTGATTTTGGCTCAGGTCATGATCTTAGAGTTGTGAGATCAAGCTCCATGTATGGCTCCATGCTCAGCAGGGAGTCTGCTTAAGATTCTGTCTCTCCCTCTCCCTCTGCCCCACCATCCCTCTAAAATAAAGAAATAAATCTTTAAAAATAAAATAAAATAAATATGTGCAAAAGATCTGGATACTCTACCAGCGAAAATACACAGATGGAAAATAAGGATATTAAAAGATGCCAAACATCATATGTAATTAAGGAAATTACAAATTAATACAATGAGATACCACAACAACTGGAATGGCTAAAATCTGTTTTTAAAATGGACAATAGTAAATGCTGACAAGGGTGTGGAGCAATGAGAACTCATTCATTGTAGGTGTGCGTGCAAAAATGGTACAGCCACACTGGAAGACAGTTTGGCAGCATCTTATAAATTTGAACATAATTCCCCCATATGATCACACCCCTAAGTATTTACCCAAATTAGTTGAAAACTACATCCATACAAAAAAAGCTACACACTAACATTTATAGAAGCTTTATTCATAATTACCAAAACTTAGAATCAACCAAGACGTCTTCAATAAGTGAATGTATAAACATACACTGGTATAACCATATAATGGGATACTATTCAGTGATAGAAAGAAATGAGCCATCCAGAAGAAATGAACAGATATTTCCCTGAAGAACACATCCAGATGGTTAACAGACATGTGAAAAGATGCTCAACATCACTCATCATCAGGGAAATACAAATTAAAACTACAGTGAGATATCACTTCACACCTGTCAGAATGGCTAAAATCAAAAACACAAGAAACAAGGGTGCCTTGCAATCAAGCCCTATGTAGAGAGCTCCATGCTGGGCATGGAGCCTGCTTAAGATTCTCTCTTCCTCTCTCTCTGCTCTTCCCCTCAACACTCTCCCAAAATAAATAAATAAACACAAGAAACAAGTGTTGGCAAGTATGTGAGAAAAAGGAACCATCATTTACTGTTGGTAGGAATGCAAACTCATACAGCCACTCTGGAAAACAGTATGGAGGTTCCTCAAAAAGTTAAAAATAGAACTACCCTACGTTTTAGTAACTACACTACTAGGCATTTACCTAAGAGATACAACTACAAACACTCATTCAAAAGGATACATGCCCCCCTGATATTTATTGCAGCATTATTTACATGAGCCAAATTATGGAAACAGTCTGTGTCCATCCATAGATGAATAGATAAAGATTGGTATATATATACAATGGAATGTTATTTTATCCATAAAAAAGTATGAAATCTTGCCATTTGCAACAACATAGAGCTAGAGAATATAATGCTAAATGAAATAAGTCAGTCAGAGAAAGACAAATACCATATGATTTCAGTCATACGTAGAATTTAAGAAACAAACCAAAAAAAAAAAAAAATGAGCAAAGGAAAAAAAAGAGAAACAAACCAAGAAACAGACTCTTAACTATAGAGAACAAATTGATGGTTACCAGAGGTGAGGTAGGAGGAAAGACAAGTAAAATAGGTAATGAGGATTAAGGGAGTGCACTTGTGATGAGCACTGGGTGATGTACAGAATTACTGAATCAATATATTGTACACCTGAAACTAATATAGCACTGTATGTTAACTACGCTGGAATTAAAATTTTTTTTAAAAATGAGCGATCAAACCATGAAAAGACATAGAAGAACCTTAAATACATGTTGCTAAGTAAGAGAAGTTAATCTGAAAATCTACATCTGTATTATTCCAACTATATGACACTCTGGAAAAGGCAAAACTACAGAGACTGTAAAAAGATGAGTGGGAGGGATAAATAGGTGAAGTATGAGATTTTTTTAGGCTAATGAAACTATTCTGTTTGATACCATAATGGTGAATATGTGTCATTACACATTTGTCAAAATTCACAGAACTGTACAACAGAAAGCCTGAATCCTACTGTAAACTAGGTGCTTTTGTTAATAAGGTACTGATACTGGTTCATTGATTATAACAAATGTACCATACTAATGCAAAGTGTTAACAATAAGGGAAACTGAGTAAAGAAGAGAAGAGAGTCATACCAGAATTCTCTGCACTATGTGCTCAATTTTCTCTGAATCTAAAATTACTCAAAAAAAAAAAAAAAGAAAATTAAGGGGCACCTGGGTGGCACAGTTGGTTGGGCATCCACTTCTTGGTTTTGGCTCAGGTTATGATCTCAGAGTCATGAGGTCAAGACCCACATCAGGCTCTGCACTTAACACAAAGTCTAATTGTCCTTCTCCCATCCTCTATTCCCCTCCCCACTGATCATACTCATGCATGCTCTCTAAAATAAATACAATCTTTTAAAAAATAGTCCAGTCTCCTCTAAATTGGAAGAGTAAGAGACTAGTAGTAGTGTGTGTACACTCATCACTATATCTCAAATAGAGTTAATTCCCAGCACCATGGGGAGAAATTTACAAATTGCAGAACCTAGGTTTGACTAACTAATTCTTCTCTTTAGTCAAGTTGTTAAGGACAAAAACTCTAAAACTAGAAAAAATGGAGGAAGAGCTAAGAGCAGAGTAGTAGGAGGACCCTAGGCTTGCCTCATCTCTCAAACACAGCTAATGAAACTATTATATAAAGATCAAATCATTCTAAATACCCAAGAAATCTGAGGACTGACAGAACAAACTGTACAAATAGAGGGAGAGAAGAGGACATATCATAGAAGGTAGGAGATGCAGAGATGTGGTTTGGGGAGAGAAACAGATCATGGGTGCTGCAGAGGGGACAGAGCCCTGCTCACAGATAGGAGGGAGAGGGAGAGACAGACAGACAGAAAGGAGTGCACAGGAGATTGCATTAGGAAAACACTTCCCCAGAGCCACTGACTGGGAAAACTGATTTTTGTGAATTTTTACAACCAGTGGGACTCAAAAGACTGGAGCTTTAGCTATCCACAGCAAAGCCGGTATGGAGCCTGGCAAGCACTGAAGTTCTCCTGTAGAGAAGGAGATCAGATAGCCTGTGATCTGAGGATGGCCTGGGATGCACTGGGAGAGACAGTTCTCCTTCTTGGAGCACATCTGGGAGAGCATCTTTTCTTCCTCTGTGTCTCAGCATAGCTGCAAAGACACCTTCTGAGGGAAGCTAATCTGGACACTGGCTCTTTGCTATGTTTTACACCAAACTCCAAACCCCCGCACTTTGGCGTATCTACCCTTTGGGACAAACCTGCATCACCCCCAGCACAGTGAGACCCTCTCCTGGAGAACCAACACAGGTCCCTGCTGCACCAGGTCTCTAAAGTTTGGAGTTTTAAAATTCATCCCACCTGCCTATGATAGACCCCAAGGTGCACTATATGATCAGGTTGACAGGCAAGACACAGACAGGGTAAAGGTAGGGATTTGAGGGATGCCTGGGACACACTAAGGGGAGATTCTCTGCTCTTCTGGGAGGGGTTCCTGGACAGTGACAGGCTTGAACTCCCATCTCTAGGGATAAGGGAGGGGCCTGGCCCCATTTCCCTCCCCTACCCCTCAGCATAAACTAATTTCAGTAAGCAGCAAAGTGCCAAAAGTGGTAGCCTAAATGGTTTATGCCAAACCCATTCCCTCTGCTCTGCTGGTGCTGCTTTCTTGGGCAAGTGTGCCTAAGAACCAGTATGGCAGCCCCTTCCCAAGAAGACCAGCACAAACCCCCCACCCCCTACGTACCACATCTACCAACCATAAAGTTCCACAAAGTTTCCACTCTAGTGGAAATAGCATCAGGTCTCTTTTAACAAGCAGATCAGAATACAACTAGTTAAAACTCACCACACTCTGGCCAAGGTCCAAACACTCCCCAATGCAGGCAAGATGTAACTGTGCAGAAAACTGACCTGAGGAAAAGAGGTGCCAAAACACAGTAGCCCAGTGCACACTCTGAAACACTTACTAAAGCACCAGGCCCTGGACAGTATAGGACTTCTTCTTCATAAAACCATTACTCTCAGTAACAGTAAATATAACAGGCTTTCCTAACACAAAGAAGACAGAAACCTGGACAAAATGCCAAGACAGGGATCCCTGGGTGGCGCAGCGGTTTGGCGCCTGCCTTTGGCCCAGGGCGCGATCCTGGAGACCCGGGATCGAATCCCACATCGGGTTCCCGGTGCATGGAGCCCGCTTCTCCCTCTGCCTGTGTCTCTGCCTCTCTCTCTCTCTCTGTGACTATCATAAATAAATAAAAAAAAAATAAAAAATAAAAAAAAAAAAAATGCCAAGACAGAGGACCTAAAAGGAAGAACAAAAAATGGTCATGGCCAGGAATCTAATCAAAACAGATATAAGTAATATGTCTGATCCAGAATGTAAAGCAACAATCATAAAGATACTACCTGGGCTTGACAAAAGTATAGAAGATACCAGGGATACCCTTACCGAAGAGACAAAAGACCTAAAACCTAGTCAGGCCAAAATGAAAACTGTAATAACTGAGATGCAAAACTGACTGGATGGAAGGACCACAGGATGGAAGAAGCAGAAGAACAAGAAAGTGATACAGAAGATAAAATTATGGAAAATAATGAAGCTGAAAATAAAAATATTAGATCACAAATGTAGACTTAGGGAATTCAGAGACTCCATAAAACATAATAATATTTGTATCATAGAAGTCCCAGAAAAAGAAGAGAGAGAAAGGGGGCAGAAGGTTTATTTGACCAGATGGACTTAACAGATATATTCGAAACATTTAGGCCCAGAGCAGCAGAATACACATTCTTTTCAAGTGCACATGGGCCCTTCTCCAGAATCGATCACATACTAGTTCACAAATCAGGCTGAATGAGTACAAAAAGACTGAGATCATATTTTCTGATCACAATGCTATAAAACCTGAAGTCAACCAAAAGAAAAAAACTTGGAAAGACCACAAGTACATGGAGGCTAAAGAACATCCTACTAAAGAATGAATGAGTAAGGGCGCCTGGGTGGCTCAATAGGTTAAGCATCTGCTCCTGATCTCAGCTCAGGTCTTTGTTTTGTTTGTTTTTTTAAAAAAAGATTTTATTTATTCATTCATGAGAGACCCAGAAGAGAGATAGGCAGAGGGAGAAACAGGCTTCCTGTGGGGAGCCCGATGCAGGACTCAATCCCAGGACTCTGGGACCACAACGTGAGCTAAAGGCAGATGTTCAACCACCAAGCCAGGCAGGCATCCTGATCTCAGCTCAGGTCCTGACCTCAGAATTATGAGTTCAACCCCACATTGGGCTCTACTTAAAAAAGAAGAATAAAAAAATGAATGGGTCAATCAGGAAATTAAAGAATAAAAAAAAATACATAGAAATAATGAAAGTGAAAGACGATGGCCCAAAACCTTTGGGATACATCAAAAGGGTCCTAAGAGGAAAGTATATAGCAATACAGACCTACCTCAAGAAGCAAAATCTCAAATATGCAACCTACACTTACATCTAAAGGAGCTAGAAAAAGAAAAACAAATGAAGCCTAAAGCAAGAAGAAGGGAAATAATAAAGATGAGAGCAGAAATAAATGAAATAGAAACAAAAAGAAACACACCAATGAAAACCAGGAGCTGAGTCTTTGAAAAAATTAACAAAATCATAAAATTAAGAAAATTTATCAATATAAACCCCTAGCCAAGAAAAAAGACACAAATGAATAAAATCATGAATGAAAGAGGAGAGATCACAATCAACACAACAGAAATATAAACAATTATAAGAGATTATGAAGTTGCAGAGGTGGTTCAATATTTGTGAATCAATTGTGATATACCACATTAATAAAAGAAAGGATAAGAACCATATGATCCTCTCGATATAGAAAAAGCATCTGACAAAGTACAGCATTCCTTCCTGATAAAAACCCTCAACAAAATAGGGATAAATGGAATATACCTCAACATCATAAAGGCTATATATAAATGATCCACAGCTAATATCATTCTCAATGGGGAAAAAATGAGAGCTATGGTCAGGAACAAGACAGAGGTGTCCACTCTCACCACTGTTATTTAACATAATGGAAATTCTAGCCCCTCAGCAAACAGACAACAACAACAAAAGGCATCCAAATTGGTAAGGAAGAAGTCAAATTCACTATCTGCAGATGACATGACACTCTATGTAGAAAACCCATAAGACTCCACCAAAAAAACTGCAAGAACTAATATACAAATTCAGTAAAGTCACAATATACAAAGTCAATGTACAGAATTCTGTTGCATTTCTATATGCCAATAATGAAGCCCTAGAAAAAGAAATCAAGGAATCAATCCCATTTACAATTACACCAAAATAATAAGATACTTAGGAATAAACCTAACCAAAAAGGTAAAAGATCTGTACTCTGAAAACTACAGAACACTGATAAAAGACATTAGAGACGGCATAAAGAAATGGAAAAAACATTCCATGCTCAGAGATTGGAAGAACAAATATTGTTAAAATGTCTACACTACCCAAAGCAATCTATACATTTAATACAATCTCTATCAAAATACTCACCAGTATTTTTCACAGAATTCGAACAAACAATCCTAAAATGTGTATGGGACCACAAAAGACCTCGAATACCCAAAGCATCATAATTCTGAACCTCAAGTTATATTACAAAGCTACAGTCATCACGACAGTATGGTACAGACACAGAAACAGATACACAGATCAAAGGAACAGAATAGAAAACCCAGAAATGGACTTACAACTATATTGTCAACTAATCTTCAACAAAGCAGGAAAGAATATCCAATGGAAAAAATACAGTTTCTTCAACAAATGCTGTTGGGAAAACTGGACAGCAATATGCAGAAGAATTAAACTGATCACTTACACCATACCCAAATAAAATTCAAAATGGACAAAAGACCTAAATGTGAGATAGGAAACCATCAAACTCCTAGAGGAGAACATAGGCACTAACCTCTTTGACCTCAGCCATAGCAACTTCCTACTAGATACATCTCTGGAGGCAAGGGAAAGAAAAGCAAAAATTAACTATTGGGACTTCATCAAGATAAAAAATTTCTGCACAGCAATGGAAACCATCAACAAAACTAAAAGGCAGCCTACACAGTGGGAGAAGGTATTTGCAAATTGCATGTCTGATAAAAGATTAATATCCAAATTCTAAAAAGAACTTAACAAATTCAACATCTAAAAAACAATCAAAAAAAAAAAAATAAAAAATAAAAAATAAAAAATAAAAAACAATCCAGTTAAGAAATGGGCAGAAGGCATGAATAGACATTTTCCCAAAGAAGACATCCAGATGGCTAACAGACATGAAAAGATGTTTAACATCACTCATCATCAGGGAAATACAAACCGAAACTGCAATATCTCATACCTATCAGAATGGCTAAAATTAACAACACAGGAAACAACAGTGTTGGCAAGGATGCAGAGAAAGGGGAACCCTCTTACACTGTTGATGAGAATGCAAACTAATACAGCCACTCTGGTAAATGGTATGGAGGTTCCTCAGAAACTTAAAAATAGAACTACCCTAAGATTCAGCAATTTCACTACTAAGTATTTACCCAAAGGATACAAAAATACTGATTTGAAGGGTTACAGGTGCCCCAGTATTTATGGCAGCATTAACAACAGGTAAATTATAGAAAGAACCCAAATATCCATCAACTGATGAATGAATAAAGAAGATATGGTAGATATATACAATGGAATATTACTCAGCCATCAAAAAGAATGACATCTTGCTATTTGCAACAATATGGATGGACCCAGAGTGTATTATTATGCTAAGAAAAAAAGTCAGTTAGAAAAAGACAAATGCTGTATGATCTCACTCATCTGTGTAATTTAAGAAACAAAACAAATGAACACAGGAGCAAAAAAGGAGAGGCAAACCATAAGACAGACCTTATAGAGAACAAAACTGAGGATTGATAGAGGAAGGTGGGCGGAGGATGGGCTAGACAGGGGATGGGTATTAAGGAAGGCACTTGTTATGCTGAGCACTGGGTGTTATATGTAAGTTATGAATCACTAAATTACATATTTAATGAAACTAATATAAGACTGAAACTAATATTACACTGTATGTTAACTGGAATTTAAATAAAAATTTGAAAATAAATAAATAAACCTGGAAAAATGTATAAATAAACAAAATCTCTAATTTTCTAAATGAATAGATGCCTTCAAAACTATGGTATAAGACCACAGTAAAACTCAAATTCTACAATTCTGAAGAGAAAAGATAAATTTGACCAGATAATTCTTTAAGGAATAGGGAAATTCAGGGGTGCTTTGGTAGTTCAACTGGTGAAACATCCAACTCTTGATTTCAGCTCAGGTCATGGTCTCAGGGTTGTGAGATCAAGCCCTGCATGGGGCTCTGCACTCAGGGCAGAGTCCCCTTGAAATTTTCTCTCTCTCTCTCTCTCTCTCTGCCCTCCTCTTCCTCTTGTGAGCTTTCTCTCTCAAATAAGTAAAATCTTAAAAAAAAAAAAAAAGAATAGAGAAATTTAGATGATAAATGACAACTTGGGGGGAAATGTAGTTTGTTTCTCCTTCATATAAAGAAGGTATCTAAGACACCTGGATGACTCAATGTGTTAAGTCTCTGACTCTAGGTTTTGGCTCAGATTGTGATCTCATGGGATAGACTGCCTACTCAGCAGGGAGTCTGCTTGAAGATTCTCTCCCTCAGGCCCTCCCCTCACTCACTTGCATGTGTGCTCTCTAAAATAAATCTTTAAAAAAAAAAAGTATCAGAAGCTAATACAGTTCAAATATGACAGAAAAATGGGCACAAGATTCCAAATCAAATTCCAAATGTTCAGGTCCATTTCAATGAATAGTATGCAACTACAAAAGAGTACAGGACAGGGAAACTGCTTGCTAGGCACTAGATATTTCAAATTGATGGTTTTAGCACATAAAAGTAGGATGACAAATTGAAAGGTATCGTTTTTCCTCATGGTTATTTGGAAGGTGTAGCTAGGATATGGCACACTATTAAACACAGTTCTTCAACATTCTAAATATCACTACAGAGAATTTTTGTAATATATTCCAAAGTCATTTTTCTTACATTTTAAATTAAAATGGGGACATTGGCTTTTTGCAATTTTATTTCCTTGACATTTATTTCCCCCCCAACTCAGTTTCTTTTTCCCATAAGTGCTGGTGTTGTGTAAGGTGCTACCTGGATAACCTGTATGTTGACTATACCTACATCTGTACTCCTCAGTTCAAAATCCCACAGCTGCCTATTGGAGACTCACATCCGATGGGCATTCCCCTTGTTAAAGTCAACTCCTCTTCCCCTGTAAATCTGTTCTTCTTCCTTGCCTACTTCAGATGTTGGTCAGAGAGGATTCAGGGTTGAGTAGGATTGGAAAGACAGAAAAGAAGAGATTAGGGATTAATTTCAAGTTTGTAGTTTTGCTGACTGTTACCAAATTAGCTCTTACCAAATCCAGTTAATTTCACCTTCTAAGCATTAAAAAGAAAATCTCCTCTTTGCTATCTCTATTTTACCTCCCTAAATCATATAATAGACACACAATGATTTCTATGTGTGCTTGGACTTCACAAATCTATCTCATGTCCACCAGAAAGAGCTTTCGAGTACTAATCTGATTATATCACTTATCTACCTACAATCCTCTGTGGAGCAATCACTTGTTGAGGTGGTCAGGACAGTGAGCCATATTTAACAATCAAGCCTTTATTCACTCACTGTGGTAGTACAAGCCAGGGGCCAAAAGTGAGGCAACAGTTCTACAATATTCTATTCCTTGCCCCACCCACCATTGGCCAGCATTAGGCAAAAGTCAAGGGGGTGCAGTGCAGGTGCAGGGGAGCATCTCATTTAAAGGAGCCCCAAACAAAGGCTCTTGACTCTATGAACTCATGGGCTGAGGAGAAAGAAAGGGAGAAGAGCCAGAAGAGGAAAGATACTAAGTGGAGAAAAGTGCCTCAATCAAAGACCCCTGATAAGGAGGTCTTAGCAGAAGCACCTGGGAGGTGCCTCTGTCAAGGTCTTTTCTTATAATGAGGCCTCTGAATGGAGACACTTGAGCTAAAAATACAGGTTACATAGGAGCATGTCTGGCCTATGTCCCTAAATCTTGGACCTCAATTTTCTCTATAAAACTGCAATGCACTGGATATGCACCGAGTCTGGTGTGGGTAGGGCACCTTTACCCTATGAGTCCTTCCAGACAAAGCCTGTAATTGCCTGTGGGCAGGACTCATAGGCCACATAAGTATTCTGGCCTGGAGCTAACCTCCTCACCCTTCAGGGCCTACCCCAAAGCCTTAACTTCTTCTCATGGTAAACAAAGATCCCTTCCATTTGACCCCCATACCTACTTTTCTGCTGTCATCTCCTGTTTCCCATTTCATACTCCAGTAAAAACTGCCCCTGCCCGCCCCACCTCCAGGGGTGCCTGGATGGCTCAGTCAGTTAAATGTCTGCTTTTGGCTCAGGTCATGATCCTGGGGTCCTAGGATGGAGTCCCAAGTCAGGCTCCCTCTTCAGCAGGAAGTCTGCTTCCCCCTCTGCATCTTCCCCTGCTCATTCTCTCTTTCTCTAATAAATCAATAAAATCACTAAAAAAAAAAAAAAAAAAAAAAGTATTAAAAAAAAAAAACTACTCCCCCAAACTATTCTAACCTCCATGCCTTTGGTCACAGTTTCCTCTGCTTTCCCCACCTTCTGTTTCTTCACCAAGCAAACTGCCACTTATCCTTTAAGACTCATCCCAAATGCCACCTCCACCAGGAAGCATTCTTAACAAATACCCACCCTCATTCTAGACACAGGTAACTCTTCCCTGTGCTGTGGATCCTTAAGCGCTCAGGCATACAAACTTCTACCAATTTACTTACTACACAGTATTTTCTGTTTCTGTATGTCTGTGTAACAAAACACTAAATTCCTAGAGAACAGAAGCCATATCCTTTTCTATTCTGTATCCCCAGTGCCTAACAAGTATCTGGCACATAGCAGGAACACGAGGAATCATCTATTTGTGGAATTAGTGTTCTATGAATCAGCATTAACACAGCACTAGGAACAGGACACTACAGCAGGATTGAATAACACAAGCCCCACAAGCTAACCAGTTCCCAGCACGGGCAGCCTCTCCACACTAAGGCCCTACTGTTTCAAAACCACCTTGTTGTCAGGTTATCCAACATGGACCTGCTGGTCCAGGATTTGCCATCAAACTTCTCAAAGACAATCTTAGTACCTAAGGATAACATCCTTATCCTTCAAAGAATCTCCTTTCTCTATCTCTTCAACCCTCATATCTGGCTCTAAGACTATCATCAGATACCTGCTGTAAAAACAGCAGAAACCAGTAGCTTCCCGAGAACAAGTATCATATCTACTACTGGGGCTTTTTGCTAAGCCTTTTTATGACCCCAATCCTCAAGCCAGCCAGCCACCCTTCTTTAAGGGAAAAGCCTCTATGCAGCCTAACAGTTTTTTGGAATTCATCTCGAAAAGACCACCATTCACTTCTTACAATTGGCTTCGTAGTCTACAGGCCTCAGATTCCATGGTTGTCAGGAATTTCTAAAAACTTTTCATTTATATATGATGTGTACTGGAACATTTAAAAGTGTCCACTAGCAAAGTGATAACTACAACTTTTCACCTGTAAGTTCTGAGTTTCCTATCATTTAACTTTCACCCAATTTTTATGGGAATCCAGTCAGAGAGTAGAAGGAAGAGGAGAGCCAAGCAGAAAACAAAGATACTCAATGTCAGCAAAGGTCTTAGTGGCCAGCAGCCCTAACACAACATTAAACTGGAAAGATTCATGTAAACTTGTGTCCCTAATGAAGTCATGGCTTCAAACTTTGTCACTGAAGAGGTAATCAGACTTCATCCAGGAGGAGACTGCACAAATGGACTTCACATAGGCCTAAATCCTAGGCTTCCAAATTCCATGTCAGGAAAGTTAAATTTAGATATTCTCTCTCTCTGTTTCTCTCTCTGTCTCACTCTCTGTAAACACTAAGACGTGTTCTGGGACTACTGGCGCTGTTTCTGCACCTACTGAGTAGACACAGAACTACAGACCCCAGAAAAATCAAACTGGGATGAGAAGCATGCCAGATATTTTAAAAATCCCAGTGAGAATAGCAAAGATTAGCTTCTTACCTAGTAAAATCCTTACTCCACAGGTATATTCAAAAGCAAAAGCAATACTATGATCATGTGATTGTGTTCTCTCCTACTTTTATACAAAGATATTTTTGTATCCTTTGCCATTCAAGACATTTTAGATCCTCTACGTAGGGAAAAGACAGATCAGTAATTTTGTGTGAAATTAATGCCTACAAATGTAATGTTAAAACCCTAAAATATTTTAATGGATTGTGATTGCCTAAAATGAAATCAAGAGATAAATAATAAATCAATGAGTACCCCCTGTACTTACAAGAGAACATGGGCAACGATGGCATTCACATCAAACAAGACATCAGTAGGGAATTCTCTAAGTAAGATGTTGCCCCTATTAAAAAAATTTAAAAAGCATTACAGAAATATTTCCTTGGAATTCACTTTTCTTGTCTCTCCAATACGGTAGGTTATAAGTCCTTTGAGGTTTCAGCCTTGGTATTTATCCATTATCTCATGCACCTACCAGCATGCTGACTGTAAAACACACACAAATATTTATTGAATATACACTCACTAAATATGTTGACTTTGAAGAGCTTAGGCTCTGGGCTAGGCAAAAAGATTGGGAAAACACAGGAGTCTCAACAAGGCTTCCTACCATACTCCCAGTCACATACACATACATTCCCTAAATGGGCTGGGGAGGAGACAAGTAGGAGAGAGAAAGAAGTGTCCTCAGCAGTTGATCTCTGAGGAGAGAGACTCTGCCCCCACTTCTCAGGCCAAATCCCAACAGTTTGAGAAAAAGACTTTGAGAAACCTCAGAGACTAGCAGATCAAAATGCAGGGGAATCTGTAACTGGGACATTGGCAGATCTCTCAAAAATACATTTCCTTCACACCCAAATATGGACATGACAGATCTACTCAAAACACTAAATTTGTTAAGTGCTTACTTTCCCAGCACTTACAGTAGGAGTTTACATAAGAATTCTCACGTAGGGGCAGCCCCGGTGGCACAGCGGTTTAGCGCCGCCTGCAGCTCAGGGCCTGATCCTGGAGACCCTGGATAGAGTTCCACATCAGGCTCCCTGCATGGTGCCTGCTTCTCCCTCTGCCTGTGTCTCTGCCTCTGTGTGTGTGTGTGTGTGTGTGTGTGTCTATGAATAAATAAATTAAAAATCTTTAAAAAAAAAAAAGAATTCTCACGTAATATTCAAAACAAGCCTGTAAGGTAGGTTTTATAGCTATTTTATCTCATTTCATAGATAAGGAAGGTAAAGTGCAGGTAACAAATCTATGACTTAGACTGTTTGCTAAACTTCATATGGCCTTCACTGCATAAAGCTTTATTCTGGCTTAGTGATATGTTATACATTTTAATATTCTAGAAGTACAGCTTTGTATCTATCACACTCAAAAAAATACTTTACCTGAATAAATATGCTTTCATCAAATCCTCTTCTTTTCCACAGTATCTTGATGTTTCTTCTTTGACACAATTAACCTTTAAAAGATTATATTTAAGGTTTAGAGTATATATCAAAAGGTCAAGTTTCTTGGTTAGAGAAACAGTAGTTTGTCTCCAGGTCAAATTTTTTATTTTACTTTTCTTTCTGATTTATATCCTATAATTGCTCATTTATTCAAGTGCTCAAGGTAACCCAGAGAAAGAAATTGTTTCCACATCTAAGAGTTATATTTAATTATACTTAAGAGTTTACATGTAATTCAATCTTATAGAACAAGTAGGAGGTAACCAGGTAGAAAAGGAAAGAAACAATAAGGCAGGACAAAAAAATCATGAGCAAAAGCCAAGAAGCAGAAGTAAGTTGCAAGCTGGGAGCATGAAAGCATCTCAGCATCTGGAATACAGATACTGCTGGTTTCTTATCCAAAATCCATCCTTCCTTTTTGTTTTACTAACAGAACTTCCCTAAACACAAGTGCCTCAATGAAAGAATTTTCCAGACGCCCCAACAGCTACAGATGGCCCAATAGTGTTAGAAGTTACTGGGGTTGGATTCCAGACGGTTCTTAAAATGGAGCTGACTTATACTCTTTTCCCACTTCTTCCTGACAAAAAAACAGACAAGGCAGCTGAGGACCAGCAATAATCATGGACCATAAAGCATCTTTAAAGGAGAAACCCTTGCTGAGGATGGTAAAACAAAGAATGAACCTGAGTCATTGATGATGTTAGGGTAGTCATGACAGTCCCTGATAGTTTATAATCTAGACTCTGTGTGAAAAATATAAGGATAATCCTGGCAGCAACATGAAGGTACAATGGAAGGCAAGAGAGCACAAAGATAAGGAAGCAGGTTAAATGAATATGATATCATAAAGGGCAAGGATGACTGGCATCTGAAGTAAAGCAGAAGAGGACAAAGAATTCAAGAGACTTTTCACCAATCGAGCAAGTAGAACTAGGGAGGAGACTGAGCATATGTATGGAGTATGGGATAGAGGGGGAAGAAAAGAGATGAAGAGAACGAAGAGGTTTTAGGATGGGGCAATGGGTAGCCACCAACAAAACGTAAACCAAGGCTGGCAGAAAAAGAGTTATTTCATTTTGTAAGTTTTTGGTCTTTTTAATGGGTTCAAGATTTTGTGTGTGTTCAATTTAATTTTAATGGAGTTTGAGGGAGCAGAATGACAACTGGCAAAGCTACATTTATTTTCAAAAGCTACAAGAGAATGGACAGTCAAAAAATATTGAGAATAGAGAATTAGAATTAAAAGTCAGAATACAGGAAAAAAAAAAGTCAAAATACAGCTACAACCAAAAAAGATGGAATGTCAGAAAGAATTTTTAAAAGTCAGAGCATAGGGGATGGCTGACATCACGACAATAGATTTTTTTCCATTCATCCCGTGCAACATATATATGAACACCTACCATATGTTAGTCACTCTTCTAGTCACTGGGGGTACAGTTAAGTTCCAAATAAAGATCTTTATCTTTAGAACTTACATTCTAAAAGTAGAGACAGACAATTTTAAAAACTAATTAATATGTAGTGCTAAGTCCCATAAAGAAAAAATAGTAAGGGGATACTGCGTGACAAGACATTTTAGATAGGTAATCAAGGAAGGCTTGGGGGAGAGGGTGGGACTTGCACAAAGAACAGAAGGAATAGAATGATGCATCTGATTATATAAATGTGTGGAAGAGAGGAATTCTAAGCAGAAAGGGAAATATTTGAAAAGGCCTTTTGGAAATAACACTTCTAGCAGGTTCAGGTAACAAAATGATGACCTGTAGGTGCCAGAAAAAACTGAGAAAGGTAAAGGGATGAAAAATGCAATTAGAGAGGAAGCCAGTGTCCAAAAGAGTGAAGAGTTTCTATTTTATCCTAAATCTCACGGGAAATCTTTCTGAAGGGGTAGCAAAGTGACCTGACACATCTGACTTATGTGTGGAGAAAAGTTTAGTGGGACAAAAGTAAAAGGAGAAAGAAAGGCCAATTATTAGAAGACTACTGTAGTGGGGCAGCCCGAGTGGCTCAGCACTTTAGTGCCGCCATCAGCCCAGGGCGTGACCCTGGGGACCCGGCATCGAATCCCATGTCAGGTTCCCTGCATGGAGCCTGCTTCTCCCTCTGCCTGTGTCTCTGCCTCTCTCTCTCTCTCTCTCTCTCTCTCTCTCTGTGTGTGTGTGTGTGTGTGTGTGTGTGTCTCATGAATAAATAAATAAAATCTTAAAAAAAAAAAAAGAAGAAGAAGACTACCGTAGCTTACCAGATGAGAAATGATGAAGGTTTGGATAAGGGGGGAAGGTCAAAGTGGAGGTGAAAGAAGTGGTCAGATTTGGGAAGTTTTGAAAATAGAACTTAAAGATTTATTGATGGATTAGTTATGACAAAATGAAAAGCCAAAGATGATTCAAAGGGTTTTTGTTTTAAAATCTGCTTTGAGGTGCACCTGGATGAGTTAGTCCGTTTGTTAAGCGGCTACATTCAGCTCATATCATGAGCTTGGGGTCCTGGGATCAAGCCCTGCATCAGGCTCCCTGCCCAGCAGGCATTCTGTTTCTTCCTCTCCCTCTGCCTCTCATCCTGCTTTTGCTTTCTCTCTCTCTCTCAAATAAATAAAATCTTTTTTAAAAAAATCTGCTTCAATACAGTAAAATAGCTACACTAGCTTTCTTTTGGTTATTAATTACATGATACATCTTTTTCCTTCATTTACTTTAAAGATGTCTGAACTGCAAGATACATTTCTAAATAGTACAGAGTTGGGTTTGGTTATTATACTCAGCATGGCGATTTCTGTCTTATCATTTAGTCCAATTTAGATTTTAGGGTTTTTTTCATCTATGTCTGCCTCTTGAAATCTTAACTTTTAAGGACAATCTCAAAATGCTACTGTTTGCCAAGTCTTTCCCAATGCCATACATGACCTTCTGCCCTGACAATTAGATATGAGCTGCCCTTCCTTTAAACCTCAGTGGCATTTTATTTGTATCACAATGATCATGTTCTGCTAATTACTGAAATGAAATGTGAATGTATTTTTTTTCTCCCCTATTTAAGACCTAAATTCTTCAAGGAAACAGACTGAGTCTTAGTCATATACCTATCTAAGAGACTAAATAAAGTCAGCTCATTTCAATGTCATAAACATTTACCCAGTATCTATTACAGACCAAAGAGTGAGCGAGCTAAGTCCTTAATAGAGGCCTGTCTTATTCACCAGTCTCCTTTCCACATAGTTTAGCATCCTCAACTGTAAAATCAAGACCAAGTTTTGTCAGTTCATAAAGGCAAAACCCTGGGCATGAACCTTAATATTCTATTGTTAGTTAGTTAGTTGATACATGGTTACTAGTTACTAGATAAACAGCATGACTACCCCTTTTGAATGTCATATCAACCTAGTATTTCATGTGTAAACTGTAGAATTTTATTAAAAGTTCCTCAAAGATGAGCACCATTATCATTCTGGAGTATAATCAGTTGTTCAAAGTCAAAAAGTTACATACAGAATTGACTTAAAAGATTTTCTTAAAGTATTTTGCAGTGATATAATAAGAAGAGATCATTGGTTTTTTCCGCCTGGTTTCTGATATTGTTATTTCCTGAGTGACAGGAGTGCGAGGAATATCTTTTATTCTAGTATTTGATCTTTAACCCCAGTTTCTTATATGAGAGCTTCTAAGACCTTGGAAACCTCTGCAGTGTTTAAGAGTATCTTTCTGCATGCTAATGAGGTGACTGATCCCTAGGGTCCCCCATATAGCTTTGAGATGGGAGACTGCTCACCAAAAAGACAAACGCATGATTAGAAGGTTGAACTTTCTATCTCACCTCCTATCCTCAGAGCTGGAAATTGAGTTAATCACCAGTGGCCAAAGATTTAATCCATCATGCCCATGTAATAGACCCCCATAAAAACCCTAAACAATAGGGCCTGGAGAGCTTTCAGGATGGTGAACGCATCCATGTACGGGAGACACTCCAAACTACAAGAGGACAGAAGCTCCTGTGCTCAAGACTTCCAGACCTTGCCCTATACATCTTGTCCATTTGGCTGTTCCAGAGTTCTATCATTTATAATAAACCAGTAATAGTAAAGTGTTCTCTTCATCCTGTGAACCATTCCAGCAAATTATTGAACCCAAGGAGGGAGTTGTGAGAGCCCCCAATTTGTAGCTTTGAGTCAGAAAGAAGCTATAGGTAACCTGGGAATCACTCCTTGTGACTGGCATCGAAGTGGAGGGCAGTCTTATAGGACTTAGTCCTCAACCTGTGAGATCTGGGCTAAGTGGGCAGCTGGTGCTAGAACTTATTTCCACAGCTGGTGTGGAAAACTCACACCTTTGGTGTCAGATGTGTTCTCTGGGTTGAGGAAAGAGCTTCCCTTTAATAGTCAAGGTTAGTTAACCTTCCTATGCTTCCCGCCCCAGGAACTCTAGCTGCAGGGACCAAGTAGGACAGTGGCCATCTCTCAGAGGTAGAAAGCTAATGAACTAAGAAAGAATAAATGTACACAGAAAGTCAAGTAGATTCTAATCTAAGATAACTTAATAATCATTGGGTTTTAATCATTCAATTTTCTGAGGTACAAATTCTAAGATTAAAGTTAATGAAAAGCTCAGGTAGCTAACTATGATGCATGTGGAGATTTTCAGTAATACTCAATGACAAATTTGAACATTTTTTGAGAAAAAAATTAAATATGTCATTTCAAGTTAGGTTGTTTTGACTTTGTTCTAAAAATAAAGGAAAAATTACAACATAAGCAATTACAAACACTTAAAAGAACAGACAAGGAAAAATGCTTCAACTACCTCAATTTTGGTAACTTAGTTTGTGCTAATAGAAATTTGGTAAATAGTTGAATGTGGAGATCTATTAAATTTGTCAGGCAAAACAACACAAAAAAGCCTAACTATAGGACTGAAAGCTGAACCATAGCCTCAATAAAACAGTTTACAAAATAAATTAAGTTCTAAGCTAGAGAATTTTGACAGCTTTTTTTCCTTCATGTACCAATTTACCCAATAATCTGGAACTATCTTTCTGCGCTTCTGTTTTTTCCATATAAAAAGGGTAGAAAAATTATTTTTCCAGTTTGGAAAAAGGTGTGAAACATAAGTATATTTAGATACTCAGCCTTTAGTCACACAATTGTCAAATGTTTGTCACTAATAATTTAATAACAAAAATGTCTTTCTACCTTTGCAACTGAAATTCCATAGTCCTGGAGAGGTGTAATAGCCTCATTCAGTTCTTCAAGAAATATAGAGGTTCTTGGAGAATCTAAAATAAGAAAGGTTTTATGAATGTTTTATGGCTCGCTCCTTAGGAAAGACGAATTTTTAAAATTAAAGCCCAAAGCTGCAAACCATAGATGAAATAGATTAGTTCACCTAACAAGTATACAAAACAACAAATAATACAGCAAACATACCTATATATATTTATACCCTTATTTCCTATTGCCTCATTATTCTTGACATCTAAGGGCTCCTAGGTGGCTCAGTCATTAGGTGTCTGCTTTCTGCTCAGCTCATGATCCCAGTGTCCTGAGATCAAGTGCCATGTTGGGCTCCCTGCTCAACGCAAAGCTGGCTTCTCCCTCTCCTCCCTGGCTTGTACTCTTGCTGTCACTACCTGTCTCTCTCTCAAATAAATGGATAAAATCTTTAAAAAATAAAGCTAACATTTGGCATTATTTTTCCAAGTTTAATACCATGTACACAACACACATGTACACATGCAAAAAACTTTCAAAATGAGTTTAAAACTTTTTTTATGAGAGAAAGAGAAAACATACATGCAAGTGAGGGGAGGGGCAACGGGAGAGGAAGAGAAATTCAAGCAGGCTCCACACCCAGCATGGAGCCCATATTGGGGATTGATCTCACAACCCTAAGATCATGACCCGAGCTGAAATCAAGAGTCCCACACTTAACTGACTTAGCCACTCAGGCACCCCTCAAAGTGATTTTAAAAAACTATTTTTCAAACCACAGTTATAAGGGAGTCAACAGAAATGTGGATTTATTTCACTTACTAATTCCAAGAATAATATTTTTTAAGGGATACAGGTTTAATGAGACCATTACAATCTTTAGTTATGTTCAATACTTACACTGGTTAATCAGTATAATTAATGTACAGCTACAGTAGAGTATTAAACAAAAGCATTACTAATACTACATTTAAAGTTTTAAAACACTTTAAAGATATTTGTTCACCAAAAATACCAAAAAGCATACTTTCAGAAATGACTAGATGGAAATCAGATGTTATTCTACTAATCATTAATTCTCATCTAGTATTTATTATGGACAAGTCACATGAGTAAATTCATTTAATCCTCACAACAAATTTACAAAGCAAGTATTATTTCCTCATTATAGATGATAACAAAAACACAAAGAGGCTAAGTGACTTGATCAAAATCACAAAGTGGCACAATCAGCATTTAAACTCAGGCAGACATATTTTAGTAGCAGCTTTATAGCACATATTAATCCTAACAATAAATTTCCACTGAGAACACTGATTAAATAGCAATAGAAACATCACAAAAATCATGTAGAATATAAAAAGTACTCACCAGCTTGACAAAAATAAGCTAAGGAAGCTTTTCCTGGTTGCAATGTACTGAAATATTTCTGAGGACTCAGTTCTGATAGAGAGTCTACTGCTGACTTATAAAAAATGCACATTATGACAACAGAGATGCCAACTCTAAATATATTGAAACTGGAAGACATCATCAGCTGTAGTTGTACACAGGCAGGAGATTTTCCTCTGTTTTGTTCAGTGTTGTGGTCCTGTTGCCTAGGATAATACCTAGGAAGAGTAGGTGTTTAACAAAGTTTTGCTGAATAAATTTGTTAAACAAATGAATGAAGTAAAATCTGCAAAAAATAATAATATAAGGCATTACTTATATATTTGATTTTGCCAGTACTTTCCTATTTCCTTCTATTAAACAATTGAGAGGGATATATAAGATGACATTAATTTAATAATACTATTGATTTTTGATACTTGCAAAAGACATGAAGGATATCTAGAAAGTGCGATACGAAATACTTAAGTTTAAAAGATATTTACTAGAGTATGTTAATTGTCATTTTTAAGGGTTCTAAAATTAATTCTCAAACATTATTCAATTCTTGTTTTAAACTGGGCATTTTAACTTTCTCTACCTAGAACAGATTTACAATCAATACTCAAGTAGTTATTTAATACCATTAACAGGGGAGTGAGACATCCAAAATCTATGTCTACCATGTTTACATCCTTTTTACTTTAAATTCCCTAGAAGATAGTTATTAAAACTACTTAAGAACATTCCTTCTAAATATACTTTTAATACATGACTTAGACTTATTTATGCAGCTTAGAAATTCAAGTATCTTTATCAAACCATATTTTAATTCACCTCTATCTTCTGAACTCAGATCTGTTTTAGATATCCTCCTCTCATCTTCTTTCATGCTGTACTTACTTCCATGCTGTCCTCTGCATCTGTTGTCAATTCCTTGTCTTCTGTTTTGCTACTTTCAAATTTCTCTTAAACAATTTCTTCTTTCAGGAAGTTTTTCTACTGATGATCTATACTACCTAAGTTTAAAAGAAGATAGTTGGGGAAAGTTAGTATAAATATATCATAATTCTAGAAGGTAAAGACATACATACCAGCATAGGTAAGAATTTCTATTTTTAAAAATTTTAAATAGAACCCCTATCTTTCAAACAAAAGATCACAATCACAAAACAAAAAACAAAAAAATAGCTAAAAATTACTCCTAAGGAGAGGATAGACTTTCTCAGTAAAGATTAAAATGATAAAAGAATAAAAAATTAAGGGAAAAATTGTACTAAATTGGACATTTATTTCACTCTTAATCTTATCAGTAAGCATATAACATCTCTCAAGAAGCAGGTATTCCTTAAAAAGGAACTACTTACTCATTAATTACTTCTTAGCACTTTTTTATTAGAGCTATTTTATATCAGTGAACAAATGTGCCATTGATAGTTAATAATGAACCAAGAGTTCAAAAACTCAAGTAGAATGAGTGAGGACTGTGAGTATATATAAAAAAGTAATCTTAATGATATAATTAAGGGGTATCCTCAACATTAACACTGATTACACATTATAGCCATTTTAAACCAGTGTATTTTATAGCCACTTTATATTATTGGGAATGGTTTAAAATAGGTCATTCAATATTTTCTTTATTAGGAGGTAGGATGGGAAATGCATGCATCCTGAGGCTAAGGGAATAACCATGTAACATTTGTTACTATATAAAATAGCTAAAACGTAATGAAAAGATAAACTTTTTAAATAAAAGTGCATTTGAACAATTCCAGTATAAATATAACTTTGGGCTTCTGGTTACAATTCAATTATTTAACACTGAATTGGACAGTAGGGTTAACATATGATTCTTTTACCATATGATGGGTTTTGTAGCAGCAAAAAGTCTAACTGCATATTCAGTGCTACAATACTTTCCCACACTTATCTCATTGGACAAATGAAATTATAGATGTGAAAGTACTATGCATTTGAAATTAGAGATGTTGATGACTATTCTTACATACATACTTTCAGGGATAGGAACTTATTAGTAACTATAACCTGTGCAGTTTGTTCCATCTTTGATAAATTTGATTATCTAAGGAATTACATAAGGTAGAGAAGATTGCATGGGTCAGCCAGAAATAGAATTTGCACGGTTGTAATAAAATAAACACTGAATAATGATTTAACCAAATTCAAGACAACCACAGTTCAGAGGATGGAGAGGCAGAAAATAAGGGAACACACAGTCAGAGTGGGAAAAGAGCTAAATCTTCACCTTCACAAAACCAAAAGCCAAGTATATTAGAAATAGGAAGATCAATACCAAAAGAAAAAGGGAGCAAGTGAAATAATTGCCTCTAAGGAATAAGAAATTGCAAGAGGAGGATACCAAGAGGACTTCTGAAATTTTATATAGAACCATCTGACTCTTTAAATAGTGTACCTTTTCACTTTTATTTAAAATTAAAGTCATTCTATTTGGACTACATCAAAATAAAAAGCTCTGCACAGCAGAGGAAACAACCAACAAAGCTAAAAGACAATCTACTAAATGGGAGAAGATATTTGCAAATGACGTATCTGAAGAAGTGTTAGTATCCAAACCGTATAAAGAACTTAACATCAAAAAAGCATGTATCCAATTTAAAAACAGGTAGAAGACATGAATACATATTTCTCCAAAGAGGACATACAGATGGCCGAGAGACACTTCAAAATATGCTCAACATCACTCATCATCAGAGAAATGCAAATCAAAACCACAAGGAGATATCACCTCACACCTGTCAGAATAGCTAAAATCAAAAGCTTAAGAAACAAGTTTTGACAAGAATGTGGAGAAAAAGGAACCCTCATGCACTGTTGGTGGGAATGCAAAGTGATACAGCCACCATGGAAAACAGTATGGAGGGGATCCCTGGGTGGCTCAGCAGTTTAGCACCTGCCTTCAGCCCAGGGTGTGATCCTGGAGTCCTGGGATCAAGTCCCACATCGGGTTCCCTGCAGGAAGCCTGCTTCTCCCTCTGCCTCATTTTCTCTCTCTCTCTCTCTCTCTCTCTCTCTCTCTCCCTCTCTCTCTCTCTCATGAGTAAATAAAGTCTTTAAAAAAAAACAGTATGGAAGTTCCCCCCAAAATTAAAAATATAACTATGTTGTGATCCAGTAATTACACTACTGAGTATTTACCCAAAGAATACAAAAACACTAATTCAAAAGGATTTTTATACACACTTTTGTTTTTTGCAGAATTATTTGCAATAGCCAAATTATGGAAGCAGCCTTAAGTGTCCATCACTAGATACAAGGATAAATAAGACATAGTATATATGCAATGAAATATTATTCAGCCATAAAAAGAATGAAATCTTGCCATTTGCAACAATGATAGATCTAGAGGGTATAATGTTAAGTGAAATAAATCAGAGAAAGACAAATACCATATGATTTCAATCAAATATGGAATTTAAGAAACAAAACAAATGAACAAAGGAAAAGAGAGAGAAAGCAAAAAACACCCTCTTAACTATAGAGGGTTACCAGAGGAAAAGTGGGTTGAGGGGGATAGGTGAGACAGATGAAAGGGATTAAGAATTAAGAGTACACTTCTCTTGGGGCACCTGGATGGTTCACTGTAACTTAGTTTTGGCTCTGGTTGTGATCGCAGGATCCTGGGATTGAGCCTTGCAATGGGCTCCATGTTAAGCAGGGAATCTGCTTAAGGATTCTTCCTCTCTGCCCCTCCCCAAGCTTGAGTGTACACTCTCTCTTTGTCGCTCTCTCAAATAAATAAATCTTAAAAATAACAGGGTACATTTCTCTTGATGAGCACTGAGTAATATATGGAATTGCTGAATCATTGTATCATACACCTGAAAGTAATACAACATTGTATGTTAACTACACTGGAATTACAAATATAAATAAAAATTAAAGTTATTATTTGTATGTAATCAAATTTTCCATAGCTTCTACTCATATTAACCCAACCTATCCCTGTAGGGCCACAGAAGAATGTTCATTTCACATGCATGAAAAATAAAATGCATTTGCCTAGAGACATGTTGTCCATATAAAAATATTTTCAGGGGCGTCTGGATGGCTCAGTCAGTTAAGCATCTGCCTTCGGCCAAGGTCATGATCCCAAGGTCCTGGGATCAAGCCCCACATCAGGCTCCCTTCTCCTCAGGGAACCTACTTCTCCCTCTCCCTTTGCTGCTCCTTCTGCTTATGCTTGCTTGCTTGCTTGCTTGCTCTCTCTCTCTCCCCACCTCTCTCTCTGTCAAATAAATAAATAAAATCCCTAAAAGAGAAGGGAAGTATAAGTGGGAAAGGGTGGAGAATGAGAACACCAGTCAGAACAGGGTAAAAACAAATATACAGAAGGTACTTGGTGATTTTTTTTCCCTCTGGTAAGTAGAAAATAGAATAAAAAACAATACTTAATGATTCAAAATCTAAATCTCAACAAAGAGATGAGTACCTTGGGAGAAATGTGACCTTGGTACTTTGGTATAGTAGTAGTTCATTGGTATGGGGTTTATATAGTTCCAGTTCTGCTGTGGAAGGCAGGATTATACTTAACTTCCTACCTCCCACTTGTAGTAAATTAATTGTGGCTGCCAGGTGACTTACTGTGGCCAATAAAATGTTAGCAAAAATGGCATGTCTCTCTCAGACAACAGTTTATCAGCTAGCATGTGGTAGGGCAGGCCGTATTTTCTTCTCACACAGGCATTAAAATTGCTCAGCTGGTGGCTATTCCTAGAATGAGCACAACACAGAGAATGGAAGACATACACCAGTCTGATATGCAAGGAGCATGTAACATGAGAGGAAATCCATCTTTTTGTCATAAGCCACTGAGATTTGAGGGCTTATTATGGCAGCATAATCTAGTTTACCTTCACTAGTATACAAACTAGAATGAGGTGCCACCTTAACAAGAACCCCAAAATACTGGCTCAGAAGCCATGGAGCAAGAACTTAATCAGGACAGACTGGAGTTTGGCAATCCACATTAAGGAGTGACAAAACATTTGGTAAAACTGTTGACTACAATCATTTGAAGGTGACATATACCTCATGAATTTGTAATGAGCAGTTACCCCAGTGTGGTACGGCTAATGAACTTATTTATGGCCCTAATAGAAGAGGCTTGTAGACAGAAGGTGAGGCACCGAATGATAGTCGCTGTTGGTTATGTTTAATAAGGAGTTCAAAGAAAGGTACTCAAAGGACCACTGCCATCCAAGAGACTAACTGTTTAAAACTTAAACAGTCCTTTAGACCCCACCCTTCTATCAGTAGGAAGCAAGGTGACAAAACTGCTCAGCCATATTCTCCAAAGCCAACTTCAGGTGTGGCCAAGGATAATAAACATGGAAGGACGTCTTGCAGAGTAATGCCAAGGACCATGGAGAACTATGCCCTAGGGCATGTGCCAGAATACGAACTGTTTGTTACTGATCCAAAATAATCAGATAAATACAGAAATTGAGTGTAAATGTCAAAAATCTATTATAGCTCATTTTACATTGTAATTTTCTGTCGAATCTAAAAATTTTTTAATTGGGTTTATCATTTGTTACGTGTTTTCATTCCATTTTTATTATAATTCATTTTTACTGTATCTAACGAAATTCAAATTTAGATTTTGAATCATTAAAAAAAAAAACAATATCTGGTCATTCATGACAGACAGTTTGAGAAGCACTGACCTACAGAACACAGTGAACAGAACACGAGCCCTAGCAATACCTGCCCAGTGAGATTTCAAAACTCCTACAGACTAGAGTCTGTGTATAGTCTTCCATTCTTCCCCTCTCCAAATGGGTACACTTATTATAGTTATTTGTCCCTACACTACTCTATGTATTCAACTGGGGGTGGGAGACAACTTATAATGTCCATACTGATAAGAGATTAGCACTACTGGACATTAGTCAGAAATCCTGGACTTTGAGTCAGACACAGTGACTGGATGAGATTTGGGGGTTATGTCTACTGGGAAGGGCCAACAATGAACTACATGCAAGAAGGAGAGTATCGGTTCACAAAAAGGGTGGACTGTTTAAATGTTTCTAGTTCTCCACACCTGTTAAAATTGTACTTCCCCACTTCCTTGAATTAGGTATAGCCATGACTTGACTGACTTGACATTTCATGACAATGAAATGTGTGGTGACACATGTTACTTCCAGGAGTTTTCAAAGTCGACATATTTTCATGCCTCGCAACACACTTCCCTTCTGCTGTGATGAATGATAACACTCAAAATAACGCCTTCTCTGTTGAACCAAGTCTCAGAAAAAGAACAACATGGGGAAAAACTCCCGGCTAATCAAGAGTGAACATAAATTAAACATTGTTGTGTTAAACCTCTTGAAGTTTCGGGGTTGTTATTATAGTATAACCCAGCCTAGCCTTACTGGTTTTAATAACAGCCAAGAGGAGAGTGACTTGAACATAAATACATATACTGGATTTTCAAAACACTAAATATCAAAGAATTAACAGGAAACTGACTCAATTTCACTGTAGGACAATTCTAAAAGGGAAGAGAACTCTTGCAAATGCAACTGACTATAACCACAACAGGTGCCGACACCAAAATAGGGAAGTCATAGGCAAATGTCTTCCAATACTACACACATACATCACCCAACTACATGCAGACTCATACTGAGCCTGGAGAGGGCTCTCAACTTGTTGGTATAATGCTTCTTGTCAGCACTAATAGAGTTGGTATGCAAGATGTAACTTTTGCCTTATCCCTAAACTCTAAACAAGAATGCCTGCACAGTTCATTTAAAAGTTGATAGGGGCAGGGCGCCTCGGTGGCCCAGTGCTTGAGTATCTGCCTTTGGCTCAGGTAGTGATCCCAGGAAGGATCCAGTCCTGCAGCAGGCTCCCTGTAGAGGAGCCTGCTCTCCCTGTAGAGAGCTTCTCTCTCTGCCTATGTCTCTGCCTCTCTCTGTGTGTGTGTTTCTCATGAATAAATAAAATCTTAAAAAAAAATAGTTGGTAGGGGCACCAACTGAGGGTAGCTCAGTCAGTTAAATATCTGACTCTTGATCTTAGGTCTTGATCTCAGGGTAATGAGTTTAAGCTCCACATTGGGCTCCATGCTTGGTATGGAGACTACTTAAAAAAAAAAAAAATTGGAAAAGATGTGTGACATTTAACTAAGGGCAAATACAAGAGGGTGACAAACACTGGGAATTGGAACAATGAGGCTATAGTACAAAAAGAGTTAAAGCTTGCAAATAAAGACTAAATAAAATGCAACAAAATTCTGGAGCACCTGGGTGGCTTAGTTGGTTAAGTGTCCGACTCTTGATCTCAGCTCAGGTCTTGATGTCAGGGTTGTGAGTTTGGCCCTACATTAGGCTCCATGCCCCGTGGGGAGCCTACTTAAAAAAATAAACAAATAAATAAATAAAGGCAACCAAATTTTGTTCAGCACCAAAATACTGAGGGTCCCCAGAGGGCAATGAGGAGAAAGAATTTCAACAGAAAAACATTCATCTTCCTGCTAGTGAGGGGAGAGGGAAGGATCTGCCTTCATGTGTTCCACAGCTGGAGCAGCCGGTAACTCTCTACAGTTAGAACCATCTCATTTGGGGCTTGGGTCCTATTTATAATATCACTTGGCAAACAGCTCTTCTACTTTTAAATGTTTGGAAGACCAGTGTGCTAGAGTAATGTACCCTCCTAGAACAATATTCAACCACTGTGCATTTGGACACATTTCAAATTTTAGAATACCAAGCAGCAAGCTTTTCTAGAAGACCTTGGTTAGTTTCCTCTTTATAGACTTAAATTTCCCTTACAATTAACCGCAAAACTAAAAGTTTTCCCTCTCAAGAAAAAAGAGGAAATGAACAACTGTAAACATTAAGCAATTATACCAAACTCTGTGGGCATCGTTCTCTGGGAAAAGGCACATTTCATATTTTGCAACAAATGGGGCTTACAAACGTCCTGTAAGAACATTCTGGCAAAAATTAGCTTACAGTTTAATGCTGCTACTGGAGAAAACCTGCTCACTGAACCAGTTTCAAATAAAATGTTGATTAGATATCATCAAAGTTTATCATTTAAGACTGGATGGAGGCAATAAAAGGAGTCAACATCTCTCTACTTCAAAGCCCCTTCAAGGCAATTGGAGCAAAATCCTCTATCTGCATCCCTCGTGCACCCCTCAAAAAAAGAAGGGGAAGAGAGATAGCTATCTAGACTTGCTCTGAAATGAAAAATTTCACAAGCAAAGACCTAAAACTAGTATGGATACTCTCCAGATGTTGTTTACTATGAGTAGAGAATATAGAAGAAAAAGAAAAACCAGTTCATGGTAAAAATCTATTCGTGAAATGAAACAAGTACCTCATCATTACGGAAGATACAAAAATAGGCATGTCAGGGAACAGGAGGTTCCCCTGATTTTGATGAGTGCCAAAAATCACAGAACTCTGAGTTCATGCTTAAGCACATAACTGCTTAACTCACTTTAACTCACTGCTGCCACGAGCACTCACTCCATCCCTTTTCAAAAAGAACTGTGTACTGCCCTAACCACATTCTCTAAAAATCTATGAGGTAAATCTCATAAATTTCAAAAAAAAAAAATGTGATTCTTCTTTGTTAATGTTGGATCAGAGCCATGAACTTCTTTCAGAAAGTTGTTCCCTGCTCTAGGCTGCACTGTACAACCTGCTCAGCTGAACGTTTCATCTGAGAGATCCACGGAACTGTGCCAGGCCTAAACAACACATTTTGTCAGTATACCTGTAAAGAACCCAAAACACACCAGTATCTGACAGGGGGACCATTGTCCCAGAATCTGGAGTACAGAGTAGACTTTAAAGTTCCCTCTGGATCACTGAGCTAGGAAAAAAGACAGCAAAACTCTTCCTACACAAAGCATTAGGCAAAGGATGGCAAGTTAGGGAAGGCTGTCTTGGTTGCACCAGTAACTGTAGCAGTATCTTTCAAAAGGATACGGACTTTGTGATGTGCCACTCATTCTAAGAACACAGATGGTTTTCTCATCATTTTTCATTACTTCGCTCATTTTATTACCAAACACTAAAAAGGAAACAAATCAGCAAATGCCTTCAGCCCATACACGCTGGAAGATCTATTCCTCACTTATTTACAGCAATAACATAATATAGCATTTGTTTTGTACCTCTCGGAGCCCCAAGAAGGGCGCCACCATCCACCAAATACAGGACCAAGGCTTGAAGGAATACATGTGGAATTTAAGGAGTACAAACTGTTCTGCGTCTTTCTCCCTAGACATTCCTCAGACCTACAGTTCTTTTTTCCCTAAACTTACGCCCAGAGCATCCTTCCAAATTCTAAGTTTCAAAGACCCACATTCCTCCTCTTTACATCTCATCTGGACATCCATCTCATCCTAATACCGCCTCGTCCTCTAAGAGATATTTCCCGAAGGAAGATTTTTGCTTAAGATGTCAGTTCATCCTTCTCCATCCTCTCTCCCTCACGTTTTTCTCGCCCTCTCAGGCTGGGGGGGGGGGGGGGGGGGGCGGGGAGAAGAAGAAGAAGAAAGCAAAATGCCCCTCTGAAGGATGCAGGTGAGGCCCCTTTTAACCCAAACTCCAGAGTTCACTGGCGGGGCACAGCCACCAGGCTGAATCTCCATCCCTGCAGGCAGAAACCACAGCCCCTCGGCTGAAGGACCCGCGCGGCCACCTACCTGCCCAAGACCTGCGGGCAAGATCTAGTCAGAGGAAGCCAGAAGGTTGCCGCGGCCGACGGTTCCCGCCTCGCGAAGGAGAAGCAGAAGGCGGGGCCGAGTCCCGCCGGAGGGTAGCGGCGAGCAGCCGCGCTTACCTACCAGGGCGCAGCACTCCCGCCCCCCGCGCCTGCGGCCACCACCGCGCAGTGGGGTCGGCCTGCCGAGCGAAAAAACAACCCCGAGGCTCCGCCTTCTCCTCGTGCTCCCTACGTGCGGCCTCTCCAGCCAATGGGAAGCGCAGGGGGCGGAGCGAGAGCCGCCCCAGCTGACGGGCGACCACCGAGTCCTCCCGCCGGCGCGAGCGGGCCGTGCAGTTGCTGGGCCAATCGGCAGTGTGGGTGGGAAGTGAAGGGGAGGGAGAAAGTGAGGAAAGCGGCTGTCCAATCAGATCCGGGAGCCTGCGAGCGACAGGTCCCGTGGCCCGTGGCCTTCCGAGCGCGGCGCGCAGGGGGCGTGCCCGCCCGGGCCAATCGGCGCGAGCCCACGGTGCGGAGCGAGCGCCTCAAATGCTCGGGTTTCTCAGCTGATTGTCTCCAGCCGAGAGTTGTTTTTTGCAGCTACCGAGCCGAGCCGCAGCAGGAGGAGCCGAGACCCCCGGGGGGGGCGGGGAGAGGAGGCGGGGTCCGGGGAGCCGCGGCTGCTCTGCGCGGGGCTCCGGGTCCTGTCACGGCGCTTCCTGGGGTCGGAGGTTGGGGTGGGTGGGGGGTAAGGGGGAAACCTTTCTCCCCCTCGACGGCGGCTCCGAGTCCGGCCCCTTCCTTCCCGCGCTCTCTCGTCCGGCCCCCAGCCCCCTCATGAGGGTGTCCGTGCCGGGTCCGGCGGCCGGCCGCGAGCCCTCGACGCCCGGGGGCGGAGGCGGAGGCGGAGGCGCCGTCGCTGCTGCCTCAGGCGCCGCGGTGCCGGGCTCGGTGCAGTTGGCGCTGAGCATCCTGCACGCCCTGCTCTACGCCGCGCTCTTCGCCTTTGCCTACCTGCAGCTGTGGCGGCTGCTCCTGTACCGGGAGCGGCGGCTGAGTTACCAGAGCCTCTGCCTCTTCCTCTGTCTCCTGTGGGCAGCGCTCAGGACCACCCTCTTCTCCGCCGCCTTCTCGCTCAGCGGCTCCCTGCCCCTGCTCCGGCCGCCCGCTCACCTGCACTTCTTCCCCCACTGGCTGCTCTACTGCTTCCCCTCCTGTCTCCAGTTCTCCACGCTCTGTCTCCTCAACCTCTACCTGGCGGAGGTAAGGCGGGAGGACCGGCAAGCGGGGCCGGGCGGGTGAGCGGGGCTGCCGCGATCAACTCGGGCTGAGGACCGGGAAGGGGGCGGGGGGGGGAGGGGGCCGGCTAGTGAGGCGGACCTGAGAGCAGCTTGGGGAAACTGAGGCACGCCTGGAGTGTGCGCGCGTATGCTCGCCCTAAACTTAAGCGGTAGATTGACTCGGTTTTTGAGAGGCTGGCGGGGTTGGGTGAGTGAGACTGTGGGTTCTGACAACTTACAACAGGACAACCCTTTGTTCGGTGTCTTGGCCCTCCAAGGTAAGGTGTTGGTGGCAGCAACAAAGTGGCATCGCAAGAAGTAGCAGCCCCGGTAGCTCTGCTGAAGCTGAACTGTGTTGAGAGAGGTTGGATGCTGAGGTAGCAGCAGCTCTGCTGAAGCTGGACTGCTGCCAGCCATTACGTCACCAGGCAGAGCTGTTCCTCTGCTATTGTTGCTGCGTTTCTTTTATTAGAAGCTTATATTCCCTCCTGCATCTCCTTTCCTGTGGCTCGATAAGCCTCACACAGATTCCGTTCGATAGTTCCCCAGCAGGGTTAATGATCAATAACCAAAGCCGAGGGTCAGTATAAAGACCTCCATAAAGCTCTTAATGTTTGCCCCACTTGCTCCAAGCTTTAGCTATTTATCCTACCTCTTACAGCCTAGTGGGTTTTTTTTTTTTGGAGCTAATTAAGATAGAAAATACTAGCTTAACCTGTGACTATTGCAGAAACAAACCACCAAACTGTTTTTGCAATAACTTGCTTAATAGCTAGAACCTAATCACACCCCCTTTCTCTTTTATGGGGAATTGCTGGCTGGATTGCATTGTTCTGCAGCGCTTAGGTATTTGACCCATTTCAAACAGGTTTGAGAGTGTAAGGTTGTCAATCATGTGTGTCAGCTGGTGGTATTTAAGCCACCGAATTTTGAGAATTGCCCAAAACTCTCCCTTCCCCCTCCCCCACCAAAAAAAAAAAAAGCTGAGGAGGGGAGGAAACAAGGTGACATCATATGCTTAATACTGACTAATATAGAGCAATATTGGTCTATGCAGCTAATCCTCTCAAAGGCTTTTGGAGGTGATGAGAATTAACATAGTTCTGAGCAAAAGTAAAAAAACATTTGAGGCAGATTGTTTATATTTCCTGTGTAAACAACTCTTTTCTCCCATAATAGATGGAAAGTAGGATGCATAATTTTAAAATTACAGTCATAACTTCAGCTTTTTACCACATTAAAAACAATACTTGAAAATAAGTAACAAAACTAATTTAACTTGAATTCTTTTCCTTCCCCATCCTTTGGAAGTCCAAGCAATACAATGACAAAACCCAGTGAAAAGCAAAAATAAAAAACACGGGTAATCATAAATCAAATAATCATGCCATAGTCACGTCACTTATTTGATGATGCTCTCATCTTCTAGTTGTTGTTTAGGCTGTTATAACATTTCTGTCCTTCCTAGTTAAATTGATACATTGTATTCTTCCTGACACCATTTTTGATAGAATACCAGTGACCTCTTATTACTGAAGCTGTAACTCTAGCTTCAGATATAATTTACCTGAAAGTGCTAGCAATCCTTATGTCATAAGCATCAGATAATTTGTTTTTCCCTATACATTTTGACTTGTAAAATCATATTAATGATGCCTTGTAAAATACCATTTCATAAAGTAGCTAAACACTCTTTTTTACTTTTTTTGGAAATATAACATATGCCATAGAGAGCATAAATCTTAAGGATGCAGCTATGAAATTTTACATATACATACACTCATGTTATCATCCCCTGGATTAAGATAAACATAATTTCTGGTGCCCTTGTGCCCTCTCCCAGTCATCCTCTCACCCTGAGGTAATTATAAAGTGGCTAGAAACTATCACAATAGAAAAAGCATCCTTAGTTAAGCTAAAAATTCTAAAAGTATGCTTCTACAGGATAAACTACATGATACCCAGATTAGGTTTTCATATTTTAGTTGCTGGTATTCCAAGAGAAGAACTTAAATGTCTTAAAGTCTTCCTATTAAATGAATCTTTTGTGTGATGTAGTTTTTCAAAAAACAATAAAACTCAATAAACCTAGAAAATATAATTTGGAAAGACGATAGACTAAAGCATTTTCCTTTTGTAGTGTCTCCTAAAAAGAGTGTAGATTGTCTATGCTCGTCTTTTTATAATCAAATTAACAATTTTAAAATTCATAACTGTACTTAAAAGAACAAATTTTCAAATGTTTAAAGAGAGATATCTTGACCAGAAATCATTTCCCTATTCATTAGAAAAAATCCAGAAGAATCTGTATTTAAAAGAATATTTGAACTCAAATTTTTATACAAATTCCAAGTAACTGGAAGTATACTTTCTATTGATCTGATTTAATGAAGCTTTTTTCAGTAAGTTCTTGGTATTATAGAAGTATGTAGGAAGAATCTGGTGAGAAATAACAAAACTGACACTTGATTTTTTGGTTTTTTGGTTTTTTTGTTTGTTTTTTTTTTTTTACTAAAAGGCCCTATATCTGTTTTGAATAGTTGTGCTTCTTGATTGCTAAATCACTCTGTATTTACTATCTATCATTAAATACCAATTTCAATTTGCTTTTGGCCTCTTTTAAGCGTTTCTTGCATGCATTTCTCAAGATTAGAAACATTCTAACTTTAAGGACTTAGTTACAAAGAACTATGGAGCAGAATAAAAATAAAGTTAGAAAAACAACCATTACACTTTGAATGCATTTTGGTGGTTCTTCTAAAACTCCTTAAGTTTTCAAAGAGTTAAGACTGCCTAAATCACTTACTTTTGTTGACTACACTTGAGTGGAATTGAGATAAGGAGAAGTAGCCCTTCTAAATAATTAGACTTCTCAATCTCCTAGAACAGATACTTGGGGGGGCAGCGGTGGGGGGGGAGGTGGACAACAAAACCCACTATACAGTAATCTAAAAACACCTACTGAACTTTTTCTGGCATGATCAATAGAACGTGTACTTTACCAGAGAAAGGTTTACACTCCTGTACTTTTACCAGGGAAGGCTTAAGTCTTTAAAACAGATTATGTGAGAAAATTGATGCTATGTACTACTGGAAGAAGTAAAAAGGCTTAAGATGAGAGTTGGAGTATTGTTATATATGCCAAAATCAATGAGTTCATCGTCAAGGCCCACATTGACATTTTTTCTTACAGTTTTGTAACATGAATGCCAGTTGGTTGATTGGAATAAATATGGTGATTTAATCATGATGCCAAAACAACTAGGAAAATTAAATTCAGAATCTTAACTCTTACGCTCATAGATGCTGTCATTGTCTCTGACAATGAATACCTTCTTCCAAATATTGATGATATGTCAAATATTACATGTAGATTAATTGACATGTACTTAGGTATCATTATAATGTTCTGCGATTTCTCACAAGAGTGTTTTTACCACCTAACATGGAAATTCCTTAAGGATAATTTATTTTTACCTCATAGCAGCTAGAACAATGGTGAATATATTATCGAATGACATTCTTGAGAAGGACAAATCTCAAAAATATTTAGCCACCTGAAATTTGGGGGTTAACTTGATTTTGATGAACATTTCAGGTAAATTATTGTGTACTTCCTGGGATCTTTATTTTCTGCCTAAAAGATTGCCTATTGCTGAGATTCTCTTAGATTATCATGGTTTAATTAGATAAAAGTTAATTTTGATTACCGCAGGTAAAATATTACTAATGAAAACCACTTGAATATATTTGAGTTTTGCTTAGCAATACTATTTTTACATCATGGCAAATGGCCCATTTTAATTAGGTCTTTGCTAATTTGGCTTCAAATTCTATTAAATAGAGAAGTCTGTAAAATAAGTTTCACATCATGAGTGAGTTATTTGCTGGAAATAGTGATTTAGTTCAGTGTTGGATTTTATAACACTTGTCTTCACAATACCTATGATATAGATAGATACAAACAGGGTGATTTGTCCAAGGTTATACTACTAACATGTATCAGATATAAGGCTACCATATAGCCAAAGGTTATAACATCTTATCAAATGATCCATCCTTATGAACTTTCCTGGATACCATCAACTCTTTATTAGTGCTTTACTTTTAATTTACTTCCCCCCATTTTAAACCTTTCCTCTCTCCAGCAAACTTTCTTCCCTCTTCATTCTCAGTATATGACCCTTAACTTCTAGTTTATAAAAGAAACCAGGGCCATCTGGCTGAACAAAGATTCAGAAAGATACCTTAAAATGCTGCAGAGTATTTAATTTTTTTCAATGAATGAGCTGAAAGTGAGGAAATTCTTCAGAGGCAAGAAAACACACACAAGAAGTGAATGCAGAATGATAAAGTAACACAGATGTTTGTCTTGGGGTTAGGAGTGGTTATTGGCTGCTTCCTGCTGGCTTAAAGCCTGGATTTTAATTTTATGCGTTGGGGGTCTGAGAAGGTGACATTGAGGGCAATACCTTATGGTGAGGTCTAATCAGAGACTTTGTTCCTTCCAACTTAATCCCAGAATTCTCAAAATATTTATCTTTGGTGGATGGGCTAGGAAAAATAAGCAGATTCTCAAAGGTTGATGATGGGCTTTGTGCTTATCTCTGCCTTGGTTTTGGGTGAAGGAGGTACAAATTGGGAAAGAAAAGTCTTCCCTGAGAATGCACAAGTTTATTCTCACAAAAGTTTTAAGCCTGAATTAACACCACTTCTGTGACCTTGGAGGAAAAAATTAATAAAACCCAACCTGAAAATGTAGTTTAGAGGTATCCAGGCTTGGTAGTAACCTCAAGAACCTGGAAGGAGCAAATTCAAATCATTCGTTGATTATAATTTAAATACAGAATCCTGACAGATAAAATTTCACAGAACATAAGCTCAAAGTGAAAAATTACACTACAGAATCTACCTACAAGGTTTAAAGATATTACAGTGATCAAATGCATAGTATAAAATATTCATGTGAACTAAAGTAAACAGTATTGACATGATTGTTAAAAGTTAACTAGGCACATTTGGAAATAAATCATTTTTAGATTAAAAATATAATTAAAAACAAATGAGTGGTTAAACAACAGATTAAACAATTAAAAAGAAATTAGTGGGGGCACCTAGTTTGAACATCTGACTCTTGGTTTTGACTCAGGTCATGATCTTAGTGTCATGTGATTGGGCTCCACGTGCAGCTCAGAGTCTGCTTGGCCTTCTCTCCCTTTCCCTCTGCCTTGCCCCCTGCTCACGTGCCATCTCTCTTGCTCCCTCTCTAAAATAAATAAAATCTTTAAAAAAAATGAATATCTGAGAATAAAATCACCTCAAATACACCCCAGAAAATAAATCAAAAATATGAAAAAAAGGATTAAGGAAGAATGAAAATAAACAGATCCAATATATATCTAACTGAAATTTCAGAGAAATTATTCAAAAGAATAATGACTTAGTTTGCCCAAACTTAGGAAAGACACCAAGTTTCACAGTAAGAAAGCCCCAAAAATTCAAGACAGACTAAACGACAGTGAACAGAGAGTAAAATTTCAAAATAACAATGACAACATATTTTTTAAACAAGTAGAATGGCTAAAATAAAAAACACAAGAAACAAGTGTTGGTGAGGATGTGGAGAAAAAGGAACCCTTAAGCACTGTTGGTGGGAATATAAACTGGTGCAGCAACTGTGGAAAACAGTATGTAGATGCCTCAAAAAATTAAAAATAGAACTGTCATAACCAGTAACTTCACCACTGGGTATTTACTCAATACAAAAATACTAATTCAAAAAAATATATGCATTCCTATGTTTATTGCAACATTATTTATAATAGCCAAGACATGGAAACAGCTCGTGTCCCTCAATAGGTGAATGGAGAAAGAAAATGTTGTGTATATATAAAATAGAATGTTATTCAGCATTAAAAAAACAAATCTTGTCATTTGCAGCAACATGGATGGATCTAGAGGGTATAATGCTGAGTGAAATAAGTTGGGAAAGACAAATACCATATGATTTCAAACGTGGAATCTAAGAAACAAAACAAATGAACAAAGGGAAAAAAGAGACAAACCAAGAAACAGATTCTTAACTATACAAAACTAATGGTTACCAGAAGGAAGTGCATGAAGGAATGGGTGAACTAGGTGAGGGGATTAAGAGTACATTTATCACGATAAGTACTGAGTAATGTATAAAATTCCTGAACCACTATATTGTACACCTGAGACTAATAGAACACTATTAACTATACTAGAATTCAAGTAAAATTAAAAACATATTATCTATTTTAAAACTTTAAAAAAAAAAAGTAGGCAGAGAAGATATTACTAACAAAGGAAGAGAATTAGTTTGAGTGTTGACATTTCATTAACAACAAAAAAATTCAGGACACAGTGAAACCATCAAAATGCTGAAAGAGAGAAACCAGCAACATGAAATTGTACCCACAATGAAACTATCAACAATAAGGGTGAAATAAAAGCCTTACCAGGAGGGACATCAGCAAGATGGTGGAATAGGATGCCACGGACCCTCCTTCCCCCTACAAACATACCAATTTGGCAATAATTCACAAATCTCCTTTGTAAGAAATCCAGAAACTAATTGAAAGGCTTATGTCCCCTAGGTGAAAACAAAATGACAATCACCAAAATGAGTAAGGAAACCAGTCCCTGACCCTAGTGCAATACCATATAACTGAGAAGAGACCTCCCAGCTCTCAGCTTCTTTTCAGAGGAGGGAAGGTGTTTGTTCATTCATCCAGCAGCCTAAGTTTTCCCAAGTGATTCCCCAGATGTCAAGCTTCTGTCTGTCCAGCCTTGGAGCTCTGATGGGTCCAATGTGGTCTAACCACCTAGAGGAAAACAAAGACAGCAATTTGAACTAGTAGGAGATATAGCTCCCCTCCCAAATTTCAGCACAGACCAAACCAGAACTATAGCTTCCTTTATTGCCTTGGGGAGGAAGAGTTGGTAGTGGCCCCCAGAATCTCTGGACAAGCTGAATGGTGAGAGTCTTCTATATAAAGACAGTCTCTGAAGACTGAAAGAGGTGACTGTTTTGTCTGTTGCATAGACACCAACAGAGAAAGTGAAGAAAAATGAATAATCAGGCAAAGATGTTCCAAATGCAAGATTAAGTCTTCAGAAATCCTAAAGTGTTACATGATTTGCTTGATAGAGAACTCAAAATAACTGCTATAAAGATGCTGAGGTCAAGAGAAAAAAGCATGAACAAATTCAACAAAGCATGAGAATTTCAAAAGAGAAAATATTTTAAAAGTGTGAAAGAGAGAGACGCCTGGGTGGCTTAGCGGTTTGGCACCTGCCTTTGGCCCAGAGTGTGGTCCTGGGGTCCCGAGATCAGGTCACGCATCAGGCTCCCTGCATGGAATCTGCTTCTCCCTCTGCCTGGGTCTCTGCCTCTGTCTCTCTGTGTCTCTCATGGATAAATAAATAAATTTTATTTAAATTTAATGCACGAAGCCTGATGTGGAGTCAATCCCAAGGCTCCAAGATCACACCCTGGGCCGAAGGCAAGAGCTAAACCGCTGAGCCACCCAGGGATCCCCTAAAAATCTTTTAAAAATTAAAAAGTATCAGGGATCCCTGGATGGCTCAGCTATTTGGCACCTCCCTTTGGCCCAGGGCATGATCCTGAGGTCCCAGGATCAAGTCCTGCATTGGACTCCCGGCGTGGAGCCTGCTTCTCCCTCTGCTTGTGTCTCTGCCTCTCTGTCTGTCTCTCATGAATAAATAAATAAAATATTTTTAAGAAAATATAAAGTAAAAAAAATTTTTTAAAATATGAAACAAGTCATGGAGCTGAAAATAACAAAGTCTGATGTGAAAAATTCGTTTGAGGGGTTCATCAGCAGACTAGATCAAATGGAAGCAAGGATCAATGAACTCAAAGACAAGTCACTGGAAATAATTTAGAAGAGCAAAAAGAAAATAGAATGAAAAAAATGAACAAAGCTAAAGACTTATGGTACACTATCAAACAGACCAATATATATACATTGAGTCCCAGATGGGGAAGAGAGAAAGGACCAGAAAGCTTATTCAAAGAAATGGCTGCAAACTTCCCAAATCTGGGGTAGAAAGTGGACATCCAGATCCAAGAAGACAAAAAATTATTAAAAAGAGGAATCCAAAGAAATTCACACCAAGAACAATTATAATCAACTTGTCAAAAGTCAAGATGATTTTTGAAAGCAGAGAGAAAAATAGAGACTTATCACATACAAGGGAATCCCTATAGGACCATAAGCAGATTTTTCAGCAGTCTTACAGGCCAGAAAAAAGTGGGATGACCTAATTCAAAGTGCCAAAAGACCCACCATTTGCTTCAACATGGATGGGACTGGAGGTATTATGCTGAGTGAAATAAGTCAATCAGAGAAGGACAAACATTATACGGTTTCAGTCATCTGGGGAATATAAAAAATAGTGAAAGAATAAAGGGAAAAGGAGAGAAAATGAGTGAAAATATCAGTGAGGGTGACAGAACATGAGAGACTCCTAAATCTGGGAAACAAACAAGGGATAGTGGAAAGGGAGGTGGGCGGGGGATTGGGGTGACTGAGTGATGGGCACTGAGGGGGGGCACTTGATGGGATGAGCACTGGGTGATATGCTATATGTTGACAAATTGAACTCCAATAAAAAAAAAATTTAAGTGCCAAAAGAAAAATACTGCCAACGAAGAATAATTTTTTTTTGCAAAACTATCCTTCAAAAGTGAGAAAATAATGACTTTTACAGAAAAAGGCTGAAGGAGTTCATCACCACTAGATCTGCCTTACAAAAAGATGCTAAAAAATATCACAATAGCTTAAGTATGAAACTCTTGGTAAAGATAAATATATAGACAAATACAGAATACTGTTTTATTATTTTTTTATTAAATCACTTTTGATTCCGGTATAAATGTTAAGAAAATAGTATTAAAATAACAGTTAAAATGTTAAAAGATACACAAAATAAATAGATACAAATTGTGCCAACAAAAAAATGTTAAAGGGGAGAAGTTAAAGTGTAGAGTTTTATTTTTTTTTTTTTTATTTTTTTTTTTTTTTTAATTTTATTTATTTATTTATGATAGTCACAGAGAGAGAGAGAGAGAGGCAGAGACACAGGCAGAGGGAGAAGCAGGCTCCATGCACCGGGAGCCCGATGTGGGATTCGATCCCGGGTCTCCAGGATCGCGCCCCGGGCCAAAGGCAAGCGCCAAACCACTGCGCCACCCAGGGATCCCAAGTGTAGAGTTTTATATAGAATTTTTTTTTGATTTTATTTATTTATGATAGTCACAGAGAGAGAGAGAGAGAGAGGCAGAGACACAGGCAGAGGGAGAAGCAGGCTCCATGCACCGGGAGCCTGACGTGGGATTCAATCCCGGGTCTCCAGGATCGCGCCCTGGGCCAAAGGCAGGCGCCAAACCGCTGCGCCACCCAGGGATCCCAGAGTTTTATATATAATTGAACCTAAGTTATTACAGCCTCAAACTTACTAGATATTTTTTGTCCACTCCAAGGTAACTACACACACATGCACACATAAAAACATAAAGAAGTTATACAATAGGAAAAGGAAAAGGAATCAAAGCATACCAATACAAAAAAAATCAACAAATCACAAAAGAGGGCAGCAAGTGATGAAAAGGCAACAAAGAATGACAAGACTAACAAAAATATCAACAAATTGCAGAAGTAAATCCTTCCTTATTAATAATTACTTTGACTGTAAACGAATAATGGGCACCTGGGTGGCTCAGTCAGTTAAGTATGGGACTCTTGATTTCAGCTCAGGATCATGAGATCAAGCCCTGTATTGGGCTCCATGCTCAGCAGCAAGTCTGCTTGAGATTCTCTCCCTCTCCTGCTCCACACACACATACACACACACACACAAATAAATAAACAAATAAAATGAATTAAACTCCCCAAACTACTTAGAGTTGCTAAATGGATTAAAAAAGATAAAAGACTCAACTACACTCTCTACAAAAAACTCACTTTAGATTTAGGGATATGCATAGACTGAAAGTAAGTGAAGAGATAGAAAAAAATATTCCATGCAAATAGTAACCAAAAGAGAGCAGTGGTGGCTATGCTTAGACAAAATAGGCTTTTAGTCAAAATCTGTCATAAGCAAAAAAAGCCATTATATATTAATAAAAGGGTCAATCCACCAGGAAGATAGAACAATTATATCTATACTCAACTTCAAAGGACCTAAACATACAAAGCAAATATTGACCGAACTGAAGGAAGAAATAGTCAGTAATACCATAATAGAAACTTCAATACCCCATTTTCAATAACGGATAGAATATCCAGGCAGACGATCAAAAAGGATCAAAGCACTTAAGTAACACTTTATACCAAATGGGCCTAACAGACATATACAGAACATTTTACCCAATAACAGAATACACACTCTTCTGAACCATATATAGTTCTTTCTCCAGGGTAGGTGACATATTAAATCACAAAATAAGTCTGAGCTAAATTAACAAGATTTAAATTATACTGAGCATCTTTTCTGATCACAATGAAATTAATCTAGAAATTGATAAGAGACTTAAAACTGGAAAATTCACAGCTATGTGGAAATTAAATAACACACTCTTGAACAGCCATTAGGTCAAAGAAGGAAATAATAAAATATCCTGTGACATAGGAAAATATATCAAAAATTATGTGAACAAAAGTAGTACTAAGAAGTCTGTAACTATAAATGCCTACATTATCAAAGAAAAAAGATCTGAGATAAGCAGCCTAACTCTAAACCTCAAGGAGCTACAAAATGAAACAAAACAAACTAAGCCCAAAGTTAGAAGAAAGAAGGAAATAACAAAGATCAGAGTAGAAATAGAGAATAGAAAAACAATGGAAAAAGTCAATGAAAGAGGTAGTTTTTTAAAAAGATTTAAAAATCTTTGACAAACTCTTAGCTAGACCAAGAAAAAAAGAAAAGAAAATTAGCAAGAGACATTACAACTGATGCCACATAAATAAAAAGGATCATAAAAGACTGCTATGAACAAGTATACACCAACAAAATGGATAGATTTCTGGAAATGCACAACTTACCAAGACTGAATCATAAAGAAACAGAAAATATGAAAAGACCTATACGTGATATGGAGAGTGAATCAATAATCAAAAATCTCCCAGTAGAGCAAAATTTAGACTAAGATGATTTCACTGGAGAATTACACCAAACTTTTAAGGAAGAATTGGTACCATTTTTTCTCAAACACTTCCAAAAGAAAATTGAAAGGATACTTCCTAACTCATTTTATGGGTCCAGCATCACCCTGAGACCAAAGCCAGATGAAGACAATGCAAGAAAAGAAACCTGGAGGCTAATATCCTAATAAATATAGATGCAAAAATATGAGTAAATTGAATCCAATCCTACAATAAAAGATGATACACAAAGTAAGATTTATCTCTGGCATGCAAAAATGGTCCAACATAGGAAAATCAATTACTGTGATACACCAGCTTAACAGAATAAAGGATAACATCATGTGATCCTTTCAATAAATACAGAAAAGTATTTGACAAAATTTAACATTTTTTTGTGATAGAAACTCTCAACAAAGTAGGAATAAAAGGAAATTACCTCGACATAATACAGGCCATATGTAAAATGCTACAAGTAACATCATTTTTATATATCTTCAGATATTGCCTAATTTCCCTTTTGTTTTTTTTTTGACCCAACCATTGTTCAAGAGTGTGTTGTGTAATTTCCACATAGTTGTGAATATTCCATTTTCATTTCTGCTGTTGAAAAATATAAGCAACATAAAAAACTTAAGTATATAAAATATAAGGGAATACAAAAAGTCATCATTCATTGAATACAAGTTCCAATAACAGGGTACACTTTCTTTTTATTAACACATGGAATATTTTTAGAAATTGATACAACCTAGAACATTAAAGCAACATTACAAGTTAGAGATGGTGAGACAGTGATTAAGAGTGCATCTAGGGGGATCCCCTAGATGGGTGGCTCAGCAGTTTAGCAACTGCCTTCAGCCCAGGGCATGATCCTGGAGTCCCGGGATCGAGTCCCACATCGGGCTCCTTGCATGGAGCCTGCTTCTTCCTCTGCCTGTCTCTCTCTCTCTCTCTCTCTCTCTCTCTCTCTTTCTCTCTCTCTGTCTCTCATGAATAAATAAATAAAATCTTTTAAAATAAAAAAGAGTGCATCTCAACACTTACCAGCTAGCTGTGCCTATGCCCCATCTCCATAAATGGGTAGTAATGCCTATCCTATAGGGTTGCTATGAGGACTAAATGATATCAAATTCAGAAAAAGTAATTATGAAAAATAACTACAAATATCTCTCATGAACATAGATGCAAAATACCATAGCAAATCAAATCCAAAAATATACATAAAAGATAACATATCCTGACCAAATTTTATCCCTAGAATGTAACATTGGCTTAACATTTAAAAATCAAATTTAATTTAATAAACCTTATTGACAGTGTAAAGGAGAAAATCATATTATCTCAATAGATACAGAAAAGAATTTGACAAAATTCAACAACCGTGATTTTTTAAAACTCAACTTTTAGCAAACTAGGGAAAAGGAGAAACTCCTCAATCTAACAAAAAACATCCACAATAAACCTACAGCCAACATTATACTTAATAACGGAAGATTAAAAGATTACTCCCACACCTGGCTGGCTTAGGTCTAGAGCATGCAACTCTTGATCTCGGGATCATGAGTTTGAGCCCCATATTGTTTGTGAAGATTGCTTTTTTAAAAAAGAAGAACGATTACTCCCTAGGACAAGAAGAAGGTAACTTCACTTGTCCTAGCCATTATGCTGGAGAGCCTAACCATTGCAATAGGTAAGGAAAAAAAAAAAAAAGACATACAAATTATAATGATAGGGGCACCTTGGTGGCTCAGTCAGTTAAGCATCTGCCTTTTGGCTTAGGTCATGATCCAGAGTTCTGGAACCAAGCCCTGTGGCAGGCTCCCTGCTGAGTAGGGAGTCTGCTTCTCCCTCTGCCCCTCTCCCTGCTCATGCTCTTTCTCTCTCAAATAAGTAAAATGTTTTTTAAAAATCACAAAGACATAACACCAAAAAAAAAACCCCACAAATAATCTAATTTAAAAATGGCAGAATACATAGAGACATTTCTCCAAAGAAGACATACAGATAGCCAACATACACATGAAAAGATGCTCAACATCACTGATCATCAGGGAAATGCAAAACAAAACCACAATGAGATATCACCTCCCACCTGTCAAAATGGGTAAAATCAAAAACATAAGAAATAAGTATTGTTTTTTTTAATATTTTTTTCTTTATTTATTTATGATAGTCACACACAGAGAGAGAGAGAGAGAGAGAGAGAGGCAGAGACACAGGCAGAGGGAGAAGCAGGCTCCATACCGGGAGCCCAACGTGGGATTCGATCCCGGGTCTCCAGGATCGCGCCCTGGGCCAAAGGCAGGCGCCAAACCACTGCACCACCCAGGGATCCCCAGAAATAAGTATTGTTAAGGATGCAGAGAAAAAGAACCCTTGTGCGCCATTGGTAGGAATGCGAATAGTGCAGCCACTGTGGAAAACAGTATGGAGCTTCTTCAAATTAAAAATAGAACTACCATATAATCCACTCCTAGGTATTTACCCAAAGAATACGAAAGAATACTGGGTATTTACCCAAAGAATATAAGAGAATACAAAAACACTAATTTGAAAAGATAAATGAACCCTGTGTTTATCACATTATTTATAATAGCCAAGACATGGAACTAGCCCAGGAGTCCATCAACTGATGAATGGATAAGATGATTGATGAATGGATAAAAAAAGATTTTATATATATATATTCCATTGTGTGTTTTACCCATAAAAAGAAAGAAGTCTTGCCATTTGCAACAACATGGATGGATCTAGAGGGTATAATGCTAAGTAAAGTATGCCAAAGAAAGACAAAATATTATATGATTTCACTCATATGTAGAATTTAAGAAACAAAAAAAAAAAAAAAAAGAGAGAGAAACCAAAGAGAACAGACTATTATAGAGAACAAACTGATGGTTACCAGAGGGGGAGTGTGGGGGGTGAGGTATGAGTGAACTAGGTGAAGGAGTTTTGAGTACACTTAAACAATGATGAGCACTAAGTAATGTATGGAATTATTAAATCACTATATTGTACACATGAAACTAATATATCCCTGTATATTACCTATACTACGATTAAAATTTTTTTTAATTAGAAGAAAAGGAGCAAAACTGTCTCCATTTGTAGGTAACATGATTATTTAGATTTTTAAAAAATCTTAACAAAAAGTTGTAACTAATAAATGAATTTAAGAAGCAGTATATGACTGTATTTTATATACTAGCAGAAAACAATTGGAAAATGAAATTAAAATTCCATTAACAATAGTGCCCCCCAAATTAAAATACTTAGGAATAAATGTAATAATAGATGTGCAAGTCCTCTACAATGAAAACTACAAAGCTACTGAGAGAAATTAAAGAAGGCCTAATAAATGGCAAGATATACCCTGGAAAGTTCATTATTTTTAAGATGTCACTTGTCCTCCAAATTGACCTATATATACAATGCAATCCCCATTAAAATATCAGCAGGAATTTTTGGTAGCAGTTGCCAACATGATTTAAAAATGTATACGGGGGTGCCTGGGTGACTCAATCACTTAAGCATCTGCCATCAGTTCAGATTATGATCTCAGGGTCCTGGGATTGAACCCTGAGCCCTACATCTGGCTCCCTCCTCAGCAGGGAGTTGGCTTCTCCGTCTCCCTCTGCTCCTCCCCCACCCCCACCCCCCCTCGGGCAGTCTCTCTCTCTCTCAAGTAAATAAATAAAATCTTTTTAAAAATGTGTGTGGAAACACAAAGGACTTATAAATGAAACAATTCTGAAAAAGAAGTTGGAGAAGCATATTACCTGATTATAAGACTTACTGTAAAGCTACAATAATCAAGACATTGTAATAGTGGGCAAAAATAGACTTATAGATAATAGAGCAGAATAAATCAAAATCAGATATTTATTTATTTATTTACTTAATTTTTTTTTTTACCGTGTTGTTCCAGCTTCATTTTATACTACTGTGTTCCTCCTTATCCCTCACCACTCCAGCCATACTTAGCATTCTTTCAGTTCTTTGTATATTTCCTTCTACCACAAAACCTTTCCATATTCTTTTCCCTCTTCTTCGAATATTATTTCCTTTGCTTAGTTAACACTCAGCTCCAGAGTGACATTTCTTCAGGAAAGATTTCACCCAACTACCCAACCAGATTAGATTCCAAAATTATAGACTCTCAGAGCACTATGCTCCTTTCCTTCATATCATTCACACATTTGCAACTTTATATTTGTGTGATTTATGTGGGGAGTTTACTGAACTGTGTAAGCATTATAGGAATAGGGACCAAATCTGTTCTTGCTATATCCCTAGTAGCTAAGTTAATACCTGGCATGTATTAGGTGTTTAATAAAAATTCATTGAGTGAATGAAACCATTGTTCACCATACCTTAAATATTCTGGGGTAAAGGAATCCCTGAATATATAATTTCACAACAGAACTTTCTCTACCCATGTTTTCTTTTTTATATTTTCCTTTATCTACCTCCTCATCTCAAAAAGAACATTTGCTTTAAAACAGAGGTACCTAATTCAAATGCCTAGAGAACCCTGGACACTACCCTTTGAGAGATAACAGGATGGTAGGTGAGTGTAGTCAACTAGACAGCACATATCTGAAGAGAACAGCCACATTAATTCAGGTCCAGCTGTGAGCTGGCATTGCCAAATCATCATGAGAAATCAAAATTTTGAATTTATTTATTTATTTTTAAACATTTTTTTTTGAGAGAAAGAGAAAGTGAGAGACAGAGCACAAGTAGGGAGAGAGGCAGAGGGAGAAGCAGACTCCCTGCTGAGCAGGAAGCCCACCACGGGGCTCAATCCCGGGGCTCCAAGATCATGACCTGAGCCAAAGGCAGATGCTTAACCAGCTGAGCCACATAGGCACCCAGAAGTTTGGATTTTTTTTTTTTAATGGGAAATCTACTTTTTAATAATGACAGAGTATTGAAGTATTGTTCAAAATACCACAGACTAACACTGGATAAGTCAAACAAAACATTTTTTTTAAGAGTAAGTCTTTTTTTATTATTTTGTTTATTTATTTGTGAAAGACCTAGAGAGGCAGAGACATAGGCAGAGGGAGAAGCAGGTTCTTCACAGGGAGCCTGATGTGGGACTCAATCCCAGGTCCTGGGATCATGCCCTGAGCTGAAGGCAGATGCTCAACCACTGAGCCACCCAGGCATCCCCAAACAAAACATTTTGTAGGTAAAACCCAACCCATGGACTACTAATTTGTATTTTTTTCTCCCCATTTTACTTCTGTGTTATCTTGCTTGAAGAAACAAAACAAGTCAGCACAATCTTGTCTTTATAATTTCCATGTAACAAAGCTGAATTATAGTTAATACTCATTAACATTAGTTAAAATGAACTGAATAATTTGCACTTTAACTTAAGGGAAATTTACAGTGTTCTGAGTCTGACTAAATATAAAGAAAGTACCACATATCACATGACATACCATTGATGTCTGCCTCCATCCACTACACTATATATTATTTAGGTCAGTCACTATTGTACATATATTTTGAAGGAAATTTTGCATGTGCTGAAGCGTCTAATACTGTTATGTATGTGATCAATACATTGATTTGGACAGTTGAACAAATTCATGGAACTTAAATGTTTTCTTCTATCTTCACAAAAAAATCAGAATCTCTAACTCAGCAAAGTATAAGTTTTCATCTAATTTGTTTTAAATAAAGACAAACTTTTATAAATCAAGTGTCCTTGTTATCTCCTAATTTTAACTTTGTTTAGAGTTCTGTTTAAAGTAGTGTAACTTTAGTAGCCCTGAACTAGAAGTCTGATCATCTGAGTTCTAGTCCAAAGTCTGTTTTACTTGCCTAATTGATGTTTACCAAATCGCTACTCTTCTGGGCCATTTGTTTAATTTGTAAAGTGATTAGTCTCCTTGATATCCAAGACATCTTTAATTCTAATAGTCTGACATTAATAAAGCAATCTAGAATTTAAGGGTTTTATTTTTTTAATATTTTATTTATTTATTTGAGAGAGAGAATGTGGGGGGGGGGGAGCGGAGGAAGGAGAAGCAAACTCCCCACTGAGCAGAGAGCCCAATGTAGGTAGGGCTCAATCCCAGGACCCCGGGATCATGACCTGAGCTGAAGACAGATGCTTAACCAACTAAGCCACCCAGATGCCCTTGGAATTTGAGGGTTTTAAAAAAGAAAAACTGTTCTTACCTTATGACCTAGTTCTAAGATTTAATACAGTGTGAATTGTGAGTTCTGAGTTGTGAATACACTGTGAATTCTGTGTGATATGAATGCCAATTTTATTTTTTAAAAGATTATTTATTTTAGAGAGAGAGAGAGAGAGAGCACATGAGCAGTAGGGGCAGAGGGGGAGAGAGAATCTCAAGCAGACTTTGTGCTGAGTGTGGAGCCCACTGCAGGGCTTGATCTCAAGATCCTGAAGTCATGACCTGAGCCAAAACCAAGAGTCAGATGATTAACCAGCTGCACCTCCCAGGAGTCTCATGAATGCCAATTTTAAAAAGTTATACCTATCATGTTAAAACTAATCAAAGTTTGGTTTGTTTAGGACATAAATAATTAAACATTTAGAATTACTTGCTTTCTAAAATAAGCTCCGGCTGGATACTTCAAATATATGTGTTACAATTTTTTACAAAAACTCAGTTATAGAATACCTGGGTGTTTGAGTGTCTGCTTTCAGCTCAGGGTGGGGTCCCAGGATGGAGTCCCACGTCAGGCTCCCTGGGTGGAGCCTGCTTCTCCCTCTGCCTATGTCTCTGCCTCTCTCTCTCTGTATCTCTCATGAATAAAAAAATAAAATCTTAAAAAAAAAACTCAGTTATACGTGCCATTTTTAATAGCACATTGAGCACACTCTAGAATTTTCTTTCAGCTTCAGTCTCAGGGCAAAAATGCTTAAGTAGGGGCACCTGGGTGGCTCAATCAGTTAAACATCCAACTCTTGATTTCTGCTCAGGTCATGATCTCAGGGTTGTGAGATTGAGCAGAGGTCAGCTCTGAGCTGGGTGTAGAGCCTGCTTAAGATTCTCTCTCTCTGTTTCCCTCTGTCCCCTCTCTCTGTTTCTCTCTGTCCCTCTCCCCTTCCCACTCTATTAAAAAAAAAAAATGTTAAGTAACATTTTCTTAAACTTTTTTGCTCTTTCCTTCAGTTATTGTATAGGACTTTATTCAATTGCTAATGGAAACACTTGGGCTAATTTGAGGTGATTCGATGTCCTCTGGGGAACTTTTCTGTCATACCATGGAATTAGAAAGTTTTAAGCTAATGTAATTACGTTATGTTCAAACTGATTTTGTTCAAACTGTTGCTGCTTTTAACAAAATCAAGATGAAAAGAAAGTAAGCGCAGTGTTCCTTCTGTTCCTTCCTTCCCTAGGTTATTCTATTGCTTCTTCTGATATATTCTGCCTATTTTTTTCTCCACCATTATCAGTCAGACCAATATTCTCCAATGAATCTGGCTCTATTTTTCTATTTTTTCAAAAAGCAATTCTGCTATCTTCCTAGTTCAAAAAGCATGAAAGGCTTTATGAAAAATCAGTAATATACAATGGGGGATTTAGTATTAGAAAAACCTTTTTAAAGGATAAAACAGTTTCAACACAAATTCAATTTAAATCAGTTTCCTAAGAAGTCTAAATCTATAATGAGTGAGACTCTCAGTTCAGAAATAGATTCTGTATATTCCTTAACATAAAATATGTTAAATTATCTTCAAAAAGCTGTCTATACTAAACTAATGAAGAGTCCATAGTAATCTATTATATTTCAGGGTGATTTTTGATAATGAAAGCTCACAGATTTTTCTTCTCATTCATAAAACTAATACTTCATTCCTGGATAATTTTATTTATGCTTTTAAAAATACTTCTGGTTAAGTAAAGGATGTGGTAAAGGACCTTGGTACCATCCAAAACAACACAAAATGAAGGTGTTAAACTGCTTCAGGTCATTACATTTTACTAAACAATTTGGTTTCTGAATACATTTTTCTTGGACCTTTCAATTCTTCAAATCTTGAACAACTAACAAGTAGTTGCTGTGACATATGGATGACACCACTGTTAATAAAGCAGTATTTGTCACCTTAAAAATTAAGGAATTAAAAAAATTAGGAAATTAACTTGAAGTATATATACCATCACAGACCAAAATGTGCAAATATATTAAAGAAAACCAACATTCCTATGAGCCTTGAATTAGGAGTCAGAACACTTGGATTTTAATCCTTTCAATTTCCTATGTGTTCCTTAACAATCCATTTAATCTCTAAAGCTCATCTTTGTTATTTGTGAAATTAAATTATTGGATTAAATCCCAAGGTTTCTTTTAGTACAGAAGAGACCAGGGACAAGCCCTGGTTGTCCTCTCCAGGCAGAGTCTTACATATAGCATTTATTCTACAACAATATATGACAACACCTGTGAAGTATTACTAACTGGGAGAGCTTACCTAAGGCACAGTGTCCAGGGTTTTTATTGGGAGGTCAGTGATGTAAGCATGGGGTGACTTTGGGGCAGACCTTTTTTTTCTTAATCTCCAGCCTCCTCAAAGATCAAAATTGGTACCATTTGACCCAGGGTTTCCACAATAAATCACATTATTAGCATAGATTATTTGGTGTGGCCTGAGGCTGTAGATAAACAAAGACATTGGTATCATGGAGGATTTAGGAATTATCTTCCAAGAGCCAGGGAAGGGCCTTTCTTTGAAATATGCAGAGTTAGGCAGCTCAGGCCTCCTGAGTTAATCCTTCACTGCCTATCTTTTGTTCAGCGAAGTAATCCTCCAGTACCTTCTTGAGAAAGGGTGCTTGGTAAGCAGTTTTTTGAGACTTTTCATGTCAAATATTTTTATTCTGTCATATTTGATTCATAGTTTAGATAGCTATAGAATTCTAGGTTGGAGATAATTTTCCCTAAGGATTAGGGAAAATTAGGAATTATTTCTTCATATGAGTCTGTTTTCTTTTTTTTTTTTTTTTTTTATGAGTCTGTTTTCTATCCATTTTGATGGGCATTGAACGGGCTCTTTCAATTTAGTCACATATATCCTTGAGGGATACATTCTTTAATTTTTCAATGATTTTCTCTCCTCCTTTGTTTCTGATCTTTCTGGAACTCCTAACATTTGGCTGTTGGACCTCCAAGACAAATCCTTTTCTTACCTCTTCTCTCTTATTTTCTATCTGTCTGTTTGCTCTACTTTTTTGAGGCGATTTCTTCAACTTCCAGACCTCTTATTTTTCATTTCTATCCACATATTTAATTTATATGAGCTCTTTTTTTAAGTCTCTGAATTTTTTATTAATACAATCTTATTTTGTTTCATGATTACAGTATCTTATCTTTCTATTAACCATAGGATTTTTTGTTTAGGTTTTTTCTTTCTGTATAGTTTTCTTTTTCCTGCTTGTTTGATCTCTATCTTTAATTAAAAACTCTTGAGCTATACTTGGATTTTTATTCATAATTAAGAATGGAAGCTCTAAACATGGGTGAGGGATGTACACATTGTTGGGTGATCTGACTGGTCAAGTTGTTAGGGAACAATTGATGTTGGTAAATTTGGGTCTTTCCTCTTTGGATGATCAGATTCTTCATGGTGAAAAACTACTCTAATCCTTTAAAGAATAGAGGTCTAGGGATCCCTGGGTGGCTCAGCGGTTTAGCACCTGCCTTTGGCCCAGGGCGCCATCCTGGAGTCCCGGGGTCGAATCCAGCGTCGGGCTCCTGGCATGGAGCCTGCTTCTCCCTCCTCCTATATCTCTGCCTCTCTCTCTCTCTCTCTCTCTCTCTCTCTCTCTCTCTCTATGTCTATCATAAATAAATAAATAAATAAATAAATAAATAAATAAATAAATAAATAAATAATAAATCTTTAAAAAAGAATAGAGGTCTAGTTTATAGCATTTTGAGAACCTAATTGGGGAAGAGGATAAGAGATGAGAGAATTTTGTACTTGGTATTCATTGTTAAAGTCTCTGCCTTTAGTATGATGCCAAACTATCAACTGTGCCTGGCATCTAACTTTCATATTCCAGGCCAGAGGAATCTCTCTAGAAAATAAACATCCAGATATCTGTGAGGATGAATAAGGGGCATTTTTCCAGGGTATGCAGTAGTAAATAGATTTAGGGATTTAACTGCCATTAAATAGTTTTTATCTACCTGTTTTAGCAACCCCCATTCTCAGTTTCAGTAGTACTTTATTTTCTTGGCTCCTATATCTTTTGAAGATTCTGAAATATATATTAGGTTGGTTGTGAGCCCTTCTCCCTACTGCCTTGGGATTCATCGTTTTTGGATAGTCACATATTCTCTTGGGAGTTTCCAAGACTATCCTTAGCCCTGATAATTTGCTAGAAGGACTCACAGTTATTATACTAATGATTATAGTTTATTACAGTGAAAGGATATAGTCAAATCAACAAAGGGAAAAGACACATGGAGTAAGGTCCAGAGGAAACCATGCACAAGCTTCCAGCATTCCTCTTTCAGAGGAATCATAAGATATACTTAATTCCTTCTGTAATGATATATAATTATACATGTGAAATGTTACCAGAGAATCTCATTAGAAACTCAGTGCCAAAGTATTTTTATTGGGATTAAAGCAGGTAAGCACTCTCTGCCTAAGACGTACCAAAATTCCAGGCTCCCAAAAGGAAAGTAGATGTTGAATATATATACCTTACTGTTTGCACAGTTTAGGCATGATGAAACACCCTTATCATTTAGGAAATGGTATGAATCTTCCTGAAATCCAAGTTCTCAAATACCAGCCAAAGAACAACCTTACAAACAGGCTTTTCTAAATTAACAGTCTTAAGCATGCTATGTTAACTTTTCTTTCTTTTTTTTTTTAAGATTTTATTCATTCATTCATGAGAGACACAAAGAAAGAGACATAGGCAGAGGGAGAAGCAGGATCTCTGAGGGAAGCCTGATGCATAACTCGATCCCAAGACCCCAGGAGCATGACCTGAGCCAAAGGCAGACACTCAACCACTGAGCCACACAGGTGCCCCTATCTTAACTTTTCTGTACACACATGGGCCTTTCTAGCTTCCAAATTTTTGTTATTGTATCCTTTCCCATTCTACTCAAACTTGGGGGCTTATGCCTTTTAAGAAAATCCCTTTATTTATTGTTTTAGTGGAATTTCAGGTGAGAACAAAATTACATATGTTATATTCAGTATTAACCTGGAATTTTGTTTGACTATAAAACAAAACACCCCAATTTGATTGTATAACATCATTTTTAAGCAACTGGAAAGAAAACAGATGAAGCAGAGAGAAGAAACTTGTTTTTAATTCCAGTTAGTTAACGTACAATGTTATATTAGTTTTAGGTATACAATATAGCAATTCAGCAATTCCATATATCACCCGGTGTTCATTGTAACAAATGCACTTCATATTCTCCATCACCTATTTAGCCCATCTCACACCCATTTCCCCTCTGGTAACCATCAGTTTGTTCTCTTAGTTAAGATTCTGTTTCTTGATTTCTCTTTCTCTTGTCTTTTTTTTATCCATTTGCTCTTTTTTTCCTTAAATTCCATATATGAGAGAAATCATATGGTATATATCTTTCTCTCATTTTGCTTAGCATTACACTCTCTAGCTCCATTTGTGTCATTGCAAATGGCAAGATTTTATTCTTTATAATGGCTGGATAATATCCCTGTGTGTGTGTGTGTGTGTGTGTGTGTGTGTGTGTGTCTTCTTTATCCATTCATCAATTGAGAGACACTTGCACTGCTTTCATAGTTTGGCTATTGTAAATAATGCTGCAATGAACATGGGAGTGCATACATCTTTACAAACTAATGTTTCCATAGTCTTTGGGTAGATACCAAGTCATACAATTACTAAATTGTAGCATAGTTCTATGTTTAACTTTTTGAGGAACCTTCATACTCTTTTCCATAGTGGCTGCATGAATTTGCATTCCCATCAACAGTGCTCAACAGTTCCTTTTTCTCTACATCATTCCAGCACTTGTCACTTCTTTTGCTGTTTTTCTTAGCATTTTGACAGATGTGTGTGGTTTTGTATTACCAATGGGAAGGGATGATAAACATCTTTGTGTGTGTATGTTGGCCAATCTATATGTCTTCTTTGGAAAAATGTCTATGCGTATCTCTGCCTATTTTTTTTGGATTATTTTTTGGATGTCGAGTTGTGTGAGTTCTTTATATATTTCGGATAATAACCCTTTACAAATATCTTCTTCCACCGCATAAGTCACATTTTAGTTTTTTGATTGTTTCCTTCACTGTGCAGAAGCTTTTTATTTTGATGTAGTCCCAATAGTTTATTTTTGCTTGCTTCAGGAGACATATTTAGAAAAAAGTTGCTATGGCTAATGTCAAAGAAGTTACTGCCTTCCATGATTTTTATGCTTTCATGTCTCACATTTAGATTTGGAATTTATTTTTGTGTGTGGTAAAAGAAAGTGGTCTCATTTCTTTCTTTTGCATGTTGCTGTCTAGTTTTCCCAACACCATTTTTTGAAGAGACTTTTTTTCCCGGGGGGGTATTCTTTTCTGCTTTGTTGAGATTAATTGGTCATACAGTTGTAGGTTTATTTCCAGATTCTGTATTCTGTACTATTGATCTATGTGTCTATTTTTGTGTCAATATCATACTGTTTTGATTACTACAGCTTTGTCATATTACTTGAAGTATGTAATTACAATGCCTCCAGCTTTGCTTTTCTTTTTTCAAGATTACTTTGGCTATTCAAGGTATTTTGTGGTGCCATACAAATTTTAGGATTGTTTGAGTTCTGTGAAAAACTGCTATTCGTATTTTGATAGGGAATACATTAAATGTGTAGATTGCTTTTTAAATATTTTAAGAATATTTGTTCTTCTAATCTATGAGTGTGGAATATCTATTTCTTTGTGTTGTCTTGAATTTCTTTCATCAGTATTTTATAGTTTATACAGTACAGGTCTTCCACCTCTTTGGTTAGAGTTATTCCTAGGTACTTTATCATTTTTGGTCCAATAGTAAATGAGATTGTTTTCTTAATTTCTCTTCCTGCTGCCTCATTATTGGTGGCTAGAAGTGCAACAGATTTCTGTACCTTGATTTTGTATTCCGCAACTTTACTGAATTCGTTTATCAGTTTTAGCAGTTTTTTGGTGTAGTCCTCAGGCTTTCTTTTTTTTTTTTTTTTTTTTTCAGGCTTTCTATATACAGCATCATGTCATCTGCAAATAATGAAAGTCTTACTTTTTCCCTACCAATTTGGATGCCTTTTATTTCTTTTGGTTGTCTGATTGTTGTAGCTAGGACTTCTAGTACTATGTTGAATAAAAGTGATGAGAGTAGACATTTTTGTCTTGCTCCTGACCTTAGAGGAAAAGCTCTGTTTTTCTCCATTAATGATGATGTTAACTGTGAGTTTTTCATATATGGCCTTTATTGTGTTGAGGTATATTCCCTCTAAACCTAATTTGTTGAGAGTTTTTATCATGAATGGATGTTATACTTTGTCAAATGCTTTTTCTGCATCTATTGAAATGATATATGGTTCTTACATTTTCCCTTATTGATATAATGTTCTTATTGATTGATTTGCAAATATTGAACCACTCTTGCAACCCAGGAATAAATCCCATTTGATCGTGATGAATGATTTTTCTAATGTGTCATTGGATTCAGTTTGCTAGTATTTTATTGAGAATTTTTGCATCTAAGCTCATTAGGGATATTGACCAGTAGTTTTCTTTTTTTGTGTGATGTCTTTATCTGGTTTTGGTATCAGGGTAATGCTAGCCTCGTAGAATGAATTTAGAAGTTGTCCTTCCTTTTCTATTTTTTTGGAATAGTTTGAGAAGAATAATTATTAATTCTTGTTTAATTTATTAGTAGAATTTACCTAGGAAGCCATCCGGTGCTGGGCTTTTGTTTGTTGGGAGTTTTTGATTACAGATTTAATTTCTTTGCTGGTTATCTGTTCAAATTTTCTGTTTCTTCCTGTTTTAGTTTTGGTAGCTTATATGTTTCTATGAATTTATCCATTTCTTCCAGGTTGTCAAATTTCTTAGCATATTTTTTTAATAATATGCTCTTATAATTGTCTGCATTTTTTTGGTTGCTATTTCTCCTCTCTTGTTTGTAATTTTATTTATTTCAGTTTTTTTCTTTTCCTAATAAGTCTGGCTAGAAGTTTGTCAATTTTATTGATTTTTTTCCCAAAGAAACAGCTCCTGCTTTCCTTGATTTGTTCTTTGGTTTTTTAGTTTCTATATCATTTATTTCCACTCTAATATTTATTTTTCCCTTGCTTCTGCTAGTTTTATATTTGTTGTTCTTTTTCTAGTTCCATAGGTCTAAGTTTGGGTTATTTGGGATTTTTCTTGTTTCTTAAAGTAGTCTTGTATTATTATAAATTTCCCTCTTAGAACCACTTTTTCTGCATCCCAAAGGCTTTGAACCATCATATTTTCATTTTTATTTGTTCCTATACACTTTTTTATTTCTTCTCTTATTTCCTAGTTCACCAATTCATTGTTTAGTAGCATGTTATTTAACGTCCATATAGTTGTAGTCTTTCCAGACTTTTTCTTTTGGCTGACTCTTCTAATTTCATAGCATTATGGTCAGAAAAGATGCATAGTATGTCTTTAGTCTTCTTGAATTTGTTGAGGCTTGTTTTGTGAGCTAATATGTGATCTATTCTGGAGAATGTACCATTTGCACTTGAAAAGAATATGTATATAGGGATCCCTGGGTGGCGCAGCGGTTTGGCGCCTGCCTTTGGCCCAGGGCGCGATCCTGGAGACCGGGGATCGAATCCCACGTCGGGCTCCCAGTGCATGGAGCCTGCTTCTCCCTCTGCCTGTGTCTCTGCCTCTCTCTCTCTCTGTGACTATCATAAATAAATAAAAATTAAAAAAAAAAAGAAAAGAATATGTATAGTAGACTTTTAGAATGGAACATTCTGAATATATCTGTTAAATCCATCTGTTCCAGTCTGTGATTCAAAGCTATTGTTTCCTTATTGATTTTCTATTTAGATAATCTGTCCATTGATGTTAGTGGTATGTTAAAGTCCCCTACTATTATTGTATTAAAATCAGATTTGTTCCTTCATGTTTGTTATTAACTGTTTTATGTATTTGGGTGCTCATATGTTGAGGGCATAAATATTTACAATTGTCATATCTTCTTATTGGATTATCTATTTATTATTATACAGTGTCCTTTGTCTCTTGTTGCAGTCTTTGTTTTAAAGTCTAGTGTGTCTTGGACACCTGGGAAACTCAGTTAAGCATCTGCCTTTGGCTCAGGTCATAATCCCAGGGTCCTGGCATTATGTCAGGCTCTCTGCTCATCAAGGAATCTGCTTCTCCCTCTCCATCTGCCCCTCTCCTCCACTCGTGCACTCTCTCTCAAATAAATAAAATCTTAAAAGAAAAAGTTATTAGTATCCTAAGAGACAAAAAGATATTATATCCTATGTATCCTAGAAAGAACAAGCTATGGTAAAGAAAAAATACTTTGAAGGTTAAAAGAAAGAGTTCTTAAAAATGAAATATAGGCATTGAAAGAGAACATCTGAAAGAAGTCCATCAATTCAACTTATAACTAGAGGAGCTAAAGCCTCATTTTTTTTTTTTTTTTAATGCGAGCAATAGCAATGGTAAGGTTGAAAATGGTGCACTACTCTTCATGGGAACTTAAGCTATTGAGATGGAAACTATGAATAGCTATGTCTGTGAAAGTAATCTACATAGATGGATATTTATGTCTATCTATTCACCATGGAGAAGAGATTATATTCACCATAATTCATTTTTGCATCAATTCCGAATTTTCCAATAAAGTTTACATTTGAAAATTCCAATGAAAACTCCAATAAAGTTTCTTTTTTTCTTTTTTTTTTAAGATTTTATTTATTTATTCATGAGAGACAGAGAGAGAGAGAGAGAGAGGCAGAAGGAGAAGGCGGCTCCACGCAGGGAGCCCTACGGGGGACTCGATCCTGGGTCTCCAGGATCACACCCTGGGCTGCAGGCGGTGAAAAATCGCTGCGCCTCCGGGGTTGCCCTCCAATAAAGTTTCTATTTGAAGTTAACAAAAGTGGAAAAATCAACTTGACAAAAAGAAATTCTATAAAAATCATTCGTTCTGTAAGGATTTCAGTACCTACCATTTCGAAGCAACATAGTTCCACATGCAATGAAAAACAATAAATAACATATAGTTCCAGTTTAACTCTTCCTCAAATCTTGGGATACCTTCACTAATTAAACTTACATTAGATAACATTCACAAATAAAACGTATTTGTCATACTCTGATCTTTCTTCCCTTTATTTGAGGAGGAGAGACAAAACATGGAGTTGACATTTTAAAATGGAAAAATCATTTCAGATAACTTATAAATATTTTAATTTTTTTTTATTTTTTATTTATTTATGATAGTCACAGAGAGAGAGAGAGGCAGAGACACAGGCGGAGGGAGAAGCAGGCTCCATGCACCGGGAGCCTGATGTGGGACTCGATTCCGAGTCTCCAGGATCACGCCCTGGGCCAAAGGCAGGCGCCAAACCGCTGCGCCACCCAGGGATCCCCAACTTATAAATATTTTAAGGGGCTCCTAGGGTGGCTCAGTCAGTTAAGTGTCTGCCTTCAGCTCAAATTGTGATTTCAGGATCCTAGGATTGAGCCCTCCCTCTGGCTCCTTGCTCAATAGGGAGCCTGCTTCTTCCTCTTCCTCTGCTCCACCCCTCAAACATGCTTTCTCTTCCTCTGTCTCAAATAAATAAAATCTTTTTTAAAAATAGGTTTAAAAAAATTTAAAGCTTTTATTTACTCATGATAGAGAGAGAGAGAGAGAGAGAGGCAGAGACACAGGCAGAAGGAGAAGCAGGCTCCACACCGGGAGCCCGACGTGGAACTCGATGCCGGGACCCCAGGATCAGGCCCTGGGCCAAAGGCAGGCGCTGAACCGCTGAGCCACCAGGGATCCCCAGGTTAAAATTTTTTTAATAAGATCAGCCCAGGTGGCTCAGCAGTTTAGCGCCACCTTCAGCCCAGGGCCTGATCCTGGAGACCCAGGATCAAGTTCCATGACGGGCTCCCTGCATGGAGCCGGCTTCTCCCTCTGCCTGTGTAACTGCCTCTCTCTCTGTATCTCTCATAAATAAATAAATTAAATCTTTAAAAAATAAAATAAAATAAAATAAAAAATTTTAATAAAAGTATGCTGATAACAGTATTTTAAATATTTATTAATTCAAAAATTCTAAATATTTTTTTCTAAATTAAGGGCCACTATTTTGTGGGAGAAAGATAGGTTATATGATGAAAAACATTTGATACACACCAACCCATATAATTCTTCAGACTTTTTAAAAATTATATTTAAATTCAATTAACATATAGTATTTTATTAGTTTCAGAGGTAAAGTTCAGTGATTCATCAGTTGCATATAACACCCAGTGTTCGGGATCCCTGGGTGGTGCAGTGGTTTGGCGCCTGCCTTTGGCCCAGGGCGCGATCCTGGAGACCCGGGATCGAATCCCACATCAGGCTCCCGGTGCATGGAGCCTGCTTCTCCCTCCGCCTGTGTCTCTGCCTCTCTCTCTCTCTGTGACTATCATAAATAAATAAAAAAAAAAATTAAAAAAAAAAAATAAAAAAAAAAAAATAATAAAAACACCCAGTGTTCATTACATCACATGCCCTCCTTAATGCCCATCACCCAGTTACCCCATCCCCTCACCCCATTCCCACAACCCTCAATTAATTTCCTTTAGTTAAGAGTCTCTTGTGGTTTGTTTCCCTCTCTGACTCCATCTTATTTTATTTTTCCCTCGCTTCCCCTATGATCCTCTGTTTTGTTTCTTAAATACCACATATGAATGAAATCATATGATAATTGTCTTTCTCTGATTGATTTATTTCAATTAGCATAATACCGTCTAGTTCCATTCATGTCATTGCAAATGGTAAGATTTCTTTTTTTAATGACTGAGTGATATTCCATTGTAATTCTTCATACCTTCGTAATAAAAAAACAATATCCTTCTATAAATGGCCCATTTATTTAGTTTTTCTGATATTAAGAAAGACCTGGGAAGAAGATATGATCCCTCTGACATAAATTGACATCAGCAAGGTACTTAGATGTATGTTATTTACTATTCTAAACTTCAAAAAAATCTACGTAAAGTACATGTTTATTATGTTTCATGAACTTCCCTTCACTATCTTTTTTTTTTCCCTTCACTATCTTAACAAATAATATATAATTGCTTGACTTTTTTATGTTACTAATTTCTTTTTTACTCAAGATCATGTTTTATTAGCTATATTTATAAATACTTGGAATCTACTCAGATCATTGTTTTTAACCTTATTATACTCTCAGTGTGATTTAAGCACCTGGTTGAATCTATGATGCATTGTAACATATTCTGCATATCTCAGCTGATAGCTGACCTTTAATTCTTTCCTTATTCTGCTCAACTCCGTCTCATGCCCATTTTTTATCCCTGTATATGATCTGTAATCTTATTACACTTCCCACCCTCTTCCCATTCTGTTCTTCATTTGAAACTTTTAAATGCCTTCACTAAAATCTAGCTTTTTCCAGATCACACTTTGTATATAAGGATAAGCTCCCCCTATCTCAATTTTGGGAAGAACATTCAGCCTATATTATGTTTCCCAGTACTACCTACTGATATTGTACTATCATCATCCCTGAAATCCATGCCATCTGATTAGGTCATCATTGGCTATAATAATAACTTCCACTTTCCTGGATGAATCAGCTTTTCTTTCTTCTGGCCTGGTCTACTGTTATATAGATCTTCTTTCAAAGCCGATATTGATAATCCATCCAATGTGTCTCAATTCAATGGCTTCTTAGAGCCCTAAACCCTCCCCTTCTATTTGAGCCACCCAACAGCAAGGCCGCACCTTGGGTCAGCTATTGCAAAATGAGCAGGGCAGCCCAGGTGGCTCAGCAGTTTAGCGCCATCTTTAGCGCTGCCTTTAGCCCAGGGCCTGATCCTGGAATCCCGGGATCAAATCCCACTTCAGCCTCCCTGCATGGAGCCTGCTTCTCCCTCTGCCTCTCTCGCTCTCTCTTTCTGTGTGTGTCTCTCATGAATAAATAAATAAAATCTTAAAAAAAAGAAAAAGAAAAAGGAGCAAGTCTTTCTAACCAGTCTTTCTAAACTCTTTTCCCTTAAACATCTTGGAATCATCCTTTTATCTGTTTTTCACCCTCATACTAACTTTTGATTACTTTACCACTTCTGTTTTCTCTACTCCCTTTTCTTCCTTGTGATGTCTTTTGTACTTAGAACGTATGGTCAATCTAGTATTCCCCTTCTTTGACTCTATGCTGTGACAATATAGTTCACTCACCCACTTTTTCTTTCTCTATGATAGTTTTACATCTTACAGGTTTAAATTATTACATGGAAAATAAAATCTAGTTATTTGAACTTTTTATAACGGCATCCATTTTTTTTCCTATTAGGTTGTTTCAATTTTAAAATTAGGAAATCTTGCAGACTGTATCCACTGTCAGCTACCTGACTTTAGCTGGACCTATATTCTTCTCAATATATTCCTTTATAACCCTTCTGTTCATGTGTTCCAAATGTTTTCCATATTATAAGTGCTTAAATCTAACATCCCTTCCCAGGATATGACCTTGCCTCCTACTTTACTAGAAAAAAATAGAATCCATCTGCCCAATTCTCTCATCTATCTTCTCTATATCAAAATGATTATATCCATGCTACATCCAAATTTCTGATTTTAACAGAGCTGGTTTATAGATTATTCTAAATTTTCTCTGCAGACCTCCTACTTTTTCTTCAAGTGTCTCTTCTAACCTCTTGACTCAAAAGTATGCTTTCCTTTTCAGGGCTAACCCACTTCTTTTAGAGCCTTCTTTAACAATTGAACTCTCCCTTCCTCTCCCCTGCTCTCCATTTATCATTTCACTATCTCTAGTTTATCTCTGACCAGCAGATTATTAAATCAGAAACTGAAAAGTCTGAGACTTTACCTTACTTGAAGCTAACAGATTAGCTTGCCACAGTTATATATACATATACTGACTTAAAACGCAAGGCCCATGGGTCAGAGAAAAAGACCATTTATTACTCATGGCAAAAACAACAACCAAAGTAATATCTTGCATCAGGTCATTAGCCCCAATTCCCACATGGTTAACACAGTAAGGGCCTGATGTTATTTGTGCCTGCAGCAAGGTATGTTACAGAGGAAGAACCCTGAAATGAAAGGAGGCAGACAGTCAGATCTTATCTTTACTCTGGAAAGTAAACAAGGAAGGATAGGAAGAGCATCACCTGCCCTCACACCTGAATATCTCCAGAGAGGGAGATATTCTCTATTCTTCTAGTCAGGAAACAAATCTTCCCTCTGGACTTAAGGTAGACACCATCTCTATTTCAAGGATGTTTGCTATGCAAAGCCCTTTGCTCAGAAGACCTATACCACGCAGAAATATGTAATATTCATAGAGAAATATTTCTCAACATAGATTTTCCCAGGTTTCCCTTAACTTCAAATATATCTCATATGGCCTCTTCCCACTGTCTTAACTCTATTAATTCATCGTACTTTTTATTCTATTATTCCACTGAAAACCATTTTCTCCAAGGTACCCATGACATACTGGTAACTCAACCAAATGGTCTTTTTCTTAATCATTCTTGACTTTTTGTGGAATTTAACAGGATTATACTTGCTTTCTATTACCTCTAAACTGCTATGCAGGGACGCCTGGCTGGCTCAGCAGTTGAGCGTCTGCCTTCAGCTCAGGGCGTAATCCTGGAGACCTGGGATTGAGTCCTGCATCAGGCTCCCTGCATGGAGCTTGCTTCTCCCTCTGCCTCTGCCTGTGTCTCTGCCTCTGTGTGTCTCTCATGAATAAATAAATAAAATTTTAAAAAATAAAAAATAAACTGCTATGCAGTTTTCTATGACTGTCTCCTTTGCCTCTTTTCTTCCCTCTTAGTGATTTTTCATTCTGACATTAGATGTTAACTTATCACAGGTTGATTTTCTATTCCAAATTGTTCTCTCAAATGTCTTCTAGTTGAAGTTTCAGTTGTCACTTCTGTAGGTGATTGTACTTCCTTCTTATATTCCCAGTCACCTAGCTTCTCAAAATTTCTGCCTATATGTAATAAATTTTAAACCTAAGAATCAATTCCACAATCTGACTTTTTGAAATTTTTGTCAGTGGGGCACTCATTCTATCAATTCTTTACTATTTTTTTAAGAATAAATGTATTCATATGCATAGCAATCTACATGCATCTCCAAAGAATTATGGTGAGTGAAAAAATCCAATTCCAAAAGGTTACATACTGTATAATTCCATTTACATGACATTCTTTTCTTTTTATCCAGTATAACTATGTACAGTGTTATGCTGGTTTCAAGTGTACAATGTAGTGATTCAACAATTCTGTACATTACTCACTACTCATTACAATAAGTGTACTCTTAATTCTCTTTATCTATTTCATCCATCCTTCCACTCACCTTCCCTCTGGCAACCACTAATTTCTTCTCTGTATTTTCTCTGAGAGTCTTTTTTTGTTTGTTTCTTTTTTTCTTTGTTCATTTGTTTTGTTTCTTAGATTCCACATATGAGTGAAATGGTATTTGTCTTTCTCTGAAACATTTCACTTAGCTGAATACCCTCTAGATCCATCCATGTTATTGCAAATGGCAAGATTTCATTGTTTTCTATGGCAGAGTAATTTTCCATTATATACATATACTACATCTTCTTTATCCATTCATCTATCAATGGATCCTTGGGTTGATTCCATGTCTTGGCTATCGTAAATAATGCTACAGTAAACATAGAAGTGGATATCTTTTCATATTAGTGTTTTCATATTCTTTGGATAAATACCGAGTAATGACATTACTAGATCATATGGTAATTCTACTTTTACTTATTTTTTTTTTTTACTTTTAATTTTTTGAGGAACATCCATCCTGATTTCCATAGTGGCCATACCAGTTTGCATTCCCACCAATGGTGCACGAAGGGTTCCTTTTATCCCACATCTCACCAAGATTTGTTGTTTCTTGTGGTTTTGATTTTAGGCATTCTGACAGGTGCAAGGTAATACCTCATTGTGATTTCGATTTGCATTTCCCTAACGGATGAGTGATGTTGAGCATCTTTTCATGTGTATGTTGGCCATCTGTGTGTGTTCTTTGGAGAAATGGCTTTTCATGTCTTCTGTTCATTTTTAATTAGATTATTTGGTTTTGCTGGTGTTGAGTTGTAGAAGTTCATATATTGGATGTATCAATTGCAAATGTCTTCTTCCATTCAGTAGATTGCCTTTTTGTTTTGTTGATGGTTTCATTTGTTATACAGAAGCTTTTTATTTTGATGTGGTCTCAATAGTTTATTTTTGTTTTTGTTTCCCTTGTCTGAGGAGATACAGCTAGAAAAATGTAGCCATGGCCAATGTCAGAGAAATTACTACCTGTGCTTTCTTCTGGGATTTTTATGTTTTCAGGTCCTCATATTTAAGTCTTTAGATTCATAACCTGAAAAGGTGGTTGAGTAGACTCACTCAAATTCAACAGTATTTATTAACTAGAGTTCTTCCCACCATTCTAATCCATTTTCACCACTTTACCTAAGAAATCACTCAAACATAAAATCGTATTACAGAATTTGTGGGAGTTAAAGACTAATTCTTTAGCCTTTTTCTACCAGGCTTCCGTGATTGAGCAACTGCTTGCCCCTCCAATTTCAACTTGTGTTGTATTTCACATATCAGAATACTTGCTTTAACCTAAACCCACTGCTCATTTATTCCAACATTTTCTGAAAATTTACTATGAACCAAGCATTATGCTAGGCACTGGAGCTATAAATATGAGTAAGTTATGGTCTCTCTTAAGAGGGAAATAAAAATGTAAATAAATGCCATAAAATGTGACTAGTAGAGCAAGGATACAGAGTGGTGTTTCTCTTCCTAAGTCACTTAAGGTGACAGTATAAGAGATGACACTTGAGCAAAGTCTTGAAGCATGAGTTGGAATTTGTTATATGACCCAGAAGGCTGATTTCAGGTAAAGTAAAAACACATGGGAAAGCACAGAGTTGTGAAACTGAATCCCTTATTTGAAGAGTTGTAAATAATCCAAAATGACCAGACCATGAGATTGAAGATGGGATAAAAAGATGAAGTGATGGGAAGGTAGGGTGGGATGATGAAAGACCTGTTATGTCAAAAGGAGTGTGAGCTTTGTCCTGGAACAGTATCAGATTTACTTTTTAAAATGAAAATGCTCCATTTTAATAATAATATATTCAGACAATAGATGCCAAAACAAATGGATGAAAGTTTGAATAACAGAAGATATTTATATTGTAAATATTTCTCCATGTGGTACTCATTACAATGAGAAAAATGGTAACTTAGTGGAGAAACTTGGTAGACACCACCTTAACCAATTGCTCAAAGTATCACAATAATGGGACAAATCAACACCATGAAACTCCTGATGTAATTCACTGAGAAGAACATAGCACCATCATTTCTGTGGTATTCCTACCAAAATGCATATCCTGAATCTAATTATGAAAAAACAGACAAATCCAAACTGAGAAGCATCTACAAAATCACTGTAAATACAAAGGGAAAAATTGAAAATTAAAGGAGGTTGTATTCACAAATTAGCACATAATCCTGGTATTTTTTCCTCCCATAAATGGCATTATTGGAATGAAAGGCAAAATCTAAATAAGGTCTGGAAATTAGATAATAGTATTATATCAATATTCAATTTTAAAATTTTTGTAATTATATTGTAGTCACATAAGAGAATTTTATTTTTTAAGGAAGTATACATTGAATTACATATTTAGGGTTAAAGAAGCAACACACATACAACTTACTGTCAAATGATTTTTTTAATCATATAAAAACAAGTTCATGTGTAGAACATATTGTTTATAGCAGCATTACAATACCAAAAAAGGTGGAAGCTACTCAAGTGTCCACTGATGGAAGAACAGATAAGCAAAATATGATGTATACATACAATGGAATCTTATTCAGCTTTAAAAGAAAAGGAAAATGTGACATGAGTTATAACATGGATGAACTTTGACGGCATTATGCTAAGTGATATAAGCCAATCACAAAAGAACAATTATGGTATGATTCCCGTTATATGAGGTTACTAGAATAGTCAAATTCACAGACAGAAGGTAAAATGGTGGTTGTCAGGTGCTGGAGGAGGGAGGAATTAGGAGTTCTTGTTTAATGAATACAGAGTTTTAGTTTAGGAGGATGAAAAAGTTCTGGAGATGGATGATAATGACGGTGTACACAACAATGTGAATATACTTTATGCAGTTTAACTACACACTTAAAAATGGTTAAAAATGGTTAAATGGGGGGCAGCTGGGTAGCACAGTTGGTTAAGCACCTGACTCTTGGTTTCATTTCAGGTCATGTTCTCAGGGTCATGAGGTACAGCCCCATGTTGGACTCCAAGCTCAGCATAGAGTGTTTAAGTTTCTCTCTCCCTCTCTCACTGTGCCGCCCTTTCTCTCCCCCTCTCTCTCTATAAAATAAATATGTAAGGTTTTTTTTTAATGATTAAAGGGTGCCTGGGTGCCTCAGTCAGTTAAGTATCTGCCTTTGGCTCAGGTCATAATCTCAAGGCCCCAGGATTGGCTGTCAGGCCTCCTGCTCAGCTGTAAGTCTGCTTCTCCCTCTCCTTTTGCCCCTCCCTCCTGCACATGCATGCACACACATGCACAGAGGCACATGCACACTCTCAAATGAATAAAAAAATATATTTTAAAAATGGTTAAGTGAAAAAAATAAGAATGGTTAAGTGGTGAGTTTTGTGTTATACATATTTTAGTACAATTTATAAAATAAGAAAAATTAAAATTAAATGTAGACAGGTGAGAATAAAGAAAAAGTAGTAAAATGAACCCTTACCTTCTAAAGATATAAATGGAGTAAAGAATGGAAGCAAATAAAAAGGTGTTGTAATATGTACCTTAGTAGTGGAGACAGAGAAAATGGATATATCTGAGAATGATTAGGAAATTAATAGGATAATATTTTAGATGCCTGTATCACATCTAGCTTCTGGGTAACCAAAATACACAGATATGGGTACATGCATAAGCTGCTGTCTTTGCCTGAGCATTTACCTAACACCAAATTTACCTAATTTGCCCTTCATAACTTGGTTCTGGCTCAAATGTGATTTCCTTTGAGAAGTCCTCCCTGACTACACAGTCTTTCCCCTTTCTCCTTACCTCACACCATTTCTTGGACTGAATTAGTCTTTCTCCCTTCTTAGATGTTGTGATAGCATCTTTTGCATTGATACCACAAATTATCAGAATAAGTGGTTTATCTATTTCTTCAGTACACTGAGCTTCTTGGGAGTAGAAAGTTACTATATTTATGAATCCACAGCACCTTTCATAATGTATGCTTAATAAAAGCTTGAATAAAATTAGTAAGTTATTGAGTACTTATACTATTTTTCTTTATACTGTTTTATACTTGACTCTTTCCATGCCCCCAAAGTTAATACCTTATCTAAATAGTCCTATAACTAGTCTTTCTACTCCTCTCCTTGCCCAAATTTCCTCTGTACTAGCCTGTGCATTGATGCCAGATTAATGAAATTTCATATTTTGGAGTGTCTACATAAAAAAACGTCAGTGTTGGGGATCCCTGGGTGGCTCAGCGGTTTAGAGCCTGCATTTGGTCCAAGGCGTGATCCTGGAGTCCCAGGATCAAGTCCCACATTGGCTTCCTGCATGCACCCTGCTTCTCTCTCTGCCTGTGTCCCTGCCTCTCTCTCTCTCTCTCTCTCTCTCTCTCTGTGTGTGTGTGTGTGTCTCTTGTGAATGAATAAATAAATAAAATCTTTAAACAAACAAACTTCAGTGTCTTCTCATTATCTAAATAAATAAAGTCCAAATTCACTAGTAAGAAATTATGACCTTCCACACTATGCTCTCAGAATTTACCATGTTCATTTTATTCAACAAGTATTTGAGAACTTACCCTTTGCAAGGCTTTGTGAAGGAAGAAAGTTTACTAAATATGATATATGCTCATTATCTTTGTGTTCATTCTTTTTGGTCTCTTGTTTCCTTTTACTACTTCATTTCATCTTAGGGAAAAATAATCTTTGTTTTTTTTAATAAATTTATTTTTATTGGTGTTCTAATTTGCCAACATACAGAATAACACCCAGTGCTCATCCTGTCAAGTGCCCCCTTCAGTGCCCGTCACCCATTCACCCCCACCCCCCGCCCTCCTCCCCTTCCACCACCTCTAGTTCGTTTCCCAGAGTTAGGAGTCTTTATGTTCTGTCTCCCTTTCTGATATTTCCTACCCATTTCTTCTCCCTTCCCTTCTATTCCCTTGAAAAATAATCTTTGAAGAACATTCAGCCATATTCATTTTTAAGTAAGTAGTTCCATTTTAAGACAAAATGTAAGTAATATAATGAAGTTTAGGTGGTAAGCTATCCAGCACAATGTCTGGCTCATAATAAAAGTTCAATAAATGTTTAATTTATTCTGCTTAAAATTTTAAAGATAGAAATTTAAATTTAAGACTATAACAAAGAAAGTTATTACTGACTTAAGCCTTTGGAAACCTGCTTATTTTGCTTCATGGTAGTTCAGATGTTAATATTTGAATTTACTGATCTAATGTTATTTGGAACATATTATTTGTAGTTGTATCACTTGAAACACAAAGTCAAAACAAGTTTATGAATACTATATTACAAGTGTTTTTTCAAAACCTTTTTCTATACTTTCTTTATAGGTTATATGTAAAGTCAGATGTGCCACTGAACTTGACAAACACAAGTAAGTTTCATGAGTAGCAAGATCTAATTTTTTTCACAATAGACTTCTCAAGGTAGAAGGGCATGGTAGTTGAAGGTGCTATAGTAGTTTTATAGGAAGTCCAGTAGTTAGATTAGCACATGGGAAATGAATTGAGTAACCACAGTTCTCCTCCTTCAGCCATATTGCTGCTTAACACCTTCTTTTGCGGCTCTGCCACTGTGCTGCTTTAGATGTGAGATATAGTTTCATAGGGCCCACACATACTAAAGTTAGATTTTACTGTTTGGGGCAAGCATGTATAGAATAGTTCCATGAATTAAGGAATGTTTCAGTACTGATTAACCTCAAAAATGAGAATGCTAAGCTGGGGAGTCAGAAATTTGGGTTTCAGACCAATTCTCCCACTAACTTGTTGACCGTGCAACTCATTTAGCCTCTCTAAATCTTGGACTCCCCTGGTTATATGAATAACTTCAAGGTCCCCTTTGGGTTTTAAATTACATATTATTACTTATGTTATGTAATCTGAAGAGAATATTAAGATCTAAACTTCACCAACTAAAATCTTTGTACTTTGTACACTTAACAAAGATTGCTTGTTATAGATTACACATTACCTTCAATTAACCTCTTATAAACTATTTCCAAAGGTCGACAACATTTTATGATTTCCACTCTTGAAAGTGACCCAAAATAGAAGATATGAGGATGCCAAATTTCTGGCTCATATTAATTTAGGTTATAAACATATTCGAACTGGGAATAGATAGCTGTTACAGCTACTTAATACAAATATCTGCACCTTACCTGAAAGGTAAGATCACTTTATGCAGTGATCTCATTTTTCTTAGGGAGCTACAGTTAAGGCATTTCATTTTCAGAGTTGCTCTGTATGCATAGTAAGTATAACTTTATAAGAAGCTGAGGTATCAATGAGGTGCTTGAAACTCTACATATACTGTACCTATGTTCTTCTTTGGTGATGTTTGAAAGTAATGGTTGCTATGGATAGTCAGAAGATCATAAAAGTTGAACATTATTTAAAACACATTTCCCTTAACCTCTTAAAACTAATGTTAGTGATCAATTTAAATTTAGATAGAGTATATTAATTTTCCAAGCAGATTATAAAAGCCTGGTAATTCTTAGAATGGAAAGGTAAATGAACATATGTTTAGTAGTTATAAAAATGAAAAGTAGGGATGCCTGACTGGGTGGCTCAGCGGTTGAGCATCTGCCTTTGGCTCAGGACGTGATCCTGTGGTCCTGGGATTGAGTCCCACATCGGGCTCCTTGCATGGAGCCTGCTTCTCCCTCTGCCTCTGTCTCTGCTTCTCTCTCTCTGTTTCTCATGAATAAATAAATAAAACCTTTTTTAAAAAAATGAAAAGTACAGGATTACTTTATTTTTTTTTAATTTTTATTTATTTATGATAGTCACAGAGAGAGAGAGAGAGGCAGAGACACAGGCAGAGGGAGAAGCAGGCTCCAAGCACCGGGAGCCTGATGTGGGATTCGATCCCGGGTCTCCAGGATCGCGCCCTGGGCCAAAGGCAGGCGCCAAACCGCTGCGCCACCCAGGGATCCCTTGGATTACTTTAATTAGTATTAAAATAATCTTATATTATTCTTCCTGGCATGGACAACTGAGTTCAAGTCCACATGTGATTATCCTTAAATTAATGTTTTAAAACCTAATGCCATTTTTAAATTGCTTAGATATTAATTCCATAATAGCAAAGATATCCTAAGTAACTCTGAGTCATTATTAAATTTGTATTTAAATGAAATTATAAAGATTTTAAAATGAAGGTATTATCATTGTACCTGAAGTAACACACTAATTCAGAATTAAATCTAATCTCTCATTAGTATATAAACATCTAATAAATTTATTTTTTTTCTTTCAGAATTCTGTTGCATTTGGGCTTTATATTGGCAAGCCTTCTTTTTTTAGTGGTGAACTTGACTTGTGCAATGTTAGTCCACGGAGATGTCCCAGAAAATCAGTTGAAATGGACTGTGTTTGTTCGAGCATTAATTAATGATAGTCTGTTTATTCTTTGTGCCATCTCTTTAGTTAGTTACATATGCAAAATTACAAAAATGTCATCAGCAAATGTCTACCTCGAATCAAAGGTAAGTATATTTCTTATATTTACACCTGAGAATCTAACTTCAAATCCTCGTCCTGTGAAGCATATTTTAATGGAAAGCTTATGTTTTTTTAAAAAGTATTCTGAATGTAAGGTACATTTTTGAGTTTGAAAGAATGGTCACAAGACATTAAAAGGCATTCAAAACTTGGCCCTAAGTAATAGTTTTTTTAAAAGTTTGTATTGAACATACTGTTATTTTCTGTGACTTATATCCTCTGCATAGGAGGATAAATGAAAGAAACCAGGATTTACATGAATATATTATAAATGGTCTAATATATAAAGCCACACAAACAACTTAATATTTCATCAGTAAGGGTGGCAGTATTGCCATTAAACAAATTTACCAGATTATGTCTACATACATTTGGGTTAGCAGTGTTAAGGTATCATATGTCTAAGATGGTGTTTATTTGTATCAGGATTCAGAAAATGTTACTTCACCTCATAATATGAAGACACAATTATTTTGAAACAACTAATCATGTAATTAAATTTATAAATGCCTTGCTTCTGCCTTTCCTTATACTTTGGATCAGCAAACAGAGGCCAATGCTAACCTATTAACAAAGAACAATAGAAGTTTCTACAATCGATTGACCGTGTTGTGGGGCAGTGAATCAGTCATCACAGTGATATATGGCACTAGGTGTGTGGTATAGATGTGTAGATTTGAGGGTGTGATTTATACACACACAAGCTTGCTTTAATTTGGTATCATTATCTATTCACAGAAGGTAAGCAAGATAGTGTCTTAAACAGAACAGTTCTCTGAAATATAGTTAGACTTCTGTATTGTCATCTCTCATATAATCCTAGTGAAGTAAGGTGCTTTAATTAAATGTATGGTAACCAACTTGTCCTTTAAATTTAGGAAGAGACTTTAATTTTAGTTTTTAAACATGTGTCAGTAGAATGCAGGATAAATATAGAAATAGAAACAAAAATATATATACAGAGAGAGAGACTTTCAAACCTATTAATCTTACCTAGAAAATTATCTTATTCCATTTATGTTCTAAAAAGTTCCCAAAATGTAAATGTTTTTGCTAATTCTGGCTTCAGTGTAAGTGTTAAAAATGATAATGTCACTGTTACAGTATATAATCTTTGGTGTAGCAATAGCATCTCCACTTAATGTAATAATATCACCATAACATTCATACCTTGTGCTTATCTAGTGATAAACAGATAAATAGATGTGGTTGAATTTAAAAGCCTTCCTCTCTGGATATCTAACAACTTTTAAAGTTTTGGTTTACTTGCTTTGAAATAGATATTTCTTTGAATATAGTAAAGTTTACAATCTAAAAGGAAAACCTAATCTGATAACTCCTCCAGAATTATTTTAAACATCTTCCCCTATCATATGAAAGGTATTCACTTTTTTATTAGTATAATTGTAGAAGTCTTACATTTAAAAAGTGTGTGTATTCAGAATTCTCTAGGAACATTACAGAGAGACATGCTTAATACATACTTCAATTTTAAAGGTAAACATAATATGAAATACTAGATTATTTGTATGACATTGTACTATTATGTAGTTCTTGGTCTTCCTAACTAGGTTATAAAGTTATATATTCAAAGAGTACATCGTCTTGCTTTCATGTTCTCCTAGTGAAATCACTAGGCCCATTTTTATTTTTTGACCTCTGTACAGGAATAGCCATTTCTTTCATTCAGTCGACAAATATAGGGTTGAACACCTACCTCTTCCACGTTCAAACCAACTTTGCTTCCTACTGTCCCTAAGAACATTTCCTTAAAGCTCAAACTTTGGTCTTCTGTTTTTCTTTTTATTCTTCATTCCTTCTTAATGAGATCTTCCATGATTTGTTTCAATTAAATCTTACCTACCTTATTTCTAAATGGCATATAATATTCTTTCCTGTCTCTATATCCTTAGGCTGTTTCATTTTCCAGAAATGTCTCTCCTCCACCCGGGGCTCTATACCTGTTGTCATCATCTTAACCAAACTTTGAAGGCATAACTCTAATGTTTCCCCTTTTAGTGAACTTAATTTGATTCCTTCCTCTTTGCTTCCAAAATAAAATTTAGAAATAACTATCTGAATTCTCTATAAAAAAACTTATTTTTATTCGGTTAGCAGCTAGCACAGTGCTGTGTATTAGTTCTCTTTTTCAAAGTAGCAACTCTACTAGGTTTTTAAATATTAGTTATCAATTTTGAGGATCCCTGGGTGGCTCAGTGGTTTGGCGCCTGCCTTTGGCCCAGGGCGTGATCCTGAAGTCCTGGGATCGAGTCCCGTGTGGGGCTCCCTGCATGGAGCCTGCTTCTCCCTCTGCCTGTGTCTCTGCCTCCGTTTCTCTCTTTGTGTCTCTTATGAATAAATGAATAAAATCTTTAAAAAATATATTAGTTGTCAATTTTAATAGTTTATTTCTTCTCTTTCATTTTTAAATTTTCTTACATATTTAAGGTTTTTACTTTGTTCTTTGTCTATGTTCTTATATAGATACATAATTTATTATTTTGTAAACTAATAAGATATTTACAGCAATATGTTTTCTCTAGTACTGCTTTGGCAGCTTTCCATAATCTTGTTATATTGTACCAACATTCTTATTTAACAAAAACAAAGAAAACATTCTGTTTCAATTTCAGTCATGACTCCAACATTACATATTTATACATCAATGTGAATTAGATATAGTCTTTAAATATAGGGTCTTCCTTCAACTTATTTTGGTGGAAAGTCTAAAATTCAGACATTTAATCCTATTCAGGTCCCCTGACCTTCCTGAGAAGTTATCAGTTTTACCCTCTGTTTGACTGTCTATGCATATAAATCTGGCCTACTACACAATATAGAATTTCTGTACTCCAGGTTCTTAAAATAAACTCTAAACTGTTAAATTCAAAAGCTTCATTCCAGAAAGATTACCTGAAGAAATGTCTAGTCTTTCCATCTCCCTGTCTATTCTACATTTTATCTTTAGCCCAGTCCAGACGTTTTATACTTAAAATTACATTGTACCATGGATAGAATTAATTGTCTGTTCTAACCTATACTTTGACATCATGCTTTGGCCTGTACTAAGAAATATGTAAGAAACATTTATCTTAAAAGCCACTATTGTGTAATGTTCTTGAGGATATTGTCTACACAGTTTTGCGCAGAAAATATCTTTTTCTCCAGTTCAGTACCAGGTAAAACAATATTGATTAAATCCTTCTTTTCTCTGGCCACTATGCCATTCAGAAGCAAATATGTGGCTCACCTCTATATCAATCATAAGATGACCTTATGATATCCACTTTGGGTTCTGGCTCTATCTCTAGTTATATTTCATTTTTTTATTCCCCATCACCACCACACACACACATATTCCTGTATATTTTTTTATTTTGTATTCTTCTCTGTAACTACTTCAAATTCTCCTTGGTGAATGAGGGTGGTATAAATAAAAAATATGATATTGGATTATATTTTTGGATATGTTTATATCTTTTTTCAGATATATTAATTTTAATTAATTTGGAAAGGCCTTAGTGAGAGACAATGTATCATAGTGATGAAGAGCTGGAAACCTGAGATCAAAGAAATAAGACCATAAATCTCATCTCCTGTTTACTGGCTATGTGGCATTAGACAAGTAACAGTATCTCTAAGCTTCACTCAGCTGATCTGTAAAATGAAAATAATGATAGTGTTGATCTTATAGGTTATATAGAGTTTTTAGGTATGTAGTTTTAGATATATATACTGTACAGTATAGCCTGCATAAATATTAGATATATTTAGATATAGTATATCTTAAAACTCTATATGTTATATATATATATAGTTATAAAACTATATAGTATATCTAAAAACTCTGTAGTAGATTTAAAAACTCTATATGTTATTAGAGTAAGAGTAGTATCTTCTAATTAATCTAAGGATTAAGTGAAATTTTATGTAAGGCATTAGTATAATGCCTAGCATTTGAGAAATGCTTATAAATATTGGCTATTATGATCTAACATGTACTAAGGAATGATAATGTAGTTTTGGGAAGTTCTTGAATACCTGAAATTGCTGGCAAAATTTATCTGGAGAGAGGTCCTATATATGTAATCAATCCTCAAAAGGAACAGAGATCCAGAAAAGAATAAGAATCATTGAAGAAGTGAATTTCTCTTTTAAATATTTAATTTTAATTTTAATGTGACTCCACCTAATTTATGTACCATTCCACACAGATTTTGATAAGGGTTGAAGTCTAATAGGTTACATGTTATCTAATTTTTAACTAGCTTCCCTTTCAAATTTTTAGAACAAATACTACTGAAATTATGTAATGGCATTTTTAATCATAGGTATTTTTGTTCTGAAATGTGCTGTATCTTTTATTACAACTTTTTTCTTTTATTTGCATGGTCATGAAATATGATGCTATCTTAACTTTTTATCTATTGCAAACATTTTAAGTGTGTCTCATTAGTTTAAACAAGATAGTTGTTGGGTCATTTTTTTTTTTTTACAAATCCTTTATATGGTAAACAGTTAATATTTATTGACATGATTGTGTGTTAGTATTGGTCTCCCATTAGGTTTTTTTATTGCTGTTTTCTTTGCCTTCATTTCTATGATTTCTGTGCTACATTTGAATTTATTTAATTTTTGTCAGAATTATAACTTTTAACATTGTTAAATTATTATTTATCATTAAAATGCATACTGATGGGCCTCCTAAGTGGGACAGTAGGTTTAATGTCCAGCTCTTTATTTTGGCTCAGGTCGTGATCTTAGGGTGATGAGATCGAGCCCTCATTGGGCTCTGGGCTCCAGGCTCTGGGCTTTGGGCTCAGGGTGGAGTCTACTTAAGACTCTCCCCTCTTGACTCCTGGACCGCTCAGCGGTTGAGCGTCTGCTTCGGCTTAGGGCATGATCCCAGTGTCCCGGGATCAAGTCCCAAATGGGGCTTCCTGTATGAAGCCTGCTTCTCCCTCTGCCTATGTTTCTGCCTCTCTCTCTCTCTCTCTCTCTCTCTCTCCCCGTGTGTGTCTCTCATGAATAAATGGATAAAATCTTTAAAAAAAAAAAAAAAAGACTCTCTCTCTCTCCCTCTACCCCTGCCCCCAGCTTGCACTCATGCTCTTTCTCTCAAATAAATCTCCTAAAAAATAAATAAAATGCATACTGATAAAATTATTTTTATTCTAATATTCCTTTCCATTTCAGAAAAATAAGAATATTTATAATAACATAGAACATAAAAAAAGAACATAGAACATATACCATTTTTAATGGACAAAATAACTTACCAGCACAAAAATTTTTAAACTAATGTTGAGGGATCCCTGGGTGGCTCAGCGGTTTAGCGCCTGCCTTTGGCCCAGGGCAGGGTCCTGGAGTCCCAGGATCGAGTCCCGCGTCGGGCTTCCGGCATGGAGCCTGCTTCTCCCTCCTCCCATGTCTCTGCCTCTCTCTCTCTCTCTATGTCTATCATAAATAAATAAATAAATCTTTAAAAAAATAAATAAATATACTAATGTTGATGTTTACTCCCTGTAATGACAGGTTGGTATTATCTGTATAAAAGACCGCTCAAAGACAAGGTGGGAATAAAAGTTAAGCTTTTAGGTTTATATCTCTGGTCAGGGATATGCTCAATATTATATCTAGGTAAGAGTGTAAAAGGAATCATTGTCTGATACTTAATATCAGATCAGCTTATCTCCCAGCCCAGCCAGCCATTTGCAAATAATGGATTCTCTCTCTCTCTCTCTCTCTCTCCTGAATTCCTAAGTTTTAATTACTATGTAAACCTTTCTGTCCAATGTTCACTCAACCCTTTATGCATATTAATTTAATATATTGGAATAGAAAACAGCATCAACATCTTGCAGAGACACAGTGACATTCGATTTCACTGATATTTCTATTCTTTCATGCAGATGAACTGATCCTATAAGACCAAAGCAGTGGTTTATGGTAATTTAAGCCATAATTAAAGAAATAGTCTAAAATACTATGAGTGTCTTTCTTCCACCATCCTGAAATATGACTTAACCCAAATTTGGGGAGCACGATGGCAGAGAAATAGAGGCTGCACCATCCTTTGTAATAGATATGATTACCACCTTCCCAATATTTTGCTCTAATTTCTCTCCTGAATTATAAGGATTTATTCTATCATCTTAAGATGAGGCACTTCTTTACCTTACTCCCTTCATTTTTCCAGTTCTTTTATACCCCAAGTCTTACTTCCTATTATGTTTCTTCCACCACATACTTGTCCCATTTTTAAAAATCCATAGGAGCCAGAGATCTAATTTCATGGTCTTTGCAACATGAAACTATTTTTGAAACTCTTCAGAGTTTATAATCATCAAAATTCAGTTGACCCTTGAACAACAAAGGGATTGGGGGCACTACCCACTGCACGGTTTATAATCCATGTGCAAATGGGTGCCTGGGTGGCTCAGTTGGTTAAGTGGCTGATTCTTGATTTTGGTTCAGGTCATGATCTCAGGGTTTGAACCCTGGGATTGAACCCCATGTAGGGGATCCATGCTCCTCGAGGAATCTGCTTGAGATTCTCTCTCACTTCTCCCTCTGCCTCTTCCTCCACTCATTGTATCTTTCAAATAAATAAATAAATCTTTTTTAAAAATTAAAATAAAATCCACATATAATTTTGGCTCCCCCAAAACATCTTCTAATATCATTGTATTTTTTAAGTATAGTGGACACACTGACTCCCCCAAAATTTAACTATTAATAACCTACTATTGAGTAGAAGCCTTACCAATAATATAAACAGTTAAACACATACTTTGTATATGTATTATATACTGTTATAATAAAGTAAAGTAGAGGGGGAAATGTTATTAAGAAAATAATAAGGAAGGGGTGCCTGGGTAGCTCAGTTGTTTAACTGTCTTTGGCTCAGGTCATTATCCTGGGGTCCTGGGATTAAGCACCAAATCGGGGCTCCTTGCTCAGCAGGAAGTCTGCTTCTCTTGCTCCCTCTGACCCTCCCCCTTGCTTGTGCTCTCACTTGTGTGCACTCTCTCTCTCTCTCTCTCTCTCTCAAATAAATAAATAAATAAATAATCTTTTAAAAAAATCACAAGGAAGAGAAAATATATTTACAATACTATATAATATTAAAACAAAAAATCTGTGTTTAAGTAGACCCATACAGTTCAAACCTGTTGTTCAAGGATCAACTGTATATTTTTTTTCAACTGTATATTTTTTAATTTACTAATTGCTATTACTTTGTTTTCTTATTGTTGATGCTTAGTTTGGCATTTTAATTTCAAAATGGAAATAGCATTTGTGAGATGATTTCAAAAAAATACATGTAGGATTTTGCTTTTGGTAATGACTTAGAAGCTTCTATTGGACAAACCTTCCACAGATAGCAGTGATAAATTCTGGACAAAATATAAAAAGCACTGAAGGCACTGGAGAACAACCACTTAGAAGAAGAAAATGACACTGAGTAAGTTTCCTGTTTTTTACAGCTTCTAGCCTGAGGGAAGTTCTCATCCATGGGGCAGCCAAAACTTGAAGAGAAAACCTCTGTTTTACTTGCCTGAAGAATCAGAAGACAAAATTCAAGTAATTACCACATATGGAAAGTGAGTAGGGAATTTCAGGAAGAAGACAGCCAGATAGAGGAAGACACAAATTTTGATGATAAATTCAGCCAAATTATAATCTAATACCTAAACTACACATTAGCAGGACAGAATTCAAGAGCCACAGTTAAGGATATTTCAGCTCTCCATGCTTAGGGGTAGTTTGGTATTTGAGTCTAGCCAAGTTAATTTTTGCTTTAAAAAAAAAAAAGAAAAGAAAAGAAAAAATCAGTACTTTTCAGAAGAGTATAACAGAATCCAGACTCTTTAAAATACATCATTCACAAGGTCCAGAATACAATTCAAGGTTACTGGGTATATGAGGAAACAGGAAAAATACAACTCATGCTCAAAAAGCAATCATTGGAGGCAATCTCCCTTCCAGATGACTTAGATGTTCACTATATCAGACAGAGATTTTATAGTATGCTTAAATATGCTCAAGGAAAATATGCTTTGATAAATAAGTCAATAGAAATCTTAGGAGAAATAAAAACTATTAAAAGAAATTGAAGAATTAAGAAGCACAATATTTAAAATTAAAAAGTCATCAGTTGGGCTTAACAGCAGATAAGAGATGAAAGAAGAAAGAGTCAATGAACTTAAAACAACAAAGTATCCAATTTGAAAAACAGAGGAGGGTGAGGGGAAGATGATAATAAAACGAACAGAATCTCAGGACCTAAGTATGTATTAGGGGAATCCCCAAAGGAAAAGAGAAAATGACATTGGAAAAAATATTTGAAGAAACAATGATTGAAATTTTCCACTTTTGATGAAAGACATAAATTTACAATTATATGAAGTTCAGCAACCCCAATCAGGATAAATATAAAGAAAATATTAAAAAAGAAAGAAAGAAAAGAAAAGAAAAAAGATCTTGCCTAGGTTCATTATAATCAAAGTGCTTAAAACCAAAAATAAAAAGGAAATCTTGATATCAGAGAAAACTGACACATAAATAAAAGAACTTTGATTCAAATGATCAATTACTTCTCATCAGAAATAAGGGAGGCCAGAAGACGTGGAAACATCTTTAACATGCTGAAGGAAAAATGTGGTCAACTCTGAAATCTATATCCAATCAAAATATAAAGAATATAAAGAATGATGAAAAATAAAAGCATCTTCCAATAGAACTAAGAGGGTTAGTTACCAACAGACCTGAATTACAAGAAATGTTAAGAAAATTCTACAGACTAAAGGGAAATAAAGTCAGCTTGAATTTCATCGGTCCAGGACGGAATGAAGAACACAGGAAATAGTAAATATGTGGGTAAATATAATTTCTTAATTTCTAAAAAAGAAATATGACTGGGCAAAGCTAAACTTATAATGTGAGGCTTACATATGTACGTATATAATTCTCTATATAGTATATATAACAACCATAGCAACTACAGAATAAAGGACAGGCAATAAATGCATCCATATGGTTGCAAATTTCTTACATTTTCTGTCAAGTGGTTATGATATTAACAGACTGTGAAAAGTTAAGGATATATCTTATAATCTCTAGAGTAGTGGTTCTCAAACTTTTTGGTCTCAAGACCCCATTACAACCCTGAAAATTATTGAGAACCCCAAAGAGCTATTGTTTACATAAATTATATCTACTTATATATACATTGTTAGAAATAAAAATTGAGAAATTCAAAAAATATTTGTTTATTCACTTAAAATAACAATAATAAATCCAGTATAGCATGTTTTTATGAAAATAATTGTATTTTCCAAATCAAAAATAAATTAGAAGATCAAGATTGTTTTACATTTTGCAGACCTCTTTAATTTCTGACTTAATGGAAGACAGTTGGATTTTCATGTTTGCTTCTGCATTCAATCTGTTGTGATATGTCCTTTAGGTTGAAGTATATGAAGAAAATCCTCACACATATATGTAGTTGAAAAATGGAGGAGAATTTTAATAACCTTTTCAGATAATTGTGATATTCTTCTTTAATACTATACCAAAAATATGAAGTGGAGGTTTCTTGAAGGTTAGTTGCCATGTGAAATCTAAAACCATATTAGTGAACTTTCTGTACTACCATTTGTCTCTCTTGCTGTTTGAAAGATGGTGTAGCATCGTGCATTGATCATACTGGAAGATACTGGTCACAGATTTTCAAAATGATGATACATTTCATTGAATATTCTAATTCATGTTTGTTAATATCACCTCCAACCTCATCAGAAAGGTGTTTAAGTTTTCAGAAGCTGCCATCCCAGTCTTATCATGAACATAAGTGCTTACAAATTTTCAAAAATTCTAATTTTAATTTGAAAATATATATTTCACCATTGGCAATAGTGTCATATATTTTCCTTGAAGTGACAGACTCATTTCATTTATTTTCAAAAGAATATATATCCAGTAACCAAGTGTGAATAACCATTGTTTGTCTTTCATAGTTGTCTGTTAAGTAAAAAATGGTGTTCTGAGGGAAAAAATGGCTACTTCCGCTCACAAGTCAAACAACCACATAAGTGCTTTTACTCAAGACAACCACAATACCTCAGCATGCAGTAGAATTGCTTTAGTGTATGTCTCATTTCATCACACAGAATGTTAAATAGACACAAACTCTAGGGTTGGTAATTAAAATTTTCAGTGCTTCATCAAGGATATTCTTTTTTTTTTTTTTTAAGATTTTATTTATTTATTCTTGAGAGATAGAAGGAGAGACAGAGCCAAAGACACAGGCAGAGAGAGAGGCAGAGACACAGGCAGAGGGAGAAGCAGGCTCCATGCACCGGGAGCCCGACGTGGGATTCGATCCCGGGTCTCCAGGATCGCGCCCTGGGCCAAAGGCAGGCGCCAAACCGCTGCGCCACCCAGGGATCCCCCATCAAGGATATTCTTAAGTGAAACTTTTTTTTTTTAATTGGGAATGTGACACAGTAAAGAATACTACACAATTTGGTATCACTGCTTTATTTGTGCTAAGGCCCAGAAGTTTTAGTTACAATTGCTTTTGCACCATTAGTGAACATATCAACACAGATGACCCACAATAAACAATCAGAAGAGTTTTCAACACTTAGGATATTTCAATCACTTATCTTTCTTCTCCAGATTGCCCTAAAAGAATATCTTCCTGAATGATTAGCTGGTCCTGACACCAGATGAATATGAACAAAATTAGTCCTGCTACATCAGGTTCATTTATTTGTAAGACAAAAATATAAATCTGTAGACAAAATATTAGATTCTTTGTTTTCAGTTAAATTTTTAAATCAGTGAATTCCGGGATCCCTGGGTGGCGCAGCGGTTTGGCGCCTGCCTTTGGCCCGGGGCGCGATCCTGGAGACCAGGGATCGAATCCCACGTCGGGCTCCCGGTGCATGGAGCCTGCTTCTCCCTCTGCCTGTGTCTCTGCCTCTCTCTCTCTCACTGTGTTCCTATCATAAATAAATAAAAAATTAAAAAAAAAATAAATAAATCAGTGAATTCCTGTATTATTGCAAAATGGCAATGTCATAATTTCCTGAATGGACTTCCCATCCAGTAGGCATTCAGCAATGTCAGCTGTATAAGACTTTACTGGTTTCTCAGCTACTGTGTGTGCTTTATTAGCCAATGCAGTATAATAATGTAGTCTGTGAAATGTTTGAATGACTTTTTCATTTCTGGTTTGGAAAGTTATAAAAACAACTTTTGGTATTTTAAAACCACACCTGCATTTAAATTTTCCATTCCTTTTGCTTTTAAACTCTGAATGATTGGTCTCAAGATGATGCTGTAGCCTCATTGGGCCATATACTATTCAAAAAGTTTCCGTCATAGAAGACACAATAAGGTAAATTATTAACATTTGCAAAGCCTATTGAAAGATAATTTTGTTTTGTTTTGTTTTTTTAATTTTTATTTATCTATGATAGTCACAGAGAGAGAGAGAGGCAGAGACACAGGCAGAGGGAGAGGCAGGCTCCATGCACCGGGAGCCCGATGTGGGATTCGATCCCGGGTCTCCAGGATCGCTCCCTGGGCCAAAGGCAGGCGCCAAACTGCTGCGCCACCCAGGGATCCCCGAAAGATAATTTTCATTACATTTTATTTGATGAAACAAAACAGAAATCAATTTCATCCAGTTCCTTTGAGGTAGATTCCTTTCTTTATTGAGTCATAGAATTCTAATCACTTTCATCTTTCTCAGCATCTTAGAGGTAAACAGAGATGTGTGTTGAGAAAGATATTTTTTATTGTGGTAGAATATACATATTATTTTTTAAGTGTACAGTTCAGTGGCATTAAGTATATTCATACTGTTGTGCAACCATCAACACTATGTATCTCCAGAACATTTCATTATCCCATACTGAAGCTCTATATCCATTAAAAAATAATTCCCCATTCTTAAGCCAATAATTCATTCTTAAATATGAAAAAATATTTTTTCATTTTAGAGTAATATATGATTAATTTATAAAACGAGTTTAACATCAAATTTAAAGTTTTTTAAGTTTTTTGAAGAAAGTTCTTAAATATAGTAAAACAAATCTATCAGGAGTACCAATTCTTGTACTTCCATGGAGATACAAGGATTTCAAAATAACTACTTATTGGGTGATAATGGGGTTTCAGCAGATACAGCAGGTATAACCAAAGAAACCTAGTAAGAACCCAGTAAAAGTAAAAGAACAAGCTAAATTAATCTCTGAAAATGCACCTATTTATACGCTAATACTATTATTATAGGAATTCAAGAAAACACAAGAATACACATGCACACAAAGTGTTGACATCACTTAGTCTGGAAAACTCTGTTGTACATTCAAAAGAGAATTACAGTACAATAGGTAAATAACATCTCAGTGTCTTTGTTAAATCATTTTTTTAAGTCATTTTGATTTTGGTCTTTAAGGTCCCTTGACCACACTTTAAGAACTACTGCCCTAGAGCAACCATTTAAGGCAAAAACAAAAACTAGTGAAGAACAGTTAAAAATCCAAAAGATAAATGAAATTCTAAAAAATATTAAACTAACCCAAAAGAACACAGGACATAAGAGATAGAGGAAAAACAAACAAGACCAACAACAAAACACAAGAGGAACAAGCAGAAAAACAGTAAAATGTAAGGTCTAAATCCAAACATATCACCAATTATATTCAATGTTAATGGACCAAACATTCCCATTAAAAAGTAGAGACTGTCAAAATGGCACTTTATAAAAAAAGATACAGCTATCAAAAATAGACGGAAACTACGTTGCGTTCAGTATGCATAAAAGGCCCTCTAACATCAGATAAAATAGACTTAAAGACAGAATATTACCAGATATAAAGATACCTTTCATCAGGAAGCAAAGAATATAACCAAATATAAAGAGGTACATTTAATCAGAAAGAGATAAAAATTATAAATATGGGCATTAAGGAAGGCACGTTTTGTGATGAGCACTGGGTGTTATATGCAACTGATGAATCATTGAACTCTACATCTGAAACTAATGATGTACTATATGTTGGCTAATTGAATTTAAATTTTAAAAATTATAAATATGCACATGAATCCAAAACAGTAGGGAATAAAGTAGAAAAAAGATTTACCAAATAGGAAGAAATAGAGGAGGTGGGGAATCTATACAATTATAGTTGGAGATTTTAATGCCCCACCCTCAACAATTGAAAACAAAGAATCAGTACAAAAACTCTGAACGACATTATCAACCCCTGAGTTAATTGACTCTCAGTAACTGGAGAATACACATTCTTTTCAACTGAGCATGGAAATGGTCATCAAAATAAACCATACAGTGGACCATAAGACAAGTATCAATACATTCAAAAGAGTTGGATTCAGAGTGTTCTCTTGCCATAAGGCAGTTAAATATCAATAACATTATGATGTCTAAAATTCCAAATTTTATAATTCCAAATTATACAACATAGTTCTAAATAACTCATGGGAAAAGGAAGAAATCACAAGGGAAATTAGAAAATATTTCATGTAGAAGAAAAATGAAATACAATATACCAAGAATTGTAGGATGTTGCTCAAAATAGTGCTTGAAGAGAAAAAATATATCCTTAAATGCTATATATTAGAATAGAAGAAAGATACAAAATCGTAACCTAAGATTTCACCTTAGAAACTACAAGAGGAAACTAGGACAAAGTTAATTTGGAAAAGTAGGCAAAATAAGTGGAAGGATGCAATAATAAAGATAAGAATAGAAATCAGTGAAACAGAAAATAACAATAAAGAAATTAAAGCCAAAAGTTAATTTTGTGAATAGATCGACAAATTTTGTGTACAGGAAAAAGCAGAGTGAAAAAACAAACTGCCAATACCATGAATAAAAGAGAGAATATCACTATAGATATTACTAGGCATTAAAAGAAAAATGAAGGAATATTATGAACAACTCTGCGTGGGCAAATTTGACAACTTAAAGGAAATGGACAAGTTGCTTTAAAAATACAACTTAACAAATTGTTAGAAGGCAAAATATAAAATCTGAATAACCCTGTGCTTATTAAGGAAATTTAATTTGTTATCAGAAATTTCCCTCAAAGAAAACTCTTTGGTTCAGATGGTTTCACTAGTTAATTTTATCAAATACTTAAAGAAAAAATAATACTAATATTAAACAAATTCTTTTGAAAAAAAAAAAAAAGAAGGAACACTTTCTGATATATTTAATGAGGACAGCATTACTGTGGTACCAAACTTGACGAAGATATTACAAAACAAAAATCACAAACTAGTGTCCCTTATACTTAAAGATGCAGAATCTAAGCAACATATAAAAAGGATAATAAATCATGACCAAGAAGAGTTTATCCCAGGAATGTAAAATAGGTTTAACGTTTGAAAATCAATCAATTTAATTCACTACATTCCGAGAAGAGAATAAAACAAATAGCAATTTGAATAGCTGTAGAAAATACATTTGACAAAATTCAGCACCCTCCTTGATTTAAAACAACAAACAGAATATAGAATATTAAGAATATTCCTTGATCTGATAAAAGGCATCTATAAAAAATATACAATGAAATCATACTTAAAGTATTGTTTTGTCCCTAGGGTTGGGAACAAAGCAATGATGCTCCTTCTCACTATTTCTACTCAATATTCCAAGAAAAAAAAATTTTAAAGTATAAAATTGGAAATAAAAAAGTAAAACTCTTTAATTGCAGACAACAGAATTGCTTTGGTAGAACATCTTAAATGACAATATATTTAAATAACTACTCAATAACTACTAGAACTTATGAGTGAATGCAGCAGGTTCTCAGGATACAAGTTCAAAATACAAAAATTATATTGTATTTTCATATAAAAAATATATAAAAAATAAAAATTAAAAAATATAATAAAATTATATTGTATTTTTATATATAGCCAAGGCCGGATAATTAGAAGATGAAATTTTTAAAAACACACATTTATATTAGCATAAAAAAACAAAATACTTCAGAACAAATTTTCCAAAATACGATACCTCTATACTGAAAAAACTACAAAATATTGCTGAGAGAAATTAAAGAAGACTTAAATCAATGGAGACAATTGCTCATGGATTGGAAGATGCAGTATTGTTAAGATGGCAATTCTTCCCAAAATAATCTACAGATTCAAAGAAATCCTAATCATAACTCTACCATGAGTTTCTTTAAAACAGAAATTGGCAACTTTATTCTAAAATTTATGTGGAAATGAAAAGGACTTAAAAATACTTCTAAAGTAGTACTCTAACAGAACTTTGTGCAATGATGAGAGTATTTTATATCTGCATTATTCAGTGTGGTAACGAGCCATGTGTAACATTTGAGCACTTGAAAGGTAGCTATTGTGACAGAAGATCTGATCATTTAATTTTTTAAAAATTTTAATGCAATTAATTAACATATAGTATATTATTACTTTCAGAGGTAGAGTTCAGTGATTCATCAGTTGCATATAACACCCAGTGCTCATTACATCATGTGCTCTCCTTACACCCATCACCCAGAACCCCATCCTCCTAACCACCTCCTCTCCAGCAACCCTCAGTATGTTTCCTGTAGTTAAGAGTCCTTTATAGGGAGTGCCTGGGTGGCACAATTGATAGTGTCAGCCTTTGGCTCGGGTCCTGATCTCAGGGTCCTGACCTCAGGGTCCAATCTCAGAGTCCTGGAATCAGGCCCCACACTGGGCTTCCTGCTTAGTGAAGTGTCTGCTACTCCCTCTCCTCTCCTTCTCTCTTTCTCTCTCCCTCTCCCTCAGCCCCAGCCTCCCCTTCGTGCTCTTTCATTCTTTATCTCTCTCTCAAGTAAGTAATTTATTTTAATTTAATATGAATGTAAATACTCACATGTAGCTAATGGCTATTATACTGAATAATGGAGAAGGAAACCCTTAAAAAGCAGGGGACTTACACTACATAGCCTTGAAATTTAGTATAAAGCTACAATAATTAAAACACTGTATGACTGGCATAAAAGAGGCAAACAGATCAATGGAACAGAATAGAAAGCCTAGAAATCAATCCACATTTGTAACATCTTTTGATTTTTGACAAAAGTACTAAAGCAATCCAAAGGGAAAATGAAAGCTTTTTAACTAATAAGGCTGGAAAAACTGGATATCCATATGAAAGAAAATGAACCCCTAACTCCATCTCATACTATACCCATACAAAAAAATTTCAAAATGGATCATAGACCTAAAAATAAATGAAAATACTCTAAAGCTTCTAAAAGGAAATACAGAAGAATATTTTTACAACTTGGGTGTAAGCAAAGATGTCTTGGGTCATAGAAAGTAATCAGAAGGAAAAAATTGATAAATTAGACTTAATTAAAAGTTCAACTTTCTCATCCAAAAAAAAAGTCTAAGAAAATGCAAAGGCAAACCACAGACTTCAAGAAAATATTTGCAATACATATTTCTGACAAGGGACTTATTTCCAGCATATATAGAGATCTCCTACAACTCAATTAAAAAAAAACAATTTAGAAGTGGTAAAAGATATGAATAGATTTTTCACAAAGAAGATAATACAAATGGCTAATAAGCCAAACGCAGTCTTCAGAGAAATGTAGATTAAAACCAAAATGAGATACTACTACACATCTACCAGCATGGCTATAATTAGAAAGATTGAAAACCCCTAATGTTCACTAGGATGTGGAGCAACTGGAACTCTCATACTTTATTGGAAGTGTAAAATTGTACATCCATTTTGGAAAAAGATCTGGTAGTTTCCTCTACAGCTGAACTTATACCTACCATATGACCCAGTAATTCCATTCTTAGGCATTTACCACAAAGAAGTGAAAGCACATGTTCACAAAAAGATTTTATAAGAATATTTATAGAAAATGTGCATCAAGAGAAGAAACTGTCATAGAAACAATCTCATGTAATTATACAGTGAAATTAGTGTGATTAACTGTCCTGGTTTCTTTGGGGCTGAGAAGTTTTCTGGGATGTGGGACTTTTCAGTGCTAAAACTAGGAAACTCTTGAGCAAACCAGAAGGAGTTGGTCATTTTTTTTTTAAGATTTATTTATTTATTTATGATAGACATAGGGGGGGAGAGAGAGAGAGAGAGAGAGAGGCAGAGTCACAGGCAGAGGGAGAGGCAGGCTCCATGCCAGGAGCCCGACGCGGGACTCGATCCCGGGACTCCAGGATCGCGCCCTGGGCCAAAGGCAAGCCCGAAACCCCTGAGCCACCCAGGGATCCCCGGAGTTGGTCATTCTAATTATCTACCTCGGCAATAGAAAGACCAAACTACTGAAACATCCGACAACATGGATGAAGCAGAAAACATGCTGAGTGAAACCACAAGAGTTCATATTCTCTGGTCCCATTTATATGAAGTTCAGAACTAAGTTGTGGTAAAAACAGAAGCAGAAGAGTATACATTTCTGAGGTTTTGGGTGATGGGAAGGGGTGTGAGGAACTTTCTAGAGTGATGATAATATTCTCTGCTTTGGTAGAGATTTGGTTATACTGGTATACACATTTATCAAAACTCAGTGAATGGTAAGTTGAAGTTTCTGCATATCTGTATTTAAAAATACCTGTAAACAAATACTGAACTATAGTCAATGACATGCATACCAATGTGTTAATAATATGCATCCTGGAGTGAGGTGTAACTCTTCCCTTGTCTGGAATGGAATTACTGAAAAAGTGGTGTAGGTGTCAGAGATGGAGGAAGGGAGAAAGATACCTTGAGGATTGCTCCTGAGGAGAATTGCCTATTATGACTCTATTCATTTTAGGAAGATTTTCTTTAACTTTTTGACAACAGTTTCCATTTGTTTTGTTTTGTTTTGTAATCCTGTGCTTTGCTTGAACAATCTTAATTTGTTTTCTAAATTAGTGGGCTTCTTTCATTGTTATATGTATGTAATCTAGCTGTAATTTTGTTTTATTTTATTAATAGCCTCAGTGTTATTGATTCTTTGCTCTTTTCTCACTTTTTTAGTTTTTATAGTATTTACAGGTATAAGCAGAGTCTTTCCCTATTATGTCTTTTTAGTAGTCATTTTATTTCTCTGTAAAGTTACTTATGATTAAAGGAATGGTAATGCTTACAGCATTCTAACTTCTTGTTACCTAATGTTTCTTTAATAATATAGTACTTTTAAAATTGGATCTGGATTGGTTTTAGATTAGCTTTTTTATTAACAACTTTTTTGGGGATTCACAAAAATAAAAATGCACACTGTAGAAAATTATAGCCTTGACTTTAGAAAATTTTAGTCTTGCTAGGGTTTATTTATTGTCACATATACTTTTTGTTATGGTAGTGAGTAAGCTCAAAAAAGGTACCCTTTCAACATCTTTCAAGGTATCTTTTATCTTTTAGTTCTTCTTATGTACCTCTAAAATGTGGTGTTCTTATAAAGAAATCAGTTATAATAATCCTCTTAATCCTACCAAACCCATCACACTCTTCTAAGTATTTTTAATAAACTCTTTCTATCCTGCAATTAACAAATTATTAATCTGCCTACAAACATAACTTCAAAAATTCAACATAATTACCCAGTATATAAAGAGGAAATAAAAGGAAAGTAATTAACAAATATTTCAATATGTAAATTTTGGGACATGATGTACTAGTCAGATGCTTGTTAGCTATACATAGAAACTGAATGGGAAACTGAATGGGACAAGTATAAATACAGATTGTTACAGGGGTATTGTGTTGGCGCCTTACATACCACACACAGTATTGTTGTCAGTTTCATGATTTTCTGAAATATTTGACCATTCTTGATAAAGTTCTGAACAAAACAAAGGAAAAGTTCCCTCAGTTTACATGATATATATGTGTCTGGAAATGTTGGCATCTATTTAAACTATGCAAACATAAATATTATTTATATATAAAACAATTAGGTTTTGGCTCAGATCTTTACAAAAGGATTTTTTAGGTCTTCATGAATATCTAAGAGGATACTGGAAAGTTATGACGGTCAGAAAGGAATTCTCTCATGTGGAGAACTCTCCTGAGGATTACTGATCATCTAGCATCCCCCACCCTTGTGCGCTAAATGCCATCATTGTTACAACCAGAACATAAACTTTCAAAACACCACATTGGTGTTTTTTGCAATGGGGCTCTTTGGCAATTGTGTCACCTCTCCGAATAACGTTTTTAATGTTTAAGATAAATAGGATTACCAAGGAAACCAATTGTTGAAATGCAAACCCCAGGTTACAAATCCCTGTAAAAAAGATTATACTACACTTTTCTCCAGTACATATACTTCAATAGAATGTGAGTACTAAATTGTGAGTGAGTACTAAATTGTATGGTTTTCTATCTGGGGAAACAATTGAATCCTTGGTATTAAAATATTATGGATTTGAACATGCATTTGAGTGCCTATATCATTTTGTTCTCAACATAATGACGTCATTAAGGGACTAACATCAACTCTTTAATAGAAAGAAGCAAATAACATAGGAGCTTATTTCTATTCTAATTTTGTACCTCATTAGAAATTAAGTGTATGAAATGAAATAATGCTTCTATTTCCCATTCTTTTCTTATTATGACTAAACTACTTCCCTCATTAGTATCAATTTTGCCAACTTATTTGCTCATATATTACTTAAGGGAGTAAGATAACCTTGGCAGGACAAAATCTCCCTCCAGCTGCCATTAGGAAAGTTGACAAATTACTTATTTGTATTAATAGGGTAGTTTAAACACAAATGATTCCAAGAATAGGCATTGTAAAGCAAGATAATCAAGAGTTTATTTCAATAGGTGCTCACTCAGTATTTTCTAAGAGTGCATTGCAAGAGGTGACTGTGTTGTATCTGGATAACAGTTTGTCATGACAAATGTGCAGTGTCATGATGATGAGTTTTTATCTCTTCTAGGGTATGTCTCTGTGCCAGACTGTTGTCGTAGGCTCTGTAGTCATTCTTCTCTATTCTTCAAGAGCATGTTATAATTTAGTGGTGATCACGATATCTCAGGATACATTAGAAAGTCCATTTAATTATGGCTGGGATAATCTTTCAGATAAGGTAAGTAGCTAACATGTATTGCTAATCAAATAATATAATAATAAAATTAGCCTTAACTAAGAAAACACTTTAAGTGTTTGACTTACAAACACTTATCTCCAGCTACTAACAGTAATCATAAAGTTCTGTGCTCAAATATCCTCATTTACATGTGTCACTTAAAATCATTCTTCAGAGAGAACTTCTCCCAAAGGAGTATTTTCTTTCTTTCTTTTTTTTTTTTGTAGATGATACTAATATTTCCATAAACCTATTGGTCATAAACCTATTTTACTAATTTTTCAAGGATAGTGTTTAAATATCTCTAGATAGGGGCGCTTGGGTAGCTCAGTGGTTGAGTGCCTTTGGCTCAGGGCCTGGTTCCGAGGTCCTGGGACCAACTCCTGCATCAGGCTGCCTGCGGGGAGCCTGCTTCTCCCTCTGGCCTATGCCTCTGCCTCTCTCTCTATGTCTCTTATGAATAAATAAATAAAATAAAAATATCTCTAGATAAATAGATTGCCTGTCATTAGCTAGTGAATATGGGTATGTTTTTAATTTGTAAGGATGGAGTTTATTCTCTCAAACCCGAGACCTACATATAACCTAAATATTTGGTTCGGTTTTAGATATTTAAGGGATTTTTATGAAAATTGGATATTATCAGTCATGATAATGGGAGAGCATTCATAGCTCCTTGGGTACCCAGCTGTTTGCTGTAGTAATTCCCAGTATTCTAACTATCATATTTAACTTCCCAGCATTCTCCATCCCCTTCCTAAGAAGTGCAATTTGACATAGCTACGTGTCATGTCTTTGTATTAAACTTTGTACTGACTTTAAGGCATTCTGGAATATCGTTTTATCAGAATTTCAGTTACCTTTCTAAAGAAAACAGATTTTTTTTCCCCTTCTCCAAGGAAAGGAATTTTCTTATGTAGTTCCAGGTAGCAGATTGTCCTTGCTCCTTTTGCCATTTCTCTCTCCCAACATCTAGTAGAATAAAAGCAAATTCAATATGAAGTTGAGGCCCAAAAGCATATGTTTAAATAACAGCAGAGCTGAGCAACTTAACATGTGTCATTTCTCTACAGATGTAACTCAGTAAATGCTATGTAGTATGTTACCTATGTAGTAGCTAGAACCAGTAGTTTTTTTTAACTCTCTTCAGACTATGCAGCCTAAAAATGAGATCACTCCAACTTATTGATATATTAAAATATTTTCATAAATTGATGATTGAAAAAGTTAATAGCTTTTTATTCTATTTAACATCAAAGCATTTTTATGTCCTTTAAAGGATATGAAACCACTAAATATGGAAAATATGGAAAACCACTAAATATGAATTTAGAGATTTATGTGCCTATAGTTAATGTGTTTTAACTTACCCTACCTGAGGCAAATTAATTGTGGCAGTTGACTGCTTATACATAAAACAGATTTAAAAATTGCTCTATCATACTCTGTTTACAGGCTCATATAGAAGACATAAGTGGAGAAGAGTATATAGTATTTGGAATGGTCCTCTTTCTATGGGAACATGTGCCAGCATGGTCAGTGGTACTCTTTTTCCGGGCGCAGAGATTAAACCAGAATTTGGTATGATATCATAATATTCCCCAGTGCCTGTTTCCCTTATTTTTAAAAATAATAGAACATTAAAAAAAATAATAATGGAACATTTATGTCGATTTTCTCTTTTGGGGAAAGTTTAAGACTAAAAAGCATTATAGATCTCAGCCTCCTTTCTTAAAAAGTAAATCTTCATATGTTATCTAATACTTTGTTCACAGGCACCTGCTGGCATGATAAATAGTCACAATTATAGTTCCAGAGCTTACTTTTTCGACAATCCAAGACGATACGATAGTGACGATGACTTGCCAAGACTGGGAAGTTCAAGAGAAGGAAGGTAGATATACTAGATTAGTACCGAATAGATTGAAAAGAACAAATGTAAGCTTTAACCCAAATATGAAAAAAGGGGATTTGGTGACAAATGTCAATAAATAAGATTACTTAAACTGGATTTTAGAAAAGTAGATGTTACATCCATAGTGGGGACCTGTACTATAAAGAATTATCATCTAATTCTAAGCCTATGCATTACCTTTAAGAAATACATTTGGGCGTAAAATGGTACCATCTCATTTCAGAATTCCATGTTTGTTCAAAGCTGGCAGAGCTTGGTGAGCAGGGAAGGAATACAATTAGCATGATTATGTTTCCTTATCTATAGTACTATTCAAAACCCACTGAGAAACCCTACATGAAACTCTGGGGAAGCTGAGGTGCCACAGGAAAACTTGTGTTCTTCTTACTCTAAAACCATTCTCAGTTCATCTGGACAGTTACTTAGATGCCTTTTTTAGCCTGTTTTTCACCTGTAAAATAGTGGTAATAGAATTTATCTAATAGGATTGTTATGAAGTTTAAATAGGTTTGTGAAGATTGTACACACACACACACACACAAACATGTCTTAGAATACAACCCAGTCCTTAATAAGCACTATATTATTATCTGATAATCAAGTTCTAAGTCCTGATGTATTTATTCTTCTGTACTATGTCATATAAAATCAAGGATATTAAAGTCATTACATTTTGTAGAAAGCTATTGTGTTATTTGGCAAAGAATGTATTTCAATATATTTGATATAACTGTATTATAAAAGTCACTGAACACTAAACATGTCAATGTGACCTATATCCTGTTCACAATCCTGTGGCTTTTTTGCCTTTTTTGTTGCAGTTTACCAAATTCGCAAGGTTTGGGCTGGTATGGCACCATGACTGGGTGTGGCAACAACAGTTACACAGTCTCTCCCCACCTGAATGGACCTGTGACAGACACTGCTCCTTTGCTCTTTACTTGCAGCAATTTAGATATGAGCAATCACCATAGCTTGTATGTAACACCACAAAACTGAAAGCATTACCAAGCCATGATTCTTCCATTGTTTTTCATGAACGTGTATATTCAATGTGTTTAAATTCCATCTACGTAAACATTCCATTATCTGTTGCAACTGAAAACAAAGCCTGGAAATGTGGCTGTGTTCAGCAGAGGACACACTTGTTACTTTTGACCTCTTCATAGCAAAATGAAGTAAAATGGGAAGTTTGGAGTGGAAGAAAAGGATTGATGGCTGCAAACATCCTGACTTTGAAACATCAAATGCGTATTTGCATATTTGCACTTTTATCTTTGTTCTGAAAGAGTACACTGCAGTCCCCAAAGTCACACTCCAGTGTTCACACTGGGATACTATATTGTACACCTAATTAGGAGGCAATTTTCCTATGAAAAATCAAAGCCTGTATATTCAGTGGTATATTCTATGTAGAATTCCTACCCAATAAAAATTTTAGTGTGAACAGTGCACAGGATTAAGGTTAACAATGTATCATTCTTTTTTAAAATCTAAAAAACGTGTAATCATTGAAGATAGTTCTTTTAAGCATGATTGTAAGATACCAACTGAAATTATTTGGTCATTTTTAAAAGACCACAGTAATCCTTTACAGTGATGACCAGCAGTGTTCTTTGGAAAGCCACAGCCATTTCTACAAGAAGAAAGTATACCAGTGAAAATTATGTGGCTACTTTGAGTGGAATTGGTCAAGTGATTACTTCATCTGATTAAGATATCTGTAGTAGTTTAAGCATGATTCTTCAAGAAAGCAATAGTGATTTTTGCATAGGGAGATTTTGGTAGAAACTTCTTGGGACTAAACAAGTTTACAGATGCATTTAAGAATTATTCATAAAATGTACAATTCTAAGTTAAAACAAATACGTTTTCAAAAGCATTGGATTTAGCTGAACAAGATATAGCTGATTGTACCTATTGAATCAGGATTGTCCTCAGGTAACTAAATCATGATACATTATGGCAGTAAACTCAAGTGCAATACTTTGTAAGACATATAATTCCTCCTTTAGTTTTCCCATTTTTATATCTTATATATGGGCAAAGCCAGATTAAATTTAATTCAAATTAATTCCAGCACTAAATAAGCAAATTGTCGTAAAGGTACTAAATAGGTAAGTATAAATCCACTGTTTAACAATATTGGAATACTTCTAGAATTATATTAAAACTGTCTTGGATATCCTATCCCAAATCTAAAAAATATATATATATATATGGTAGGCTAAGGTAATAAAGGATCTTAAAATGCACTTTCTACCAGTGTCTATATGGAAAGAAGTAGATGCTGAATACCTCAAGATGCCAAGGAAACAGGCAACATTGGGAAGTTGTCACAACATCCTTAAAGATGAATAGCTACTTAAAATTGTCTGCTGACCTATTTCTTCAGAACTGAACTAATACAACTGTCCTTTTCTGTCTTCTACTTTGATTAGAATGTTTTATTTCTACTCTTAAAATACCTTTCAATGAAAAAAATACCATTCAATGTTTTAATAATTGCTTATTTAGTAACCTCACACAAGCGTAACAGGAACAAATGAAATTTTAAATATTTTTGGTCTTTTGAGAGGCTGGTTCACAGCCAAAGAAATTCCATCTTTTTACCATACAAAATGACTTTGAACTCCATCAGAAGCATAAATCTATGGTTATAAATGTTACTTTGGGTTTGTTTCTAAGTTCTCTCATTATAACCAAATTACAGAAGTTAACCTTGATATTTACGTGACAAGGTAACATGCACTTAACTGAGTATATTTTGAGGACAACTTCAGTTATTAGATCTTTTTAGAATGCCAACTATTTATTTTCCTAATAATGTTGGGTATCTACCTAGAACTATCTGAAAAGATGTATTATCTCTGTGAATCCTTGGGGTTCAAAGTAAATAAGGTAAATTTTTTCTAAGGCCTTCCTAGGTAGCATTCCTATTTGACCAGATAAGCAAAGATTACTTTAAAAAAAAAAGATTCCAAGTAAAATATCTTGGTTCTTTCAGCTGCATTAGTTGATTCTTCCAAATTTCAGATTTGTATATTTATTCTTATCACTGACTAGGGTACCTGAATTCTTGCATTTGTCTCCTTATACACATCTCCCACAATACATCACCAAAGAGAAAGATAAGCTTCTGGCCCAATATTTGCTTAAAAATTCCAAAGCACTAGAAGCACTTTAAGTTTGGTCTCGAAAGGAGTTGATGAAATCAAAGGGCTACCGATTCCCTGCTCATCCTGCACTGAAGCACATGATGACAATTTCAAACCTTTTTTCGGTTCATTAATTAGAACAGTGAATTTCATTGCTTAAGTGTGTAATTCTACAGTGACTAGCAGTTCTTGTTTTATCATTTCATTTGGGTGGTCATTAATTTTGAAACTCTTACCACTCATTATAGCTGGTTGTAGTTTTATGAAAGATGTAATTTATAGCTAAAGTGGCTTTTTTATGCATAGCTGCCTTTTTTATTGTTTAACAGTGTTTCTCAGCTATATAATCAGTTTCAAACTGGTTGTAAAAGTATAGCTGTGGCCAATGAATGTATTTATTTGTTGTTTCACTAAATTGTAACAAAACACTACTGTTAAAAATAAAAGTGTTTGTGCTTTTATTTGGTGGTCTGGTTTTCTTAAATGTGTCAATTGACAACACTGAGTTTCTAGCACACAAGGATAAGAACCCTAGTACTACCAAAGAAAGGAGAAAAATATCAGGAATTACAAATGAGTTAGTGATCTTGTATCTGGACATCATGTCCCTTAATATTATACACTGATTTGACATGAACTGCCATACACTTTAAAATGCAACAGGATCTTGATAGTACATTTATTCAAACATTAAGCTAAGAAAAATCTTTGTATGAAATAACTTATAACACCTCTCTCCTTCTCCTTGAATTTTAAACAGGAATAAATTTAGCTAGCCCATAATCTTGGGCAGCTATTCTTTGATTATTCAAGAAATTCTTCAGTGATGTTGCTCTTTCCCCTGAAAGAAGGGTTCTTACCATTTTTTCCATAATAGACTCCCACATAACTTGCCAAAACTACACCAAAAATTTTAAAGATTTTATTTATTTATTCATGAGAGACACAGAGAGAGGCAGAGACATAGGTAGAGAGAAAGCAGGCTCCATGCAGGGAGCCCAATGTGGGACTTCAGGATCATGCCCTGGGCCGAAGGGAGACGCTCAGCCACTGAGTCACCCAGGCGTTCCAAACCACACCAAATTTTGAATGCAATTTCAGAAAGGAGCTTTACTGACCTCTCCTGGAAGTCCACAAATCCTTGGGAATCTATTAACTCTTTTTGTAAGGAATATTTGGAGTGAAGGTCTGATCTCTAATACAATAAATTTGTCATTTGAAAAGCAGTTTATTCAACAAACATTTATTAAGTGTTCATCTGCCAAAAATTATGCTATGGAGATGCAAAAATGGATCAAGTTCCTTTTCCTGCCCTTAAGGAGCTCACATTCTAATAAAGGAGGTTTAAAAGAAAATACAGTACAATGTGACACAATAGAGGTAGGCTGTAATTACAGTGGTGACATTAAAGAGGAGATTAGAGGGTACTCCTTGGGTGGAACAAGGGAGATTTCACAGAGGCCAGCTTGATGCTGGCCTGCAAGGAGAAATGGAAACATTCCAGGTAAGGAAGGATGGCTGGGAGCACATGATGCAAAGAGAGCAGCATGCACCCATGTGTGGCAACCTGACCCTGGCATATCTGAAGAATTCAATGTTTTATCAAAGCATGAGGGCTGGGGACAGGGCTGGGAGACACACATCAGTGGACCTTGTTGGAGTGCTTCTACAAAGTCTGCTGTGGCAGCATCGTGGGGTGCAGGAGAGGAGACAGGCTGGAATCAGGGAGGCAGGTTAGTGTAGTTTTCTAGATTAAGAGCAAAGAAAAGGAAGGACAGTAATGCATTCAAGATAGGGAGATCAACTCCACAGCGCTTACACACTGACTGGTTAGGGAAGGACAAAGAGGAGTGAGCCTAGAGAATTTAGATGATGGCTCTGAAATTAACCAGAGTAAGCAACAGACAGGCATAAGAACAGATCTAGGGGGAAAAGGGTTAAGACACACAGGTATCTGTGGGACAACAGTAAAGACGTGGTAAACAGATTGAGAAATACAGACTAATGATAAGGACTTATATATCATTGAATTGGAATTACCCAAGAGTGAGAAGTGGTGGTGATCTAGAACAAGAATCAAAAGTCTAAGGAATAGCATTTAAGGCATAAACGAAAAGAGGCTAAAAAAGGATGAATCAGGAGCCCCGGAATGACATATAACGAACCCAGGGGGGAAAAAAGATTTTTAAAGAAGGGGCTGCCAAACAGTATCAAATGCAGGAAAAAAAAAAAAAGTCAAGTAAGAAATGGCTTGTGAACTGAACTATGAATTTAGAATTGGAATTTTTTACTTCAAAAGAAGAAATTGTTAGGAACTACAGAGCCAAGAGCAAGATTTCTGGTTAAGGAGCAAGTGGGAGGTGACAAAATGATGATAGGAATATTCTTTCAAAAAGATTGACTTAAAAAAAGGGTGAGGGCATTACCTGAGAGTTAGAGAAGCATACAGACAAAACTGCCATGAAAACCCTTCCACCACACGTTCAGAGTACTGCAAATGTCCTCTAAATGTTTACACATGGTGCTTACATCATAGTCCCTTGAGTCTCCAAGAATATTGACTTAATTAGTAGGTAAAGGTCTTTCTTTTCCTGCCTTATCCAAATGAGGGGAGGAGAGAGAAAATATGACACATACTGTTAAAAATAGCTCTGGAGTTATTCATTTAAGAGATACTGAATACATATTAACATTCATTCAACAAATATTTATGGGATACCCACCATGTGCTTACTCTGTACTTGGCACTATACCAGATTTTAGGGACATAGAAAAGAAAAAGTATACAGCAGTATAAGGTGATATTTCTAACCTATTATATAAATAAACCCTGCTTTATTAATAATGCAACATCTCAACATGGTACACCCACTCAAATGGATAGAGGGCACATCATTTTGAGGTATAGTTTTTTTATCGTTTCTTTCACAATTACCATTTGATCAAAATTCTTAAACCCTTTCAAATATTTTTATCATTGAAGAATTGCCACTAATGAAAACCTCAAAAATTAGTTTATTTTTAAGGAGAAAAAATGAAATGAACCTCATGTACGAAACACAAAAATTCTATGCCCTATGACTATACAGATCAAGCATTATAAAGGACAACAAACTCAAAAAGAACTTTATTTACACCAGAACTCAAAATGATTCCTTATTCTAAGGCTGACAGTATTATATAGTTCCTTTTTTTTCAGAGGAAATCGTTTTTAAAAAATAATCCAGTATCACACACTAAAGTATTTAAGGTTCAAAGGGCACGATACCTGGAACTGACTTTCAAATGATTTAGGAAAAAATAATAAACACGTGTGTGTGTGTGTGTGTGTGTGTGTGTGTGTGTGTGTGTGTGGAGAGAGAGAGAGAGAATGAAAGGTAAAGCAAATGTGAACAATTAGTGAATCTGAATGAAGAGTTCTTTCTACTATCCTGGAAACTTTTCTGTAAATTTAAAATTATATAAAAATAAATTTTTCCCCAAATTTTATTCAGCATTAGGTAAAGTATTAGAATAAATATATAAATCTATTCAACCTTTCACAATGTTTAGAAATCCCCTGTCTTTGAGTTGTTATTGTATCTTTCTACACACTGAAACAAGCCAAATTAAATGGCAATATAAATTTCTCAAAGTCATTTATTTCATACCAGTGTACTTTTAGGTTGCCAGATAAAACACAGGACTCCCAGTTAAATTTGAATTTTAAATAAGAGACAATTTCTGGTATAAGTATGTCCCAAATATTGCATGCAACATACTTATATTAAAAAAATTATTCAACTTGATGTGATGAGCACTGGGTGTTATACTATATGTTGACAAATTGAATTCAAATAAAAAATGTAAAAAACAAAAAAAATATTCATTTCAAATTTAAATTTAACTGGGCATTATGTATTTTTATTTACTAAATCTGGTAACCATAAATGTATTGAAAACTTTCAGATTGATAATTATGGATTATTCATGAGCCTCCTTAGCATTTTCCTATTAAACACTCAATACACTAACCATAGATTTATTTATATTACATCTCACAAAAAATTCTTGAGAGAATTACATTTACTTAGTTTTAACATATATGAATTTGATAATCCTGATTTTATTCAATATTAAATTTTAAAATTTATACCACATCATCAAAACATTACTTTTACTCACAATATTATACATAGACTTAACACAATTAAAAAAAATTGTTTACTTAAAACAATATAATTCTTTTATAAAAGAAGCTTTATATAAAATGTTTGGCTTAAGAATGTCATTGCTCTTATGCCTTTGAATGAAATTCCACTCTTTGGCCTTCATAGTCCAGAAACAGGCACATTTCAACTTGTTGGTTTTTTTTTGTTTTTTTTTTTTGTTTTCAACTTGTTTTCCGTTTTCTTCAATGAATATTTTGTAACAAATTCCTGAAGTTTTCTAATTCTTTCACACTTGTGGAAATTCTGTAACCAAAAAAAAAATTTCTCTCAGAAGATATTTTAGATACCTTTTGTTATTCAACACTACGTTTTTAGAGCACAGAAAATTTTTCATGTAATTTATTTCAATAAATTTAAAGATGTATAAACCATTTAGTCAATTTTGATGTACTTGAGTTCTTAATTTGACATGGTAAAACCAAGATAATACTGCCCTGAAATTAGTTATTTTTAAGTATTCAAAACTTAGTATTAAAGCTTTAAAATACAGGGGTGTCTGGATGGCTCAATCAGTTTGGCATCTGCCTTTGGCTCTGGTCATGATCCCAGAGTACCAGGGTCAAGCTCCAAGTAGAGTCAGGCTCCCCGCTCAGAGGGGAGTCAGCTTTTTTCTCAACCTCTGCTCCTCCCCCCTGCTCATGCTCTCCCCCTCACTCTTTCAAATAAATAAATTTCTTTTTAAAAAAATTCTAAAATGCAGAATTAGAAATTACATAAATATATATAAATCTATTCAATACTTAGTATATATGTTAGTATATATAAATACTTAATTTATATATACTAAATATATATAAATCTACTTCAATACTTAATTAAAATACTTAGGTCATTTTTTTCTTTCTTTCTTTAAGTAGGCTCCACACCCAGTGTGGAGTCCAACACAGGGCTCAAAATCATGAACCTAGGATCAAGATCTGAGCTGAAATCAAGAGTCAAACACTTAAATGACTGAGCTACCCAGGTGCCTCAAAATAATAGGTATTTAAAGGTTTCACAATTATAGTCACATGCTTAAAGTACACAAATATAAACTACATAGGCATTAAAATATGTACTTTAAATATGCATAAGTTGAAGCACCTTGGTGGCTCAGGCAGACAAGCATATGATTCTTGATTTTGGTTCAGGTCATGAGCCCTGAGTAGGGCTCCCACTTAGCACAGAGTCTGCTTGAGACTCTTTCTCCCTCTCCTTTTGCCCCTCCCCCTGCTCATGCAGGCTCTCACTCTAAAATACATAAATAAGCAAAATCTTTAAGTATGTATAAGTATACAAATATTGAAAACTAATCGATATTCCACATTTAGTAAATACACAAAAAATAAAAGCTTTTGGACTATAAAGAGTAAAAATAGTAAATGTGTGACCAAATTATTTTTATTACTTTTTATAAAAAGTTTGTCATTATTTTAAGTGTGTTTTAGTTCTACTCTCCACCATGAAAAAGTAGCAGAATTCTCAATCAACTTTATCTGTCAAGTTTCTGTGTGCCAGAGAATAATTTTAAAGGTCAATTATTTTACACCCAAAATATTATATCATAATTTTTTTAAAGCAAAGAAATGTAGTCCTTAGAAAATGTTACTTTGTATAAATCTCTGCATTATTTACATGGTAGGCAAGAAAGAAATATATCTACACTTAAATTCTGTAATGTAAGTTCCTTATTTCAAGTTTATCTTCCAATCATTTTTATGAAAAAAAATTAGATTTTTTAAAGATTTTATTTACTTATTTGAGGGGGGGAGAGAGAGAGAGAGCGAGCATGCACACACACAAGCAGGGGAAAGGGCAGAGGGAGAAGTGGGCCCTCCCTCCCTCGCTGAGCAGGAAGCCCCATGAGGGTCTAGATCCCAGGAACCTGGGATCATGACCTGAGCCAAAGGCAGACATCTAAACAACTGAGCCACCCAGGCACCTCAAAAATTCATTATTTTTAAAGTATTATTAACCTTTCTTACATAACGGTGAATTTGCAAAGGAATTTTATATGTATGCTTATATTAAACAACATGATTTTCCAGGACCTTCAAAAAATATGTGGGCAGCACAAAAAACTACTTTTAAATAATTAGAAAAAAATATACAAATTCAGTAAGATGAATATTGAAGTCCAATCAGTAATTAGTCATAATTATAAAAATCAATAGATGAAAGTAAAGAATAACACCTAATGATTGTGGGTGTATAATACTTAAAGTATTTCATAAAATCACAGAATTCTGTAGTGAGATAATTTCACTAAATAGGATATTCCTTACCCAGTTTCATCTGAGAATATATGACTTGCATTAGACTTACTTGGCTAACAAAAACAATTTCAGTACATTCAAACTAACCTTCCAAATGCATTAAATAATGATACTATTTCTTGTCGGGTTAGATGGAATTCATAGCTGGGCCCACTCTCTGGCATATTTGCTATCAGTTTCTCAGAAAACAAAATCTTCAGAGCAGTACCCAAACCCTGAGTCTGTAACAGAAATAAGAAAAAAAGAAAAGTAAGAAAATTCTTTGCGCAGAGAATAAATGAAAAATTAGACCAAACTAGATTTGCTTACCTGAAGCTTTCCCCATAGTCGACATTTAAAACAACCAACACAATCCATGATTCTAGAAATATTTCTAAAATGCAGTCGAAAGTCCTCCTAAAAACAATTTAATGAGATTTTTATTAAGATGTACCATATAGTCAAACACTAAATATTTACTGAGCGCCTTCTATGTGCCTAGCACTGTGCAAGGGATCTTAGAGCGTATGGAAAAATGGAAGAGAATTAAAGTCCATATTCATTGAGCACTTCCTGCATACCAGGATCTACATATACAATTTCATTTCATCTTCATCACAAATCCAAAAGTAGATGTTATTATAATTTACACCGAATGAATTAAAAACACAAGGTTCAGAGAGGTTAGGTTGCCTAAATTCCCATATGTAGTAAACAGCAAACTTAGACCCTGGACCTGCCTGACTCAAAAACTGAACTATCTGCAAATATACACAAAAGTAACTGAGCTGAGGTATTCTGTTTTAATGTGATCATTAACTAGATGTGAATATCAGAAAAGGGGGTCTGGTATAGGATAGCATCATTTACCAAAAAAGAAGAAAAAAGAAAAGAGAGAAAGAGGGAGAGAAGAAGGGAGAAATTTCAAAATAGGCCTTCATAAGAGTAAAGTCTTGCTTTCTGGTATTAATTAGGTAAAACAATTAGATATCTTATGGTTATTAATATTTTATTATAATACTTTCATTTTTAAATATATGCATAATTAATGTTATCACATACATATATGCAAAATATAGTGAACATCCATGTACACTTTACCAATCTTTAGAAAGAAAGCATTACAAGTACCATGGAAACCTTCTATGTATCTCTCCAAAGTCCTATATCCTACCCTCTATAATTATTCTGAAGTTGGTATTTATTGCTCTTTTTATACTTTTAATATATACGTATATATCTATGAACACTAAGGTACCGTGTTGTTTATAATTGGACAAAATGAATCCAGCTCATCCAAAAGTAGTATATGTCCTAAAGGACAAGTAAAAGAGAAGTCAAGAACACATCCTTCTTTTACTCCCATGGAAATTATTAATTGATCCTTTAAGTTACTCCCTCTGTCCTGAACTTATATTGGAATCCCAAGCTTACAATATAGTATTCTAAGCAGGAAATTTGACATTCAATCAGGCATTCATTTGAAAGAGAGCATGCAAGCAGGGGCAGGAAGAGAGCAGAAGGGCGAGGAGCAGAAGGGAAGGGGAGAGAATATCAAACAGACTCTGCACTGACAGTGAAGCCCCATGCAGGCTCCATCCCATGACCCTGAAGTCATGACCTGAGCCAAAACCATAACAGTCAAAAGTCGGACATCTGACTGAACCACCCAGGTGGCCCCTGACATACACTTCTGAATGAAAATCCATTATACTAATCAGCCTACAATTTGAGCAACATTTAGCATTTTTTTCTCTCTCTCTCTAATGTGATAAACCACATACTGAGCTCAATCATAAGAGAACAGGACCAAAGATCTAAAAAAAATGGGAATAAACCAGCAAAGATTGGTACCCACTATTCAAAGTAGACCTCAATTCCTTTTGGGTATTGTTCTTCCCAGATGCTTTATTCAGCTTAAGACTCTGAAACAGGTGTATTATATAAAAGATTTTAAATAGGATCCCCCCCAAAATAAATAGGATCCCAGATTTTGTATCATTAATATAAATTTTGTATTAATTTAATATAAAGCCCAAACTATTAATATTAATTATTATATGTTAACAATACATCTTGTGTTTCTGTATCTTTTGGACTGAGTTCAGTAAGAGGTAATTTGAATTTTAAACCAAGTTTTAAAAAATATTTATCCAGTAATATTACTCTAAGCAAATTTTGGTGATTTAAGGATTCTTTTAAACTTGTGTTTCAAGGGATGCCTGGGTGGCTCAGCGGTTGAGCATCTGCCTTTGGCTCAGGGCATGGTCCAAGTCTGGGGATCGAGTCCTGCATCAGGCTCCCTGTAAGGAGCCTGCTTCTCCCTCTGTCTATATCTCTGTCTGCCTTTCTGTGTCTCTTATGAATAAATAAATATTTTTTAAAAATAAAAATTAAAAAAATAAATAAACTTGTGTTTCGACCTGGAATTAAATTTTAAAAAAAGGAAAACCACACTTTTAACAATAACAGCCTAGTAAAATCACTCTAAACTAGATGTTCCCATCCTATGAGGTGCTGACCTTTGGAATATTTAATAGTTATTATTAAGGGCCTAAAAAATCCATATGTAGACAAGCATTACATACAGACAGAATAAATAAGTCACATGTATGCACTATAAATTTCCAAATGAATATAAATGTTATGATCAATAAAAACACAACTTTTACTTAAAAAGAATTACTAAATGCATAGTGGCCTTTTGGCAATTATATTTTCACAATCAATAGATACTAAAAATACTGTATCATAGGAAGAGGCCTTGAAAGTTTTTGACTTTTAGACTCTCATTCATGTAAAAGTTGGAGACCTCTGTTTTAAAAGATTGTGCTTGCTTTTGCAGACATTGCCTAAATTCAGTATTTGGATCTGTTTGTTAATTCAAATCCCTGAATGTGGCAAGTCTTGAGTAAATCTTTGTCTGGCAATCACAGAGAGTAAGCATGGTTGCTTATGGTTGCTTACGATAGCCAAAATAACACTGCAAAATTTAAACCAAGTACTTGTGTATAGGTTAATTTAATATTTGAGACCCCAAAAATAAGCTAGTAATTTACTAGATCAGAACAGGAGAAAATATTTATGACCTCTATAGATAATCAATGTCCAATAACCAAAATATATCCCTAAGTTATCCTAGATTAAAAAAATTTATGAACCCTAAAATAACCTGAACCTAAGTCACTTATAAATTCTCCTTGTTTTATGTATGCAGCTTTTTTTTTAAACTTTATTTATTTATTTATGATAGTCATACAGAGAGAGAGAGAGACAGGCAGGCAGAGACACAGGCAGAGGGAGAAGCAGGCTCCATGCACCAGGAGCCCGACGTGGGATTCAATCCCGGGTCTCCAGGATCGCGCCCTGGGCCAAAGGCAGGCGCCAAACCGCTGCGCCACCCAGGGATCCCCTGTATGCAGCTTTTAAGTCAACACTTAAAGTTACAGTCAGTGGGTAGAATGATCAAACATGCTGTGGTTATATACTGTAAGTTACATTCAGTGACACCAATTGACAATTCTCACCCAATACTTGTATGTTTTAGAAGCCTTCAAGTGAGGTCCTACTCTATCTTGAACACCAAATAGTTCTTTCATACTATTTCTAACCGTACATTGATAGTATATAAAGCAGACAAAACAAGATTTTTATCAGATATACCTGAAACTAGTGTAACAATCTATGTTAATTATAAAAAGATAAAACTCAGGAGCCTGGCTGGCTCAGTCTGAAAAGCGTGTGACTCTTGAACTCAGGGTTATGAGTTTGAGCCCCACATTGAGTATAGTGATTACTTAAATAAAAATAAAAATTGTAAAAGTTTAAAAATAAATAAAACTAAAAGCTATAATGTTCACCATAAACTACCTTTTTTTAAAGAAAGTAAATCTCTGATATTAACAAGTTTTCTTGTTTTTTTTTTACTTCTTTATTATAAAAGAATTCAGAAAAATTATCTGTTAAACTCCATAGGACATCAAAGCTGAGTGTTTCAGAGTTTTGATAAAATTAAAACATTACGGGAAATATTTCTAATCTGCACGATATAAAAAGTTTTAATGCCAAAACACTTTCCAATAATCCAGCAAGTGTACTAAAAATAACGAAAAGAGTGAAAATAGTAGAAAAAAACAAGTCTTATTACAGTATCTTCCCCCTCACTTCCAAGTTCCTGGAAGCTGCCTGGAAGGTTATATAAGCACTGAAGTATGTATTTCTAGCAAAAATGCTTTCAGTAGGAGGGAAATGGGAGATTAAAAATAACTATTATTTAACAGCAAAAAAAAAAAAAATGAAAATGAGTCCAAGAAACATTGTTTACAAACTGCATAAAATCAGGTTCTTTCCTATAGAAAGAAACTAAGAATATAAAACAGAGGAATATTGTGATAAATATTCTGAAGAAATCAGATCAAACCCAGTATTCCTGAGAGCTCCCTGCCTTTACTTACCTATAGCTTTGTAACAGAATAGTAATATAATTTTGAGTCCCCAAATAAACTAGAAATCTACTGAGGGTAGCAGCTGTCTCTTCCTTTAATGACAAGAATTCTGTTTTGCTCATATTGAGTATTTAAAGAGTCTTTCTATTATATTTGTAGGATTTTGATGCAAATATACACAAAGATGGTCTTGTATGAGCTTATACCTCTACTAAGAGACAAGATAAATACCAATCCCCATTTTGTAGGGCATCGTGTGTTTTCTTTTGCTGGCTTCCCATCCCACTGAATAAGATGAATGACAAACACTGTACCCTCTCCCTCTAAAGAGGATCCTTTAATTTATCCAAAACCATTTTCAGAGTTCTCCTCAACAAAAGACAAATACTGCCATTCATGCTCTAGATCCGTTTCCTTTCATTTATAACACCTATTTTTTATGAGACCATCAATGTGAAAGCCATCTGTTAGGTGTGCAGTGACAGAGTTCAGTCATTACTTTGAGCACAACATAAACTAGATCTTAAGTTGGCCTGCTTTTGGGCTTCCTTTTTTGGAGGAAAAGAAAGATTATGACTCTGGCTTTTAATTTCCTAATATATAATAAGATTTATTGTTAACCATAAAAACATGGGTTTATATTCATACCTGCAAAAGAGTTTGAATCTAAAACTTAAGTATGAAATATTTACCTTCAGTTTGTTTGCTTCCTTTTTATCCCCAGCAAAAAAGGAATTCTCATCAAAATGCAAAGGAAATGACCTACATGTTAAAACAGAGAAGATTCATTTTCAGGTATTATAAAATATTAGAAGTCCTGCTAAGATAACATTTTGCTGGTTGGTGATGAATAATTTAATAGAAAGAGTGGAAAATATAGTAAAATCAACACTCTGTTGCCCCAAAACAAAGTCTTATCCTTAAATCTAAGACAACTGCATAAAATAGTAGAAACTTGGCCCCAAATCCAATGTATTCAACCATGTATGAAAATAATGCAGGTACTAAGTACTACAAGAATAACTCTTAAGAGTAAAAACTTGGGCCATTTAGTACTGAAGTCTAAACAAAAACAAAACTCAATTCTAAAAGACCTACAAGCAAAATTAGCTTTTAACTATTTATTTTTTAATAATTTTCTTTTCTCGGGGCACCTGGGTGATTCAGTCAGTTCAGTGTTGACTTCAGTTCAGGTCATGATCTCAGGGTCCCAGGATTGAGCCCTGCATTGGCTCCCTGCTCAGTGGGGAATCTACTTCTCCCTCTCCCTCTGTCTCTTCCCCCACTCGTGCTCTCTCTCTCGCTCATATAAATAAATAAAATCTCAAAAAAAAAGTTTTTTCCTTTCTCTAAATTGAACATTTAAGAATTGAACTTTGGATACCACTTGTCACTCTTCTATTAATGTCTAAGTTGTGTAAGTTGTAATATGTAATTTACTTGATTTCATGAAGTATTTCCAGTAGTAGCATTTTGTTTTCTGCGTCGTGAACTTTATTTCCAGTGAAGAGTTGAAAATCTGGGCGTTCGAAGAATGGTACCACTTTAGATAAAGCCCTTAATTCTATTAAGTAGAGAAAATACAAGTTCTTGAGCCGTCTTGGACCTTCTCCCTCAGTCAAAATGCCATCAAATCGCTGCTGAAATTCTGTAATGTTGTGTCCCCATTTCTTTTCCAACCAAGTTTCTAAGAAGTAAGAAGAATTATATATTAAAATCTGAATTTTAAAATTAAGTTTCAGTTTACTTACATTGGGTTATTTATGCCTACATAAGTTAGTTTTATCTTCTAGAACCCACCCTTAGAAGGAAAATAAATTCACCATTTTACTGAGATTTATGATTTCACAAAAATCAAATTTCTGAATATAAACATCTTTATAAAACCAAGATACACAATTTAAAAATGACTGTCTGAATTACTGGTAAGTTTGAAGTTAGTATGTTTTGTTACTGAGGCATAGAGATATTTTAAATTCCAGAAGAAATAGGTTACTGATGAAAATTAGCCATGGTCTTGTTTTGCAACAGCATTTTTAAAGCATTAAGAGCAGCAGAAAGTGCTTTTACCCATTAAACTCCAGGCCTGAAGCTGGCACACAAATAAAAGGGTTTTAATACAGTAGTATCTGATGAATAACAAACTGTACTATTAGGAGCTATTTTAACTCCAACAAAACAAGAGGATATTTCCAAAATGATGTGCACAATTTTTAGCAGCTTCTTAAAAGAAGGTAAACAGAGTTAAGATCATGCTGAATGTGTCCTTATAAAATCTATAGTTCCCACATTCCTGATTACTACTATTTAAGAATGAATTTTTACTGCCTAATATTCAAGAGAGTCAACCTTATCCCACTAAGGTAAATGCCAAAAAATTTTAAGAATTTCTGAAAATAAGTATGGTGAAATAAATAAATGTCACATGCCTTGTAGAAGATACCGCGCACTCAAATGCACATTAATACTTGCATGCAGGCCAGATATAAGTCTGTAGAATGCTCTTTTTTCTACACACAGGCCTAAAAAAAAGCAATTTGGTAATAGAAATTTTATATGTGAAACTTGTACCATTACAAAATTAATTTCATAGGTTTTATAGATGAGAAAAAATTTTAACATTTAAATTTGTTTAAAAGCTTCCAAAAAAAAAAAAAAAAAGCCTCCAATTACCTTCTAGCCAACTGTAAAAGGTGTTCTCTGAAATTAAAAGAAACATAAGTCACAAAGTTGTAAAAATGCCAAAATGTAAGTTTTTCAATATATAATACCAATTTGTGCCAAACAGCGATTTAAAAATTAATGAAAGGTCCAAATTTTATCTGCAATTTATCCAAAGGAAAGAGAGAATTTCTTGGTGTAGATTCAATTAAGTACCATTCTCTTGCTCAGTCTCTAGAAAGCTTCAGCACTGCCTTTGGTAGCTTCAGTCTCATAACTTTCTAGATAAAATGTTTCATATGAGGTCAGAACACAGAATTAATAAATCAATGCAAGGAAAACTACTTAGCCTTGAAAATTAAGGACTTAGCTATGAAAATTAAGGACTCATTATTATGCTTTTCTAACTTGTGAAAGTAAATAAAAATTAGAAAATAGAGTTGATGGTATATTATTTGCACATAGCTCATACTATTTCATGCCATTCAATATTTCAAAGGAGCAATACCAAGGAAATGTTACAAAACTAAATACCACTTACATTCTATGACCCAAAAAGATCACTTTTCATATGTTTAGACCTGATAACTCTACTTTTAGAATTATGTTCTAAAGAAATAATTCAAATGGCGAAGGAGTCAATAATGTGTACAATGATGGTTATATATAATTATTAAAACCTGAAATAATAAAAATGTACAATAAATGCCTAAGTTAACACAATAGGATACTATATAACTAGGTAACACGGTAGAATAATATAAAACTATTTAAAATAAAAAAATGTGGAACATGACAATACATGAAAATGTTTATTTGAGATAATGTATAAAAAGGCATAGAAATAGTTTTCATACCTAGGTAAAAATTTTATGTATGCATTTACAAGAGACGGCAAAAATTATACAGTTCTTTTGACTAAAGTTGCTTATAATAATATTAACAATTAAACAAGCATATAAGTAATAAAAGGAATGGCAAAGAGAATACACAGTAAATCAGACTATCTAAAAACTTAAAACACCTGTCAGAAAACCTCACGAGTGAAAGTAAAAGGTAAACAACCAAGTAGGTTGAATGTACGTCACAAAAACAACGAAGGGATAACATTCTTTTTCTTTAAAATATTTTGTTTATTTGAGGGAGAGGGAAGGGCAGGAGGAGAAACAGAGTCCCCACTGAGCACAGAGCCTAAGGGCTCAATCCCAGGACCCTGAGATCCTGACCTAAGCCAAAGGCAGCTGCTTAACCAATGGAGCCAGCCAGGAGCCCCAAAGGGATAATATTCTAAATATATAAGAAGCTCATAAACTAAATGAAAGTGCTAAAGTACCCATTTAAAATGGGCAAATAATATAGAAATAGAGAATTCAAAAGGAAAAACTACAAATGGTAGGAACATAAAAAAATCACTGTTTCACTAGTAATAAAAAAATCCAAATTACAACAATAGAGATACCACTTTTAAAAGTAAAGATAAAAATATGACAATACTTAATGCTGACAAGGGTCAGGTAAAACTATTGGTCAGGCACACTGACTGGAAGGGATGTAAATTAGCACATGCTTTCAATGACAAAATGCAATCTGGTCATATGTATCAGGAGCCTAAAATGTCCGTAACCTTTGATCCAGCAAATCCATTTCTAGAAATCGAGGCTATTATGGATAAAATTCATATGTTGAAGCTCTATCTCCCCAAGAAATAGTATTTGGAGGTGAGACCTTTGAGAGATGATTAGGTTCAGATGAGGTCATGAGGGTAGGGGTGTCATGATGGGATTAGTGTCCTTTATAGGCAGAAGAGACCAGAGCTCGTTCTCAGCCGCTGAGGACACAGTGAAAAAGCTGGCTACCTGCAAGCCAGGAAGAGAGCCCTTATGAAGAATCAAATTTGCTGGCAACCTTGATCTCAGACTTCCCAGCCTCTAGAACTGTGAGAAAATAAACATCTTATTCAAGTCACTCAGTCTATGGTATTTTGTTAGAGCAGCCTGAGCTAAGACATAGGCTAAGGAAGCAAGCAGACACGGAAATAATAATACACAAAGATATAAACACATCCAGTATAAAAATATACGTAAATAAATAATTATCAAAATGTCAACAGAGAAGCAGTCTGAGTAACCAAGAGCACGGACTTTTTTTTTTTTTTTTTAAGAGTTTTAGATTTTGTTTATTCAAGACAGAGAGAAAGAGAGAACATGAGTGGAAGGAGAGGGGCAAAGGGAGAGGGAAAGCAAAAAGCAGACTCCCTGTTCAGTGGGGAGCCTGATGTGAGGCTCAATTCCAGACCTCGGGCTCATGACCTAAACAGAAAATAGACGTTTAACCGACTGAGCCACTCAGGTATCCCAAGAGCATGGACCTTGGAGCCAAACTGACTAATTTCAATTGCAGCTGTGCTACTTACAAGTCATACATGATTTAGCTGAGTTGCGAAACCCTCTGGCACTCACTTTCTTGTCTATAAAATGGAGATAAATGTAATACCTCCTAAGAATGTCGGAAGAATTAAATGAAATCCTATTTGTAAACTGCTTAAAAGAGTACTGGCATGTAGTCTTAGCCATTGCCATTATCAATTATTTTAGGGTTGTGGGATTACAAATGATTTCTTTCCTTATAAAAACCTTCAGAGTTGGGTGGTGCAGTCAACTAAGTGTTCAACTCTTGGTTTCGCTCAGGTCTGATCTCAGGGTCATGAGATTGAGCACAGATTCAGGCTACACGTTCAGTGTAGAGTCTGCTCTTTTAAGAATCTTTCTCCCTCTCTCTCTGCCCCTCCCTGCTACACATACAAACTCTCTCTCTCTCTCTCTTCCTCTCTCTCAAATAAATAAATCTTCAAAGGTGTTTTTTTTTTTTTTTTTCAAGTTTAGGACCATGAATTACAGGGAATGGGAGTATAATACTACTTGGGACCTAGCTTTCCAATGAAATTTTCAGTTCTGTTCTGTTTCTGAAGTAGCTATGCTCAACTTGACATGGTTATGATCCAATTAGATAATCACCTAATATGACAGCTGTCAGGGATAACTCTTAAATTTTACTCAAATGAAAACTTATAAATATACTCATAAACAAGATAGTTTCTCTAAGGATAGCCTCTAGAAGTTAACAATCTCTTCTCTGAGACAGGATGTTTTTAAATAGTATTTAAAAACTGAAATAACAGCCTCTAACATAACTAGGAATACCCAAGGTAGAATAAAATCTCTCAAAAACTGAAAATTAGGGATCCCTGGGTGGCGCAGCGGTTTAGCTCCTGCCTTTGGGCCAGGGCGCGATCCTGGAGACCCGGGATCGAATCCCATGTCAGGCTCCCTGCATGGAGCCTGCTTCTCCCTCTGCCTGTGTCTCTGCCTCTCTCTCTCTCTCTCTCTCTCTCTCTCTCTCTATCATGAATAAATAAATAAAATCTTTAAAAAAAAAAAACTGAAAATTATAGGGAGGAGGGGAAAAAAATAAAACCCCTGGAAATTATAGGATCACTACTAACAGTAATATGAGGTATCTTTGGAAGAACAATGTTTTTTTTATTAAGATTTTATTTATTTATTCATGAGAGACACACAGACAGAGGCAGAGACATAGGCAGAGGGAGAAGAAGGCTCCCCACAGGGAACCTACTACAGGACTCGATCCCAGGACCCCAGGATTATGACCTGAGCCAAAGGCAGATGCTCAAGGTAAGCCATCCAGGTGCCCCTGGAAGAACAATTTTATGCTAAAGAATTTCTCTTCCAAATAGTACAGTTCTGATTCAGATACAGTTCTGATTTATTTAGCTGTTATTGTTACTATATTATAAAGTACAATAAAAAAGAGAGCAATATTATAAGACATTGGTATTCTATTATTTAGGCAGAATACAAAAGCAATTTGTAAAACTAATGTTCAGAAAACCGAATTCAGAAGGAGAGGAAATTGATTCTTCACATTTTAGCAATTTCATCTAGCTGGACTAAAGCTAAGTACTGCTTTGTCTTTTCATATGCTTAAACACGTGGCCTTAAGAATAAGAGAAATCAGGCAGCCCCAGTGGCCCAGGGTTTTGCACCACCTTCAGCCCAGGGCATGATCCTGGAGACCCGGGATTGCGTTCCACATCAGGCTCCCTGCATGGAGCCTGCTTCTCCCTCTGCCTATATCTCTGCCTCTCTCTCTCTCTCTCTCTCTCTCTCTCTCTGTCATGAATAAATAAATCTTAAAAAAAAAAAAAGAATAAGAAAAATCATTTCAATTTCATTCACAAGGCAAAAAGATTCTCACAAAGACAGAGTAAACCTAATATGTTAAACATTCTAGCATCACAACTAAAAGAGTTGGCAAATAACTACCCCTAAGAGCTAGCATAAGCCTTGGGAGCCAGTAGAGCAACACTGTGACCATGCGTAGAAACTTCCTATAGGGACCCAACAGATCCCAGAGGTCTGTCTGGGAGTAAAGGAGAGTGAGTTTTCCCTGACAGAAGCTGGAGGGAAATGCCTAGCTTTGGCGAGCAGTGGGTAAAATGCAAGAGTGAATTATCAGAGGCTGAGGCAGGTTGTCACTACTGCCTGAGCCCAGGCAGAGTCATTTTCCCTTAACCTATGCTTTCACCTCCTGAATTTTCAATAAATATGAGCTCTCAGAAGCAGGAAGAAAAGTTTGCCAAATACAATTCTCAATGTATCAGCAAATTCATATATATGATATATGATAAAGAAATTATATTTACCTTCACTTTTCCCTGAAAAACAAAACAAAATATTTATTATTATAATGTCCTTCCAGATGTCACTTTAAAATGCTATAATTGCATAAAAATAAGATTTTGACTAACTGGTTAGTTTTAATCGCTCAGTTCACTCACATAAGCAAAATCTGAGAGAGGTACTCATGACCCAACTCTATCTAGTGGCAGTAGGAATTATGCCTGATTCACTTCAAGGGCATCATCTCCAAGAGCGTGGATAAGGAGTGGTTTCAGCTTGTACAAGATTTAATATGGGCTGACAGGGGAGAAAAATCTAATTTATCATCTGAGAATACTCTCAAGTATCTTAAGGACTTAAGTTATTTGGCTGGCAGAACCTCTTTTTCCACATTTATTTACCCTAAATTTATAAGACCGTTTCTGCTAAAGATTCGTGTTCTTGCTTTGAAAACTCTAGACGGACACTGTAAAATTTTACTTGATTCAGGAATTTTACCTGATTCAGGAATTTTTTTTTTTTTTTTGATTCAGGAATATTTTTAGAGACTATTTGTTAAGATTCAAATTATGCACAGTTCAGCAATTAGTAAGCAGCTGCTCATTTACTATTAAAAAACTGTCTTCATTTTGTCCACACTTATTTAATGCCATCATTGTTTATTAAAATAACATATGTTCATTGCAAATACATATTTTGAAAAAAAAAGAGGACACAGACAAAATTAAAAATGTCATCCATAACTCCCTCTGCCCAAATAATAAATACCATTTACATTTTGGTAAATGTCCTTTTTCTATGCATATAGATATTTAGATATTATATTATGTATGTTTTTACAAAAATATATTGTACATACTGTTTGAGACCTGTTTCCCTTCTTCAATGGGCTATTGGTCATTCCTGACCTAAATGAGTAAGTTTTCAGCAGTATTTCTGATGGTTGTATTCTATTACATGAATACACCATAAATCATTTCACCAGTTCCTTAATGATAAACATTTAAATTATTCCCATTTATCTTTATGGTAAGTAAGAGTGGTTAATTAATCAGATCAAAATGTGCATCCATACAGAAGATCACCCCTCTGTTTGGAACTTTCATCTGATATTAAATCAATAGCTTCCAATGAGTTACCATATGTGACTCATATAAACCCAAGTCCTTGTTTAAAGATGTTCTTTTATTTCTAATCTAAGAAAGACTCGTCTGCCAACATTAAGGGAATGATGCAATCTCAATGCTTTCCAGGAGGAAATTTATGTTTATTGACTATATGAGATGAGCAGCTTTTCAAATAAATTTTAAAAATGAAAAACTTATACATTTCCTAAAAGCACATCAAAGATTTCATCATTAAGCACATATTATGGGAACAGGGATGTATATTTCCTAAGCAAAAAGTTTGAAATCATATACTGAAATGGTTTATTCAACAAACTACTCTGCCTATTACAGACCAGGCAAGGTTTCTGAGTTCCAATTTCACATCTCCTCTGCAACCACACAGTGCCTAGCACATAGTAAATGGAAGGTAATCATCTGTTGAAGGAACAAGTGATTTTTACAATTGTAGACAAAACCATTAAATGAGGAGAGCAGTTTTCATCAATCTTTCATTTAACAAACTACTCCATCTGTTATGTGTCAGGCTCTCTATTAAGAAATGAAACAAACACTCTCCATATGCCCAAACTAATAGGGTAGATCAATATATCATAGTAAAATAACGCCAGACAGTGGAAAGGTAGTAAGAGAAACAAAATATGACATAAGATCACTTTATAAGAAGAGAGGGGTTACTTCCAGTTAGGAGAGTCAGGGAGGGTGAAAAAGGCAGCATTTGGGGCAATACCTCAAGTGTGAGGAGAAAATGAAAAATGTTAATAAAACATAAAGACATGTGAATTTGAAGTCAGACTCTCAATATGTATAATCATCTTAGGATCTGAGAAAGATTTGAGGCAAAAAAGTTTCTTTGGATATTCATTTAGCTAGAAAATGATTAAAAATAGTAAAAAAATAAACACAGATATTATGTAAAAATGCTCAGAAGAATAAATATTTACCAAATCTCCACTTATGACAACCTAATACCATGAACTTCATTACACAAATACTCCTTTCTGAGGTATAAATATTTTAAACACCAAGTTCTCTGTAAGGGTAAGGCATAACTTCTACGGAAACAGGAATATGTGATCTCAACTGCTCTTGCCAACCCTTATCTGGCCTTCCTCCTTCTTCTAACCAAAGTTCACTGACTAATAAATAATATAACAGTGCAAATAAATAACTCACCTTGACCAGAAGCCAAAGGATTTAAAGGTCTTTTAATTGTCTGTGGCCTAGAAACAAAAGAATTGTAAAATATAATTACATTACTTATCATGTTATAATTATCTAAGTAAAAGCGAAATTATCTCAGAGAGTTGCTTAATGACTACATCCAAAATCAAACTGTTTTATTGAGCTATAAAATATTTAGTTTTCTCTAATTGCTTTAAGGGACGGTGGTCATTAGTTATTTTAGCAATTGTTTCTGCTTTTTTCCCATTTAGCAACCAGAAAGCCATTTCCTAATCACTTCTTCAAAGGAAGAAAATACCAGTTAAGCTCTTCTAGAGTCACTAATGTTTTTACATATATTACATACATATATGTGTGCCTACACAAGTGTATACATATATGTTTCTGTGTGGCACAAAGTACATTCCTGACTGAAAGACAAACAAAAAATATAAATACTGAACTCAAGCATTAAAATATAAAGGGGAAAAAACACTGTGGGTAGATTATTTTCCACTTAGTTAATCTTAGGTACATCAAATAGCCCTGCAGCCACCAAGTTTGTTAAGATTTCAATAAAAGGTATTTTTATCATACAAAAAAAAAGTTAAAATGTCATTAAAGTGCTTTTAAATCTCAGAATGAATATTCATTAGTATCATTAGTAAAGTGGAGGGATTGCTTTATCTGCAATTTAAATTTTACAAACTCGCACAAACTGAGACATTTTGAGAAGAGAATATGTAAGCTATATTTTAACATTCTCAATTTAGTGCGTGTATTGTTTATATTTTAGAAATATTTATACTGGGAATCATGTTATAAATCAGTTAAGAAATAACCACAATACAAATATAAATCTAACAAATGCTTCCTAACTCTATTTTAGTTTAAAAAAAAAAAAACTTTGGGGGCACCTGGCTGGCTCAGTCAGTAAAGCATGCAACACTAGATCTCAGGGCTGCAAGTTAGAGCCCCAAGTTGGGTGTAGAGATTAATTAAAAATAAAATCTAAAACAAAACAAAACCTTTAAAGTGAGCCAATTAAATCAAACATTCCTAATAATAAACAAGGGAATTTAAATGAAACACATGGCAAAATTAGTAAATATTGAAAATTCTCCACTTCAAAACTGAAGAAATTCTTTAAGTTATAAAAAGAAACAGACTGACATTTTATTGGTATAAGCATATCTGCTAATCTCTTATATTTGACTTATACAAAGTGAAATGTATTATTACCATATCTAGGAATTCCAAAGATTTTCCCAGAATTCCCCCATCTCTGAGATAGTATAAAGCAAACACACACACAAATTCTTTCCAAAAATCAATAAGCGCATTGTTTAGAGGTCACTGGCTTACAAGTGGGTAAACTTGAAGCATGTCCCAGTGGCATAGTGATTAAAATGACTATTTCCTTTGTAGTGGTTAAGAGTACAAAGTGGGTTCTTCCACTTACTAGATTTTTGAGACTTGAAAAAACATTTACCTTTTCCAAGTCTCAGTTTCCCCATCCGTAAACAGTGTGACTACAACACAGGGCTATTGCAGGGATTAAAAGAGAAAATGTACATATATGCTTAGCACTAGTCTGGCACACTGTGAGTGTTCAAGTGTTACCTATTATAATTATTCTCTGAAATTAATTTAACTTGAGTTTGAAAGCAGATAAAATAATTATAGCCACAAAAAGATGAATACAAAGCACCAAAAAGAATTAGGATGACCTTGGGAAATGAAGTAAACCTGGCTGGCTCTTGGTTACTTCATCTATAAAATGAGATTCTATAATCCACTGAAGGAACATTTGTGAAATGTCCAACAATACTCCTGTAATAGTCTTATACTATTCTGTCTTTTAAAGAAGAAAAAAAATATTTGTTGAAACACACGTCCACATGTTTCTCCAGAGGAGAACTGGATTAACGAATAAGTATGTTTCCATGTCCAAATACATCTTTTAACAATGTGAATGTGATTTGCAGTTTAAAGTCATTATAATTTGTTTATTTGTTTATAAAGAAAAATCACTATATCCATCAGGATTTTCTAAATGAAAATGACACATACTTAAAACAGTTTTCTTCATAGATGACATTCCAAATCTTCCAAGCATCTGGTCCCTTGTAACCTGTGTAGCGCTCAGGATTAAGGAGTAAATCTACATATTCAGCATCAGGAGACTGTATGTCTATAAAATAAAATGTTTCATTAAATATTTTCTGCAATTACCTTGAAAAACTAGTATAATAAACTAAATTCCACTATCCTAAGGCACCATAAATGTCACAGTGTATCCAAATTTTTTTAAAAACCTTTTGGGGTGTCAGGGGTAGCTCAGTTGGTTGGATAGCTGCCTTTAGCTCAGGTCATGATCCTGCAGTCCTGGGATAGAGCCCCACATGGGGCTCCTTGCTCAGTGGGGAGCCTGCTTCTCCCTTTCCTCCCTCCTATCTGCTGTGCAGTCTCCCTCTCTTTCTCTCTCTCTTGCTCTCAAATAAAATCTTAAAAAAAAAAAAAAAAAAAAAAACCTTTTACAAGAAAGAAAAGAGGAAAACACAAACAGTCACATTAAATGTACTCACTGGTTACAAAGCATCCTGCCTTTAAAAATGGTAAAAAAAAAAAAAAAAATAGGAATACATGAATTTTAGAATTGAAAAAACATGGTAATTAAATTTTCATAAGCTATCCAGATGAAAAATATACTCTATATCTCCCTCCACATTAACCACAAGAGGCTCATCAATAACTAAGGTAAATGAAGATGTGTTACTACCAAATACTATTATCAAAAACTTCCTTCTTACATGACCACCATGAAGATTCACTACAAAGCTGTCCCAAAAGTACAATCCTAGATATGCAAAAAGTTATAAGCAGGATGATCCTTACATCAGCATTATTTATTAAAGAGAAAATCAGAAGCAACCCAACCATCCAATAGAGCAGAACACAGGCTCTGGAGCCAAAGTGCCTGGTTACAATCCAAGCCCTACTACTCATTCAGTGTCAAACCCAAGGCAAATTATATATGTTCTTTATGCCTTGGTGCTGTCATTTATAAAATGGAGATAATACTCAGTGTTACTGTGAGACTTAAGTTTATACGTGCAAAGTTCTTAGAGAGTATGATACATATTAGCTAGTGATATTGTGATATATCTTCACAGACCATTTTACAATCAACAAAACTGCTAAGTACAAAGGCTATCTAATAAAATGAAAAAATAAGCATTACAGAAAAGTCAATTACAGATAGAAATGAAAAACAACAAAAATTGGTGAGATATTAGCTTCTCATATGTTCTATAAATTTGTGTAATGTATTGTAACTTTGAAACAAAAAAAAATGGCCCCTCATTCCACAGAGGCTTTGGGAAATTATTTAATATACAGTAATACTATAAATTATTTAATGAGTAATTACTAATGTATAAAGCCTAATAACATGAACAAAAAAATGAAAAAGTGGGCAAAAATGGCCTCAAAGCAACCAAAGTAGATGACAAAAATCTGAGCACACAGGTGCTTATAAGAAGGCCCATCAAACTCTCAACAGTACCTACTTCTTACTAAAAACACAATAAAAAAATATAAACAAGTTTGGTTATTTTTATCCCAATTGACAGTACATTAGAGACTTTTTGGGAATTTTTGCTTCTAAAAGTAGCACAGTGACAGCATCTAGAAATAACTGAGAGTCCATGCAGAAGTGGCAATTAAAATAATTAGAAAAAGTAGAAATAAAAACTTAGAAAAGGGACACATAGCTGGTTCAGTCAGTAGAACATGTGACTCCCAATCTTGGGGTTGTTAGTTTAAGCCCCACGTTGGGTGTAGAGATTATTTAAAGAAAAAAATTAAAACAAATTTACCTGGAATCCTCTGGTTCAAGAACAGAGATACTTCTGTTCATCTCAACTAATACTAAAAGTATTGCCAAAGTACAGCAAATTATGATACATTCATAAAAATAACCCTCATTTTAAAAACATGAGTAATGCTCAGCATCTAGTACTTTTAAGACAGAAAACTACCAAGAAATGACTAAAGTTTTTATATTATGTCTAATTAGACATAAATATTAGTTGACTCATAATTTTACTTATAACAAATACTTCATCTCACCTCAAATTTTTAATAAAAAATAATTAATATAACCATATTTTGCCAGATGACGAAAGCTCAAATTTCTAAATTAAAATTTATAAAATATCTTCTGTCTTCTACCTACCATTTATATACATTATATCTTTTTTATAAAGCTATCCTTTTTTTTCATCCTCCTGTAGCAGAAGAAACAAATATGAATGGATAAGTGATTCATCCAAGATAACAGAATTCCATCAGATAACAATTATTGATATTCACTCCTTGCTACACAAACATAAGCAGATAGTTTCAAAAGCATACTTTGCTAAATGAAGTTAAAGCATTACTGTTCTTAACACTGCAGATCTAAGAAAGAAAAACGCATGTTTTAAATTTAATTTTATTTCCTTTTTTTAATTAGAAAAATTATTTATTTCTGCTCCTTTCATACATCTTATTGTGCAGAAACAGTCTCACACATATCTGAATAATGTACTGTCACACTGTTTAAAGGCAAAGCACCATAGGTAAAGCTGATCAGAGTTCTCAGCTTATGGGATCTCACTTCCTGATTTTACATTAATTTTTGAAAGTCAGAAATGTCATCTCCACAAAATGTTAAGGGGGCTGTAAGAAATAATCACTTTATTCAATATTATAGTTGTGGAAATGGGAGTATACTTTAAGAAATGAAAAACTAAGAAGAAAATGCCACTAAACATTGTTGGTGTGTCAGTACAGGTCAGCAAGAGAAATACTGTGAGAAGTTTGTCTCTTTGACACCAAGAAGACATTCTAGTGCAAGCTTTAATATGATTCCTATTTCTCACAAGATGCTTCTTTTCTGCTGCTTCACTCTTTTTCCATATTTCACATCAGAGGATTGGTTACAGCCTTTAAAACTTCATTAACAGGAGCAAATCCAATATCCACGGATTTCTTGTCAAAAGGCATTTTTAACCCATCAGGTAGCCCGGCAGTTTCATTCTCATGAATACTCTACCATGAAAAAACTCAATAGGACACAGACGAATCCAATGAATAGAAGAAGAAATCTATTGAGTTTTGGTGCATTCGATTGGTCCAGGATTATGAAACCTAAACCTCCCATTGTAAACAGGAAGCTGGATGCAAGTCCTTCCATAATATATTGTCCATTTACTCTGTAGGCCAAGAAAGCTACTGGTCTCTGACGTCCATGTTCACCAGTCATAGAACCAACACTTGGAGGTTCAACAATAACATCATAAATTATTCCTCCAGTGATGAGGAAGTAAGACACCACCACCAGAGCGTACACCGTCATGGCCAACGGCATGTGTACCCAGGGCAGCTTCTTCAGCTTCAGGCTGGGGCATTCGAGCACTAAGAATGGGACGCGGTACAAGGTCTCCATGTTGGTGGCGGCAGGGGTTTCTCTCTCCTTAATTTTATTTCAATAGTAATGTTTAGGCCAAAGAATCTTTGTGGACAAGACAGTAAGGTTTAGAGGTTGGGAGATCATTTTATCCTCCCTCCTTTCCTAGTCTAAACCTTAGTGTAAGCCCACAACTCCTTATCCAACATCCCTGGGGTCAAATGTGTTTTGGAATTCAGAACTTTTCAGATTTCAGAAAAGTACTATAATATATGCAACATGTACTGAATATTACTCCAAGAGGGACTGGGGCAGCAACTCTTAATCATAATACCAAAAATACTTCTGTAGTGAAACATGTGCATACTCATACTAAATGAGTCTGTGCTAGACTTGGGAAAATATTCATTTTCAGATTTTAGAATTAGAAATAAAGGATTATAAATATTATTTGCCAAGGCATAATCATGTTTCACACTAAGGAAAGCATGTTTCTTTTTTTTCTTTTTTTTTTTTTTTTTTCAAAATGAAACCACAGAGTTAAAAATAAGTACTTTCCCTTAGCCTTCCTCTTTTCAGGGGGAATTGCAGGATTTGTCTCTTGCTTGCAATTAAAATGATCTGTATCATTCTTTTTGCTAATTTTTTTTTTAAAGATCATTAATCTGCTTCAAAAGAGCCACTGAAGGATACCAAAACTCAATTTGATTTGGGTTTGTTTAGCCAATTAAAAGGCTAACAATTCAACTTAGAAAAAGGAAGAATGGGAGAATCTATAAATCTGATTAAAGGGTTCTAATAGGTCCTTTAATTTGGATATGTAACAATCCAAGGCCAGTACAACAAAAGCAAGATTTTGCAATCTAAATATCTACATTTGAACTCTTTATGCAAAATGCCTGTGTATATTACAAAATTTTATATATGTATATATGTTTATATATGTATATGTTTATAAATATGTATATACGTATCTATGTTTACATGTTTATATATGTATACATTTTATATATGTATATATGTGTGTATATATATATATGTATATGTATGTGTATATATATATATACACACTATTAAGATACACAGGGGGTCAATTTTTTCCAGAAACTGAGGGTTTGGTTTTCTTTTTTTTTTTTTTAACTGCGGTAAAACGTATATAACGTAAAACTTACCATTTTAACCAGGTTTAAGAATACAATTCAGTGACATTAATTATATTCAGGACATTGTGCAACCATCACCACTAACTGTTTCCAAACTTTTCTATGTCCTCAAACTGAAACTCTGTAACCATTAAAAATTAACACCCCATTCTCCCCTTCTCCTAACCTCTGGTTACTCTGTCTCTATCACCTTGCCTATTCCAGATATTTTATGTAAATGGAATCATACAATGGTTGTCCTTTTGTGTCTGATTTCTTTCTTTTTTTTTTTTTTTTAAAGATTGTATTTATTTATTTGATAGAGAGAGAGAGAGAGAGAGAGAGAGAGAGAGAGAGAGAGAGAGGGAGGGAGGGAGAGAACCTGCACAAGCTGAAAAAGAGGAAGAGGGAGAAGCAGGTGCCTGCTAAGCAGGGAGCCCAATGTGGGGCTTGATCCGGAGAGACGCTGGGATCATGACCTGAGCAGAAGGCAGACATTTAACTAACTGAGCTACCCAGGCACCCTCTGGCTTATTTCATTTAGCATAGTATTTTCAAGATTTATCCATGTTGCAGGATATATCAAAACTCTGTTTCTTTTTATGACTAAATAATGTTCCCGTGTATGTATTATTACACTGTTTATCCATTCATTTGTTGATGGATATTTGGGTCATTTCTACCTTTCAGCTATTGTGAATGATGCCACCATGAATATGGGTATACAAGTAAGTATCTGTTCCCCCACCTTCAATCTTTTTTTGGCACATATTTAGGAGTTGAATTGTTAGGTAACATGGTAATTTTGTCTTTAACTTTTGAGGAACTTTAGAAACAGAATTCCTGAAACTGTTTTAAAATATTTTTTTTCTTAGACCCAATTTTAAACAAAATGCCCACAATAAAAAATGTTATTACCATCAGCTTCACAGAAGTTGTCTGAGGAATCATCATGCTTGGTCCACTGAAGAACAGCCTTCTGTGTTTCCTCACTTCAAATAACGAAAAAAGGTACCCTTTTTTAAGTAAACATTTCACAAGAAAAAAACAAATACTACTGCAAAAAAAATTAATTAACCTTAGAGATTCATCCACAGCTCCAAGTCGTTCAGCTTGTTCACATTCTTCAATGAGGTTATTGGCTACCTCAGAATACTAAAAGGAAAGGAGAATAAGCAGATTACAATTTAGTGCATTTTTAAAACTTTTTAAAAGAATTTCAGGGTGTTATTCTGTATGTTGGTAAATTGAACACCAATAAAAAATTAATTTATTAAAAAAAAAGAATTTCAAAATTATTCAAAGTTCTTTTAAGGGGCACCTGGGTGGCTCAGTCGGTTAAGCATCTGCCTTTGGCTCAGGTCGTGACCCCAGAACTCCTGGATAAAGCCCCATACTGGGCTCCCTGCTCAGCAGGGAGTCTGCTTCTCCCACTGCCCCTCACCCTGCTCTTGCTCTCTCTCACTCACTCTCTCTGTCTCTCAAAAAAATGAATAAAATCTTTAAAAATAAAAAAGTTCTTTTATATCTATACTATTTCCTTAGCTTCAAAACTTAAAAAAAAAAAAAAAATCAACATCACTAAACATCTCCCCTGAAGCTAAAACAAAACAAAACAAAACAAAACAAAACAAACATAAAAGGCTTTGCTCGTTTTTGTTGGTGAACACATTTGCCACATGGTCACAAAATAAAGAATGTACTTCTGATAACTCATTACCAAGCTGTTCACCAAGAAAATCAAAGGAATCTAAGGAATCCTAGGCAACATGAGGTAATGTCCCACTTTTTTTTTTTTTCCATGCCCAGTGTGCAGCACAACATGGGGCTTAAATTCACAACCTTGAGATCATGACCTGAGATCAAGAGACGCTTAACTAACTGAGCCACCAAGGCACCCCAATGTTCCACTTTTCTAATGGCCTAATTGTAAGCATCAGTCAGTCTTCTCTTCCATAAGTAAGTGGTTGGACCAGATGATGTGTGCCCAGGTCTATCTCAACTCTATATGCCATGATTCTATATATGCTCTGGAACTCATCAAGTCTTATAAAAAAGTATTCCAATATCTTTAGGTGTTTAAAATATGTTCTTTAGCAATCACCTTTCTTCTCAATGTCTAAGACACACACACACACACACACACACACACACACACACACACACACACACATTCTGCTAGGCATGTATCTGGCACAGGGGAAGTAAATGCAGATCCTAAGATTTCACAACACATTAGTCATCACCACCAAAGGGCTCAAAGATAACATCAGAAGCAGAAGGCACAGATTCAATCACTCAACAAATATTTATTGAGTGCGCTTATTGTTCTGATGACCACACTAACGACTGCCCAGCCTATGACACTTCTGAGGATAAAAGAGAACACTTAAAAACCCTGAACGGAGACAATTTTTTGAAATGTTTATTGAATAACAACTTTGTTTCATTACATTGGTTGACCTATAAGGCAGCTCAATTTGAACACTATTTTCAAAAATAAAACTCTTTCTACATAATTATTAAGGGGTAAAAGGGGATATGATATATTCAATCTACTCTCAAATGGTTCTGAAAATATATACATAGATATAGGATGATAACACAAATGAGGCAAAATATTAAAAACTAGTGAATTGTAGAGTACACAAGAGGTGTTTATACTAATCTTGCAACTTTTCTATAAGCTGTTAATTAGCTCAAAATAAAAAGTTAAAATACACATCAAAAAATGAACAAAATTTGCTCAAAAAGCAACATATCTATGTATGTTAAAAAAAATTAAAATCCTTATCAGAATTACCTAAATATTAAAACAGAAGTTGGGACATCTGAGTGGCTCAGTGGTTGAGCAGATATCTGCCTTTGCCTCAGGGTGTGATCCCAGGGTCCTGGGATCGAGTCCCACATCAGGCTCCCTGCATGGAGCCTGCTTCTCCTTCTGCCTATGTCTCTGCCTCTCTCTCTCTGTGTCTCTCATGAATAAATAAATAAAATATTAAAAATAAATCAATTAAATAAAACAAGTTAACCATATTTTTTTTTACTATTCTTAGTTTCTAACAATTTAATCAGTTTTGTTAAGTCACAAATGTCTTGATTTAAAGATTTTTTTTTTAATTTATTCATTCATGAGCGACACAGAGGCAGAGACATAGGCAGAGGGAGAAGCAGGCTCCACCCAGGGAGCCTGATGCAGGACTGGATCCCACGGCCCCAGGATCACAACCTGACCTGAAGGCTCAACCATTTAGCCACCCAGGTGCCCCAGATGTCTTGATTTTAAATCATTGGCATTTTCCTGAGAAAAAAAAAATTTCTAATTTATCATTTTTAATTTTTTCATAAAACTGCCCATAATCTTCAAAGTTAATTTTTATGGCTAGTCAACTTGAAATCATTACCCTAGATTAACTCTTCTCTGTAGATACAATTTTTAATTGAGAAAAATATTCTCTACAGGTATAAATATGTGAAAATATTTTAAATCAAGTATTTTCACAAGGTCTATTCTTTTGCCTTCAAAGTATGTTTCTTCACTAAACATTTTAAGACAAAACTCATCAAATAATGTTTCTCTTTTTTGTTATTTTAAATGTTTTGCCAAATGTAGATGCTACAAAATTGTAAACCTTATTTCATTCCATTTCAGATGAGAATTTAAATTTATCCAATTAAAAACAAGAGTTTCATCAAGAAGAGATTGGGACGCCTGGGAGGCTCAGTGGTTAAGTGTCTGCCTTTGGCTCAGGGCGTGATGCTGGGGTCCTGGGATGCTATTTGCTAACCCTTCAAAAGCTAAGAACTTTTTTCTTTAAGCATTCCATTCATCGATACTTTGAATAACAACTTTCCACTGATTTTAAACATACTGCAATTGACATTTCGAGATCTCACATATTAAAAATTGGTTAATACCACTGAAGGACTCTTGGGTTGTTTCCAAAGGCTCAAATATTTATAAAATCTGATTGATGATGCACAGCAAAGAAAGTCATGCTTCCTGTCTATGCCAAAGTAATATTTATTCCAGGATTAGTTTCACCTCAAAAATTCTATGGTCATTAAGTGTCTATCTAAATATAAAAACCTGTATATTTTGAAAATTACCACTTTTTTTTAAGATTTTATTTATTCATGACAGAGAGAGAAAGAGAGAGGCAGAGACACAGGCAGAGGGAGAAGCAGACTCCATGCAGGGGGCCTGACATGGGACTAGATCCCAGGTCTCCAGGATCACACCTCAGACTGAAGGTGGCACTAAACCGCTAGGCCATCAGGGCTGCCCCAACAATTACCACTTCTTTTTAAGATGTATGTATTTATTTATTTATTTGAGAGAGAGCACAAGCAGGGGAACAGCAGAGGGAGAAGGAGAAGCAGCTCCCATTGATTAGGGAGCCTGATGTGGGACTCGATCCCAGAATCGAATGGGATGACAAGCCAAAGGCAGACACCCAACCAACTGAGCCACCCAGGAGCCCCACCACTTCTATCTTATTTGGTAAAATATCACAGCATGTTTGGACACAATTATGAATTATATGTATATCTTTTTTTTTAAGATTTTATTTTTAGATGATCTCTACACCAATGTGGGGCTTGAACACACAATCCCGAAATTAAGAGTCACATGCTCTCCTATCTGAACCAGCCAGGTGCCCTTGAATTATGTATATATTAGCCAACTACAAATTCATTTCTGCTCCACAGATTTCTTGATTTAATCAGAATTGTTCTGACCAAAATTTGTATATTATCACCACAAAACAAATATTTTGTCTTCAATTTTGAGCTTTAAATGAATTTATAATTGCATCGACAATAGGGACAAATGTTTTCCCTCAATAGAATGAAATTCCAAAAGTTTTGAGTCCATCAAATTAATTTTAAAAATCTAACAAATTTTGGAATTAAATGACTTTCTACTTAAAACAGCCAATAATGGCATCACTGAACTATGTGCAAAGTTCTACCACTAAAGCCAATAAATTAATAGCTATGACTTCATTCTTTGTATGCAAACAAGAAAACATGGAATCAAAATGAGCAAATTATTTTAGACCTATAGTGGAAAAAGTGAATAGTGGTTGCCCCAAGGGGAAAAAGTAGAAATTGATTGGGATAGGGTATCAAGTGACTTTCCGGGTAATGGTAATGTTCTCTCTATTGTAATAGAAGTATAGATTACACAGGGATATACATTTAGCAAATGCACACTTAAGATTTATGCATCTTGGGACACCTGGGTGGCTCAGCAGTTGAGCATCTGCCTGTGGCTCAGGGCATGATAGCGGGGTCCTGGGATCAAGCCCTGCATCGGGCTCCCTGCATGGAGCCTGCTTCTCCTTCTGCCTGTATCTCTGCCTCTCTCTCTGTTTCTCATGAATAAATAACTAAAATCTTAAAAAAAAACAGATTTTGTGCATCTCATTGTATGTTAATTTTATAAAAATACATTATAATACTGGACTCTACTTAATGATATACTTCTAGTTGTGTGTGTATGTTTGTGTGTGTGTGTGTGTGTATATATATATATGTATACATATATATACATATATATATATATTTGACACATTTAGGGCAATGTGTACTGATGCTTGCAATTTACTTTGAAATACATCCAGAAAATCTTTTTACTGTATAACTAGAAAGATGGATAGATACATATATGATAATGTAAGTTTACAAAAATGTTAACAGTAGAATCTACCTGATGGTTATGCATGTTCACAGGAAAAGTCCTTCAACTTTGCTGTATATATGAAAATCTTCATAGTAACACCAGAAAATTTTAATTCAGAAGAGTTTAGTCTAAATGAAAAATCACATATGCCAGAATGATATGTAAGTACACCACTGCAGCTATACATGTTTAGTTTTTTCAAAAAAAGATTTTATTTATTTATTTATTTGAGAGGAAGAGAGAGAGAGAGAGAGGACCACCAAAGGGAGTAGAGAGTGAGGTAGAGAGAGAACCTCAGATTCCCTGCTGAGCGTAGAGCCCGAGGTGCTGGATCTTACCACCTTGGGATCATGACAAAGCCAAAAACCAAGAGCTAGATACTTAACCAATTGTGCCACCCAAGTGCCCCAAGTTATCATTTTTAGACATTTTTCTTAACCACTAATTTATGAAATAGATGCTTAGGCTTTATCAGTAGATTTGTGTGTTCTGGTGTTCATACAGTCAGATAGTTCTATGGCCCTTGTGGATGGTAAATGATGACCTTTTGTGAAGGTTACATATCACCAATAACTGTTTGTCATGAGATTTCTAAATGTAATACTTTTTCATTAAGCATATATTTCTTTTTTTCTTTCTTAGTTATCTTGGCCAATAGGATTCACTGTAAAAATATTTTTAATTACTGGCTTGCCTGGGTGGCTCAGTGGGTTAAACATCTACCTTCAGCTCAGGTCATGATCCCAGGGTCCTGGGATTGAGCCCATTGGGTTCCCCGCTCAGCAGGAAGCCTGCTTCTCCTTCTCCCTCTGCCTGTGTCTCTGCCTCTCTCTCTCTCTCTCTGTGTCTCTCATGAAGAGATAAATAAAATCTTTAAAAAAAAAAAAGAAAGAAAATAGAGAGGCAAGGGCAGAAGTAGGCAGCCCATTTAAGAGGCTACCACAATAATCCAGGCAAAAACTGATTATGGCTTTAAAGATTAAGATTCTGGGTATATTTTAAAACTCTGTAATCACAAATCGAATTTGGCCTACCAAAAAAGGCCTTGAAACAATTAACAATCCCCTAACAATTAGCATCCCCTAAAGCCCAGATTATAATCCCGAAACAACATTTCATGCTAAAAGAAGTAGGATTTCTTAGAAAAAAAGGTTATTTTCAAGAAATTAGAAAGAAAGGTACAAAATTAGCCTAGAAGATCTTTTTATAAGAAACCAAAAAGTCTACTAAGACTACTGGGATCTGGGCAGCCCTGGAGGCTCAGTGGTTTAGTGCCACCTTCAGCCCAGCGTGACACTGGAGACCCAGAATCAAGTCCCATGTCTGGCTCCCTGCATGGCGCCTGCTTCTCCCTCTGCCTGTGCCTGTGCCTCTCTCTCTCTCTGTCTGTCTCTCTCTCTCTCTCTCTCATGATTAAATAAATTCTTAAAAAAAAAAAAAAAAGATTACTGGGATCATCTCAAAAGGCCATAGTCACTAACTTAAAGGAGCTCCTAATGTATACAATGGAGTATTACTCAGCCATTAGAAATGACAAATACCCACCATTTGTTTCGACATGGATGGAACTGGAGGGTTATTACGTTGAGTGAAATAAGTCAATCGGAAAAGGACAAACATTATATGGTCTCATTCATTTGGGGAATATAAAAATTAGTGAAAGGGAATAAAGGGAAAGGAGTGAAAATATCAGTGAGGGTGACAAAACATGAGACACACCTAACTTTGGGAAACGAACAAGGAGTAGTGGAAAGGGAGGTGGGCAGGGGTTTGGGGTGACTGGGTGATGGGCACTGAGGGGGCATTTGGCAGGATGAGCACTGGGTGTTATGCTAAATGTTGGCAAACTGAACTCCAATAATTAAAAAATTAATTAATTAATTAATTTTAAAAATTTAAAAATTAAAAAAAATTTTTTTAAAAAGAAGGAGCTCCTAGTGGCCAAAGGCAGAACTCAAGCATCAAAAGGAATAAAAAAATGACTACAATAGAGTCTAACACATTAAAAAAGTCAAAACTCATAAATTCATAATAACACTTAAAAATGAAAACTCTTGGGGATCCCTGGGTGGCTGATCCCTTGGCACCTGCCTTTGGCCCAGGGCGTGATCCTGGAGTCCCGGGATCAAGTCCCATGTCGGGCTCCCTGCATGGAGTCTGCTTCTCCCTCTGCCTGTGTCTCTGCCTCTCTATGTCTATCATGAATAAATAAATAAAATCTTTAAAAAATAAAAAAAAAATAAAAAAAAAAAAAACTCTTGACTAAAGAGGACACTTGATGGGATAAGCACTGGGTGTTACACTATATGTTGGCAAACTGAATTTAAATTAAAAAATTAAAAAGAAAAAGATTTTTAAAATAAAAAAATAAAAACTTGGGATCCCTGGGTGGCGCAGCGGTTTGGCGCCTGCCTTTGGCCCAGGGCACGATCCTGGAGATCCGGGATCGAATCTCACGTCAGGCTCCCGGTGCATGGAGCCTGCTTCTCCCTCTGCCTGTGTCTCTGCCTCTCTCTCTCACTGTGTTCCTATCATAAATAAATAAAAAAAATTTTTAAAAAAAATAAAAAAATAAAAATAAAAACTTTGAGGCATCTGCCTTCAACTCAGGTCATGATTCCAGGGTCATGGGATCCAGGCCCATATCAGGCTCCCTGCTTAGCGAGGAGTCTGCTTCTCCCTCTACCTTTCCCTCTGCTCATGCTGGCTCTCTTTCATTAAATCAATCAATCAATAAATATGACCAAAGCCTTATTGGGCATCTTTGGAGGTGCCAGGACTCCAAACTCATAATTAATCTGAAAACTGGTAAACAAAGGAAAAGAATGAAGCATTTATCTTCTCCATCCTGTATAAACTGTATTTCAGGGCATCCAGATAGTTGACAAGAAAAGGTCTTTATAGAAATACAACAGATAATAAGTATAGAAAGAATGATAGAATATCAGCATTTTCAAAACTGAAAGAATGCAATAGGTAATGATCATCAAAGCTACTAAAACTTTCAGGGAAAAAATGAGTAGGGAACTGTATAATGAACCTAATGACCAATCTTAATTTCATGAGAAAAAAGAAAGCCAGACATTATGTGTCTTTTGATATGATGTAAGAGTAAGTATACAGCAACACTAATCAATATATATCAGAAAATGAATCTGAAAAGCTATAATATATAACCACCAGTTTACAGAATACAATGTGTTGAATGATGATATGACAGGGATACAATCAGTGGAAAGTTCTCTAGGATAAGGACTCATTTCTTTCAACAGATAAGTTTGCAAAGAAAGAAAAAAGAAGAGGGAATGGACATAGGTTAAAGACTTAAGTGGAGCCCAGGTGGCTCAGCCGGTTAAGGTTAAGCATCTGCCTTCAGCTCAGGTAATGATCCTAGGGTCCTAGGATTGATCCCCGCATCGTGCTCCCTGCTCCAGGCGGGAGTCTGCTTCTCCTCACTCCTGCTTATACTCTATCTCTGTCTCTCTCTCAAATGAATAAATAAATTCTTTTTTAAAAGACAGAGGGACGCCTGGGTGGCTCAGTGGTTGAGCACCTGCCTTTGGCCCAGGGAGTGATCCTGGATTCCCAGGATTGAGTCCCACATCAGACTCCCTGCAAGGAGCCTGCTTCTCCCTCTGCTTGTGTCTCTGCCTCTCTCTCTGTCTCTCATGAATAAATAAATTAAATCTTAAAAAAAAAAAAAAAGAGACAGACAGACAGACAGACAGAAATACACAAGCAGTGCCAGAAAATAAGGAAAGGAGGGGAGTGGAGTCATACCTGGCAAGGGAAATGAATTTTATGAATTTTTTTGTTAAGATAATAGACATATTAGTAAGTATGTGTATATACCTTATAGCTTGCAGATTTAATTCCATCAGGAACTTCATCCTAAAAAAGAAAAAAATGTTTTTATCAGATATTTATTCTATGTTCTGAAAAAAACTTTTAAGTTTCTATGATTTATGAGATTATTTTTATTTTTTTTAAGTTTATTTTATTTATTTAAGTAATCTCTATACCCAGTGTGGTGCTCTAACTCATGACCCCAAGATTAAGAGTCACATGCTCTTCCAAACTGAGCCAGCCCGGCGCCCCTATGAGATTACTTTTAAACTGAAATAGTCAGTTTTTATACTATTTCTTAAAAGTAAACAAAAACCCAACAAATTATTCTCTAGGTTGCTGTTCATATATTTTAATACCTCATAATAGCACAGAAATGTAAAAATAGTTACTCCTTTTGATGTTCAAATTGTCCCACACTGGCCACTAGGGGACCCATAAAGTGCTGACTTGTTATCTGCACCTGTCTCCTATTGATATGACCTCAGTAATCTTTAGCAGCATTTTCCATTTTCTTTTATGACAAGATACTCCAGACTCACTGTGTATATTTCTTGTTCCAGTCCTGGAATTGACTGTTTTTTAAGGAGCCCTAGTTCTTTTCAGAGGAAAATGGTACTGGTTTTAGTCATGTGTTGGCCACTAACCAACTATAGGACCTATCTGTATATCCTCAAAGTGATGCTGTGAATAGACACAATGATGTATGTACTCTATAAATTGCAGGACCCTATTCCAGTGCTAAGTGTATTTCTGAAATAGATCATACCTCCCCAAAGGGAATGATCCACACAGAGATAAACACTTTATTGTGTAACTTTCCAGAATTCTTTTTCTAAGACCAGATATTTAGAGGGTTTCTAGTTTTTTCATATCATGCCAAATTTATAAACTAATTTCAGCAGAATAGATACCTTTACAATATTTATTACTGCTTTACAGTCATCTTTGAACATCTGTCCAATTATTTTAGTAAGTGAAAATCCTGGTGGACTAGCGAATGGGATTTAGGAGGACACATGACAAGATGAGCATAGGGTATTATATGCTGGCAAACTGAATTTAAATAAAAATTTTGTTTAAATCCTGGTGGAATTACTAGACCAAAAAATGTGGACCTTTTAAATTTTGTTGATACATTTGCTGAACTGATCTCCAAAAGGATTTAACCACCAGAGTATGCGTTTCTTATTCACAAACTAACAGTGGATATTGTTATTTGTTTTCACATTGGTCAATTAATAATAGAGGGGAAAGAACATTGTTTCGACCCATCATAAAGGTAATAAATAATTGGCCTTTCAGTTTATAGAGAGTCCAGGCTGCTAGTTAAAGCCCCACGTTGGGTGTGTAGAGACTACTTAAACATTAAATGTTTAGGGATGCCTGAGTTTCTTAGTTAAGCATCTGACTCTTCATCTCAGCTGAGGTCTTAAATTTCAGGGTCATGAGCTCAAGCCCCCAAAAATAGAAATATTTTTTAAAAATTTCTTAAAATAATGATGAAATTCAAATTTTTAATAATTGTAAAACCACTTCCTTAGTTCTGACCAATATTAATAATGGCCCATTTAATGTATAAGTGCAATTAAATGCCTTTATTATCTACCATATTTTTAGCATGCTTAATAAGTCATAAATAAGTTATTGGTAAACTTGAATTTCCCCAACTACTATATACTACTAAATATAAATGCTAGAACTTAGGAAATAAAATGAAACGTTTAAAATGATGATATTTTAATGATATTATCATAACAGGCTGTCTCACAAGTTAATTCTTGAATTTTCAAAAAGCTTTGTCTATGAGGATACGTTTAACTAAAGGCTTGATTTTCATTAACTAATGATAAAATACCCACAAATACTAATACTTGCATTAATTCCATATGCTAGATAGGTCTATATAGCAATATTTACACATATCAAAAGAAACCACTCAAAATTATAGCACCACTTCATACCCATTGGGATGGCTATTATCCAGAAAACAGAAAAGAGTGAATGTTAGTGAGGATATAGAGAAATTGGAAGCCTCGTGCATTGCTGGTGGGAATATAAAATGGTGCAGGTACTGTGAAGACAGTATGATTTCCTCAAAAAATTAAACACAGAACAACCATATAATCCAGTAATTCTAATTCTGGGTGTATACCCAAAAGAACTGAAATTAGGAACACAAACAGATACTTGTGCATCAGTATCCAGAGCAGCACTATACACAATGGCCAAAAGATGGGAATAACCCAAAAGCCAATCCATAGGAGAAGGAATAAATGAAATGCAGATACACATGAAATGCAGCATTATTCAGCCTTAAAAAGGAATATAATTCAAATACATGCTACTATGGATAAACCATGAAAATGCTGCTAAGGTAAACAAGCCAGACACAAAAGGACAAATGTTATAATAATCCTCCTTATATGAGCTACCTAGAATAATCAAATTCATAGAGAAAGAAAATAGAATAGTGGTTGCCAAGGGCAAGAGGGATGGGTGAATGGGGAGTTATTGTTTAACGAACATGCAGTTTCAGTTTGTGATCAGGAAAAAAATTCTGCAACAGGATGGTGCTGATGGTTGCACAACAATGTGACTATACTTAATGCCATAAACTGTACACTTAAAAATGGTTAAAATGGTAAATCTTGTTATATGTATTTTATCACAATAAAAAAGCAAAATAGAAATATATGCTTTTAAATGGAAAAAAAAGGCTTCATTAAAAGTGTAAAATTCAGTTTTCAGAGTAAAATGCTTCAAATTTTAATGTCTGAGGATTCTTAAGTAAAACCAGGTGTTAGGAGCACCTGGCTTAGATGGTTAAGCATCTACCTTCAACTCAGGTCACGATCCTGGGATCCTAGTATAAAGCCCCCATCAGGCTTCCTGCTCAGCAGGGAGTATGCTTCTCCCTATTTCTCTGCCTCTCATTCATGCTCTCTCTCTTGCTCTCTATCTCAAATAAATAAATAAAATCAAAAAACAAAACAAACAAAAAAAAAAAACAGGGCAGCCCAGTGGCTCAGCAGTTTAGCGCCGCCTTCGGCCCAGGGTATGATCCTGGAAACCCGAGATCGAGTCCCACGTCAGGCTCCCTGCATGGAGCCAGCTTCTCCTTCTGCCGGTGTCTCTGCCTGTCTCTCTCTCTCTCTGTGTCTCTCATGAATAAATAAATAAAATCTTAAAAAAAAAAAAAAAAACAGGTGTTTAGTCCAACCCCTTCCCACCCAAGAAAAACAATATACCTGTGGATAAAGGAGAGATTTTGCTTACACTTCCATTAATTTCATTTCGTTCTAATATAAACACAACTTTGAGGTAGGAAGAAAAACATCAAGCCAAAAGAACTGTTAATCTCACAAGTAAATCAAAGGATTGTATTTATCACAAAATTTAAATTCTTTTATTATGAAGGCAGAATAATTCAAAACAGGTTTTTTTTTTTTTTTTTTTCAAAACAGGTTTTACGTTAGTAAGTTTAGGTTTTGTTTTTGGTTTTTTTTGTTTGTTTGTTTTTTAAAGATTTGAGAGAAAGTAGGGGAAGGGAAAAGGAGAGAAAGAATCTCTAGCAGACTCCCTAATGAGTGTGGAGCCCAACTCAGGGCTCAATCCAAGGACCACAAGATTGTGACCTGAGCCAAATCAAGAGCTGGATGCTTAACCAACTGAACCACCCAGGCACCCCAAGTTTAGGTTTTTAATCTGTAAATATTAAACAACATTATATTTAACCTAAGGACTGAAATGTTATTTTAGTTGTGTTGCCCCTTTTTTTGAAAAGTGCAATTATTTGAAAAAAGATGTAATAGATCTTAAATGTATACGTGGTTCTTACCGATTGACAAGGCTTGACAGCACAGTCTCTTCGCCCACACTGGCTAATATCATTCCAGAAAGGACATGGTCTCTTCAGGTTTACCTATAGGATAACAGAAAAGGTTATAAAAGTAAGAATCTTGAGATTATTATTGACAAGTGTTCAATTACAATGTTATAACCTGGTCATGCTATTAGCTGCAGTTTTTCTTTTTCTTCCATTTCCCAGCTGCCAAGTTCCAGTGATTGTATCTATGTGTACCTTATATAAGTAAATTGGTAGACTTGGTTAGAAAGACACAGACTGGGATGCCAGAGTGGCTCAGCGCTTGAGCATCTGCCTTCGACCCAGGGAGTGATCCTGGGGTCCCGGATCAAGTCCCACATCAGGCTCTCTGCATGAAGCCTGCCTCTCTCTGCCTGTGTCTCTGTCTTTCTCTCTGTGTCTCTCATGAATAAATAAAATCTTAAAAAAAAAAAAAAAAGACACAGACTGCTACTAAACAGACTCCAAACAGAGGGCAACTAGGAGACAAAGTAGCTGATATCACCACTGCTGAAATTATGTTCTTTTTAAGCAAGCAGCAGACAATTGTGAACTTAGATGATAATTATATATTCCAGTAATTACGTTTTTCTAAACTCCTTCTGTAGTTATCTCAAGATAAAATATCACAAGTGACCAGTTAAAATAATACAGGTCATAATAAAGTCATGCTTTTCAAAAAACTTAATTATTTTAGTTAACAGGAGTCAATCTAATATTTTAGAGAAGTATGAACTAGCAATTTTGATAACAATATAATAACTTCTGTTCTGACTTCAATTTAAACAACAAGTTTCCAACGCCACAGTGCAAAACTGACTTGTTGAAACTGAAAGTATCCAATGGATGGTTTCAGACCTATATTCTTCACTCTTGTAAACTGAATTTTAAATAATGGCCACAATTTTGAAGCTCAACAATTCCTAAGAAAATGTAATTATCCAGTTAAACTTTAAGTATTCTGTGCAAAAAAATTTAAAATAAAAATACCTTGTAATATCTGAAGTAGTCACTTTCAAGAAGTTTTTGTAATCTTGGGAAAAGCCTGTAGTTATTAAATTTATCAATGGTTTCAACATCACAGGTACAATCATCCAAGTAACCACTAACCTGTTACAAAGAAAATGAAATAACACATCAAAATATCTTAGGTACAACAGGGCTCTTTTTCCTTACAAGGTTATGACTCAACCAACTCTTATCCTCTCTCCTCTCCTCATAATTTTTGGAAATGGGGGCATCCCTGGGTGACACAGTGGTTTAGCACCTACCTTCGGCCCAGGGCGTGATCCTGGGGTCCTGGGATCGAGTCCCACATCAGGCTCCCTGCATGGAGCCTGCTTCTCCCTCTGCCTGTGTCTCTGCCTCTCTCTCTCTCTCTCCCTGTCTCATGAATAAATAAATAAAATCTTTTAAAAATTAAAAATTAAAAAAAAATAATTTTCAGAGATGGGGTATTACAGTAATCTAATAATGCTATTGCTCTTACTATATACCTGGAGGAATGCAGTGGCTGCTTTTTGTAGGGTGTGCTGAGCTCATCATCACACACGTGCCCACACGTATATGTAGTGAGTTGATACCCTGCAGCTACTCTGTAACTCCCCCCAGGCCTGACTAGGTGTAGGCATCTAATCCAAACCAGGTCATGGTCCCTGCTCCAGGAATCTGGAATTGAGAATAAGAAGAGATGGCTCTTCCTAAACAACTAAACACAGACCATATGCTAGCATGTGAACTGAGGAACACATGAGCCAGTCAGCAAGATTTTAAGATACACAGTGAAGCAGAGACAGGAGATGGATTCGGTTTTCCCGCTCCTAATTCTCCCCATCTTTCTTGAAGCCCCAGTTGCGTTCCCATTCTTGGCTCTCCTAAGACTCCATATTCCTACAATTCAATTGTCAGTCTTCCCTTGTCTCCTCCAAGATGCATAGTCTGGAGACAAGTTTAGTGAAGGTAACAAAAAAATACGGTATTTATAAGAGAAACAATAATTAACTATAACGATCTAACTACTCCCAAATATTAGACCATGATAATTTGTCTAGGTTAGAATTGGTGCTTAGAAATCACTTATCATTAGCAGCACAGATAGCAAATTGACCACAAAACCAATTCTGATCTTCAAATGCTTAAAAATAATTACAATCAGACAATGTTATCAGAAGTGAAACTAAAAGTCTCAGATGTTTATTTGGGGCTAGGCAAATACCTACAAAATTAATTATATATTGCTAACATGGTAATGCTGCAAGTAACAAATATGTCATGATTTAAGAATAGTAACTAGATTTTTAAAAAATATGTATATAGGGCATGCTATAGAAAAGAGGTCCTTATACTTTGGTCTGAATATTTGCAATATAAACTACTTTGGATTACATTTTAGGGAGACTTGTCAAAAATTTTTTTTTCAAATCTACTGGTAAGTAAGCAAGTAATACTTCATTGAAATACCGAATGTAGGTGATTTCCCTCTGGAATACCTTCAGTACCTTTTAATTTTGAAATATTACAAAACAGTAATGTAAATTTTTCACCTAAGAGTGAATAGTTTTGGATGATGAGAGATAATACTTTAGATGATGACAGCAATATCTAAGAGCTAAGATTCTGTACCGATTTGCCTAGTCTTACTTGTTTTGGACTAATTCAGGTTCCAGAAATCTGATCTACATATTTTGTTACTGTAATATCTACTTTCATTCCATATGCAAATTTGTCCTTATTTCCTGCTAAAAATTCTCTGAGTATACAATAATCTTTAGTTCCTAATTTGAGGTACTAACAAAACAAAAGTGCTTCTAAAGAACCTAGCTGATTTTTTTTTCAAACCCCTTTTTTTCAAGCATTAAAAAACAGAACTTCTAAGGACGTAAACTAGCTACTGTTTTTCCCCTTGGATACAAATCATTATACAAAGAAATAAGAGACACAAAGAATGCCAAGGCCAAACGGATACATGCCAAATAGAGATATTAGGTCATAAGGAGAAACAAGCACACACACAAAAAATATGAGAAAGGATTTGAAGCAATTATTTTTCCCCCTCACGTACTTCATTTTAAGGTAAAAAAAATCTATCTTTAAAATCCAAGTTCGGGGGCAGCCTGGGTGGCTCAGCGGTTTAGTGTCGCCTTCAGCCCAGGGCGTGATCCTGGAGACCCAGGATGGAGTCCCACGTCGGGCTCCCTGCATGGAGCCTGCTTCTCCCTCTGCCTGTGTCTCTGTCTCTGTCTCTGTCTCTCTCACTCTTTCTCTGTCTCTCATGAATAAATACATAAAATCTTTTTTAAAAATTAAAAATTAAAATAAAATAAAATTCAAGTTCAGGCATCACCTCTTTTGGAAAGCTATCCCTGGAGTACCACTCAACTCCTGCTGGCTTAACTGTCCCTCCTATGTGCTCCCACGACACTCCACATACTCTTAGATACAAATTACCTCACTATATTGGATTTATCTATTTCAATTCCTCCCTCTAGAGTTTAAAATCCTTGAGAGTAAAATCATGTTCATTCATTTTGTATTCTTAGTCCTTAGCACTGTACTTCTAGAAAGTACATAGTAGATGCTCAGTATTTATTTGTAGAACGGATATATGAACAAATGTTTCAATGAATGCTGTCCACGGTCACGCTCATTCACTGGAGACCAGCATCACAGTCTAATTATGACTATGAACTACCATGTCACCTATGGTGCTCGGTGCTCAGTGCTCCAGACCACACGAGCCCAAGTGGCAGAAATGCACTCAGAACAAGGAAAGCAAGCAGCAGAGGTAAATAACCCATTGTGTCCAATTTTTTACCAATCTATACACCTTAACTACAAAGGAAGCTAGAGGAGGCTCCAGACCATAAAGGAATGCAAGATGCATTCAAAGCAGAAATAGCTGATAGCCAGAGACCTCAAAGAGAGAACACAGGACAATGGTAGGCTTAAAAATCCTCAGACCTTTACCTTAGAAATTGAGTAGGAGGTACTTCCACCAACAACAAAATGTAGCAGGGCAGCTAAGTAGGTAGAGCAGGGGTAGAGGAGTTTCAATAGATGCAGAGGGCCCAGCAAAGGAGAGACTTAGAAACCCAAGACATATGACTGTTCAGATAAGCTTGCCAACCTAATCCCTGAAGAGAAGTCTAGCAGGTACAGATGACAGACCTAGTTCTAGAAACTAGAGAACCAGCATGTTACCAGAACAGAGTCTCTGGAGAAGGCAAAAAGAAGAAATCCAGTTAACAGGCCCAGAGCAAAATCTTGGAAACAAAGCAAAGCCTAGTCTCTAAGACCAAACCATGGGTACTGATCTGGAACAAGAATGACTTGATACTGCTGTAGCTTTGGGATGTGCTAAGGCTGCTTAAATCATTGCTACATCATCTCCTAAACTGAAACAGAATTCTGACCCTCCCATAGGAATACCAATTCTATTTAATGCGCCCCCCCAGCCCCACCACACACATACACAAAGTGATTGATGCATGCTAAAACTTGAAGCTCGCTGCTCCAGGCAACAATCAGCCAAACTAATTTGGTAGGAGGCCAAACTAATAGGTGGCAAACAGAAAGCCCTTGCTGAGGGATGGTAGATAGAAGAACCAGGGAAGGCCTGAAAGACATCTCCCAGTTTAAAGTCCAAGTCTCTAAAGAGCTGAAAAGCCTTTGAAGGCCTTCTGCAGCCTACCAAGCACACAGCAATGCCCTCCTATGCACTCTCAAGAAGGATGCAGTGTGTAACGGTGGTTAGCATGCAGGCCCTGGGGTCAGGCCTTCTTGGGGTTGAATCCCATCTCTTCTACTTATTAGTTATTGGTCTTACCCAAGTATTTTTTTAGCCCCTCTAAGCCTCAGTTTCCTATCTGAACACAAAATGGCAATACTAATAGTTCCCATCTTTAAGAGTTGATATCAAAATGAAATGGCAATACTAATAGTTCCCATCTTTAAGAGCTGATATCAAAATGAAATGGCACAGAATAAATGGCCAGTAAATGTTAATCAGTATCATTAACGTACCACTACTTAAATGTTTCTAGTGAAAGGAATCTTACTAGTCCCAAAGCAACCCACAACATTTTATTTGAGAGAGAGAGAGCGCGCACGCGAGAGAAAGTAAATCACTCTCTCAAGTAGGGGGGTGGAGAGGCAGAGGGAGAGAGAATCTTAAGCAGGCTCTACACCTGACTCAAGGCTCAATCTCACAACCCTGAGATCATGATATGAGCTGAAATCGAGTCAGATGCTTAACCAACTGAGCCACCGAGGTGCCCCATGTTTTGTTTTGTTTACAAAGGAAAAAAAAAGGCTCAGTTTGCAACTAAAATTTTTCAAAAATTTTACATCTGTAGCCTCAGTGGAACATAGAACTGGAGAGCCAACAGTCAGATGCAGAAGTAGTTTCAAACACTTTCTCCACGGACTCTGGTTTGGACTGGTTTGGACTAATTACCAAAATATAAAAGGCAAGAAAAGAAAATAACATAGGCCTGCTTGTTTACTATTTTCTGATTACAGGTACTCTTTAATTTACAATAAAAGACAAAAACAAGAACAAAAACAAAAAAAAACCCACTTTCTAGTTTTCTTACATGCCAAAAACTTCCAGTCCTACCACAGACTATCATTTTTTCCCAAAGCACTGTGAGAATATATTCCTCCTACCTGAAATATCTTTTAAAAGTGCTCAAACTGTTCTTTTTTTGCAAAGACCTTTAGTTATGTTTAATTTTATGGTGGTTTGTGACTGTGAAAAAGAACATGAAAAGTACTCATTGAAAGAGCTGACTGAGACCTCTGTTAATGAGAGCATGGAAACACTGAAGATTCTATACTGGGTAGTTGGCACCACTCTAAGTGACATGGAGAGCTACAAGCTATTTCTGCTTTAAACCTTTAGTCTTTAGAACTTTAAATTATTGTTGTGACCCAAAGTGTAGTAACCAATGTAAAATATGCTTTGTTCCACACTCTTTGTTCAAAAGGGCCTGGAATGTATTAAGTGCTCAGAGTCAATGGACATCTCTCCAGTATAACCTGTTTCAAAGATTCCTTTGACTAAATTTTAATCCAGGCTTAGTTCCACCTACCACGCAACATATTATCAAGTGTTTCTTCTTCCATGGTCTGGCTACTCTGACTAACAAATAAAAACTATTTTTTAAATTGACCTACAAAAAAAAAAAAAAAAAAAAATTGACCTACACAAGACACTAGACAAGTAAATCTGCTAAAAATCATGTATGCAGAGTGTATCTACAATGCACTACAAAAGAAAATAATTGATTTTGAAATAGCCATTTTGGATTATCTGAGTTACTTCCATTTCATTAGCCTGACAGAAATTTACACCACTCAGATAAGTTGATCTGAGTGTTATTAGCACTAGCCATATTAAGATTAATAAAACATTTTGATGACATGGGAGTTTTTAGACTTATTTCTAATTAATTTAAGTGAAAAACATGTCCATACTGCCTCCATATCTGGGCTTCAATATTTCTTCTGAGGTTATTTCTTTAAAATGCATCTTGGGATTCCATGAACAGGGATTAAAGTTCTGTTACATTCATCCTAATGGTACATAATGGGTAAAAGGAAATACAAAACTCTGTCCAAAACAAAAAAAAACAAAAAAAAAACAAATAAAAAAAAGGAAAACAAGAAAGTCTGAAGAGTCTCCATTTATTTCAAGCCCATACCTATTACAACAAATATTACAATTATTATTTTGGTTTAAAGACAGGGTGGGGAAAAAAAAATAAAATAAAGACAGGGTGGGTCATGATCATAGGGTTCTTTATAAAAATTACATAGACTTGCACACCCCAAAAGGTAAAAAAGACCAATTTTCTGTGCAAAAAAAAAAATTTTAGGGACGCCAGGTGGCTCAGTGGTTGAGACTCTGCCTTTGGCTCAGGGCATGATCCCAGGGTCCAGGGATCAAGTCCCACATCAGGCTCCCCATGGGAGCCTGTTTCTCCTTCTGTCTATGTTTCTGCCTCTCTCTGTGTGTCACTCATGAATAAATAAAATATTTTTAAAAATTATTTTAAAAAGAATGATGATTTTTAAAAAGTGGGGAGGGCAGCCCAGGTGGCTCAGCGGTTTAACACCGCCTTCAGCCCAGGGCGTGATCCTGGAGACCCAGTCCAACGTCAGGCTCCCTGCATGGAGCTTGCTCTAACTCTGCCTGCTTCTCCCTCTGTGTCTCTGCCCCTCTCTCTCTCTCTCTCTCTGTCTCATGAATAAATAAATAAAATCTTAAAAAAAAAAGTGGGGAACTATATATAAGGAAGAGTTATAAGCCCCAGGCAATTTATCACTTATTTGCAGCAACGAACACTGAAGCATTGTTATCAAAATAACTTACAATGTACAGTGAAAATGGTTTTGGTAGGATTTGATGTCAAGAGGCATATGCAGTAATGGACTAACCTTAAAGATTCATTTGGAGCCATCAACCCATCTGAAAGATCAATTCCAGAAAAACATGCAAATGGCTAAGCAGAATGATTGAAAGAATATACTCCAGCTAGCACACATCCTGAATTGTAATTTCCAGGATGCCTGGGTGGCTCAGTGGTTGGGCGTCTGTCTTTGGCCTAGGACGTGATCCTGGAGCCCCGGGATTGCGTCCTACATTGGGCTACCTGCAAGGAGCCTGCTTCTCCCTCTGCCTGTGTCTCTGCCTCTCTCTGTTTCTCTTATGAATAAATTTAAAAATCTTAAAAAAAAAAAAAAGAAATCCTGTATTATAATTTCCCTAACACTTCTTGAGTACCAATTATGTACCAGGCTCAGTACTCTGTAGTATCAAGAAATGGGACTAAATTTTTAGTTTATTTTTTGATCTCTCAAAACTTATTCACAATAGGCCACAATAAATGCTTATTGAATTTAACCTATTAATAAAAATTTTTAGGGATGCCGGGTGGCTCAGGGCATGATCCCAGGGTCCAGGGATCAAGTCCCGCATCAGGCTCCCCGTGGGAGCCTGTTTCTCCTCCTGACTATGTTTCTGCCTCTCTCTGTGTGTCACTCATGAATAAATAAAATCTTAAAAAATATATATATATTATTATAAATATATATATCTCTTAAAATATATAATATATAATCTTAAAATATATATATTATTATAAATATATATATTTATCTTAAAATATATATATTATTATAAATATATATATAAATATATATTATTATAAATATATAAATATATTTATTATAAATATATATTATTATGAATATATATTATATTTATCTTAAAATATATATAAATATATTTATATATAATATATAAAATATATATATAAATATATATATTAAAATATATATATTATTATAAATATATATATTTATCTTAAAATATATACAAATATATTTATATATAATATATATAATATATATAATATATAATATATATAATATATAAAATATATATTTATATATATTATAAATATATATAAATATATATTATTATAAATATATATATTATAAATATATATTATAAATATATTTATCTTAAAATATATATATATTATTATAAATATATATGTATATATATTTTTTTTTTAAAAGAATGATGATTTAAAAAGTAAAGCTTTGTATCTTTTACTTCAATAATTTTCTAAGGCCAAATAGGTGCACATGCTGCTTTGGCTCAATTTAGAGTTGATAGTCTGTGAACTGAAACCCTACTACCGGGCACCCATGAAAGAGTGTGATGAGGGGTGTTGATGTGGTAATTTAAGGCAGGAGTGGTAAGAGAGATTGGCAACAGGAAGGGAGAAAGACAATTAACAAAACGGTCTCTACAGAACTTTCCTGCTACTTGGGTACGACAAAGAGAATGAGAGATTTTAATTTGTATTTCTAAACTCTAGGTCAAAAGTTAGTCTTTTGACTAACTATTGTCTAGCAATATTTACGAACTTTTTTTTAAGATTCTATTTTTTAAGTAATTTCTATACCCAGCTTGGGGCTCGAACTTACTACCCTGAGATCAAAAGTGGCATGCTCAACCACTTGAACCAGCCAGGTGCCCCTACTAGTTTTTTAAAATGCTTAGGATCTCAAGCTCCAAAGAACATTATTCACTAAATTGTTAAGTTCTTAAGGACAGGGATCATACCATAATTATTTCTGTATCACAAACATTCAGGTCAATGTACACAGTGCTTATAAATGTTTACTGAGGGCAGCAGCCGGTGGCTCAGCGGTTTAGCGCCGCCTTCAGCCTAGGGCCTGATCCTGGAGACCCAGGATCGAGTCCCACAAGGGGCTCCCCGCATGGAGCCTGCTTCTCCTTCTGCCTGTATCTCTCATGAATAAATAAATAAAATCTTTTTTAAAATAAATAAATATTTACTGAATGAGTAATTTCCACCATTCATCTCCCCTAATCTTTTCTTCCATCTTTATTTCTGTGTGTCTCTCATTTCTGTATACATCTATGTCTATATGCTTGTCCAATTTTCTCTTCATATCTATTCATCACTTGTCCTTTCTCCTCCTTACTCCCATCTCTTCCATTATTGACCATAACAGAACTAAAACGTATTTTTATTTCAATCTATTGAATTGAGATTGATGGTCTCTGTTCTTAAGTTGATTTAAATAGACCATTTAAAATTTTTCTTGGGACACCTGGGCGGCTCAGTTGAGCATCTGCCTTTGACTCAGGATGTTATACTGCGGTCCTGGGATCGAGTCCCACCTCAGGCTCCCTGTATGGAGCCTACTTCTCCCTCTGCCTATGTCTCTGCCTCTCTCTATGTCTCTCACAAATAAATAAATAAATAAAATCTTTTTAAAAATTTTTTCTTAAAACGTTTAACATGCAACCCTCAGTATATAATTTTTTAACGATGATTCCAAAAAGAAAAACAGCCAGTCCTGTTCTGAAAGCAAAAGAAAGGGACCTAACAGATTTTTGTGTTGGGGAAATATTCGAATCTTGAAAACATTTTAAGGGGTGGGAAGTGGGAGGCTTAAATACTAATCAGAAGAAAAAATTTAAAGAAATTTAAGACTCCCCAATTTTAATCAAATATCTAAAAAAGTTATAGGGGGGATAAAAGTTGAAAAGCTCAACAGGTACTATTATTTCATTATTTAAAAATCCACAATACAGTTGAAAATGTTATATTGGACATCTTCCAACACTAACTTATTTTAAAGTCTTTTACTTCAACTTTTCTTATGTGCAAATGTTTGTACTTTGTGTTATGTTGTATTCTTCCTTATAAGTACTTGATGGCGTGCAGTTGCAATCCCTGAAGGTAAAGGAGCTTTTCAAGCAGCAATTTCCTTTCAACTCTCCTACTCGTAGCTAGATAACATCTCAACTCTCAAATCACTCAGCAAAGCAACAAAACGCCAAGAATACGAAGCAGTGAAAGAGATAGTTCTTCCCCTCTTAATACTGGTTTATTTCTTCCTCCCATAATATTTAACGCTGTTTCTTGACTCTGTGAAATAGTAGCACTGCCCCTACACTTAAAATGTTATTTCTGATCATTAATTGTAAAATCCACTTAAAAAGGAAAAAACTTGGATGCCTACCCTCCAATTTGTATAAAATGTAATTTTTTATCAACAGAGGCCAACCAAAACGTGACTTTAATGATATTAAAATACAGGACACTGCATATCCAAAAACCTCTAAATTTCTTTGAATTTTTTTTTTTCTCAAGGAACCTACCTCTCTAAAAAGGGAAGAAAAAAAAAAAAGATCCTAATAAGCTTGTACTTAAACTTGTGCCCTGAGGAATAAGGCTCATCCTCCCAATTCAGACCAGCCAAACGCGTGTCACGTTAAGGGAATCTCATCACATTTTGGAAAAAGAAAGGACACACGGCGAGGAGCCAGGGGCAAGCGGCGGCCCTCAAGGCACAGGGCAGCTGGGCTCGGACCCAGAAAAGCCCCACGAAGCCCTTCTGCTGCCTGACAACGAGCTCGGAGGCCCTGCGCCCTGCACACCCCACACCGGTGCGGGTCAAACTGGAAGTCAGGAAGACCCAGGGGCTGCTACAACGGCCAATATTCAGTGCGCGCGCACAGGGCGCACGCCCCCCGGGCAGGGAAGACCAAGGAAGATGCCTACACCGACTCGGTCAGACCTAACGGCGCGCGGCCGCCCCGGCGCACACCAAGCCCGGCGCGCTACGGAGCGGGGGCGCTCCCGGGGTCACCTGCCGGCGCGCGGCACCCGGCACCCGGCACCCGGCACCCGGCACCCAGCGCAGGGCGGAGGCCTCACCTGGCAGAAGCACCGCTGCGCCGCCGTCTCGGGGGGCCGCCGCTCGCCGCGGCTCGGGCCGAGCAGCCACACGGCCCCCACGACGCCGATCAGGAAGCCCCAGCGGCGGCCCATAGCCGCTCCGGCCCTCCGCACCTCCCGGGCCCGGCACTCGGGCGCAGGCCGCGCGTCCGCAGAAGAAGCCCGCGCGGGCCGGCCCCCGGCGGCGCCCCACCCCCCGGCCGCCCCCCGGGCCCGCCCCCGGCCCGCCCGCCTCGCCCGCCCGCCCGGCAGAGCCTGCGGACGTGCCTAGGCGCCCGCGCGGCCGGCCCGGGGCCTCGGGGCGGCTTCCTTTCCCCGCGTGAGGCTGACGCACCAGCCCGCTTCCCGGCGCGGCTCCGCCCCGCCCGGCGCCGGGAGCCTCGCTCGGGTGCGGCCGCCCCGGCCCCGCGCGCGAACCGGGGTCCTCGCGGCTGCGAGGGCGAGGGCGAGGGCGAGGGCGAGGGCGAGGGCGGAGCGGGAGGGGTCCGAGTGTCCCCGCAGGGCCCCGCCCACCCACCCCCCCCACGAGGCAAACCGCACGAATTACGCGTCCACAGTGCCCCCGGCTGCCTTAGAGCTGAGAGGGACACAAGGCTGCGTGGGTAAATCAGAGTTTCCAGGAGTGACGGCGAAAGGGCAAAGAGAAGCAGGTGAAGTTACTTACTTTTAATATATGTAACATATATATTAAAGATTATTATATATTATACATTATGTATTTTATATATTATACATTTAATATATATTATACATAATGTATTATATATTTAAATATTATTATATATAATATATATTTTTTAAAGATTTTATTTATTCATGAGAGACACAGAGAGAGGCAGAGACACAGGCAGAGGGAGAAGCAGGCTCCATGCAGGGAGCCCGACGTGGGACTCCATCCCGGGTCTCCAGGATCACGACCTGGGCCGAAGGCAGCACTAAACCGCTGAGCCACCGGAGCTGCCATTAATATATTTTATTTAACCCACTACGTGCAAAACATTTCGAAATATACTCAATATTAGATTATTCACAAAATATTTTACATATTTTTTAAATCTTTGAAATCTGGTGTGCATCTTATGCAAACTAGCCGTATTCCATAGTCAAATGTAGCGAGTGGCGGCTGTGTCCATCAGCGCAGGTGGAGGCTACACTCTCATCTCATGGGAGGAAACAGGCCCAGGGTGGAGAGATGACTTGAGCAAGGGATGAGCTGGTCCTCTGATTCCCAGCCATGGGTCTAGCCTAAAAGCTTTTTTTTTTTTTTTTTTAAGGAGAAATTTTCATAGTGAAACTGGAAAGATTCCCAACATCTTATCTTACACATTAAAATATTTCAAATTATCTTTTTGTTTGGTATGTCATATTAAAAAAAAAAAATCATTTAACGAAGTAGCTTTAAGATATGTTAGGCCCCAAATAGGTATTACCTCTGTTTTCCAGCTGGGAAAAATAAGCATAGCAAGCTTATATATGTTACTCATAGGAATATGTTATTCAAAGTTACATGGTACACTAGAGGTGAAACCCAAACTCAGATATTTCTTTTTCTAAGATTTTATTTTTATTTGACAGAGAGCAAGAACACAAGCAGGGGGTGTGGCAGGGAGAGGGAGAAGCAAGTTTTCCAAGAAGCAGGGAGCCTCATACCAGGTTTGATTCCAGAACCCTTGGATCATGACCTGAGCTGAAGCAGATACTTAACTGACTGAGCCACCCAGGCGGCCCCACAAACTCAGACATTTCTTAACTTCAATGCCCATCATTTGCCAAGTGGACTGACACATAGTAAAAAGTCATCAACCATCTGAGATTCTGGTGGGCCTAAGAAGCAATGAGTCTAATATCCACAATATTCGACATTTTCTTATTAATCGAATCTCCCCTCTTTGCCTAGGAAGTTCTTTTTCATTATACCTGTACTGATCCTATCTGTCTCTCCAGGGCCAGACCCAGTTCATTCATTCCCTCTTCCACATGGTCTTCTTTGTTTCTTCTTCACGCATTTCCAGTCTCTAAATGAATTTTAATTCAACAAACTTACTCTATGCCAGACTGAGCTTGACATTAGAGAGATGGAAGGCCTGCATGTGGAGGGATACTCCCACAGAATTTAGCATGTGATCCTTTATGATGTTTCTACCACTGAATTGTAATCTCTTTAAACTCTTTAAGCAGGGATTATGTCTCAAACATACTGTGACTCTCAGTATCTTAACAAAGCTTCTCTTTGCATGTGTTTGTACAATGAAGGAATATTTTTTCATATACAGTATTAATATCTGAAGATTATACTATCAAAAATAAAAGACAATATGAAAATGGAGAAACTAAATGAATAAAGCCTAAAATTGCAGAAGGAAGCAATGTGATCATGAATAGGCTCTGGATTTCACCCTGATGCAATAAGCCTGTAATTTGGGAGAGTTTAAAAGTAAGAATGTTCTCAGGATGAAAGCTCCATTCTGAAGATTTGAATTCATGCCAGCAAACTTGTAATCAGAAACAATCACCATATTAAGACGATTTAATTTACACTTTATTGCCTTTTCAGCTTTAAGAAAGTTTAATTGACTAATAAAATTGTAAGGTATTTAAAGTATATGTCATGATGATTTGACTAGATCATTGTCAAATGATCCTCCCGCTGGGTTCATTAACACATCTATCATCTCACCTATTTACTCTTTCTTCTTCCTTGGTGAGAACATTTAAGTTTAACTCTCTTAGTAAATTTCAGTTATACAAACAATGTTACCAACTATAGTCACCATATTATACATTAGGTCCTCAGAGCTTATTCACTTTATGTTTGAAACTTTGTACCCTTTTGCCTATGTTTCCCTATTTCTCCCCCCACTAGCCCCTGCCAACCACTTTTCTACTCTCTTGTTTCTATGACTTTCACTTTGACTGTTTTTTTTTTTTTTAATTTCACATGTAAGTAATACCATGCAATGTATTTGTCTTTCTCTGTCTGGCTTATTTCACTTAGCATAATGCCCTCCAGGCCTATCCATGTGGTAGCAAACACATGTGGCAGGATTTCCTTCATTCTCACAGCTGAATAATAGTCCATTGTATATATGTATACCACATCCCCTTTATCCATTTAACCACTGCTGCACACTTAGGTTGTTTCCATACTGAGGCAATTGGGAATATGATGTAATGAACATGGGAGTGCAGATAATCTCTTTGAGAGAATAGTTTCATATACACTTAGAAGTGGGATTGCTATATCTTACTTTATTTTCTTGATAATTACGATTTCTCCTTTGGGCTTTGTAAGAGACTTTAGAATGCGTAAAATACAGTTTTATACACATGGCATAACTACCAGTGATATTTATGTCCCTGAGAATCCTTCAAGTTGGTCCTTTGTGTGAGTTTACTTTTCCTACTCTGCCTGCTTTGGCAATCATCTCACCTGTGTTAGAGCCTATGAAATAACTGGTTAGTCATTCAGTAACTATTAAGGAGCACCCACAGGGCACATAGTTCAACCTTTGCTTTCCAGAAGCCCAGCCTCCCACCTATTACACCTTAGCTAAACAGCATTACATTTTTTAGAGATGAACAAGGTCACAACCTTGTTATTCTAATACTAGTGATTATTAACAATAACATAAATTTAGTGTACACAGCATTTCTTGATGGAATTCTGATTACCTGTGCAAACAACAGCTATTTTTTTTTTTAATGACCAAAGCAGGAAATAGCTTGAGCCCAATTTCTGAAAATGAGACATGGCAATTTCTGTAGGAAGCTTCTCAGTACCTAAACATTTTCTGGCAGAGAATAGGCTGGAAGGAAATAATTTAAACGGAAAAAATTTGCTCAAGGAAAAGGAATATCATGACAAGAGGAAGAAAGGCTAAGTAAAAATCTAAAGGTTTGGTGTTGATAGTTGATTAAATACTAGTATCCATTGAATATAAATGTGCAGATAAAACATTGCTAGAAGTTTCTCTCAAGATGCTTGAGATTATTTGAATTGGGGGAGAAATGCCACCTCAGCTCTATCTTTACCTCTTTTCCCTCATATTCCTGGAAGAACAAGCTACATATAGTAGTAACAGACTTATTAACTTCCCATTTACACCTAACCCCACTGCGCAGTCTGGTTTCTAACTCTACCCTCCTATTCCTCTATACCTGGCCTTCTTATGGTCAAATCTAATTACCATTTTCATGAGATAATGAAATCTCTGCTGCATTTTGACAATGCCGATTCCAACCTCCTTCAATTTCCTATGCACCAAACACTTCAGATTCTCCTTACACTTCTCAAATATTATATAACTGTCTTCTGTTTCCCCCAGCCTACCTCTATGATGTGAGTGTTCCCCCAGGATACTATCTGCTGTCCAGTGTTCTTCTTCTATACTTGCCCCTAAAGAAACTTGCCCAGTCTCATGATTTTAAATACCCCTCCCTGCTGATGATTCCCAAATCTGTTTTTCCAATTCAGATCTCTCCCTTGACCTTCAAATTCCAACTGCCTAATGGACACAACCAGCTGCTTCCCTCAGAACTGTTTGGTCATACCACCATCCATATCTAGACACATAGAAAGCAGGAAGCCACCCTCAGTTTCTCCTTCTTTTTCACCAAAGATTGGTTGATCTATTAGTCAGTCAAGTCCTGCCAGTTCTTTCTTCAGTTTAGTCCCTCCTCTCCTTCTTTATGATTAAGGACTTAGTTTCAGCCCTTATTATCACTCACCTGATTTATTGTCACATTTTCTTAAATGATCACCCACTCTGACCTATCAAAACACAGCCTCAATGCTAGCCTGATTTCTCAAAAATATAAGTCGGACCTACATCACAACTCTGTTTATAATCTCCAATGCTCCCAACTATCTGAGGTATCAAATTCAAGATTCTCAGCATGGCATTTAAGGTCCCCATGATCTGGCCTCACCTATTTTTCCAGTTATATCTCGAATATCTCTCTGTCTCATAGTAACTGAACTATTAACAATTCCCCATACAGGGGGTACCTTGGTAGCTCAGTCAATTAAGCCTCTGCCCTTGGCTCAGATCATGATCCCAAGGTCCTGAGATAGAGCCCCACGTGGGGCTCCCTGCTTCTCCCTCTCCCTCTGGCTGCTGCTCTTCCTCCTTGTGCTCTCTCTCTTACTCTGTCAAATAAATAAATAAAATATTTAAAAACAAACGAACAAAAAACAATTCCTCATATAGACCTTGTTTCCACCTCCGTGTCTTTACTCATTCTGTTTTCACTCCTGAAATGTTTTCTACCCTGCCCCACATCAATCATCCTCACTTTACCTCGCTAACTACTTTAAGATTAAGCTCAGGTGACTGCTACCTGTATGAGGTCTTCTCTAACTCCTCTGTGGTTGGATTAGGTTTCTCCTTTTTGGTTCCATAAGCTCATACAATTGTGCTCAGTACATGGAATCAAGTATGTATTTATGCAGACATTCTCCCCATTCAACAGAAGGGTAGAGAACTCACCTTGGTAGTCTCAGCTTCCCCAGCACTTAGCATGTATGTGAGTTTCAGAAGACGACTTCTGAATGAATTAATGAATGTATACACAAATTAGTGAACTTGGAAAGATAACAGTATAAGATGTCACAGGGCAACATGTGATTATGTTTCAAACAAACTTTATAAACTTAGAGGCAAAGCAATCATTTTGGACATAAGTAAATTTGGATTGAACAGAGGACACAGAGAATTAGAACTGGCAAGAGAAAATTTATAAAAGGTATGGATGTGGGAAAATTTTTTTTCTTTTTTTTTTGGAAAATTGATGACAAAGTAGGAGCTCAACTACCAATTGATGGATTAGGAAAAAAATAGAAGAAATTTATCTAAAATTAATTTAGGGGGCACCTGGGTGGCTCAGTCAGCTAAGCCTCTACCTTCAGCTCAGGTCATGATTCCAGGGTGTTAAGATGGAGCCTGTGACAGGCTCCCTGCTCAGCGGGGAGTTTGCTTCTCCCTCTGCCCTTCCCTCTTGCTCGTGATCTCTTTGTCTCTCACTCTCTCAAGTAAATAAATAAAATCTTAAATAAACTAAACTAAACTTTATTTAGAACACATTTCAAGATCAAGATTGTCCAGTCAAGAAACAAGAGTGGCTACAAACTCAGGGACTCTAGACTCTACATTTACAGAGAGAGGGGAGAGAGTTCCAAAATGAAAAAGGGTGGATTTTTTTTAAGATTTTATTTTTATTTATTCGTGAGAGACACAGAAACAGAGAGGCAGAGGGAGAAGCAGGTTCTATGCAGGGAGCCTGACATGAGACTCAGTCCGGGTCTCCAGGATCACGTCCTGGGCTGAAGGCGGTGCTAAACCACTGAGCCACCTGGGCTGCCCCCCAAAAGGGTGGATTAAGTGAAGCCCCTCCCTGCTGAATGTTAAAACATCTCCCTTACCTCCAGCAGACCACCTATAGCACTCAGTCCAAGAAATGCAGACCTAATACAGACCTGGTTTCCATTCACTGCCTCATGCCTGATCCCCTTCTTTCCCATTCTAAAAGGAGAGTGAGAATTCTTCCAAGAATAAACAACAGCATCAAAAACAACAGAACAAGGACATATGAGTGGCTCAGTTGGTTGAGTGTTTGCCTTTGGCCCAGGTCATGATTCCAGAGTCCTGTGATCAAGCCCAGCATCAGAGTCCCTGCTCAGCAGGGAGTCTGCTTCTCCCTCTCCCTCTGCTGCTTGTACTGCTTGTGCTCTGTGTCAAATAAATAAATAAAATCTTTAAAACACACACACACACACACACACACACACACACACACACAAACCCAAAACAACAGAACCGTTAGTGGCCTCCCCCCACTCACACACTCAGAATTCTACTGCCTTTTTATTTAATGTCTCAGTCTATGATCAGAATACCAAGGCTCACAAGATTGTTAAGGAAAGCTTCCAACACGAAGTAGATCAAAACAAATAAGAAAATAGGAACTTTGAGGAAACAAAGAGGGAAGAAAGGAAGAAAAACAAAAAGCTATAATCAATATCATCAAATACATAAGGAGTCTATCAAAAGAACAAGAAAGAGATCTTTGAAACTAAATATATGATTGCCAAAATAAAAAATTTTGACTGAAACATTAGAGGAAACATTGAGGAAATCTCTTAGATGGCAATAAATTAAAAAAAAAAAAAAAAACCAAAGAGGTAGAATAAATGAGAAGAGATGGAAAAAATAGAGGGCTAATTCAAGGAGAACAGAATCTGACTAATAAGAGTACCAGTAAGAGAGAACATTGGAAACAGATGATTATTAGAGGTCATTCAAGAAAATAGCTAAAATTGAAGGATAGCTATCCAGATTGATAGGGCACACAGAGTTCCCAGTCCACTGGATGGAGAATGCCCCTAACAGAGATAAAATGTGCAGAAAGAGAAACAAAACTCCTGGTCCCCTACAAAGAATTAAGAATCAGAAGAGCACTGGAAGCTCCAGGACAATGGAGCAAGGCCCTCAAAATTCTGAGAATTCTTTAGCCAGCCAATCTTTTAATTAAGTCCGAGAATAGAATTAAGATATTGTTATATATGAAGAATAATGTACATCTTTAAATCCTTTCTCAGAAACTTTATGGGAGGATATGATCTAACCAAAGAAGTAACCGGGAATAAGGAGATATCTTGAAAGAAAAGATAGCACCCAAGAGAGGAGTTAGAGAAGTTCTAAGGAGATAGCCATGCAACAACAGCCCAGAGCCCAGATTAGAGACAGCAGGGAAGCTTCACAAGAAGTGTCACTAGGTGAACTGGAGGGATATCTGATATGACTGACTTTATGGAAAACACTATTCAGAGCAAGTTAATAACTATATTGTAAAGTTGGGGAGAAGCCATTAAAACAGCTCTTAAAAAATGAGGCAGCTTTTAATTCTAGGAAGTTCAAACAGTTTTATAATAAAACATAATCATTGTATATTGCTTGATTTACATAGCTCCACAATAAGACAAATATTGGATGTTGAACTAACCAAACTTGTATAAATTATACGTATGGAGGACAGAGGTAGGGAAAGGGGGGATCTGAAGTGATATAAGGGTGCTAAATCTTTATCTTCCTTATTAGCAAGTCCAAAGACAAAACCTAAAACTAATCTGTCAAGAAATAGCAGCATAAGCATATTATTTAGAAAGAAAATACAGAAAAACATGTTAAAGAGTTGGGGAATGCCACCAAGGGGTAGAATAGGGTGGGGCAGTGGACTCCTCTTTTTCAATCTAAGTGCTGTAGTACTTTAAAGAAAAAAAATCTTTATGTATTACTTTATTAAAGAAGACAATTTCCCAGAAGCATAGGAATTCTAACTTCTACTCCTACCTCAACATCTTACCACTTAGCCATGGATACATTCAATTACATGCACTCTGGTAGGCATTTGGGGTAGATATTTGGGATGACAAACTTCCAAAATCTCGAATGTTCCAGCTGATGTGCAAACAAAAATAGTTGCTACGTGCTTATCTAGTACCATTTCCCAATTTCTCTCTGCAAAAAAATTGGTTCCTATTAGTTATCTATCACTGTGTAACAGATTGCCACAAAACTTAATAGCTTAATACATGAATACCGATCACTTCACAATTTTCCTCGGACCAGCAATTCAGGAGCAGTTGAGCTGGATGTATGACTCAATCTCTCACTGTGTCGCAATCAAGACTAGGGATTCAATCATCTGAAGGCTTCCTTAGGGCTGAAGGCTCTGCTTCCAAGACAGCTCACTCAAGCCGCTGCTGGCAGTAAGCCTCAGTTTCTGAATACAGTCTCATGGGTGCATATTAAAAGGAAATAGGGAGTGCCTGGGTGGTTGAGTAGGTTAAGAGTCCAACTCTTGGTTTTGGGCTCAGGTCAGGATCTCATGGGTCATAGGATCAAGCCCAGTCTCCGGCTGTGCACTCAGTGCGAGTCTGCTTGGAAGTTCTTTCCCTCTGCACCTTCCCCCACTTGCCCGCATGCTCTCTCTCTCAAAGAAATAAATAAATACATCTTAAGAGGGGAAAAAAAAAAAGAAAAAGAAACAGAGCTGTTCTGGAGAAGCCATGTGCAAAATAGATAGGAGGTTCATCTGAATTTGGATTTTTGCCAGATGGGTGAAAGAAAAAGAACAAGGGGCAACAGAGTTCAAAATATTGGTGTGTTATGTTGAAATAACACAGCAGTAGGTGCTCATAAATATTTATTGAATTGAACCAAATTGAGCTGTCTTTTTTCTCTGTCTCATCCTCTCTTCTCTACTTCTTAATGTCAGAGGTGATATATTTTGGTATTGACAGACTAGTTTGACCAGAATAGTTGCAGCTGAGCAGAAGGGACTGTCCCTGCTCAATCCATCTTCCTTGTTTATCAGCTACTGCAATTTTCAATTATATTAAGAAAAACAGAATGTAATAGTCATGCAATACCCATGTTTTCCTAAGAAATTTAAAAACCTTTATGCAACTTTTGGTAATTTAATTCACATAAATTTGCACTGTATATGTATATGTAGAACATACCTATTTAAACTCAAATATGTAGGGCCTCTGTGTAAGATAAGATCAAATGGAATCTATCTGGAGACTTAGTGACTGAGTCTATTGGAACAACAATAAGTTATCTCCAGGAACAATTCTGGTAAGAGGTACAGCAATGGGGGCCTGTTCTGCAAAAATCGAGGTTATTACTACCCTTAAAATAAATAAAATCGCTATTTTAAAACACTATTGAGTGCTTACTTTGTGTCAGACATTGTGCTAATAGCTATAGGCACATAGCTTATTTAATACTCATGATACCTCTATGAAATAAGTACAATTATTATGCTCATTTTACAGAGATTTTGTGAGATTAAATATTTTGTCCAAAGGACAGAAATCTGAAAGTTCTGTTAGACTTCAAGTTCCTGACTCAACCTACCTCATCGTCTTTATCTTCTGCCCCATATTTCTATAACCCACCCTCTTCCGGTCTCATTGGCCTCCTTTCTATTCCTAGAAATGAGCCAACCTCTCTTTCACCTCAAGATCTTTGCACTGCTGTTTCCTCTGTCCGGTAGGTTCCTCTCCACTGTGTTGCATGGCTTGGTCCTTATGTCAGATGTTCTTCTAAATTAGTTCTCCTTGCCTTACTCTATAACTATAACATTGTAGTACTAGTTACACTCAAACTAGTTACACTCAAACTATTTTTTAATCTCCCCACCAGGTCGCATCCTTAGTACCTCATTCACTGAATGAATAAGTAAAAAAAAATAGCCTACCCCTTCTGTTCCTGAAGGTCCTTGTTAATATTGTGTTAGACTAATAGGCTATCTACGTTATCCCCGATAGTCCACTGGAACTATTTAGCAAGACTGCACATTGCCTACTTCACTGTCATCTCAGTTTCTCAGAAAGTGTTCCGTGGTTCCACGGCAACAGAGGTTTAACACTGTCTAGATGTCTCGGGACAACCAGGACAACAGCTCCTTGCTTTACCTACTTCGACCTGCAGGGGGCGGTGTGGGTGGAGGCCTCCTTCTGTGCGCGGCTGCGCCGTCGGTGAACCCAGACGCAGAAGTGGGAGGAGTGGAGTAGAGAGGCGGAGCCAACCGGAAGGGGCGGGGTTGTCCACGAATCCGCGCCCCCCGGGAGGCTTTCCTCCCTCGCCCCGCCCCTTCCCCCGCCCGGGCGGCCATGGCCATTCCCGGCATCCCCTATGAGCGACGGCTTCTCATCATGGCGGACCCAAGAGATAAGGCGCTTCAGGACTACCGCAAGAAGCTGCTGGAGCACAAGGAGATCGACGGCCGTCTCAAGGAGTGTGAGTGCGCCTTTCCTTCCACATAATCCTATGCCTGGACCTGCGTCTGTCTCTGACAAAGCAGAGGCCCTTAGCCGAGCCCGGCATCCGAGCTCCAGGGATAGGAAGGCCTCGGTCCAGGGACAAGGCGCTTTGTCATCCGGCCCTGAGCTTGGAAAGCACAGCCTCTTCGGGCGTAGAAACGGCTCAGTCTGGTCCAGGTGACAGGGAGAACATCCCCAGTTCTGAGATGGAGGTTGAAGAGGACTAGAGGAGTGGAAAGAAGTGGGCCACGGATGTTTGCCAGGTTGAGTGCAAGGAGGGCGCTGCGCTGTAGGTGAGTCCGGGACCCAGAGAGGAGAGGAGACTGGAGTCAAGGAAGCTCAAGCAAGAGAGGAGACTCGAGGTGCTGGCTTGTTATTGGGGTGGAAACCCAGAGCGGAGCTTAAGAGAGGGGTCCATCGATGGGTGATAATAACCTCCCTTGTCTTTCCTGTTATTGGGATTTGACTCTATCAGGCACACAGGTTTCTCTTAACCTCCTGAACTAAAAGGGCGCTTACATTTTTTCGTAGCGCGCCTTCCCTGAAAAGCCCGAGTGGTTTGATTAAATGGAGAAAGACTATAACCATATAATTCTGTAGATCACTGCACCTGTTGACCTTATTTAGGGCCGAAAAGTATAGAGTAGTAAGTAATCCGTGCTGGTAGCCGAAGAGATGAGGGAAAGTCTCTTATCATTCGTTATTTGTAGTCTCAAACCCAGAAGTGTGGTTGTCAATATCTGTTAAGAATGTAACAATGTTATGAATGTGCTTGAACAAGTATGGCCAATCAGGAAAATAAAAATATGGTGCTTTTTCTGTAACATTTCATTTTTAAACCAGTCCTCTACAAACGGCATTATTTCTTTCATGGTTTCATAAAGTGGCTATAAAATATACTAAAGTAAAATAGACTGAGATGAGCTTAAGTAAAGTGATACTTAGTGACTTAAATTCACTAAGATTATTGTTTAATTAAAAATGTTCAAATTGTATTATTCCAGTAAGGGAACAATTAAAAGAACTTACCAAGCAGTATGAAAAGTCTGAAAATGATCTGAAGGCCCTACAAAGTGTTGGGCAGGTAGGTAATCAAATTCGGGGTGTAGGGAGTGATGACAATTTGTTTTTTGATTATTGGCCAAAAGTAATGCTTTTTTTTTTTTTTTAATTTTCCAGATTGTGGGTGAAGTACTTAAGCAACTAACTGAAGAAAAATGTAAGTGGATTGGACTGTTAATTAAAAAAGAAAAAGAGTGGACTCTCCTTCTTTCCATCATGAACTTTGGAAATGTTCATTGTTTTACTGATAATAATGAAAGTAGATGATATTCTTGCATAGATTTAAGTTTTCTTTCAACTATTGTTTTCTTGGAGAACAGAAATAAAACTCAACCTGCCATCAATGTGGATATATATATATATATATATATTTTTTTTTTATATTTATTTTTCAATTTCTATTTTTCAGTTTATCCTTTCATTTTCTTTCTCTAGTCATTGTTAAAGCTACAAATGGACCAAGATATGTTGTGGGTTGTCGTCGACAGGTAACACTTTACATTTGTACAGTGCTTTATATTGACAAAAGTGCTTTCATATACGTTATTTGATTTTTGAGGTGAGTAGGTCAGACATGCCCATAACTCCTAAAGGTGATTTGTTCAGAATAACTAGCAAAACTTGAACTCAAACCATGGACAATGACCTGGTATTCTCTATTTTCTATTCATATCACATTGCCTCAGTTGTTCTACACATTTAGAAATCTAAGAATTTTAGAACTGGTAAATATCTCAGATCATTTTATTTTAAGGTCTTTTTTGAGGAGACTTACACCTTATCAATTACTGATGTTTTATATTTAAACATTTAAAAATGATACTCAAAGACTTTTCTGTAGCCTAAGTTGATTTTGTATGAGTTCATTTAGATTAGAATAGGCAAATTAAAATAACTGCAGATTTCATTTTACTGTCATAAAAAATGGCAACAAATGGCTTTAAATAATTTAGTAGCCTCTGAAGCCAGTTTATGTACTATCCTATTCTTTAGGAGCATCGTTAGAACTTTTTTAATAAATTGATTGAAAGAGCTTTTTCTGAGTGTCATATCAGGTTCATGTTTGAAAACGTTGATACAGCAAGACTGTAGAGTAGAATTTAACCCAGGGACTAAATCATATCCTAGCATTTCACCTAGCATATGAGTGGGAAAACATTTCCTAAATCAAAATATTAAATGGCTAGCCTGACAAAGGAGTTTTATCTCCCTTACAAGGCCCTCTGGATTCCAAGAGTTGGTATTTCCAAGATATTTCATGGTTGTATGGGGGGCAAGAGAGTATTTGAAGCTGGAAAATAAGAAAAGCCAGAGTAGGGATCCCTGGGTGGCGCAATGGTTTAGCGCCTGCCTTTGGCCCAGGGCGCAATCCTGGAGACTCGGGATTGAATCCCACGTCGGGCTCCCAGTGCATGGAGCCTGCTTCTCCCTCTGCCTATGTCTCTGCCTCTCTCTCTCTCTCTCTCTCTGTGTGTGTGACTATCATAAATAAATAAAAATTAAAAAAAAAAGAAAAGGCAGAGTATATATTCTTTATAGATGTAAATGTTGAAATAGCTTTGTACTGATTTTTGTTGAGCTCTTTTCAAGTACCTCACTTACCAGCAATTTTATTTAAAGTTTAATCCATTATATTAAACCTAGAATTTTTGCCTATCTACCCTTCATTTTAATTGGCATTAAATTGTAAACTTACAGTACTTTGCAGAATCCTGTGAAAAGTAGTAATTTGTATGATCCTGAAATTGTATTGGCAAGTAGTTTTTTAAACTATCAAAAAGTAACTTAATTTTGGAAAAGTAATATCCTGAGTATGAGGTGAATCTCTTGGATAGATTCTATCTATAGTCTAATAAGTTACCCTGCCCAAATATGCCGGTAAGTTGTTAGTATGATTCAACCTAATCTATGATGTATTTATCATAATATCCAACATGTAGCAAAAGCATGAATGATTCGATTGCTGGGATTTTTTTGGTTTTGGTTTTAGCATTTTAATAAAAACCTCTAAGAGGATAAAGAATGGGTGCATTTCTCCCTTAATTCCTGTATTCAAGTAATATGTTCTTCCTCAAAGCTATCTGCTTTAAAATAAATCTAAAGGACATATTACCAGAGTAACACTGTACACCTTAAACTGACACAATGTTATATGCCAAATTCATTTAATAAAAAATAAAAATCGACTTTAAAAGAAAAAAATATATAGGGCATACCTGTAAAGTGCTTTCCTTTCCTTTCCTTTCCCCAAAATGTTCACTTAGAGATTTCTGTATAAATATTTAGTATCAATTGCCATAGTGCCTGAATCAAAATAATGAGCAAAACTGTATAAAATAGTAAGCCTTTGGAAGTAAAACTAATACCCATTTCTTTCTTTAAAAATAAGATCTTTTCCACCACAAACTTTGTATATTAGTGATTTCACATTTCACAATTAGATTGCATAACAGGTACTTGTTTAAGGGAAAGAACTTTGAATTATTACTTTTATAAGCCCTTCTGTTGGCATTGTATTTTAATCTGATATTAGTGTTCTCTCTGAAGGGTAAAAGTGATTATTTGGTTTCTAAATATTGTGCTCTTGTTAGAGTATTATTTTCCCTTTTATGTGTTATGTAACACTTTTTGTTTTATAAAATTAGCTTGACAAAAGTAAGCTGAAGCCAGGAACAAGAGTTGCTTTGGATATGACTACACTAACTATCATGAGGTGGGTTTCTTATTCTATTTATTTTATTTTCACAGAGGGAAGATTTTAGCTGAAATGTATGCTTCTTGAGATCAATGAATATCATGCCACTCTTTCCCTTTTACTAATTTCTAATTAATGTATATACATTTTTATAAGATCATTTACAGGTTCTTGCATAAGCAGGTCAATTTATACTCTCTCTGTAGGCTGAGAGAAAATATATCTTGTAAAAGAAAAATACATACCTTATCATTATAGATATTTGCCAAGAGAAGTGGATCCATTGGTTTACAACATGTCTCATGAGGACCCTGGGAATGTTTCTTATTCTGAGATTGGAGGACTATCAGAACAGATTCGGGAATTAAGAGAGGTTGGTAGTATATGCTTTGTTCTCTGATAGTACTGATTTTAAGACACCCAAAGAGAGAAAGAGAATATAAGATTACTTTGTCCAAATAGTGGTTACAAAGTATTATATATTTAATATTCTTGCTGAGAAGAGAAAAATAGAACTGAATTTCTAGCTATGAAAGTAAGTTATCTGTACCCTTAAATTTTTTTTTAAGATTTTAAAATTTTTTTGAGTAATCTCCACATCCAGAGGGGCTTGAATTCAGAACCCCGAGGCCAAGAGTTGCATGCTTCACCGACTGAGCTAGCCAGGCGCCCCTGTACCTTAAATATTTTATTTTGATAAAGCTGTTTGCTGCCATTCAAGAAAACTATTGGCTTTAGGGGGGCTTAAACCTTTTAAACACTTAGGTGAAGAGTCAAATCAGGATTTCTTCACCTCGTAACACAGATGGCTTCTTAACAATTCTCTTTGAAGCAAATTATATCGCCCTATTTATTTCATCCTAATTTAGGATGGAAATGTTTAGGAATGAATGAGGATAGTTGGTATGGCTTACCTCATCTGATTTAAGCCGTAGCCAGTAGTTCTCATACAGTTCACATAGCATATTAAGTTTTCTGAAACTCCTATTAAAAATAGAGATTCATAGGCCTTCTGCATGATTTCTATGAAGGAGATTGGGGAATGAATTAGCATTGAAACAAACATTCCAGGTGATTATGAAACCAAATTGTTTTTGGTCATTCTTGAGGAAGCACTCATGTAATTACAAATAAAAGTCTATTCTTACTTTGTAGTTAAAAAAAGGGCAACAGAGGAACAACAAATGCTTCATGGAACTGAAATCTTGTCTTTTACAGTGATTTGCTGCATCAGCCGTAGAAGCAGAAAGTTTCTCTCTCTCTCTCTCTCTCTCTCTTTCATACACACACACACACACACATACTCCACAAAACATATGCACATGTAATAACCTTTTCTATCTGGAGACACTAAGAATATTGACTTCTTATACTTTTTGTTTATTTAATCACACCTGGTGGATACAAGTATTCAATAGAAGCTTATTTCTCAAGTTACTTGTCTATAAAGAGTTTAATGTGGGCAGTCAAACTCTCAATTTTTCTATTCTCGAATCAATCTTAGTAGGACATTAAGAGTGAATATATGGTCTTTTTTTTTTTTTTTAGTTTTTTTTTTTTTTTTTTCATAATCTCTACACCCATCATGGGGCTCAAACTCACAACCCCAAGATTGAGTCATCTGCTTTCCCAACTGAGGCAGTCAGGTACCCTGAATGTATGGTTCTTCTAAGTCTACTATGATAAAATGCCAACATAAGAAAATTTTATATGCCTTCTCTCCTTTTATTTATTTATTTTTTATGCCTTTTCTCCTAATGGTGATTTTAACTTTACTAAATTTTCCCATTTTATTATTTTGTGTTACAGTCCCAAATGCAAAATAATTAAGAATTTTTTTGTTTTGTTTTTCTTTTTTGCTTACCTGATTTTTTTGTAGTGTGATTTTTTTTTTCATTGAGGCATAATTTACATTCAGTAAAGTGCATAGATTTTAATTGTACAGTTCACTTTTTTAAAATTTTATTTATTCATGAGAGACACAGAGAGAGGCAGAGACACAGGCAGAGGGAGAAGCAGGCTCCCTGCAAATAGCCGGATGTGGGACTTGATCTTGGGACCGGGATCATGCCCCAAGCCAAAGGCAGACGCTTAACCACTGAGCCACCCAGGCGTTCCTTAAGTGTACAATTCAAATGTGTTTTGACAAATCATATGCCTGTGTAGCAATCACTTGTGAAGTGTATAGTATGTTAAAATAATTACAGACCTAAATTAATTTTTACATAGTTAAAGAAAATTTATTAAATCTACCTAAAGAATGACCTCTAATATAAATGGCTTTATGTGAATTACATCTGTGCGTATACTTAACTATGCTGATACTTTACTTAAAGTATTTTTAAGTTTATCAGAATCTTTACTGACTTTTTAAGAAACATTCAACTTCTTTTCTAGGTGATAGAATTACCTCTTACAAACCCAGAATTATTCCAGCGTGTAGGAATAATACCTCCAAAAGGCTGTTTGTTATATGGACCACCAGGTTAGTGTTGAATTATATCTGACCTACTAATAAATGAGTAAATTAAGGAATAAAAAAGGTGAAAAGTGAATAAATTAAGGAATAAAAAAAGTGAAAAGTGAATAAATTAAGGAATAAAAAAGTGAAAATTTAATGTAGGATCTTCCAGCCTCCACTCTATTCAAAGTAAGGACAGAATAGGGCATGTGTGTCTACTATTCTCTCAGGTATGCTTAGTCCTCTTATGCCTTACAGAATGTTCATATTAAGATGTTGTATGATTCTAGTGTTGGTCCTGTGTGGTTCACCAACCTCTGGCTGTCCCTGAAATGTTTTCAGGGAATCTGCAAGGTTAAACCTTAATTTGAAATACTAACATGTTAGTTGCCATTTTCACTGTGTTGACTTCTGTGCTGATGGTGCAAAAGCAGCATGGGTAAAACTGCTCCTGCCATAGCATTAGTCAGGTCAGTGGCATGAAATAGCACAAGTAGTCATTGTGTTATTGACTGCTCATATTTGCAATATTAAAAAAAATATATGAGTTTAACTTTTAGGTGTCCTTGATGAAGCATTAAAAATTGTTTTTATGAAATCCTGATCTTTGAATAATGTCTTAAATTCTACGTATTGAAATGGAAAATACATGTAAGTGCTTCTGTTGCATACTGAATAGTATAGTTATCACTGGGAAAAGCACTGGTATGTTGAGTTGCCAGCTGAATTAGCTGCTTTTCATGGAATATCATTTTTACTTGAAAACATAATTTATGGACATTCTGTCATTGTCAGACTGGTTTTTGATTATTCGGATTGGTTATTGCTTTTCTGACAAATTTTTCAAAAATGAATGAGAGGCACCTGAGTGGCTTTGTTAGTTAGGTATCTAACTCTTCATTTTGGCTTCGGTTGTGATCTCAGAGTCCTGGGTTTGAAAGTCCCACGTCAGGCTCCATGCTCAGCGCTGAGTCGGCTTGAGTTCTCTCTCCCTCTGTCTCTCCTACTCATGCAATCACACACACTCTTTCTCTAAAATAAATAAATAAATCTTTTAAAAAAATGGAGTTAGCCTACTATGTTAAAATAACTGACATCATCTGTAGCCAATGGTAGAATTTAAGCTTTCAAGTGAAAATTAGGTTTTCAAAACTTATATCTGACAGAGTTTTTTTTTTTTCTTTTTTAAGAAAAAACACACGTGGGGAGGAGGTGGAAGGGCAGGCAGATGGAGAGGGAGAGAATTTTAAACAGGCTCCATGCTTCAGCATGGAACCTGACACCTCCAGCTCATGACCCTGGGATCATGACCTGAGGTGAAATCAAGAGTTGGACACTTAACCAACTGAGCCACCCAAGCACCCCCATCTGGGATTTTCTGATGTTAATACTTAAAAAAGGAGATGAGATTGGTGATATTAACAAGTGTGACTTTTATATATTGTATAATGAAAAATGCCAACTCGAAGATTTTCCTGACTCATGAACCAGTAGCTTCCAAATAACCAATAGTTGTTGTTACAATATCATGCATAGGTAAAAGACATATTCATTATGCAGGATAGACCAATGGATTATTGTGTAACAGGCTTCTCTTGTAGGGTCTGTAAATAGGGGTTGATATATTTTTGAAGTAAGTATTCAGCATTAGAAGGGATTTTTTTTTTTTAAGATTTTATTTTTTCATGAGAAAACGGAGAGAGGCAGAGACTTGGGCAGAGAGAGAAGCAGGTTCCCTGCGGGGAACCCCATGCGGGACTCGATCCCAGAACTCTGGGATCACACTCTGAGCTGAAGGCAGAGCCCTGAGCCAAAGGCAGACACTCAACCACTGAGCCACCTACGTGTCTCTAAAAGGGATATTTTGAATAAAATTTAAGGTTTTGTTTTTTTTTTTAATTTTTATTTATTTATGATAGTAACACAGAGAGAGAGAGAGAGAGAGAGGCAGAGACACAGGCAGAGGGAGAAGCAGGCTCCATGCACCGGGAGCCCGATGTGGGATTCGATCCCAGGTCTCCAGGATCGCGCCCTGAGCCAAAGGCAGGCGCCAAACTGCTGCGCCACCCTGGGATCCCCTAAAATTTTAAGGTTTTAATATTGTAAGTTGAAGGGTTTTCAATTTGTAAATAGAAATTCTCTTTAGGATTTAGCTTTCATTTGCAAAATTTACTATCCAGAGGAGTAAAAAGCTTTTGAGAGTTTGTTTAGTTTCCATCTACTTAGGACTTCTTTTGTTATTTTAGGTACAGGAAAAACACTCTTGGCTCGAGCTGTTGCTAGCCAGCTAGACTGCAATTTCTTAAAGGTAAAGGGAAGGTTCTTTTTGTAACTGTTGAAATTAAATTTTATTTGAATTGTCTTATGTTTACCTAAATGTTTTTCCTTTAATCAGGTTGTATCTAGTTCTATTGTAGACAAGTACATTGGTGAAAGTGCTCGTTTGATCAGAGAAATGTTTAATTATGCCAGGGATCACCAACCATGCATTATTTTTATGGATGAAATAGATGCTATTGGTAAGAATAACACCTTTTAAAATTTATTTTGAACTTTTTAAAAAAGTCTTAGGAAATTTTTAAAATTCTGAAGGAGTTCTTATCCCCTTCTAATAGCAATCTGTGTGAAGTAACAAAATGGATGTTACTTTATTTTTATTTTTCTTGAACGTTACTTTAAAAAAAATTCTTAAAGCTTAACCAATTTTAGTTTGATATTGACAAAATTGAGTAATGTCATAACAAAATCAATTCTAAGTTTGTCAGTATAAGTCTTACTATTCATTTTTTATCTTAATGTTTTTAACTGCAGACACTATTATTTTGTCTTCTTAAATGATGGTTGTAGAGGAAAGAGTAACACATATGAGTTTCCATATCATTTTTTCCATATCATTATTTTAGGTGGTCGTCGGTTTTCTGAGGGTACTTCAGCTGATAGAGAGATTCAGAGAACTTTAATGGAGGTAATATTTGGTAAAGGACGTTTAAAAAGAAGTCAGTGTGTATTAAATGAAAACACTGGATATTTGAAAGTCAAAATGTGTACAATGGTTTGTTGGGCTTTTTTTTTTAAGCTTTTATTTATTTGAGAGAGAACATAAGCAGGGAGAACATCAGGATGATGGAGAGGGAGAAGCAGACTCCTTGCTGAGCAGGGATCCCAATGCAGGGCTAGATCCCTGGGATTATGACCAGCCACTCAGGTGCCCCTGTGCAGTGGTTTAAATGAAGAACACACTTAAGGGGCACTGGGTTGCTCAGTCAGTTAAGCATCCAACTCTTGATTTCCGCTCTGTTCATGATCTTAGTATTATGGGATCAATCCTCTGAGTTGGACTCCACACTCAGTGGGGAGTTGGCTTGAGATTCTTTCCCTCCGTCCCTCCCCATGCTCACAGGCTATGTCCGAAATAAATGAATAAATCTTAAAAAAAATACACCTAAATATAAAATTTGAAAATGTCAGGAATAAACACATTTCACTACACAATCTCTAGTAAGAAAATGTCTCCTGGAAAGTAATAGGAATATTACAAAATTCTATATGATGTACAGCTCTACTACTCCATGTGTTTTAAGTAGACCAGCTATTCAGATATTTAAATTGTATATTCGGGGTACCTGAACAGCTCAGCGGTTGGGCATCTGCCTTTGGCTCAGGGCATGATCCTAAGTCCAAGATCAAGCTCCCTGTGAGGAGCCTTCTACAGAGTGAAGCTAAGTAGTATAGATAACACAATGTCACATTGTATCTTAGTAGGGGTATTTGAAAGGGATTTTTCAAAAATTACAATCTGTTCAGAATATATATATATAGTATTTTCAAATTAGCTATACCTCCTGGAAACCTTAAATTGAGGTGTTTTTTTTTTTTTTTAATTTTTATTTATTTATGATAGTCACACACACAGAGAGAGAGAGAGAGAGAGAGAGAGGCAGAGACACAGGCAGAGGGAGAAGCAGGCTCCATGCACCGGGAGCCTGATGTGGGATTCGATCCCGGGTCTCCAGGATCGCGCCCTGGGCCAAAGGCAGGCACCAAACCGCTGCGCCACCCAGGGATCCCAAATTGAGGTGTTTTGAAAGAACATAGATACTGGTCTTATTCACGTAACATACTATGTTATCATAATATGTTAACTAGCTATCAGATATTTTGGAAAAGAAATACACATTGTTAAGCTAGCTATATTTAAAAGATTTGTTGAATGCTGTTAGATTTTTCAATATTTATTCAAGAACACTTTTGGAATTGAAGGAAATATGTTTAATGTTTTGGTATTTCTTTGTATAGTGGAATTATTTGAAAAGATATTTAATAGATTAATTATCAAATATGTGGAAATGTCATCAAATTTGTGGAATATAAATTTTATGTCTGACATACCATAATACTGTATATATTAGACTTTTTTAATAATGTTTTTGAAAATACGAAAAAATTTGAATATTGGAAATCAGATCCATACAGTTTCATTTTATAATACTTGACTAAATGGAAGCCTTCAGATTTATTAAAACTTTGATAGCAATAAGAAGGTACATAGTTAAATTATCTTAGAACTTCAAGGCTGGGATCTATCCCTTTATGTAAGAAAAAAAAGTCCATTGAAGTTTGCACAGTATTTGTAGACAATGTATTTTATAATATTAGCATATAGAATTGTGTACTTTATATTTTTTAATGATTGAAATGTTTTGTAAATATCTGTCAATGATTTTTATTTACAAATATATTAGTTACTGAATCAAATGGATGGGTTTGATACTCTACATAGAGTTAAAATGATCATGGCTACAAACAGACCAGATACACTGGATCCTGCTTTGCTTCGTCCCGGAAGATTAGATAGAAAAATACGTGAGTTAAAGTTCTTTATCTGCTGTGTATTATTCTCTTTGTCTGTGTCCACTTTTCTTTCCATATCTCTGCTCACCCCCTACTTTATTTAAAAAACAAAAAACCTGACTGCATCTTATGATTTTTCATTTTCAGATATTGATTTGCCAAACGAACAAGCAAGATTAGATATATTGAAAATCCATGCAGGTCCCATTACAAAGCATGGTGAAATAGGTAAGGAAATAACTTATTTTATGTATATTTGCATTTGGTAAATGAAGCAAAATGCTATTAGATATTGCTGATAGGGGATCCCTGGGTGGCGCAGCGGTTTGGCGCCTGCCTTTGGCCCAGGGCGCGATCCTGGAGACCCGGGATCGAATCCCACGTCAGGCTCCCGGTGCATGGAGCCTGCTTCTCCCTCTGCCTGTGTCTCTGCCTCTCTCTCTCTCTCTGTGTGACTATCATAAATAAATAAAAAATTTAAAAAAAGAAAAAGATATTGCTGATAGTCTACTAAATCTGGTTTTAAATTTGGCAAACGTGGAGATCTTAAATTCAACTAATATTTATTGAACATTTTTTGTTAGGAACTGTTCTAAGTGCTGGAAACATAGCAATGAACAAAACAGACAAATTCCTGCCTTATAGAACTTACATTCTTGTCAGGCAAGACAGACAAATCAGAAAATTTACAGTACATTAGATTGTGATATGTGCTATGGAGAAAAATAAAGCAAGGGAGATAGGTAATGCGAGGAGCCAGAATGAATATATACATCTTTAAATGGAGGTGAGGGGATCCCTGGGTGGCGCAGCGGTTTGGCGCCTGCCTTTGGCCCGGGGCACGATCCTGGAGACCCGGGATCGAATCCCACATCAGGCTTCCGGTGCATGGAGTCTGCTTCTCCCTCTGCCTGTGTCTCTGTCTCTCTCTCTCTCTCTCTCTCTCTGTGACTATTATAAATAAATTAAAAAAAATAAATAAATAAATGGAGGTGAGGTGGGAGAAGCAGAGGGAAGCCTTACCAACAAGGTGATAAGGTGATTTTTAAGCAATGACCTGTAAAGGTGAAGGAAGTAGGTATAGATATTTGGGCAAAATGATGCAAAGGGAACAGCAAGAGAAAGACCTTGAAGCACATATATATATGGCTGGAACATTTCAGGAGTAGCAAAGATGCCAAGGTGTCTGTGGCAGAGTAAGCAGGACAATGGTAGCAAGTGAAATCATAGAAGTGATGGGAATCAGATTGTGTAGAGCCTTATTTAGATCATTGTGTAAGAACTCTGGCTTTTATTTTATTTTATTTTATTTTATTTTATTTTATTTTATTTTATTTTATTATTTTTTTGTCCTTGGAGGATTGTGAACAGAGGAATGAAACGATCTTACCTTTTGTTATTTTTAACTTTGTAGTGTAGAAAATTAGAAACAAGTGGAGATAAGAGTATAATGAACTTCTAACCTTACTTAGGTTACCCATCCCCCACCAGGCTTTAATAATTATTAATTTTTGGCCAATCTTGCTTCATCTGTAATCTCTTCCACTTACCTTCCTTCTGGATTTTTAGGAAACAAATCCCAGGCATTGTATAATTTTATCCGTAAATATTTTGAAATTGATTTATGCTAAATAAGATCATTCTAGTTGCATGTAGAGGAACAAGGATAGAAACAAGAGGATAAGTTAGGAGGATATTTCAATAATCAGATAAAAGATGGTAGTGTGATCCAAGGTGGTAAGAGAATCTTAAAATGATGAGATTCTGGACATATTTTGGAAATAGAGATTGCAGGGCTTGCTAATGAATTAGATGTGGGGTGTGAGCTAAAGAGAAGAACCAGGGAACACTTAGGTTTTTGACTCCTGCAACTGGAAAAATGGAGTTGTCATCATTTAAAATGGGAGAAGACTGGAAAGATTAGGTTTTAAAGGGAGAGTAAGGAGTTTGGTTCTGAATATATTAAAGCTGAGATGCCAATTAGATAAACTAAATGAAGATGTTAATTGATAATTCTATATGCATCTATGGTTTATTGCAGTGGTCTAATGCTGGTGATACAATTGTGGATAATAGCATACGATTATTTTTAAAGTCTTGAGATTAGATGAGATTTCTGAAGAGGTAAATATGGATAGAGAAGAGTTTCAAAAACTGAGCTAATTCCAATATTAAGAAGTTGAGAGGAAGAGCCATCAAAGGAGACTAAGAAGCTATAGTCACAGAGGGGAATTAAACCAGGAGCTCGTGATGTCCTGGAAGATAAATGAAGAAATTGGGCAGCCCGGGTGGCTCAGTGGTTTAGCGCCGCCTTCAGCCCAGGGCCCGATCCTGGAGACCCGGGATTGAGTCCCGCATCGGGCTCCCTGCATGGAGCCTGCTTCTCCCTCTGCCTGTGTCTCTCATGAATAAATAAATAAAATCTTTCTTAAAAAAAGATAAATGAAGAAATTGTTACAAGGAGGCAGTAATTCCCTGTTAAATGCTGTGTCAGATAAATAGACATCTGAGAATGGACCTTTAGATTTACTATGTGGAGGTTATTGGTGACCTTATCAAAACAATTTTTCGGAGTGCTGAAAGAGAGAGCCTACCTCAAATGGATTTCAGGAGATTGTGGCAGAGGCATGGAGTTCAGACATTTCTTTCAAGGAGTTCTGCAGCAAAGGGAGAAGAAATGTAGCTGCAGTGGAGGTGGAGATGAAGATTTGGAAGAGCTTTCTTTAAGATGCAAGAATTTACAACACTTTTTTTTTTTTTTTACAACACTTTTTTAATGCTAATGATCTGGATGAGAGTGTGAAATTTGATAATGCACTTTCCTTGAAGAGAGTTTGGCCCATTATACCAAAGTCCCAAAATTCAAGCCAAATTTTATCTTACATAACCAAAAACTCACCTTTACAACTAATTTCTTTTAAAAGATTTTATTTATTTATTCATGAGAGACAGAGGCAGAGACACAGGCAGAGGGAGAAGGAGAAGCAGGCTCCATGCAGGAAGCCCGATGTGGGAGTCTATCCTGGGACTCCAGGATCACGCCCTGAGCCAAAGGCAAATGCTCAACTGCTGAGCCGCCCAGGCATCCCCGAATATGTTTATTTTCTCAGTGAAATAGGAAGCAAGTTCAGAGTGAGAGATGGGAAAGTACTGTTAGACATTTGAAGATGGGAGAAGTTATAAAATAGTTATCTTCAGAAGTGAGAGAGTGGACTCCAAGATAGTTAGCAAACCATTGCTGTGGGTCAAATTCTATCTGCCTTCTCTTTTTGTAAATAAAGTTTTATTGTAACATAGCCACTCCAATTTGTTTATATATTGCCTGTGACTGGTTTCCCACTACAATAGCAGAAACGAATAGTTTTGACAGAGACCACATGGCCTACAAAGCCTAAGATATTTACTGTCCGGCCCATTACAGAAAATTTGCTGACTCCTGGACTAGGGGTCGTTATACTATTGTATAACAAACCCTTAAAAGTTAATGGTCCCAAAAAATTTACAAATAGTTGATTATTGCCTGCTACTAACTTTCTCATTGTTTACATGAAAATAGTTTTGAGTTGGAAAGACTGAGTTAAACTAGGGATGCCAATTTATAGGTTTCTTTAATACTGTCCTCTTGCTAGGTGCCAAATGCTGTGCTAACTGTGGGAATCCCTGCTCTCAGGAAGCTTACATGAACTTGAACCTGAATCAGAATTAATGAGTATCTGTCTGATTTCAAATAGAGATTGACATACTCTATGTGGCCTGACAAAGGGTATATCTCATCAGAATTACCCTGTAGGGATACCTAGATGGCTCAGCGGTTGAGCGCCTGCCTTCAGCCCAGGGCATGATCCTAAAGTCCCAGGATCGAGTCCCACATCAGGCTCCCTGCATGGAGCCTGCTTCTCTCTCTGCCTATGTCTCTGCCTCTGTGTGTGTGTGTGTGTGTGTGTGTGTGTGTGTGTGTGTCTTTAATGTATAAATAAATTAAAAAAAAATTACACTTTAGTAGCCCATGCTGTGTCTTATTTTTATCCTGATTCTATCAAGTCCATAACTGCTATTCCAAGCCAACAGCTCCTCATTTCAAGTCTGTCATGTGGATAAAAAGGTCACTTAACCATTACTGTTATCATAGATCACCACTTGGAGCTTGCATCAGAACCAGAAAAGGTAGCCATTTAAAAATGGTTGTTTAAAAAAAATAAAAAATAAAAAAATAAAAATAAATAATGGTTGTTTAAAAATATATGATAAAAAAATGATGAAAATGATTTCTGATGACCATTTAAATATTTGGTTACAGTTTTTATAAGAGACATGGTTTCACAGATATCTCAAGTTCACATGTATGTAACTGTTTTGCTTCATAGAAACAGGTTAAGATGCTTTCAGATCTTGATATTTCTTCTTTTTTTATAAAGATTTTATTTATTCATGAGAGACACCAGATCTTGATATTTCTTGATTTTAGAGTTTAAGTAGTATGTGTATTTCTACTTAGTGCTGGCTTAACAGAAGTATAAGTTTTGGACGTTAATATTGTGGAGGACTTGCTCAATAATGTGGAGGAATGTTAATAGAGATGATGCCTAATATTCAAAGCAAGCTCTGCAGTTAAATTTTCCATATAGGCATAAGTTAGAAAAAGTCTAAATTTTTTTAAAACTAATTTCCAAAAAAAACCCCAAAAACCTAATTTCCAGTATTTTTTCCTAAACAGATTATGAGGCGATTGTGAAGCTTTCAGATGGCTTTAATGGAGCAGACCTGAGAAATGTTTGTACTGAAGCAGGTATGAGTTTAAAGTGCAGTTTTTACTATTGATTTTGTTTAATTTGCTAAAAACATGTTTGGGTTTATCCAAAAGCAGAGCCTGGCCTTTGCAAAGATTTGGGTGCTTGGTTTTTTGGGGAATTGATTCTAAGAAGCAGGAGAGAACAGGCAAGTGAGTTGGAAAGAAGCAAAGCTATTATTAAGGGTGTACCATTAAGGCAGATGCTATAGACGTGGGATTCGATTTGATGAGACCTCAGAGAAACATACAGAATAGAATGCCTCCTAGGACTACCTGGCTGATATGGAGACTGGAGCATTTATTTCCCAGCTCTCATCCCCCATGAGAATTTGCCCTTAGGGATGTTAACTCCTTTTTACTTCTGGATGCCTTAGGGCAGAATGTGGAAAGACATTCATGTGATAGCATACTTGCCCCCTGAAGTAAATCTGCCACATTTGTGGCTGAAATCATACTGGGCCAGTAACAGAAGTAATGTGCTGCAAAATGGAAAACATCTTTTCTGATTCTAGTCTGTTAACAATAAGTGTTGCAAGATGGATTTAAATGTTTTTTTAATTAATTTTTAAATTTTTAAAAAAATATTTTATTTATTTATTCATGAGAGACATAGAGAGGCAGAGACATAGGAAGAGGGAGGAGAAGCAGGCTCCATACAGAAAGCCCGATGTGGTTCTTGATCCCAGGACTCTGGGATCACACCCTGAGCCAAAGGCAGACACTCAGCCACTAAGCCACCAAGACGTCCCTCCCATTTTTTTTTTTTTTTAATTTTATTTATTTGAGAGAGAGAGAGAGTCTGTGAGAGAGAACAAGCAGGAGGAGGGGCAGAGGGAGAGGAAGAATTAGACTCCCTACTGAGCAGCTATCCTAATGTGGGACTCGATTCCAGGAGTAGGAGCTGAGCTGAAGGCAGATACTTACCTGAGCCACCCAGGTACCCTGCAAGATTGATTTATGAATTTTGTGATCATGCAACTTGTGTAAAATGTAATCATTTTTAATATAATTTTCTTTGTGCATTGTGTAATTCTATTTTTTATTTTATTTCTGGTACCAAGTAGCTTTAAAACCATAGCTAGAGTCATTTAGTCTTTGTCCTCCACACAATCTTTTTTTTTTTTTTTTTTAAGATTTATTTATTTATTCAGAGAGAGAGAGAGAGAGGAGAGGCAGAGACACAGGCAGAGGGAGAAGCAGGCTCCATACAGGAAGCCTGACGTGGGACTCGATCCCAGGTCTCCAGGATCACAACCCGGACCACAGGCGGCGCTAAACCACTGCGCCACCGGGGATGCCCCACACAATCTTAAAATTTAAAAAATGAGGGGTGCCTGGGTGACTTAGATAAATGTCTGATTCTTGATCTCAACTCGGGTCCTGATCTCAAGGTTGAGTTTACTATAATAATAAAAAAAATTTTAAATTATTTTTTGCTGTTTTTATAGTTACTGACTTTCATAGGTTGCAGGTGAGTAGTTTTAAAGTATTATGATATGTGATTTCCTCTTGTTTTCGTATCACCGGTAGCTTTGTTTTAACATTTCTTGTAAGTTAAACAGTATTAAAAGAGGTTGCTCAGACATGACTTCTTCATAGGATTATCTTCATGGGTTGCTCAGACATGACTTCTTCATAGGATTATCTTCATGGATCTATTGTGACTCAATATCTGGATTAAAAATCTGCAGGTCTAGGGATCCCTGGGTGGCGCAGCGGTTTGGCGCCTGCCTTTGGCCCAGGGCGCGATCCTGGAGACCCGGGATCGAATCCCATGTCGGGCTCCCGGTGCATGGAGCCTGCTTCTCCCTCTGCCTGTGTCTCTGCCTCTCTCTCTCTCTCACTGTGTGCCTATCATAAATAAAAAAATAAATAAATAAAAGAAATTATTAAAAAAAATCTGCAGGTCTAGAAACTCAGTACAGATCAGAGTAAATCATGCTCACAAAGACAAATATACAAAAAATGTTAAGTGATAAACTTGCATGTGGCTTGAACTACTTGGAGTAATTTACAACATTCTCTTTCCAAAATCTTCACTGGACCAAATTACTATTAGAATATTGTTGTGGGGGCAGCCTGGGTGGCTCAGTGGTTTCGTGCCGCCTGCAGCCCAGGGCCTGATCCTGGAGACCCGGGATTGAGTCCCGTGTCGGGCTCCCTGCATGGAGCCTGCTTCTCCCTTTGCCTGTGTCTCTGCCTCTCTCTCTCTCTGTCTCTCATGAATAAATAAAATCTTAAAAAAAAAAAAAGAATATTGTTGTGGTAAAATAAAAAAGCAATGTCATAATCCTAAAGATTGATAACATCAAATTATGATACTTTTTTTACATTTTTCAGTTTTATTGAGAAATAATTGATACATATCACCATATAAGTCTGTAGCTACTGTATGATGGTTAGTTAGATTTACATATATTGTGTAAATGATCACAATAGTTTGGCTAGTATTTGTCTCCTCATATAGATACAATTAGAAAAAAGGAAAAATAGTTTCTCCTTGTGATAACAACTCTTAGGATTTACTCTCTTTCCTATATATCATATAGCAGTATTAGCTAGGGTCATCAAGTTGTAAATCCCTGGTACATATTTATCTTATAAATAGAAGTTTGTACCTCACATATTTTTTGAAAATTATTTTTAGCTGGGGTACCTGGCTGGCTGTGTCAGTAGAGCATGCGACTCTTGGTCTCTGGGTCATGAGCTCAAGCCCCACATTGGATGTAGAGCTTACTTTAAAAAAATTATTGTTAGCCATTTCCAGTAAAGAGCTATAACGTCTGTGTGGATTACAATTTAGCTTTTTTTTTTTTTTTTTTAAGGTTTTATTTATTTATTTATTTATTCATGAAAGAGAGAGAGAGAGGCACAGACACAGGCAGAGGGAGAAGCAGGCTCCATGCAGGGAGCCCGACATGGGACTCGATCCCTGGTCTCCAAGATCACACCCTAGGCCAAAGGCGGCACTAAACCACTGTGCCACCTTGGGCTGCCCACAATTTTAGCTTTTTAAATGGCCTGGGACACTCATATTTGGAGACACTGAAATTCTCTGGTTTTCTTTTTATTAGACTTCAAGCTTTTTTGCTAACATCTTCTAATTTAAAATAAACTTGATTCAGTTATAGTTATCTTTCCCATTCAAATCCTGAGATGATTATCCTTTTTGGATTAGAATGTATCTCAGCTTCAGTCATCCACTAAACAATGATTTGGAAATAGTCATATGTACAAGGTCTGGAAAAATAACCTACTTTAGTTGTAGCTTTCAAAACAAGGTTTTAAAACTTCATTATTAAAAAACTAGAAATTTCCATTCATCTGATTTTTCAGTACAACATAGAGTGGCTATTTCTAAGACTATAGAAATCTTGAAAGATAAAAGTAACCCTTGAAATCTTCTATTCCATTGATTGCATGCATGTACATGAAAAGTTAATATAAGCAGATCTTCAAACGAGAATATTAGTAGGATTCATTTAATTAGCAGATACTGATAACTTACTAGTTTTAGCTTATAATGAAATTAGGATTGTCTCAAAATCTTGGACCCCATATCCATGATATAGGTAATGTTTAAAAACATGCACATGCGAAACTTATTGTTTTGTCAAGTAACTTGTTGATAACTTGAAAGTTTTCAAGCTTGTGATACTTGACTATGAAAGTTGTATAAAATCCCAATTTGTACATAAATAATGTAAATTATAATATGTGAATAATGGCACTGGCTTTTTTTTTTTTTTTTTTTTTTTTAAGATTTTCTTATTTCTTTGTGAAAGACACAGAGCGAGCAGAGACATAGGCAGGGGGAGAAGCAGGCTCCATGCAGGCAGCCCGATTTGGGACTCGATCCTGGGGTCTCCATGATCACGACCTGAGCTGAAGGCTAATGCTCAACCACTGAGCCACCTAGGCATCCCTAGCACTGGCTTTTTGATAAAAAGCCTAGTGTTGGCTTTCTTTTATTCCTATTATCTAAGCTTTTGAATATTAACAAGGAAAGGCTATCAGAATTACTGGAGGTGTTTTGTGTTCCTAAACCATATATGTGTTTCCTCCTTCCAGGCAGTTTTTGTCTATAGAGTTAAGAAACTACTACTTAAAATATGTTTTATTGATAGTTGAGTTTTTGATTTGCTTTTTCAGAATGTCATTGGATACAGGGACTGAGTGAGCTAGATTTTAAATATCCAGATAGTTGCCTCATTGTGGTTTAGCTTTTGGTTTGGAAAATAATGCTTATTATAGTTAAGGAAATTAAGTGAACAATGATGCTTGTTTTTAACAAATTAGAACTACTGGCTCAGGGGTGCCTGGCTGGCTCAGTCAGTTTAGCATTTGTCTTTGGCTCAGGTCCTGGAGTCCTGGGATTGAGCCCCACAGGAATCAACCCCCACAATGGGCTCGCTGCTCTGCAGGGAGTCTCATTCTCCCTCTGCCCCTCACCTCACTCTCACTCTTTCTCTCTCTCTCAAATAAATAAGTAAACAAATAAAATATTTTTAAAAAACCAACTACTGGCTCAGAAGTAGTACATTTAGGCTTCTTCACATTTACTCCATAAAATTACTGAGTTTTCCTAAAAAACGTTTTTTTGAAATCTAATTGACTAATAAGATTATGTTGATTTCAGGTGAACAGCATAATTATTTGATACTTGTTTTTGTTATGAAGTGACCACTAATCTAGTTAACATCCATCACCACATGTAGTTAACGATATTTTTCTCTTGTGTTGAGGACTTTTAAGATCTACTCTCAACAATTTTCAAATATACAATACAGTATTATTAAGTCTAGTCATGCTGTATATTTCATCCCCAGGACTTATTTTATAATTGGAAATTTGTGCCTTTTGACTACCTTCACCCATTTTGCCTACTCCCCCCGCCCTTAGTTTTCTTCAAATAAACAAATTATTCACATACTATATACAGCAGTGATGTTGTTTTATTCTTCACAGGTATGTTTGCAATTCGTGCTGATCATGATTTTGTAGTACAGGAAGACTTCATGAAAGCAGTCAGAAAAGTGGCTGATTCTAAGAAGCTAGAGTCTAAATTGGACTACAAACCTGTGTAATTTACTGGGAGGTTTTTGATGGTTGCATGACAGATACTGGCTTAATGTAAAAATAAAGTTAAGGAAAATAATGTATGTATTGGTAATGATCTCATTAAAAACTTATGAATAAAAATAAGTATGAATAACATTAAAAATTAGTAATTCAGTAATTCTACTTTTAAGATTGATAAAGAAATTTGTATGTTTGTTAATGTTGCATTTATTGCAGCAAAAGTTATGAGTATGTTGAAGCTTTTCGTATTTGCTGTGTGAGCATTTTGTAAAACATTGAAAGTAGTTTGAAATAGTACAAGAGAGCATTTCTTATGACTTATTTTATATCATTTGTTTTCCTCATCCTAAAAAGTTGAATAAAATGTTTGATTCAGTTCTCCTACACATATTTTTGTCTTTTTTAAAAGTACATTTATTATGGTTCTTTAGGTTCTTTAGTACATAAACTATTTAATAACCAAAATGAGTTGCATTTAGATCACAGGCTTTTGAATTTTAAAACTGTACCCACACTCAGGTGTTCCTAAGAGCATCTTGTTATATAAAGCATAGACATGTGTGTCTAAATCGATAATGAAAAGTCTTTACTCTTCACCTATTATGATTAGGCTGTGTCATAGTTAATTGAACAAGTACATGTTTATCCATAACTTTTTTTTTTTAGATTATGATTAAAAGTAATATTTGCTAACAAATGTGACTTGGTTTTCTTGATTTATGTGAGATGGTTTGTTCCCTTTTTATAATGTTAAGGTCTGGAGCCTCTTCCCCAAAAAAGTCACACATTCATACACACAATTATGCATATACTAAAGTGAAAGGAGATTTATTATTTCTCAAGCTCACCCATTGACTCTGTAGGTATCTATGGATACCAAGCTAAGAGTGTCTGATGTAGAGGATGTTGATGTCAGAAATGTTCAAAGCAAAAGTTCTGTTACCTACACACAATTCTTTCTATATCATGTGGAATTAAAGCTTTAACAAATTAGAATAGGAAGTCATCATTTGACTTCAATTGAGATTTTGTTAAAGGTGCTGTTTCAAAAAAGCTAACTTGACTTCAGTTTCATAAACACTAAAGAATGTACCATATTTGATGTGGGTAGTTACACAGTTACTCTTTAAACTTACTTGTGGAGTATTGTGGGTCTTTTTATAACTTTAAAAGGTAGAGAACAGTTTAAATAGTGGTAGAAAAATGGAGTACTCAAGCTAGCCATTTAATACTCAAGTTATTGACCAGTTCTATTTCTACATTTTGGCAGTGTGTTTCATAAATGTGACAATATAAAAATAATAGGATGTTTGTCAAGGGGGTCCAGGTCAAACATCATCCATGTGATTCTTTTAACTTTATTCATTGTAATTTGCAATTTAGTTTGATTTCTTATCTTTCTACTTAGGTGGTGTTTTGTTTTTTTAAAGAATCAGTTTGGTTTACAAATCTTGAAAGTTTAAGTGTGGATTCTTCTGCTTCTAAGTTTAATTTTCCTCATCCGTTTGAAAATAAAAAGGATAATAGTATCTCCTTAAGCCCAGAGAAAGTATCCTATACCTTATTTCTATTTACAATATATTAACAGACTCAAACTTTAAAAGATACTGAAAGCCCTGTAGTTTATGTTGAAATGTTAATATAATTATGTTAATAAGCTTAGAATGAGAGCTTCCTTCAGTATGATGTGTAATTTACTGAGTGAACCCATAAGTTGTTTCTATTTCTTAGGATTTTTATTTCCATTGTTTCTTGAGATTTTCTAGTTGTCATATTCCCAAGTATTCTTAAAAGTCCGTTTCAGTTTGCTTAAAAGTGATGGGTTCATTTTCTGTGTAGCATAACCTAGTCTGAAGATGAACTCTTCATTTATTACTCTTTTGGTTATAACCTTACCACAGATTGCGCAGAATTCTGAGCGTAGAAACTACAGTTTTCCTTTCAGATGCCAGTTTCTAGTGGCTATGATGTTTTGCCCTTTCTTATACAAAAAGGAATTGCGTCCTGTCTGGAAAGGGCAGAGCTGGTCTGGCTTGTCCCACCGCCTTTCCCAGGACCTTCAGTCGTTCCCTCCCTCCTGCCGCAGCCCCACCTCCTCCACACCCGGTGAGCTTCGGCCGTAGCTTCTCCGAGGCCCCGCCCCCCCCGCGTCTGCGCTCTGGCGAAGGGGCGGGGCGGCGGCGCGCTGACACCTGGCGGCCGCGGGGGGCGGGCCAAAGGCAAGCGTGGGCTGGGATTGGCTGGGGCAGCGCGGGGAGGGCGGGGGGAAGCAGGGGAGACGGTTGTAGGGCTCTTGCTTGTGCCCGAGCCCGTGCGGCCTGAGGGGCGCGGAGACTCAGGGGGAGGGAGACGGCAGCAGCATGGCGGCCGGGTATGAGCCGCCCAACCCTCCTCTTCCCCGCTGTCGCCGCCGTCGCCGCCGGAGTCGCTGGGACCTTTTGGTCTGCGCGTGTTAGTTGTAAGCCCGCTGCCCGCCCGTCAGCCCTCCGGTCCACCCGCCCTCCTTCCTTTCTCTGCCGCTGGCAGCCCGAGGGTCGGGCGGGCCGGATAACTCCCACTCCCACTCCCACCCCACCCACAAGCCCCAGGGCCGGGACCATGGAGGACGTGAAGCTGGAGTTTCCTTCACTCCCGCAATGCAAAGAAGACGCCGAGGTGAGTTTGTCCCGTGAATGCCACGCACAGGCCTCACTGTGTGGCTCCTTGACCGCGGGGCGACCCCAGGCCCCAAACGTCGAAGTCTCCAGGTCATCGGAGCCCTGTTGCCTCTTGAGGCCGTCTTGGGACCTCGGGTGGAGCTCCGGGACGGTGTACCTGGACCCTCATTCACTGAGTATCTTTTCCCCCCTGGCGGAGGGGCTGCCGGGTCTCATCTACTTAATAAAAAGGGGAGGAGAAAAGTAGGTATCCCCCCGCCCCAACCCCCAGGCCCGGCTTCGAGGACTTACTTTGAGTAAGGTTCCCCTTTTTATTGCTAAGGAAATACGAAGGTAATGTTTTAAATCTCAATTTGAGAGAGATTTGGTGTCATCGATTTGCTTGTGGGACACATGGCCCCCACACGTGAAGTAGATCTGGGGCCTTAACTTTCGAAGTGTGCCTTCAAAGTTTTCCAAGGTAGTTGTTTGGGTTTTTTTGTTTTTTTTTGTTTTTGTTTTTGTTTTTTGAGGCAAAACTGTGACCCACAGAATAAAATGTCATGAAGCTAGCACATTTGAATCTAAAAACTTAAATCATGAAACTTACCCTTTGGAAGGGAGTTGATAGAATGAAATTCTTTATAACCTTTCCTTTCTCTTGATTTCTAACTCGAGATGTTTACTCCATCTTCTTCCTTGTCTAACGTTTGTATTGAGTTTTTTTCCCCATCTATTGCTAGTTTAAAACATTTTATGGTGTTGCACACTACTAAAATATTTCTAAAGACTAAATTCAGGGATACTCGGAAAAAACAAAAGACAAGGATACTCAACTATCCTCTAGTAAGATCGAGAAAAATTAAATTTCTAGTTCTAAATATCTTAAAAATAATTAGAAAGCTATATTTTTAAGAAACCATTCAGTTTATACCAAATATTCTTTTGAGTATCTTCTTTTGGGGTTCTCATTTTTTATTTGGAGGGATCCTTTGCTCGTGATAGTATTTTTTGAGAATTTCATATTTTAAGAGTAGACAAATAGGAAAAAAATTGAATTTAGGTTAGTTTAAAAAATAAATTTACACTTTTCTTTGTTTAATATGGAATAATGTGAATGAGGAATATGCTTTTTGTCCTTAAAGTGATTTAGTGATTTCAGTCTGGAAGCAACCTTAAGGAATAATATAGAACATTCTCTTTTTTCAGGTGAAGAAATTGTAGCTTATTGAGAATAAGTGATATGCCAAGGTAACAGTAGTGTAAGACACAGTTGAGGACCTTGGTCTCTTGATTCCTAATTCATTGTGAGTTTGTTTTGTTTTTTTTTTAAAGATTTTATTTATTCATTCATGAGAGACACATAGAGAAGGCAGAGACACAGGCAGAGGGAGAAGCAGGCTCCCACTAGGGAGCGGGATGTGGGACTCCATCCTAGAACCCCAGAATCACGCTGCCCTGAGCTGAAGGCAGAGGCTCAGCCGCTGAGCCACCCAGGCATCCCCCTAATTCATTGTTTTTAATATACCTCAATTCTTTCCTGCTCTGATCTTTAAAATTCTAGTTTAAAATATTTAGACTTGCATTTAATCTTTTATTGTGTATGTGTCTTATTCCTATAAAAATTATAAAATCTTACTGGGAACATAGCTTTCTTTCCTGTGCAAGGACAGATGTAGTGCTTAAAGCCTAGTAGATAACGACACAAGTATTATTTACTGAAAGCCAATTTATTGTTTTTTTTCATAGCATTGTATGTTTGTTTTCATTTGGTTGCAACTGACAAAAAAACCAACTCAGACTAGCTTAAGCAAAAAGAGAAGAATTAAATCCAGAAAGGGAAATTAAATCCCTGCAGCTGGTCTCAGGGACTTGACTAGATAGTCTCAATTTATGAGAACTGCCTCTGCCTCATCAGTGCTTGTCTATACTTTCAGGGTTTTTGCTTTTACTCTGGCTTCTCCACAGATAAGGAGTTTAACTGCCAGCTGCTTCAAGGTCACATCCTTACAGAGCTTATTACATTGAGGAATAATATCTCTATAAGCTTCAGTATTTAAAATCTAGAGGATTGGCTTAACTTAACTTAGGTCATATGCCCATCTTTTGGATCAGACCCTATTGCCATTAAGTTGTGAATACAATGAGGAGCCCAGTCTGGGTCATATACTCACTTCTGTGGCCAAGGTAGGGGGGCGGGGGTGAAGTTTATCATGGATAGCCCTACCAACAACCATAGGAGCATTCCCACAGAAGATGGAGGATGCTTTAGATGGAGGGTGCTTTCTGGCAGACAAAACTATAAATAACCATTAAACAGGGCATATAGGGATCCCTGGGTGGTGCAGTGCCAAACCGCGCCCAGGGCGCGATCCTGGAGACCCGGGATCGAATCCCACGTCGGGCTCCCGGTGCATGGAGCCTGCTTCTCTCTCTGCCTGTGTCTCTGCCTCTCTCTCTCTGTGTGTGTGACTATCATAAATAAATAAAAATTAAAAAAAAAAAAAAACAGGGCATATAGTTACTCCTGATAAACTAATAAAACAATGTTAATTTTCTAATTTACCATGAGATATATAAAGTGTCAAATGGTCTAACATAGTTATGGTGACCAGCCAATTAATAGTGCTCTTCCACCCAGGAAGCATTTCATGGAAACCTAAATTACAATCCAAATCTTATTTTAGTAAAAATGGAATTGAAGTAGAGAAATTTTTAATGCATTCTCTTAATGATTGATGTGATCAATCTATGACAGTTTGATGATCCAATCACCTGTATAAGAATATCAGTTCCTTTGCAAAAAGATTGTCACTCTTCTGTTTAAAACTTTGCTGTGATTTCCCGTTGTTTGCAGGATGAAGTTCAAGCCCTTAACCTTATTTGCAAGGTTGTGTGAGATCTGGCATCTGTCTGCCTTTGTAACCTCATTATGAGCTACTCTTTTCCTTGCTCCCTTCTGTGTTTGCCCTAGCCATGTTCATTTTCTCTCAGTTCCTGGAATGTTTTGGTTCCTGCCATACACACCCCTCCCCAGGACTTTTGCACTTGCCCTCACCCTTGCCTTCACCTAATTAACTGTTTGCTCTTGGGTTAGATCTCACTTTAGGTATCCTTTCTTGAGAAAGGTGTTCCCTGATTTTGCCAATTCCTTCTGTTCCCCTTTTGTACCCTTCCACTCCCCAGAATAGTTTAATCCTCTAGGTTTATAGGTCTCTGTAGCACTTGGTACTTTTATACCTACCTTTTAACAGATATTTTACTTGTAGTTTGGTTGCTTTTTTGCCATGATATTTCCATGAATATTTCACAAGGTAGTTTATTCACCAATATGTTCCTGTCTTATTGCCCACTCTTTCTTGCACTTAACACAGTGTCCAGTTATATACCATAAGCTTAACAAACGTTTGTTGAATTAATAAAAGAATCTTGATTGGTGTTGATAGTAGAATCTTGTGACAAGATTGCAGTAGTTTCTTTATAGGTATGAAGAAAAGAATAGCTTACGTTATCATTTTTAAACAAATTAGTTGCATAGTTAGGGTTATTGGTTTTATAATTAGAAATTAATGTTTTCAGATAGAAAATGTAATATAATTTATTTCAGTTGCAATTTGGCAACTGAAATGTTACTTTTTTTCCTCTTTTGATTCCCATAGTTCAGAATAAAAAATAGGAATTGCTTAATATTTCTGATTGAGGGGCCTTTAAATTTAGAATGATGCTTTTTAAATCTGACTGTAGAGTAGAATCACCCAGGGGGCTTTTTAAAAAATAACCATTCCTAGACCCCACCATCCCCTATTCTGATTTAACTGGTCTGATACGGAGTCAGATAATTCTGATGGCAGCCAGGTTTATGAGTAACAAGCATCTTACTTGAATGCCCTTCTGCCTCTTGGTTGTAGAGTGAAAAACTCCTTTTGCCTTTGGTTGAAGCAAAACTTGAAATAAGAATGAGAATTAAAGGAAAAGGTTTATTATGAAGAGGGCTACCATTTCTGGAGGAGAGAAACTGCAATACAATTTTTTCTGTTTTGTGAATGTCCCAGCTCTAGTATAGTATTCTAATGATTTTTTTTTTTTCTCTGAACGCTCTTCCCATCAGCTAAAATTCATAATCTATTTTGGTATTTCTAAAGGTTGTTAGGTTTCATCCAGCCTTATCCATCTGATAATAAGGATTAAATTTTTATTTTGTCTAATGGTTACAGCCTATATCCTTTGCTGTGTTTATTTACTTATTTACTGATCTTTGAACATTTTTATAACATCTTTCTATCCCCTAAGTGCAGTTTTATAGCTCACATAACTGCATTTGTTTGAGAAGGAAGGAGAAAACCTGAAAGTCCTACCTTCTTCAATCATCAATTGAGGATTGATGATTGAAGAATTTTTCATTACTGAATTTATTTTCATCAGAACCATAGTGTGTTTCATAATTAGGGGTATTTTGTTTTAGCTGCTTTGCTTTGGTTTGAAAAAATATAGTTGGACTGGTTGCTAATCATCTAAGTTTGGGGAACTGATTCTACTAATTAAGTACAGTAGTAGCTCACAGTAGATCATTGGGAATCTGCCCCATTACCACTACTATCTCTAGACTGATGGATTTTAGCAGCAACGTGGGCAGGCTGAGATTAAGATTGAGTGTGATACAGGCAAGACTTGGTTGGTAGAGATATGTTCAGACAGATGGACATCTAGTAGAGCAAGAGTGTGAGCATGAATGACTTAAAATCTTGATTTAGTATGCTAAAGGTAGTAGCAGAATTGGTAGAGAAGACAGAATTAAGATTTGTTTTGTAGGGTAGTTATCAGGGCTAGGTAAACAAAGAGGGTAGACTCTGGAGGTCAAAATCTAATTCTAGCACTAGAAATAGTTTAATGAAATCTTCTGTGACAGAAAGCTTTTAGATTTCAAAGGTTTCATGCCTATTATAGCAAATTTGACGCTTACAGAAACAGGCTGTATGGTTTACTGTCTCGTGAATAGGAATAATTTTTCATTCTCTCCTGCTAAACAACTTGCTTTTTACTCCTATAATATCTTCCTTGTATAAATATAGCATATACATTCTATTGTATACAATCATTTGGAAGCTCAAAATTCCTTTGAAGCCTCTTATTTCACTTAAAACTTAGGTAAATTTTGCATTCTATCCCATGTGGTCATGTTTATTTAATTTTATTTATTTATTTTTAAAACAAACTTTTTTTTAAGATTTTATTTATTCATGAGACACACAGAGAGAGAGAGGCAGAGACACAGGCAAAGGGAGAATCAGGCTCCACGCGGGGAGCCCAACGTGGGATTTGATCTCGGGTCCCCAGGATCAGGCCCTAAACCGCTGAGCCACCCAGGCAGCCCTGGTCATGTTTATTTTAATATAAAAATGTTTTAAATTAGTGGTCAGTGAAAACCCTTTTTCTCAAAAAAAAAAAAAAATCTTTTGGTAAAACTGGTAATCCAGAAGGAAGCACATTTATCCTGTGTCTTTGACTGCCTTCTGGCATAGATATTGCCAGATATTCCCTGGAATATATGTACACCATTTCACTATATACATCCTCTTTTTTTTTTTCATGCACAGTTTAGAAATTTCATTTTAGGTAACTCAAAAGTACACATTTCTTTAATTGCTATTCTTTTTTACTCTCGCAACTGGTAAGTTTCTTCGGGAAGATAAGACGGTTAGACTAAGAATTAAGAATAGAAAGAAAGAAAGAAGGAAAGAAAAGGAAAAAGGAAAGGAAAAAATCTAGCACCGTACATCTCCACAATGTATATCTATCATGTGCTTATTCTGTGACAGGCTCTGTGCTCAGTGTTAGGGATACCGTGATGAAAATGACAGAGTCTTTGGCTTAAGTTCTTTAAAAACTTTTTAGTATAAAAAGGTTATAACGTATCAGTAAATAAGAGATACATAAACATTCATTTTGTACAAATTGATTACATTTATTCCTTGGAAATTATATACATTCTTTTTTATATATGTATATATATACTTTATTTCTATAAGTTAATTATCATTTTATGCAGTCAGAATTTGTTTAAATACAATTGTCTGCCATATAGTTCCTTCTTACATTGAGTGTCTGTATAGTGTCAATGTTTCTGAAATCAGCTGCTTAGACTCAAAGCTACTTAGGCTCTCAGTGGCTAAAATAGAAATGTAAGAGAGAAAATACCTTTTCTTTGGGGGTTGGGCAGAGAGAGGGAAGATCTTAAGCCAGAGCTCCATATCCAGCACGGATCCTGAGGTAGGGCTTGATCTCACCATCCTGACATCATGACCTGAGTTGAAATTAAAGATTTGGGGACGTTTAACCAACCAACTGCACCACCCAGGCACTACCTTTTTAAAAACATCTTTTGGAAATTCCTTTAGTAAGAGTCTACTGGTAGTAAACTCTGTTTTTGTTTGTATGGGATTAATCTTTTACTTCACTCTGTTCTCAAAGATGATTTTCTGAGCATATATTCTAGATTCATGATTATTTCACCACTTTCTATGTATTCTTCAGTCTTCTGGCTTTTATTCTTTCAGTTGAGAAGTCAAGGGGAGTCTATTTAATCTCTTGTTCTTATCTGCATGTTTCCCCTTTTTTAAAAAAAAAATATTTATTCATGAGAAACAGAGAGAGAGAGAGAGAGAGAGAGAGAGAGAGGCAGAGACATAGGCAGAGAGAGAAGCAGTCTCCATGCAGGGAGCCCGATGTGGGACTTGACCCTGGGACTCCAGGATCCGCCCTGGGCTGAAGGCAGGCACTCAATCCCTGAGCCACCCAGGTGTCCCCGCATGTTCTCTTTTTTTAAGGAGGAGTAAAATTTACAGAGTATAATGCATAGATATTAAATGTGCAATTCAGTGAGTTTTTTTTTTTTTTTTAAGATTTTATTTATTTGAGAGAGAGAGGGAGAGCAAGCATACAGACAGCAGTGGGGAGGGGCAGAGGGGGAGAGGGAAACAGACTCCCTCCTGAATAGGGAGCCTGATGTGGGGCTTGATCCTGGGACCCTGATATCACAACTGAAGCCGAAGGCAATCATTCAACTGACTGAGCCACTCAGGTGCCCCAAATTTTGATAAATATATAGACCAGTGTATTACTCTTATCAAGATATAGAACATCAATGTAAAAAGTTATATCACATACATTTCCAGGCAACCTCTACCCTATTCCAGATAGGCAATGAATAATGATTTTTATAACCATAGTTTAGTTTTATCTTCTTGAAGTTCATATAAAAGGAATCATGTAAAAGGGGCCCTATTGTTTATGACTGTTTTTAAAAGATTATTTATTTTAGGGCAGCCCTGGTGGCCCAGCAGTTTAACGCCACCTTCAGCCCAGGATGTGATCCTGGAGACCCAGGATCAAGTCCCAGGTCAGGCTCCCTGCATGGAGCCTGCTTCTCCCTCTGCCTGTGTCTCTGCCTCTCTCTCTGTGTCTGTCATGAATAAATAAATAAAATCTTTAGAAAATAAAATATTATTTATTTTAGAGCATGTGTACGGATAGGGGAGGGACAGAGGGAAAGAATCTTCAAACAGACTCCCCATTGAGCATAGAGCCCAACTTGGGGCTCCATCTCACCTGTGGGAAACCACCTGAGCCAAAACCAAGAGTTGGATGCTTAACTGAGTAAGCCACCCAGGTGCCCCTATTTATGGCTTTTTTCATTTAACATAATATCTGTGAAACTCACCTATATTGTGCTTGTAAGTAGTAGCAGATTCTTTTTTATTGCTGAGTACTATTTCATTGTATGATCATTGTCATGATCTTGGGGTCCTAGGATAGAGCCCTGTGTGGGGTTACTTGCTCAGCAAGGAGTCTGCTTGAGGATTGTGTCTCATTCCCTCTGCCTTTCCCCCTGCTCATGTGTTCACGTGCTCTCTCTTAAATAATTTTTTTAAAAGATTTATTTATTTATTCGTGATAGAGAGAGGCAGAGACACAGGCAGAGGGAGAAGAAGGCTCCACGCCAGAAGCCCAACACGGGTGCGTGGAACTCGATCCCAGAACTCCAGAACCATGCCCCGGGCCAAAGGCAGGCGCCAAACCGCTGAGCCACCCAGGGATCCCGTCTCTTAAATAAATTTAAAAAAAAAATTTTTTTTTAAGTCTTTTGTGCTCTCTTTAAGATATCTTTGCTTTTTTCCAAGGTTGTAAAGATATTTTGTTTTCTTTTAGAAGTTTTATCATTTTTGCATTTGTGTTAATACATACATTCATCAAGTATGTATTAAGTGCCTATTATCAAGTGTCACCAAGTGTTGGAAGTAGAATGCAGTAGTGAAGACAGGTTAAGATGTTTGTGTGTGAGGAGGAGTCAAGATCAGAATTGATTTTATTTTCCAAACATTTATCTATTGTTCCAGCACCAGTCATTGAAAGACTTCTTTCTCCGTTAAATTGCCTTGTTGTCTTTTTAGGAAAATTAATTAGCTGCATATGTGAAGGTCTTTTGGACTCTATTCCATTCCTGTTTGCTTTTAGTCTACAAAAAGAAATTCTGTTCATGTTTGGTATACTATTTATCTGTGTATTTCTTTCCCCTTTTCTTGCTTGGGATTTATTTACTGGGCTGCTTATTTCAGAGATGTGCTGTCTTTAACCAGTTTTGGAAAATTTTTATTACTATCTGTGTAACATTATCTCTCCTTTATTTTCTTTCTTCTCCTTTTGGAACTTAGACTTCATGGATGTTAGACTTTTAAATTCTATTTTATATGTCTATTAACTGATTCTATTTTCCAACTCTGAATTTAGGTCATTTCTTCAATTCTATTTTCCAGTTCATAAAATTTCTCTTTATCTACATCCTTTTTTCCCTTTAGCCTATCCTATCCACTGATTTTTAATTTCAATTGTATTTTTTCATTTCTACATATTCCTTTCAGTTCTCTTAAAAAAAATTTCTTAATCCTTGGTCATACTTTTGGTGCTCTCATTTCTTTCTTTCTTTCTTTCTTTTTTTTTAAAGATTTTATTTATTTATTCATGAGAGACACAGAGAAGGCAGAGACATAGGGAGAGGGAGAAGCAGGCTCCTTGCAGGGAGCCCGATGTGGGACTCGATCCCAGAACCCCAGGATCACGCCCTGAGCCGAAGGTAGATGCTCAACTGCTGAGCCACCCAGGAGTCCCTCTCCTTCCTTCCTTCCTTCCTTCCTTCCTTCCTTCCTTCCTTCCTCCCTCCCTCCCTCCCTCCCTCCCTCCCTCCCTTCCTTCCTTCCTTCCTTCCTTTCTTTCTTTCCTCTCATTTCTTTTTATACTAAATGTTTTATATTTTTCATTGTCCAAATACCTGCAGCCTTTGTGAATGTGATTCAGTTGTATCTGGTTTTTATGGTGGTCCATTTCCTCCTCTTTCTTTAAAAATTCACATTTATTTGTGAGCTCATTGAAACTCATCTCTGTCAGTTATTTCTGGTCTAGATTAGGATATGCTTCTCTGCAGAAGGTGCATTTGCTTCTCCCAAGAATCCATGGACACTATCTACCCAGGATCATTTGACATTGAATTTTCACTTGGCCTCACAAAAATCATTGAATTGTAATGCCAAAGTTGAGTGAAGGCCAGATTGTGGTTAGGAAGACCCCATTCCACCATTACTACCACATTCTACTCAGTTTCAAAGCTAAAAAAGGCAGGAGTATTCATTTCTATGGGGATGAGGTGAGTTTCCTTCCCTCCTCTATCTCCCCAGTTTATCATTCACTGAGACTGTTGCCTATTGGGATCTCAGCTTTCTGGTGTTGATCTTTTCTTTTCCTTTCCTTTCCTTTCCTTTCCTTTCCTTTCCTTTCCTTTCCTTTCCCTTTCCCTTTCCCTTTCCCTTTCCCTTTCCCTTTCCTTTCCCTTTCCTTTCCCTTTCCTTTCCCTTTCCTTTCCCTTTCCTCTGACTTTCCTCTGACTTTCCTCTGACTTTCCTCTTTGATCAGGTCCCAGGCTTTGTCTTATGTCTCACATGTACAGGATATAAAATAAAGGCATGATGAGGATGTGGAACAGCTGCAACTCCCATACATTGCTAGTGGAAGTGTAAATTGGTTTTGGAAAACTTTTGGCACCCAGGTGGCTCAGTGGTTGAGCACCTGCCTTTGGCTCAGGTCGTAACCCCAGGGTCCTGGGATTAAGTCCCACATTGGGCTCCCTACAGGGAGCCTACTTCTTCCTCTGCCTGTGTCTCTGCCTCTCTCTCTGTCTCATGAATAAATAAATGAAATCTTTAAAAAAAACAAACAAACAAACAAATATAGGCCTACCCTGTGACTTAGTAATTCTAATTCCATTGCTACTTTTTTTTAAAGATTTTATTAAGTAATCTCTATATCCAATGTGGAGCTCAAACTCCTAACCCTGAGATCAAGAGTTGCATCCTCTTCCAGCTGAGCCAGACACACACCCCTCCATTGCTGCTTTTATAGCCAAGAGAAATAAATGTGTAAGTGCATCAAAGAACATAGAAGATACTTTTCACAGCATTTTTATTCATATTTGCCCAAACTTGGAAGCTACTTAAATCTGCAACAGGACAGTGAGTAAATTGTGGAATATTCATACAGTAGTATATTGCACAGCAATAAAAAGGACCGGACAGCATGTATGAATTTCATAGACATTAGGTTGAGTGAAAGAACCCAGACATAAAATAGTAGTGATGCGATTCCACTTATATTGATAAATATAAGTGATAGAAGTTAGCGCTCACTTCTGTAAAGAGGATATTGCCTGAGAAGAGAAGGAGGGAACTTTCTGGGATGACGAAAATCTTGACGTGGGTGGTAATTACATGGATGTATTGCCTGTGAAAATTCATTGAGCTTTACATTCAGATTTGGGTGTTTAAACACTTCATTGTGTGTTCTTTGATACCTCCGTTTTAAAAGAACAGAAAAAATATAAGGCCATGAGAAATCAGATCCTCTCAGGATATGGCTTCTTAGAGTTTATAGTCTACTAATACCACATTGCCAAGATACATTTTCAACATTAAAGACAAAAAATACCTTCTTTCTGTTCATTAAAAAAAATTGCTGTCTCTTTTCTGTAGCCAAACTCAAGAGGTTTTCCTACTTGAGGTGCATTAAACTGAACACAGCCCAAAGAAGTATTGAAAACAGAATTTTGGGGACCTGGGTGGCTCAGTTGGTTAAGTGTCTGACTTGATTTTGGCTTAGGTTGTAATCTCAGGGTTGTGGGACCTGTTTAAGGTACTCTCTCCTCTCCCTCTGCTTGCTTGCTCTCTTAAGAAGAAAGGAAAAGAAAGCGAAGAGTTTTTTATTAATTTGTCACAAGGAGACAGGGAAATGGTTCTCAAAGTGCTGTTTCCCCCTTGGGGTTCATGGATGAAACTTTTATTCAGTGTGCTAGGGAATAAGGCCAGGGAGCTTGATATATTAAGGAATTTACACATTTTATTACCTAGGCACTTGGTTTCAGCTGCTCATCTTAGTATGTGAACATGCTAGTGTATACATTGTATGTTCAAAAAATAGTTGTAAAACCTTGCCCATGGGAGATCTTAATTTTATAATGAACTAAAGGTAACTTTAGGGCAACTCAGAGGGCTTCTATGCAGGTCCTCAGCTCCAAACTGGCTCATGGAGGAGGGTATTTGATGGAACACCTAACCATAGCTTCTTGTTCTGCAAAACAGACAAATTCTTTCCTGGCTTTAACATTTCTACCTTATGTGTTAGAAATATTTTTTGACTTGGAAAATCTAGGTGAAGAGTAAAGGAAATTTCCTAGCACTATATTTAACTTTTCTGTAATTCTAAAATTATTTAAAAGTGAAAGTAGGTTTTTTTTTTTTTTTGAGAGGAGGGGGAGCAAAGTAGAGGGAGATATTTTTTTTTATATATAGATTTATTTATTTGAGTAAGAGGGTACAAGGTGAGGGATGAAGGGAGATAGAAGCAGACTCCGCCAAGTGCAGAGCCCGATTCGGGGCTCTGTCTCATGACCCTGAGATCGTGACCAGAGCAGAAATCAAGAGTCTGACACTTAACTGACTGAGCTTCCCTGGCACCCCTTGTTTGTTTGTTTGTTTTATTTTTTATTTAAATTCAGTTTAGGGGCACCTGGGTGGCTCAGTGGTTGAGCGGCTGCCTTTGGCCCAGGGCGTGATCCAGGAGTCCCAGAATTGAGTTCCACTTTGTGCTCCCTGCATGGAGCCTGCTTTTCCCTTTGCCTGTGTCTCTATCTCTCTCTCTGTGTCTCTCATAATAAATAAATAAAATCTTTTAAAAAAAATAGAATTTAGGCTGGAGAACAAATACACAAATGTACTTCTAAGCAGGTCACTATGTAGAGTTGTAGAAATTGCAAGAAGCATTCACTGTATATTAGCTTAGCAAGGCACATATTTTCTGCAAATTGTTTCAATCACAGAGCATTTAAAATAACATTTTGGGTTAAAAAAATAAATTTAGTTAACCTATAATGTATTATTAGTTTCAGGAGTAGAATTTAGTGATTCATCAGTTGCATATAGCATCCAGTGCTGATTACATCAAGTGCCCTGCTTAATGCCCATTACCTGATTACCCAATTCCCCCAGCAACCCTCAGTTTATTCCCTGTAGTTAAGAGTCTCTTATGGTTTGCCTCCCTCTCCATTACTTTATTTTTTCTTCCCTTCCCCTATGTTCATCTATTTTGTTTCTTAAATTTCACATATGAGTGAAAACCATTTGATATTTGTCTTCTCTGACTTGGCTTAGCAGAATACTCTCTAGTTCCATCCACATCATTGCAAATGATCCAAAAAGATTTCATTCTTTTTGATGCCTGAATGATACTCCATTGTGTATACATACCACATCATTATCCATTCATCTGTCAGTGGACATCTGGGCTATTTCCATATTTTGACTATTGTGGACATTTCAGTTATAAACATTGGGATGCATGTGCCCCTTCAAATCTCTGTTTTTGTATCCTTTGGATAAATACCTAGTAGTGTAATTGCTGGGTAGGGTATTTCTAATTGACATACAATGTTACATTAGTTCCAGATATATTACATACTAATTGGACAGTTCTGTACACAGCTTAGCACTCTCCATTAAGTACAGATAAGTTCTGTCATCATACAAAGTTATTCCAAATTATTGTCTATATTCCTGATGATGCTGTACTTTTAATCCTTGTCACTTATTTTATAACTGGAAGTTTGTACCCCTTAATCCCATTCATCTGAAAATAAAAGATTTTTTTAAAAAGCTTTTCAAGTTTTAACTTTAGAAAACTCATTTCTCTTTATAATTCTGAGTTTTAAGTAACTAAGTTAAACTTTTGGAATGTAGTCCATTTATAAATGAGGACTATTTGCACCATGTTTGATTCTTCGTATCAATTCACTGTAACTGCTTTTTTCTTTTCCTGATTTTTCTATTTTTTTAAAGAATTATTTATTTTGGGGATGGAGGGGCAAAAGGAGAGGGAGAGAATCTCCAGCAAACTCCCTCCATATGGAGGAGTCTGACGCAGGGCTTGATCCAAATGATCCTGAGACCATGACCTGAGCTGAAATCAAGAGTCAGGTGCTTAACCGACTGAACCACCCAGGTGCCCCTCTTTTCCCAACTTCTTCCTTTTTTTTTTTTTTTTTTTTTAACATTCGTTCATTTTGGAGAGCGAAAACACAAGAGGAAGGGGCAAAGGGAGAGAAAATCACAAGCAGACTCCTGCTCAATGTGGAGGCAGGTGCATGCAAGGGGGCGCGGGGGGCAGAGAATCTTACAACCACAAGATCATGTGAACGGAAACCAAGAGTCAGGTGCTTAACCAGTTGTGCCACCCTGGTGCCCCCTTTCCCAACTTTTAAAATGTTTTCTGTCTTCTGCCGTTGGCATTTTGCGTTATTTTCCAACTTGTTTGTTTTGGTCTGCATTCCAAAGACAGAATGAATTCTATACTTTTGTGAAATGTATCTTTAAAGGGAATCAAACTAAAAGACAGGATCTTAAGCTCAAGTAAGATATGAAAAGGGCTGTTTGATAAGCATTTAGAGGTTTATTAGATCAGGGATGGCAAATACCTGTCACTTAACATTCTTTCATCCATTAGGTGTACTGCTCACTAATCACAGTACTCTTCTTGAATCCTTCACACTTAGCTATCTACTTAGTTGGTTAGAGTTGACATGAATCACAAAATAGCTATTTGACATTTCTGTTTTGGAGGATCAGTTTTGAGAAACTTCTAGAGTTTGTGTTCTTTTAATTAATGAACGGGTCCATCCATTATATGAAATAACATCATTGTAATTATGGAAGTACAATTACCTAAAGAATACCTTAATCATTCTTTCTTGTCACTTAAAATTTCAGGTGTTTGTGAAGCCAGTTTTAATTTATAGAATATTCTTAAAGTACAATGTATTCTTTAAGTATCCATACATTCATATGTCACATCTTTAACTTTTAAATGGGTAACATTTTTTTATATGTCATTTACTTTTATTCTCGTGTTTTCTTTCCATCTTCAAGGAATGGACCTACCCTATGAGACGAGAGATGCAGGTAAGGTAACCTTTTTGTTTACCTTACCAAGCCAACCCATATTACTAGTACCATTATTAAATAACATTATTTCACAAAGGATTTGAGCCCTGTTGGCTCATGATTTCATGTAGGTTCATCATTGAGTATTTTTTTTTTGAGTATTTTAAATAATCAGCATGTTTAAGGTTAATCATGGATCTTAAAAAGATGGGAAATGAATTGTTTCCTTTTTTCCTTAGATTAGAATCATGGACATAGTAATAAATGTATGTGCAAAATGAGTCACTTTGTTTTTTCTTATCTGAAAAATTTGATACAGTATTTTTATTCCTTTTGAAAACAGTTTGCTTTCTCTGTTTAACTAGTTTAGAAAAGTCCAAAAGAATTGACTATAAGGCAAATCACTCCTGAGTAATTGTTCCTCTTTGTGTCTGATTTCCAGTCAACTTCCATAATGAAGTTTCCAGAAGACTGAGTTGAATACTCCCAATATGGAATGATAAAGTGATAGTTAACCATTGTAGCAGATTGTTTTTCTTTGTATTTCTTACCATTTACACTCTAGTAGCCCCAGAATCAAGCAGTGTCTCCTGTTCCTGGGAATACCTTGACTTATGAAAATGTTTCATTTTTTTAGTGAAAACTCTCTTTTTAAAAGTAGCTTAGTATCTGTGAGGCATTTTATTTGGTGCTTTGGGGAATACACAGATGAGTAAAGTGTAATTTCTGCCACAAGAAGCTGGTTAGGAGAAATCAGACCTGTACTCAAATAATTACAGTTTTTCATAGAACTGAACTACAAAATTATACTGTATTAGTATCTAGGATGTGATATAGTCCAACTGAAATCTTATGTTGAACTCACATAGAATAAATTTTAATCTAGCATTTGGAAAGTAAACAATTTAAAATTGTTGAAACTCTGTCAGTAGGCAGACATTTGGTCTTGGTCTTTTTTAAACTTTGCAATACTTTTATTAACTAAAGATAACAACAGTTCTAACCTTGTGTCTTGAGCTACTTTTGATTTGGCTAAATAAGGTTTTGTGTAATTCCAAAGGGGTGATTTTCTTTATGCCTATTTTATTTCTAGACTGTATGAGAGAGAATATAAATAAAATTAGAGATGTTTTATTAATAAGTCTAAAAGACAATCATATAGGAGCACCTCTTTGGCTCAGATAAGTGTTGGATTCTTGGTTTTGGCTCAGGTCATGATCTCATTATCATGAGATTGAGCCTTGCCTTGGTCTCTGTGCTGGGCATGGAGCCTGCTTAAAATTCTCTTTCTCCTTTTCCTCACACCCTCGGTCTTTTTTTTTTTTTTTTAATATTTTATTTATTTATTCATGAGAGACACAGAGAAAGAGAGAGGCAGAGACACAGGCAGAGGGAGAAGCAGGCTCCATGCAGGGAGCCTGACACGGGACTCGATCCTGGGACTCCAGGATCAGGCCCTGGGCCAAAGGCGGCACTAAACCGCTGAGCCACCAGGGCCGCCCACACCCTCGGTCTTTAAAAAAAAAAAAAAAAAGGGATAGTCTTATAATATGCTTATTTTACCCAAACTGCTTTTAAAAAGGCACTGTGGAAAAAAATAAAAATAAAAATAAAGGCACTGTGGAAGTTCACATTATCTGACTTTTCAAAACCAGATTTAAACTTTAAATGTTTCACTTGATATATAAAGCACATCTGCATTTCTTTTCCCGATTATTGGCTCAGTGTGGCTAGGAAATGTTCCTTAAATAACAAGCTGTTTTGCTAAAAAAAAATTATTATAACAACTATGGAAATACTCCACAAATCCACTCATATGGTATATAGTTTGTATAGATTTAAATTTTTTTAATGGTCAATATCTCTATTTTATTTTTCCTAGGAAATTTTACCTGGACTGTTTCTAGGACCATATTCTTCTGCTATGAAAAGCAAGGTATGAACTTTAGGTTAGGTTCATCAAAAGACTATTAACTAGCTTTTTTGAAATAAATTTTTTAGTAGTAGGCATTTTATTTGAGGTAAGATCCACAAATATTGCATGTCACCCTGGAGTACCGACCTCTTTAAATTTTACTGGACCAGTCATTGTCAGGTGTATTATTTTTCTTGTGAAATCCATGTATTTGAAAGATTTACTAAATAATTGACTTTTTATCCTCTAAAATATTAGATATCTATCATTGCTAATCGTATATTCTGAACGATGAAATAGAATTAAATCCTAAAACAAGTATATTTGACATTTTAGTTAATCTTTCCTTATCAAGTGTAAATGTGTGTGTGTGTTTGGGGGGTGTGTACATGTGTATGCACATGTATCTTAATTGATAAAATCTTCTGTTTTTGCAAACTTCAGAGACCTATGCTCCAGGTCGTAAAGTATTATATATATCTGTCTCCTGTATACTCAAACTGAAATGGATTTCATTCATTACACAGTTAACAGGGTAGATCTCATTTTACTATATGCAGCAATGTTGTTGTTACTTCCTAGAAGATTCAGTCCTATGAATTATGACAATGCTACTAATTCATTTTGAATTATAATGTGAAATACTGTATTGTGTGCTTTCCCCAATACTCTATTTAGAAGTCAGTATTTTGTATGATGTCTATCTACAGTAGGTTTTTTAAAAAATCAAAACAAAAACAAAACTAGAATTTTTAACTTTAATGATTTAATTTAATGTATTTATGAATTTTAGATGAATAGGGAGTTTTTCTTTTAAAGACTTTATTGATTTATTCATAGACACAGAGAGAGAGAGGCAGAGACACAGGCAGAGGGAGAAGCAGGCTCCATGCAGGGAGCCTGATGTGGGACTCGATCCCGGGTCTCCAGGACTACACCCCAGGCTGCAGGCAACGCCAAACTGCTGCGCCACCGGGGCTTCCCAATAGGGGAAGTTTTTTAAATGGTTAAATAGTTTTTTAAATTTAAAGTCATTTCTTTGAAACTGGAAGGCTCTGTCACTGTTGGCATATGTAAGAGTAAACCTAGTTTTGATGGCCTATAGCTAGGTTGGAAAGGGTAGGGTGTTGGTAAAAAAAAAAAAAAAGTACTAAGGAAAAGATAGATAACTTACAGACTTAACTGTGAGTTACTTAAGATAAACAAAAGCCAAATAATGTAGTATTCACAAAATACTGGCCTTCAAGATAGTTTTAGTTTGTATACCTACAGCATTTTATAAATATACTTATTATAGTATTTGTCACATTAAATTATAAGTGTTTACAGATCGCCTCAAAACCTCTTCCCCCTCAGTTTCACCATGCTCTAATTATTAGACTGAGGAAAAGTTTCTATGGCAAAATTTGATTATTTCCCATTCTGAATCACCATACTACAGTTTATATCCCTTTTTTATACCATCATCCAAAAAATACGTAACAACAAATGATAATAGAGACCAAGAAACCTAAACTCCTTTTCTAATACTCATTTAGTTAAGCCTACCTTTTATTGCATTCAGATACATTTGAACTGTTTCTTCGTGTATAATTTTTCTGTGATTTGTAGGTATGAGATAAGGTTATAATTTGCTTTATATAAATGAAAACCCGTTGAAAAGTAGAAAATATTCTGTATGCTATTACATTTGAGTTGCATTTTGTAAAGGTTTGTTTTTACTAGTAATAGTCTCATATACATGCCTTCAGTGCTTGTTAAACCAGGTTTTTATCCAGAGTTATGTGTATTTTCCATGGTTTCTTGCACTAATAACGTAGATATGGAAACTTCTTTATATATTACAGATCTATATAAACAAAAGAATAGATGTTGAGGGGCACCAGGGCGGCTCAGTGGTTGTGATTCTGGGGTCCTGAGATCGAGTCCTGCATCAGGCTCCCCACAGGAAGCCTGTCTGTCTCTCTCTATGTCTCTCATGAATGAATTAATAAAATCTTTAAAAAAAAAAAAAAGATGTTGAATACATTTTGGAGGTTTAATAAATGTGAATATGGAACATAGATTAAATCTTAATCCTACCGAATGCTTACCTCCTTTCTTCTAACTCAGGAAATACAGACATAGGAAAATTTGCTGCAAAAATTAACATTTAAAACTTTTGAAACCCTCATTTTCTTAGCTCAGGATGCTATAATAAAATACAATAGACCAGTGGCTTCAACAACAGGCATTTATTTCTCACAATTGTAGAGGCTAGGATATCTGAGATCAGGGTGCCAGCATACTTAGGTTTTTGTGAGGGTCCTCTTGCTGGCGTGGAGATGGCTGCATTCTTGCTTTATCTTTCCATGGCAGAAAGATTCAAGCTCTCGGGTCTCTTCTCTTACCAGAGCACTAATTCCATGATGGGGCTTCACCATAATGACCTCATCTAAATCTAATTACCTCCCAAAGGCCCATCTAATACTATCATCACCTTGGGGGTTAGGGCTTCAATGTACAAATTTTGACAGAGACAAAAATACTCTGTCCATAACAAATATGAATTATTCTTTGATTTCTAACATAGGTTATTGGTATTATTGTTCTGGATTTAATGCAGAAAGTAGGAATTAAATATATAGGAATATAAGCTGAAATTATAGAAAACTCAAGATTCTGAATAATGATTCCTCCTGCCAGGATGATTTTGTTCATTTATTGAACAGATATTATTAAATAGTTAATATGTTCAAGGTACTCTTACACATACTTAATATGAATCAGTGAACAAAATCCTTGTTCTTAGGAATTTACATTCTAACTACTAAAATATGTCATGATATATAGTATATATGACATATATAACATATACATTATCTAACATGTTACCGTATTCACTGAAACCTGTGATCACTTGCAAATAAAAACTTGATATATCGAGGATTGTCATATTAAATTGTTTTAAATGTAGAGCCAAAAATGTCCCACAGAATATAGTATCATTTGGAGTTACCAGTTTTAACTTTAGAAGAATTTTTAAACTGTTAGTAGTCTGTGAACTGTATAAATTAATTCTGGCTTGTAATAGAAAAAGTTTACTGGGAGAAGCAAGGTATAGTCTAGAGATCTGGGCTCTGGTGCTGATATTAACTATGTCGGTGATGTTCAGTAACTGTTTATGTGTTTGTAGTCCCTTCTATAGAATAAAGAATGGTAGTCGATATACATGACAACTATTTCCTGAACACCTGCCATACATCCCAGGCATTGTGCCAAACATCTGATATATAATTCATCCATCCGACCACTCAACGAAAAGGTTAATATTTTCCCCCATTTTCACATGGGAAGACTGAGCCACAGAGTGCTCAGGTCATTAGCAGAGCTGGAATATAGAGCTTGGGCTCTCAAGACTCCAAAGCCCATGGCTTTAACCACTGTGTAGTAGTAGTGTTTACCAAATAAATTGTCTTTAAGGTCTCAACAAGCTCTAAAATCATGTAAAATAGGGACATCTGGGTGGTTCAGTGGTTAAGCACCTTCCTTCAGCCCAGGGTGTGATCCTGCACTTCCGGGATCCAGTCCCACATTAGGCTCCCTGCATAGAACCTGCTTCCCTCTCTGCCCATGTCTCTGCCTCTCTCTGTCTCTCATGAATAAATAAAAGTCTTTTAAATAAATAAAATTAAAAATTAAAAAATAAAATTGTGTAAAATAATCCTATTGAGGATACGTGATATATATTAATCTTGAATCATTGAAATATCTTGCTGATCATTTAAGATATATTATTATAAAATTAGCTTTAATCCCCCATACTGGGATCCCTGGGTGGCGCAGCGGTTTAGTGCCTGCCTTTGGCCCGGGGCGCGATCCTGGAGACCCGGGATTGAATCCCACGTCGGGCTCCCGGTGCATGGAGCCTGCTTCTCCCTCTGCCTATGTCTCTGCCTCTCTCTCTCTCTCTCTGTGACTATCATAAATAAAAAAAAAAAAAAAAAAAAAAAAAAAAATCCCCTGTACTTAGTTAAGGTTCATATGTGGCTGTATTAATTCTAATGTTCAGTTGTGCATATTTTCAAACATCTATGGTAAAATAAGATGATGTTTTGTATTTTAAACTATTTCTCTCCCTGTCCCTCTTTTTTTATAGCTACCTATACTACAGAAATATGGAATAACCCATATAATATGCATAAGACAAAATATTGAAGCAAACTTTGTTAAACCAAACTTTCAACAATTATTTAGGTAAGAATTATTGCTGTGATTTATTAATAAAATGTATGGGCAGCAAACATGTAATGTAGTTTTTATTTCAAGTTGATTTTATTATGGCAAACTTCTCTGTCTTATAAGGATGGTCATGTATCATTTAAAAAATAAGTTTCCTGGGCAGACCTGGTGGCTCAGCAGTTTGGCACCACCTTCAGCCCAGGGTGCATGATCCTGGAGACCCGAGGTTGGGTCCCACGTCAGGCTCCCTGCATAGAGCCTGCTTCTCCCTCGGCCTGTGTCTTTGCCTCTCTCTCTGTGTCTCTCATGAATAAATAAATAAAATCTTTAAAAAAAAAAGTTTCCTTTAAAATTTTAAGCAAGTAATACATATATATAATGCAGAATTTTAAAGATTAAAAAGCATGTATAATATACTGAAAAATTTCCCTATTTCTGTCCCTTATATACTCAGTTCCTCTCTCTAGAGGGATCCACTCTTATTTTTGAGTGGCACCCAGGGTTATATTATATATATACAAGCATATTTCTGTAGATAAACTTTTATTTTTTTACCCTTGCTTTAAAAAGTTTTTAAAATATATTTTAGAGATCACTTCATATCATTACTTAGCTGTATTGTTTTTTTAAACTTGCATGGGGGATGCCTGAATGGCTTAGCAGTTGAGCATCTGCCTTCGGCTCAGGCTATGATCCTGGGACCCGGGGTCAAGTCCCACATCAGGCTCCCTTAGGGGAGCCTGCTTCTCCCTCTGCCTGTGTCTCTCATGAATAAATAAATAAAATCTTAAAAAAAAATTAACTTGCATTATAATCCATTATATAGCTATACTAAAATTTATTCAACCTGTCTTCTGTTGGGCATTTAGATTGTTTCCAGTCTTTGCTAATATATTGGGTATTCATCTACATGTCATTTAATTCATGTGTGAATATATCAGTTGGATAAATTTGTAGAAGTGGAATTGCTGGAACAAAGAATATGAGCATTTAAAATTTTAATGGATGTTGTAGATTGCCCTCCAGTGAGTTCTGTCAATTTACATTCCCACTCTAAAGTAGATGAGAGAGACTTTCCTTGGTATCTCTCCAAGCAGAATTATTAAGCATTTTTAATTTTTCCCAATTTTCTAGGGTAAAAGTGATGTCTCATGTAGTTCTGATTTGCGTTTCTCATTATAATGAGTGTGGTTGAGCATTTAATGGTTTTTAATGCTATTTTAATTCTATTTTAAAAATAAAGCATATGTATTACACATGATACAAAAAAAAAAAGAAAAGGTGGAAAAAAGGTGTATAAATAAAGTAAGTCTCTTCCCTCCTCTAAACCCAGCCATCTGGCTTCCCTCCTGGGAGGTAGCTACTGTTAACCCTTAAAATATCATCATAGAGATATTCTGTGTGTATATAAAAGCATGTATGTTAAAAATATTTTAAAGTACTGCTTTATTAAAATTTGTAAAACTGAAAGCAACCTGAGTGTTCATCAGTATAACATACTCTAAAATATATTGTGTAAATGTATAATAGAATACTGTAACCCTGAAAAAGAAGGACATATTTCTATGTATGTTGATTTGGAATAATCACTAAGATTTATTCAATTAAAAAACAAGGTGTACAACCCAGTGTATACTCTGTGTTTAAAAATATATACAATATGTTAAGCATATATTCTTGTATATGTGTAGAAAATTTCTAGTCTAAAAGACCAAAAATCTGGTGATTGCTTCTGAGAAGGAAAATTCAGGGTCTGGGATGCTAGAGGGGCATATTTTTTACTGCAAATATTTTTATACTGCTAGAATTTTTTACCATGTGTATACATTTTTCAGTTAATAGAAACTTACTTTAAAAAAGGAATATCTAGGGCAGCCCTGGTGGCTCAGCAGTTTAGCGCCACCTTCAGCCCAGGGCCTGATCCCTGGAGTCCCAAGTCGGGCTCCCTGCATGGGGCCTGCTGTGCCTCTTTCTCTCTGTGTGTCTCTCATGAATAAATAAATAAAATCTTTAAAAAAAAAAAAAAAAAGGAATATCCAGGGGCACGTGGGTTAAGTATCTGCCTTCAGCTCAGGTCATAATCCTGGAGTCCCAGGATAGAGCCCCATATTGGGCTCTCTGCTCAGCAGTCTGCTTCTCCCTCTGCCCCCCTCCTCCACTTGTGTACTGTCTCTTGCTCGCTCACTCTTAAATAAAATATTTAAAACAAACAAGGAATGTCTGCATTCTAAAATTAGATTTAATTTTTTTCTAATTATAAAAGACCTCCATATTCTTTATAGATATTTTAGAAAATACAGATTGATGCCAAGAAAAATATAAAATCATCCCTAATTCCACAACCGAGAGGAAACACTTTAGTTAACATTTTGGCATATTCCTTTTAAATCTTAACCCTATTATACATGTGTATTATATCTACACTCATATAGACTGAACATATATTAAAAATAATGCCATATTTTAAATGGCTATACTAGACATTTCTAATTTATATGGTTTTTGTTTTTAGTATCAAAATGTCCTAGGTACAGCTTTTTTTTTTTTTTTTTCCTTTTTAAAAATCTATTTATTCATGAGAGACAGAGAGGCAGAGACATAGGCAGAGGGAGAAGCAGGCTCCTCACAGGGAGCCTGAAGCAGGACTCAATCCTGGATCCCAGGATCACGCCTTAAGCTGAAGGCAGATGCTTAACTGCTTAGCCACCCAGGCATCCCACAGCTTTTTTATCCTAGTGGAAAAACCCTTTGTCCTTAGGTTCAGAATATTGAATTATAGACTGGTAATTCTGCTAATAGTTTTGTTTTTGTTTTTTAAAGATATTATTTTATCTTTTATAAATATTTTATTTATTCATGAGAGACATAGAAGGCAGAGACTTAGGCAGAGGGAGAAGCAGGCTCCACGCAAAGAGCCCGAAAAGATTTTTATTTATTTATTTATTTATTTATTTATTTATTTATTTATTTATTTATTTATTTATTTATTTATTTTAAGATTTTATTTTTAAGTAATTTGTACACCCAACGTCGAGTTCAAACTCACAACCCTGAGATCAAGATCTGAGCTGAGGGATGCCTGGGTGGCTCAGTGGTTGAGTGTCTGCCTTTGGCTCAGGTTGTGATCCTGGGGTCCAGGGATTGAGTCCCTTATCGGGCTTCCTGCAGGGAGCCTGCTTCTCCCTCTGCCTATGTCTCTGCCTCTCTCTGTGTGTCTCATGAATAAATAAAAATAAAATTTTTAAAAAAGGGACACCTGGTGGCTCAGTGGTTGGGCGTCTGCCTTTGGCCCAGGGCGTGATCCCGGGATGCTGGATCGAGCCCCACATTGGGCTCCTTGTGGGGAGCCTGCTTCTTATCTGCCTGTGTTTCTGCCTCTCTCTTTCTCTGTCTCATAAATAAATAAATAAAATCTTAAAAAAAAAAAAGATCTGAGCTGAGATTAAGAGTTGGATGCTTGACTGACTAAGCCACCCAGGCTTTCCAACTGCTAACAGTTTTTAATATTCAACATGACATGTAGTAGAATATTTTAAGATTGACTCTGAATTAACTTTTTTTTCCCTGTAATTTAGCCTACATAATCAGTTTAGGAAACAGTCATTGTCAGAATCCTTTTGGGTTTTACATTGGATTGTCCTTGGATACGGAGTTTCAGCTTCTCTGTGATAAGCTCTGAATTTATTGAAATTGTGACAACCTAAATGATTGCTTTAGTACGTAAATGATCACTAAAGAACTGTAATTTTTAAGGCAATATTGACTTTAAGAATTAATTTTGAAACTTAGTTAAATATTATAGTTGTATTACTAAACTGGTGGTCTGGATAAGTTAGAGAGGGAAGTTTTTCACAAAATAAAATAAGCCTAGCATATTAATGATGACTTCTTATTGGTGTTTTCCAAAAAACTACAAAATTGTAGGACAAGTGGTTTTTTTAGTGGGTTTTGCTCTACTGAAGGTTAGTTCAAGCAATGGATGTTTGACTCATGGCTCCCTTAGACTTCTATTTTGCTTACCTTCTTCTCTTTCAGAGAAAGGGGTTGTGCTTCTTCAGAATTGTCCTCAGTGGCATTGTGAGGAGGGTCACAGGGCTACTCAAAGAAGAATCTTCTAGTCTATGGGGAAGTTAGTAGAAATAGAGTAACAATAAAGAATACAAACAGTTTTTGTCTTTTTATTCCAGGTCCACTCTCATCTAGTGGAAAGTTTTCTTCCTGTCATTTTTCAATTTTAAACAGATAGATTTTTTTTAATGTAAAAATATCAGAAATGTTAACTTATTTAAGGCTTTAAATGCTATGCGTTTAAGCAGTATACAAACTATGACCAAGGTCTTGGGAATATGATGCTTTGAAAGTTGTTTCGCATTATTTTCATGGTTGTCAACAAATTTTGAAGTTTTTTGTGTGTAGAGTTTTGTCTGAAAGTGTGCTTATCACAGAATATTCTATTTCAGATATTTAGTCTTGGACATTGCAGATAATCCAGTTGAAAATATAATACGTTATTTTCCCATGGTAAGTATCAAATATTTTATTATCACTTACAATTTATGATTTGTCTCAATTATGGTTCTAAAAATTTGTAATAGGGATCCCTGGGTGGCGCAGCGGTTTGGCGCCTGCCTTTGGCCCAGGGCGCGATCCTGGAGACCCTGGATCGAGTCCCACATCGGGCTCCTGGTGCATGGAGCCTGCTTCTCCCTCTGCCTGTGTCTCTGCCTCTCTCTCTCTCACTGTGTGCCTATCATAAAAAAATAAAATAAATAAAATAAAATATAAAAATAAAAATTTGTAATAGTTGCATTTGTAGCCTTTTGGAAATTCTTGAATTAAGGCAATATTAATATGAGTCATCAGTAAATTTTTTCAATATATTTTGTTTTACTCTATTTTATGCTTATGCTAATCCACTTTTTCTTAAAACACACTGTCTTGCCTTCAGACTAAAGAATTTATTGATGGAAGCTTACAAACTGGAGGTAAGTAATATTTTCTTAGTGTTCATTTTTGGATTATGTGTCATAGTTAATTTTTTAGTTAACATTTGTCTTAAGTGCAGTATATGGAGGTTGCAATTGTATGTAATAGACTATTCCCAAATTTGTATTTTCCCAACTCCTTGTTTCATTTGGCTAGGCTTTCTTAAATATCCCTATAAGTATTTTCGAATTTTTGAGTCAGCTTTGAATCCCTTGAATTTCAAAGTTAAATTGTAAAGTTCGAAAGTTAAATAAATATCGAAGTGATTTGTATAAAATATAAAATGTTTAAGAAAAATTTATCTTACTATCTTATTTATCTTATTAGTATTATTTTAGTTGCTGAGTTAGATGTTTTTTTGTGAGAATAACTATTTCTTATTTTTCAGGAAAAGTTCTTGTCCATGGAAATGCAGGGATCTCCAGGAGGTATGAAGTTAAAGATTATTTTTCTTTCTCTAGCATTTAATTAATGAGCTCTGTTTTCTATTTTTTTTCTAAAATTTTTTCCCCCTCTTCAGTGCTGCCTTTGTTATTGCGTACATTATGGAAACATTTGGAATGAAGTACAGGTAAGAAAGTACTCTGAAACATAGCCATGTTTTTTTTTTTGTTTTTTTTGTTTGTTTTTTTTTTTTTTTATAGCCATGTTTAAATTCTCATTAAATGAAGCTTAATTGAAAGTTTGGGAATTTGCGATTGATATCCTGATTTTTTTAATCTATTTATGTTGATTAGTCAGGCTCTTGTATCCCACGATTAATTAGCCTCTTAACCTTTGTAGCTTGTCCACCTATGTATATATCTACTTAGGCTAACATTTTGTGGTTTTGGGGAGTTAGTGCTAACTGTTGTTAAGAAGCCAAGGTAGTTATATTTGAAAATAATTATGGAAAACTATTTGCTGCTAGAAAATTGTGTAGTCCTAGTTTAAAAACTTAGATGCAGATATTATTTCTTCCCTTGCTTAAAAGGCTAATTTATTATGTTTTCCTTTAACGGCAATTGGATAAAAAATTACCTAGAAATTGTTTAAGGTTCTTTCACAATTCAGTGTAGTCTTTCTTAACCAACCAAAATCAGCTTTTCCAAGCGTATTGCCTAGATAAAAAAGAGAGCCCTGAAATAAATGCCTGACCATTGTACATTGTTTCCTTTTTTAAGTGTGTCTTGTACAAGTTAGAAATCTTGTAATCATTGGCAATTCCTTGTCTTTCACTCCCCATCTCCCAAATTTATCATTACTAATCCTCTTTTGCATCCTAAAATATACCTTGAATCTGTCTCTTATCTTTCTCTTTATCATCATTTAATCCCCTAATCGAAGCTCCAGTCACATCTCTCTTGGGCTTTATCAATGGTAGTCTTCTTAGTGGTTTCATGTATTCTCTCCTTCTCCAGTGTTTTTTCCCCCCACGCTACAGTCAGAATGATCTTTTCAAAAGATAAATCTGATCAAATAATCACCTTATCCCAAAAAGCTTTCAGAGATTTCTGTTCCTTAATAATTCTTATCATGGCCAGTGAAACTTTGCATGATGTGCCTGTATCAACCTTTACATCATTATACCATTTTCCTTGTTCCTCTTATTTGAGCTGTATTCAGCATTGGATCAATATTCCTGGCACACAGTATACACTCAAATGTTTGTTTAGTTTGTTTGGTATCCTTTAAGTTTAGATTTTGATAGAGGGTTGGCTTAAAAGTATCAGTTAATATTATTTGAATACAAATGCTTTATTTAATTGAAAAAGATTAGTGCTCGGTAGACTATGTTTATATATTCTCTATTATTTGGTGTCTTGATAGTAATAGTGAAAATAGCTTCCATATATCAAGTCTTTGCTATGTGCTAGGTATTATTCTAAGCTCTTTTATCTCATTTAAGTTTTACAACAAAACAAGGAAGTAGATATACTTTTCCTTGTCTAACAGTGATAATATTTTGAGCACATACTATGTAATAGATGCCATATAAGGTGCTGTAAACCTATTATCATGCATCTCACAATAGCCCTCCAAGGTAGGAATTTTTATAATCCTCAATTTACAAATAAGAAAAAGCTTAGAAAGTTCAGCAGTTTCCCTTAGAACACAAGCTGGTAAACAAAGGGATGGTGATATTTCATCTCCCCATGCTGTTGATTTTTCTACTACAACTCACTACCTCTCTGTAGTATAAGCTTTATGATTATGATTTCCTGCTTAGGTAAATTTTCGGGTAAGTTCCTATTTTAGGTAAATTATGAAAATTGAGATTAATTCATGAAATAATACCATCACCTTAGTTTTCTTTTTTTGTTTTCAGAGATGCATTTGCTTATGTTCAAGAAAGAAGATTTTGTATTAATCCTAATGCTGGATTTGTCCATCAACTTCAGGTAACTTCTCTCTTTCTCCTCTTTAAAATAATCGGAAAGTAGTGTAATTAAAATCTTACGTCCATGTAATTTAAGTGTAGAATTTATTTTTAAAATTTTATTTATTTTTTTAAAGATTTTATTTATTTGAGAAGAGAGAGATAGTTAGAGCATGAGTAGGGGATGGGGAGAGGGAGAAGCAGGCTCTCTGCTGAGCCCACTCGAGGCTGGATCCCAGAACCCTGAGATAATGACCTGAGCCGAAGGCAGACACTTAACTGACTGAGCCACTCAGGCGTCCCTAGAGTTTACTTTAAATATTAAAAAATTACCATAGTCAGGGGCTCCTGGGTGGTTCATCCGGTTGAGTATCTGACTCTTGGTTTCAGCTCAGGTCGTCATCTCAGGGTCGTGAGATCAAGTCCCATGTCAGGCTCCATGCTCAGTGTAGAGTCTGCTTGAGATTCTCTCTCCCTCTCCCTCTGTTCCTCCCAATCATGCTCTCTTTCTCTCTCTCTCTCTCTCTCTCTCTCTCAAATAAAGAAATCATCTTTAAAAAAAATGACCATAGTCAAATTTTATTTATTTTTCCTTTTAAGTAATCTCTATACCCAGTATAGAGCTCAGATTCATGACCCTGAGATCAAGAGTCTCATACTTCTCCATCTGAGCCAGTCAGGCAACCCCTAATTTGATTTTTTATTCAAGTTCACATTTCCAGGTATTTTCTTTCTTTTTTAAAGTATTTTCTTAAAAGCTGCCATTACTGTGACAAAAGGGTTAAAGGCATATCGTTAAATGTAAGAGAAAATAATTGATGTTAGAAATTTTTCAGTTTTTTCTTTTTTGATTACACAGATAAGAATATTGACTCTAAGTATACTATATGTAGCAGCATTTATAATCTATTTTATATGTGTTTCCTTTTCCATGTTTCAAATTTTATTGGTGCCTAGAAGATGCACTAAAAAGACAGTAAGATATACCTGTGAAGTATCTGTTTAAACTAAGTTTATTTAATTTTTTCCAAGAACGGAAATCAGATTGAAGAATGTCCCCTGGCTGATTCTATTCAGTTATGCAGGAATAAATCTCACATTGAGAGACATCAAGAGCATTACAAAATGGACTGTCTTAGGGGTACCTGGGTGGCTCATTTGGTTAAGTATCTACCTTTGGCTCAGGTCATGATCTTGGGGTCCTGGGATCAAGCCCCACATTGGGCTCCCTGATCAGTGGGGAGTCCACTTCTCCCTCTCCCTCTTCCCTACTTGTGCTCACTTTCTCAAATAAATAAAACCCTTAAAAAAAATTAATGAAATGGATTGTCTCAGTTACCAAACTACAGGGTTTTTTGTTTTGTTTTGTCTTTAGTTTTTATTAGTTTTTACTTCATTTAAAACAGAAAGTGATATGTCTGACTTTAGCATGTTTATGTAAAATGTTTTTGTTCCTTTTTAATTGTATTATGTAAAACTAGAATTTATAAGTTTCTTTGCCTTTTAACCCTGTTGTTTAAAAACATTGTCTTTTAAAATTGATTTTTGTATTTGAAAAAGTAACATATACACATTTAAAAAATACAGTATATATACAAGTCTAATTGCATAATTTAATTGCATGTGTATATATGCATACATATATATGCATCACAACTTCATATATTGATTCCTCATACATAAACCTTTTACTTTATTTTTTTAAAGATTTTATTTTTTTATTCATGAGAGACACACAGAGAGAGAGAGAGGCAGAGACACAGGCAGAGGGAGAGAAGCAGGCTCCATGCAGGGAGCCTGATGTGGGTCATGCCTTGGGCCGAAGGCAGGCGCTTAAACCACTGAGCCACCCAGGGATCCCACATAAACCTTTTAGATAGTCTCTAGCCTTTAATGATTTAACAATATTGGGGAAAATAAACCAGTAGGTATATTTTGTTTACATGTGCAAATACACCTGTAAGATAAATATGTAAAGTGGAATTAATTGCAAGGTAAGGGGTATTTGAAATTGATGTTACCAAATAGTCTTTCAAAAGGCTGAAATAGTGTAAGACCCCCAGGAAACAGTATCTCTTTCCTAGTAGTTCCCATTCAGTACCAATAGCCAAAAGTATTTTAACAGATTTTCTGATCATTGTCATCATGGTGGTGAAAGTGGTGATTCCTTTGGTTTGTTCATTCTTCTATCAGATTTTTATGTTTTTCTCATTGGTTTATAAGAGCTCTTTCTATATTAAGGAATGTCTTTAGCCAACTGGTTTGAAATGCCATTTTTATTATATACCAAACTCTGATCTATACTTGGGTCTGTTTCTGGACTTTGAATTCTGTTCCATTGCTCTGCTTAATGCTGCAACTGTATCAAACCATTTTAAGTACTGTGATATTATATAATTAACTTATGGCATAGCTCAAGATTCCCTCATTAATGTTCTTTCTAGAATTTTCCTGGCAAGTTCTTAGCATTTACTTTTTTGTGTGAACTTTTCTGGAAAGAGCCCTATATTTTTTATTTTTTTTTATTTTTTTATTTTTTTAATTTTTATTTATTTATGATAGTCACAGAGAGAGAGAGACAGAGAGGCAGAGACACAGGCAGAGGGAGAAGCAGGCTCCATGCACCGGGAGCCTGATGTGGGATTCGATCCCGGGTCTCCAGGATCGCGCCCTGGGCCAAAGGCAGGCGCCAAACCGCTGCGCCACCCAGGGATCCAGAGCCCTATATTTTTTATTTTATTTTATTTTATTTTTTTTTTTCCCCTATATTTTTTAAATTGCTACTATATTCACAGTTCAAAAAGAATTGACACCTTTACATCTTTAGTCTTCCTCTCCAAGATTCCATTTATTCAAATCAGTTTCTGTGTCCTTTTGTGTTTTAAAGTTTTCTTTGTGTAGAACATATTTATTTCTTATGAAATTTATAGTATCCTGTATTCAGCACATACTCAGCTCTGTAGGCAGAATCTTATTATGAGAAGTTATTCCTCTACTTAAAAGACAAAGGCCTTATTTACAGTGGTTTGTAAATCCCTACGTTATGTAGTCCCTTACCTCTCTATTCTCAGGTCACACTGACCTTCTTGTAATTACTTGAAAATACTATGCATGTTCTCATCTCAAGGCACTTGCCTGTATCTCTTCACATCTAGAATGTGTTTCTCCAAATATCTGCATGACTTGTTTCCTTAATTTTCTTTTGACTGTATTGCTGCAATAGCTTTCTAACAGGTATACCCACCTCTACCCTTACCCCCCAATCCCTACAAGTCAAAAGAAAATACTAGTTTGGACCAAAATGGTAGGGGAAGAGGTCAGAAGAGGGCACATTTTGGATTTGACTGTATAGCTGACAGGATTTGCTGATGGATTGGATATGAAGAGAGGAGATTAGAATGAATCTAGTCCTCTATGGAAGATGTGGAAGAAACTGCATGAGAAGGTTTACAGGGAGTAAAATCAAGGTCAGTTTTGGTCAGATTAAAGGGCTGTTAGACAGTAGGCAGTTTTATAAGTTCACAGTTTATGGGGAAGAACCATATATTTAAGGAATATAAGTATGTAGATGCTACTGAAAGCCCTGAAACTGGGTGAGATCACTAGGGGAGTGTGGATAGAGAAAAATTTCCAAAACAGATCTAACGCACTCCAACATATAGAGGGTGGGGAGATGAGGAATTAATAGAAGAGATGAAAAATAATGGCCAGTGAGATAGGAAAAAATCAGGGTGGCTTGTTGTTTGGGAAGTCAAGTGAAGAAAGTGTTTGAAGAAGTAGGGAATGGGAGTGCCTGGGTGGCTCAGTTGGTTAAGCGTCTGACTCTTGATTTCTGGTCATCTCATAATCTCACAGGTCATGAGATTGAGCCCTGTGTCAGGCTCTGCATTCAGCGGAGTCTGCTTGAGATTTCCTCTCTCCCCTGCCCCCCTAAAATAAAATAAGTAAAATAAAATATCAATCTTTTTTTTAAATAAAATATCAATCTTTAAAAAAAAAAGTGGGGAAGGAACCACTATTTCAAAAGCTGATAATATATAAGATACAGGCTGAGAATGGACATTCGGTTAGGAACATGAAGTCCTTGGTGTCCTTGACAAACAGGTTTTGTGGAAGGGGAAGGATAAACATTGCTCAGAGCTTAAGGGAAAATGGGAAGAGAGGAATGTAAATAGCAAGAATAGATGATTCTAGGAATTCTACTTTGAAGGAGAAAATGGAAAGGACAGTAGCTAGAGAGGAAACGGGTTACTAAGGAGGATTTTATTTGTTTTCTAAAATGGTAGGAAATATGGCATGTTTGCTATTTGGAACAATCCAGGAGAAAAGAGAAAATTACTATTACACTGGAATGGGATAGTGTGGTCTGTTCTCGTTGTTGATTCTGTTATATTCATTATTTCTATGGTTTTATTTTTTTCTCCCAAGTTCTGATAGTTGGTATGTCATCTTTTTAATTGTTATATTTCTTCCATGAGTCCTTTTATTTCTTCTTTGAACTCACATCAGAAATGCCATATTCTCATTGATTTCATGGAGAATTAATCATTTTCATCTGCTTCATGGTGTGATTTTCATGCAATGCTCTTCATAGGACTTTTCACTATAATGTTGAAATAGTTTTTTTCCCCTTGTGCCATCTTTATGCTAAAACCTGCAGTGGTTCCTTTTTGATTATTGGTGATCTTTGTACTGGAAGTATTCTTAGAACAGCTATTTGCCCAACAGTAAAGTTGTGGGAGAGGAACCTGGGTAATGGTTGGGGAAGGCAAAGAGCTTAAGTTTTCTCACTTGTCTTGGAAGACTTTCCCACCAACACTTTTTTCTGGTGGTTTAACTTAGTAAGAAGCAGAGTGCCCCTTATGTCACAGGTTTTTCTTGTTTGTATTGATAAACATGGCATGCACATTAAAGCCATCCAGGGGAATCTAACTTAAACCAATTAAATGAGAATCACTGGGGGTGGGATTTGAGCATATATGTATTGTAAAATTCTCAGGTAATCCTCAGGTACAGCCAGGCTTGGGAATTACTGTTTTAGTCTATTTTTAGCTAAGATCAGATACTTCGCTACATACAACTCAGTTTCTCTTCCATCTTATTATACATATACCTGCCTTTTGCAAAATGGCATGAAATGTCGGCATTAACATTTTCCTCAGTATGCCATACCTCATCCCCACAGCCCACTCATATTTCCTATCATACTCTACAAGGGCTTGTTTTATCTTAAAACTACTACCTTTGGGCAGCCCTGGTGGTGCAGCGGTTTGGCGCTGCCTGCAGCCTGGGGTGTGATCCTGGAGACCCTGGATTGAGTCCCACGTTGGGCTCCCTGCAAGGAGCCTGCTTCTCCCTCTGCCTGTGTCTCTGCCTCTCTCTCTCTCTCTCTCTCTCTCTGGGTCTCTATGAATAAATAAATAAATAAAATCTTAAAAAAAAAAAAAAAGAACCACCACCTTTTTTTGGGAGCACTTTAAAGTGTACCCATTCTGCTTGATTTCTGGAGTCTGGCATCTTGTGTGCCTAGCTTGGTCTGGTTCCATTGAAAAAATAAGGTTTTTTTTTGTGAAATATAATACACATATAGAAAATGCATAAAATGTAAATAAACATCCATGTAAATACCATCAGGTCAAGAAATTGAACATACACCAGGACCCCTTGTGTTACAACCCGTTTCCAACCACTAACACTCTTTCTCCTTTTGTAAAGGTAACCTCTATTCTGACCTATTTGGTAATCCGTTCTTTATTTTTCATTCTTCTCATATTCAGGGTTATGGATGTTTCCTACTTTGATCAAATAAGGAGATCTCTATTTCTTGTTTCCTTGAAGGGGAGAGGGATAGAAGTGCTTTTATTCTTCCATCTTTGGAAGTAGAGGACTATTAAATTTAAGGAATTAGAAAATCAAATATATTTGAATCCATTAAGTGGCTTATTACTCTAATTTTTAAAATATTTTACAACTGTATAACATTTTATCTTTATTGAACTTCATTTTATTTTTATCATTTTTTGGGTTTGGGGGATGTGTGTGTGTGTGTGTGTTTTAACAGAGGAAGTTAGAGATCATATAGCTAAGACCCAGTGGCAGAAAACAGATAACTGCCTGACTAGCAGTTCAGTGTATGACACCCTAGTGCAAGTTGTTAATGTGGCTTGATTTATAGTTTTGTCAGTAAATGTGAAAATATGAGAGAGGAATTTTAATTTTTTTATGATAGGAATTTTAAACTTGCATTTATTTCTCTTTTAAAAATATATATTTGGGCAGCCCCGGTGGCTCAGTGGTTTAGTGCCACCTTCAGCCCTGGGCGTGATCCTGGAGACCCAGGATCGAGTCCCACATGGGGCTCCCTGCATGGAGCCTGCTTCTCCCTCTGCCTGTGTCTCTGCCTCTCTTTCTCGCTCTCTCTCTCTGTTTCTCATGAATAAATATTTAAATAAATAAATAAATAAATAAATAAATAAATAAATAAATAATAAATAGTTTCTCATGAATAGTCTTTAAATAAAATATGTATTTATTAGAGAGAAAGTGCATGGCAAGAGTGTTGGGGGGTGGGACAACCAGATTCTGCACTGAGTGTGGAGCCTGACGTGGGGCTCCATTCCACAACCCTGAGATCATGACCTTATCTGAAACCAAGAGTCAGCCACTTAACATACTGAGCCACCCAGGCATCCCTAAACTCTTTCAACAGTATGGCACCAAATTTTTCATTATAAATTAAGAATACAAATAATGTACACATTAATCACTGTTTTGGGTACCCAAGAATTTAAATGTATATTCAAGTTAATTAAATCTTTTTTAGGAATATGAAGCCATCTATCTAGCAAAATTAACAATACAGATGATGTCACCACTGCAGATAGAAAGGTCGTTATCTGTTCATTCTGGACCTACAGGTAAGGATTTTTGTATTTTAGAGAGGGTTGGGGAGAAGGATGATGGTATGAAGGGTAGAAAGCATCTTTTGCTCTTTATAAGTTATACTGAACAATCTAAATTGTTTAGAAAACTTTGGGGAGACTTAATTGGATTCACACAATAATTGCAAATTTTAATTTTATAATGAATCCATGTGTATTATATTGAGTTTCTGCTGTGTGTATACCATTGTACCTGGTTAATAGAATATGCTGGCTGGAAGATCAAACTTCTACTTAAGTCTTTAAATAGTATAACTGCTATAAAGATTAAAATAATAAGAGGGATCTGGAGAAGGGGCTCTAAGTACACTCAGGTGATCTTATTAAAATAAAAGGTGATTAATAAATGAAAGGATTTCTCAGGTTAAGTAGGTTGACTACTATGAGCTACTCCAATTTTTCTCTTGTAATTAGTATTTCAATCCCTTCTCCTTTTCTTCCTTATGCTTGTCAGAGCACTTCTTCCCCTATTTTCAAAGTTAATGATCCAAGCATGCTTTCAAAATATTTTAACTTCTGTCTTCTTTTCTAAGACCTTGCTACCTTTATCTCTTTTTTACTCAGTCTCATTCTATTTCAGGTCAATATTGGCCTCCCATCCAAACTCTCACTTGGTCTATTCTATACATTGTGGCCAGATTTATTTTTACAAAAGATAGTTCTGATGTATTTTTCCTGTACAAAAGCCTTCACTGGCTTAAATCCTTCAGAAGAAAACCTAGAGTGTTAATAGTAAGTAAGGTGCTTCTGGATCTTGGTATCTCTCAGTGTTCCTCTTTATATAAGCACTCCAGAAAGCCAAACTACTTGATGGTTTCATTTTGTCTTTTTTCTCCTCCTAGAATGCACATTCAGTCTTTCTACCCTTAAAAACTTAGTTCATGTTAGATCTCCTCAAGAGAAATGATGATTAACTTCATCTTCCTCCAATCCCTAGTTATTCGGAACTCCTATAGAGCTTTATTTATACCTCCTCACTTTCTACTTTGCATTAGTTATTTATGCCTCATACCTCTTTTAGAATGCAAGTACAGCACTGCATCTGAAATTTAGCTATAGCAGCCGTATTATCTGCTGCAAGCCATCCTTTCTCCCAGCTCTAGACCTGTTGGTAACAAAACCACAGCTTTCAATGGAAAAATTTTCAGCAGTGTCTATGAAAGCAAAAAAGATAATCTACAAAATAAAATTGTCCAATGTAAAATTAATCTCTTATATTTTATGTTCTAAGTCATAGGCTCTGGTGCCTAAAGGTAACCAAACATTTAAGTACCATTATTTCCTTTAAAATTCTATTTTAGGGGTGCCTGGGTGACTCAATTGATTAAATGTCTGCCTTTGGCTCAGGTCATGATCCCAGCGTCCTGGGATGGAACCCACATTAGGCTCCTTGCTCTGTAGGGAGTCTGCTTCTCACTTTCCCTGCCGCTCCCTCTTTGTGGGCTTGCTTGCTCTCTGTCATTTGATATTGTCATTTTATATAATCTTTAAAATATATTTTTTTTCAAACTATTTTAAAAATGATTGTTATTAGTAATACTAAGTAAGACATAATTATAGTAATACCTAAGACATAATTAATTCTCACGAGGGGAAATTATTCTGTCATGAAGATACAAAGTTGCTTAGTAATTTATAGCAAAAGGATTTGCTGACATTTCCTAAAAATTCAGTCTTGGAATTCTCGTAGTGCATATACATGGTAACACTTTATGAAAATGAAATTTTACTAGCTCTAACATTCTCACAAATGAGTTCCCGTTATATTCATGCAATAATTTTTAGGCAGTTTGAAGAGAACACATGAAGAAGAAGAGGATTTTGGAAACATGCAAGTAGCGACTGCACAGAATGGCTGACTCAAGAGCAACATTATAGAGGATGTGAATTTCTATTTGGGAAGGAGAAAATACTAGAGCCAATAATAATGTAAAATGGTAAAAACACAAGTCTTTTTTTTTTTTTTTTCCAATTACATGTTGCTTCTAGGTGTGTTTCTCTGCAACTTGTTAAGCAACATTTTAAGAAGATGTTGGACTTCTGCAATAGATGGCACTGGTTTTACTCCTTTTCTTCTTTTCCTTTCCTTTCCTTTCCTTTTTTTCTTTCTTTCTTTTCTTTCTTTCTTTCTTTTTTTTTTTTCACTTTACAGTTTTATTATAAACAAGAATTTTGGACTTGCAAAGAGGTATTATTGCAATAATGCACTTTTCATACTTGAAATTTATTTGTATGATATAAAGTTATTACTTTAAACAAAATGCAAGTTAGGGGGGGATTTGTTTATAAAATCTGGGTAATTTATAACAAGAATTTCCTAAAGTTTGCTAAAAATTCATTTTGTGTTCTATATATTACATTTAAAAAATAATTTTACAGTTGAATTTTATGATGGAACCTCTTATGGAAACATTAACATGCAGGAATCTGCCACATTTTTGTTTTAGTATAACTCAGTAGCTTCATTACCCTTTTATTTTTTTAAACTTCTTAATCCATTATTAATCTTTGAATCATGACATTAGCTAACTCTTCTTACTTTAACATCCAAGTATTGCTTCCATTCATCTTATCTTCCCAATTTGTTTATTCTATAGAAAAAAAAAAGTTTAATGAACAAAGGACGATGTTTTGCTTGGTAATACCAGATACTCAAAAAACAAGGAGTTTTAGACTTTCAAGTGACTTCCTTTTTTCCTTAAAAGCCAAATGTTGTTTGTTCCTTTTTAGAGTTGTTTAGCCCATTTTTCCTTTGTCCAAAATAGTTCTAAGTAGAATATATTAACTAATGTAGCACTATTTTTTTTCTAAATGAAGCCCAAAAAAGAAAAGTGCCTTGCATCAATAAAGAAAATAAAAACAACAAAAAAACAAATCTTCATGACCTTTAAATTAGTATATAGTACAAAGTTTAAACATTTTTCTGTAATTTCTTTTTCTTTTTAACTATAAATTAGTTAAGACAGAGTCTGAGGCTTAAAGAAACCTCAGTAAATTATTTGGAATATGGAACATTTACTCCTTCATTTTATGTTGTTTTAATGATTCTATGAGGTTGTTCTGGCTCAGGCAGCAGCTTTTCTTTGAAGATGCATTTATTGGGGAAAGTGGTTTGTGGGAAACTTCACTGTATTTAGTGTTTTAATTCTTTACATTGCGTTAATCCAAATGTCCCCCATAATTTGCATTAACAAAGTCACTTTATGGATCCTTTTAATTCTCCATATTTTTATTTATACATATAACAATTGTTCTAAGAAAAACATTTTTTCTATTTTAAGTATGCCATGAGGGAGGAGAGGAGTGTTTTTAACTTTTTATAGTTGATTTAGGGTAGCACAAACAAAACTCCTTTATATCTCACTTTTCTCAGTCCTCTCTTGAGGTGCTTTTTTGACGGGAATGATTTACATACATTCCCTTGGTACCAATAGGTACTATGCAAGGTAACCCATTACACCAAGTTACTTGCTTTGCTTTTCTCCCTACAGTGTAATATAATACCATAAGAGCTTTTTTCAATCCAGCATAGCAGGAAAGTGGAAATTAAAATAGAGTCAATTCCTGTTGACCCAGATGGTATTCCTTTTCTGATTCCCTTCCTTTCCCCCATTTTACTATCCTGACAACAGCCTATTATTAATCCCATTGTGATCCTGTATTCTTTTGTGTGATTAGGTCGTTTGGTGTGGTAGTTTAGTACAGTCAAGATTTGCATTGTGTTCAGAAATTCCACTTGGCAAAGTGCCAGATAACACAGCTTTCCTGTATGTAGATCACTATATAGGTCAGCAAAGATCTCTCTTGCAATCTAATAATCTATGATACTCCTTTATTCAGCAGAAACTCTGCTTAAAAGAATCTTCGTTATAGTACATTTAGGTTTTAAAATGAGGGAGTTAAGATTTTAAAAATTAGTTTCTTAAAGAGACATATCCTCTACATATCCTCTCTAGTACTTGGGCCAAAAATACAGATTTGGTCATTAATTTAAAGCTGGTAATTTTCCACTTTTTCTAACCACTGTAATTTTTATGTTGTCACTAAAGTGCCTGCCCAGCACTGTATATTAAAGACTGTCTCTTGAACACTAGGAAAAGGGACTATCATCTTCTTGAGTACAGTACTAATGGGGACAAAACATGAAGTTTATTCTTTCATGTAAGCACCCCAAGTTTGTTTTACCCTGGATCCATTTTTACACCTAATGTTCAACTAGTTCTAGCTCTTCTAGTCTTCTATTTGGTTCCATTTCTGGAATTCCGTTATTTCTGTGGATATTTTGTGATAATTACCTATAATACAATTAACCAATCATGATTTATTTTCTACAATATTTGAATAATGTAGGAGTGTAGCACCCAATTTTAAATATGCAATCTGGGCAAGGATTTAAAACAAATTGCAGCAAAAACAGGAAAACTGCTTTACTGTCCACTTTAAAAGTATGAAGCAAATATTGAAAATATTCAAACTGGAATGGCAGTATTCTTACCTTATTCGTTTGTGTTAATTTCATACTCATTGGGTGTTTAAACAGCAGTTACGTTTATTTGTATCTACTCTAAGGTGGAAATGTTAAACTGGGATAGCTTCTGCTACCAACTCTCAACTGTTTGACTTTTAGAGCAGAATATTTGTTTTGGGGGGGATTTTGTGCTTCATCTGAGTTTAGAAGTAATGTCAGAAAATGTTAAGCATGTCCTTTTTAAGAAAATATAAGGTTTCTAACTGTCTTATTACCATGGTAATTCAAGTGAATTAGAAATATTTAACTGCAATCTTGAATTATAAAGTTGGGGTGCACATATATATATACTTATATATAAGGATCTCAACTTGATGTAAAGTAAATGAGCAGTTACCTGGCGGATTTTTATTTTTTAATAACTGGTTTAATCCATAATTCCATAACAAACTTAGCTTCATTTCAGTATTTACTTTCTTTGTCCATTCAACAATATTCCAATATGGAAGTGATAGGAAATAGCTGAGAATTAATAAAAGATTTTATTTTACTTTTATTGATTAGAACGTTTATAGGATCTTTGAATGCTGGATTTTTTTGTCTTACCCATCCATGGCAGCTAAAAAAAAAAAAAATCAAAATATTCAGGTTTACATGTTAGCTCTCTCATAGGGAGTTGCCATACCTCACAGTTCAAAGTGTATTCTATAGATCAGTAACATTATACTGACATGTAATTGCAATTTACTATGCAGCAAAAATGATTCAAGAAAAATAATCTACAGTGTATATTTACCTTTGTACAGGCAATTGCTTAAGTTAACTCTGCTTTTAACATTTGTACTTGGATAAAATGCTTATGTATGTATAGGAATGTCACAGTGCAAGATGCTGCTAGCCCAGGCACAAAGTATTAAAATTATTTTGTGAAGACTGGTGGTTGTATTAAAACTGTTGTGCCATTATACCTCAAAAAGATTGAAATGCTCATTTGTATTCCTTATGCCTCAGAATTTTGGATTATTGTCTTTTAGGTATAAGTAACCCAGTTTTACTACCTCAGATTAAGGATGAATGAACACTGGACCTTGAGAAGCACTTAAGAGTATCTTCCAAAACACGGTGGTCACACACACAAAAATTATGGTCAGTAGTCCAGGCAAGGCCTGAATTTTAGCTCAAGAATATCTCTCAGGATTAGTTGAGCAGATTTGGAGTTAAAAGTGAGGGAATTCGTGTCTGAAGGAAAGGGTATATAAGTCATCCACAGAGCAGCTTCTAGCCCATTAAAAAAAACTTGCTTTCACAGTACCACGTTCTGTTAGCCTACCTACATATTCTTCATCAAATCTAAGATGCTATCTCTGTAATTTTAGATATGACTAAAAGGGAAAATATTGTTGAATAAAATGGGGCAAGCCATTGATCATAAAAGGCATCCTGAGGGACTCCTGGGTGGCTCAGTGTTTGAGCGTCTGCCTTTGGCCGAGGGTGTGATCCCAGGGTCCTGGATTGAGTCACACATTCACACATTGGGGCTCCCTGCATGTCTCTCCCTCTGCCTGTCTCTGCCTCTCTCTCTGTCTCTCTCATGAATAAATAAATAAAATCTTTTAAATAAATAAAAGGCATCTTGATTTCCGAAATGAGAGATCCAGATTTCCAAAATACTAGTGTAAAAAATGTGCATCCTACAATTATGGAAATGTAAATATACAAAATATCTGAGGCATAATAAAAATCACAACTGTCACTTCATTCTACCTTTTCAAAAGCAAAGTAATGCTTTAAAATGTGCATATATGATTTACATGAAATGTTTTATGCAGTTTTCTGCACTCAAGGTTTACTCAATATGGTTTAGAAAATTTTAAACATACTCTGGCTAACTAAAGCTAAATATAGATCACCATTTTGCTCAATGACACAATTTTTATATAATGTACTTTGTAACTTTCCTATAGGAAGGACTTAAGACCTTAAGGACACTGGTTAAAGTGATTTATTTAAATACTAACTTTGTAGATAATTTTACTTCAAATTGTTTAGAAGTAAGGTAAAGCATTCAATTTTGCATTCTGTTAGGGATATTTTTTTTTAATATGGATCTTAATTACCAGAATGTACCTAATAAAGCTACTGTCTGTCATGCTAAGGTTGTAGGACTCCTGAAAAGGCAAAACTAGCAGGTTTGTTGCTTTCACTAGAGACATCAATTCATATGCATAGGTCATTAGCAGGTAAGTAGTAAACTCTCTTGGTGAAGGGTTTTTGTTGTTTTAGACAGCCAATTTTAGCTTACTCCAGTGGGAGAAATCTTAAATCCAGCTGAGGTAGGTTTGAGTCAGAGGGATTAAAAAGTGGTTGTCTTTACCTTCCCACTTAATTTACAAAAATCACACAAAACCGGAATCACTTATGAACCAGGATGTGACCTAAGACTCAAGAAAAACACAGACATAGAGTTTTAAAACTTCATCATATGAACAGGTTTAATGTAACATGGAATGCAAAAGATTAGAACCATTAATAAAATATCCAATTCTTCAACTTAAAAAAAATAATTAAAATAAATAAAATCAAAATAAGATAGTGACCAGAATAATAGTACCATGACACTCACAGTAAATAGAAAAGCTTCCATCAGCATTTTAAGGAGTAACAAATGCAGTGATACATATTTAAATATTCCACTCAATTTTGTAATTTATTTTTCATAAAAACATTACTCAGAAGGCTTCAGAAATTGATGAAAAGATGAGAAATCAGGTTAGAAATACATAATATGCCAAGATTTGTTAATTCACTGTTAAAAAGTACCTTATATTTGCTCATTTTAAACAATAATTATATTTCACATATAAGACAGGTAGTACCTTATCTGCATAAGAATTATAAACTTTTAGATGTACACTTAAATTGTTTTACTTTGAATCTGGTCACATTTTATCATTTTCATTTCTACTTTAAAAGGCTGACCAGGCTGTTTACCAATATAGTATTAGGATCAACAAATGCTGGACTGTATTACATTTAGTTTTATCCAATTTCATATAATATATGGAAAAATGATACACTCAAGTGGTTTTTGGTATTTCTTTGAAACAAAAATACTCATTTTATGAATGTGATAACAGCCTTATTCATGGTATGCTTTTTTTTAATGAGCAGTACAGATAGCAGACACATAACTCTTACTACCTATACTGTAACTACAAAGAAATGAAGCCAAACTTTAGAAAAATACAATGCAAGAAAAGATTCAAGTTAAAAATATATTCCTTTGGTTAAAAATCATCCCCTTTATAATACTCATTTGTAATCTAAGCTCACAGCATGTCCCACCAGCCCAAAGTAATCTTCTAAATGTCATTATACTTGTTGTATAACAATGTTTTTTTTTTTTTTTTCCAATCCAGTATTTATGGAGGTCACTGAGTTGCAGCAACAAAGTATTTTAACTCTAGGGAGAGTATTGCCTTGTTGCATTAGCTCCTTTGACAAATGTCTTTCTTAAATGATTTTTTACTTTAGAAACCTCCGACACATGTAGTTTTCTTCAGATACTGTATATCCGAACTTTTTATAGAAACCAACATTTTGTGGTAGACATTCAAGGGTAATCTTATAACAGTTCAGTTTCTTGCTTAGCAAAGTAAGGGTTGATAATAACCTGAAATTCAAAAATGGGGGAGGGAGGGAAAGCATAGAGCATTTGTTAATAAAAGTGCATTTGAGTAATAACTTAATATGAATGACGATTATATAAATAAAACTTCAAATTTTCTTTTTTAAAGAATGCTAGCATTTTTTTTAAATTTTTATTTATTTATGATAGTCACAGAGAGAGAGAGAGAGAGAGAGAGGCAGAGACACAGGCAGAGGGAGAAGCAGGCTCCATGCACCGGGAGCCCGATGTGGGATTCGATCCCGGGTCTCCAGGATCACACCCTGGGCCAAAGGCAGGCGCCAAACCGCTGCGCCACCCAGGGATCCCAAAACTTCAAATTTGTATTAGAGATTTAGACCATGGCCTTTCTCACTATATTTATTTAAATATTCAAATTGTAAGTGGATAAGTATTTAATTCACCCCAAGCATTTTACTGTTTCAAATATACTTTATCTAGTAATCTCTAGCCCATTATATAATAGAGAAATACTAAATTCACCCTAAACCCTCCTTAATACTAGTTTTAAGATTAATGTTAACAACAACTAAAGACTCAATCTTTTTAAAAATATAGCCAAAATTTAAATTTTTTCCCCTAAATCTATTCAGACTACTCAGGAACAGTCAACATTTTCCACGTGATTTCCCATGTGAAATAAATAGCTTTTGTTATCATTTTAAAGCTAACGTTTATGAAAATATGTATCAGATTAACTCTGGATTGCTATAATTAATAAGAAATACAGCAAAAAGGTATACATTTTCCAAACCCAATAGAATGTGATTTTAGGGGCTCCTGGCTGGGGTTAAGTGTCTGTCTTCGCCTCAGGTCATGATACCAGGGTCCTGGGATGGGTGCCCCTCCATTCCACCCTGGGCTCCCTATTCAGTGGGGAGTCTCCTCCTCCTGCCCTTCCCCCTGCTCTCAAATAAGTAAATAAAATCTTAAAAAATGGAATATGATTCTAACTGCCTTAGGGAGAAAAAGACCAGAAAAGATCTACAAAAATTTATCCAGAAGGGTTTCTCATATTTGCATAGACTGAAAAGTTGTGTATCATTTCGAAGAGAGAACATTTTGACTGAAGTTATGAAATTATAAAAGGTATGATAAAATTAAGTGGACTAGAATACTAGAAGCTGGTCTGGTCTGTTCATTGATATATCCCAAATACCTAGAATAGTATCTGGCACATAGCAAGTACTAATAATTTACTGAGTGAATTCCTAAAACTCAGAAGAGATGGTACTAAAGCAAGTTCTAGCTTATAAGATAGGCAATAAACCTATGAGACATTTATTTTAAAAGATTTAGATAAATGCACAGAAGATTTTAACAAAGCCTGTTTCAGTATGTTTCTAAAACTTATGAGACAAAAATAAAACTTAGGAGACAGAACATCTCCTTCGTTTTTAAACATGACTGGGGAACTGGGGTGAATCACTTGACCTGGCCACAAGTTTTTTTCCTACTAGTAGAATACTATTACTAAAAGTTAATTTAAAGGGACAACTGGGTGGCTCAGCGGTTAAGCATCTGCCTTCGGCTCAGGGCTTGATCCTGGAGTCCTCGATCAAGTCCCACATCAGGCTCCCTGAATGGAGCCTGCTTCTCCCTCTGCCTATGTCTTTGCCCCGCGCCCCTGTCTTTCATGAATAAATCTTTTTAAAAAGTTAATTTAAAAAATTTTATGGTCTATGAAACAGTATACTTCTAATTTCTAAACTTAATGATAAAACATAAAAGCACTTTGTTCATTAAATTTAGCTTAAGCTGCTGAGTGAGCCTAATTGATGACATCTAAAAAGAACTTCAAACAGGAAAACATTGACGAAAGAACATATTAACTACAACAGAAAAAATATCTAACCTTGTTTCTGCCTACTTACAGTTTGCCAAGCTGCTTTCCTCTGCATTCATCACTAACAACAACATCTTCTACTCTTCCTCTCTGAAAATGTTTAACAATGTTTAAAAGACTTAGGCATGTAGTTTTGTTTTTAGCTAAACAGCAAGTGACAATTCAGTGATGTTTTATGAACAAACTTTAAAAACCAAAATGCCTTTTTTACTTACTATAATGAATCAACTTGTGGCCTAATCTTGTTTTGTCCATGTCTTAAATCTGCCCACCCCACTGTTTTAAAGATTTCAGAATCCACATCACCAAAATGTAATCTTGTCATGTTATACTACAACATCTTAACTCCTTGCTTAGTAGTTTTCTTTCACACATCTAAATACAATTGATTAATTTCTAGTAAAGAAACCCCACCAAAATTCATACCTCACAATACATTCCAAGTGTTCCTATCTATTTTCACTGGATTACCTAGGTTCTCATGGGAGTCATGAGGAGTGAACAGGCACTAGAAATTAGAGAATACAGTTGACCCTTGAACAACATGGGTTTGAACAGCACAGGTGTGCCACTTATATGCAGATTTTTTTGGATAAATACTCTGTAAATATTTTCATTATGATTTAATAACATTTTCTTTTCTCTAGCTTTACTATAAAAAATGCCATATGTAATATATTTAACATACAAAATGTGTTAATGAGCTATTTATGTTATTGGTAACACTTCCAATAACAGTAGGCTATTAGTAGTTTCAGGAGTCAAGTAACATGCAGATTTTTGATTGCAGATAGGTGGGGAGGTATCAGTGTCCTTAACTCATGTTGGTCAAGGGTTAATAATATTCTGAAACCTTTAACTGCTTGGAAACTGATGGAAATTTGTGTTAATCTATATATACAGTATAGTGTTTTTTGAAAAATAGCATCAGGTATTCTAATCATTACTGCCAAATAAATGATGCTGACTTGGTTTCTCTAGGATTTTACCAAATCTGACACCTTACAAAACAATTTTTAGCAAACAATTCAGATTATTAATATATTTTCTTCCAACTTCCAGAACACAATGGGAAAATGTTACTAAGTGATTTCTAGTAAGCAAAGTTTTCAGGGCAGTACAGCTCATTTTATAATGAAATGCAGTGAGAAAATAGATTGGTCTAATGGAAACTCAGTTAGTTTTGCTAGAAAACACCTGTTCATTTTAGTCATAAGCATTAATGTGAACACATACCTTAGCACAGGAATGGATGAATTTATGTTCTATTATCAGAGTTGCTGTAGCAACAATTTGTCCTAAAGTCACATCTTCCACAACTGTAACATAATAGTCCCCAGATTTCTTCATGTGCTCAAAAGATTCTGTGGAAATTGGAAAAGTGTTATGTGGTAGACATTAAACTTTAGTAGGTGCCATAAAAATGCTAGGATTAACTAATACCATTATTGAATACTTAAAAGCTACTTCATCATGGTAATTTACACTTTGTTTCTAAAGAAAATGTCAGAAATGTCCAAGTGGCCAAAATATGAGCAATCATTATCACTTGGAATATGGCCTGTACCTTTGAAAAACCTGTTAGCAAAGTACAACTATTAACAGCTATGTCAGGTGAATGGCACTTATAATACAAATAAATTGTAGATGCTGCCACTTCTGTGACTAATGTAGACTGTCTTAGTATCTTCATTACTTTAAGTCATTACTTTCTTTAACCTTTACACTCAGTATTTGAGTAGAACAAAATGCAATTTTTAATAATGTTTACACGGCTCCATTCTGTAACTTTTAGTCTTCTGGCTTCAAAACATTTTGACAAGTAGTTTTCAGTTTTCTTGTGATCTGAAGTGTTTCATGACTACATGACTTGCTTTTTTAAAAACAGAATCCTCAGTTTTGCTTGTTTTGAAAGCATCTTGTGAAGTAGGTTGAAAATTGTCTTCATTTCTAGGTAATCATTCCAAAGTCACATGACAAATAGCAAAGATGGAATACTTTACTCTCAAGTTGATTTTTAGCACTTATATTGCCAAATAATAGGCTTCTCATCTAATCAGATATGCATAAAAAAGCCTAAACTCATATATAGTTTATTTCCATAGTCTTGTTCTAGATAGGGTTCTGGAGTGGAAAGAAGAAATAAATTCAGTGAAGAAAAACAATGAGAATCAGAAAATGATGATCTTCATCTTGGGAGGCTCAAATAGAGTACAAAGCAAAATTACCTAATGGAGGAAATGAAGATATTATAGCAAACAGGAGGACAGTGTTAGAGCACTAGATGGAATCAGGAGAGTTCTAGTCCTTTCCTTACCAATAACTACGTGTGATCTTCAGTCATTTGACCTCTCTGGTTTCCATTCTCATATGGACTAAAAAAAAGGGGCTGAACTATACATTCTGAATCCTATGGATCTTAAAATTTAATAATAACAAACTAAATTTAGAACATAATCTCTTACCCTATATTTGGTGATGAAATTTCCATGAATAACCTAACCACATGAAATCTACTACAGTACAGAACAATCTCTAGAGCTGTCACCAACTACAGTAATTATCTAAAAAGTCAGGTATTTTGTAAAACATGGTAATTATTACTCTTGGATCTTAGAACAGGTTAGCCACATTAAACATTTAAATAAGAAAATGGCTAATTGCTATATGAATAATTTCCAGTTATTTGAAGAAAAACACAAGTAGATACTGAACATAGCCCTAAATGAAAAAATCTTGTTTCCCTTTATTTTTCATTCAGGAAAAGGGGCTGTAGTACTTACTCATAAATTGTTCAGGGTTGACCACTCCAGTCTCTGTCAGTTGGCCTAATACCTTAAAAAAACCTAGTGTGAAAAACAGATTTCAAATTATGAGAAGACTATATAAAAGATTAAAAGAAGGAATGAATGTGTGAAGCTGGTAGGATTGTGGGCATTTGTGTTTTCACAACTTTCTGTAATCATTTTAAAATTAATCATTTTATTAAAGATTAAGCTGAAACCCATTATTCCTTCTATAATCATTACATAAAACAAAGAATAGGTTCTACCAATGTTTTTGCCTGTATGAGATTTTTGGAATAGCGCCAACCTTAATGATTCAATATTTAAAAACCAGCAGGTATATTTTTCAATGTGTAATTTGCATTAAATTTGGTGCAGGAAATGCCAAATTTTCCCAAATACGTGCTTTGATTTTACTTAAAAGTGCAACAAGACTGTCATTATGCCCAAGTATACTATTTTTAAAATAAAAGTAATATTGTTGAGACAAGATTCCCGATTTCATTGTTAATGTGAACATTTTAAAACTTTGAGAATCTTAATTTCTACACACTCAATATTTAGTTTACCAAAATTAGTTTCTTTAGATTTCCTACCAAAATTAGTTTCTTTAGATTTCCTACCAAAAAGGAAATGAAAAAGTTCATTTTTTTATTATAAAATTTTAAAAAATCATTTTGGAGAACTTAGACATTAAAAATATATGTAAACAACCCTTTGCAATATATCCAAGGCAAATTATCTCCACTCTCATTCCCTATTCAGCTTCTTAGAGAAGATTCTTCCTTATGTGTCATTATAGATGATAATTTCACCTTCATGAAGAAAAGTCTTTTGGGATTCTTAATTAGTGCTGTATTTAAACCATGTGAAATATTTCAGAGTAATACTTGGACTTAGCCATGATACATACATATTGGGAGTTGAGTGTCTCAGTCACTTTATATAAATGAGCATGCAACTCTTGATTCTGAGGTGGTGAATTTGAGCCCCACACTGTGTGGAGAGTTTACTTCAAAATAAAATCTTTTAAAAAATTAAGTATAAAAATAATTCAAAATGCAAATATTTTTTAAACAACATATGTTTCTAGAGAAAATAGAATGCTAATTACAGCTGACCCTTGAATAACACAGGTTTGAACTGTGCAGGTCCACTTACAGATTTTTTTTAATAAGTACATTACGGTACTGTAAATTTTATCTTCCTTATGATTTCCTTAATGACATTTCTTTTCTCTAGCTTACTTTAAAAATACAATATATAACACTTATAAGATATGTGTTAGTCAACCATTTCTGTTATTGATAAGGCTTTCAGTCAACAGTAGGCTATTAGTAAGTTAAGTGTTTGGTGAATCAAAATTTATAAACAGATTTTCAAATGCACAGGGGTCAGTGCCCCTAACCACCATGTTGTTCAAGGGCCAACTGTATAATTCTAACCAGGATTTGTAAACTGAGTCCCTACCTCTATTTAAGTCAGCAGTACAAAGGGGCCTCAAAACCAAGCCTTCTCCAGGATATGTTGGGGAAATGGCTGGAGAAAATGTAGCTGTATTCTGGCTCCAGTCCACTTCTTTGAGTAGACTTGGGTCAAACATAGGAGTTTCATCAGGTTTCATCTTTGCAGTAAGGTCTAAAATACAATTTTAAATGGTAAGGCATTTTTAATAGGGAATTAGGATTGATGAGATTACTTAATAAAAATTAACACATATGCAAGATATTTTATTCTACCCTGAATCTAACATAAATGCCACAACCACAGATAAATAGAAAACTCATGGTGATCATCAGAAAACAAGTGACTAAATTTTTAAGTTTTAAACTTTAAAACCCCATTTTCTACCAAGTGTTTTAAAACATTTTTCCTGGGGTGCCTACGTGGCTCAGTAGTTGAGCAGCTGACTTGGTTTCTGCTCAGGTCATGATCTCAGGATTGTGAGATCCAGCCAGTGTTGGCTCCGCACTAAGCATGGATGGTGTCTGCTGAAGATTCTCTCCTCCTCTCTCTGACCTTCTCCATGCTCACACATGTGCACTCTAAAATAAAAAATAAATTCTTAAAAAAATAACACATTTTTCCTATGGGTTGGTACTAACATAGCTCTGTGAATAGCTGACTTCCCATGAACTTTTACGTTTTTTCATTATTGGATTTTATTATTTGGCTAAGAAATTATTTGTTGGCAGTCTTACCACTAAGACTTACTGTGCATGTTACTTGTTTTTTTATATGGACCACGAAAAGATAATTGATGAACTGGCTTAAAATACTCTCTACATTAATTGTAATATTTGGTTTCAGCTATAACATTCATATTAAAGGTATCTGTTGGATTTTGTTTTCACACCAGATTTTCCAAAAATCTGTAATGTAAATTTCTCAGTGGCACTTAGGCAGTTTAAGAATTGACAGTCTTTCATGTGATTATAAAAGGATCAATTATAGTATTGTCTTTTTTGAACATTTAGAAATGGGAAGATTCTTACTGCCTGTAGTCTAATAAGAAAGACTAAATAACAGATATAAGAATAGAAGGAAAAACAAGTTATATAAAGAATAATAATGCGGGCAGCGGAATGTCTGTGGAACATAGAGCCACTAGAATGGGGTCTTCCTAACAACTATTAGGAGACTGTAAAGCAACCTCTCTTATTTCTATCCCTTTACTCAGTTAAAGAAACTATTTGATACTTGCTTCTAGAAACAAAGAATTTAAGATACCTATCTATAACTACCACCAAACAAGGAAACAGGAAAAATTAAAGTCCATTTAACGATTTTTCCAATAACCCTACTCCCATTATGTTCCCTATTTCCTAAGTCACATTATGCTTAAGGGCAATTGTTATTAACTTTTTCTTAAAGGTTGATTAAACTCCTGCCTGTGGAACCCAACATAACCATACAAGTAATGCTGCAACTGTAGTAGAGGCTTTGGGAAGGTAGTGTGATGTAATTAAGAAGTTAATTAGAAGTTAACATTGTTCAGCACTTCTGATGGATCAGACATTGTTCAAAGGACTTTACACATTACTAATTCATTTACTTTAACAATCTTACAGGATGCGGGTGATTATTCTCCATTTTAACAGGCGAGGAAATGCAGGCAGGACATGTAAAGTAACCTGCCCAAGATCACAAAGTGGAGCTAGAATTTAAATCTAAGATGGAAAAGAGCATGAGCTCTGGAGTCACACTAGTGTTCAAATGTCAAATTTGATTATGGCTAATGTCAGCTCTGATAATGTTTCATTTGTAAAATGGAGATGAAATTATTAGGACAAAATGAATTATTATATACAGCACTTAATAGTGCCTGGCATACTGCAAATGCTCAACAAGACATATTTTAGTTAGCAACTAATTACAAATTCATGTTTGTAAATTTTTGATATTTTTCATCTTTACATTAACTCAAGAATCAGGCACTGTAGCAGGGGCTACAAAAAGGATGACAGGTTATCTATATGTTTTTTTTTAAGGATTTTATTTGTTTATTCATGAGAGAGACACACAGAGAGAAACAGAGAGAGGCAGACACAGGCAGAGGGAGAAGCAGGCTCCCTGCAAGGAGCCCGATATGGGACTCAGATCCCCAATCCCAGGATCACGCCCTGAGCCACCCAGGCGTCCCTGTTTATGTTATGTTAAACATTCTTAGGAAAGAAAGAATAAAAAAAAAAAATCATAGTTTATTATGTAGAATCCAAGGGGCTTCCCCCCCCAAAAGGACTCAAATATGTTATGCTATAAACTCTATACCTGGTTCTAAGACTAATAAGGAAATAAATTGTGATGATCAGCAATCAAATTTAACAAGCTTACAGTCCACTTGAAACAGATTTTTTTATAAGTTAACTTTAATGATGCATTTTGCCATCTGTCCCTGATAACTGGTCCCTGAAGCTTTTAGGTATACCCATCCGAAAGATGGGTAACAACACTGTTTTTCAGGTATACAAATAAACAGGCTATTTATTTATTAACAAGGTAAAACATATATTAATTTCAGAAGCCAGAAAGTGTTAAAAAACTTAAGTACCTCAGGGTGGCACACTATTTAAAGTTTGATGATCATTTTATTTATCATGCAGGTATAACCATGAAGTTTTAAAGAAAGCGAAAAGGGAATTTAGATGAACATTACAATAATTTAAAGTTAACTAGATTACTTTTTCCTACGAAACTGTCTGAGTTCACAATAAAATATAGCCTAGAAAACACGCAAAATACAGTTAATAATTTGAAGAGAAAGGGGAGAGGAGGTATACAGGAGAACTAGGATTAAGAAGCATTTAACGAATGAATTTTAAAACAGTAAATACTAATGTTTTCCTGTGCTTTTCTTTAGCCTAATGGTCCTATTCCATGAATGATCATAAAAATAAATAATACTGGCTAAAATTTATGGAGTGCTTTGTATTTGTTAACTCATAAGAATAAAATGATATATCACTATTACCCCCATTTTACAGACCAGGAAGCAGGCAAGGTAACTTGCTCAAGATAACAGAGCCAATAAGGAACAAAGTTAGGATTAAAACCAGACAACAGAGCCAGCTTCAAGGGCACTGGACCTGTGCAGCTGCCCAGGGCCCCACACTTGGTTCTAGTCTATGTTGCCACTGTCTTGAAATTCTGCACAGGTTACCACAGATTATGCAGTGATAGTGATTCCTGCATGACTCCAGATTCTGTACTCTTTGTACTGAAGATGAACTAGTGAAGACGAATTCCCTACTTCATTGTATAAGATAAAAATTTAATCAAACGCAACACTTATAAACTGTATTTGAAAAATAAAGAGTATCAGACATGTCAAAATACAATAAAGCATTCTAAATAGAAATAAGAATCCATTACTCAGGTCATCAGAAATAACAAAATGTTATTTTAAGTATAGCTATTTTATAAAACAAAGCTATACTTAAAGTTTCCTTCCTTTATCTTACTCCACCCCCACTTAGTAAAATTCTGCTGGTGCCCAATTAATATGCTGGGAAAGTTAAAATAGGATGTGATTTGACACCAAATTTTGAAAGATTTTAGAAAGGAATGAAAAAGATAAATTTGGTTTACAAAAGAAATATTTTAGGGGATCCCTGGATGGCTCAGCGGTTTGGCGCCTGCTTTCAGGCCAGGGAGTGATCCTGGAGACCCGGATCGAGTCCCGTGTCAGGCTCCCTGCCTGGAGCCTGCTTCTTCCTCTGCCTGTGTCTCTGCCTCTCTCTCTCTCTGTCTCTCATGAATAAATAAATATTTTTAAAAAAGAAATAATAATTTAGCATCTTAAGGTACCCCAAGGTACTGCAAAACTAGGAAATTTCAGTAAATAGAACTGCAGTGGTTTGAGGGGGAATCTCATCATTATCACTGGGGTGACCGATTTTAAAAAGTAAGCCCTTAACCTCCCTAAATATTTCTCCAGAACTTTTCCAATTTAACTGCCAAGTTTGTGTGCATTTACAAGGCCTATATATGCCTAACAACCCAATAAATGCCTGGTGAGTGAATAGCAAATGGCAAGAGACTTACTTGAAGGTCACATTTCAAAAAACTCAAAAGAAGGATTCCCAAATTGCCACAAGTGATATGACAAAAATCATCCACCAAACTCATTTTTACTAGGATCATCAGGTTTTCATTCATTTGACTACTCTCTGGACACAATTTCTACAATCTGGTTTCCCAGTTTCTACAGCGCACAAAAATACAAATAGGGAGGAGGTGCTGCTGGAAGCAAGTAACTAACTAGGAGCAACAAGTTGGACCCTGGGAATGAAAAATTTTAAAGTCGATACAAAAATTTTAAAAGCATAATCCAAGGCCCAATGTAAACTGCTTTACATACCTCAAGGCCATCGCTATGTTACTTCAGTACATGGTGAACGGGGAAAGGTTCTCTGTTTGAGACTTTAGGTCTTGTCTATACGCATTTCTTAACAATTTCAATAATAATTTGGCTACATTTTTTATCTGAAGACCAAACACTCTTTATTCGCTGATGATTTTAGCAGGCCTAGCCATTTTTATGAAACCGTGCAATTTATACTTCACTTGAGAATTTTACAAAGTATTTTCTGATCGTTAATTTGACCCCTATAATCTGGCATTATTCCCAGACTACCGATTAGGAGGAAACTGGAGCATGTGGAGCCCCAAGGTAACACTGCAAATGAGTGAACTGAGCCTAGAATCCTATCTTGTTTTCCTACCCCGAGCCCTAAAATACCATACTCAATACACGCCAATCTTTACATCATCGCACCAGACAGGTTAATAAATCTCATTTTGAAGAAAAGAAAAAAAAAAAGTCAGCGAATTCTGCCTAAATAGGATTGATCTCAATGATTTCTTGAGATCCATTCTAAGATTTGCTCACCACTGTATATATAACCTAACAAAACTAATCCCATAATCCCCCCGTTTCAACGTTGTAGGAAATGTTAAGACTTCGGTTTACGTAAACATCAGCACCTCTTGTAAGGGGAAATCCTAGCGCCCAGGGCGTCCAGGGGTACAAGCCCCGGGAAAAGAGACAAAGGATGGCCCTCCTCCCCGCACGGAAAGCCCCAGTCAGTCAGGGCAGGGTGTGCTCCTCCGAGCAGGAGCGTGTCCTCAAGCGGCTCCCGACCGCTGTGGGGTGCAGCTCGGAAAGGGACGGGTGAAGGGGGGGGGGGGGGTCGGGGCACTCGTGCCCGCTCAAAACCGATGGCGGCAGAGACTGTGGCAAGCGTCTCGATCCCCCGGGCTAGAGCCTGCCGAGCCGAGAGTTCGACTCCCGGCCCTGCTCCGGCCTGCCAGGGCCAGCCCCGCACGGCGGGACCACCGGCCCTCATCCCTAACCGCGCTCGGCTCCAGGCGCGCGTCCGCTCAACTTGCTCGCAACCGCGCTCCACAACCCCAAGTGCACCCACCTGGCCAAGCTAAACGCGCGGCGCCCGAAACGCACACCTCCCACCGGGCCCAGCTCGCCTCGCCCCGCCCGGGCAGCGGCCCCAGTCACACCTGTTTGATGACCGTGAAGGCAGGCCCCCCACGGCCCCCAGGTCACCCGGCGCGGCCCCGCTCTCGCTCCCCGGCCCTCAGCCTCCCTCACCCGTGGGGGCCTCGCGGCCGGCGCTCCTCTCCAGGCCCGTCGGACTCTCACCCACCCGGCGACACGGTACCGGATCCGGATCCGGCTTCAGCGCCAGCCCCACCTCCTCCTCCACCTCCCGAGCCACGGTTGCCGTGCGGCCGCCGCTGCGCGAGCCGCCACCAGGACGTGGCAGCGCCAACGCCTCCGCCTCCGCCTCCGCCTCAGCCCGGCCGCTTACGCAGGGGCGCTCGGGGGGCGGGGCCTGCGGCGGCTCTGGCACGTGGCGCGGCGAGGACGGCCTCCCGGGGCTCCGCCTCCCGGCGGCGCGGGGGTCGCGCCCCGGCTGGCTCCCCGCGCGCGGCCCTCCCGGCGGCGTCCGGCTCTCGGCCTCGCGGGAAGGCGCTCTGCCCTGTAAGTGGTCACCGCGTGGGCCTCTTTCATTTTCGGAAGCCGGCGGGGCGGCTTCTTGCCCTCTTTGGGGCCCCTTCCTTTAATAGTCCATTTAATTAGGACTTCGGCGACTGGCTGGCAGCTGAGGCACCTCGTGAAGCGGGGCCGTTACGCTCCTTTCAGATCCTCTTTGGATGAACCGTAGGGTTGAGACACTGGTTCTCAGCTGTGGCGGTTTTGCCTCCCAGAAGACCATTGGCAATGTCGGGAGCTTTTTCAGCCTCCTGTCTGTGGGAGACGTGTCACTAGCATCTCCAGGTGACAGAGGGTACAGGTGGGTAGAGACCAGGCATGCTGTTCAACGTCTCCAAGTACACAGGACAGGGCCCCGCGACGACCTTCCAACCCGGGGTGAAATGTCAGTTCTGCTGAGACGGAGAAATACCGGGGGTGGGGGGTGGGGGGTGGGGTTAGGACACGAAAAAAAAAAAAAAAAAAGACTTTTTCTCCCAGCTCCCGTTTCCAAAACGTGTGTCCTCATTTTACAGATTAGGACACCGGAGTTCAGAGATGTTAAAGTAATTTACCAACGTCACACAGCTAGCTAGCTAGGTATACCATAAATTTAAACTTTCTGAAATTGCAAAGTGTTTTATTCTTAAACAATACTGTTCAATGAACACCATATATAGTCTTGCCGGGAGTTTTATTTTCTGCTTCTTTGTGAAACTTAAATTCCGGTTAACACTTTTACAGGGTCGTGCATTCTCACCACCTTCAAACATCAGTGAGGCTGATGGCATCCAGTTTTCTGTATCCGTTCTTCTTTGTAGCGTTTTGCATAGGAAAGAATGTATAAGACATAAAAAATAAAAGAAACGCCACAAATATTAAGAAACATATAGCCTTTTTCCTTATCACACTCTGGCCCTACGTTTTCAGTGAGTTTTCTCAGAGTAACAGAATCCTGTAAATGTTGTAATTTAGCAAAAAATGAAGCAGTTATAAAATGTATCGTGCAGAGCACAGTTCTAAGAGGTACCGCACAGTTCTAAGAGGTAAATTTTACAATTTAGCAAAAACTGAAGCAGTCAATTATAAAATTTATCACAGAGCACAGTTCTAAGAGGTACCGCCAAAATGCAGGTACCTACTGCATTTCAGATATATTCCTTCCTTTTCCCTTTTGTGCCAGAGGAACACAATTTCTCCTTAATAGTCACTCTAGCCAGTACAGTGAGTGTCCTCCTTCTTTGCCTGTTGGTTTACTTGCGGTGAGGAACCAAGCGTAGCCAGATGACAATCTCAAAGTCTAGTTTAATGGAATCATTAATGTGTTCTCTAGTCATTTTTGTTTAGTTTTTTATTGAGATATAATTCACATGTAACAGTGTATTAGTTTTAGATGTATAACATCATGATTTGATGTACTTACGTATTGCAAAATGATTACTTCAGTAAGTTTACATGCCTCACCACATGTACTTACAAATTTTTTTCTGTTGTGATGAGAACTTTTAACATTTATTCTCTTTGAGGCTTATTATTTTTTTAAGATTTTGTTTTTTATTATAGAGAGACAGAAAGCATGACAGAGAGCATGAACAGAGTAGAGAGGGAGAAGCAAGGAGCCTGATACAGGGCACAATCCCAGGACCCTGGGATCATGACCTGAACAGAAGGCAAATGCTTAACCAGTTGAGCCATCCAGATGCTTCTCTCTTTGCAACTTTCAAATATACAATACAGTATTATTACTTATAGTCACCATGCCTACATTACATCTTCAGGACTAATTTAACTTATAACTGGAACTTTGTGCCTTTCGACTCCTTCACTGATTTTGTTCCCCACCCCCCACCTCTGGCAACCACTAATTTGTTCTCTATATCTATGAATTTGTTCTTGTTTTTAGATTCAACTTATAAGTGAGATGATAGAGTATTTGTCTTTCTCTCTTAGTTCACTTACTGTAGTGTACTAAAGCTCCATCCAAGTTGTTGTAAATGACAGGATTTCCTTTTTAATGGCTGAATAATATGCCACCATGTGTGTACCTACATATATATAAACACAAACTTCTCTATCCACTCATCTAAGAATAGATACTTAAGTTGTTTCCATGTCTTAGCTATTATTAATAATGCTGCTATGAACATGTGGATATGTATATCTTTTCTGGATGGTGGTTTAATTTGCTTTGGATAGATACACAGAAGTGGAATTGCTAGACCATATGATAGTTTCTGTTTTAAAATTTTTGAGGAACATGTTTTTGTTTTGTGCTGTTTAGAACAGTTTTTTTAAGTTTTAATTTTAATTCCAGTTAGTTAACATACAGTGTTCATATTTCAGGTGTACAATTTAGTGATTCAGTAATTCTATACATTGCTAAGTGCTCATCATGATAAGTGTACTCTTAATCCCCATCACCTATTTCATCCATTCCCCCCACCCCCCACTCACCTCCCCTCTGGTAACTATCAGTTTATTCTCTATAGTTAAGAGTTTGCTTTTTGGTTTCTCTCTCTTTTCTTTCCTTTTGCTTGCTTGTTTTGTTTCTCAAAATCATATAGTATTTGTCTTTCTCTGACTTATTTTGCTTAGCATATACTCTAGCTCCATCCATGTTGTTGCAAATGGCAGGATTTCATGACTTTTTATGGCTGAATGTTCATATATATATGTAAATATATATGAATATATATACCATATATATGAATATATATGAATATATATTCCACACCCTCTCTATCCATTCATCCATGGATGGACACTTTAGCTGGTACCATATCTTAGCTATTATAAATAATGTTGCAATGAACATGTGGGGGCATATATCTTTTTTGAAACAGTGTTTTTCTATTCTTTGTGTAAATACCCAGTAGTGTGATTGCTGGATCATAGGATAGTTGTATTTTTAATTCTTTGAGGAACCTTCACAGTGTTTCTCACAGTGGCTGCACCAGTTTGCATTCCTACCAACAGTGCAGAAGGTTTCCTTTTTCTCTACATCCTTGCTAACACCTGTTGTTTTGTGTTGTTCATTTCAGCCATTCTGACATGTGAGGTAATATCTCTTGTAGTTTTGATTTGCATTTCCCTAATGGTTAGATGTTGATGAACATCTTTTCATGTGAAAGTTGGCCATCTATATATCTTCTTTGAAAAAATGTCTGTTCATGTCTTCTACCCATTTTTAAATTGGGCTGTTGGTTTTTTGGGTATTGAATTGTGTAAGTTCTTTATATATTTTAGGTACCAGCCCTTTATCAGATATGTCACTTGCAGATACCTTCTCCCACTCTGAAGGTTGCCTTTAGTTTTGTTTGTTTGTTTGTTTGCCTTTTAGTTTTGTTGACTGTTTCCTTCACTGTGCAGAAGCTTTTTATTTTAATGTAGTCCCAATGGTTTATTTTTATTTTTGTTTCTGTTGCCTCAGGGAGCCTATCTAGAAAAAAGTTTGTACAGCCAGTGTCAAAGATGTTACTGCCTGTGTTCTCCTTTAGGGTTCTTATGGTTTCAGGTCTCACATTTAGGCCTCAACTGCTGAGTCACTCAGGTGTCCCTGGTGATTCAGTTTCTTTACTAGTAAAGAATTTTCTTTAAAATTCTTTAAAGAATTTGATCTGTTCAAATTTTCTATTTCTTCCTGATTCTGTTTGGGAGGTTATATGTTTCTAGGAATTTCTAGGTTGTCCAGTTTGTTGGCATATAGTTTTTCATAATATTTTCTTTTAATTGTTTTTATTTCTGTGGTGTTGTTATTTCTCCTCTCTTATCTGAGAGATAAGAGTGGTTACTTCTGAAGATTTTCTCTGATCCTTTCTTGTCTTTCTCTTTCATGGTCTGCTGCTTTTCTTTAGTGATAGGTTTGCATTTCTTTCTTTTTACTCTTTACAACTTATTAGTGGTTTTTGATATATGGTTACTTTAGGCTTGTATATAACCTCTTCTCCATATAGCAGTCTATATTAAGTTGATGGTTATTTAAGTTTTTTTTTAAGATTTTATTTATTTATTCATGGCAGACACACAGAGAGAGAGGCAGAGACACAGGCAGAGGGAGAAGCAGGCTCCATACAGGAAGCCCGATGTGGGACTCGATCCCAGGTCTCCAGCATCACACCCGGGCCGAAGGCGGCGCCAAACCACTGGGCCACTGGGGCTGCCCAATGGTTATTTAAGTTTGAACTCATTCTTTACTTCTCTCCATGTCTTAGGTATATGGTATATCATATTTTACATCTTTTTATTTTGTGAGTTCCTGATATATTACAAAAATACTTATTTTTACTGCTTTTATGTTTGCTACCTTCATACTGTTACTTTTGTTCTTTCCTTTCCACTGGAAGAGTCCCCTTTAATATTTGTTCCAGGGCTTGTTTAGTGGTCATAAACTCCTTAGTTTTTGTTCGTCTAAGAAATTATCTCTCTTCCTATTCTGAATGATAGCCTTGCTGGAAATAGTATACATGGCTGCAGGTTTTTTTGTGTTTTGTTTGTTTGTTTGTTTGTTTGTTTGTTTTCCCAGCACTTTGAGTATATAATGCTACTCTCTTGTGGCTTGGAAAATGTCTTCTGAAAAATCTCCTGATAGCTTTCTGGCGTTTCCCTTGTATGTAACTGTCTCTTTTGTCTTTCTAGCTTTAATATTTTTTATCACTACATTTTCCATTTTAATTGTAATATATCTTGCTTTTGTTGATTATGTTGCGGGTTCTGTGTGCCTCTTGGATCTCGATATCTATTTCCTTCCCCAGGTTAGGGCCATCAGTTTTCAGCTATTATTTCTTCAAATAAATTTCCCCCCTCCCCTTTTCTCTCTCTTCTTCTGGGACTCTTATAATGTGAATGTTATTATGTTGGTAGAGTTACTGAGTTCCCTAATTCTTTTTTTTTTTAATATTTTATTTATTTATTCATGAGAAACACAGAGAGAGGCAGAGACATAAGCAGAGGGAGAAGCAGACTCCTCAAGGGGAGCCCGATGTGGGACTCAATCCCAGGACCCCAGGATCACGTCCTGAGCTAAAGGCAAGTTGCTCAACCATTGAGCCACCCAGGCATCCTGAGTTCCCTAATTCTTTTCTTGTTTTGCATAATTTTTTTTCTTTCTTTTGTTCAGCTTGATTGCTTTCCATTACTCAATTTTCTAGGTCATTTCTAGGCTATTAATTTGTTCTTCTGTATCTTTCATCCTGCTGTTCATCCTATCAAGCATGTTTCTCAACTCATTTATTGAGCCTTTATTTCTGCTTTGTTATTCTTTATTCTGTGATAAGAGTCTCAGTCATGTCTTCATTCCTTTTTTCAAGTCCAGTAAATATCCTTATAATCATTGCTTCAAATTCTCCATCAGGCATGCTACTTATATCTGTTTCATTTAGATTTCTGGCTGTGGCCTTATCCTGTTCTTTCATTTGGGACAAATTCCTCTGTCTTAATCGGTTTGTCTAAGTCTCTGGGCCTACTTCTGTGTGTTAGGAAAGTCAGGTACTTCTATTCTTAAGGGTAATGGCCTTATGAAAAGTTGATCCTGTAGTGCCCTGCCATGTGGTGTCCTCTGTTCCCCAGGGCCTGGTACTTCTGAGAATGTCTTTAATATGTGCTTTGTGGGCTCTCCTATTGTATCCTGACCATTTTTTTCCTTAAGGTTAGTCGTCTGCAGAGGCTGTCTGCCTGTTGTGGTCAGTGGTTGGTTGGTCCCTGGCCTGAATGTTGTGTTTTAACTGGGTGTGCTCTTGTCTGCTTGTGAACTGAGACCAGCTGCCAGAACTGAGACCTTGGAAACCAGATTGGAAGACAGGGTGTGGCTGGGGTTTGGGCCAATCTTCTGGGCAAGGGGGTCCACCTTGCTGTGCCTGAGGTACACATGTCTGAGAAGGGTGATTCCACCAGAGCTTGGGGGGATGGGGCTTGGTATAGCAAGATAGGTAATGAGTATTGGTGCTCTCTTGGTTCCCACAGATGGCCCTGTGCTTATGCTGAGGGATGAGAGGGAAATGGCACCTGCCCTGTCCTTTGCTCCTAGAAGGGTCTCTCCATGACTGTTGCCTCTTGAAGAAGAGCAAATAACCTCCCCACTATGTACCGTAGGAACTCTTCAGATTACTGTTTCCATGCTGTATGTCACAGGTTGTTTTCCCTGCCTTCTCTCTAAGAGCAGCCCCAATATCTTAGGGCTCTCCTAGAGCCAACTTGCAGACCTTTAAAACTTTAGGCCTTAACCACCACTGATTGCAAGAACTCACAAGATTCAGTCCCGCTCACTTCCCAAACCAATTGCTATGGGGAATCATCTTTCCCGTGCACTCCCTGTATGCTAGTCTGTCTCTTACCCTTCTCCACAATGGTTTGCTTCATTTCTGTGAAAAATGCTGTTAGAATTTTGATAGGGATTGCATTGAATCTGTAGATTACTTTGGGTGAATAGACATTCTAACAGTATTAATTCTTCGAGTCCATGGGCATGGAGTATCTTTCCATTTATTTGTGACTTCTTCAATTTATTTCATCAGTGTCTTATAGTTTCCAGTGTATAGGTCTTTCACCTCCTTGGTTAAATATATTCCTAGGCATTTTATTCTTTTGAAGCAATTTTAAGTGAAGCTGTATTTTTAATTTCTCTTTCAGGTAGTTTATTATTAGTGTATAGAAACACAATTGACTTTGGGTATTAATTTTGTATGCTACAACTTTACTGAATTTGTTTATTCTGATAGTTTTTTTTGGTGAAGTTTTTAGGGTTTTTCTATATATAGTATCATGTCATCTGCATATAGAGATAGTCTACTTCTTTTCTGATTTGGATGCACTTTATCTATCTTGCATAAATGCTTTAGCTAGGACAGCTAGTACTATTAAATTAAATTAAATTAAATTAAATTAAATTAAATTAAATTAAATTATTTGAGAGAGAGAAGGAGAGCACAAATGGGGAAGGAACAGAGGGAGAGGGAGTGAGGGCGGAGCCTGATGCAGGGCTCAACCTCATGACCCTGAGATTATGACCCAAGCCAAAACCAGGAGATGGACAGTCAACCAACTGAGCCACCCAGGTGCCCTCTCCCAGTACTATTTTAGATGAAAGTGATGTTGCCTTTTGTCAAATCCTTTTTCTGAATCTATTAAGATGATTAGATGATTTTTATCCTTAACTTTGTTAATGTTCTATATCATCTTGATTGATGGTGAAACATCCTTGCATCCCAGGAATAAAACCCACTTCCCAGTCTATGAACCTTTTAATGTATTGTTTAATTCGATTTGCTAATATTTTGTTTGACGAGTTTTGCATCTATGCTCATCAGGAAATTGACCTATAATTTCCTTTTCTTGTAATGCCTTTATTTTGTTTTGATATTTAATACTGGCTTCATAAGATGAGTTTGGAAGTATTTCCATCTCTTCACTTTTTTGGAAGTGTTTGAGAAGGATTGGTATTAATTCTTTAAACATTTGGTAGAATTCACCAGGGGAGCCATCTGGACTTTGTTGGATGTTACTGATTCAGTTTCCTTACTGGTAATTAGTCTTCAGATTTTCTATTAATTCATAATTCAGTTTTTACAGATTGTTTGTAGGAATGTATCCATTTTTTCTGTATTATCTAGTTTGCTGGCATAGATCATGTAGTCTTTTATGATTGTTTGTATTTCTGTTGTATTAGTTGTAATGTCTCTTTCATTTCTGATTTTTTTGAGTTTTCTCTCTTTTTTTTTTCTTGGTGAGTCTAGCTAAATGTTTATTTTTTCGAAACCCAGCTTTTGGTTTCATTGATCTTTTCTATTGTCTTTTTAGTCTCTGCTTCATTTGCTTCTACTCTGATATTTGCTATTTCCTTCCTTCTACTAACTTGGTCTTAATTTGTTCTTTTTCTAGTTCCTGAAGATGTAAAATTAGGTTGTTTATTTGAGGTTTTTCTTATTCTTTTATTGTTGTTGTTTCTTTGTTTTTGTTTTGTTTTTAATTGGTTACACAAAGAAAACTTTATTTGCAGCAAATAAAGAGATCATGGGGAATGGTTCAAAGCCTTGACTCAGTGTCTTTTTTATTTCTTAGTGTCGGTTTTATCACTGTGACCTTCCCTCTTAGAACTATTTTTGCTGCATCCCATAAATTCTGGTATGTTATATTCCCATTTTCATTTGTCTCAAGATTTGAGTTCTATTTTTATTTCTTCTTTGACCTGTTGTTTGTTAGCATGTTGTTTAATCTCCATGTATTTGTCAATTTTCCAGTTTTCTTCTTGTAATTGTTCTCTAGTTTCATACCATTGTGATTGGAAAAAAAATGCTTGATATGATTTTGATCTTCTTAAATTTTTATTTTTTTTGAGAGAGAGACTGTGCACTTGATTCGAGGTGGGGAAGTTGCAGAGGGAGAGAATCTAAGCCAGTGCTAAACATGGAGCCCAACACAGAACTTGATCTCACAACCCTGAGATTGTGACCTGAGCTGAAATAAGAGTCAGATGCTTAACCAACTGAGTCACTCAGGCACACTTCAGTCGTATTAAATTTATTAAGACTTATTTTGTGGCCTAACATGTGACCTATCCTGGAGATTATTCCATATGTGCTGGAGAAAAATGTGTATTCTTCTGCTTTGGATGTTCTGTAAATATCTGTTAAGTCCATCTGGCTTAACATGTTAAGTCTAATGTTTCTTTATTGGTTTTATGTCTGGATGATATATCCAATGATTACAATGAAGTATTATTACTATTATTGCTGTCTACTTCTCCCTTTAGGTCTATTAATGTTTGCTTTGTATATTTAGTTGCTTCTAGGTTGAGTATATGTGAATTTACAAATGTTATATCATCTTATTGAATTGACCTCTTTATCATTATATAATGAACTTCTTTGTCTCTTGTTACAAGTTTGTCTTAAAGTCTTTTTTTTCTTATATAAGTATAGCTATTTCAGCTTTCCGTTGGTTTCCATTTGCATAAACTATCTTTTCACATCCCTTGCCTTTAGTCTGTGTGTGTTCTTAAAGTTGAAGTGAGTCCCTTATAGGTAGCATATGGTTAGGCCATATATTAAAAAAAAAAAAAATCTGTTCAGCCACTTTGTGTCTTTTGATTGGAGAATTTAGTCTATTTACATTTTCTTAAAGATGTCTTTATTTTAGAGAGAAAGCATGATGGAGGGGCAAAGGGAAAAGGGAGAGAGAATCTTAAATGGGCTCCTTAGCAATCAATCTTTTTTTTTTTAAGATTTTATTTATTCATGAGACACACAGAGAGAGAGGCAGAAATGTAGGCAGAGGGAGAAGCAGGCTCCATGCAGGGAGCCCAATGCAGGACTCAATCCCAGGACCCCAGGATCAAGCCCTGAGCCAAAGACAGATACCCAACTGCTGAGCCACCCAGGCATCCCAATCAATCAATCTTTAAAAAAATAATATACATCTTTTATCTGTGTGTCCATTAGCAAATTATTGTAGTTATAGCTATTTTTACTACTTTTGTCTTTTAACCTTCATACTAGATCTATAAGTGATTAACCTACGACTATTACATTTGATTATTCTGAATTTAACTATATATTTACCTTTACCAGTGAAATTTATACTGTCATGTTTTCCTGTTATTAATTAGCCTCCTTTCATTTCAGCTTAAAGAAATTCCTTTAACATTTCTTGTAAGTTCAATATAGTGGTGCTGAACTCCAGCTTTTGCTTGTCTGAATAACTCTTTATCTTTCCTTCACTTTTGAAGGATAGTTTTGCCAGGTAGAGTATTTTTGGTTGACAGATTTTTTTCTTTCAGCTCAGTGAATATATCATGATACTCCTTTCTGACCTACAAGGTTTGTGTTGAAAAAACTTGTAGTCTTTTTTTTAAAAGATTTATTTATTTTAGGAGAGAGAGAGAGAGAGTGTGTGTGTGTGTGTGTGTGCATGAGGGAGAGGGGCAAACGGAAAGGGAGGGAGAATCTCAAGCAGACTCTGTGCTGAGTGTGGAACTGAATGAAGGGCTTGATCTCACAACCTTGAGATCATGACCTGAACTGAAACCAAGAGTCAGATGCTTAACTGAGTGTACCACCCAGATGCCCCTTGTTGATAGGCTTATGGGGGTTTCCTTATACATAGCAAGTTGTCTTTCTCTTGCTGTTTCTTATTCTTTCCTTGTCTTTGACTTTTGATAATTATAGTTTATGTTGGTATGGATCTCTTTGGATTCCTCTTCTTTAGAACTTCCTGGATCTGAATGTCTGTTTCCTTCCTCAGGTTGGGGAAGTTGTCAACTATTATTTCTTTAAAAAAATTTTCTGCCCCTTTCTCTCTTTCTTCTCCTTTTGGGACCCCTATAGTGTATATATCAGGCTTCTTGACATTGTCCCAATAGTCCCTTAAGCTATCTTTATTCTTTTTCATTTTTTTTTCTTTTTGAACCTCTTATTGGATGAAATCTGCTCTGTTTTAGAGTTTGCCGATTTTTCTTCCATTTCATCTGCTAGAAAAACCTTCTATTGAGTTTTTAGTTCAATTATGAAGTTCTTTAGCCGTGTGATTTGTTTGGTACTTTCTTATATTTTCTATCTCTTTGATGAAATTCTCATTTTGTTCATGCATTGTTCTCCTGACCTCAGCAACTGTCTTTTTTTTTTTTTAATTTTTATTTATTTATGATAGTCACAGAGAGAGAGAGAGAGAGAGGCAGAGAGACACAGGCAGAGGGAGAAGCAGGCTCCATGCACCGGGAGCCCGATGTGGGATTCGATCCCGGGTCTCCAGGATCGCGCCCTGGGCCAAAGGCAGGCGCCAAACCGCTGCGCCACCCAGGGATCCCAGCAACTGTCTTTGTGACCATTATTTTCAACTTTTTGTCAGGTGAATCACTTATCTCTATTTCATTAAGGTATTTTTCTGAGGTTTTATCTTGTTCTTTTGTTTGGAACATGTTCCTCCATTCAGTTTTCTTGGCTTTCTTGGTTTGCATTAGATGAAACAACCACCTTTCTCAGTCTTGAAGGGGTGAACCTTATTATTCAGTCCTGAGCTCCTCATGGTTTTCTTCCAACCTTTGTGATTGTCCATGTGGCCTTTTATGTTCTTAATGGTTCCCAGTAGTTGAGGGTATGCCAGTATTAGTCAGTGTCCCAAAGGGGAGGATTTCAGCACTAAATGCAGACTAATTAGAAGCAAGACCCTTAGGGAACTTTTTCTTTTCCTTTCTTTTAAAAAATTTTTCAGGGCAGCCCCGGTGGCTCAGCGGTTTAGTGACACCTTCAGCCGAGGGTGTGATCCTGGGGACCCGGGATCAAGTCCCACATTGGGCTCCCTGCATGGAGCCTGTTTCTCCCTCTGCCTGTGTCTCTGCCTCTGTGTGTGTGTGTGTGTGTTTTATGAATAAGTAGATTAAAAATCTTAAAAAAATTTTTTTTTCATTCTGATCTCAGATCAAGTGTAGAAACCCTCATAGTTATAAAAGTCTGTAGTAAAACTTTTTAGTAATTGATCAGAACTGATCAGTCTTTCATACAACACATCAGTCTTTCATACACACACATCACCCCCCACCTTATCCCATTCATCCATCAACAAGTTCTCAATTATACACTATCACCTTATAAACGCATGCATGCACTATCCTAACTCTAGACATAAGCCCTTATTGTTTTAAATTACTTTTACTTCTTAGAATTATAAAGATCATGCATTAGACAGACTGGAAGGCCTCTGATGCTCAGATTAGGATATTTTCATCATTAATCCACTTCCTTTTAAAGAATGTAAATATGGGGATCCCTGGGTGGCGCAGCGGTTTGGCGCCTGCCTTTGGCCCAGGGCGCAATCCTGGAGACCCGGGATCGAATCCCACGTCAGGCTCCCGGTGCATGGAGCCTGCTTCTCCCTCTGCCTATGTCTCTGCCTCTCTCTCTCTCTGTATGACTATCATAAATAAATAATAATAATAAAAAAAAAAGAATGTAAATATACTTCCTTCAGGGGCAGACTAGGAGATGTTTATTTCTGTCCGCTCCCTCTGCACGTCAAACCCTGGGGTGATAGGCCGTTAAGAACTATTTCTTTGTTTGCTACCATTCTACTGAATACATGAATACAAGCCCCAGTGGCCACTAGTGCCCAGTTATCAAGAGATGTGTCTTTTGGGTGGCAGTCACAAAAACCAAGGTGGCAGACATGTGCATAAGCTCCTTTCTCAAAAACATTGGCAGTCTGGAGTGGGGCAGAGGGGAGAGCACAGTGATGGTGCCTGTTGGCCTTACTGGTTTCTGGAGAGGATGGCAATTGGTCCCTGGATGGTTGTTAAAATAGAAGCTTGGCCCTCAGGCCTCAGCTATTAAGATAATAAGCTAATAGGCAAAAAAGAAAGAGAAAAGATAAGCTAATAGGCCTCTTTCACAAAAAGACTACATGTTTCAATCTGCTATTTCTGCAGTGTGCAGTGGATGGGTATCTGGTTAAGAACTGTTTCTCTATTTGTTACAGTGCTATGGTACCCACAAACATAAGCCCCATTATGGGGCTCCCTCTGGGCAGCAGCTACAAAAACTGGGGCATCAGACATGTGGATGAGCTCCTTTCTGGGAGACTGATGGCCTGAGGGAGAACAGGAAGATGCACGTACCAGCCTCCAATGTCTGGATAGTATTAAATTAGACACCTGCCCCCAAGGCTTTTAAAGTAAGCAAATAGTTCCTTTCATGGAAAGACTGGGTTTGTTTCAGTCTGCTGCCTCTATGCTGGGCCTTGGGGGATAATCCATGGAGAGTCCACAGAAACCCTTTATGAACTATTAGTTCATTATAGACTATGGATCTCATAGGTGCAAATCCCACTGGCTTTCAAAGGTAGATGCTTTGGGAGTCCATTTTTCAGGTGGAAGTCTTCAGAGTTGTGGTACCAGCTGTGGGGTTCATACCTTTCATTCCTCAGAGAGAAGCTCTGAGTTGTGAGTTCCCTGTGCCAGGGTTGAGGTGGATGGTGAGATTGTATGTGAGGCTGTCCTACTCACTTCAGTGTGAGTTTTTCTCCTTTGCCTGATGTGTAAGAGTCACTCAGCTAGTTTCTGGATGTCTCTCAGAGGGAATTGTTCTGTATATAGCTGAATATTAGAATAATAATAATCTAATCAAAGTACATTTATGGTACTTACTATCATAGATAACAACATATGTCTTTTTGTTTTGACCTTCAAAGGTGGCTCATTTTCACCTGGATACTGTGCCTTCATATTATATACTTGTCTCTAGCTACTGCTAGGTTGTCAGGGTCTTGCTTCCAAGCAAAAGAAACCAACTGTAGAGGGTTGATCATTAGTTTACAGAATCAGTGAGGAGGCTGGAGAACCAGCAGGCTCAGAAAATAAGAGAAGCCAAGAAGGTCTAGGCAACCCAGAACAGCTAGCTGCCCAGAGTCTGGGGCAACCAGCATTTTGGTTTTTAAGTTTCCTCCTGTCAAGAGTTATACCTTGCTTGGGCAGCCCAGGTGGCTCAGTGGTTTAGCGCCGCCTTCAGCCCAGGACATGATCCTGAAGACCCAGGATCGAGTCCCATGTCAGGCTCCCTGCATGGAGCCTGCTTCTCCCTCTGCCTGTGTTTCTTCCTCTCTCTCTCTCTCTCTCTCTCTCTCTTTCTCTCTCTCTCTCTCTCTGTTGTCATGAATAAATAAATTAAATCTTTAAAAAAAAGAGTTATACATTGCTGAATTCCCAAATTCAGATCCTGGGCAGACAGAAAAAGTACATTTACAATTGATTATTATGTATTATGCCATATGTATTTTGTTTAAATAGGATTGAATAGAACTGTTTTATAGATTTTATTTATTTATTCATGAGAGACAGAGAGAGAGGGAGAAGCAGGCTCCATGCAGGAAGCCCTATGCAGGACTCAATCCTGGGACTCCAGAATCATGTCCTGAGCCAAAAGCAGATGCTCAACCGCTGAGCCACCTAGACATCCCAAGAACACTTAAAATGTGCATTTAATAAGGCCACTTTAGCCATAAGGAATTGTTTTGTTATTATTACTTTTATTTTAAAGAGTGCTATTAAGTACTAGAAAACCTGAAAAACATTTCCAGAACTACAACGTTCATCCTGTTGTGGGCATGGACATTTTATTAATTCCTTCCTTGCTGAAAGTTAAAATATACAGAGGTATTCCCCCTACCCCCAGCCCCCACTCCAAAACTAAACCAAATTAATTGTGAAATATGGTATGATTCACCTTATTTTCTGGAATTCACCTATAAAAATCAGGTATTGGCTATGGGTGGCAGAGTCATTTTTAGGCATTCCTTGATTATTCCATTCTCCAGAGTCATTTGACTTCCATCTCTAAATTTAGTCTTTAAGTATCCAACATAGAGTTTATCTACATATTTGTTATTTATTGCTTACTGCAAAGGAATGAATGATTATTTTAAGATTTGTTTTTTTTTTTTAGATTTTATTTATTTATTCATGAGAGACACAAAGAGAGAGAGGCAGAGACACAGGCAGAGGGAGAAGCAGGCTCCATGCAGGGAGCCCGACATGGGACTCAATCGCGGATCTCCAGGATCACACCCTGGGCCGAAGGCAGTGCTAAACCGCTGAGCCACCTGGGCTGCCCTATTTTAAGATTTGTAACATTATGGAAACAAAAAACAAAGAGTGATCACTCCCCATAATCCTGCCCTCAGAGATAACTACTATTAACAGTTTGGTAGATCTTAATCTAGACTGCCTGGTTTCCATTTCCAGGAATTACTGCCTGCTGCCTTTTGCCTTTTTTTTTTTTTGCCTGCCATTTCCAGCTTTTTCATTTAGCTGACTACCCTGAACAAGTTATTGGTCCTCACACTGCCTCAGTTTCCTCATTTCAGAGTAATAGTAATAGTTTACTGGTTCACAAGGCTGAGTGAGGGTTTAATAAGATAAAGCGTTCAGCAGAGTTACTGATGTATAATAAGTTTCATAAATGCTAGTTTGCATACATATGTTAGTCAAGATAGACTAGATTATATTGGAATAACAAAAAATCCACCCAAATATCAGTTGCTTAACACAACAAAAATTTACTTCTTGCTAATGCTGCATATCTTATTGCAGATTGGCAGGGCGTTTTCTCCATGCAGTCACTCGGGGGCCCAGGGTAATGGAGGTTCTATCATGTTGTGGTCACACTCTGCAATGCATGGTGCTTTTAGTCATCACAGCAACAAAAAGGCTATAAATCACACATCGGTTTTTTTTTACTGCCTCAGCCCATAATTGACATACTAAACTTCAGCACTTACAATTTGCTAGTCAGAACTGGTAATCATAGCCCTGCCCTGCTACAAGTAAGCTGTAGACATATGGAATGTGAAGTGCAGAATATTTGGTGAATGCTACTACCTCTTTCAAGTCCACCTTTCCTGCCACCCAGTAATGTAGATTATCCAAATTGTGTTGTAGTTTTTATGTTTTTTTTAATTTAATGTATCATGGACTTTTCCCCATATCAGTACATATTAATTCATTCATTGACCATTTATTTATTTTTAAAAAGATTTTATTTATTTATTTGTGAGAGAGAGTGTGAGAGAGAGAGAGAGAATGAGCAGGCATGAGTAGGGGAGGGGGCAGAGGGAGAAGTAAACTCCCTGCTAAGAAGGGATCCTGATGTAGTGCTTGATCCCAGGATCCTAAGATCATGACCTGAGTTAAAGGCAGGCACCCAACAACTGAGCCACCCAGGCTCCCCTCACTGACCATTTAGTAAGCCTTTCTATGCATCACGCCTTATTCTAAATACTGGGCTATATCAATGAAGATAACATTTGACAATCCCTGTCTTCATGTAATTTATTGGGTTGCAAACAGGTAAGAAATAAAATATTTTTTTAAAGTGTAATGTGTTAGGGCAGCCCCGGTGGCACAGCGGTTTAGCGCCGCCTGCAGCCCAGGGTGTGATCCTGGAGACCCTGGATCGAGTCCCACGTTGGGCTCTCTGCATGGTGCCTGCTTCTCCCTCTGCCTGTGTCTCTGCCTCCCTCTCTCTCTCTGTGTCTCTATGAATAAATAAATAAAGTCTTTTAAAAAAAAAATAAAGTATAATGTGTTAGAAGGTAATAAATGTTATGGTGAGAAAAAAAGAAACGGAAGAGGCAGAGGCAGTTTTGAGGGCACAGTTTATTTAATTATTTTTAAAAGATTTTATTTATTTATTCATGAGAGACACAGAGAGAGAGAGACAGAGACAGAGACATAGGTAGAGGGAGAAGGAGGCTCCTTGCAAGGAGCCTGATGTGAGACTCGGTCCCAGGATCTGGTGATCATGACCTGAGTCAAAGGCAGACGTTCAAGTACTGAGCCACCCAGGTGCCCCTTGATGATACAGTTTTAAATAGAATGCCCACAGAAACCTTTGTGAGGTGACTGTAGTTAAATTCTGAAAGGTATGAGAAATATCTTGTGAATATCTTTTATAGGAGAACATCCCAAGAAAATAAAAGTATTAGTGGCTTGGTGATATGAACACAAAAACACATTTTCCTATTTTTGTGTTAAGTTTCAAATTTTCTATGAAAATAATTAAAAATGAAAAATAAAACTGGTTGTAAAGCTGACATCCAAATTTTATATCAGTATTTTGGAAAAGAAAAACAGATAGAAAATTAAATAAATAGTAAATATAATAAATATTCTCAATCTTTTTTTAAAAAAGGAAAAGTTTTACCAATTTATCTCCTCAGAAACAGTATTTTAACTTGTTTGTTTCTCTACATCCTCACTGACTAGTTCCTATACAGCATTCGATTAGGATTGTTGTTCATCACTGCATAATTGCATTATGTATGTTAATCTTACCTTTCTAATTATTTGTTAAACTTTTTTTTTAAGTTTTTATTTATTTATTCATGAGAGACAGAGAGAGAGAGAGGCAGAGAAACAGGCAGAGGGAGAACAGGCTCAGGCAGGGAGCCTGATATGGGACTCCATCCAGGGATTCCAGGATCACACCCTGAACCAAAGGCAGACGCTCAACCACTGAGCCACGCAGGCGTCCCTATTTGTTGAACTTTTAATTCTGTCTTACTTTTTATACCTCTCATTCCCTTTAAAGTGATTAGACATATATAATAAATTCCCTATAAAAATTACAGATTGAGAAGTAAAACTTAGTGGTGACTTTCATTTAAGTATAACCTCAATTGCTAATAATTCTCACAGTATTTTCCTATATCGAGAATGAAAAAAATTAATAAATAAGCTGCACAAAATATATCTATAAGCAATTTAAAAGTTTTGAGTATTAGAGAACTGGTTTAAAAATACCAAGTATTTTTTCAAGTAATTGGCTAAATTGAAGTATAATTTAATAGACCTTTCTTAGTCACATACTTATGATTCTTCCACTAAAAAATTTGTTTTTTCAGTGGTTTACTTTGTTGCCATACAACTAGGCTACGTTGCACAAACATTGTGAGTAAATTCTGTCAGTTTTTCCTTAAGATGACAGAGAGTCTTAACAATTTAGATTATTGTGATTGAAATAAAAAATGAAATCAGCCTTATTCAGCCCAAAGAGTTTACTGAACTCTGTAAAAGCTATTTGGCTAGATTATGAGGTAACACCCAGACACCAATGAGGAGTGTCTCTGAAAGATCACTCACTTAGAACCACCCTGCATTTAGGGGAAGTGGTGACAGGCTGGTCAAGGAAGACTCTTGTTACAGACAAATTTGTCAGTGTTAGTCACACAACTGGAACATAATGTTAAGAAGAAAATGTATGACACTGTTGGGAAGCTATGTTGGAAGAGCTGTGGCCAAAGAAAAGAGAATTACAAATTGCACTTCCATAACACAGATAACTTGGAAATATGGTACATAAAAAAAGTTTTGTTTTCATAATTTAGTTCACTCCAGTTATAATCTATTTTATATGAGGTAAAATCTCTATTTTGAGAATGTCATTACCTCAGGAAGGAAGAGTTACTGCATTATGCTGACATTAAGTTAGAAATATTTTTAGGGTTCGGAATGATTACATTTTCGGTATCAGACTATCAAATCATAAAAACAGTTTTGGAATAGTGTTCATACCTCAGCATCAAACATAGAAAATGATAAGTCACAGGTCACCAAACTACTCTGAGACTGTAAATAGAAATTTTGATCTCTGAATCTCAATTTCCTCATCTGAAAAAAATGGAGATACAGATTATCTTCCTTCTGCACTTTACTGGTATGTTTTGGGTATACCAAATTTGTGAGCCTCGTTCTTCTCAGCAAAAACTTGAGCAAAGGGAAGAATAAATAATAATTGAACCATTCATGGTGCCCTTGAAAAGAATGTTCCCCATTTTCATTGCTAATCCTCCTCTGAAGGGAGAATTTCCTTAAATTTTGACCTGCAGACAGCAGGTTTTTGCACTGCTCTGCCCTATCATAAATTCTTTGCTCAATTATCATTTATTCATTCATTTTTTTAGTAAGTTGGTCATTCACCAGTTGAGGTCATTCCAGCTAGGGACTGGAGATACAAAGAGGGATAAGACAGTTCCAGTCCTCATGTATAAAAGAGCAAGGGAGACCAACTTTATACAAGTATTTACAAATGTACTCAGTTGATGCAAAAGTAGTACAGAATGCTGATAGGAACTTTCAACAGGGGACTAGGTAATGTATATTGGGAATCGGAATAGATTTTAGATATATCAAAGCTATTAACAAGAAAAATGAGGAGTTGGCTAAGTGAAGAGTGTAAGGAAAGTGATTTAAGCAGAGGGAATAGCGCTGATGGATTTTGAGATACTGAAAGGAAAGCCAACATGGCTAGTTTATAGAGAGACAAAATCCAGATCTCAGACGCCTTATTAAGGGATTGGTCTTAATTCTGAGAGAAATGGAAAACCATTGAAATTTTTTGTTTGTTTCTTGTTTTATATGTTTAAGCAGGAAGTGACATAATCACTTGCATTTTTAAAAGATCATTCTAGGCACTCTGAGCAGAATGGTGCCCAAGTCATAGATGTGGGGAAACAGGAGACAATTGGAGGAAGTGAATGACAGGGTTGGCAAAGAGGAGGAGGAAAAAGTGAACTGATTCAAGAGATATTTAAGAGACAGAATCAATAGGATTTGATTGTGAGGGAAAGATGAATCAAGGATGACTTCCAGATTTCTGGCTTACGGAAATGGGTGGATGCTATTTATTTAAATAAGGAATACTGGAGGAAGATAAAGTTCAGGAAGGAGAATCATGAATCATAGTTGACCAGCACATAGCATACACAATCAGCCATTTTGAATATAAAAATGTCAGGGTTTAGATTACACATAGATATGCAAGTACAGATTTTTTTTAAAGATTTTATTTATTTATTCATGATAGACACAGAGAGAGAGAGAGAGAGAGGCAGAGACACAGGCAGAGGGAGAAGCAGGCTCCATGGAGCCTGATGCGAGACTCGATCCCGGGACTCCAGGATCATGCCCTGGGCCAAAGGCAGGCACTAAACTGCTGAGCCACCCAGGGATCCCTCAGATTCTTTTTTAAAAATATTTTATTTATTTATTTGACAGAGACAGAGAGTGCAAGCAGAGGTAGAGGGAATGGGAGAAGCAGGCTCGATGCTGGGGGCTCAATCCCAGGACCCCAGGATCATGACCTGAGCCAAAGGCAGACGCTTAACCAACTGGGCCACCTAGGCACCCTGCAAATACAGGTTCATATCAAAATCATGCTTATAACTTGATTCCTAAGTCTTGCTTTTTAAATTCTGGGTGACATTTATACCCTTTCCTTTTGCTTTTCCCTTTCCCTTTCCCTGTCCTGTCCTGTCCTTGTCCTGTCCTTCTTTGAGATAGAGTGTACAAGGGAGAGCACAAGCAGGGGGAGGAGTAGAGGGATAGAGAGAAGCAGGCTCTCTGCTGAGCAGGGAGCCTGACGCAGGGGGCTCAATCCCAGGACCCCAGGACCATGACCTGAGCTGAAGGCAGATGCTTAACTGACTGAATCACTCAGGCGCCCTGATATTTAAGCCTTTCAGTGGTCTTTTACCTTCCTATTCTTGGGTATTTCAGATCCTTTTAGGTCAGATCTTAAGTGTTGTCCTGGTTCCAGCTTTAAATTGAACACTTTGAATCCCTCTTTTTTTTTTTTCCTTTTGCTTTTTCTCCTCTTTCTTATAGATTGTAAAACCTTAACTTTTCTTTTATCCTTAGATCTCTCATGTAAGATCTAATTTTATCTGAAGATCACTCCCATAGCTTGAATTTTCTTCATTTCTTATACTTTATTTTTCTAATAACTCAGTAACTTCCTTCCCTTGAGCTACCCATCTTCCCTGTGTTGTATCAATTTCCACAATGGAACAAAAAAGGAGAAAACTATTATGAAGGATGAAGTGTATTTTATCACAAGCTATTATTAGCACATGTTGCTAGGGGATACCTGTTTCATAGTAATGAAACAGGATTGAACTGAATGTCTACAAATGGTTTTTTAATCTTTGCAAAATATAGAGTTAAAAATAAGAATATATAAAAAAATTAAAAAATAAGAATATAGAAACATTGAAAATAAAGGAGTATAAAATATATATCAGGTAAATACTAAGCAAAACAAAGCTAGTATAAATCTATGAATACCAGAAAATGTAAGATTTTAAAGCAAAAAGCATGACTAAAGAGGATCACTAGATATGATAAAAGGAGCAAATCACCAGGAACAAGGAGTTAGAGACAAATCCTATAATCATAATAAGAGATTTCAACACCTATTTCTCAGTGATACATCAAGCACACAAAAAAGCAAAATTGACAAGATTATAAAAAATTTGAACAAAACAAACTAATATGCTTGTTTCATGGGCATATATAAAACATTCTACCCAAAAATTGCAGAATATTTAAAAAAAAATTGCAGAATATATATTTTTTGAAGTAGAATACTTTTGAAAAACAGTGTTCAAAGAACTCTAATAAAATTACAAAGAGAAGGAAAAAATTTAAATGAAGGCTTATTCTGTGTTTATCTGTACTGTGTAGATAAGGAAATTGAGATTCTGAACATTGAAAACTCTAAAAACAAACAAAAAAAAGCCAGATAGTAAGTGGTACCGTCAGGATTAGAACTCAGACTTAATTCTTTCTGTAGCATTACTGCAACATTAAAACCTGAAACTTGGGGCACCTGCGGTGGCTCAGTCAGTTAAGCATCTGTCTTCAGCTTAGGTCATGATCCCAGGGTCCTGGGAGCAAGGCTGCTGAGATGGCTGCAATTTGTGGATCACTATACCTTAGATGGTTGAGCTGTGAAGGAGGGAATCTCAAAGATCTGTGGGAAGGTTATCATTAGGAGTATGGCTAAGTGTTTGCATATGTGTAAAGTGAGCCCAGGTGAGACCTACCAGTAGTGACTGAGAACTTAACACAAATGTCAGTGCTGGAAGAATGTGGAATTTCGATCCATTCACACTAGAGAGATCTTATCACATGCCCTAGGAGTATGACAAAACCAGAATAGGATCAAGGTGAACACTGTAATGAACAGCCTACCAGAACAAAACTCAACATACTTTAAATAAATATAATACAGTTCTTCACAGTGTAGCAGCTAAAATTGTTCTACACAAGGGAGAAATTACTAGACAAGTAACTCAAGAAGAAGGGAAATATGACCATTAAGAGAAAAAATAGTAGAAACAAAGATGATCGTGGATGTTGGACTAGATAGATATGTACTTTAAAGCAGTTATTATAAATATGTTCAAGAATTTAAAGAAAAAGATGGAGTTTCCCTTAGAGGTGTGACTGAACAGATGGGGAAGCTCAACAGAAAAATGGAAACTAGAAACACAAAGTGAAATGGAAGTTCTATAACTGAAAAACTGCTAAACAGAGCTTAGAGGGAAACTTACTGTGGTAAATGCTCCTATTAGTGAAGAATGGCTAAAAATGAATGCTGAAAGCATAAAACTTAAGAAGAAAAGAAACAGCAGAATGAACAAAACAGAAGGAAACAATAAGAGAAGAAAATGACATAGTAAACAATTGTACAAGGCTCAAGTAAAAGGATACTAAAAGCAAACTTCTAGCAAGGTTGGTTTAAAAAAAATGCACAAATAAACAATAGTAGAAGTGAGAAGGAGGGCTTAGAAATGCTTCCAACATTAAAAAGATAAATTTATGCTAAAGTTTTTGAAAATTAGATTAAAATTGATAGTTTTAGAAAATATGATTTCCTGCAGAAGTTCTTCCTATCTCAAGAATAAATTGAATATCTGAATAGTAGTTCCATAACTCCTAATGTAGTAACCATGATATAAATGGTTAGTAAATTTAAACCATTCATTAACCATAATATAAATGGTTAGTAAATTAAAATCTTTGTGCAGAGATACCTGGGTGGGTCAGTGGTTTAGCGCCTGCCTTTGGCTCAGGGCATGATCCTGGTATTCCGAGATCAAGTCTCGCATTGGGCTCCTTGTGAGGAGCCTGCTTTCCCTCTGCCTATGTCTCTGCCTCCTCTCTGTGTCTCTCATGAATAAATAATCTTTATTTAAAAGATAAAAAAATAAAGAAAATAAAATCTTTGTGCAAAGCAAGCTTCAAACCCAGAGTTCTATCAGTGAATGACCTTACAATTCCAGTAGTATACAAATTATGTAAGTGAATAGAAAAAGATCTGGGCAGCCCTGGTGGCTCAGCAGTTTGGCGCCACCTTCCGCCCAGCGTGTGATCTTGGAGGCCTGGGATCGAGTCCCGCGTCGGGCTCCCGGGAATGGAGCCTGCTTATCCCTCTGCCTGTGTCTCTGCCTCTCTGTCTCTCTCTCTCTCTTTGTGTGTCTCCCATGAATGAATAAATAAATAATTTTTTTTTTTTTAAAGTCAACTTCCTAACTTTTTAAAAATAAAGGCAGCCCGGGTGGCTCAGCGATTTAGCGCCGCCTTCAGTCCAGGGCGTGATCCTGGAGACCTAGGATCGGGTCCCACTTTGGGCTCCCTGCATGGAGCCTGCTTCTCCCTCCACCTGTGTCTCTGCCTCTCTCTCTCTCTCTCTCTCTCTCTCTCTGTGTGTCTCATGAATAAATAAAGTCTTAAAAAAATAAGAAATAAAAAAAAAATAAAGCTAGTATAACCTTGCTATCAGTATAACCTCAGACAATAGACGACCTGTCATGACCTTAGTGAAAATCCTAAATAAGTTCAGTTAGAAAATGGAACCTGACAGTATGCAAAGGAGATAATACATCATTACCAGGATGAGTTTATCTCACAAATCCAGGTTTAGTTTAATATTAAAAATAAACTGTGTTTGATTAAATTCAACAATTTGAATTTTAAAACCTCTTAATAAACAAATAAAAAGGGCCATTCTAACCAGATAAAGGTTACAGGCCAAATACAGCAGCTAACATTATTCTTAATTTGATATATTGAAAGCATTCTCATTAATCTCAGAAAGCTAACATTATTCTTAATTTGATATATTGAAAACATTCTCATTAATCTCAGAAATAAGAAGGTAGCATAAAGGAGAAAAGATCTAAGTGAATCTTTGGGTGAGAAAGACAACCCTGGAAGTCTACAACACTGTACAGCCCAATCTAAGTAAATGATCATACTTCTTGATTATAGGACTCAATATTTTTAAAAATAATTTTTTCCCAAAATGATTTGTAAATTCAATGCAATTCCAGCCAAAATCCAAATGAAATAAGTGTGTGTTTGTGTATGTGTAAATTGTCAAACTATATAATTTATATGTAAGAGCCATAAATATACTTATGAAGAAGAACAAGGTGGAAAAATTTGCCTTACAGGTTACCTTATTAAAAAGCTATCATAATTAAGCCTTTTGGCTCCCTGAACAGCATCATGGTGGTTGGAAAAAACAAGAACCTTACAAAAGATGGCCAGAAGGGAGTCAAAAAGAAAGGGTCGATCCATTTTCTTTTTTTTTTTTTTCGATCCATTTTCTAAGAAAGATTGGTATGATGTGAAAGCACCAGCTATGTTCAGTATTAGAAATATTCTAAATATACTAGCTATAAGAACTCAAGGATCCAAACTTGCATCTAATGGCCTTGAGGGTAGTGTTTTTGAACTAAGCTTTGCTGATCCTGCAGAATGATGAAGTTGCATTTAGAAAATACAAGCTGCTACTGAGGATGTTCAGGACAAAAACTGCCTGACTAATCTTAAACTGTGATGAATGTGCTCCGTGGTCAAAAAATGGCAGACCCTGATTGAAGCTCATGTTGTTGTCAAGACTACTGTTGGTTATTTGCTTTATCTATTTTGTGTTGGTTTTACTAAAAATCACAACAGTCAGATTTAGAAGACCTCTTAGGTTGAGCACCAACAGATCTGCTAAATTTGGAAAAAGATGATGGAAATCATGACCCAAGAGGTGTAGACAAATGACTTGAATTAATCACTAAATCAATTTCAAGCAGCATATGGAAAAAGACATAGAAAAGGCTTGCCAATCTATTTATCCACTCCATGATGTCTTTGTTAGAAAAGTAAAAATGATGAAGAAGCCCAAGTGTGAATTGGAAAAGCTCATGGAGCTTCATGGTGAGGGTAGTAGTTCTGGAAAAGCTGCTGGGGATGAGACTGGTACTAAAGTTGAATAAGCTGATGGATATGAACCACCAGTCTAAAAAACTGATTTAAAATTCAGACATGTAATAGTGACAAACAAAAAAATCTTGTAATATCTAAAAATAAAAGGTATAATAATTAAGGCATTGTGTTGCTGGTTCAGGGATAGAAAAAAAATGACGAATAGAATAGAACTGGATACCTAAACAGAACCACACTTATGTGGAAAATTGATTTGTGACAGGCTTTTATTGTAGATCAGTGAAAGAAAAAGCGGACTTAAAAAAAAGCGTTGAAACAATTGAAAAACATGACATTTTTTAAAATTTTTATTTATTTATGATAGTCATCAGAGAGAGAGAGGCAGAGACATAGGCAGAGGGAGAAGCAGGCTCCATGCACCGGGAGCCCGATGTGGGATTCGATCCTGGGTCTCCAGGATCGCGCCCTGGGCCAAAGGCAGGCGCCAAACCACTGCGCCACCCAGGGATCCCAAAAAACATGACATTTAAATCCCTCCTTCCTACCATGCACTAGAATAAAGTCCAAATAAATCAATAACTGGAATGAGAAGGACAAATGATAAAACTTCTTGAAAACTATTATAGAAAAATATTTTCTGGCTTTGAAGTCCAAAAGGATTTCTTAAAGAAGATCTAGAAAGTATAAATCAGGAAGCAAAGATGACAGCCAAAAGTCTTGAAGTCCAAAGGTGGAGGACTCATACTTCCCAATTTGAAACCTATTGCAAAACTATAGTATCAAGACACTATGGTCATGGTATGAGGATAGATCTATAGGTCAATGGAATAAAATGGAGAATCCATATATAAACCCTTCCTTTACGGCCAATTGATTTTCCACAAGGGTGCCAAGATAATTCAATGGAGAAAAAAATAATGTCTTCAACAAATGGTTCTGGGACAACTGAATATCCACATGTGAAAGAATGAAATTAGACTCTTACCGGAACCCTACACAAAAGTTGACTAAAAATGGATCATAGACCTAAGTGTAAAAAAGCTATAAAACCACTAGAAGGGAACACCTGGGTGGCTCAGCAGTTGAGTAGAGTCTGCCTTTGGCCCAGGGCGTAATCCTGGAGTCCCGGGATCGAGTCCCATATCAGGCTCCCTGCATGGAGCCTGCTTCTCCCTCTGCCTATGTCTCTGCCTCTCTCTCTGTCTCTCATGAATAGATAAATAAAATCTTAAAAAAAAAAAAAAACACTAGAAGAACACATAGTAGTAAATCTTAGTGAATTTGGGTTAGGCAGTGGTCTCTGAGATACAATCCCTAAAAGACAAGTGATGAAAAAAAAAAATTTGAAATTTGCACTTCATCAAAATTAAAAACTTGTAGAGAAAATTATGCCATCAAGAAAGTAAAAGAGATCTCATACAATGGGAGAATATATTGATTGAGGGTGATAAAGATAAGCCCTCCAACAGAACAAGAGATGCAAATACTGGCAGTCAAGAAAGCAGGCCCTGTAATATTAAGGCGTGAAAGTAGGGCACCAACAGTATCTGCTACAAAGTCCCAGACTCTCTTCAGTAGAATTAGGCAGGCCCAGGGCACCTGGGTTGTTAGGCATCCACCTTCAGCTCAGGTCATAATCTCTGGATCCTGGGATTGAGCCTCTGTATCAGGCTTTCTGTTTAGCAGGGAGCCTATTTCTCCCTCTCCCTCTACCTTCTGCTCCACCTGCTTGTGCTCTCTCTCTCTGTCAAGTTAAGTAAATAAAATCTTTTTTAAAAAAGGAGAAGAGGGACATCTGGGTGGCTCAGCGGTTGAGCATCTAATTGCCTTTGATTCAGGGCTTGATCCTGGAGTCCCAGGATGGAGTCCCACATTGAGTTTCCTGCATGGAGCCTGCTTCTCCCTCTGCCTATGTCTCTGCCTCTCCCTCTGTGTCTCTCATGAATAAATGAATAAAATCTTAAAAAATAATAAAATAAAAAAGGAAAAGAATTAGGTTGTCCCGGGTCTTAGCTTGAGCTTCCCCCAGAAGTATACATAAGCTGAGGCAAAAGACTCATGAGCTGTTACTTTATTAGGGCAAGCAGTTCCAAGATACAGGGGCAGAAAAGGAGAAGCAAAGCAGAGGAGAGAGAACCAGTATGAAAATGCATTGTGGATTTTGGGCCATTATTAAATGCCATTGATTGCTTTATCTCTTGGGATAGTTCTTACGAAGGCTTAAAAACCCCTTGGACTTTTGCACTTGAAGACCCAAAAAGCACCTGAATACAATTTTTTTAAATAAATTTATTTTTTATTGTTCAATTTGCCAACATACAGAATAACACCCAGTACTCATCCCATCAAGTGCCCCCCTCAGTGCCCGTCACCCATTCATCCCCACCCCCCGCCCTCCTCCCCCTCCACCACCCCTAGTTCGTTTCCCAGAGTTAGGAGTCTTTTTTTTTTAATAAATTTTTATTGGTGTTCAATTTACCAACATACAGAAAAACACCCAGTGCTCATCCTGTCAAGTGTCCCCCGCAGTGCCCATCACCCATTCCCCCCACCCCCCCGCCCTCCTCCCCTTCCACCACCCCTAGTTCCTTTCCCAGAGTTAGGAGTCTTCATGTTCTGTCTCCCTTACTGATATTTCCCACACGTTTCTTCTCCCTTCCCTTATATTCCCTTTCACTATTATTTATATTCCCCAAATGAATGAGAACATATAATGTTTGTCCTTCTCCGATTGACTTACTGCACTCAGCATAATACCCTCCAGTTCCATCCACGTTGAAGCAAATGGTGGGTATTTGTCGTTTCTAATGGCTGAGTAATATTCCATTGTATACATAAACCACATCTTCCTTATCCATTCATCTTTCGATGGACACCGAGGCTCCTTCCACAGTTTGGCTATTGTGGACATTGCTGCTAGAAACATCGGGGTGCAGGTGTCCCGGGATTTCATTGCATCTGAATCTTTGGGGTAAATCCCCAACAGTGCAATTGCTGGGTCGTAGGGCAGGTCTATTTTTAACTTCTTTGAGGAACCTCCACACAGTTTTCCAGAGTGGCTGCACCAGTTCACATTCCCACCAACAGTGTAAGAGGGTTCCCTTTTCTCCGCATCCTCTCCAACATTTGTGTTTTCCTGCCTTGTTAATTTTCCCCATTCTCACTGGTGTGAGGTGGTATCTCATTGTGGTTTTGATTTGTATTTCCCTGATGGCAAGTGATGCAGAGCATTTTCTCATGTGCATGTTGGCCATGTCTATGTCTTTCTCTGAGAGATTTATCTTCATGTCTTTTGCCCATTTCATGATTGGATTGTTTGTTTCTTTGGTGTTGAGTTTAATAAGTTCTTTATAGATCTTGGAAACTAGCCCTTTATATGATACGTCATTTGCAAATATCTTCTCCCATTCTGTAGGTTGTCTTTTAGTTTTGTTGACTGTATCCTTTGCTGTGCAAAAGCTTCTTATCTTGATGAAGCCCCAATAGTTCATTTTTGCTTGTGTTTCTTTTGCCTTCGTGGATGTATCTTGCAAGAAGTTACTGTGGCTGAGTTCAAAAAGGATGAAAGATCTAAATGTGAGAAAAGATTCCATCAAAATCCTAGAGGAGAACACAGGCAACACCCTTTTTGAATATAATTTTTAAATGACTGATTGCTTTTCCCCCACAGGTCGTTAGTTGATACCTGTAAATTAAGACTCTTCTACACCTCATACCTCAGGCTCCCTTTAATCAACATCCAAAACATAATTGATGGTAATGGATAGCAGGGATAATTGAAATCCAAAGAATAATAGCTACCATTTAGTAAGTACAAGGCAGTTTTATATAATGTCTAATCCTCACAAAGTAGCTTTTGTTATACTGATTTTATTAATGCCCAAGCTGAAATTCAGCTAATTTAAGGAACTCAGCCAACATCACAAAACTAATAAGTAGCAGACCAGGTTTTGGAACCATATCTTCCTTTTTTTTTTTTTTTTTTTTTTTTTAAATCTCAAAGCAATGCTCTATTACACCAGGGTGCCTCTTAGAAGAAAGGATTGAGATTCCTAAATCTCTTCTTAGCCAATACTTTTTAAACATGTTATTTATTTTTTAAGTAGGCCATATAAACACATGGTTTAAGATTCAAGAAATAGAAAAGGATATAAAGTGAAAACTATTTTTTTCCCTGCCCATAAGTGACCCAGTTCCTCTTTTCAGGGGCAACTAATGTTACCAGAGCTTTGTGCATCTTCTCCAAAATATTTATGCATAAATATAATTGTTTACCTTTTTAACAAAAAGAGGTTATCTACCAAATGTATACTGTTGCTAGATATCTTAGAGTATTAAAAAAACAAATGGCTATAAGATTTTAGGCTTTGTGTGTAGAAGAATATGTAAAAAGCACTTTTCCAAGATGGAAGTTTCTGATGAATTCTGTTCAAACTATAATTTATTATCATTTGACATGTCTGTTACCCCTGCTCAACATAGTTTTTGTTTACCATATCTTTTTCAGTAAAGAGCCAGATAGTAAATATTTTAGGCTCAACTCTGCTGTTATAGCATAAGAACAGTCATTGACAGTATGTAAACAAATGGACAAATGGGTGGGTTCTTTTTTTTAATATTTTATTTATTTATTCATGACAGACAGAGAGAGAGAGAGAGAGAGAGAGGCAGAGGGAGAAGCAGGCTCCATGCAGGGAGCCCGACGTGGGACCCGATCCCAGATCTCCAGGATCACGCCCTGGCCCTGGCCCGAAGGCAGGCGCTAAACCATTGAGCCACCTAGGGACCCCCAATGGGTGGGTTCTAATAAAACCTTATTCACAAAAACATGTGACAGGCCAGATTTAACCTGTAGGTCACAGTTTGCTGTATAGGGGAAAGTTTTTATTTTTTATTGTCCTTAATGAGAAGAATATGCAACCAAGAATACTTTATCCAGCAAGGCTCTCATTCAAAATGGAAGGAGAGATAAAGAGCTTCCAAGACAGGCAGGAACTGAAAGAATATGCGACCTCCAAACCAGCTCTGCAAGAAATATTAAGGGGGACTCTTAAAATTCCCCTTTAAGAAGAAGTTCAGTGGAACAATCCACAAAAACAAGGACTGAATGGATATCATGATGACACTAAACTCATATCTGTCAATAGTAACTCTGAACATGAACGGGCTTAATGACCCCATCAAAAGGCGCAGGGTTTGAGACTGGATAAAAAAGCAGGACCCATCTATTTGCTGTCTACAAGAGACCCATTTTAGACAGAAGGACACCTACAACCTGAAAATAAAAGGTTGGAGAACCATTTACCATTCAAATGGTCCTCAAAAGAAAGCAGGGGTAGCCATCCTCCTATCAGATAAATTAAAATTTACCCCGAAGACTATAGTGAGAGATGAAGAGGGACACTATCTCATACTCAAAGGATCTATCCAACAAGAGGACTTAACAATCCTCAATATATATGCCCCAAATGTGGGAGCTGCCAAATATTTAAACCAATTAATAACCAAACTGAAGAAATACTTAGATAATAATACACTTGGTGACTTCAATCTAGCTCTTTCTACCCTCGATAGGTCTTCTAAGCACAACATCTCCAAAGAAACGAGAGCTTTAAATGATACACTGGACCAGATGGATTTCACAGATATCTACAGAACTTTACATCCAAACTCAACTGAATACACATTCTTCTCAAGTGCACATGGAACTTTCTCCAGGATAGACCACATACTGGATCACAAATCGGGTCTGAACCGATACCAAAAGATCGGGATAGTCCCCTGTATATTCTCAGACCATAATGCCTTGAAATTAGAACTAAACCACAACAAGAAGTTTGGAAGGACCACAAACACGTGGAGGTTAAGGACCATCCTGCTAAAAGATGAAAAGGTCAACCAGGAAATTAAGGAAGAATTAAAAAGATTCATGGAAACTAATGAGAATGAAGATACAACCATTCAAAATCTTTGGGATGCTGCAAAAGCAGTCCTGAGGGGGAAATACATTGCAATACAAGCATCCATTCAAAAACTGGAAAGAACTCAAATACAAAAGCTCACCTTACACATAAAGGAGCTAGAGAAAAAGCAGCAAATGGACCCCACGCCCAGCAGAAGAAGAGAGTTAATTAAAATTTGACCAGAACTAAATGAAATCGAGACCAAAAGAAGTGTGGAACATATCAACAGAACCAGGAGTTGGTTCTTTGAAAGAATTAATAAGATAGATAAACCATTAGCCAACCTTATTAAAAAGAAGAGAGAGAAGACTCAAATTAATAAAATCATGAATGAGAAAGGAGAGATCACTACCAACACCAAGGAAATACAAACGATTTTAAAAACATATTATGAACAGCTCTACGCCAATAAATTAGGCAATCTAGAAGAAATGGACGCATTCCTGGAAAGCCACAAACTACCAAAACTGGAGCAGGAAGAAATAGAAAACCTGAACAGGCCAATAACCAGGGAGGAAATTGAAGCAGTCATCAAAAACCTCCCAAGACACAAAAGTCCAGGGCCAGATGGCTTCCCAGGGGAATTCTATCAAACGTTTAAAGAAGAAATCATACCTATTCTACTAAAGCTGTTTGGAAAGATAGAAAGAGATGGAGTACTTCCAAATTCATTCTATGAGGCCAGCATCACCTTAATTCCGAAACCAGACAAAGACCCCACCAAAAAGGAGAATTACAGACCAATATCCCTGATGAACATGGATGCAAAAATCCTCAACAAGATACTAGCCAATAGGATCCAACAACACATTAAGAAAATTATTCACCATGACCAAGTAGGATTTATCCCCGGGACACAAGGCTGGTTCAACACTCGTAAAACAATCAATGTGATTCATCATATCTGCAAGAGAAAAACCAAGAACCATATGATCCTCTCATTAGATGCAGAGAAAGCATTTGACAAAATACAGCATCCATTCCTGATCAAAACACTTCAGAGTGTTGGGATAGAGGGAACTTTCCTTGACATCTTAAAAGCCATCTACGAAAAGCCCACAGCAAATATCATTCTCAATGGGGAAGCACTGGGAGCCTTTCCCCTAAGATCAGGAACAAGACAGGGATGTCCACTCTCACCACTGCTGTTCAGCATAGTTCTGGAAGTCCTCGCCTCAGCAATCAGACAACAAAAAGACATTAAAGGCATTCAAATTGGCAAAGAAGAAGTCAAACTCTCCCTCTTCGCCGATGACATGATACTCTACATAGAAAACCCAAAAGCCTCCACCCCAAGATTGCTAGAACTCATACAGCAATTTGGTAGCGTGGCAGGATACAAAATCAATGCCCAGAAATCAATGGCATTTCTATACACTAACAATGAGACTGAAGAAAGAGAAATTAAGGAGTCAATCCCATTTACAATTGCACCCAAAAGCATAAGATACCTAGGAATAAACCTAACCAAAGAGGTGAAGGATCTATACCCTAAAAACTATAGAACACTTCTGAAAGAAATTGAGGAAAACACAAAGAGATGGAAAAATATTCCATGCTCATGGATTGGCAGAATTAATATTGTGAAAATGTCAATGTTACCCAGGGCAATTTACACATTTAATGCAATCCCTATCAAAATACCATGGACTTTCTTCAGAGAGTTAGAACAAATTATTTTAAGATTTGTGTGGAATCAGAAAAGACCCTGAATAGCCAGGGGAATTTTATTTTATTTTATTTTTTTTAATTTTTTTTTTTTTATGATAGTCACAGAGAGAGAGAGAGAGAGAGAGGCAGAGACACAGGCAGAGGGAGAAGCAGGCTCCATGCACCGGGAGCCTGACGTGGGATTCGATTCCGGGTCTCCAGGATCGAGCCCTGGGCCAAAGGCAGGCGCCAAACCACTGCGCCACCCAGGGATCCCTTTTTTTTTTTTTTTTTTTTTTTTTAATTTTTTAGCCAAGGGAATTTTAAAAAAGAAAACCATAGCTGGGGACATCACAATGCCAGATTTCAGGTTGTACTACAAAGCTGTGGTCATCAAGACAGTGTGGTACTGGCACAAAAACAGACACATAGATCAATGGAACAGAATAGAGAATCCAGAAGTGGACCCTGAACTGTATGGTCAACTAATATTCGATAAAGGAGGAAAGACTATCCATTGGAAGAAAGACAGTCTCTTCAATAAATGGTGTTGGGAAAATTGGACATCCACATGCAGAAGAATGAAACTGGACCACTCTCTTTCACCATACACAAAGATAAACTCAAAATGGATGAGAGATCTAAATGTGAGACAAGATTCCATCAAAATCCTAGACGAGAACACAGGCAACACCCTTTTTGAACTTGGCCACAGTAACTTCTTGCAGGTACATCCATGAAGGCAAAAGAAACAAAAGCAAAAATGAACTATTGGGGCTTCATCAAGATAAGGAGCTTTTGCACAGCAAAGGATACAGTCAACAAAACTAAAAGACAACCTACAGAATGGGAGAAGATATTTGCAAATGACATATCAGATAAAGGGCTAGTTTCCAAAATCTATAAAGAACTTATTAAACTCAACACCAAAAAACAAACAATCCAATCATGAAATGGGCCAAAGACATGAAGAGAAATCTCACAGAGGAAGACATGGACATGGCCAACATGCACATGAGAAAATGCTCTGCATCACTTGCCATCAGGGAAATACAAATCAAAACCACAATGAGATACCACCTCACACCAGTGAGAATGGGGAAAATTAACAAGGCAGGAAAACACAAATGTTGGAGAGGATGCGGAGAAAAGGGAACCCTCTTACATTGTTGGTGGGAATGTGAACTGGTGCAGCCACTCTGGAAAACTGTGCGGAGGTTCCTCAAAGAAGTTAAAAATAGACTTGCCCTATGACCCAGCAATTGCACTGTTGGGGATTTACCCCAAAGATTCAGGTGCAATGAAATGCCGGGACACCTGCACCTCGATGTTTCTAGCAGCAATGTCCACAGTAGCCAAACTGTGGAAGGAGCCTCGGTGTCCATCGAAAGATGAATGGATAAGGAAGATGTGGTTTATGTATACAATGGAATATTACTCAGCCATTAGAAACGACAAATACCCACCATTTGCTTCAACGTGGATGGAACTGGAGGGTATTATGCTGAGTGAAATAAGTCAATCGGAGAAGGACAAACATTATATGTTCTCATTCATTTGGGGAATATAAATAATAGTGAAAGGGAATATAAGGGAAGGGAGAAGAAACGTGTGGGAAATATCAGGAAGGGAGACAGAACATGAAGACTCCTAACTCTGGGAAAGGAACTAGGGGTGGTGGAAGGGGAGGAGGGTGGGGGGTGGGAGGGAATGGGTGATGGGCACTGAGGGGGACACTTGACCGGATGAGCACTGGGTGTTATTCTGTATGTTGGTAAATTGAACACCAATAAAAATTAATTTATTAAAAAAAATAAAGAGCACTAAGTAATGTATAAAATTGTTGGATCACTCTATTGCATACCTGAAACTAAGAATATAACACTGTGTATTAACTATGTTGGAATTAAAAATTAAAAGATAAGTATACTATTCGTATACTTTATCCATTCACATGTTCTTTATCCATTCATCAATCAGTGGACACTTAGGCTGCTACCATAATTTGGCTATTGTAAATAATACTGCAATAAATATAGGGGTGCATGTGTTCCTTTGAATTAGTATTTTTGTATGCTTTGGGTAAATACTCAAAGTAGTGTGATTACTGAATTGTGGGGGTAGTTTCCATTTTTAATTTTTAAGGAACCTCCATACTGTTTTCCAGAGTGGCTGCACGAGTTTATATTCCCACCAACAGTGCAAGAGTTTTTTTCTCTACATCCTTGCCAACATCTGTTTCCTGTGTTTTTTATTTTAGCCATTCTGACATGTGTGAGGTCATATCTCATTGTAGTTTTGATTTGCATCTTCCCTGATGATGAGTGATGTTGAGCATCTTTTCATATACCTGTTGGCCATCTCTATGTCTTCCTTGGAAAAATGTCTGTTCTTCTACACATTTTTATTCTGGATTATATATTTTTTATCTTTTGTTTTGGTGTGGAATTCTATCATTTCTTTATATATTTTGAATACTAACCCTTTATCAGATATGTCATTTGTAGATATCTTCTCCCATTCAGTAAGTTGCCTTTTAGTTTTGTTGTTTTCTTTGCTGTGCAGAAGCTTTTTATTTTGATGTAGTCCCAATGGTTTATTTTTGCTTTTATTTCCCTTTCCTCAGGAGACATATCTAAAACATAGTTAATACTGGGATGCCTGGGTGGCTTAGTGGTTGAGCTTATGCCTTTGACTCAGGTCATGATTCCAGGGTCCTGGGATCGAGTCCCACATTGGGGTCCCTGCAGGGAGCCTGCTTCTCCCTCTGCCTATGTCTTTGTCTCTCTCTGTGTGTCTCTCATGAATAAATAAATAAAATCTTTTTAAAAATTTACAAAATTTCAAAATTGAAAATAAAATATAGTTACTACAACTGATGTCAGAAAAATTGCCCGTGTGCTCTTCTAGGATATTTATGATTTTAGGTCTCACATTTAGGCCCTTAATCCACTTTGAGTTTATTTTCATGTATGGTGTAGGAAAGTGATCCAGTTTCATTCTTTTGCATGTTGCTGTCCAGATTTCCCAGCACCATTTGTTGAAGAGACTATCTTTTTCCCATTGCATATTCTTGCCTCCTTTGTTGAAGATTAGTTGACCATATAAATGTGGGTTTATTTTTGGGCTTTCTGTTCAGTCCTATTGATCTATGTGTCTGTTTAGTGCAGTGCCATATTGTTTTGATTACTGTAGCTTTGTAATATAACTTTGAAGTCTGGAATGTGATACCTCTAGTTTTGTTTTTCTTTTTCAAGATTGCTTTGGCTATTTGGGTCTTTTGTGGTTCCATACACATTTTAGGATTGTTTGTTCTAGTTCTGTGAAAAATGTTAGTATTTTGACAGGATTGCGTTAAATGTGTAGATTTCTTAGGGTACTGTGGACATTTTAATAATATTTGTTCTTTAGATCCATAATCATGGAACATCTTTGTGTCAACTTCAGTTTATTTCATCAGTGTTTTATAGTTTTCGGAGCACAGGTCTTTTACCTTTTGATTAGGTTTATTCCTAGGTATTTTATTATTTTCGGTGCAATTGTAAATGGGATTGATTCCTTAATTTCTCTTTCTGATGCTCCATTATTGGTGTGTAGAAGAGTAACAGATATCTGTACTTTGGTTTTTTTATCTTGCCACTTTACTGAATTCACTTACCAATTTTAGCAGATTTTTGGTAGAGTCTTGGGTTTTCTGTATAGAGTATCATGTCATTTGCAAACAATGAAAGCCTTACTTTTTCCTTACCAATTCAGATGCCTTTTATTTCTTTTTGTGGTCTGATTGCTGTAGTAGGATTTCCAGTATTATGTTGAATAAAAGTGGGGAGAGTGAACATCCTTGTCTTGTTCCTGACCTTAGTGGAAGAGCTCTCAGTTTTTCCCCATTGAGAATGATAGCTCTGGATTTTTCATATATGGGCTTTATTGTGTTGAGGTATGTTCCCTCTAAACCTACTTTGTTGAGGGTTTTTTTTAAAATTTTTATTTATTTATGATAGTCACACACAGAGAGAGAGAGAGGCAGAGACACAGGCAGAGGGAGAAGCAGGCTCCATGCACCGGGAGCCCGACGTGGGACTCGATCCCGGGTCTCCAGGACCGCGCCCTGGGCCAAAGGCAGGCGCTAAACCACTGCGCTACCCAGGGATCCCTGTTGAGGGTTTTTAATCATGAATGGATGTTGTACTTTGTCAGAAGCTTTTTCTGCATCTATTGAAATGATCATATGGTTTTTATCCTTTCCCTTATTGATGTAATATATCACATTATTGATTTGCAAATATTGAACCACTCTTGCATCCCAGGAATTAATCCCAATTGAATATGGTGAATGAGTTTCTAAGTGTATTGTTGAATTTGTTTTGCCAGTATTTTGTTGAGGATTTTTGCGTCTATGTTCATCAGTGATATCAATATCAGCCTATAATTCTCTCTCGCGCGCTCTCTCTCTTTTTTTTTTTTTTTTTTTTTTTTGGTGTGCCTTTATCTGGTTTTTGGATTGGGGTAATCCTGGCCTCATGGAATGAATTTGGAAGTTTTCCTTCCTTTTCTGTTTTTTGGAAAAGTTGGAGAAAAATAAATTTCAACTCTTCTTCAAATGTTTGATAGAATTCACCTGTGTAACTTGTTGGGCATTTTTTGGTTACTGATTCAATTTCATTGGGGGTAATCAGTCTTTTCAAATTTTCTATTTCTTCCTGATTCTATTTTGGGAGGTTATATATTTCTAGGAATTTGCTCATTTTTTCTAGGTTGTCCATTTTGTTGGCATATGATTTTTTGTAATATTCTCCTATAATTGTATTTCTGTGATGCTGCTTGTTTTTTTTTTCTCTTTTGTTTCTGATTCTGTTTGAGTGCTTTCTCTCTCTCTCTCTTTTTTAAAAAAGATTTTATTTATTTATTTACCTGAGAGAGAGAGCAAGAGCACATGAATGGGGGGAGGAGAAGAGGGACAAGTGGATTCCATGCTAAGTGCAGAGCCCAATGTAGCCCCATGACCCAAAGATCATAACCAAGAGTTGGATGCTTAACTGACTGAACCACCCAGGTGCTCCACTGTCTCTCTTTTTTTGCTGAATCTGAGTAGAGGTTTATCAATTTTGGTGACCTTTTCAAAGAACTAACTCCTGGTTTCATTAATCTGTTATTTTTTTATTTTTATATATTTTTATATATATTTTTATATATATTTTTATATATATTTTATTTTTTTAGTTTCTATATCACTTATTTCTGCTGTAATCTTTTGTTTCCTTCCTTTTGCCTGGGTTTGAGTTGTGTTTGTTCTTTTTCTAGTTCATTTAGGTGTAAGTTTAGGTTGTTTATGTGAGATTTTTCTTGCTTCTTGAGGTAGGCCTCTATTGCTATAAACTTCCCTCTTAGAACCATTTTTGCTGTATCCCTAAGATCTTGGACTGTTGTATTTTTCTTTGGTTTCCATGTAATTTTTTATTTCCCCTTTGATTTTGTGGTTGATCCATTCATTGTTTAGTAGCATGTTATTTAACCTACATGTATTTGTAGTCTTTCCAGGTTTTTTTCCCCTGTGGTTGGTTTCTGGTTTTATAGTTTTTGGTCAGAAAAGATGTATGGTATGACTTTGACTTTTTTTTAATTTGTTGAGGCTTCTTTTGTGGCTTATTATGTTTTTTTTTCTGCTGTTTTAGGATGGAATCCTCTGAATATGTCTGTTAAATCCATTGGTCCAGTGTGTCATTCAAAGCCACTGTTTCCTTGTTGATTTTCTATTTGGATGATCTGCCCGTTGATGTAAGTGCGTGTTAAAGTCCCCTACTATTATTGTATTTTTTTTTATGTTTGCTATTAACAGTTTTTTTTTATGTTTGCTATTTATTTTATGTTTACTATTAACAATTTTATGTATTTGGGTATTCCCATGTTGGGTGTATAAATATTTATAATTGGTATATCTGCTTGTTGAATTGTTGTCTGTATTATCATATAGTGTCCTTCTTTGTTTATTGTTACAGTATTTGTTTTATGGTCTAGTTTGTCTGATACAAATATTGCTACACTAGCTTTCTTTTGACCTACATTTGTGTGATAAATATTTCTCTATCCTCTCACTTTCAACCTGCATGTGTCTTTAGGTCTGAAGTGAGTCTCTTGTAGGTGGTATGTAGATGGGTCTTGTTCTTTTTATCCATTCCATCACCTTATGTCTTTTGATTAGAGCATTTAGTACTTATATTTAAAATAATTGTTGATAGATATGTATTTATTGCCATTTTATTATTTACTGCCATTGTTTTGTGTTTGTTTTTGTGGATATTCTCTGCTCCTTTATTCTCTTGCTCTCTTCTCACATCATAAGTTGGCTTTCTTTAGTGATACACTTTATTTTTTGTGTGTCTGTTACTGGCTTTTGATTTGTGGTTACCATTAGGTTTGTATATAACATCTACATATAGCAGTCTATGAAGTTGATGGTTGCTTAAGTTTAAACCCATTCTTTACTCCTCCCTTCCTGATATTTACGTATATGGTATCATACTTCATTTTATTTTGTGAGTCCCTTAACTGATTTTTATAGATATCCTTATTTTTACAACTTTTTTGTTTTGTACTTTTTAAAATTATGGTCTTTCCTTTCTACTCATAGAGTCCTCTTTAACATTTCCTGTAGGGCTGGTTTAGTGATCATGAACTCTTTTAACTTTTGTTTGCCTGAGAAGCTATCTCTCCTTCTATTCTGAATGATAGCCTTGCTGGATAGAATATTCTTTGCTGCAGATTTTTTCCTTTTAAGCACTTTGAATATATTATGCCTCTCCTTCCTGGACTGCAGTTTCTCTTGAAAAATCTGCTGATAGCTTTATGGGGTTTCCCTTTTATGCAACTGTTTTGATGCTTATAAAATTCTTTATCACTGCATTTCAACTATGTGTCTCCTTTTGGTCCTTTTGGGTTGATTTTGTTGGGGGATCTCTGTGCCTCCCAGATCTGAATTTCTGTTTCCTTCCCCCAAATTTGGGAATTTTTCAGCTATTATTTCTTCAAATAAATTTTCTAATCCCTTTTCTATCTCTTCCTCTCCTGGGGTCCCTCTAATGCTAATGTTATTACACTTGATGGCATCACTGAGTTCCCTAAGCCTCTTCTGTTTTTGCATATTTTTTTTCTTTCAACTGCTTAGCTTGTTTACTTTCCATTATTCTAGGTTGCTGATTCATTCTTCTGCTTCTTCCAGTTTGCTGTTTATTCCATGTAGTGTATTTTGAATTTCAGTTATTGTGTTCTTCATCTGTTTGGTTCTTTTTTCTCTGTGTGTTAAGGATTTCATTGATGTCCTTCACTCTTTTCTCAAGTCCAGTGAGAATTACTTTAAATTCTCTATCAGGCATATGACTAATCTTTTTTTCATGTAGGTCTCTTTCTGTGATTTTGTCCTGTTTTTTCATTTGGGACATACTCTTCTGGATCCTCATTTTGCCTAACTCTGTGTCTGTTCCTATGTGTTAAGAAAGTCAGCTATGTCTCTGGTTCCTGAAAGTAGTGGGTGGGGCCACATTTTTTTTTTAAAGATTTTATTTATTTACTCATGAGAGACAGAGAGAGAGAGAGAGAGAGAGAGAGAGAAGCAGAGACACAGGTAGAGGAGAAGCAGGCTCCATGCAGGAAGCCTGACGTGGGACTCGATCCAGGGTCTCCAGGATCACGCCCTGAACTGAAGGCAGTGCTAAACCACTGAGCCACCTAAGCTGCCCTGGTGGGCCACATTTTTAACAAGGTGGCCCTCGTCTTCTTTCACAGAAGACATGCAGTTGCTGTGGAAAACTGACCACTTGAGCTCCTTTGCAAAGCATGTGCAGGCAAGGCTTCAGTGCCTGCAAGGTGTGCGTATCTGTCCTCTTCCATGGGGATGCATAGTCACTGTGGAGACTGGGCCAGCTGGGGCAGATCTGCAAAGCACACCTGGGCAGGGGCTACAGTTTTAACAAGGTATGCACACATTCTGTGGGTGATGACTACCTTTCGCAGCCAGGACTGAGTCCCTGAAGATCACGCAATGGGAAGATATAGTCTTGGCAATGTTTGCACAGATCTTCTAGGGGAGGGGACTTGCAACACCAGAAGTGAGGCAAGCCCAGCTGGAGGGGGTGGGGCATGTATAAACAAAGTAGGTACTGAATGCTGGTTCCCACAGATGGCTGTGTGCTTATGCTGGGGAATGGAGGACAAAAGTGGCACCTGCTAATAACTCCTTTGTTCTGGAGTTCTTCAGCTTACTCTGAGATTAGTAACTATCCCTCCTGTAAGCCCTATGCATTTTTTTCAAACTGCTGATTCTAAGCTGTAACTCCTTGGGCTGTTTGTGTGCTGTCTCTTAAGGGCAGGGATTTAACTTCCTATTGCCCCCTGGATTCTCCCAGAACTAAGCTAACTGGTTTTTAAAGCTCTAGACTTTAAGTCCCATTAACTGTAAAAACTCATAGAATTTGGCCCTTCTGATTTTCAAAGCCAAATGCTATGGGAATTCATCTTTGCTGTGCAGGCACCCTGGTGTGATAGTCTGTTTCTCATCCTTTTTCCCACTCAAGGCTCTCCCCTTCCCTCCCTCCGGTGGCCAGACCTGCAGGGTTTACCTCCCCACCAAGTCTCTACCCTTCCTACCCTCTCAGATGTGACCTCTTGTCTACATTTAATTGTGGAGTTTATTCTGCCATTTTTGGGGTCATTTCCTGGGTTGTTTACACTGATGTGTTATCTCGTTGTATTTGTATGACAAGGTGAGTTTAGGGTCATCCTACTTGGTCATCTTCCATAGTTAGTTCTTAGTTAGGTAAGATTTTTAAGTCATGAATTTATGTTGAATTTTATCAAATGCTTTTCTACATCTGTTGAGATATTTGTATGGTTTTTCACTTTAATCAGTTAATGTAGTAAATTACATTGTTTGCTTTCTTTTTCTTAGTGAAACCAACTTTGTACTTCTGAAATAAACTCAACTTAGTCATGTTAGATTTTCCTTTTTATTCTTATTTCTTTTATACTTACTTGATTTGACTTGTTACTGTTTTGTTAAGGATTTATGCATCTGTTTGTGAATGAGATTGTCCTAGAATTGTCCTTCTTTTTACTCTTTTTATAATGTCTTCACTTAATGTCACACTAGCTCTGAAACATTTTGGAATTATTTATTTCTTGACCATTTTGATAGAACTTGCCTAGTAAGGGGCACCTGGGTGGCTCAGTGGTTGTCTGCCTTTGGCTCAGGTCATGATCCTGGGGTCCTGGGATCAAGTCCTGCATCTGCTTCTCCCTCTGCCTATGTCTCTGCCTCTCTTTCTGTCTCTCATGAATAAATAAATCTGAAAAAACAAAAAACAAAAACAAAAACGAAACAACTTGCCTAGTAAGTCTTCTGAGACTGGAGTTCGCTTTGTGAAAATTTTGGACCTCTTTATTTCTAGTAGTGCTTTTTGCCTTACAGTTTATTATGTCTCATAATAATCTACTATATTAGCTATCTTTTGGTTAAAATCTGCATGATATATTATTTTATCATTCTTTTACTTTAAACTTTTCTGTCTACCTTATTTTTTTGTTTTTTTGTTTTGTTTTGTTTTGTTTCTACCTTATTTTTTTGGTATCTTTCTTTCAAAGAAAGTATCATTAGATTTTTAGTTTTATCTAGTCTGGCCATCTTACCTTTTAACTGAAGTATTTAATCTATGTTATCATTTAATATCTTATATATTTAGATTTAAATCTATTATTCTACTTTGTGATTTCTAGTTGTCTAATTTCTTTTTCTCTCCTTTATTGAATTGTTTTGGATTAAGTTTTTCTGAATAATCATTCTATATTTTACCCTTTACTTAGAAGTTAAAGTTTTTTTTTTCTTTTTAGTGATTACTAGAAATTTCAACATGCACATTAACTTTAAAAAGTCCTAAGCTGGTGGGGATCCCTGGGTGGCTCAACAGGTTAGCACCTGCCGTCAGCCCAGGGCATGATTCTGGAGTCCCGGGATCGAGTCCCACATCAGGCTTCCTGCATGGAGCCTGCTTCTCCCTCTGCCTATGTCTCTGCCTCTCTCTCTCTCTATGTCTTTCATGAGTAAATAAACAAAATATTAAAAAATAAAAGAATAAAAAGTCCTAAGCTGGGATGCCTGGGTGGCTCAGCAGTTGAGCGTCTGTCTTCAGCTCAGGGCGTGATCCCAGGGTCCAGGATCGAGTCCAACATCAGGCTCCTTGCATGGAGCCTGCTTCTCCCTCTGCCTGTGTCTCTGCCTCTCTCGTTGTTTCTCATGAATAAATACATAAATTCTTTAAAAATAATAAAAATAAAAATAAAAAATAAAAAAATAAAAATAAAATAAAAAGTCCTAAACTAATCAATACTTTTACCTTTGGTATAACATAAGAATACTTCAAGTCCACTTATCTTCCTCTTTATTTCTGCTATTTTTGCTGTGTATTTTTAGTTATATCTTTTCAAATTTTATTCCATAAATCATTATTTTTTACCTATACTTATCAATAAATTTGTTTCTTCTTTTGTCCATATCAGGCAATATAGACTATTCCTTTGGTTGATAATCTTTATGAGTCCGTTTCTGCTGTCTGTTGTTTCTGCTGGTTCTTATTCATGATGCCTTGTTTCTTGTATGCTTGTTTTTTTTGTTTTTACTATAAACTGTTCCTTTTCTTGAAACCTATTTGGTGATTCTGTGAGGACACAGATGAAGATAAATTCCTTCAAGGAGTATTAAATATACTTCTACCAAGTGCTTGGAGCTCTACCAATACAGGACCACTTACTTTAAAATTGTAGTTTGAAGTGTTGGGAATCACCACACATAATTTAAGAAATAAGTGTTTTTAAGAAATATTTTAAGAAATATTTTAAATGGTTTTTTTTCAATTTTTATTTATTTATGATAGTCACAGAGAGATAGAGAGAGAGAGAGGCAGAGACACAGGCAGAGGGAGAAGCAGGCTCCATGCACCGGGAGCCCAATGTGGAATTCGATCCCGGGTCTCCAGGATCGCGCCCTGGGCCAAAGGCAGGCGCCAAACCATTGTGCCACCCAGGGACCCCATTTTAAATGTTTATTAAGCATTTTTAGGGATGCCTGGGTGGCTCAGCAGTTGGGCATCTGCCTTCAGCTTGGGTTGTAATCCTGGGATCCAGGATCGAGTCCCGCGTTGGGCTCCCTGCAAGGAGCCTGTTTCTCCCTCTGCCTGTGTCTCCGCTTCTCTCTCTCTCTCAGTCTATGTCTCTCATGAATAAATAAATAAATCTTTAAAACATTTTTAGATATTGGTAGGATATAGGTATTGTATAACTGAGTGCCATATTACTGAAATTGAAGGCATTGTTTACATTTTCTTCTGAGTTTTTTTATTTGTACTAAAATATACATAAAATTTACTGTTTTCATAAAATGTACATAACATAAAATTTACCATTTTCACCATTCAGTGACTTTACATATATTCACAATGTTATGCAAACATCAGCATCATCCATTTCTAGAACTTTTCTCATCTTGCAAAATTGAAACTCTGTCCTTGTTTTTTGTTGTTTTTTTTTTTTAAGTTTTATTTATTTATTTATGATAGACATAGAGAGAGAGACAGGCAGAGACACAGGAGGAGGGAGAAGCAGGCTCCGTGCAGGGAGCCTGATGCAGACCTCAATCCCGGGACTCCAGGACCGCACCCTGGGCCAAAGGCAGGCGCTAAACCGCTGAGCCACCCAGGGATCCCCGAAACTCTGTCCTTGTTAAAGACAAATTCCTCATTTTGTCTCCCCAAGCTCCTGATAATTACCATTCTACTTTCTGTCCCCATGATTTTATATACTGTAGGCTCTTCATATTGAGGGGAATCATACACTATTCACCCTTTGGGGTTGACTTTCTTCATTTAGCTTAATGCCTTCAGATTTCATCCATGTTGTAGTATATGTCCTTATAAAAGTTTTATTTATTTATATTTTTTAAAAGATTTTATATATTTATTTACTAGAGTTAGAAAGAGAGGCAGAGACACAGGCAGAGAGAGAAGAAGCAGGCTTCTCATAGGGAGCTCGATGCAGGACTCAATCCTGGGATCCCGGGATCACGCCCTGAGCCAAAGGCAGATGCTCATGCTTAACGCCTGAGCTACCCAGGCGTCCCCATTTTAAAAGTTTTAAAGTGATTTTCTTTTCATAGTTAGATACTTAATTCACCTAGATTAATTTGTGTCTAGGTGCAGAGTGTATATATCTAAATTTATTACAATATGGGTGTCCAGTTGTCCCAATACCATTGTTGATTATTCCATTCTTTTCATATTAATTTGTAATGTCACCTCTGTCCTCTGTTTAATATTCATGTAAATGTAAGCCTTTTTCTAAGCTGTTTTCCCTAGTTAGTCTGTTTTTCTATTCTTTTGTTTTGTTTTTCTATTCTTATATGGGGAAACAGTATTTGTTACTACAACTTGAAAAGAATTCTTAATATCTGATAAGACATTATCCACTCAGCAGGTCTGAGTTTTCTTAGCCTCAGTTCTGGTCCCAGGGAGCTCTCCATAGTCCTGTAGGTGAGGGTTGAGAGAGAATGCAGGCCAAGAATGTAAGCCACTTTGCTTGTGCGGTCAGGTCCTGTTGGGTTCAGTTTCTACTTGATTGCTGGAGATGCCAAAGCTATAGATATATAAATCAGAAAGTACCCACTTCATGGCACTTCCTAGATTGAGTCATCAGTTGTGGTCCATTGACCTCCATAAAGCCTAATAGCTGCCTCAAGAGTTAAAACATCTGACATATCCATTCAGTAAATATTCATTGAGTGCCTACTATATTGTGGCTGTGGTAACAATCCATATAGTCTCTGTTCTCATGATATTTATATTCTAGTTTATTAAAAGGAAACTATTTTTTGTTGAGTACAGTGCTTTACTAAAAAATGCTAAGGGCCTTCTACATGATTACTAATGAAATTTCATCCTTTATTGGTCTTTATTCTCTATATTTCAAATAGTTCCAAAGACATGTTAATTTGAAAAACGCTTGATTGCTGGTGATGAAATCTTTGACAGAGTTCCATGTTTTAATGTGTACGGCATTCACTGGCTAAAAATTTATGGATATCTGTGTAATTGAGGCCAGATTTATGACACGCAACAAAATCTACAGGAGTGACAAAGGCTGCCACCAAAACTTTACACTCTGAACATACCCACCACCCCTGCATCCTTCCTAAAAATATCTCACCCAGAGAATGCACCTCTTTACTCTCTCAGTCTATGAAATGTGATGGTTAAAAAAAATAAATTTAGCAAACAGTGTTATTAATACTAGCCTTTTATGAAAACTAGTCACACACAAAAAGTAACTGAAAATTGCCCTTTTGAATAGATGCATTCTGGCTCAGGGAGAAAGGACTGGCAAGAATTTCTTTGAATTCAAATTTAAATTATTTCCCTTCATTGGGGCCCCTGGGTGGCTCAACTTCTGATTTCAGCTCAGGTCATGATCTCAGGACCATGGGATCAAGCCCCGTGTTGGGATCTGTGCTCAGCAGAGTCTGCTTGAGTTTCTCTACCTCTCCCTCTGCCCCTCCTAATGCTCATGCTCTCTCTCTAAATAAATAAATAAAGTTTAAAAAAAAAAAAGATTTCCCTTGATGGAGAACCAAAGAGATATCACAACAAACTGAATGACTCCATTGTTCATCTTAAATGCTGATAGGTGACTTACAAAGTTGACTTAACTGGAAGGCAGAACTACACATTTCTGTACAAGATTAGTGTGATTAATATTTATTATGGAAACATTTCAGTTCTTTACTTACATGTCATAGAAATTACAGTATTCATGGTAAATGAATCATTATTAATCATCTTTCTTTTCTAAAACAATTCTTGACAAATATGTCTCTGAGATTCTAAAAGACACAAAAAAAAATCAGAACATTTTAACCCAAAAATGACATAAATGACTTACCTTCTTGCCAGGTAATGTTTATCAGAATGTTTATCAAAATGAGGCTGCAGTCATTGTTTCTGTCAGCAACTTTGCAATATCTTGTGTATATCTTATAAGGGATTGACCTGCCATAATTTAGAAATTAAAATACTATTGCTATTTCTTTCTTTTTTTAAAAGTTATTTGAGGGAGAAAAAGTGAGCAAGGGAGAGAAAGTGAGAGAGCATGAGCAGGGCAGGGGGAGAGGGAGAAGCAGACTTTTTACTGAGCAGGGAACCCTACTTGGGCCTTGATCCCAGAATGCTGGGATCATGACCTGAGCTGAAGGCAGATGGTTAACTGACTTAGCCACTTAGGTGCCCCTTGCTATTTATTTCTATATCTTTATGTGGTTATGGGTTCTCAAAATCCTGTGACACAAAAGAGAGAAATGGCCTAGATAAGGGGTACCTATCTGGCTCTTTTGGTAGAGCGTGCAACTCTTGATCTTGGGGTTGTAAGTTTGAGCCCCATGTTGGGTGTAGAGATTACTTAAAATGAAATTGTAAAAAAAAAAAAAAAAAAAAAACAACCCCCCCCACACACACAAAACAAAGAAATGGCCTGGATTCTAAACCTGACATTTGTTGTTGGCTTCCTTTAAATCACTTGTGTCCAAATTTTTCTTTAAAGATTTTGTTTATTTATTCATGAGAGACATAGAGAAAGAGACAGAGACAGAGGGAGAAGCAGGCTCCATGCAGGGAGCCCGATGTGGAACTCCATCCCGGAACCCTGGGATCACGTCCGAGCCGAAGTCAAATGCTCAACCACTGAGCCACCCAGGTGTCCCACACTTGTGTCCAAATTTGATAAAACCTGTAGCCTGATAAAACAAACGGGAAACTCTTTTTCCTTGATGTTAAATTAACAACCACTTTTTAAAAAGATTTTATTTGTTTGAGAGACAGTGAGAGATAGCACTAGTGGAGTAGGGGCAGATGGAAAGGAAGAAGCAGGTTCTCATGCTGAGCAGAGAGCCCAATGCGGGGCTCAATCCTAGGACTCCAGGATCATGACCTGAGCCAAAGGCGGACACTTAACCGACTGAGCCACCCAGGTGCCCTTGAAGAACCATTTTTAATATTAAAACAGAAAAGAATTTATTGAATAGATTAAAATTGGCATGAATTTTAATTGCTACCTTGGTTGCTTCAGGCATATTGCTTCAGGCAGCTAATGGTGAACTATTCAAATATTCCTGGAAAAGCCTGAGAGTGTGAATGAGAGTCACCTCTGCCTCAGTGTATTATCACAAGTTATGTAATTTACCATCATGTTTCTCTTTTAGTTTTCCCATCAGAATAAACAAGCACACCCTGTTTCATTTATTCCACAACTGTCTATATATTAGTCCCTAGTATGTTCAAGGCTCTGTGCTAGATTCTGTGAATATAATGGTGAATAACTGAAACAGATCAGAGTGTTCGGGGGTAAGACTATCACATTTTATATAACTAAAATTTATCTCATATTTTCTTGTGAAAATTAAATAGGAAGGTCTGTGTCATCTGGGACATAGTAGTTGCCCAAAACATGAGTGCCTCAAAGATAACATAAACTATATGTAATCAGCAAATCTTGATTAGACCTTAATTAAAAAACAAACAGCTATAAAGGATATCATTGGGACAATTATGGACATTTGGATTTCAACTTCATATGAAATATTAAAGCATTATTGTTCATTTTCTTCAGTGTGGCAATGACAGCAGGATTATGAAAGAGATATCCTTGATATTAAATGATGCTTGAAGAGGTATTTGGTGTGAAGCATCATAATATCTGCAACTTAGTTTCAGTGTTTCAGAAATAAATAGTTATATAGAGAAGAATGTTAACAATGGTTAAATGTTGTTGGTGGTTTGTAGGTGCCCATGGTACTGTTCTTTCAACTTCGGAATGTTTGAAAACCTCCAGCATAAAAAGTTGGGGAAAACTTTTAATTTCTTTTTTATTCTTCCTTGTTAAGAATAATTTATGATTATGCAGTTCCCTCAGAAGGAATCTAGCCCCAAAAATATGAGTTAGAAATTGGAGACCATACAAATTTAAGACCATTTCAGAACAGATTTTACTGTTTTTCTTTGAAATCTAAGTTGCATCAGTCAAAGGTAAACTCAGATCTGAGGCAGCACTCTTCCCGAACTTTGTCCCAATGATTTAACTTCTATTTGCCTGAACTCTCTTTTACCTTGTACATTCACCTTTGCCAGAGGAATTGTGTCTTCACAGTCACCAGCAAAGTACTCTCACTCAGTCCACACAGACTTTTGCATTATAGCACACCAGGGTCTGGGGAAGTGTGGTACCAAGATGATCAGAAGATGCAGTTTCACTTGGTGAGTTTACAGTTTTATTGGAAAGTTCAACATGATGAAGCTGAAGAACACACTCAGAACAATTTCAAAGCACAAATTAAAATAGCACAGTTCCAAAAGGGGGTTATAAAGAGGAAGAAGCTGTTGCTCACATCAGCTTGGAAAGAGAGCTGTCACAATAATCTAGATGGATATCCATGGATTTCAGACATTCCCATAGATTAATTTTTTTTTCGAGTCCAAGTAAATTCAGGGCACCACCACTGGGACTTTCTGATGCTACTCACAGTTCCAACTCAGGCATTCTTTTTCCTAAAGCTGAAGCCAGGGAGTGACCTTACATATCTAATCAGAGATAAATTGTTTTTTGACCCTGGTTTTCATCAAGTCCACAGAGCCCCAAAGAGTAAAAAATGAGTCTAGTATGCTGAATATATATTGTTTACTGTAGTATAACACATTATTAGGTAATCATGACATTGATGGTCCTTAGAGTTGGACATAAAAGGGTGTCATTGATTTTCTCAAGCAATGCCAGAGAAAATGATGGATCCCCTAAAAAAGTGATGGTAGGGAAAAATGAGCTCAATTTATAATAGACACTAAGAACTTCTGCAGATTCTATGACAGATTCATTAATAATATTTATCCTGTCTGACAGAGACTATTAAAATTCTGATATATTTGCTCAGGTGACTTCTGCTAATACAAAATATATCAACTTGATATTTTGCGGAAGACTGAAGATTCATGAAGGAAAAATGTAGAAAAGTGTTTATTTTTACCTCTAGGTGGTGCTATGTATTGTTATATGTAAGCACAAGACTGCCTAGTTTTGAAGTTGTAAAGATTCCTAAGGATTATGCATTTTACAGATGAACAAACTGAGACTCGTTGAAATTTTGTGCTGTTTAAAATAAAAATTCTGGTTAGAGGCAGAGCCAGGACTATGGCCTCTTTTTGTAAAATGTTTAATGTATGATCTATTCAAGAAAAAATTAGTCATTCTATAATTATTTCAACAGTATTACACTGTTGTGACAGGTTTAAGAGTTCATTTTACTTTTACTGATTCATGAAGTTTTCTTTAGAAAATTTTAAAAGAACATTTGCCTAACTTATATGAAAATAGATTACAAAGAAAGATGATGGGAATTCATTATGCATACATCTAAATTACTTTACCAAAGAGGAACTCATGTTTAAAGAGGTAATTCATTTAAAAAGAAACACAAATTGTTGATAGTTATGTGAAAACATATTAAAACCCACTAATAATCGAATCAAAACTAAAACAGTGGTATTCCTATTCCTTCCAGATCAGCAAAAATCTATGATTATCCTCAGAGATACTGAAGCAATGATAAAATAAGCACCTTGCCCTCTGTCAGTGGGAGCATAAATTGGTACAGCTTCCTCTGAAAGCTAATTTGACAGATGTTATCAGGAAACTTCAATTGTGGGACGCCGGTGGCTCAGCAGTTGAGCATCTGCCTTTGGCTCAGGGCGTGATTCTGGAGTCCTGGGATTGGGTCCCACATTGGGCTCCCTGCATGGAACCTGCTTCTCCCTCTGCCTGTGTCTCTGCCTCTCTCTCTCTGTGTATCTCTCATAAATAAATAAATAAAATCTTAAAAAAAAAAAAAAAAGGAAGCTTCAATTGTTCAAACTCTGACATAGTTCAGCCTCTAAGCCCTTCTCTGTGGGGATAATCAGAAATGTGGACAGTGATTTATATACAAAGATATTGATCACAGCATAATTTATAATACTTATAATCATTTTATAAATTAGAGTATGGTTATTTTTTTTTTAGAGTATGGTTATTATATCGGGCAGCCATTTATAGACTGCTTGCAAATAATTTTAAATGACATAAGAAAATGTTAATATTTTGCTGAATTAGAGAGGAGATTAAAATCTATAAACCTGGGGCTACCTCAGTTATATAACTGTAGATCATCTGAGATTGGAAATTCTCTGTCTCCCTCTTCACTTCCTTGTACTGGTAGTCATATGAGGAAACCCTACAATATTATTTCCCAGAGGCAGAATAATTATGTCTGATTTGCTTTCCCTTTTAACTTTTTTTTTTTTTAAGATTTTATTTATTTATTCATGAGAGACACAGAGAGAAAGAGGCAGAGATATAGGCAAAGGGAGAGGCAGTCTCCATGCAGGGAACCTGATGTGGGAGTTGATTCTGGGACTCCAGGATCACGCTGGGAGCCAAAGGCAGATGCTCAACTGCTGAGCCACCCAGGCGTCCCCCCTTTTAAACTCTTTAATTAAGATTGAGAAAATTTGGGATCCCTGGGTGGCGCAGTGGTTTGGCGCCTGCCTTTGGCCCAGGGCGCGATCCTGGAGACCCGGGATCGAATCCCACGTCGGGCTCCCGGTGCATGGAACCTGCTTTTCCCTCTGCCTGTGTCTCTGCCTCTCTCTCTCTCTGTGTGTGACTATCATAAATAAATAAATAATAAAAAACAAAAAAAAAAAAGATTGAGAAAATTTCTAAACCCTAAAGTCTAAAGTTCATTTTAGACAGGACTGAATAATCATGTCTAAACACACCTCCCTGAGTATATGTTGTCCACTTTTCTTCAAGATTTTCCTTCTCCTTTCTTTATTGTATTCTATGGTTTTTGTTGACTCAATTTTTTAAAAAGATTTTTATTTATTCATGAGACACAGAGAGAGAGAGGCAGAGACACAGGCAGAAGCAGGCTCCATGCATGGAGCCCCCCGTGGGACTTGATCCCGGGTCTCCAGGATCACACCCTGGACTGAAGGCGGCACTAAACCACTGAGCCACCCAGGGATCCCCTGTTGACTCAATTTTTAAAATCTGTTTTTGTGCATTGTAATTCAAATTAAGTTTTCTAACTAACATAAAGTTCACACATTCAGATGTCTTGCTAGATGCTCCTTAGTTCATTCTTGAATTAATTACTGAAAGATGCTCGGTTTGATTGAAAGAGCTGCTTGCTAGCTCCCGGTCCCCAACTTAAAACTATTCATTCTTGTTCTAGGAAAGAATATTGGCCCATCTGAAACTTCGCTTTGTAGTTCAAATTGTCTTGTAATGATGCAACTCATAAAAAGCATATTCAATGTTATATATATTCAATTATATATATTTTTTAAAAGTCTAGAATTAAACGGCAAGAGACCTTCACTTTTGTCCTGGGGATTGGTTAGCAGGACATTAAGGAATGAATGGTTTAACATTTCCATCTGGCACTAATTATATGTGATCTTTGGCAAGTTATTTATCCTCAGTTTTTTTGCCTATAAAATTAAGGTGGTAGCCTGATGACCTATGACTCATGACCTGCCATAGGAGCAGAATATTTGAAATTGTGCTGACATTGGAAAATCTGGGGCATGTGGCTCCTATGCATTTAAGATCCCTTCTGATTTTTTTTTTAAGATTTTTATTTATTTATTCATGAGAGACACAGAGAGAGAGAGAGAGAGGCAGAGACACAGGCAGAGGGAGAAGCAGGCTCCATGCAGGGAGCCTGACGTGGGACTCGATTCCGGATCTCCAGGATCAGGCCCTGGGCTGAAGGTGGCGCTAGACTGCTGAACCACCAGGGCTACCCAATCCCTTCTGATTTTGAAATGCTTTTCTGCTCACAGTGTCCTTCCAACAGCATCTTCAGCAAGGAACCTCCTGGACTCTTGTCTCTTAAGCTTGATCCCAGATCCCATAGTTTAGAGGCACTGCTGGCTTCTATTTTCTTAGTTACTCAGGTAAGGCAGTGCTTAAGTGTTGGAGCCACAGGCAAAGAAGCTGCTACCAAACTCCTAAAATAAGGCCTTGTGTGAGCCCCAGGCATGGACACATCTGGAAGAGTACAACTATATGCACAGATGTTTGTACATCCTTGTTTTGCACAGGGAAATGTTAACAGAAACTCTGGTGTGTAACAAATCCCTAATCCTCTCCATCTAGAGCCTGCCTTAACGTAGATAGAAAATAAATAGCTGGCTACTTATACAAGTCATGATTTGAGGGGATACCAGAGAGGGTGCTTCATCCAAAAATACCCATTCCACTGAGTGTTAGTCCAATGTTACTGAGTTTCCTTTGGCTCTTGAAAGCTACCACAGGAGATCCCTGGGTGGCTTAATGGTTTAGCGCCTGTCTTCGGCCCAGGGCATGATCCTGGAGTCCTGGGATCGAGTCCCACATCTGGCTTCCTGCATGGAGCCTGCTTCTCCCTCTGCCTGTGTCTCTGCCTCTCTCTGTCTCTGTATCTTTCATGAATAAATAAATAAAATCTTAAAAAAAAAAGCTATCAAAAATGCTTTAAAAACATACCTCTCAAAAAATGGAAAGATATCTAACCTTGGGAGGACAAGGAATACCCATTAAGGTTATAGTAGGTCAAGTTCAAACTAAAACACCATGAATGATACATTTGCATCTTCCCATTTCACATTCTCTTTATTCATTCCTATGTTATCAAGTGTACTATGCTTTAATGTTAAGTCACAGGGGTCCCTGGGTAGCTCAGATTCTTGGTTTCAGTTTAGGTCATGATCTCAGAGTTGTGAGATCAAGCTCCAAGTAGGGCTCTGTGCTGGGCTTCTGCTTAAGATTCTGTCTCTCCCTCTGCCCCCTACCCTTGCTCAGTGCACACTCGGGCATGCTCTGTCTCTCTCAAAAAAATAAGTCATCTCTCAATTTGTCTATTCACGCTTGAGTTGTTGAAAAATAGATTTCAAGTTAAGATTTACTTTGTTTTTAAAATTATTTTTTTAAAGATTATTTATTTATTCATGAGAGACACACAGAGGCAGAGACATAGGCAGAGGGAGAAGCAGGCTCCCTGTGGGGACCCCAATGTGGGCCTCAATCCCAGGACCCTGGGACCATGACCCAAGCCAAGGGTAGACACTCAATCCTGAACCACCCAGGCGCCCCTGAAATTATTTTTTTGATCTGTATCATATTCCATTTTTTGGCCATCAGTGTTTGTAGGGAAAAATACTTATTTCTGGGTGCCTTGTTAAACAACTACATTTAAAGGAATAATAATGAAATAAGGTTTTTAAATAAGAGATTATGAAAATGTGTTAAGTATAGGAGATATTTCTGTGCCTTGGCATTGTAAACTGTAAACAATGAACAGGCTTTATTTTCTCTCAGAGTTCTTAGAGCTATTCATAGTTTATAAACAAAGTGATGGTTTTCCTTATATCATAATCATTTAAAACTTAGCTTATATTAATTTGTGATGAAGACAAAAGTAAATAAGAAAACAGCATTCTCAGCATTGCAGATGGATAGTATAGCATGACTTTAGCCAGAGCTTGTAAGATTTACAGTGTACTTGACCCATTTTGTTGACATTTTTGTGATTTCTCTTCCTTCTACACATCAAAAGTATTCTCTGAAGTTTTAGATACTTATCCATTTGTTCAACAAATTATATGTTGAATGCTCACTGTATTCTGGGCACTATGCTTGTGACTGAAACTACAAAGATGATTAAGACAAAGCTGTCAGTGGGAGACAAAGATAATTGCAATGTAAAGATGCACAAACAGAAATATGTTTGAAGTTTCAAGAGGTCTCATGGGAGGGAGCTCCTGGTTCTACCTGGGAATGTCAAGGAAGACCTGCCTGAAGAGGGGATGATTACTGGAGAAAGATACAATTGCCATCGAGAGAGACAGACAGAGAGAGAGAGAGGGTAGATGTATGTAGGAAGTGCCCGGCTGAGCTGCAGGGCACTTAGCCAGCCTGAGAGATTCTAGGAAGCTGCTTGGAGATGGACCACTAAAGGTTGGAGGAAAGATATGGAGTAGGAGAGTCTTCCTGAAAGACAGAGATGTTGGCTTAACTTGTTCAGAGAATGGCAAGTATTCATAAAGGTCAGGAGATGGGATTCGTGAGGGAGTTGGTGAGGGAGGATGAGGGTGATGCACCATGCTGAACATTTAGCAATTTATTAGCTCATTTAATCCTTATCTAACTCCATGAAATAGTTAGCATTTTCTCCGTTTTGTAGAGGAGGACATTTATAACAGAGGACATGTCCACAAATTTTTTGATACTCTTCCCTTTAAGATGTATACCATAATTCCTCTCCCCTTGATTGTGGGCTAGTTAATGACTTGTTTCCACTTAATAAAATATGGCAAGAAGTGATGATTTGTGACTTTTGAGAGGTCATAAAAGGCATTATGGCCTCCTTGCTGTCTCCCAGATCATTCACTCTGGAGGAAGCCAGCTGCCATATGATGAGGACACTTAAGCAACCCTATGGAGAGGCCCATATGTCAAGAAAGTGAGCCCTCTTGCCAGTAGTCGTTAAGGAGCTGTAGCCTCCTGCTATCTCCCATGTGTGGGAGCCATTCAGAAAAAAGATCTTCTAGCCCCAGTCATGTTTTGAAGTGATTTATTATGATTTATTATGCAACACGAGATAACTAATACAGACAAGGAGTCATCAACATATTAAAGGTCACATAACTCATAAATTACGAATTTGAAATTTGAACCCAGAATTTGAAATTCAAACTCCAGAGTTGTTGCACCTAACCTATTTACTATCCTGCCTTGAAACGTAGGCGGGGACCTGTCTTTAGAGATCCAGTGCTTATATGACACGGACACACATACATTCACGTATATGCACACACTCATTTTTCCTCTCTGTTTCTTTTTCTTTTATGACTCTATCTTGATAGTAATAGGAAACCACTGAAAACAACTGGGTTTTAGAAAGACCCTGTGGTGTAGAGGCCTAATTATAGGAGGACACAACTGCAGTTAGAAGAATAGGGTCAGGTAATGAAAGTAATCCAGACAGGGAATGGCCAGGTCTTAGACTAAGGCATGAGACAGAAAGGGTGTGGCAGGTTCAAGAAATGTTTAGTGGGGAGAGTTGAGGCACTCCTCTCGGTGGCTGACTGGATGTCTGTGGTGCTGGCCTGTGAGAGGGCAGGAGGGGGAAGTGGAGGGACTACAGAACTGAGTCAGTCATGGTGCCACAGTAGGTAGGTTAGGGAGGGGATGTTGGTGGCTGGTGGGAGAGTAGGAGAGGATCATAATGAGTTCTGCCTTGGATATGGTGCATTGAGATGTATCTGCGCTTGAGAGGTATCTGCACTGGACCAGCACTACTGAGGAGAGGTCTGGGTTGAAGTGGGGATTTGGGGGTCACCAGCCTGCCTTTAGAGGATGCTGAAGTGACAGCACAGCTGACTGCACTGTGAGAGAGTGTGTGCATTGAGGGGAAGAGAGCAATTACTGAGGGGAGAGAAGACAGGAGAACCAAGGGAAAAGATGGGCATCTGAAGAGCCAAGGCGAAGTACCATTGAGGTGTCAAATACAGCCTTGTTTTCTGACACTTGCCACTTTATATGTCTGTGGAATGTGGCCAGTGACTTCTAGGCCTGCCATTTGAAAGAGCCCCCTGCTGAGAAGCTTCTGCATTGTGCCCTGAGGCACATCCGAAGGCTCCCAGTGAACCTTATATGTGCACCTGGTCTTAGCTCATCTACTTACTGAACTCATTTAGTTTCAACATTTATGCAGAGTTAAGCATCCAGTAGGCACATACTAAGTGACTGTTGGATTAGTAAATGCTTATTAATACATACAAGGCACTGGGTAGAGCAAGGCTTTACTCTTTGCATATGTAGAAGTAATAATAGAAGACCTCTTGATGAGTCCCATTGACTCAGATAAGTAGCTGCATGCAGATTTTAATGAGGATTTGATGTGTCCTGTAGAGATACAAAATTTTATTTCTCTTTATTTCTTTGTCATTAATGTTAACAACAATAAAAAAAAAAAAGGAGTCAAAGACCTGGGATTCCAAAACTTTTCCTGATATTTTAAGATTGAGTTTACAGATGCAGTTTGGAAAGTTAACATGGATTAAGCTGAGATTTTTTAAAAGGGCTTCTTTAATAACATAAAATTCTTTCACCTCCAGCTGTTCTAATGGTAACTTCCTGTCCATCTGGGAGTCATTATTTTTAAATGTTGTGTTTGAGTTAAATGAAATAATGTCAGTGCTTACACTTTTTTAGTAATTAGATATAGTGATTAGTGTTCTCTTTTAAAATTATGCTTGGATTTTCAATTAAGAAAATAATAAGCCATAATATAGTTTCAAAAGTCCAAAAACCTTTACAGACTAAAAAATACTGAATTTAAAAAATCCTGGTGCTTTCATATTAAAAGCAAATAAAAGTTTCCCACCTATTTAAATGATTAAGACAGAAAACTTTAACCAAGCTTTCAATGCTGTAGCTCTTTTTTTTTTTTAAAAGATTTTATTTATTTATTCATGAGAGACACAGAGAGAGAGAGAGGCAGAGACACAGGCAGAGGGAGAAGCAGGCTCCATGCAGGGAGCCCGATGCGGGATTGGAGCCCCATGCAGGACTCATCCATCCCCAGGCCTCCAGGATCACGCCCCAGGACGAAGGCAGGTGCTAAACCGCTGAGCCAACCAGGGACCCCCCATGTAGCTCTTTATAGTATGAAAGTTCTGCTATAAATCTGCTGGATTTATTAACGGAGGATGTTCGTTTATTTAGTAGGGCATTAAATCCTATAACATAATGCTTCTTACTAAGGGCTTGTTTTGGTTTGTTTGTTTGTTTGTTTTAAAACTCTCCAAAAGTAAAAAGACCAGGAAGAGAAAAGAGTTCAGTGGGTTCATCTGGAAGAACCTTCCATCCCATCCACCAACCTAAACCTTCTTACCCTTAACTCCTGCACTATTCCTTTGTCTCTGAGCCCGGCCCCTCTCCAGGTGCTTCCCACCTGCCTTGAATCATGTGCTCTGATGCTGGGTGCTGAGGCTTTCATTCTCTCATTTTAAGTTTTTTATAGTTATTTCATAAGTAATTAGAATAGGTTGGTCTCTACAATTTACCTTTCTTTTAGGCTTTATCTCCATTTCCCACAGTGGCTTAAACAGTGATGATCACTGAACATCCTGTAACTAGTATTGTGATGGTTAGTTTTTGTGTCACTTTGGCCAGGCTATGGCATCCAGTTAAGAGATAAATCAATAGAAGATGTAATTTTCCTCCTAGGACTTAATTAGGATCAATTCTGGATAGGAAACACATACCCTAATAATGCCTGACTAAATCATTTTGATGGTCCTGTCTTCTCTAATATGCTTTCCTAATCTAAGTTTTCCTTTTTGCCCTGGGCACAGTCAGTGGGCAAGACAGACCCTATATCTTAAGTTCTATGAATAAGAGCTTTTTTGAATTGAACTAGGCTTGGGAATTAAAACCAGATATGCTTTTCAGTTAATTAATTTCATAACATAAGAGAAAACTAAGAGCTTGAGCTTTTAAAAAAGTTAATGAGAAGATATTGAAGTCACTGGGAACAAGCTTTTCTCAAATATGTTTCCTTCAGCTTAATACATTTTCTAAAAAATTAATTAAGCTAGGGGTACCTGAGTGGCTCTGTTGGTTAAGCGTTGGACTCTTAATTTCAGCTCAGGTCATGATCTCAGGATGCTGAAATTGAGTCCCACATAGAGCCCAGAGGCTCAGTGGGGAGTCTGCTTAAGATTCTTTTTCTCTTTGGGATGCCTGGGTCCCTCAGTGGTTGAGCATCTGCCTTTGACTAGAGCGTGATCCTGGGGTCCTGGGATGGAGTCCTGCATTGGGCTCCCCGCAGGGAGCCTGTTTCCCCCTCTGCCTATGTCTCTGCCTTTTCTCTGTGTATCTCATGAATAAATAAATAAAACCTTAAAAAAAAGTCTCTCTTTCTGATTAAATAATTAAATTTAAATTTAAATATTAAATAAATCTTTAAAAAAACAAAAGACAAACCAAAGCCAATTAAACTAGATTTAGCCCATAGCAACCTTAGCCTTTTCTTTTTTCTTTCCTTCCTTCCCTTTTTTTAAACAGAGGGAGACATTTGATTAAATTACTGAAAATATTCACTGAAATTCACTGAAAATATTATTCAATGGGGAAAAACCCATTAGATATATAAAGACAGATAACATTAGATAGCTAATTAGGAACAAAGAATTGCATAATGTAGTACAGATAGCTAAGAAGAAACTCTTTGTTTTGAAATACATTTTTATGCAATGTCATATGGTCTAGTTAAAATCACTGTCGTGGACCTTTTGGTCCAAAAATGGAAGTCCTATAGTATATCATGTAATTTCTTCACTTTGGCTGACTCACTGTCTTGGCATTGTTTCTGCTGCAGATATATATAGAGATGGTTCATGTCATACTTGAGATGAATGTTTTTAGACAATAGAGCATAAAGAACACAGTTCAGGAGACTTCTGAATTATTAGATTTTTTTGAAATAGAGTTTATTTAAAGGAATATTCCATGAGCAATGCAAATAATTTAGTTTTTATAAAACAGGACAAATATTAAATTAGAATTTGATGGGGGTTGGGAGAGTTGTGTATGTTTATGTGATTAACAATTAGCTGATTTCCAGTCAAAAATCCCCAAGTAGTAGATATTACTTCTGTAAAAAAGAAAGCTTTTTTTCTGTTTTACTTAGAAAATTTAATGAATCAAATTATTGCCATTACAAAAAACTGACTATCACTCTCATTTAGAAACCCAACTAATTGTGGGGCCTATAATCAAGTCAGAAAGTTAATAATACAGTTTATTAAGACAAATGGCTAACTTACCAATTCAGTCAATACCCCTTGCTTGGGAAACCCAAATGGCCCTGGGACCAAGGAAGATATCCAAAACTTCCAAAACTAAATGTAAAACATCTCTGATGAAACAAATGTTGTTGCCAGACACATTTCTACAATATTTTCCATTATTGACTGTACAGGAGGCGAGATGTGATGCAAACGAAAGCACTTATTCTCTGTTATTGAGAGCAACACAGGCTTCTTTGGGACATTTTGACAAAGGACAGAGACATACTTCTTTCTCACTGGGTAAAGGGAATGAATCGTTTCCTTCCAAATTAGTCTGTACCAGCTGAATGCAGAAAGCAGTCATGTGCCAGGGATGAGTTCTGGCCTTTGGCTTCCTGCTTCTTCCAAGTGGTTTTCCACCCCTTAATGTACCTAAATGGAATTCGGAGAGGCTGCCCCCTACTTCCTCCCAAAGAGACAGCTCCTCCAGTGAGTCACACAGACACACACTCTGAGGTCTCAGGCATTTTCTCTGCTAAGCACAGACAGGATTGCATTGCACCAACATCCCACATTGCCTACAGCTTCAGCAGCCTCCTCCGCTTTCTCAGAGTGCCACAGCCTAGTGCTGTAGCCCTGAGGAACCAGGGCATGTGTCTGGGGATCCTACAGAATGGGAGGGAAAATGGGTAATTGATGCCCATTTCAGATCAAGAGCAACAGGTATTTTGCTGAGGCTGAGCATATAGGGGGGATGGAAGTGTGTGGGGTCTGGATGGGGTAGACTGGTAGAGATAGTAAATATGTCTAAGATTTGGGTTGCCTGCAACAGTATGTCAAGCCTTAGGTATTGCTTTCTAAATCACCACTAATAATTTCTTTTCCATTCTCCCACGAGACCTCAAGTCTGGTCATTAACTTTTCTAACTTTGAGAAGATTATGAATGTAAAGCTCAACAACTGTTGGATTTTATTTACCAGGATACAGTTAGATGATTGGATTAATTGTTGGTGACTTTGCCAGTAACTGTGACTCCTGTGGGATTGTTACTTCTGAAATGCTAATTTCTTTAAATTTCTAATATTACTGCTGATGTGTGTTAAAAATTACTCTGAAAAATTATCCTAAATTTTAAAATTTTAACTTAAATAATTTAAAAATTATTTTGTTCGGGATCCCTGGGTGGCTCAGCGGTTTAGAGCCTACCTTTGGCTCAGTACGTGATCCTGGAGTCCCGGGATCGAGTCCCACATTGGGCTCCCTGCATGGGGCCTGCTTCTCTCCCTCTGCCTGTGTCTCTACCTGTCTCTCTTTCTCTGTGTCTCCCATGAATAAATAAATAAATAAATAAATAAATAAATAAATAAATAAATAAATAAAATCTTTTTAAAAATTTATTTATTCATTTGTATATTTTAATTTTTAAAAAAGATTTTATTTATTTATTTGACGGAGAAAGCACAAGCAGGGTGAGAAGAGGAAGAAGGACTCTCTGGTGAGCAGAGAGCCAGATGCAGAACTTGATCCCCGGACTCTGGGATCGTGACCTAAACTGAAAGCAGATGCTCAACTGAATGAGCCACCCAGGCACCCCTCATTTATTTTTTTAAGGATTTATTTATCTGAGAGAGCTTGAGCAAGGGGAGGGGCAGAGGGAAAGAGCGATAGAGAGATAGAGAGAAGCAGACTCCCTGATGAGCAGGGAGCCTAATGCAGGGCTCAATCATAGGACTCCTAGATGATGACCTGAGCTGAAATCAAGAGCTAGATGTTCAACCAACTGAGCCACCCAGGTGCTCCAAGATTTATTTTTATTAAAACAGTAAAGAAGACTTTATCCAAGACTCTTGTAATAAGAGCATTACATCTTAAAAAACAAAAACAAAAAAACAAAAAACCCCACAAAGGGTAGCCCGGGTGGCTCAGCCCTGATCCTGGGTACGGGGGATCCAGTCCCACATCAGGTTCCCTGCATGGAACCTACTTCTCCCTCTGCCTGTGTCTCTGCCTCTCTCTCTGTGTGTCTCTCATGAATAAATAAATTAAAAATCTTAAAAACAAAAAACATTGCAGTAGGGGAGAGAGATGGTGCTCAACTCCAAATACAGTGAAGAGCTGGAGATTAACAGCCAACTAACAAAGAGAAGGGGTCAGTGGATAGGAAATTACCATGAGGAGACATTCGAGGATGAGGGAACTTGCCAAACCAGCTTAACAGGATTCTTGCCAAAGGTAGGACTAGGACACACATATAAAAGGTAGCAGATGAGGAAATTGATTCCAGCAAGGATGAAGGCCAAGGCTGAGGCCTAGTCAAGTAAAGGTCTCAGAGGAGCCTGACTGAAGTTCGGTCAAGGAGAATCTTTGTCATCTGTACTAAATCTGGTTGTTCACTGCAGAAAGAGGAATGGAGAGTACAGTTAATCAGAGAGAGGAGGAAAAGTCCTTCTCAGCCTTGTGATTGGGAAGTCATTCACACAAGGTTGCCATGTGAGGGCCCAGTGCATTTCTTCTGAAGGGTGGCTACAAATGCTGCCAGAGTACCAGCAGCATCAACAGTTGGGCCAGCCAGAGCATACAGGCCTTCTGCTCACTGTGGCCCACCGCACCAGGTCCAGCCAAACAAATTGCTATTAAACTAGATCTAAGGATTATATTTGTGTATGGTGTAAGAAAGTAATTTAGTTCTTTTGCAATGTAGCTGTCCAGTAGCTGGATCGCTCTCTTACATTTTATTTTTTAAGATTTTATTTATTTATTCATGAGAGACACAGAGAGAGAGGCAGAGACACAGGCAGAGGGAGAAGCAGGCTCCATGCAGGGAGCCAGATGTGGGACTCGATTCCAGGTCTCCAGGATCCACCCTGGGCTGAAGTCGGCACTAAACCGCTGAGCCACCCAGGCTGCCCACTCTCTTACATTATACACAAAAATAAACTCAAAATAGATTGGAGACCTGAAGCCATAAAACTCCTAGAAGAAAACATAGGCAGTAATTTCTTTGGCATTGGCCATAGATACATTTTTTTTTTTATGTCTCCTCAATCAAAGGAAACAAAAGCAAAATTGAACTATTGGGAGTACACCAAAATAAAAAGCTTTTGCACAGCAGAGGAAATCATTGACAAAAAGGGAGTGTACTAAATGGGAGAGGATATTTGCAAATGATATATCCAATAAGGGGTTAATGTCTAAAATATATAAAGAAGCTGTACAACTCAACACCAAAAAAAAAACACAAATAGTCTGATTAAAAATGAGCAGAGGACCTGAATAGATATTTTTCAGAGAAAGACATCCAGATGGCTAAAAGACACATGAAACATAATCAGGGAAATGCAAATCAAGACCACAGTGACCATGACTTTACAACTATCAGAATGGCTAGAATCAAGACAAGAAATAACAAATTTAGCAAAGATATGGAGAAAAAGGAACGCTTGTGTACTGTTGGTGGGAAGTAAATTGGTACAGCCACTATGGAAAACACTATGAAAGTTTCTCAAAAAATTAAAAATAGAATTACCCTATGATCCACTAATTACATTCCAGGGTATTTGCACCCCCAGAAAACAAAAATAATTTGACTAATTTGAAAAGATATATGCACCCATATGTTCATTGTAGTATTACTTACAATAGTCAAGATATGGAAGCAACCTTTGTCCATCGAAAGATGGATGGATAATGAAGATGTGGTATATGCATATATATACATATACATACATATAATGGAGTATTACTTAAACATAAAAAAGAATGAGACCTTACCACTTTAAACAATTTTTTTTTCATTTTAACTCTTTCATTTTAACTCATTTAGTGGCCTGAAAGTACATTCACATTCACCACTGTCCATTTGCAGAACTTTTCCATCATCCCAGAATGAAACTTTATACCCATTAAATACAAACTCCCAATTGCCCCCTCCCCTTCGTCCCTGGAAACTATTGTTTTACTTTCTGTCTTTCTGAATTTGACTACTGTAGGCATTTCATTCAGGTGGAATCATACATTTGTCCTTTTATGACAGGCTTGTTTCAGTTAGCATAATGTCTTTTAGATTCATCCATGTGATAGCATGTGTCAAAATTTCCTTCCTCTTTAGGGCTGAGTAATATCCCATTATATGTGTATACCATATTTTGTTTATACATTCATCTGTTAAATGACACTTGAGTTACTTCCAGCTTTTGGCTTTTGTGAATAATGCTGCTGTGAACACACATATAAAAATATGTTTGAGTTCCTGCTTTTAATTCTTTTGGATATATTCTAGAAGTGGAATTCCTGAATCATTTGGTAATTATATTTTTAATTTCTTGAGGAACCATCATACTGTTTTCAGCTGTGTCTGTACCATTTTACATTCTCACCAGCAATGCACAAGAGTTCCAATTTCTCCATATCCTCAACATTTCTCCCTTCTTTCCTTTCCTTTCCTTTCCTTCCTTCCTTTTCTTTTTCTTTCTTCTTTCTTTCTTTCTTTCTTCTTTCTTTCTTTCTTTCTTTCTCTTTCTTTCTTTCTTTCTTCTTTCTTTCTTCCTTTCTTTCTTTCTTTCCTTCCTTCCTTCCTTCTTTTTCTTTCTTTCTTTCTTTCTTTCTTTCTTTCTTTCTTTCTTTCTTTCTTTCTTTCTTTCTTCTCTCTTTCTTTCTTTCCTTTCTCCCCCTCCTTTGCTTTATTTTCTCCTCTTCTCTTTTCTTTCTTTTATAGTAGATGGATGGATGGATGTGAAGTGCTATCTCGTGGTTTTGATTTGTATTTCCCTGACAATGATGTTGAGCATCTTTTTATGTGATTTTTAAAAAAGATTTTATCCATTTATTCATGAAAGGCAGAGACACAGAAAGAGAAGCAGGTCCCCATGGGGAGCCTGATGTAGGACTTGATCCCATGACACCAGGATCATGACCTGAGCCAAAGGCGGATGCTCAACCACTGAGCCACCCAGGTGCCCTCTTTTTATGTAATTATATATACCATTTGTATATCTCCTTTGGAAAAATGTCTACTCTAGTCCTTTGCCTATTTTTATCTTTCTAAAAAGATTATTTATTTATTTATTCATGAGAGACACAGAGAGAGGCAGAGGGAGAAGCAGTCTCCATGCAGGGAGCCCCATGTGGCACTCGATCCTGGGACTTCAGGATCATGCCCTGGGCTGAAGGCAGGTGCTAAACCACTGAGCCACCCAGGGATCCCTGTCTTTGATCCATTTTGAGTTAATTTTTATATATGATATAAGGTATGGGAGCAATTACATTCTTTTGCATATGGATATTCAGTTTTCCCAGCACCATTTGTTGGAGGCCATCTTTTCCCCATTGAATGGTCTTGGCACCCTTGTTGTTGTCATTGAGTTTAATCTTATACTGTGAAGAGGAAACTCTTAGAGTTACATTACTTTTAGATGTACATTTCACTTTTTTATTTATTATTATTTATTATTATTATTATTATTAAGATTTTATTTATTTATTCATGAGACACAGAGAGAGAGGCAGAGACACAGGCAGAGGGAGAAGCAGGCTCCATGCAGGGAGCCCAACATGGGACTCAATCCCGGGCCTCCAGGATCACACCCCGGGCCCAAGGTGGCTCTAAACTGCTGAGCCAGCTGGGCTGCCCGCATTTCACTTTTAAATAGGTTTTCAAAAATCTATGCATCCATCACAGTTTTTCATCAGCCCTTTGCTAGAGAGTCAATGGGGGTAGTGACTTTACCTCTGTTAGAAGTGACAAGGCTGCTCCTATGAAGGATTCACCTATGAAGGATCCTTGAGGAAACCCAGACCTCCCTGCATTTTCTTTGTTGGATTGAGCTTTCCTCCTAAAGGAATATATTCCTTTAGCTTAACAAACCTTTAGAATTGAAGTGCACATGGGAGAAATAAAAACACTAGTCATTTCCATGCCACTTACAACATTACATTCCTCACAGTTGATTAACTGAGAAGAAGGGAATTTTAACATCAACTTTATTGAAGGATTGGAGAGAAGTAGAGCAAGATGGGAGAGGAGCAACACTACTTTAAGGAACAGGCCACATTCCAAGCAGGGCACGCCTGCTTTGGAGCTACCCTGGACAGCATGAGGCATTGAGTGGAAGAGAAAACTGTAGCCCAGAAAGGGAAGTTGGAGAATCTAAAGATGAATCTTGCCTACTTCACAGCTGTGTCAGGGATAGGCTCTGGAAGTGAGCATGAGTAATCCATAGATGTGTGTGCGCATGACCCAGACCCATTTCTTTCATGTTTATTTTGAAGCAATAGCATATGTTTCTACAGACCTGGCGGTATTTCTTTTAGTTATTTTCTATCCAATCCTTCTTTTAAGGGAAAAATGAGAAAACTATGGTGCTGAAAAACACCTAACAGAGGATTTTCTTTCTGTGACCATCACCTCTATCTCCAACATATACACAAACATACTCTCTCACACACACACATCTCTCCCTTTAGGACTTGTCATGATTTTGTAGTGATTATAATTTGAGTTGATTATGCATATTTAAATAGCAGGTGCATTTAAAATGTAGATTATATCATTGACACTGGGATATCTCTGGTGAGTACTAGATATTTTTAATAGTTACATTGATACATTTCAAGAATTAGGATGGGGTTTTTTTTTTTAAGATTTTATTTATTCATGAGAGACACAGAGAGAGAGAGAAAGAGAGAGAGAGGGGCAAGAGACACAGGCAGAGGGAGAAGCAGGCTCTATGCGGGAGCCTGACGTGGGACTTGATCCCGGGTCTCTAAGATCATGCCCTAGGCTGAAGGCAGCACTAAACCAGTGAGCCACCTGGGCTGCCCAAATTAGGATGTTTTTAAAATTATTAAAGACTGACATTCTGTGCTGTCAGCTTCTTTGTCTGGTCAAAATAATCTCTACTACACAGTAGAGAAAAGCAGTTTCAAAACTTGGTTCAGTTATCTCTAATGCACTTTTTATTCACAAAGGAAAAGATATACCCAGATCACAAAGTTTGTATGTTATTAATACCTTAGTAGTCTCATTAATGTGGCTGCAGGAAACTTGACCATTGCTGGATGTTAGTCTCAGAAAAAGTACCACTGAGACCAAACCCATCCTTTCTTATTTCCCTGCTAAGAGTTTTCCCTCTTATAGAACTACTTCTCTGTCACTTCTTGGTCTTTGTACTGTTTTAAGAGAATTGACTTGTGACACTAGAGTATACCACATATCACTCTAGCCAGTGCTTTATCTCTAAAAAAATCACACTTAACTATATTTCAGAAGTTAATGAGAGAGGCTGTCTTGTGATATCATGAGGAAGCTGGGGTTTCCACTTTCGATTATCTTTTAGCATCTACTCTCTCTCTCTCTCTCTCTCTCTCTCTCTCTTTTAAAGTTATGTTGTCCAACTTCAGGACCTCAAATCTTGTGACTAATTTCCCCTACTGTATGACCTGTATAGCCTGTATGACCAGCCCCTTAACATGCTACTTTTTAAAAAAGGGTATACAATAACCAAAAAATATGCTTTAACACAATAGTGCTATCTTGCTTGATTAGCTCATATAGTTCCTCTATTTACATTTTGAAGAATGCATTTTTCCCTGTTTGGAATTATTACTATTATTTGAGGTAATCTCTGACTAAAATAATACAATAGCTAACAAGTTTTTGAGTAGGATAGAATGGAATAGAAAGCATTTTTAATCTTGGGATAAGATATTTCTGACAACATTTTTCTTTTAAAGATTCCAGTATGGTAGCATGGGAATATGGGTATGTCCAAAATGATAAAATCACATACATTAAATATGTACAGGTTTTTTTTGGTATCAATTATATTCTAACTAAGCTGTTTATTTAAAAAATAATAAGTTTGGTGGTGCCTGTGTGGTGCAGTCAGTTAACTGTCTGACTCTTGGTTTCTGCTCAGGTCGTGATCTCAGGAGCCCTATGTTGGGCTCCATGCTCAGCAAGGAGTCTGCTTATGACTCTTTCTGCCTCTCTCTCTGCCCTTCTCCCCTACATTCTCTCTCTGAAATAAATACATCTTTAAAAAATAATAATAACTTGGGCAGCTCTGGTGGCTCAGCGGTTTGGTGCCGCCTTCAGCCCAGGGCGTGATCCTGGAGACCCGGGATCGAGTCCCAAGTCGGGCTCCCTGCATGGAGCCTGCTTCTTCCTCTGCCTGTGTCTCTGCCTCTCATGAATGAATAAATAAAATCTTTAAAAGAAAATAATAATAACTTTGTTTCTGTCAAATAAATATAGGTTCAGTCTTACCCCCCCCCCCAAATTAAAAAGATTCTAATAAATGGAAAGAGGGGATCCCTGGGTGGCTCAGCAGTTTAGCGCCTGACTTGGACACAGGGCGTGATCCTGGGGTCCTGGGATCAAATCCCACATCGGGCTCCCTGCATGGAGCCAGCTTCCCCTTTTGCCTGTGTCTCTGCCTCTCTCTCTGTCTGTGTCTCTCATGAATAAATAAAATATTTTTTTAAAAAATGGAAAGAGATACCATATTCATGGATTGGAAGACTTAATATTGTCAAAATGTCAGTTTTCCCCAAAGTAATGTCGAGATTGAATGCAATCTCAATCTTAATTCCAGAAGGCTTTTTTTTTTTTTTAAGATTTCATTTATCTATTCATGAGAGACACACAGAGAGAGAGAGAGAGGCAGAAACACAGGCAGAGGGAGAAGCAGGCTCCATGCAGAGAGCCCGACGGGAGACTCGATTCCAGGTCTCCAGGATCACATCCCAGGCCGAAGGTGGCACTAAACTGCTGAGCCACCCAGGATGCCCACGAGAAGGCTTTTTAATGTAGAAATTGATAAGATGTTTCTAAACACTATGTAGAAATGCAAAGGATCTAGACTTGCAAAAACAGTTTTTAGAAAGAATAAAGGTAGGGGACTTAAGTTGTCTGACTCAAGATTTGTAGTACAAAGCTACAATAATCAAAATAGGTAATGTCAGAAGAGAGAAAAGCATGGTCTAAGGCAGAAATAGATCCTCACTTATCCGGCAATTGATTTTTGTCAAAGGAGCAAGGTAATTCAATGAAGAAACAATAGTGTTTTCAACCAATGGTGCAGGAATAACTGGGTAACTGCATTAAAAAATGAACTTTGACCAATACCTCATATCATTTACAAAACATTTAAGATAGAGCTTGGACCTAAATATAAAAGTTCAAATTATAAAACTTTAGAAAGATAGAAAGAGACCATAAGAGAATACATTCATGAAGTAGGGATAGGCAACTATTTTTTAGATAGGATTTGGAAAGCAGTAACCATAAAAGAAAAATTTATAGATTATATTTCTTCAAAATTAAATATTTTTGTTTATTGGGATGCCTGAGTGGCTTAGTGGTTGAACAGCCGCCTTTGGCTCAGGGAGCGATCCCAGAGTCCTGGGATCGAGTCCCAGGATTGAGTCCCACATCAGGCTCCCTGCATGGAGCTTGCTTCTCCCTCTGCCTATGTCTCTCTCTGTCTCTCATGAATAAATAAATAAATAATCTTTTTTTTTAAAAAAATATATTTTTGGGACAGCCTGGGTGGCTCAGCGGTTTAGCGCCATCTTCAGCCCAGGGCCTGATTCTGGAGATCCAGGATCGAGTCCCACATCAGGCTTCCTGCATGGAGCCTGCTTCTGCCTGTGTCTCTGCCTGCCTCTCTCTGTCTCTGTGTCTCTCATGAATAAATAAATAAAATCTTTAAAATAAATATTTTTGTTTATCAAAAACACTATTAAAATAAATAAGGGGTGCTTGGGTGGCTCAGTTGCTTAAGCGTATGCCTTCCACTCAGGTCATGATGCCAGGGTCCTGGGATCAAGCCCCGAATCAGGCTCCCTGCTCAGCGGGAAGTCTGCTTCTCCCTCCCCCTCTGCCTGCCATTCTGCCTACTTTTGCTCTCTCTGTCAAATAAATAAATGAAATATTAAAAAATATATAAAAATAAGCAAGGCACTTGGATGACTCAGTTAGTTGAGCGTCTGCCTTTGGTGTGGGTCATGATCCCAGGGTCCTGGGATCAAGCCCTGCATCAGGCTCCCTGCTCAGCAGCAGGGAGCAGGGGGAGCCTGCTTCTCCCTCTGCTTCTCCCCCTGCTTGTGCACATTTTCTCTCTCTGTCTGTCAAATAAATACATAAAATCTTAAAAAAAAAAAAAAAAGGAAAAGAAATAAGCAATCAACAGCCTGAAAGGAGTGGCAAAATGTATATATAATAAAGGACTTATATCCTGAATATATTTATGTGAGTGTATGAATATATACATACAAATATACATATATATACACACACACACACGTAAAGAACTATATAAGAACTGTATAAGCAATAATAAAAACAATCCATTTCTGGCATGCCTAGGTGGCTCAGTTGGTTAAGCATCTGGCTTTTTTTTTTTTTTTTTTAAGATTTTATTTATTTATTCATGAGAGACACAGGGAGAGAGGGGCAGAGACACAGGCAGAGGGAGAAGCAGGCTCCATGCAGGGAGCCCAATGTGGGACTCGATCCCAGTACTCCAGGATCACACCCTGAGCTGAAGGCAGGCACTCAACTGCTGAGCCACCCAGGTGTCCCAAGCATCTGACTCTAGATTGAGCATTCCATCTCACTTACTTTTATCTGTTTGGATTTTTTACAATAAAAGTTTTAAAAAGGTTTATGAAATACAAAAAGTTAATTGGATGGGTCATGGGTTGCTCTTGTTGCTGTGCTTTTCTTGAGTCATACTCAATTGTCTATATTAATGGAGCAGTACAACAGTGGTTTAAGATCATGAGCTTTGGACTCACTTATTAGCTTGCATGGCTTTGAGAAAGTTCCTTGGTTTCTCCATAGTCCAGCTAGCTCCCTTTGTGAGGCTCCAGTGAGATGAGTTATGTGTAAAGTGCTTTGCTTTGTAAAGTTCTTGCTCAATTAATGTTGGTTATTACCACTAGTGAAGGGAAAATGTGGCAGAGATCATGTTAAAAAAATTCTTAATTTCTGTTGGAGTGGGACTGTGGCCGCTTTTGGGGAGTGGACTCAGGGGGTTCACACAGGGGAAGATGTGCTGAGAGGAAATCACACAGTGTGCCCCACCCCCTTCTGCTTCAGGCTTCCCCTGACAATCAACACCTAGACTTTATCTCCACGAGACTGTCTTCAAATCCCTAACAGAAAACAAAAACATAGGCAATCCTGAAATCTTTTTATCTTGTTTGTTTGTTTTTGAATTTATACTTATTTTTTTTTCTTTTGAGGGCACCTGTCTCTGGGATGTTTCTCTTGGGCTAGTATTTAAATTGGCTGTTTTCTAACTTCAAAACAGCTAGTGGTAGGGAGAGAAGGCTAAGATTTTTGGAGCTAAAAATAGCAAAATAAATAATCCCCAGCTGGGCTAATAAAAAAGCAGGCATGTGACCATATTCAATCTCAGGCCTGGAGTACAGTTCCCTCTGACTTTCTCCCCATAGCGACTGTCACCTCCAGGATTTCACATTGTTAGAGGCTAATCCTTTTCTTTGTGACTGCAATTCTTTCCTTCCTTTATTCAAGGACTACATCAGAGGCACTGGGAAGTAAGGATGAGCAAGGCCCTCTTAGTTCTCGGGTTGGGACACACTTGGGAAATAGCTTGTGGGGACACATGGGTTGTCCAGGCAGGCCTCTTCGAGAGGTCAGGAGCACAGATCCTGTCAGATAGGAAGGGCCCCACTGGTCTGTTTTTCTTGCTTTACATGATGTTGGTTATACATAGTGTTTGAGTTTTGGTGTCATTGTTCTTTAGAGGACCTAAATGCAATTTGCCAGAAAGAGTGGGCTTTGAAGACTTACTTGTGGCAATATTTCTAAATCCCTTACAGAAATCACTCTAAGCACCACTATATATTTGTTTTAGAAAAGCAGATTTAGGCACATCTGCTCAGGGTCAAAGTTCTCCGCACACCCCTTACCGTGTCTCTGAGATTCCCACGCTTCAGCGGTCTTGCTCGATGGGGTGATTTCTCTCCTTCCCTTCAGACCTCCCCTGAGGACGTGCTCACATGCTCATGTCTGTTTCTGGCCCTCTCCCTCCTCTCCTGAAATGTAAGGAGCATCTTTTAAAATGGAAATTGGCCTTCCCGTGGGTCTTCCATGACATCTTGTTTTTGGAAGCTTCGATGTATTCTACTCCTTTATCTTGTATTTTTGTAAAGCTTTTTTGTTACTTTCTCATCATTGTTCCTCCACTGCTTTTTAATAACACAAGAATTGATGCTAATTAAAGTTATAGCCAACACATCACATGTGCATATAATTTTCTGGTTTCTTCAGGATGATTTTCGGTAGTTTGTCTTCCTCACATTCTGGTTTCCCCGTCTGTACTTCTGAAACAGTTGGCTTGATTTAGCTTCACTTGAGTAAGTCAAACATGTACTAAATTACCTCACAGAACTCTCAGTATTTTAATCAGTTTTTTTTTTTAAATCCATCTTTTAAGGAAAAACTACTTAAGGATTAAATATTTAAAAATTTTTAGGGATTAAATGTTTTCATAAATACTTATTGAACACCTGCTATTAGGATTGGGATTTTCTCACTGACCTGGATCCTTGTTTCCAATCCTCCTGCCTTCCTGCCCTCCTCCTGCACAGAATTTGTGCTCCACATCCTTCAAAGCCTGCCCTCTGGGGTCCCCCTAGTCAGGCAGTTGTCTGGGGTTGCTCTGCCCCCCAGCACTCTGTGACTCGTGAGCAGTTATCACCTCCATCACTCTCTTGGCAGTTAAGTCATAAACTTCTCGTGCACTTGTGCTGTCTCACATGAGTAGAAGAGTCTTTCGGGCCCCGAATCACTTAATATATTTTTCTCCTTGAGTATTCAAAATATTAGATTTATTAAAAAGGTAACAGCTCCTTGCCTCTACTGCTCCATCTTCAGCAATCTACTTTGGTTTTCAGCTCTACAGAAGCATTTCTTTCCTTTCTCAGAAGAACAGTCGACCATGCAGCTTTACCTGCCTCACTGAGGGATACATCTGACTGTATAGATCTCTTAGAACTAAAATGAGCTGACTGCCTCCAGTAATTTGTGACCTCGTACTTGGAGACGGAACTCAATTAATTATGTGCCAAACAGTTATTCTACATATCTCCCCTCCCCCACCCGCTTTTAAAAATAGTTGCCTAACAGATTGCAGAAGACTGTGCCCTGGACTTTTCTGGAACACAGCTTCTTAGTGTTATTTCTTAGAATATAAATCAAGGACAAGGTTTATAATTGAATCTCATAGGTTTAGAAGTCATTTTTGTTTAGAGATCAACATGGTTTGATCTCAAGCAGTTCTTGGGACTAGAGGAAACATTGTCAATTCATGTTGTTTGCCTTAAAAAAAAAAAAAAGCAAACAACTTGAAGGTCTGCATTCCAGATTTGTCTTAACCAGTGACAATTAATGAAAACATCTGTCCAGTTCCCTCTTTAAAGATCTTCAGAGGAGGAATTCTGGGCATGTGAAGAATCAAGTTGACAGTGTAGACCTCCATCTATAGCACAGCAAGGTCTGGACGGGGGCATGGCAGGGAGCTTAGTTCTGGCTTCCTGCTAAGAAATCAGTAGACGGCATTTACTCTTCGTTTTATGGTGGCTTTCCACAAAATTTATAAGAAAGCAAAAGGAAGTTTCTAAACTACTGCCAGATGGCAAGTACGTGGAGCCCTGAAGCAAGGCTAAAACCCAATCAAAAAAGAAAAAGCACATTTAGGACAAGACAGTTGGGCCTCTTTTGAGAATACCTGAAATTGAAGCATTTGCAAAACTTGTGTGAAGACATAGGCAGAGTGTTTATACAAAATAATTTCTTGAGTGGAGATTTAGGAATCAAAGTCAAACATGAGTGACAAAGATGACCTCAAAATGGTCTCCTAATTTCTGCCTATTCTCTGCTCTTGTTAGCTGTATTTCTTTCCTGTTCAGGCTATTTTTGAAGAGCTGGCTTCCTTTTCCCCATCTTTGGTACAGATCAACTGTTGCTGTACCCCCTGCCCTATCCCAGGACGAATGGTGGCTTTTCAAAATGTCCGTTGTAGAAAAACAAAACCTGTATATATTAAGGTCTTGTTTCATCTGTGATATGGTGTCTTTTCCATTCTCACTGAAGCTGCCCTGAATTAGCTTTACTGACTTTTTCAAAAAAGCCTTCTAACAGTTCTACCTACCCGTAATCACTCCTTGCTCTGGTACTTTCTGTATGAACCAGGGACATTTTCAAAACAAATCAAAACAGACTCCTGGTATTTTCGAGATTATCCTGCTACATAGCAGTGGTGTTTATCATTTATCAACATTTCCCATTCTGTTGATTTCATGCTCATACATTAATAAGGCACTTTCAAATCACAAAAGCTTAATTTCTTGAGAATCGTATGTTGTTCAGTATTCCTGTCTCATAAAGTCAGCCTCTATAGAAGGCACATTCTCAAGTACAGGAATACATTTTATACTCAACCAGACAGCAAGCAAGAGAAGGTGTCAGGTAAGTTCCTTGGCTCCTCTGCTGTGACTTGGATGGTTTTAATAAGATTTGGGTTGACATCTCCATGATTGCTTGAGTAACAACAATGCTGTCATTTGCATCCTGACCAGAGCCTTGAGCTTAAAGTTGATTTTCTAGTTGAACTGATAGATCTGTTTGTCGCTTCTTACCCAGTCCCTCTTCTTACTATCTCTGCACATTTACAGAATTTAAATGGCGTGGCCTGTGAGCATGAAACAGAAAGCAAGTGGACCACAAGGGGACTGAACCCCTGACACTGGACTCATTAGCTCCATTCTTAAACTAGGCCAGCCAAACAGCCAGTTAGTGATTCACTTGGCAGCAGGGGCCAGACTCATGCTGATCTAGTCCAGACCAGGAAAGTATGTCAGAAGCAGAGGGCAGCTATCAAGAGCCAAGACCCCCTATACCCATTAGGCCAGTGATTTTTAGCATCACACTGTTTAACACTGAACTTCAGAATCACCAACAATCTTTTAATAATGCGGCTTTTACCCTCCAACAGAAGAGGAACATATTTGCCACTTCTATTATTTTTTAATGTTTCAGAAAACTTGAACATTTTTTCAACTTTAATCATACTGTGTTCTGCAGCTAAATTTTTGGTTCAGCTTTGGGTTGAGATTCTTCCATGTTGTTTTGGAATTTATCCCCTGCTGTTTTGATTCCATTTTATGACTGTATTGTAAATCATTCTACTCTGATGGACATTCGATTATTTCCAGTTTTTTATTATAAGTAGTTCTGCTATGCATATTCTTGTGCAGGTCTCCTGTTCTGCACATGCAAGAGTTGCTCCAGGGTATATACATACCTAGGAGTGGAACTGCAGGATTGTAGGATATATCACTAATTTTACCAGATGATGTCCAAATGTCCACTTTCCTCAGTGTCACATATATATGCTGTCTTCTGTCACCTTTTAAGAATTTTACAGTTTTTCCTGTCACATTTAAGTCTGAAATTCATTTGGAATTGATGTGGACTACTACACACATGTATGAAGGCACTGGTCCAAATTCCTTTGTTTCCTAAAGATAATCACCAGCGCCATTCATTGGGAAGTCCGTCTGTTTCGTGATCTGCAAGGCTGGCTCTCAGAAATTGAGGGTCCATATGTGTGCATGTTTGTTTCTCAAGTCTCTGTTTGGACTTTGGTTAATTTTACTTACCCCAGTGCCAAAATTACCCTTTGAGTACAGTGTGATATGACTTCTTGCCATCTGGTGAGGTTACTCCCCCCACCTGTTGGTCTTTAGGGAGTGTTTTCCAAATGTTCCTTCAAAGAGTTAGCTGAATTTATAATTAGGCCAGGAACATCGAAACAAAGTTTAGATATTTTGATCAGTAAACCTGAAAGTAAATGTGTTTTACCTAAATTTTATTTGGTCATAAAAATAAAACAAAATTTAGATTTGAGATGAGAATTTGTGCTCATGAAAAGCATTTTCTTTATTGTGCAGTATCTGCAAACCATATTAATACAGGTATGTCAAACTTGTTTGGATTGGTTGTGCTGTTTTTATCACAAATTTAATTAACATTGGCCTTGGACCACTTCCCTGAGCAGTAATACAGATAATGCCTGGCCAATGAAGCCACATGAGACTCTAACTAGATTTCATGAAATAAAGGGTCTCAAATTATTTTAAGTGCTTATAATTTTTAGTAATATGCAGGCCCATGCACAAATACCAAAAGGGAAACTCAACTAAGAGTGCATGTGTGCTGGTGTTTACTAAGGGAATAGAGAATTTTAATGTACACATTCAGCCTGGGAAACTTTGTATTGTTTATTAAATAAACCAGAGAAAGCAAGAGAGGAATCAGCACAGTGGGAAATAAGGTCAGCAGATAAGGCTTTTTTTTGCTACTCTGTTTCCTGTTCTGGGTGGCTCTGCAGTCCACTCTGAGAATTTCATTCCTTTTACCCAGATTGAAAATTTCCCATTTCCTGTCACTCTCTACCACCTCCCCCATTCTTGAGCTGCCAAACCAAAGCAGTTCAAACAGATAAAGACACAGCTAATTTGTTGAAGAGCACAGAGCTTTCGGTAAACAGCTTCTTCCTGGATATTACTGTGTAGAGATGACTCGACCCTTATCAGCAGATTTAAGAATTGACCAAGTTATTATCGTACCATATCTGTTGGGTCTGTGCTCAGCAGGGCAACTCCTCCTTGCCTTCTTCACAACAAAAAGAAGGAATGACTACAATAGCTGCAAAAATGCTTTATTGGGGGGTGGCAGGATTTTTTTGAATCCGTCTACATGTTTGGAATAAAGCAGAGCAGATGATAGCTGGGTAGGGTTATGCACGTAGGAAAGGCTTCTGTGAGTATCAGTGACGGTTCTGGCACAAAGGGCTGAATTCAGAAAGCCCTGTTCTCTTATGAATTATCAAATTGGTGAAGATGTTGCCATGTTTTAAGTGATTAGTCTAAAACTAGCTGCAGTCCCCGTCAAACTTGACTATATTGACTATACAGGGTAGAAACAGTTATGAAAGGAATAGGATAGGAAAGTGTCTTAGAGGATCAAAGAAGTTTTGAGTTTAAAAACCTAGCATTTCACTGGGAAATCACTATGCTCAATGTAGGTGGAGTATTGGGTACTTAAACATTTTCAATTCTGTGGTATTTTTTTTCCAGATAAATTACAGTCAGAAACCGAGGTTGGTCTGATCCTACCACATAACTAACTGGTAACTAATTAAAAGCACTTTAGTAACACTGTTTTTTGAAGTAGAGTTGACAGTGTTACATTAGCTTCAGGTGTACAACAGAGTGATTTGGCCAAGTCTTACATTCTTGCCATCCTCACCACAAGCGCAGCTGCCATCTGCGCCCTCACAGCACTATTACAACCCCTGTGCTGCACCCTTTGCCCCCAAGATTCATCCTGTAACTGGAGGCCTGGATCTCCCACTCCCCTTCATCCATCCCTTTATCCTCCTCTCCTCTGGCAACCATCAGTTTGTTCTCTGTACTTAAGGGTCTGTTTCTGCTTGTTTATTCATTTCCTTTGTTTTTTTAGATTCCACATGTGAGTCATAGGATACTTGTCTTTCTCAGGCTGATTTATTTCACTTAGCATAATATCCTCTAGGTCTGTCCATGCTGTTGCAAATAGTAAGATGTGTCATCCTTTTTTTGTGGCTCACTGATAACTCCATTGTGTGTATGTGTATACACACCACATCTTTATCCATTTGTTTATTGATGGGTACTTTGGTTGCTTCTGTATCTTGGCTGTTGTAAATAATGCTGCAATAAACATAAGGGTGGATATATCTTTTTAGAATTAATGTTTTTGTTTTCTTTGGATAAATACCCAGTAACGGATTTACTGGATCATATGGGATTTCTATTTAAAAATTTTTTAAGGACCCTCCAGTTTGCATTCCCACCAACAGTGCATGAGGATTCCTTTCTCTCCAAATCCTCTTCAACACTTGTTTCTTGAGTTTTTGAGTCTAACCACCCTGACAGGTGTGAGATGACATCTCATAGTGGTTCTGGTTTGCAAAGACTTTTAACATAAAAAGGAACAAAAACTATAGTGTACAGAACACAAAAAGTAAAATCTGCCACCTGTTGCTTTTCGGCTTGTGTAAGAGCAGAGGGTCAAGAACAGCAAGTGGCTTTTCTTCTACAAAGTTTGTGTCTCTAGGGGATGGATGTGTTAACTAACTAGATGGTAGAAATCCTTTCATATTATATACATTTACCAAATCACCATGATGTACACTTTATTTTTTTTAAGATTTATTTGAGAGAGAGAGCATGAGCAAGAGGAGGAGAGGGAGAAGGAGAAAGAATCTCAAGCAGATTAGCAGATTCCCCGCTGAACACGGAGCCCAACACAGAACTTAATCTCTTGACCCTGAGATCACAATCTGAACAGAAATTAAGAATAAAACGCTTAACTAACTGCACCACTCAGGTGCCCCTACACTTTAAATATCTTACAATTTTTTTCAGTTATGCCTTGATAAAGCTGAAAAAGAAAATAAGTTCATGTCTCTAGGTCCCTGACCTTTGATGTTCAAGGTTGTGTAAAAAATAATTTGTACCAAGTTAAAATTACTGATTAACTATAGCATCAGCAGGTCTCTAACTTGCTGATTTAAGAGAAAGAATTGGAAGAGAGCTTGGTTGGTCTCCTGTCCCCAGTGCTTTCATGTTCATGTGAAACTGAGTCAGAGTGTAAACCTGAAACTGTGTCTCTCAAGGCCCTGGCCAGGGTTCTTTTCATGGACTGATGTCTCTGTATAGAGACCACTACCAATGGGGTTCCTCAAGATTCATGCAGGGTTTGTTTTTAACACTACTGGTACAGAGAAGGAAATCTGGTTTCCACTTCTAGTCTGCCTTGGCACTAATTACTTATAGCCATGTTGCTTTGAACAGGTCACTTGGCCGGAGTCTCGTCTAGAAAATGAGGATGGATTGTCTAAGTCTTTAGATCTTGTATATGAACGCACTCAGCATGTCTCTTAAAGCATAGCTGGTGTGCAGGTCTGTTTCCTCTATATTAAACTATGCTGAGGTTGTAAAAATTCTAAGTTGTCCTAATTCCTTGATTTCTAAAATAGCCATTATTATATTCAAAGAACATATACGTGTTAACTGATCCTAAGTAGAAACTATGAGGCTCTGGGATGCCTGGGAGGCTCAGGTGGTTGAGCATCTGCCTTTGGCTCAAGGCGTGATCCTGGGATCGAGTCCCAAAACATCAGGCTCCTTGCATGGAGCCTGCTTCTCCCTCTGCCTGTGTGTCTCTGCCTCTCTCTGTGTGTCTCTCATGAATAAATAAATAAAATCTTAAAAAAAAAAAAAAAACAACTATGAGGCTCAGATCCAGTCCTCAAGGGAGTAATGAATTATTATAGGCAATAATCATAATAAGGATGATTGCTCCTAAGTTCCAAAAAGGACCAAATTTAGTGGCTGTTCACAGGAGTAAGAAAATTTGGGGCTGTGAGGAAGCTTGGAATTATTCATGGAAGAACCCTTGAGGTCTAAAAACTTTTTTAAAGATTTGACGGGGTGGCAGGGTGAAGAGCATAAGCAGGAGGGAAGGGAGGGGGCAGCGGGAGAAGCAGACTCCTCACTGAGCAGGAAGCCTTATGTGAGGCTCAATCCCAGGACCCTGGAATTATGACCTAAACTGAAGGCCGACACTCAACCGAGCCACCCAGGTGCCCCTCTTTCTAAAATTTCTAAAATGCTAGAAAAATGGGATTTGGTACATGTGGGAGACTGGAAGAAAGTCCGCAAAATGACATGGCGATGAGCAAGTGCGAATGGTCTGGAGAATGTGGGCTGGGATACAGAGCATAGAAGCCCTCTTAGCTCCTGACTGGAGTCATTAGAGCTGACATACAGCCAGTGCTATGCTGGGGCTAAATTAATGTTGAGATTGTTAGGATGGCGGGGGGGGGGGGGGGGGGGGGGGGGGGCGGCAAACTCAGAGAAATCAGTACAGAGGCTGTGAAACACTAAGGCACTGAGGTAAGCCTTCATCTAAATATATTTTAGGGCTTTTAACCAAGTTAGTGACCTGCATTTCAGGTGAGGAAAGGAAATATATTATTTAGGTTTTTTGAAGTGGGAAGGAGCCCTTATATTTTGGAGTGAGGTTTGTAGGACCAGACAGAGTATAAAAAGTCATTGAAAATGTGATATGCTGTTTGCTTTAGAGGCTGTGGCACTGTGGTGGGCACAAGGAAAGGACCTGAATTCAGGTGTCAGTGACATCAATGACAAAAGTTTGCCTGAGGGAAAAAGCAACGAAGACTTGGCCTGATGAAAAGCAAGAGCTAAGGGAGAAAATCCAGAGCTGAAGTTTTGTAGCCAAGTGAGGATGCAATAGCTCTTAACAACAGGCAGTAAATTCACACATGTGAGTTGAGGTTTTTTAGACCAGGAGTCATTCATTTTGAGTTTAAAATGAATTCTTCCCCCAAGTCAACAATGTCCTTTCATCTGTCATACTGTTTAGATTCCTAATATTCATACAGTTCATTTTTTAGTAGTAGAAAAAAGTGAAGTGGTGGAAGAACCTATCCTAGAGATGGAGTATTCCTGTCTGCTGACACTCTGGTACCAGCAAGCTGTCCTCGCAACGCAACACGTTTCCAAAAGCAAAAGTTCATTTCTTCAGTTAATGCTATGTAAAGTAAAGACAAGAAGTACAAAAAGAAACAAATAAAAGATTTTGCTTTTATTTAAAATAAAATGCATTTATACAGTTTTTAAACCATGGATTATTGGACAATACTGGTAATCCACCCCTCCTGGCACCCTCTTGGGTTGTGTGAGCTAGGAATTTTCCAACTAGCACCAATGCGGACTGTAACAGCACAGCGGACGAGAACATGGCCAGTCCAGGCATTAGAGTTAAGGACGCTGTGGCAAATCATGACTATAATGAAGTCATTCTTAATTTAGCAGGTATGAGATCTGCACATTAATTATATTTTTAAAGCATTTAATTAATGCAAAGATGCTACATCTAAGCCATTTGCTAGCTGTGAGTTTTTTTTTAAAAAAACTGTACAATTTTATAAAATTTGTGTTTGTACATTAGTTACACAAAATGCATACTTCATAGACCTTTACTTCATATTGTAATGCAAAAGTTGCATATTTTAGGCAGACAGTGAATATGCTGGTGAATACTAAAAATGTTGTAATACAATAGGGTGTAAAAATAAAAACAGAAGACAGTATACATACATGCTTATTCAAAGACAAAAACAAACCAAGCCAAACGGACTGATAGCATTTTCCTTCAAGGTCAAACAATGACATTATTAAGTATCAGGGACCTTTCACAGGCCTGATTTACTTGGGGGTGGGAGTGGGGGGATGGAGAATCAATGGCTACCAGAAGTAGGTATTTTTAAAACACAAGATCAAATTAAACATACATTAAAACACATGCATTAAACATGATAAATAGACTTCATATAGTTTAAATTAAGCCCTGGATAGCTTAAAGGTAGATGGCTTGACTTTCTTGGTTTGGCTAGATTAAATCAGTGATGTTTTGTTCCTGACTTGCCCCCTACTTTAGTTTTCAATTCATGTCCCTAAGGAATGTGTGCCATATTTGAGTCCATATATTATATCACGAGAGCAGATTAACAGTCGTGCTTGTTAGTGCACTTACTAACTGGTCTGGTAAGGCAAAAAAGTTTTCATGATAAAATGATAAATTTCAAGCTTACTTTATTAAGCAGCATATAACAAACAACAGCTTTCAAAGTTAAATATTGTTATGGCCATGGAATTTCATCACACAGTGTCTATTCACACCCAACCACTGGTAAGTTTGTAGAACATCTCTTCATCTAAACTCTCATTTTGGTCTTTTGCACGTGTTGAGAGAAATATGTAGCCACCAATGAATTCATGAACCACTTTGCAATCTACTTCCGTACAAATGAAGGACAATCGTACTTCATCTGCAAACTCTACCGTGACCTAGAATGAAGACCAAGAACTGTCAGTCCCTGGAAAACTCTGTGTGGCTGGGACCAGCGAAGCTTCCATGCTATTTTACGTCTCCCCTCTCACAAAATATTTGTTGAGCCTTGTTTTTTTTTAATCCTAAAGAGTAAGTTTATTAACCCCTCCCCCACACCTTTTTAGTTTTCATGTTCTGAAAAGGAAGACTGAATGCAAGGGGTTTAGGTCATTCTGTTCCCAATGGTCTCTGGTTAGTCTAGTTATGAGAAGGTCTCTCTTCAAGGCCTGGGAGAAAACTTACTTCTTGCATTTAATTTAATATTTGCTCTAGATATTTACCCTTTAGGTATCATGTGTGGATACAGTAGCCCTCCCCTACCTTATCCATGGGAAATATATTTCAAGATCCCCAATGGATGCCTAAAACCACGGATAGTATATATGCTTCTTGTCCCTTCACACATATACCTGTGATAAAGTTGATCAGTTAGATACTTTATTATTTGTTATTGTAAGAGATTAATAACTAATAGAATTACAACAATATATAATCAAAGTTACGTGAATAGTCTCTCTCTCAACATATTTTACTGTACTGTACTCATCCTTGTGATAACGAGAAATGATAAAATGCCCACGTGATGGATGAAGGTGAAGGACGCAGGCACTGTGACATAGTGTTAGGCTACTACAGACCTTCTAGCAATACGTCAGGAAGAGGATGGGTTATCTGCATCTCGACCATGGTTATCCACAGATAAGAAGGGATACTAGTATATTTCAGAAATAGGAGATTCTGTGCACTAATAGGAACTGATACAATAAACCTAATGATCCTACAATAACACATGGCTTATCAGTAAAAGATGGTTTATTTTAAATGATTTTCATTGTACTCCAAGGCTAGGGGCAGCATGATATACAGTAGTAGCTGTGCCAGGTTTTAGACCTCTGAGCATCAGAGTCTAAATCCTGATTCTGTTAACTAAGTGTGCAGTCATGGCAATCATGGCCATTAAGCCTCTAACTTTGAGTGTCCTCATTTGTAAAGTAGGGACAATCCAACCACCTCACAAGGCCGTGGTGAGATTAGAAATAGGGTACAAATGTAAAAACATCTAGCATCATGACTGGCACAGAGTAGGAATTCAATAAACAGTAGCTGCTACTGACAGGGATGTACCACTACAGGAAAACCACCCTCTAAGCAGATCATTATGTTCTTAGAATTCTAATAATTGGGCTAGTTATGAAATGGCAAGTTAAGTGGGAAATAACCAACCATGTTTTATACTTTAAAAGGTAATGGTACAAATAATCTACAGAATTTAATAGCCTTTTAATTCTTAATTTACTAATTCTTAGTAGAAGGGCTCTACATGCACTCAGGTAACACTGCTCGAGCTTACCATTTTTATTTCCCAGTTTACATTCCACTGTTTCATGTTACTGAAGCGCCATGTTTTAATTGCATCTCCTGTGCTGGCATCCATCCTAATCAGTCTGTTGTATGCAATTCCAATAAGTTCTTCTTTTTTTCCTCCCTGAAACCTACAGTATTAAAAACATAAAGTTTAAAAACAAGTGGGGGATGGGAGGACATGTTGCTTTGTTTTTAAGATGAGCTTTTTAACTCTTATAAAGGATATTTTCATATAAGTAAAAAGAGAAATCATTTTGAATTTTTAATGCAAAAATTACAAGTATAGAAAATAGGTTTCAATATTCTTGACATTTTACTGTAAAATTGCTAATGGATCTCAGTAGGTACTTTAAATGTTTAATTGAAGTAGATTACATAAAAAGGCACAAATTAAGATTTATACATAAATGTTTAGGAGAACCACTGACCTTGCAATAAAGTGTGTGATGCCAAATTCTGGTAATGACTGCCAAGCTTGAATAAATCTCATCTTGGCCTCAATTAGACTCATCTGAGCTACATTCTGATGGGCCTCCAAGATTCTTGCTGTTATCTAAACATGATTAAACACCACCTTTACCATCGAGACAATATTCTTTCATGGGAGGATCATGACAAAAAGTAAAAAACTGAATCACGTGCCCCACCCCACGATCACATATTTTAAGAACTAGAATTAGGAAATCTCTGCAGCTACTTTTGGAAATTTTAGCATAATGATGACTCTTCAAAATAAACCTTGATAGATTTCTTCTTAATTAGTTTCCATATATCCAGAAACAAAAGGTACTATTAGAGGAGTATATAACTGCCACTCTTGAGGTATATTCCAAGTACACACATATATGTCGCTGCTTCTATAAAAGGCATGTTCTAATCCTATGAATAATGAAGTTTTAAACTTAGCACCAAGACACAGTATCAGAATGAGTACCTAGAATATAAATTTCTAGCAGGAATATTTATTAGCACCTTTAAAGTACTTGAAACCAGCATAATAATTTAAATTTTTTTCTAAATGAATCATTAGAAAAGTTAACTTTAAATTATACTCACTTTGGGATGGCTACTGCCGAAAAGAGTGGAAGGAAATTAATCCATAAAAAGGGATTGTGGCTAAGGCTTTAAATATTTTATGTATTTTTTTCTTTTCTTTTTTTGGTAAATATGGAGAACTTACCAAATCTCTTATATAGCCTGGCTGTAGATGGCAATGCGAAGAAAGAAAAAGGAAGCAGAAAGAAAAAAAAAGGCAATCAGAAAAAATGGCAATGAAGCAAAGAAAAAGTTGCGGTAACCTGCAAACCAAAATTCCAGCCAAAAATCATGCAAAAAAAATTACTTTAGGTGGAAACCAAGCAAAGTAAATGCAAGCATGAAAATGAAAACGAGGAAGCAGCGATTATTTTCCATTTAGAACACTGAGAAACACTTCCACATTATTTTAAACTGATAAGTGTTACTAAAATTATGGGTAAATATTTGTAGGGAAAAAATAAAGAGCAAATACCCTTTTCCCTGTTCATTTACCAGTTCTTACTCGTTAGGCAGAACTAATGCTTTTAGTAGCAAAATCAAAATTAATATTCAAAAACCTTTAATGTTTTCAGATTGAGTCCGATAATATGACCCATGCATCACTGTTCAGAAATAGGTTGAAGGTATAAAATAAGTGCAGTGACCATACTGTTTATTTGCACAAGAAAAGCAAACCCCTCAATTACCATCTGTTTTTTGCATCCTTTTTCCTGGAAGGGAAAATGAAGAGATGCTAATATACTACACTAGGAACAATGGCTATAAATATATTATCTAGTTCAATGTCTATTCACATGGATAAAACAGAGACAACTCTTTTCTTTAAAATGTAAAAATTCAGCTTGGGAATCATAGTCATAAAAAGATACATACAGTGAGTTTAAGTAATTAATAAATAGTTGCAGGGATTTAAAGTAGATTAAATATAACACAATCTTTATTAATGGGCCCTGGTAGGAATAGAGGAGCTCATGGCCCAAACCTCTTTCTACTGGATTCCTGAATGCCACTGTATCGTATAGTTTAACAATTACTAAGCACTATATCCAACGACTGGTGCAGTGCTGGACACACAACAGCAATGAAATCTGCCTGTCAGCACTTCTTAGCTGACAGTAGGAATTGTCAGGGCAATACATGGTCTCTACTTTCTGGGAACAACCAATATAAATCTAGTCAGAGAAAGGAGCATTAAAAAAGAATGTGCATTTGATAAGATGCCAGCATGGAAGAAAAGGCTAGAAGAATCCTTAACCACGGACCACACACATGCTGCCATCCTGCCAGTTAAAGATAGTCAGATAGTCACTGTTTTTGTCCTCCAGAGAATTTTCACTATGACAAGCTAGCTGAGAAATCAGGGATAGAGAACTATCTTTTTAAAGTGAAAACTATCATTTAAAAGGCTTCTGAGAAAACAATCCAATACCTTTGACAACTAAACCAACAGTTGGCAATCTTCAGTTACACTTTAGTATTTTTCTTTCCTGACAGCAGACAGTGTAAATGATATGCTTGCTAAGGTTTGAAATTGTTCCTTGTCTTTGAAGGCAAATGAATCCACTTTCAGAAATAAGGTTTTTTTTTAAAATGAGTAATTTTTAAATGAAATAACTAAGAATAAAAAAAAAATTAGTACTTGATTCACTTTCCCTTTTTAACTTACAATCTACATTCCACAAAGCTCCCCAGGGCAGCATTTCCTCCATTCCTTACTACTCCCACATCATAGGACTGTGGGATAAACAATTTCCATGTAGCTTACACAACCTCTGAAACTTAAAGACAAATACTTGGTGATTAAAACTTCTGAACATTTCTAGCTAAGTGATTTCAGACCCATTTGATAAACATTATATTTAAAGTTAAGAATTAGTAAATGTTCTGGGTATTTCATTGGCGCCTTCAGTAATATTTTAAAATTATTCTTTAACAGAGATAAAAATGAAACTAGATAGAAATGAAATATTTATTTGAAAGGTCTTCTTCACCGCCCCACCTCAGACTGAAGCCTTTGCCTTTTATGGCATGATGTTTGGTGTAGCGAATACTGGGGGCTATCCCAAGTGAAATTCCCCTGCAAAGAACCTTTTATGTTGTACCGAAGAACCATTTTCCTAAATAGCAATCCTTTTATGGTATTAATTTCCAGGAAAGGAATTCTAAACAGAGTGAACAAAAGCAGCGAATTTCAATGAAAATTTACCAAACTTTGTCACACGTGCAAATCTTGGTTTAGGTTTTTTTTTTTTTTTTTTTTTTTTTACTGTTAAGAAAAGATAAACTATTTCTACCCTTGTAAAGTTTATTTCCAAGGCTGGAAAGTCTATTTTGACAGCAAGAAGAGTTGTTATAGATTTTGGTGAGAAATGCTGGCTGCGCTTTATACTATACTTAATTATATAAGGAATAAAACCCAAAGTATCCTCACCATATTCAATTCCCTGAAAGAACACACCCTGTTCACAGGATGATTTCCTTAGGTTTTGAGTAAATATGCTCCCAACTATCTTACCTCATTATCTGTCCTATTAAATGAAAAACATTTTTAATGATTAATTTAAATGGACTGAAGGTTATTTACATCCTATTTTATGCTCTAATCACTGGATATGAAATTAAGACCATCACTAAGACTAAAAAGTTTTAAGAGGGGAACTGAATTTAAAGTGTATGTACAAAGTCATAAAACCGGAAGAAAACAGATGAAGTAAAATGAATCAAATACCTGCTTGTTCTTGTATTTTTTTAGATAGCGAGGGGACACCAAACATTCAGGATTTATATCAGTTGTTATCTGTTCTGGTATTAACTGAGGATCTGGGTTTAAATGCTGCATCTTCAGAAAGGAAAGAATATTCTGAACTTCCAAGTTATAAGAACTGTCTGCCATGGTCTTGCCTTTGGAGGCTAATCTGCAGGCTGCCATCCAGTGTGCATACTGTTTTTCCTGTTGAAAAGAAATACTGAAATATGATATGTATCACATATCCTTTGGGTTTAAAAATCTAAGGATGACTGGTCAACTCTAAGGAATCAAAGAAAATTAAGGTTTATACTTTAATTTTTTTATTTTATTTTTTTTAATTTTTATTTATTTATGATAGTCACACAGAGACAGAGAGAGAGAGAGAGAGAGAGAGGCAGAGACACAGGCAGAGGGAGAAGCAGGCTCCATGCACCGGGAGCCCGACGTGGGATTCGATCCCGGGTCTCCAGGATCGCGCCCTGGGCCAAAGGCAGGCGCCAAACCGCTGCACCACCCAGGGATCCGGTTTATACTTTTAATTGGAAAACTTACATTGTCACAACGAAGCCAGATTTCATTCATGCCTTCTGCAACTGGAATCAGGAGTTTAATGTTGAATTTTTGCCCTGAAATGTTTACATCTGGGGTTACTTCACATCCTAGAATAAAAAAAAAATGTTAAAATGGCCAAATCTACTTTTAAGAAATCTCAAGCCAAAAAAAGCAGTCCTCATTTTACGGTATCTTAACATGCTGAATTTTGCTGTTTTGGAATCTATTAACTGAGAAGGAAATTTTTACCACCCAATAATTTTGTTTGAGGCAGAGCAAAGAGACACATCTAATACAGTTTGTGGCCCTCAGAAAACCTGATTAAAAACAGAAGGGTCCTATTGAAAGGATATCACCAAAAAATACCACATGGCAAGTTTGATGCTGTGTTTTTTAAAAAAAGATTTTTTTAAAAAATTTTAAGATTTTTATTTATTTATTTGACAGAGAGAGTGCGTGCCAGAGAGCACAAGCAGGGGAATAGGAAAAGGGGAGAAACAGGCTCCCTGAGCCTGATGTGGAGCTCAATCCCTGGATCCTGGGATCATGACCTGAGCTGAAGGTAGATGCTAACCAAGTGGACCACCCAGGTGCCCTAGATTTATTTGAGAGGGGTAGGGTGGGGCGAGAGAGAGCCTGACCCCACAACCCTGAGATCATGACCCAAGATGAAACCAAAAGTCAGATGGATGTTCAACCTACTGAGCCACCCAAGTACCCTGATACTGTGTGAAAAGTAAAATAAAGATTGTTAAGCCTCCATAGCATTTATAGCTGCATTGGAGGTGGATAGTGGCCTTGGAGAACAGATTCAGCAGATTTCAGTAGCCCTTTGAGTATCTGAGCCAAAGTACCGTGACTGAGAAGTAAATAGGAAACAAAAAATAAATAAATAAATAGGAAACAAAAATAGCTTTCTGATGAACCTCGCCTGTAACAAGGAAGGAGGAAAGAGGGCAGTTACAGCAGAGAGAGGTATAAGATAAAGGAGAAAGAGACTTTGTGGTTTAAGATAGGAGAGACTCAAGGAAGTTAAATGCTGATGGAAACATCACACTAGAAATAAGAAGAAAGAAATCTAGTGTCCGGGAAATAAAGAGGGTCTCTGATGGAGCAAGGCTCCTGGGATGGCAGAAAACTCAGCCCACTTGGATAGGAGAGCCTTAAGAGAAGAGGTGCCTCTTCCACTGTGTGGAAGTTGAGGGCAGCTAGCTTTCTCAGCTGTCGTGGCAGAGAAGCTGTGTGACCTCCCTTCTAATGGTTTTCTAAGAAAAAAGAAATGAAGTTGTCCCCTGAGATTGAATGGCATCAGAGGCCTGAGAAGATCTGAAATATTGTTGAGAATGTCTAAGAAAACACAGAAGTACTGCAAGTGTTGAGGCCCAGGTTGAAGTTGGAGATCCATGAATTTCTAGTGAAACCTATCCACTCAGTTTTGTGATTTTTCCCCCCCTTCCCTCCTTCGAGTGCTCAGCAGCCTAATGTAAGCAAGTAAAAGATAGGTGGTTGGAGTGAGCCCTGGTTAAGGTTTTGTTAAATGTATATAATGGAAAAGACAGTGAATCTAGGGAATTGAAGGTTAATACCTGGTGAATGGTGTGCAGGCTGGACTCCGGAAAAGGAAGAGGTGAAAATATGTTACTAATGGGGAGAAAGTTGAGGGGTTGTAGGGAGAGAGTCCCTCAGATAGTCTGAAGAGAGGAATGAAGCTTGTGTTGCTGTTAAATTTGCATTTAACATTTCAGAGGAACAGTAATTGGGTTACACTGAAGTGTAGCATGTTGCCATGGAAGTAGGCAGCCAAGATGGCATGCAGTGATTGTTGTCTGAGAAGCCTGATAAGTGCCTCTGCGCCTACACCAACACCTGACTTCCCACTCACTTTGCATTTCCAAGCTTTTTGGGGTTTTTGGCATTTTACTCTCCTTTTTTTTCTTTTTTTTTTTTTAAAGTTTATTTATTTAAGCAATTTCCACATTCAGCATGGGGCTCAAACTCACGACCCTAACTAAGATCAAGAGTCACAGATTCCTCTAATTGAGTCAGCCAGGCACCACAGTATTTTACTTTTAAAGGTCTAATTATTATGGGGTTGTATCCTTTAAGTCCATTTGGATGATTAATGAAGTGTGTAAAAGATCACATATCTTCAGACATCTCTATTTTAACTTTGCAGGTTAAATGAATTGCCACACAACTTCCTGATAGTTTGTAATACTTGAAGAGGAAGTTAAATGCTGTTGCTAATATTTTTAAAAGAAAGCAAAAAGGTAGAGAAAGTCCACCAAATTCATGATAGGAGTTGTATCTGGAGAGAAGATGATCTCCCATTTGTCATCTAAAATGTTTCTTTTAATATAATACTTCAGTTTTAACATTTGTCCTATTTGTGTGGTGGGTATGTAGAGGTCTATCTTTTTCCTTATACAATACACTCCACTATCCACTTCCAATGCGGCTATAAATGCTATGGAGGCTTAACAATCTTTATTTTACTTTTCTGTGGCATTTGATGCTATTGACTACTGTCTTTTTATTTTTTATTTTTTTATTAAAAAAAATTTTTTTTAATTTTTATTTATTTATGATAGTCACAGAGAGAGAGAGAGAGGCAGAGACACAGGCAGAGGGAGAAGCAGGCTCCATGCACCGGGAGCCTGACGTGGGATTCGATCCAGGGTCTCCAGGATCGCGCCCTGGGCCAAAGGCAGGCGCCAAACCGCTGCGCCACCCAGGGATCCCTTTTAAAATTTTTGTTTTTTAATTTTTATTTATTTATGATAGGACTACTGTCTTTTTAAAACAACTGTTACTTTAGTTCCGACCATACCTCATTTCCATGGTCTTCATAAGCATTTGTTGTTTCCCTTGCAAGCTCCTCTTCCTCTAATCTGTCCTATACCTCAAACATAGGTGTTCTGTAGGGTTCTGTTCTTAGCTTTCTCATAGTACAGACAACCATTCTAAGGCTGCAGTAAGCATTAATCCTAAAACTAATACCATTAGTATCTTCAGTGCAGCTTTCCAGTGGCCTACAGGTTATCTCCAAAAGATATTCCACAGGTACCAAAATTAAACTCATCATCTTTCCACCCAAACTCAGGTCGTCTATATTCTCAACCCTTTTCACTCAACTGCACAAGCCAGAAATAAATTCCTCCCCATCAGCCTCTCCCAAGTCCGTCACCCAGGCTGCTGCTGAGGCTTCCTTAGGGTCCTCTGAGTTGGCACCCTCTTCCCCATTTATACTCATCACCTTAATCTGCATCAGTCACTGCTTTAAAATTACTCCTCTATACTATAGCCAATATAAATAGGATGAATCCCATCATTTTCATGTTAGTGACTTTTCAGTGGCATTTCACTGCTGCCAGTTTAAAAAACAATCTCCTTAACATTTTTATCCTCTTAATTCCTGCCAATTTCTTCTGCTATTATCACTCATTTTAGTAGGAATCAGATTTGGCAACCACTAAGAAGTATTCATCCCCCCTTGAACTCTACGTTCCAGCAGCACAAAACCCCCCTTGGTTGTTGATGCTTTCTCCATACATTTCTGCACACCAGTCTCTGCCTGCCTGGCTTTTACTAATTCACTTTCCCTTCGTGAAACTCTAACTCTGGCATTATTTCCCCCACAAAGTCTATCCTGATTCTCTCCATTGTCACTGAACACTGATACCTTGTCCCTTTGCTCCCCCTTAGACCTGTTACTTTTTTCCTAAGATTTTATTTATTTATTCATGAGAGACGCAGAGAGAGAGAGACAGAGTCAGACAGACAGACAGAGATACAGGCAGAGGGAGAAGCAGGCTCCCCTCAGGGAGCCTGATGCAGGACTCGATCCCAGTCCCCAGGATCATGTCCTGAGCCAAAGGCAGATGCTCAACTGCTGAGCCACCCAAGCTCCTGACTTGTTACTTTTTAAAATACTATTGTCCAAATTGTAACTGTTTATCTTCCCTACATGCTCTAAACTCCTAGAGGAGTGGTACTGTCATCTGTTCTTGCTCACGTCTCTAGTATCTAGGACAGTTTTCAGTACAGGAATTCAATCAGTATTTACTAAATTTTTTATAACTTTACATTTTAGATGTCCAAAGGCCTTGGAGAGCATCTAGTCCAACACACTCATTTCTTAGAAAAAGATACTGAGGTCCAAAGAGGCTATTTTTCTAAAATCATAGGGCTCGTTTAATAGCAGAGCAGAATCTAGGCCATTTGATTTTTAGACTGGTGTTATCTTCATTAGTGTGATGTGCTGGAAAAGTGCTCTTTTGGGAGAACCTGGTAGAGGCAGCATATGTAAGCCATTCTCCATACCAGGACTTGACTTCACACAGGGAGAAGGTTAAGGATGTAACAGGGACAAAGACGACAGGGGCCAGAACACAGATCTAGTCTACAGACAGAGAGGAGATCATCTGGGATGGTCCTGGCAGCTTAGGAGTGAAGCAACAACAGAGCTGCAATAGATTCTAAGAGTAACAAATAATGATGGAGACCCAAAAGTCAAACCCATGGGTCTTATGAGAGAAAAGCAGGAGCCTAATTAAAACTTTGAGGAAAATTACAGAATTTTCCATGGGCACATGGGCATAGCAGTCTTCTACCCAGGACAGAGACTTCCCATTATTTATTTATTTATTTATTTATTTATTTATTTTAATTTTTATTTATTTATGATAGTCACAGAGAGAGAGAGAGAGGCAGAGACACAGGCAGAGGGAGAAGCAGGCTCCATGCACCAGGAGCCCGACGTGGGATTCGATCCCGGGTCTCCAGGATCGCGCCCTGGGCCAAAGGCAGGCGCTAAACCGCTGCGCCACCCAGGGATTCCCGACTTCCCATTTTTTAAAACAACAGTTCAGAGGACTACTGGGCAGAACACAGGGTAGAGATTTGAATATTTTTGTTTAAATATACTAAAAATATCCTAATGTACCATGCAGAATGGAAAATTAAGACTACAGATCAAGAAAAAAAAAAAAATTAAAAAAAAAAAAAAAAGACTACAGATCAAGGAAAGCACCTCTGTATTTTAAGCAATTAAATGAAATTATTTTGGGAAACGTTTTTGTGAATGAATCAGGGGCCCCCTTCTTGGGTACTTTTGTCCAAATATGGATATTTTTAGTTAGAAAGACTTACTGCTTTAACATATAATCATAAATGTACATGCAAAATGTAGGCCAAAGGAGAAATGAGCCGGGCCGATAGGAATTAACTCCCTGAATACCGCCCTCAAAACTGGCCTGCCAAAGAAGTGCAATCTTTGCTACCCTAGAGAGGCTGGAAACAGGAGGCTGCCCCTGCAGCTCCACAGCCCAGAAGCACCTTGCTCCTTTCTCAATTCTGTCTCTCCAGCCCCTTAATGTAATTGGAAATTCAAGTTTCACATGAATGCATCTGATTGGAATCAAAATCTCACTGGAAATGAGTCCAGAAAATGTATTTTAGTTTTCTGGCCTTTGCTGTAAAGAGTGTGGAACAGTGAGATGCCAAACTACTGCATCCTCCCCCGGACACACTCGTGCCAAAGGTGTGGTGAGTGCAGTTCTTATGTCAAGTGAGCCAGGTAGCCAGGTACTTTTTAGTGAATATGTCCACAAGTGAAGGGCTCATCAACGATCTGCAAGACCCTGCAGAAAAATCATGGCAGGAGGCAGCAAGATGTTCTCCAGCGGCAGAAGAACCGGACCAACCTGGATAGGAAATTCGCCTTCTACCTGAACCACTACATCAATCAGATAAGGGAGGTGAAGAAGCAGTATGAAGAACCAAAGAAGTCACCCAAATAGCAAATAAAGTTGGGGGGTGGGGGGGACGACGACCAAAGCCAGTAGCTCTGAGCTCCCAGCCGGTGTTAGTCCAGACCACAGGAAGCAAGCCTGCTAAAATGGAGTAGAAACATGTCCAATAACATGTGCCTCAAATACCAGATCCTAGTGATAGCACTAGATTTGAAGAGACAAGAGGAAACCAATGAGATTCTGGTTGTCAGCTAGGAGGAGCCTCAGAGCAGTATACTGGGGCTTTCCCAGAGGCGAGACTGAGAGCTGAGTGTTGAACAAAAATGTGCAGGGAAGAGTTATGGGGTAGGGGAAGAACTTGGCCAAACCCCATAGATGCCTGCTACCCCACTGTTGAGCCAAAAATGAGGCTAGGGAACCTGAAGGGGACAAGCTTGTCATCAGTGAAAGAAAGAGGAGTACAATGCTGATGAGGAAGGGAGAAGTCAGCAAAAACAGAGGACTACAACATGGATGAGAATGAAGAAAACCTGAATGCTGAAATGCTTAAGATGAGAAAAGAGGTACCATAAATTTACCTGACAAGAAAAGTGGAATCACTTTAAATGAGGGCTGCACAAAGAGTTTACAACAAAATATTCATGTGAAATTGAATACCCAAAATTGTGACAAAAACTACTTATAAAAAGAAGAAGAAGAAGAAGAAAAGAAGAATCTAGACCTAAAATAGAACATAAAGAAGCAATGAATCTGCTAAAAAACTACCCTGGCCCACCACAGTGAAGTTTATCAATGATCAGCCAACAGAAATTACTCCATCAACACTGCTCATTCCAAGGCTTTCCTTACCTCTCAGGTTCATCTGATGAGCTGGTGTGCCACTGGATTCTTCTTTGCTCTTATAGCAAGAAATAGATGTATCTTTAAAGGTGCACCAATATTGCTTGTAACCTTTTAGAGTTAGCTTTTTTGGCCTACATGTCAAATAGAATTAACAGAAAAATAACTTTTGAAATAACTTTATCAATAGGATTAGCAGCCAAGTTTCACAACAGCGAAAAGTCTAAGGCCAAGTTTTACACATGCTGAACTCAGTTCCCTTGGGCCAGCATGTTATATTCAATGTTGCTGGTAATGGATTTGCACCTTCTTGAACAATCTACTCAGGAATACCTCACAAAGAATGAATGGGCAGGGGAGAAAGACAGAAGGACCAGAATTCGAGTATTTCTGTTAGTGTTGGCATCTCTATCACTAGCAGGTCACACGGAAAGGACAAGAAAAGGTGAAGTAAATGTCACCAATGGGAAGGCTCCTAGGTCCTGTAATTTACCAGTAGGTTCTTGGGTGTGTGCAAGAACCTAAGAACCTTGGGTGGGGCCTCTCTGGACAGGCAAGTGTACCTAGCATAACTAAAGTGAGGAAAATACTTGTCTCTCTCAGGGTGTATCTGGTGTTTCAACTTGCCACACCAAAGCCAAACACAAAGAAAACAGAATAGTCACGATGGAGTGTGGATAAGGAAGGATGTGTAACAGGAGAATGGGGTAGGGAGCAGCATCTGAAATCATGCCCTGATCTCAGAAACTGTTCTCTATGGTGAGCTATTCTATGTTTAGCTACAGTAAAGGGTTTATTCCATAATGGCTTTACATCTTATATTCCATATCACATCCTGTCCTCTTTACCCTCTCTGCTTTAATGCCCAACTCTCTTGATTCTGTGGACTGTGCCTAGATTGATAAAAGTCTAGATAAGATACACTCATAAAATGTTCCATGATCAAATGAATAAAATGCAATAGAATCCGGGGCTTTGAACAAGGAAATAACCACTGGCAATAATGGTTCATTATGTCCTGCTTTCACCCAGAGGGGATGCTTTGTACTGAAATGCCACTGTATGTCTCAGAATCTACACAATGCAATCTAGGCTATACTGTCTTTGTTTTTCCCTTTTAAGAATGTTTATCAGAAAAAAACAAGTTCATGAGTACTGCAGTTTTAATTTGGTAAAGATGGTTATTTTCTCTCATAATTTAGTGTTTCTCTAACTGATAAATGCTTGTAGAGATGCATTGCTAATCTTACAGTAAATTTCAACAATGTGAACATGGCTATAAAATTGATATTTATCATTCATTAATATTTGGAATCCCTCCCCTTTTTGTACTTACTTAAAAACTTTAATATAGTCAGCAAGTTCAGGAATAGAAGTGATGTCACCCTAAGGAAAGAAATCATTTTTTCCTGATTTTTCTTGAAATTTGAAGCTCTAATATATAGTATCTGATTATCAAGTATGAGCTTATTCAATAAACAAAATTACATAAAATAAAAGATTATGAAGGTTTTTTTTTTAAAATGAAGGTTTTAAAGGTAGAATCATTATATGGTTATACGTACAAAGTCATTTTCAAATGGCATAAAAAGCTAATAAAAATTTTGATCAAAATAGCAGTTCATATAACCTTTAAGAACATATTATTGATTCTAATTCAGCTAGAACTATTTGTATCTGCATATGAAATTATGCAAAATCATAACAGCCCTGAGAAAAGTGTTTCTTCTGTAATAATTAATTTCTAAGTTTTATTTTTATTTTTTTTTAAAGATTTAATTTATGATAGACATAGAGAGAGAGAGAGAGAGGCAGAGACACAGGAGGAGGGAGAAGCAGGCTCCATGCCAGGAGGCCGACATGGACTCGATCCCAGGACTCCAGGATTGCATCCCTGGCCAAAGGCAGGCGCTAAACCGCTGAGCCACCCAGGGATCTCCTAATTTCTAAGTTTTAAAACCAAACTTAGTATTTAAAATTTTTCCCAAGATATATTTTTCTCTTCCTTTTGTAGCTCACTACAAATGTGCAGCTCACTAATGGATTTTACCATGACTTGAGACTACCTTTCACTCTGCAAAAATGTCTTCCCACTGCTTATGACAGAATGGGCAGATATCACAAGATTTATCTTTGCTGTACTAGAAGCACTGCAGACTAGAACAATATTAATTTTATAATTTTCCATAAAGTTTCTGAAAAGCCAACACCTGTATTCTATAAAGCTTGAAATATTTCTCTATATCCACCCAATACTTATAAGAACCTAAATCCACAAAAAGATAAGCATCAATTCAAACTATACTAGTAGGAAAAAGATTCACCATACCAAAATTGTTGATGTTTTTCCCCCTTCCAAAGTGATCTCCAGGTCTGAAAGGGCAGCATCAACTTCGTCCACTTCTTTGTCACTGTTGTTCAAATGATTCTCTGATGTCATGATTGATAGCTTATTGATGTGATACTGAAAACAGAAATGATATTTAAGTGACTATTCTAAATTTAGTAACATTTTAAAATGAGACTACTGCCTGCATCTATATTCAATGCTTTTCATCACTTAACTTGAAAAGAGAAGTGTCCAAGAACTGGAATGATAAGAAAATAAATAGCACCTGAAATCATTGTCCGAAATATCCTAATAAATACTTATCCAAAAGAAGGTGTTTGGACATGTAAAAATGAGTTTAGTTTGGGAAGTCCTAGAACTTAGAGTTAACATGTCCTCCACTAAGCTCCACATAAGCAGAGATTTTTTTTTTTAAGATTTTATTTATTTGTTCATGACAGATGGGGAGGGGGGGCAGAGACCTGGTGGAAGGAGAAGCAGGCTCCATGCTGGGAGCCTGATGCGGGACTCAATCCTGGGTCTCCAAGATCACGCCCTGGGCCAAAGGCTGCGCTAAACTGCTGAGCCACCAGGGCTGCCCCTGAGCAGAGATTTTTTTATGTGTTTTTTTCCCTCACTGCAGTATTCCCTGTGTCTAAAACAGGTCCTGAACCCAATGAACACTGAATGAATTAACAGAATAGGAATAAGGTCTTGTGTAAAGATGGATAACATTGATTACCTTATATTACTACTGTTACCCAGCGGAGGAAAATTAGTTATCAGTATTAGGCTGAAAGCTAAAGCTCTACTCTCCCCAACCCCACTCCTCAACTCAATTCAATACTGAAAATAACCTTCAGAGGAAGGTGTTTATATTCTCAGTTACAGAAGAATGATAAGATAAGGACTACTGGGTGGCTCAGCAGTTAAACATCTGCCTTCGGCTCAGGTCATGATCCTGGAGTCCTGAGATCGAGTCCCACATCAGGCTCCCTCCATGAAGCCTGCTTCTGCTGCCTATGTCTCTGCCTCTCTCTCTCTCTGTCTCTTATGAATAAATGCCAAAAATCTTTTTTTAAAAAAAAGAATGATAAGATTAGGGGTGTTGGGTAGTTCAGCTTGGGTGGCTCAGTGGGGAGTTTGTTTCTCCCTTTCCAAACTCTGCCTCTCCTCCTGCTGTGCACACTCTCTCTCAAATGAATAAAATAAATAAGACTGATTACATTTATATGTGGATATACACACATAAGTATATATTTGGGTATATATAAGTATATATTTGGGTATATATATAATAAGTAGTAATACTCCTCTATGTAGATAGAAAAATCTCTGCTTTTGAGTAACTAGTCATGATTTTAAAACTTTTTTTTTTTTTTTTTTTTTTTTAATTTATTTATGATAGTCACAGAGAGAGAGAGAGAGGCAGAGACACAGGCAGAGGGAGAAGCAGGCTCCATGCACCGGGAGCCCGACGTGGGATTCGATCCCGGGTCTCCAGGATCGCGCCCTGGGCCAAAGGCAGGCACCAAACCGCTGCGCCACCCAGGGATCCCTCTAGTCATGATTTTAAATATGCTTAGGTAAGTCACTTATTACAGATCTATTAGATCTTGATGGAATGATAAGCAGAATTTTTAAATAATCAGTTACCTTTCAAAGCATTTAGTAGCAATCCAAATTTCTGAAGCATTCATTCACTGAATACAATTTATTCATGGGAAACAGTGAACTAATTTGAGACCAGTTGTCAGTTTTCCTCTATATTTTAAGATTTAGTGAATTGGTAATTAATAGTCTCTGGCTGTACCTTCGGTTATGCTAAAATGAGATCCTTACAGTGACAGAAATTTCCATGTTCAAAAATCATGGAGAATGAAGTAGGTAGAGGCCCTTGGGCAGTTGCCTCAAATGGAAGAGTAACATTAGGAATCATGAAGAGAGTTGGTGAAAAATACAGATTCTTAAGAGAGATGGTGAAAAATAGATTCTTAGATTCACCCCCCGAGGATTTTGATTCAGCAGATCTGGAGGATCCAGTCCAGAATCTGCATTTTTATTAAGTGACTCAGGTGGCTGTGATGCAAAAAGTCCTTAGCAGTTATCCAGGAGTAACTGGGTGGCACTCTCAGTTAAGTGTCTGCCTTTGCCTCAGGTCATGATCCTGGGCTCCTGGGATCAAGCCCTGCCATTGGGCTCCCTGCTTAGCAGGGAGTCTGCTTCTCCCTCCGCCTCTCCCTCTGCTTGTGCTTGCTCAAGCATGCGTGCTCTCTCTCAAATAAATAAATAAAATCTTAAAAAAAAAAAAAAAAGGTTATTCTGAAGAAACCCTGGCTATGAATGGGACTAGTCATAAAATCCAGCTTTGCTTTCAGAGGTGCATGGGGTATCTATTAAATGTTATAATACAGACTTGAACGTAACTGCTTCAAAACAGTGTTACTAACCTATTTTTTTATTTACACCTTCTTAGTTTATTTTTTTAAAGATTTTATTTATTTATTTCTGAGAGAGAGAGTATGAGCAGGGGCAGAGAGGGAGAAGCAGACTCCCTGCTGAGCGGGGAGCCCAAGGCAGGGTTTGATCCAAGGATCCAGGGATCATGACCTGAAGGCAGAAGCTTAACCGACTGACACACTCAGGTGCCCTACACACCTTACCTTAAATTACTTGTTTCTTTATACTATGTAGATTCATGAAACACAAGGAAACAGAAGCCCCAAGGAGAAAATAATTCAGAGTGTACGGTATGTCGGAGATAAAAATACTAGACATTTCCTTGCCATTTTTTCAAAGTTTCCCCCTTCTGGTACTGGATGGGTTCCTAGAGTCTTTGGGACAGTCTCTGGGAAGGCTTCTAAGAATTCAGGGGGTTTTTGGTCCAGAGTTCTCTCATTAAATCTAGATTCCAAAATGGTCCCTGAGACCTATGCTTTGGGACATTCCATTTCCACAGATTAAAATTCATGATTTCTGAGGCATTTTCTACTGCACTAAAATAGAACATCTGCTGTACAGTGGGTGAGGAAAAGCTACAAAATAATCCCACTTCTGTGAAAATACAACTGTGTCTACATTTTGACTCTTGGACAACATGGGGGGAGGGGCTTTGATTCTCCTAAAACTTTACTGATAGTCTACTCTTGACTAGAAACCTTACTGATAATATAAGCAATTAACATATTCTGGGGACACCTGAGTGGCCCAGTGGTTGGGCATCTGCCTTCGGCTCCGGGTGTGATCCTGGGGTCCCGGGATCGGGTTCTGCATTGGGTTCCCTGCATGGAGCCTGCTTCATTTACTGGACTATATATATATATATATATATATATATATATATATATATATTTTTTTTTTTTTTTTTTTTTTTACTGGACTATATTTACTTGAGAAAACCTGCATGTAAGTGGACCCATACAGTTCAAACCCATGTTCAAGGGTCAACTATATTCTCACTCACCAAATTTTTTTGAGCACCTATGTGCCAGGCACATTCGTATCTGTTGGTATTTTTTAAGTGCATTACTTTTATAATAAAGAGATAAATACTATGTAAAAAATCTGAGTTTCACACACACACACACACATATATATAGATGTCACACGTCATATGTGTTACACACACACATATATATGTGAAACTCATGCACCAGGAGCCCGACGTGGGATTCGATCCCGGGTCTCCAGGATCGCGCCCTGGGCCAAAGGCAGGCGTCAAACCACTGCGCCACCCAGGGATCCCCTCAGTGTCTCTTAAATGCGGATTTGTGGATGCCACCCTATGTTATTTTATTAGAGGACAGCAGTAGTGAAGTGGACAATTTTTTTTTTTTAAGATTTTATTTATTTATTCATGAGAGACACAGAGAGAGGCAGAGACACAGGCAGAGACACAGGCAGAGACAGCCCGATGTGGGACTCTAACCCAGGTCTCCAGGATCATGCCCTGGGCTGAAGGCGGCACTAAACCGCTGAGCCACCCAGGCTGCCCTGGACAATTTTTAAATAAGGACTACTGTAATTCTGAAAAAGTTGATATGCAGTTCAGAACCACTTTAGGGGTAACACTGGTTTAATATAAGGAAAATATTAGCTACCTACTTCTTAAGGATTATCATTCTAAAAACTTAAGTTTAGTTTCACTATTTTATCACTTTTAAAATGTATCGTTTTTGCTATAGCCATTTAACAAACATTATCATCCCCAGCTACTTAGGAAATTATGCAAGTAATAAGCTTCATTTTAGAAATGTGATTTTCAACACAGATCCCATTTCTAAGGGAAAATGGGGTAGTGTTAAGCTACTATATATCTAGAGGTAGGACAATGTATTTCTCCTATAGGATACAGAAAAATAGCTGTTAAGTATACCACTAACAGTACACCACCACCAAACTCTTAGATGAGATGACAAAAAAATTAAATTCATGGATTTGTCTTTAAGTGTATTCAATTTCCACACAGCAAAAAGTAAATAAACACTATCAAAATACTACTGGAAATACAATGCTACTTTAACTGTTTAAAAATAATCCCCTACTCTTTCCCTTGAAAAGTCCCGTTTACCAATACTCTCCACTACCTGTAAGGCTGCAAACATCATCATTTCTTCTTCTGTGCATTCAATTTCTTCTAGGAGAATAGCCCATTTGGCCTGCTCATAAAGCTGATTGATTCTGATTGCATCATACTGCAGCAAAAGAGACACAATCTTTTTACTACATCACCCTTAACATAAAAATGTTTGAAAAGTGAATATTCACTTTCAAAGCTTAACAAAAAGTTTTAATATACTTTTTTCTGGGATTTTTATACAGTATCAAATGCTCAATAACAAGGATACCTATCGGGTTAGGTATATCTATATATTCCCACATCTAATTTTCCATTAAAAATGACATTGAAAATATGCCAAAATATTATTACTCAGTATTAGAAATAAGATTCTGTATGTTATTTTACAGGGAAATAATCATTAGATATTACAGAGCTCTTAACAAAATGAATCTAACTTGAGAGACATTTAAAGTAAGGTACAAGTGACTGATTTTCACTTGTTATTGCAACCTGCCACACTAAAATGTTACAGTCAGGGAGTAAGTTACTTCAGGGAACACCCTGCTCACTATGGAAAAGCATACTTAGACAAAGTACTAGGTCCTTAGTAATTATATTAAGAATCTGAAATACAGAGTACATATATATATATACTTGTGGTAAAGATTTACTTATATGGTACTGAATTATCCATTTAGTTATGCTAATAAAAATTCATAGTAATGTACTAGCAATACTATTTTAGAGTGGTAACAAAACATATGGCATCCCCTTCCCTAGCAAATATAACTTATGTTCCCAAAACAGTTTTGGTTTTACTGAAATGAGACATGATATGACCTGAGGGGACTAAGACTGTTTTTTGTAGTTCCAAATTATACATTTAACCATTAAAGAATTACTTAAGCACATAATAAAAAATGGTAAGTATATACATTAAAATCTATACTATAATCTAGACATGAAAAGGATGAGCAGTAGCCAAGAGAGGTTTTCACCTAAGAACGATAATAAGGAAGCAAAAGATCCAAAACACCATGCCATATATTTTCTAGGGAAAAATACTCCAAGATTTCTTATCAAATTTAACTCTTCTCGGAAAAGCAAAGTATTTCAGTAGGACAGATGATGCAGTCATTTGATAGTAAAAATATATAACAATGTTTGCCTAACTAAATAGGAAGAAATGTAGACTTAGTTTTTCTTTGAAGCAACATCTTGTGATTTATAATTAGAAATTTGAAAGTCATTGAAAAGGTACTATTTCAGAAACTTTTTTTTCCAGAAACTTATTTTACTAAAATCACAGCTTAAAGAGAGACTTAAAAAAAAAAATCCCTAAAACTAACTTTATCAAGTCTATAGTACCAAGCTAGTGTATTTAAAATACAAATCAACCAAAAATTCAATTATTTTAACAAAAAAGAAAAAGTTTAATTATGCTCCCAACCTAGGAATACAATACTTATTTCAAATACAGATGCCTTTGTCTAAAGCTTGGGTTTGTAATATTACTCAGATGTGCTATATACAAATGATTACTTACCCCATCAATTCTAAAAAACAAACATCCAAATGAACAAAAAGGAAAAAAGAAAGAGTTCCCTCTAAACCCTCGGTACCTTTGGATTCAAATCAAAAAAGCTGTAATACTTGAATCGGAGAAGCAAGGCCTCATTTTCCTTCACATCTTGTTCCATAAGAGATCTTGAGGAATCAAGCCACCTGGACAAATTAACAAGAGCAGTGGAATGCAAGACAAGATTAATAAAATATTTCTACCTCTAGTTGGAGAAAGAAATTCTTCAGTGTGTCTTTATTTCATTAATTTTTTAAAAATTTATTTGAGAGAGAGCATGTATACAAGCCTGATGTGGGGCTCAATCCCATGACCCAAGAGATCATGACCCAAGCTGAAATAATGAGTCAGAGCTTAACCGACTGAACCACACCCAGGCGTCCCTCAATGTTTCTGTATTTTAAAACTTACCCTTGGTTGATTTTTGCTTTGTCAAGAAGAGCCTGAGGCTTGAACATTTTCGCCAGAATTTCTGGTGATGTGATTGGCTGACTGACAGCAAGTATACCAGGGTTGCCTTCTGACAAAGCACTGTCACCAAACCAAGCAGAAGTTGGTGACAAGGGGCTTCCATCATGAGCATCGTAAGTGGGGGTCATTGTTTTACTGTAAAGTCCTGGGCTTGAATATATACTTCCTAATAAATAACATGAAAAATAGGTAATAAGTATGAATGAAGTACAGAATTTTAGTTTTTAATAATACATGCTATATAACGCAAATTGTGAAACAAAAGTTTCATTATGGAAGAGCTTAGTACATTATTTTACCTGTCTTGAAAACATGTAAAATTAACTTTAATTCTACTTGTACAACATTAGAACATATAATAAATAACAAGGTCAAAAGAATATAATTAAGTTGGCAGAAATTCTGGGGAAAACAGTTCAAGGGAATTAGAAGCTAAATGTTAAGAATATAGCTGAAGCAGATCAAGTTTTTAATTGTGGCAAGGCTCACCTTTCAGAGGGCCAATGTAAAGAACATCGGTGCCTATAGGAAAGGAAAGACAGGAATTCAGAAGGTAAAGGAAAGGTAACAACAGAAGACAGAAACAAAAGGAAAAGGAAAAGGAAATGGAAAAAAGAAAAACAGATTTTCCTAATGTGAATTATAAACCGAAGTAAATATTTTAGATGAATTTAAGAGTAAAGAATCTTAGAAACTGTAACATAAGTTTTTTTGTCCAATTCAAAAAAATGAAGTGCTCTAGTCAAGCATCCAGTGACAAACATATCCACGTTTATCACTCTTTGAAATCCAGACCCTGTTTTAAGACAGCTTGATGTAACTGAATAAATGCACCTAAACTAAGAACAATTTTATGTTAACATTTTCTCAGTTAATAGCTGAACTGGTTCCAACAGCTTTACAAATAAACTAGTAAAGCAAACGGGTAGATAAAATTTTGCAAACAAAGATACATTTTATAATTAAGCTCCAACGGCAGGGGTATTTTATCTTCCAATTCCTCAGTGTTCAACAGGGACATACATGTAGTAGAGGCTACATTAATTAAAACTTGTTGACTAAGTCAACTGACAATATATCCTCCATCATTTTAAACTACAAAAATTAAGGAGACTGGATTAAATTAAGACTTCAAAGTTCAGAATAATATTAAGTAAAAGAACCTTCCCTCGAAATCCTAACCCTTTTATGTTTGTTTTCAATCATAATTTTTAAAAAGAAAAAGTGTAAATGGATGATGCAAAGAGAATGACTGTTTTCCCTTACCTAATTTAGTAATATGCTTAGGAATTTCCCTTCCACTCTAACAACCCCTCCATGCAATGATAAAAACAATTACTCCATGCAATGACAGAAACAATTCCCTATGAAACAGTGGTGGTCATGCTAGAGATTTTTATAGTTGTCATGACCTAGTCTAGGAAGAGCACACAAAGTAAAAAAAAAAAAAAAAAATCTTTCTAGCCACATGGTATCTCATTTGATGTCCCTATGTGTTCTCCCAATGTTATTAGTAAGTAAAGCAATTTGCAGTACCTAAACATTGTTAAATAAGCAACAAAGAAAGCTGTCAATTCTTTATTAGCTTTAAAGAACATTGCGATAGTCAGTGATATCCTTAAACGCTTGAACTTTAAAACTACAAAGGCATTTTGTGAAAGGGTTACTTGGGCAGCCCATACTAATTAAAAGGGCTGAAAACATTACTCCAGCTTGGGCAAAAAATAATCTTGCTATAGTGAGTATATATATATAAATAAGGAATAGAAAAACACTATCTTCCAGGCAAAATCTTCTCATTGTATATTTCAAAGATATAGCAAATAAATCTTTTATACTAGGAATATCAGAATACTGAAAATTCATTCCTAATTTGATGGACTATTCAGAATTAAAGGTAGAATTGACAATTTTATAAAGATTCTAAAACAAAATATATTCCCCTAAATTATACAATATTTAATAGAATCAGCCACCCCATCGATTCTCTGCCTTCTCAATTTCCTCGACTTTGTATATTCTACACTTCACATGTGATCACCTCACTGCTCCTATTCTTACCCTGTTAGGCACTCCACGATAATAATTCAGTTAGTTTTTCCAACAATCCTATTATTCTCATTTTAGAGGAGCAAACTGAGGCACAGAGAGGTTAAGTAAGTTGTCTAATGTCAAAAGCTATTAAGTTTCAGAGCCAAGCTATAAATCAGCCAGTCTGAATGAAGCGATACACACCACCTCCTGGGTACCATAACTTATTTAAGCCATTTCCAATTGGTGTGATTTGTTTAGAATTTTGTCAGCTACACCACTGCTACTGCAAATGTGCCTTTCAACAGGTATGTTTGTACTTATTTCCCAATTCAATGCTGGGACAGAGGGTTAATGCATTTTATATTCCTTCTAAGTCTCAGTTCAGTGACAATCCCAACTGCCTTGTGTTTCTGATCGCTCAATTTAAAACATATTTGAAGTAGAAAGTTATTAAGGATAAGATGAACTAAGATATTTAGTTAACAACAAATAGGAGCTTGCTCAACTATATGGAAGGATAACATAAACTGCGAGGAGGGGAGAGTGAGTTCAACAAAGCACTACAGTCTTGGGCCACCTACTACAAATCTTTTTAAAAATTTTTTTTTTTATTTATTTATGATAGTCACAGAGAGAGAGAGAGAGAGAGAGAGAGAGGCAGAGGAAGAAGCAGGCTCCATGCACTGGGAGCGCGACGTGGGATTCGATCCCGGGTCTCCAGGATCACGCCCTGGGCCAAAGGCAGGCGCTAAACCGCTGCGCCACCCAGGGATCCCCACCTACTACAAATCTTAAAAACCCCATGTAACTTTAGAATCTGCCTCATAACCTGGTTACTATGGTTACTAATTACATTCTTATTCTTTTTTAAAACAGAGTGTGAAAGTATTTAATACATTTTAGAAAATTTCCATCAAAATATCAATCTCCTACCATACTTAGGAAACAAACCGCAGGTGAATTGAAAATAACAAATGTTGACATTACAGATGAATTAAAACACATAAATATGAAATAATTATATAAAAGTATATAAAAAGGAAATATAGAAGAATTTTTGTAATAGTTGTGATTTTCTTAACCAAGGGTGAAAGCCCAAAACTATAAAGCAAATTACAAATCTGACTACATAAAAAATGTAAAACTTTAGTACAGTAAAAAGATCACAAAATTTAAAACTATAATATATATTACTCAACTATTATTCATACTAGTGTTTATCAGGGCAACTAAAAATGTAATTCTGAGATATTTTTATTGACATACTGGCAAAAATCAGTAGTGATTTACAACATGTATTATCAGTCAGAAGGTAGGAAAAGGGGCATTTTCATGTACTGTTGATGGGAGTGTAAAACTATCACTTCTACACTTTTATGGTGTATATTTGAACTTCTGGGAGACTTTCTGGAGTATATTTGATAGAATAATTAAATACTATCTAGGTAGGAAAACAGTTAAATATACATTTCCTATACGGAAATTTTGACACTATTTATATTGAACTAGGGAGACCTTTTATTCCAACACAGAAAGATCACCAAAATCTACTGTTCAACGGAAAAACTCAAATTGCAGAATATACAGTATTTACTAAACTCTCATTCATGTTATAAAAAACATAATTAGACACAAATATAAACATATAGAAAAGGTACTGGCAAGTTGTATTCCAACTGTTTACAACATAGTTTCACAAAGTAATCAAGAAATGACTATTTCTTAAGAGGGAGCAGCAAGGGAGTAAGTTGAAGTGGAATATTCACATTCAGTTTAGTAGGTTTTCTATACTATTGGAATTTTTTATAATCAGACTGTATGAATGTAGGACTTCTATAATTAAAGGATTGTAAGATCCATTAATGTTATTCCAAGTGCAAAAACATAAATTACAAATGTATAACACAGTCCTTTTTTTTCAAAAATTAAAATTTTTTTTTAAGATTTTATTTATTCATGAGAGAAACAGAGAGAGAGAGGCAGAGACACAGGCAGAGAGAGAAGCAGGCTCCATGCAGGGAGCTCGACGTGGGACTCGATCCCGGCCAGGCCTCCAGGATCACGCCCTGGGCCGAGAGTAGCGCTAAACCACTGAGCCACCCAGGCTGCCCATTAATTTTTAAATTTATTTTTATTTATTGATTTTTTTAAGTAGGGATGGAACCCAATATGGGGCTTGAACTCACAACCCTGAGAGTAAGACCTGAGCTGAGATCAAGAGTTGGACACTTAACCGACTAAGCCACCCAGGAGCCCCATAGCCACGCTTTCATGAAAGACAAAAATGAATGCATAATTCTGTAATATTTGAATTTTTACTGTGAGCATACTTTTATAATTAAAGAACAGTTTACAAAAACGTTTTCAGGGAGCCTGGAGTGAACTACAGGAAGATCCCAACCCTGTAAACGTGGGGCGGAGTCAGTCAAGACGCAAGGAGAGGCCAGAGCTGCCCTGTGCAGCCCATGCAAAGATGTCTCCCAGCCTCCGGGAAGGTGCATGGCTTGGGGAAAGCAAATCCTCACCCTGCTCCTTTTCAATTGAGAGCATTTTAGGACCAGACCATAAGAAAGCCTGTGTTCCATCAATGAAACAGGCCCTAGACAGACAGACAGCTGTGGTTCCTCAGCAAAAGATGTTAACCTATGTCTACGTATCCTGAGCCTTCCCAATGGGATCTCATACCCTTGTACTGTGCATCACCCAGTGCCAGAAAAAGATTTTTGAAATATGAAAATTACTCAGCCTCAGAAAGACTGTCTTTCTGAAAAGAGGGCTGAGTTGTATAGAGGCCGAAGACCAAGAACTGCTTTTAGTCAAAACCAGACTGAAGTGTTGGAAAATGTCTTTACAGTAAATGCTATGAGTAATACTAGTATTAATACTGGAGAAGACTTCGCTCAAAAACTGAATCTAGAACGAGACAGAATCCAAATCTGTTTCCAAAATCAGCATGCACAGCTGAAAAGATCCCATAGAGAATCACTGTTTTCAAAGGTGAAAACAAATTTCAATACAAATCTGGAATAGACAGAAAACTAAACACATGAAATCTTACAATTGCAGAATATGAAGAAGCAATATCAAGTGTTAAAAACGTTTTCTTTTCCGTATATAACCTGTTACATTTTTTTTTCTAAAAATATTGTCAATATTATAACATGGTCCCTATTATATTTGGGCACTTTTAGTTAAAGGCCTTTGCCACGTATTTTAATGAATATTTTCAGAAAAAAGCCAGCTGTTTTAAAGTGAGCAAATTTAATAATTTAGTTTGCTTAAAAATTTTTTAAAAATGTTTTGCTGCTTAAAAATGGCAAACTCCAAATAGGAAAAATGGCATCTTGTATAAATGATTTTCCTGACAATGCCAAACAAAGTATTCATTACTTTCTGTATTATCTTAGAACCCAGAATTTTTCTTTGTCTAAACTGCCTTTAAGATTTTTAAGAAAAATTTCTAATGAGATAATTTTCTAATTCTACTTATATAGTAAATCCTGAAATTAGTAATTCTTAAGTCAGTACTATACTACAAAGTTAATTCTTTCTTGGAAAAACTCTTTCCCCAGCTGATCAGGCTCGTTTCCCTCCCTCATACGTAATTAGAGATTTGATATTTTCCTCAGTACAGTTAAGTGGTGAAGCACTCAAGGGCATACCACCTGAGCACAGTTGTGAAAGCAAGGTATTTAAGAACTCCTAGAATATGTCATATTCTATGTAAGAATTTGACTAAAGTCTGAGAATCAAAAAAAAAAAAAAGTCTGAGAATCAATTCATTCATGATGGTTCTTGAAAGATTACATTTAAAAAAAATTAAACTTTGTTAAAGTATAATTTATATGCTAATATTTTATCAAATGTTCCAACTACTATTCACACAGTATTTACTTTAAATATAACTGGAGAAATGATATTATGTAATGGTTAGAAACAGGAGTGTGAGCCAGATAGACCTGGATTTGAATTCTAGCTCTGCCCTCTATTATAAACCTTGGGCAAATTACTTTTTTTTTTTTTTTTTTTTTTTTAATTTTCCCTCTTTATTTGAGAGACAGAAAGAGAATGTGGGCACATGGGGAAGGGCTGATGGAGAGGGAGAAGCAGACTCTCTGCTGACCATAGAGCCTGACTTAGGGCTCAGTCCCAAGACTCTGAAATCATGAACCCAGTTAAAGGCAGACACTTAACCGACTGAGCCACCCAGGCACCCCATAAATTTCATAATTCTTGTAAGGTTCTTTCCTTTTAATACCACCAAAATCACAGGGGTTTTTTAAGGATTAAATGAAAGATAAAGTATACATTAAATAACAGTTACCACTTACTGAGTATAACTGGCCATGCTCACACTGAGATGCTCACAATTCAAAAAGGAGGAACTAACGGAAACCAAGCCTGAAGAGTATATATTTAATCCTCACCTCACCTGCAGTAGAGGAATATTTACATTTGCGAAGCAAGGCATCTGAAATCATGAAGGTATCACATACTGAGATACCTGGACCTGTATTTAGGGAAACAGTATGCATCTGATCATATTTTTCAATATTTGGTTCAAATATTGACTTAAGGTGCTGACAAGTCATGGAAGCATACAAACTAGATGGAGTATACATCTGTAAATATTCAACTATAATTTAAAATTTGTCCACTTTACTGTATATAACACCTCAAAAAACAAAAACAAAAACCCACCCTGCAGTTACTTAGTCCCATTTACACTATAAACTAAGTGAAAAAGGGATGGTGTCCACTATCAGATGCCTTCAGTAACATAAATCATGTATAAATTGAATTTTTAAATTAACCCTACTCTACTTAAAGGCACATTGTTTTATTCTCCTTTATCCTCCGTGTAATCCTGAGGTCTCCCCCCCAGTCAGTTGGCTCAACCAGTTTATTAACATCTTGTAACTATTCTTTGACCAAAATGTTCACTGTCAAGATCAGTCTGTTTGGATTGCCTTTTCTTACCATCAGAGTCCTAGCCACTACAACTTTTTAAAAGCTTAATTCACAAACTCAGTTCCTCAACCTATAAAGTAAATATACCCTGTTTGGAATTGTTTTGTCTTCCAAATTCCCACAATCCTACTTTCTGTAATTTCATTTAGCACTCATATATTACCTTCTTAAGTACAGTAACTGTTTTTCAATTAGCCTAAAAACTTACGAATAAGGATGTCCAGTCCCTGTATATGCCCAGGACTAAAGAACCATGTAATTTAATTAGTCATCTAGCTACCCAAAAGACACTGCCTATGCTCCTCCTGGATGCCATATGCTGAGTTGGGTTCTGATAACAAAAATGTGAAAGTTCTATCATGCCGAGAGCTCACAATTTATTAGGTGAGAACATGAAGTATGATACTAAACACAGAAAAGTCTGGTCTTAGAAGACAAGGATACTTAATTCAGGTTGGGAAAGTAATGGAAGGAAATCTAAGAAAGCTTCTTAAAGGGGCAAAGCCTTAAAGGAAAAAGGTAGAAAGCCAAAGGGACCAACACATGCAAAGCATAGAGGTTTTAAATAACCCACAGTAGTAATAATGTCTTAAATAAGTAATTGTGGTTTTCACAGAATACAGAAAAAAGAGCTAAATATAAAACCCTGTCCAATTTTTTGCAATACAAAGTTATTGCCCCCCCCTTTTAATTATTCCTGAGCAGAGAACCAGCCTTCCTTTTTATTGATGCAGCTATTAACAAACACTTGACATGATGATTTGCACACGACAGTGCCCGGTGGTGATTTCATGATTGCAGGGGAAAAATTGCTGACGGAAAGTTTTTAAAAAATGACCACTCTCTTAAACCTATGTAAATCATTTGTCAAAAAAACACAATCATATGGATATATGCATGGTTCTCACAGTATCCTTTGCTTAGTCTAACAAAGTCTCACCTGATCCAGGAGTAATAAGAGGCCCCTCTAATTCAAGTGCCTCATCTTCAGACTGGTCATCTAGCTTTTTCTTTTTTTTCTTTGTTGGATCTCTGGGTTTTTTCAAGAGAGAAAGTTCTTCAGGGTGTCTGATATCTATTAAAATAAGAAGAAAGATTATTTTAGTAGTGTAATGGAAAATTTATAAACACTTTACACCTGGCAAATCCATCCAATATAAGAATTCATAATTTTCTTCTGTGTATGTTTATGTTTTGCCTAATATTAATATTACTCAAAAGACTGAAGTATGGTACTTCGAAAAATAATCTACCAAAGCGTTCAATTCATAGCTTTGTAGTAAGTGTAGTAACCGTAAAGTAGAGAAATAACCATCTGCTGGGGTACTGAGAAAATATACTAGAATTCTTATATATGTATTTGTTTTTCTAAAACCATAAAAAATTAAGATTTATATCCTAGCCACAGCAACTAGGCAAGAGAAAAACAAAAACATACCAATCGGAAAAGAAGTAAAACTGCTATTTGCAGAAGACACAATACTATATATAGAAAACCTTAACTACTCCAATCAAAAAACTGTTAGAACTAATCGGTTAATAAAATTCAGTGAAGTTGTAGAATAAAACAAATTAATATACAAAAACCCATTGTGTTTTATCGGGGGCGCTTGGGTGGCTCAGTCTGTTAATGTCTGACTCTTGATTTTGGCTCAGGTCATGATCTCGGGGTCTTGGGATTGAGCCCCATGTGGGGCTCTACAGAGTCTGCTTGGGATTCTCTCTTCCCTCTCTTTCCTCTCATGCTCTAAAATAAATATAATCTTAAAAAAATACTCAGCAATATTGGTCAGAGAAATAAATGCAAGTTAAAACTATGAGAAAGCATTAGGTACCTGTCAGAGTAGACAACATTAATAAGATTGATAATAGCCAGTGTTGGTGAGGATGTAGAGGAACTGGAACTTTCATACCCAGCCAGTGGGAATGGGAAATGAGACAAATTTTTTAAAGTTTCACAGTTTCTTATAAAGTTAAACATATACAACTTGGCCATATCACTTCTACTTACTTACTCAAGAAAATAAAAGCACATTATGTAATAGATTTACTCATAAAAGCCAAAACTAGGGCAGCCTTGGTGGCTCAGTGGTTTAGCGCCGCCTTCAGCCCAGGGCGTGATCCTGGAGACCTGGGATTGAGTCCCACAATGGGCTTCCTGCATGGAGCCTGCTTGCATGGAGCCTGCTTCTCCCTCTGCCTGTGTCTCTGCCTCTCTCTCTGTGTCTCTCATGAATAAATAATCTTAAAAAAAAAAAAAAAGCCAAAACTAGAAATAACCCAAGGGTACCTGGGTGGCTCAGTCAATGAAGCGTCTGTCTTTGGCTCAGATCATGATCCCAGAGTCCTGTGACTGAATCCCGCATCAGGCTCCTTGCTCAATAGGAGGTCTCCTTCTCCCTCTGCCCTTCCGCCCTGCTCATGATTTCTCTCTTTCTCTCAAGTAAATATATAAAATCTATATCTGAGTTTTTTCATCTGTTAAATGAGAATATTAGTACTTCAGGAGGTTGTTGTGAAAATTAAATGATTAATATGGGTAACGTTCCTTGAACAAGGTCTGGCATAACAAGTACTTCATTAAGCGCTAAGTATTAATTTTTTTCTAATTAAAAAATTGCAATTATGGTAGAAATTTGGAAATTATGAAAGTATAAATAATTGAGCCATTTAAAACACATTCTTGAAAAAATGGAATATGGCTATGTAAGTAAGAGATTACGTTAACAGATGTATAAAATTGCACTGCGTAAATGTAGCATAATTCAGCCATTCTTCTAATACTGAGCCCATTATAAATAATGATTTTACAAACATATATCTGTGTACATATCTCTCCACATTTTATTTCTTCAAGAATTCATTGGAGTGGAATTACTAGATCAAAAGTTTATAATAGGGATCCCTGGGTGGCGCAGCGGTTTGGCGCCCGCCTTTGGCCCAGGGCGCGATCCTGGAGACCCGGGATCGAATCCCACATCAGGCTCCCACTGCATGGAGCCTGCTTCTCCCTCTGCCTGTGTCTCTGCCTCTCTCTCTCTCTCTCTGTATGACTATCATAAATAAATAAATAAAAATTAAAAAAAAAAAAAGTTTATAATAATTTTAAGGCAAAAGTGGAGCAAGATGGACATGTTTTTAAAGCTTATTTGAAAATAGTATGTATATTTCCTTGTTTTAATTTACATTTCTTTATTTACTAGTGATGTTGTACATCAAGAGTTTTTAGCCCGTGCTGACCAGCCCAGTTTTATTTCCTTCACTAATTTTTCTATTAGGTTTCTTCATTTTTTTCCTCTTAGGTTTCTTCAAGTCAGAGTTAATTTTCATGTAAATTGTATAGTAGCAAATCACACTGGATTTCTATTTTAAAAAATACTATTATAGGAGCACCTGGGTAGCTCAGGCGGTTAAGTGTCCGCCCCTCCCCCTGCTTATGCTCTCTCCCTCCCTCTCTCTCTCTCCCAGGTTTTAAAAATAAGTTCAAAAAACCTTTTAATAACTATATGGCTTTTTCTGTTTCTCTGTTGGTTATTTGAATTTTACTATTAGGAACACTCAGGTACAGGTCAGGTTTTTGTTTTGTCTCATTATTTCACAGGCTATTTTCTGGGCAATGTTTTTCTGAAATATAAAAACAGAATTACCAGAAAAACTGTCCTGAACAAACAGGTTACCAGAGAACAGGTGAACATTACTGTTCTTTAATTATTAATAAATTTTAGGTAAGTACATTTTAAGTACTAAGCAGCAGAACCATGTTAGAATTAAATGCCTGCTCCTTAAATTCTGTCCCTTTCTTTATAAAAGCTTCCAGGCATATTTGATTTCCTTTTTCAAAAATAATTTTTAAAAGATTTATTTATTTTATAGAGAGAAAAAAACGAGTGGGGGTCTGGGGAGGCAGAGGGAGATGGGGAGAGAATCCCAAACAGAATCTATAAGGAGGGCTGAGCCTCACATGGGGCTCAATCCCAGGACCCTGAAATCCTGACCTAAGCCAAAATCAAGAGTAATCTATTTAACCAACTGAGCCAACCCTTGATTTCTTTTTAAAGTTAAAAATAGTGTAGCATATTCTTTATAGCTAAGGTTACCTAATTAAAAATCCAAGATTCTCTTCATTCTTTTTTTTTTTTTAAGTTTTATTTATTTATTTATTTGACAGAGAGATCACAAGCAGGGGGAGCAGCAGGCAGAGGGAGGGAGAGGAAAAAGTCTCTCTGCTCAGGGGGGACTTGATGTGGAGCTTAATTCCAGGGTCCTGGGATTGTGACCTGAGCCAAAGGCAGAGGCTTAACTGAATGAGGCACCCAGTTGCCCAATTCTCTTCATTCTTGTATATTCCAGGTAAAAAGAGATTAATTTACCTCAAATGTAATTTTTGAGATTTAATGCATTAGCATTAATTGCTTTGATTATGTAGATTCACAAACTCAGGAGATATTTCAAGCATCAAGTATATCTTTTGAGCCATATTTATTTAATAGAATTGAATCATTTCCTGGAGTACTTTTATTTTTTTTATTTCTTTAAAATGTTTTTATTTATGAGAGACACACACACACACACACAGAGAGAGAGAGAGAGAGGCAGGTCGAGACACAGGCAGAGGGAGACACAGGCTCCACACAGGGAGCCCTACGTGGGACTCAATCCCGGGTCTCCAGGATCACGCCCTGGGCTGAAGGAGGCGCTAAACCGCTGAGCCACCTGTGCTGCCCTCCTAGAGTACTTTTAAAATAAGATTTAACCTCCTAGAGTACTTTTAAAATAAGATTTAACATTCTAAGAGACTTAATCACTGATGAGTTTCACTTTCAATTCTCAGTGTACCCTCGGCTTTAAATGCCATCACTACCATGTTAGGAGATAAGAAAGGCATTATACAATCCCAAGCTTTTGAATAATCACAACTTCAGTATCAAGTGGTGGTAGTAACCTATCTGTCCACCCCATTCATCTCCTCAAAGTAATTCATGTGAAAAAATCTAAAAAAAAGTATAAAAGGACATATAATGAGTCATGCCTGAGATATGGACATGCTTTTACCACAGTTCACCACAGTCAGGTTTAGTGGGAGAGGGGAAAGCAAGCATGTTTCATCTGAAAAGGCATCCCAAATGATTCTGGCATGTCCCTTCTGCTTGAGAATCACTATACCACATGATTTATCCTTTGAGATTTTTGTTCCTAGGTCATTTCCTGTCCAGCTATTAATATTATTAGGAGGATGAATACTGTTAAGTGTAACTAGCTTTTGGGTCAGTCATAAGAATATAAAAAAGTTCTTAACCATATGTGTCCATGAGAATTACCTGTGAAGTTAAAAATAATACTAAAAATATATGTTTCAGTCATACCCCCATATACTCTGACTCAGGGCTTCTAACAGCTTGTTTTATAAAAGCTCTAGTGATGGACGACATTAAGTATTAAGTAGACTTACTGTGGTGATCATTTCACAATGTATACAAGTATCAAATCATTATTTCATATATTTGAAACTAATAATGTCAATTATATCTCAAAAAAAAAAAAAAAAGCTCCATAGCTCCATAGGTAATTTTGATTCCAACTTCTTCTTGACAACCAGTAGCTTAATGAAGGGGTAAGTGGAGGAAGAATGACATCTTATTTCTCAAATGATAGGCACATCTACATTGGAACAAGGTAGCCACTCTCTATACATGAAGTCTGAATAGGTTTTCATTATAACAAAAAGGTAAAGTAAATCTACATTTCCACATAAGACACTAATTATTTCATTCATACCGGAATTTAGCACTGATTCACTGACTGTGTTTTGTTTCAAGAAAGAATTAAACTAGTGAATTTAGAAATGTGAATCACATGTAAAAGTAGGCCTGGTGAAGAAAATAAGTAATTTAAACTAAGTTTATATTTAACGAAAATACACCTGGAGGACTATTTTAAAATGGGTATACCAAAATACCATGCCTTCATTCATGCTCAATTTTATACTTCAACAATATAAACTAGTATTATGAGTCACTACACAAAGTAATGATCCGGGACTTCTTTATAACACAAAGATATACTACATAGCAATGAAATGTAATGTTCAAAATCAGTATGTTATCAAGTAGAAGACAAACCTAGTGGAAGATAGACTACATAAATGCTATATATATACATATATATATATGTATATATATCTCAAACTATGGGGAGTGAAGAAATGGGGAACAGAGAAGCACAGAAGGGTTTTCAGGTAAGATAATCAGATTTTATCTTGTTTTTTTTTTTTTTTTTTTTTTTTTTTTTTTTTAAATTTAAACTGACAATTTGATTAGGTCGTCCTTCAATTTTGTTGAAAGCTAAGAATGGGAAACCACCTGACCTGTACAATAATTTGTAAACCAGTCATTAATAATCATTTCCTCTATTTAACCCCAACATTTTGAATCGTGGTGAGTTTAATGCCCTTGAGGGTTTTTTTTTTTTTTTAAGATTTTATTTATTTATTTATGATAGTCAGAGAGAGAGAGGCAGAGACACAGGCAGAGGGAGAAGCAGGCTCCATGCAGGGAGCCGGACGTGGGATTCGATCCCGGGTCTCCAGGATCGCGCCCTGGGCCAAAGGCAGGCGCCAAACCGCTGCGCCACCCAGGGATCCCTTTATCTTGTTTTTTAATTTAAATTCAATTAATTAATATATAATGATTTATTAAGTTGCAGAAGTTGGAGTCAGTGATTCACCAGTCTCATATAACACCCAGTGCTCATGACATCACATGCCCTCCTTAATATCCATTACGCAGTTACCTCATCCCCTCCCCTCCTCCCCTCCAGCAACCCTAAATTTGTTTCCTATGATTAAGAGTCTCTAATGGTTTGCCTCCCTCTCTGATTTTATCTTGTTTTATTTTTTCCTCTTTTCTCTTCCGATCCTCTGTTTTGTTTCTTAAATTCCACATGAGTGAGATCCTATGATAATGGTCTTTCTCTGATTGAAGGATAATCATATTTTAGTTTAAAAATATTTTGTTAGGGGATCCCTGGGTGGCGCAGCGGTTTGGCGCCTGCCTTTGGCCCAGGGCGCGATCCTGGAGACCTGGGATCGAATCCCACGTCGGGCTCCCGGTGCATGGAGCCTGCTTCTCCCTCTGCCTGTGTCTCTGCCTCTCTCTCTCTCTCTCTCTGTATGACTATGATAGATAAATAAAAATTTAAAAAAATAAAAATAAAAAATAAAAAAAAATAAAAATATTTTGTTAAAGATTTTATTTATTTATTTTTTTTTACAGAGAGAGTGAGTGCCAGAGAGCACAAGCAGGGGGAACAGCAGAGGAAGAGGGAGAAGCAGGCTCCTTGTTGAGCAGGGAGCCCAACGTGGGGCTTGATCCTAAGACTCTGGGATCATGACCTAAGCCAAAGGCAGATGCTTAACTGACTGAGCCACCCAGGTGCTGCTAAAAATAAATTTTGTCGTGAGAATTTCTCATTAAACATGTATGTTGACCATGAGAGACTCCTAACTCTGGAAAACAAACAGAGGGTTGCACAAGGGGGGAGGATAGGGGGATGGGGTAACTGGGTGACAGATACTAAGGCCCTTGATGGGATGAGCACTGGGTGTTATACTATATGCTGTCAAATGGAATTTAAATAAAATATTTTTTAAGATTAAAAGAATCTGGGATCCCTGGGTGGCGCAGCGGTTTGGCGCCTGCCTTTGGCCCAGGGCGCGATCCTGGAGACCCGGGATCGAATCCCATGTCGGGCTTCCGGTGCATGGAGCCTGCTTCTCCCTCTGCCTGTGTCTCTGCCTCTCTCTCTCTCTCTCTCTGTGTGTGACTATCATAAATAAATAAAAATTTAATATATAAAAAAAGAAAATCAATTGTTTAAAAAAATAAAATAAAAAGAATCTGAAAATCTCAAAAAAATGTATATTGAGCTTGTGCATTTATTTTCAATCCTCTCTAAAATCATACTAAATAAATAAATAAATAAAACATGCACTTATAAAGACAAAAAGAATGGTAAAAAAAATCACATAAAAAGAAGTCAGGGGCATCTAGGTGCCTCAGTTGGTTAAGTGTCTCCCTTCGGCTCAGGTCATGATCCCACAGTCCTGGGATTGGGCTCCCTGCTCAGAGGGGAGCATGCTTTTCCCTCTCCCCTTGTCTTCCATTCTGCCTACTTGTGCTCTGTCATATAAATAAATAAAACCCTAAAAAAAAAAAGAAAAGAAAAGAAAAATTCTGGGAGACAAAAGCCAGAGTGGGAGTAATGAGTAAGTAAATGACTTAACAAAAGGAGAAAAATAAAATCAAGATGTTTCCAAAAGGAAATACCAATAGGAAACAAAATGACTCATAGTGCCAAATATCAAGCATGACCAAGCACCGAAAACAGACAAAAATCCAAATCCTGTCCCATATTGGATTAAACTTACCCCTTAGATACATGCCTTTTAGGATCTCTTAGAGGAGAATCTAAGCCCTAAGGAACAATCTTTTAGATACTGACATTTGATAAAGCTTGCTCAATGTCTAAATACCCCAGAGAGGGGTGACAAGCTAAACCTCATTCCATGCAGAACTTCCTATTGATATTTGTAGTGCTCTATTATTAAATATATGAATGGACAATGACTGAGAGACATCTGAGAAAGGGCTTTGTGGTAGGTTTCACAGTTCTAGAGGTAACTCCTTTAAATTTCTGTCCCTAATTATACAATCATACACTAATTTAAGACTGCTGTGAAGAGACTTTGCAAATGGAATTAAGGCTACTAATCAACTGATTTAAGGGAGATTATCCTGGATTTCTCCATGGGTCCCAATGTAATCATATGAGGTCTGCAAAAAAGAAGAGGAAGGCAGGAGAGATAAGCACAGGAAAGATGAGACAGAAGAGGAGGTCAGATAGATGTGAAGAGTAATAAAAACTGGACTTGCTATTGCTGTTTTTGAAGATGGAGGAAAGAAGCCATACGTCAAGGAATTTGGGAAGCTTCTACAAACTGAGAATGCCAGAGGTCTCTGGCAGACAAGGTAGGAGAAACTCTGGCCCCACAGCCACATGGAACCAAATTCTACGGCGAATAATTCTTTCTCAGACCCTTCAGGAGGAACACGGTTTTGCTGACACCTTACTTTCAGCTCTATAGGACTAACTAGAACACCAATCTGAGCCACACTGTGCCCGGATTTTTAAACTACAGGAACAGTGAGAGAACGAATTTGTATTGTTTTAAGCTGCTAAGTTTATTTTATTTTGTTTTTTTAAAGATTTTATTGATTTATTCATGAGACACAGAGAGAGAGAGAGGGAGGCAGAGACACAGGAAGAGGGAGAAGCAGGCTCCACGCAGGGAGCCCAACGTGGGACTCGATCCTGGGTCTCCAAGATCAGGCCCTGGGCTGAAAGCGGCGCTAAACCGCTGAGCCATCTGGGCTGCCCTTAAGCTGCTAAGTTTATGATAAAATTTGCTATGGTAGCAATGGAATGGATGTACTGAGCTTCTAACATGAAAAACACCAAATGAAAAGGAAAACAACTTGGGAGAACCAGAGATACTGCTGGAAACAGAAAAACAAAACAAAACCTTCTTAAATACAATTCTCAGAAAGTAAGATGACATCTTTGACAAATAGGATGTTATAAACAATAACTAGCAATTAACAAAGAGATATTTGAAGATACAGTGAAAACAGTTCTAAGGAGTGCCTGGCTCAGCTGGTAGAGAATGCAACTCTTGATTCAGGGTTATAAGTTTGAGCCTCAGATTTGGTACGGAGATTACTTAGAAAAACAAAATAAAATCTTAAAAAAAAAAAAACACAGTTCTTTTTTTGTTTAAGATTTTATTTATCTGACAGAGAGAGAGAGAGAAAGAGAGCACAAGGAGGGGGAGCAGCAGGCAGAATGAGAGGGAAAAGCAGACTCCCCTCGGAGCAGGGAGCCTGATGTGGGGCTCAATCCAGGACTCTGAGATCATAAACTAGGCCGAAGGCAGATGCTTAACCAACTGAGCCACCCAGGCGCCCCCAAAAAAAGTTTTAAGAGGGAATATATAGTATTACAAAGGCCTACTCAAGAAACAAAAAAGAAAGTCAAATAAACCATCTAATCTTACACATAAAGGAAACAGAAAAAGAAGAATAAAGCCCAAGGTGAGTAGAAGGAAGAAAATAATAAAGATCAGAGCAGAAATAAATGACATAGAGACAAAAAAAAAAAAAACACCCAAAACATAACAAAAATCAATGAAATTATTAAATAAAATTGATAAACCCTTAAGACTTACCAAGGAAAAAAAGAGAAAGGACCCAAATAAATAAAACCAGAAAAGAAAGTCTTGAAGTAAAAACTGGCCCCACAGAAATATAAACGACTGTAAGAGAATGGCATATGAAAAATTATATGCCAACAAATAGAACCCAGAAAAAAATAGACTAATTTTCAGAAAAATACTATCTTCTAAAACTGAATCACAAAGAAATAGAAGATCTGAACAGACTACTCATAATTAAATTGAATAAAAAACCTACCAAAGTCCAGGACCAGATGGATTCATGAGTAAATTCTACCATTTAAAGAAGAGTTAATACCTATTCTCCTCAAAGTATTCCAAAAATAGAGGAGGAAAGAAAGGTTCCAAATATATTATATGAGATCAGCATTATCCAGATACCAAAACCAGAAAAAGATACCAAAAGAGAAAGAAAGAAAGAAAGAAAGAAAGAAAGAAAGAAAGAAAGAAAGAAAGAAGGAAGGAAGGAAAAGGAAAAGAAAAAGAAAAAGAAAAAAAGAAAAGAAAAGAAAAGAAAAGAAAAGAAAAGAAAAGAGAAAAGAGAGAACGAACTACAAGCCAACATCCTTGAAGAACACAGATGGAAAAATCCTCAACAAAATCTTAGCAACCACTTTCAACAATACATTAAAAAGATCATTCACCAGAATCAAGTGGGATTTATTCTGGAGATGCAAGGATGGTTTAATATTCACAAATCAATTAACATGATATACCACATCAACAAATGGAAGGATAGAGATTATATCATCTCAATCAATACCAAAAAAAGCATTTGACAAAATTCAATATCCATTCAGGATAAAATTCTCTGTAAAGTGGGTTTAGAGAGAACATACCTCAACATAATAAAGGCCATCTATGAAAAACCCATAACTAACAATATACTCAGTGGTAAAAACAAAACAACTTTGTCTCTTAAGAACAAGACACCACTCTATTTTTTTAAGATTTTATTTATTTATTCATGAGAGACACAGAGAGAGGCAGAGACACAGACAGAGGGAGAAGCAGGCTCCATGCAGGGAGCCCAATGTGGGACTTGATCCCAGAACTCCAAGATCATGCCCTGAGCCAAAGGCAGACGCTTAACCGTTGAGCTACCCAGTGTCCCAAAGACACTACTTTCAATCAACATAGTACTGAAAGTACTAGAAACAGCAATCAGAAATAAGAGGCATCCATACTGGTACAAAAGAAGTTAAACTGTCACTATTTGCAGATGACATACTATACATTGAAAATCCTAATGACTTCACCCAATAGCTACTAGAAGTAATCAGTAAAATTGTAGGATACAAAACACCCAGAAGTCAGTAGCATTTCTATATACTACTAATGAAGTAGCAGCAAGAGAAACACTGGGACAGTTGTTAAGAAAACAACTCTGCTTATAATTGCACCAAAAAGAATAAAATATCTAAGAACAAGCTTAATGAAAGAATTGAAAGACCTGTACAATAAAACAGATAAAGAAACTGAAGATGAAACAAATGGAAAGATATTCCATGCTTAGGGATTAAAAGAATTAATATTGCTAAAATGTCCATACAACCCAAAGCAATCTACAGGTTCAATGTAATCTCTATCAAAATACCAAAATCATTTTTTTAAAGATTTTTATTTATTTATTCATGAGAGACATAGAGGCAGAGACACAGGCAGAGGGAGGGAGAAGCGGGCTCTACGCAGGGAGCCCAACGTGGGACTTGATCCTGGGCCTCCAGGATCCTGCCGTGGGTTGCTGGCAGCGCTATACTGCTGAGCCACCAGGGCTGCCCCCAACATCATTTTCACAAAAATAGGACAATTACTACTAAAATGTTTATGTAACTACAAAAGACCCTGAATAGCCAAAGCAGGCTTTAGAAAGAAAACAAAGCTGAGGGTATCACAATTCTCAATTTCAAGATATACTACAAAGCTGTAGTAAATAAAACAGTATGGTACTGGCATAAAAACAGATGTACTGATCAATGGATTAGAATAGAACCCAGAAATAAACCCATCCTTATATGGTCAATTAATATGTGACAAAGGAAGCGAGGTAAAACAAAACAAAACAAAACAAAACACACACATGGGAAAGACAGTCTCTTTAATAAAGGTGCCAGGGGATGCTCAGTGGTTGAGCATGATCACTGGGTTCCTGAGATCAAGAGTCTCCCCATGGGAAGCCTGCTTCCCCCTCTGCCTGTGTCTCTGCCTCTCTGTGTCTCTCATGAATAAGTAAATAAAATCTTTTTTAAAAAATGGTGCTGGAAAAACTGGACAAAATATTAGCAAACCGCATAAAAATAATGAAAATGGATTACTTTCTAACACCGTACACACACACAAAAAAAACTCAAAATGGATTAAAGACCTAAACATGAGACCTGAAACCATAAAAATCCTAGAAGAGAACACAGGCATTCTCCGAGAGTGACCACAGCAGCATTTTTCTAGGTATGTCTCCTGAGGCAAGGGAGACAAAGCAAAAATTAAACTGAGACTACACCAACATAAAAAGCTATTGCACAGCAAAGGAAACCATTAACAAAACAAAAAGGCAACCTACTGAATGGGAGAAGATATTTGCAAATGATTTATCACATAAGGGGTTAATATCTAAACTACATAAAGAGCTTATACAACTCAATACCAAAAACACAATTCAATTTAAAAGTAGATTAATAGGAACACCTGGGTGGCTCAGCGGTTAAGCGTCTGCCTTCAGCTCAGGGCATGGTCCTGGAGTCCAGGGATTGAGTCCCAAATCGGGCTCCCTGCATGGAGCCTGCTTCTCCCTCTTGCCTGTGTCTCTGTCTGTCTGTCTCTCTGTGTTTCTCATGAATAAATAAAACCTTTTAAAAAATAAATTAATAGACATTTTCTCAAAGACATATAGGTGGCCAAAAGACACACAGAAAGATGCTCAAACCACTAATCTTCAGGAAAATGAAAATCAAAATCTCAATGAGGTATCACCTAACACTCCGGATAGAATGGCTAAAATCAAAAAGGCAAGTAATAAGTGTTATTATTAGCAAGGCTGTGGAGAACAAGGAACCCTCATGCACTTTTGGTGGGAATGTACACTGGTATACTTACTGTGGAAATCAAAATGGAGTTTCCTCAAAAAAAATAAAAAAACTATAATATGATCCAATAATTCTGCTACTGGGTATTTATCCAAAGAAAATGACAACACTAATTCAAAAAGATACATGCACCTTTCTTTGTTAATTTGCAGCATTATTTACAATAGCCAAGATATGGAAGCAACCTATGTCCAGTGACAGATGAATATCGGATAGGGAAGATATGGAGTGCATATATATAAACATACACATACACAATGGAATATATGCAGCCATAAAAAGGATGAAATCTTCCATTTTCAACAACATGGGTAGACCTACATGGTATTATGCTAAGTAAAATAGGTGAGACTGAGAAAGACAAATACTATATGATTTCACTCATATGTGGAATCTTAAAAGAAAAGAAAAACAAAAAGCAGAACTAGATCTACAAATATTTACAAATCATATAACTGAGAAGTGATTAATATCTAAATTATAGAAAGATCTCATACAACTCAATAACAAAAGCAAAAACATCCAATTAAAAATGGGTAAAGGAATGGGATGCCTGAGTGGCTCAGTGGTTGAGCGTCTGCCTTTGGCTCAGAGTGTGATCCCAGGTCCAGGGATCGAGTCCTGCATCGATCCTGTGAGGAACCCGCTTCTCCCTCTGCCTATGTCTCTGCCTCTCTCTCTGTGTCTGTCATGAATAAATAAATAAAATCTTTAAAAAAATGGGTAAAGGACCTGAATAGACATTTTCCCAAAGAAGATACACAAATGGTAGACAGATACATGAAAAAGTGTTCAACGTCACTAATCATTAGAGAAATACAAACCAAAACCACAATGCAATGTCACTTCATACCTGTTAGAATGGCTATTGTCAAAAAGATTAGTACTGGCAAGGGTATGGAGTAAAGGGAATCCAGCCACAATGGAAAATAGAATGGAAGTTCCTCAGAAAATTAAAAATAGAACTACTATATAACCCAGCAATTCTACTTCTGGTAATATAACTGAAGGAAATGAAACCACTATCATGAAGAGATATCTGCGCCTCCATGTTCATAGCATTGTTTGCAATGGCTAAGAAAAGGAAGCAACATAAGTATTCACTGACAGATGAATGGATAAAAAAGTTGTGATACACAAACACAGATATTATTCAGCCATAAAAAGAAGGAAATCCTGCCATTTGTGACAACACTGATGGACCTTGAAGGCATTATGCTAAATGAAATAAGGTCAGAGAAAGATAGATACTGTATAATCTCGCTTATATGTGGAACACAAAACAAAACAAAACCAAAAAAGTAAATTCATAGAAAGATCATATTTGTGGTTACCAGAGGCAGGAGGTGAGGAGTGGGGGGAATTGGATGAAAGTGGTCAAAGGTACACACTTAAGTTATACATAAGTACTAGGGATGTGATGTATGACACGAAGACTATAGTTAATGCTGGTATGGTATATTTGAAAGTTGTTAAGAGTTACAATTGCAAGGATTTTGAGTGTGCGTGCACGTGTGTGTGTGTGTGTGTGTGTGTGTACACCTATAGAGATAGTGGATGTTAACTTTGGTGATCATTTTACAGTATTACTTAAGTTATTATGCTGTACACCTTAAATGTACACCATGATCTCAGTACAACTAGAAAAAAAGTGGTAGAATTCACCAGTAAACCAGTCTGGCCTTAGTGCTGTTTTGGAAGGTTATTAATTTATTGATTCAATTTCTTTAACAGATACAGGTTTACTCAGATTGTCTATTTCTTATGTGAGTTTTTAGAAGATTGGCTGTCAGGTTTTTTATTTAGTAAAAATTATGTTGGCTCAGGTCATGATCTGGGGGCCCTGGGATAGAACCCCACACTAGGATCCGTACTCAGTGGGGAATCCCCTTGTCCCTCCCTCTCACCCCTGCTTGTGCACTTATGCCCTCTCAGAACAAATACAATCTATTTTAAAAAAGAGCTTATGACATAGGGCAGGGGGGTAGGTTAAATAGATAATGGGTATTAAGGAAAACACTTGTGATGAGCACTATGTGTTGTATTTAAGTGACAAATGACTAAATTCTACACCTGAAACTAATAATTACACTTCTTTAACTAGAATTTAAAACTTGAAAAAAAAAAAGGGCTTAAAACATAAAACCATTTTATTTTATGAATACCAACAAACTAATTCTAAGGTTTATATGGAAAGGCAATACACCTAGAATAGCCAACACCATATTGAAGGAGAAAAACAAAGTTGAAGGACTGATGCTACATGACCTCGAGACTTAATATAAAGCTATCATAATCAAGACAGGGTGCTGTCTAGCAAATAGATCAATGGAACAGAATGTAGCACCCAAAGATAGATCGATATAATTATAGGCAACTGATCTTTGACCAGAGAGCAAAGGCAATACATAGGAGAAAAGATAATTTTTCAATACATTATGCTCGAACAACTGGACAACCCCATGTAAAAAAAAGATTCTAGACCCAGACTTTATACTCTTCACAAAAATTAACTCAAAAGGATCACAGTCCAAAATGTAAAATGCAAAACTATAAAACCTCTAGATAACACAGGAACAAAATCTAGATAATCTTGAGTTTAGGGATGAGTTTTTAGATATGACAAAAAAGACATGATTGATAAAATAACTGATAAGCTAGATTTCATTAAAATTAAAATTTCCTGTTCTCTGAAAGAAACCGTCAGAGAATGAAAAAACAAGCCAGAGACTGGAATAAAATATTTGCTAAAGGAATATCTAATAAAGTACCATTTTCCAAAATATATACTAAAAACTTAAGAACTCTTGAAATTCAACAGTAAGAAAACAAACAACTGATTAAAAAATAGGTCAACAGGGATGCCTGGATGGCTGAACCAGTTAAGCATCTAACTCTTGATCTCAGCTCTGGTCTCAATCTCATTGTCATGAGAGCCTACTTGGGGGGAAAAAAAGGCCAAAGACCTTAACAGTCTCCTCGACAAAGACAATGTACCATGGCAAAGACAATGTACCCATGGCAAATGAACATACAAAAAGATGCTCCACATCCTATGTTATGACCGAAATACAAATTAAAATAACAATGAGGGGCAGCCCGGGTGGCGCATGGTTTAGCGCCGCCTTCGGCCCGGGGCGTGACCCCACGGTCCAGGGATCGAGTCCCGCTCCCTGGGTGGAGCCTGCTTCTCCCTCTGCCTCTCTCTCTCTCTGGGTCTTAAATAAATAAATGAATGAATAAATGAATAAATGAAGAAATAAATAAATAAATAAATAAAATCTTAAAAAAAAAATAACAATGAAATGTCACTGCACATTAGAATGGCCACAAACCAGAACACTGACACCACCAAATGCTGGTGAGGATTCAGAGCAAAAAAGAATTCTCATTCATTACCGGTATGAATACAAAATGGTGCAGCTACTTTGGAAGACCGTTTGGTGGTTTCTTAAACAACTAAATATTTTTACCATATGATCCAACAATCACATTCCTTAGTATTTACCCAAAGGAGTTGAAAACATATACCCATACAAAACCCTCCACACAGATGTTTATAGTAGCTTTACTTATACTGCATATCTTAGAAAAAACTACAATACCCTTGGTATTGGTAGGTACATAGGATAAATAATCTGTGGTACATCCAGACAATGGGATATTATTCAGTGCTAAAGTGAAATGAGCTATCAAGCCATGAGAAGACATGAAGGAAACTCAGATGCATATAACTATGCAAAAGAAACAATCTGAAGAGACTATATACTGTATGACTCCAACTGTATGATATCCTAGAAAAGGCAAAACTATGGAGACAGTAAAGAGATTAATGGTTGCCAGGGGTCAGGGAAGAAGGAAGGATGAACAGGCAAAGCACAAAAGATTTTTAGGGCAGTGAAACTGCTCTATATGATACTATAATGATGGATACATGTCATTATACATTTGCCCAAACCTACAGACTGTATAATGCCAAGAGCGAATCCAAATGTAAGCCACGGACTCTAGATGATGTGTTGGTGTAGATTTACCAAGTGTACCACTCTAGTGTGGGATGTTGATAGTGGGGAGGTTGTACATGCGCAAGGATAGGGAATAAATGGGAACTCTGTACTTTCTGCTTAATTTTGTTGTGAACCTAAAACTGCTCTAAAAAAATAAAGTTTATGAACTAAAAAAAAAAAAAAAAGATAAATCATATAAATGGGTAAGTCAAAAAAGAACCTTAGATGGCTAATAAAGATATAGAAACATTCTTAACTTTATCAACTTTGAATGAGAAAATATAGTATTTCATTTTAGAAGTAAATACTAAAAACTGACAACATTCAAGTGTTTGTGATGATTTGGACAATGGATTTTTATACATTGCTGGTTGTAATGTAAATGAGTAAAGCAGTCCTCCCTTATCCACGATTTCCGTTAATTGTAGTCTGGAAGCAGATGATCCTTCTTTTGATGTATCATCAGAAGGTCAGCTTAATGCTGTGTCACAGTGCCTATATCCTTCACCGGACTTCATCTCATGTAGGCATTTTATCATCACACATAATCACAAGAAGGGTGAGTATAGTACAATAGGATATTTTGAGGGAAAGACCACATTCACAAGACTTTTACTATAGTATATATGGACTTATTTTATTATTGTTAATCTCTTACGTGCCTGATTTATAAATTAAACTTTATCACACGTATATATGTATAGGATAAAATACAGTACATTTACTATCTGTGGTTTCAGGAATCTACTGGGGATCTTTGAACATACCCCTCACAGATAGCAGGGGACTACTGTATAGCCACTTGAGAAACTCCTACATACAAATACAAAACTGAAAACAAAACCCCACAGAGTAATGGCAGTAACATATTGTTTATGGATCTATACAGATATGGAAAAATGAATGTGCATGTTTGTGTGTTACTAATATATTTTTAAAAGTACTAGAAGGAAAAAAAAAAAGTACTAGAAGGTTATATACTAACTTATGACAGTGGTTGCTTTGTGAAGACAAATTATAAGAATGTGACTTAAGAACTTTACCTCTATTATTGTGACTTAAAAAGAGTTTTGCAAAATGGCAGTTATTAATTCTAAGATAACAGGAATTAGGTAAATTTCATATAATTCCTTATACTTTTCTGTATTTTAATGTTTTTTCCTAAAAATTCCATCAAGCATAAAAAAAAAACACTGTAATTTCAGTCATTAGATCAAAATAGTAATGTCCTGCATCTCCTCTAAATCTATGGAATAATAGAGTTATGTTCTAGTGATAATGACAATAGTTCACATTTTCTCTGATGGCCGAAACTTCCTGTCACATGACATAACTGGGTCAGCCAAAAGTAACCCACATTTCATTTCAGAAAGCATAAACAGAATTACTACAAGAGTGTTCAAGTTGTAGACTGCTTAAGGAAGGTAACACATGGTCATTTCCTTTAGAGCTGTGTCAGGCTTTTAGTGAAGGAAGTGACACAATGTGCCTCAATCACTAAAGTCAAATAGTTACTTACCTGAAGGAAACATTACAAAAGCTACATCCTGAAAATAATGCTTTTTTCCTTCTTCCCAAGAAATAAATTAAGTCATCAGAATGAAGTATTATATAATAATACATACCTGATACACTTCTAGCAAGAAAAGAATCTATGTTAGATTCTTCCTGTTCCATCTTACTTTAATATTTATCTTGAAGTGATATAAAACTTCCAAGAATAAAGTGAAAAACTGACATACACATACAAACATACATAGCTCACCCCAGCCTACTCTTTGAAATAAGCTCAGTGTTAATCATCAGTCATACATATGTCACATAACTCATATGTTCATGAAGAATTTAATACTTACTAAAAGTCTTACAGATGTCAGAAACAGCTTTGAAGACTCTATCAGAGAAATTCACTTTCACCTTCACATACTTCATGTTGGGAAGCTGCAGGCGAAGCAGTTTGTGCTGGGGGGTGAACTGAAGCTTAGCATCTGCCTGAATGCCATACTTATCCAAGGTCCAATGTGTTTTAAGAAGCCAAGTTCTCTTCTTTTCCCACCAGAGAGCATGATCAGACCAATCTTTTTTTACATCTATAAAAACACAAGCAATAAACAAAACGCTTAGAAACACTTAAAAATCACTAAGATTACCTCGAGAGAAATTATATAACTAAATTGGTATTTAATACAAGCAACTAATTAAATACTTTTATGTGATGAGTATAAAAGAAATACTAAAGAGCAGAGAAAACACTCTGTGCCCTTGAAAGCCCATACATGAGGTAGCTGAGGCAGAATTATTAGAACACTAATAATGCTTACACCAGGTACAATATGGGACACAGGGATGAAGAGGGTCCTGAGACTGAGCCTGGGACTCCAAGGATTCCCTTTCCTTGGTTCCTCCACCCCCGCCCCACCCGCTCCTGTGCACACTCTGTCTCAAATAAACAAATTTTTTAAACAAAAACAAAAAAAGAAACAAAGCCTTCCAGGGAAAGAAAAAAACAAACCCTGGAAAATAACATTCTTGGAAACAAAAACTACTCTCATGATTCTGATAAAAAGATCATTTTAATATAAGTTTTAAAAGCCTTGGTCAACTTTAAAAAAAAAAAATGAGCTTAAAAGCATATACTTTTTTTTTTAACACAACTTGTATACCTGAAAGCCTCACACAGTAAAAAAATAAAATTTCCACATCATGTGTCTACAAACACCTTCTCCAATGGTGAAACTTAAATCACATGACTAAATTTCTCATTGTGGAAGAAACACAAATGGAAAAAGTCTTCAATTAAATCCCCAGACATTAAAAAAAATTAATCAGTAAATAATAGGAGAATTGTAGTTACTTCTGATTACACTGCCACTTTGAAATTTTAATATTTGTTTTGGAAAAACCCAGTCAATTATGTCAATTGAAGTTTAATTGTATTAATATATATAATTCCTATTTTATAACTACTCACTTAATTGTGAGACACACTGTATGTAGTACCCTGCATCTTTTTTTTTTTTTTAAAGGTTTCATTTATTTATTCATGAGAGACACAGAGAGAGAGAGAGGCAGAGACACAGGCAGAGGGAGAAGCAGGCCCCACGCAGCAGGGAACCCGATGTAGGACTCGATCCCCGGTCTCCAGAATCACACCTGGGGCTGAAGGCGGCGCCAAACCGCTGAGCCACCAGCGCTGCCCAGTACCCTGCATCTTAAATTATTTTCCAGCACAGAATTTGTCAATTAACTTTAAATACTGAAAATCTGATCTAACATTAAAAACCACCAAGGTTGGGACCTTTTCATTTATTGAGGTAAATGGTCACACACATTATATAAATGGTTTACTTTTCATGAAGAGAGAACCCAAAACAGGAAAAGATAACTGCAAAGAATGAATCAATTTGAGTAAGTCTGAGCTGAACTGAATTAATGGTAGGTAGGCATATATTACTTTCCTCCCCATACCTCAGTCCATTCACTCTTCTGTCCTCTGGGCCAATGTCAACCATTAAGGAAGACCTATCTCCCCAGTGGGGGGAAAAGGGAAGAAAAAGCTGTATCCTCCTCCTCCTCTGTAAACACTGATATATCATTTGGATTCCCCCAAAAGGCAAACCTGAGATGAGAACTTTGAAGGGAAGCACACTTTGAAGGGAATAGGAAGTGAGATGGATACAGAGAAGTGTATTAAGGGTTCACTGACTACTGAGTATAACTGGGAGTTCAGTCCTGCTAAAGACCCCCTGAGGAATTATGTAGAGGATGCCTAAGACTTGTCCCACCCTAAGGAAACATAAGGTGAGGTATCTATCTACTTCCTTGGTTGCTCCCAAGGCCATTAAATTCCTAGTACTTTCTGGCTGCCAATGCATATAGCTGGCCACCCTTAACTCAGGCAGACCCACAAAGCCCCAAATATTTGTATCAGGACTTTTACAGAAAAACTTCATGGGTCTCTGATGAATGAAAATCTCAACTTTCCATCAATTAGGTTTTGAACTCTAAACTCAGAAACAGCTAACTCTCCTGATCTTCCTCTAAAAATCTGACCCTCCCTATCAATTCCACCTCCCTTCCTCACAACAAAGGAGCAGCCCACCTGCATCCACCAAGAATAAACAAGGGAATGTTATGTTTCAAAATCATCACTGATAATTCTGAAGAACTACAGGAAACAGAGTGAAAATGAGAGACTACATAAATTAATGTGGGAGTGGAAATAAAAGTCTGAGTAGCAATGGTTGGGCAGTGAGGAAGTAGTGATAAGGAATACAGAGAACTTTTCCTGAGTACTTTGTTACAGGAGGAGCACAATAATAGGATGGCAGATGGACAGAAAGTGGAAAGCAAATCCAAGGAGTATTTTTAGGGGTTTTTTTTTTTCATTTTTTAAAAAGATTTTATTTATTTATTCATGAGAGACAGAGAGAGAGAGAGAGAGGCAGAGACACAGGCAGAGAGAGAAGCAGGCTCCATGCAGGGAGCCTGATGTGGGACTCGATCCTGGGTCTCCAGGATCAGGCCCTGGGCTGAAGGCAGCTCTAAACTGCTGAGCCACCAGCGCTGCCCTAGGTTTGTTTTAAAGAAGAGAAAGTTGAGGCAGCCTGATGCTCAGAGGTTTAGAGCCGCCTTCAGTCCACGGCCTGATTCCGAGACCTGGGATTGAGTACCAGGTCAGGCCCCCTGGAGGGAGCCTGCTTTTCCCTCTGCCTGTGTCTCTGCCTCTCTCTGTGTGTCTCTCATGAAGAAGAAGAAAGAAGAAAGAAGAAGAAAACAAAGAAGAGAAAGTTATTACAAGATCATTTTTTAAAAGAATTACATTTTTTAAAAAGATTTATTTTAGAGAGACAGCATAAGTAGGGGGGAGAGGCAAGAGGGGAGTAGCCGAGGAGGAGAGAGGGGAAATAGACTCCTCACTGAGTGGCGCACCCCATGCAGGGCTTGATCCCAGAAATCAGAGCTCGTGACCTGAGCCAAAACCAAGAGTTGGACGCTTAACCGACTGAGCCTCCCAGGTGCCCCTACAATGTCATTTTTTTTTTAATAGGCTCCATGCCCAGCCTGAACTCTCCAACCTGAGATCAAGAGCCTAGCTGAGATCAAATCCAATGCCTAACCAATCGAGCCACCCAAGTGCTCCTTTAAAAAGTGATTGGAATGATAATATAAAACTCAAAACACATTTACAATTACCATTTCTTAATTTGCTCTTCAGCACAGTCATTGTGTCTGTTTCACTTCAAAACTTTTTAGAAACTTGATTAAGCTCTCTTAAATATGCAAAATAATGTTTTCTCACCTTCTAGAAAATCTTCCTTTGCTGCTGGCTTTGTATAACACTATGTATCCTACTTCAAAACTAGTAATACCTTCACCTCAAGTCCCATAACTGGCTTCACCCAGAATATCACAAGAATATAGCTGTTCTATTCAGAAGCAGCAAAAATGAATTTTATACACTGATAAAAATCCTGAGAAAAACGATGATCTACCAATTGAGAATCACTCAACAAGGCAAGTGTAAGAGCCAACTGTACATCAAAAACACTTAACAAATTTTGTATGTGTGTGTAAAGCAGTATATCTTAATGCAGTAACTCTTGAAAGTACTTAGGTTATCTAGTATGCTACAGCACAGCTTGTCTCCACAGTAATAAGTTAAACTATACTATGTCAACTGTAACTGATATAAACACAATGTGCACAGGAGTAGATTTCAGATATCAAGATATATATTTATTTATTCCTCCAATTAAAGACTGAGTAGAAGCATAAAAACTTTGATTTTAAAAGTAAAATGGTCATCTATAAAATCACTACAAATAATGAAAAGCAAATGAAAATGCTGGTGATTCATAAAATAATGGCTTATTTTCCTTATGTGGCATTACAATTTATAAAGAAACAGTTATTGAAGTTCCCTACATGTACATAATGAAACTTTAGAACAACTTTCCATGTATTTAACTCCCACATCAAAATCTGAAATCCGCACCTGTTCTAATAAACATTTCTAATTTTTTAGAATGGCAGCCTTAGTGTTTCAAACATAGCATTAGACAACTAAATGCAACACACACACTCACATATAAGAATAATCAGCCTGGGGCACCTGGGTGACTCAGTCAATTAAGCGACTGACTCTTGATTTTGGCTCAGGTCATGACTTCAGGGTTGTGAGATGGAGCCCCACGCCAGGCTCTCACGGGTTGTGGAGGCTGCTTAAGATTGCTTAAGATTCTCTCCATACCCTCACTCTCAAAACAAAAACCAAAACAAAAAACAAAACAACAACAACAAAACCATCAGCCTGGCACTTGCCATGGTAGGAGTTAGCAAGCATCACCATAAGGGGGACTTGTTTCATCAGCATTATAAAACCATTCAAGGGGTAGATCATGCTCAACAATATGTTCTAGTAGTCAATTTTTCCAAAGTTAATTTTCAGTTATGCTCCAGGTATAGTGTAACCACCTTCTTTTATTTGGTATATTGTGACTTTAAAATATTTTATCTAAATTTTAAGAGGCAACACACCATAAATACAAACCTCAGAAAGAAAATCTAAGGGGGGAAATGTACTACTATAAAGTCATTTTCTCTCTTGCGGTAGAAAAGACATTTCTTTCTTTATTCATAAATCTAGCCTTTTTCAGAAGTCAAGAACTATTTAATTATGGTTCCATAAACCAATAAAGGTCATCTATAATACTTTTAGTAATATACGTCAATTTTTCAAAACACTTTGCCAGCACTGAGTAATGTATAGAATTATTGAATCACTATATTATATGCCTAAAACTACCACTTTTTGTTAATTATACTGGAATTTATAAACTTTTAAAATTAATTTAAAAATTTTGCTAGAATTCTAGAAAGAATTATTGCTGTGTTCCTCCCTTATTTAATAGATCCAATCATGCTGTGCTCTGTTCCACATAAAAGTAACACTATCTGACACTCAAATTTACATCATTAAAATTCCAAATGGCTAAAACATTAACTGAATCAATAAAAATCTCTCTTGACTAACAGAATGCTCTTCAATTCAAGTAGTTGAGTATTTATCCTACAAAGACACCATTTGTATATTCTAAGGAACAAAACTTACGGGTTTCATTATTGTGAGGCTGAGTATACAAACATTGCTTATTCTACCAAACGGCCTTTGGAGCATTCACCGGCTCCATGACTCCAGGAGTCACAAAAAAAAAAAAAAATCAAGTATTTCAAAAAGCTTTCTGCGGGATCCCTGGGTGGCGCAGCGGTTTGGCGCCTGCCTTTGGCCCAGGGCGCGATCCTGGAGACCCGGGATCGAATCCCATATCAGGCTCCCGGTGCATGGAGCCTGCTTCTCCCTCCGCCTGTGTCTCTGCCTCTCTCTCTCTCTGTGACTATCATAAATAAATAAAAAAAAAAAAAAAAGAAAAATTTAAGATTAAAAAAAAAAAAAAAAGCTTTCTGCTAGGGAAAATACTACGTCCCTCTTTTTGCAATGATAGCTTCCTTACACTCTAGAAAATAGAAGCACAGAGAAAGGGGATACACTATTAATACTCTATTTAATCTTTTCCTATTAGGGCCACAATTCCTTCCTAACTATTTTATTATGTGATTCTAAAATGTAATTGTTTACTTTCATTTTTTAAAAAATTTTAATTGTTGGGAAGCCCGGGTGGCACAGTGGTTTAGCACTGCCTGCAGCCCAGGGTGTGATCCTGGAGACCCAGGATCGAGTCCCACGTCGGGCTCCCTGCTTCTCTGTCTGCCTGTGTCTCTGCCTCTCTTTCGCTCTCTCTGAATAAATAAATAAATCTTTAAAAAAATTTTTTTTAATTGTTTAAAAAGTAAAAAAAAAAAAGGACAAATAGAAAGTTAACCAAATTAACTTATTTTTAAGTACCACATTTCAAAAATAAGTAACTTATTAGTAACAATTTGAAATAAATAGGAAACAAAATGTTACTTTTAAGTGGCTTAGATTTCTGTTGCATATTTAAGAAATAATATTCAGGAAGGAAGGAAATACAAAATTTGTTTAGCATTCTCATAACTTCATAAACCAGAAGCAAAGTTTACATTAGATAATCTCTGGTAAGTCAACATTTTGTATTAAATTATAAATACACAGATGCTTTCTGGGCACATGCCTTATTTTTTTAGTAATATTTTTCTGTTGTGCTAATATATAGTTTGTCCTGTTCCGTTTTATTTTAGCATCCTCTTAAAACTCCAAATTAGGTAATGTTAACTATTGCATGTCAAGAATTCACCCTGTCTTTAATGATGGCAAAAGCTCAATCCTAGTAAGCTATTAACAAAGCTACTAAGCAACTGGTTCTGACACCACTGCAAACTAGCCATGCAAACTGACCAGACCAGATATCATAGGCCAGTGTCCTCTTGACCTCCAAAATAAGACTTTAAAACTCCATCACACCATTTACTTATTCCACCTAGTTACTCATCTACCAAACTCAGATTTTCCCTCATTCATTTCACAACTAGATTGAAACAATCACAGGCACACTTCCTTTTATCATGCTTTGCAGATACTCTGTTTTTTTTGTTGTAACAAACTGAAGGTTGTGGCAACCTTTATACCTGCATGGGTCTCTGCCTTTGTCTTATGATAAAAGAAGTATCTATTTATCTCAAACCAATCCTGTTAACTATGCTCTGCTGCCCTACTCACCTTCTAGGAACCATACACTTCTTACACTGGCTTCCTAGGTATCTCATCCATTACCGCGGCTTTAAATGTCATCTATACACTTACATTCCGAAGTTTTATCTACAGTCCAAACTTCTGCTTAGAGTACCAGCTTATACATCCTACTGCCTATCTCATTTCTCCATCTAGATGTCTCACAGGCATCTCAAACTTCATATATCCAAAACTTAACCCAATTTTCTCCTATCTCTACTATTACTAAATAGCACTAACCATCAACCCAGTTGCTCAAACTAGATTCTAGAATAGATCCTTCTTTTCCCACCATTCCCCACATTTATCAGCAGTCCTTTCAGTTTAACTTCCAAAAATCTCCAATTTCCACTAGCATGAACCCATTTTGTTTAGGTCACTAGCATCTCTTCCACTGATTACTGCAATAGCCTGACTAGCCTCCTGATTCCATTCAGCACCATCCACACAACATCCAAGGTGATCCACTTAACACTCATGTCATTCTCCTGATGAAAATAACAGCTTCTAAATGCACTCAAAATCCAAATACCTTATCGTAGTCTACAAAGGCCCACACACTATGGCCCATCTACTCCTCTGAATTTATTTTATGCTACTCTTCCGTCTGCTTCAACCACACTTTCCTTCTTTTTTCCAAGAACTAATAAGTAAGCTCTATCTTGCCTCAGTGGCTTTGCACACACTATTCCACTCTGAATGTCAAATTCTCTTTCTCAAATTTTAGTTTAAATTTCATATTCCCAGAGAAGTCATTTTTAGCCACCCTAAGATAAACCTTCCAATTGACCTATGTCCCTCTGTTATTCTCTATTTCAGTACACTGTGATATTGATGATCAAAATTTGCATTCATGGTTTGTTGTTCATGGGAGGGGTGTCTTTCTTCCAAACTAGACTATATACTCTAAAACAAAAACAGTGTCTATTTCAGTCACCACTATATTACTGCACCTAGCACAATGCCTGGCATACAATACCTGAAAAATGAATAAATCCTCATATTGAAAAATTTAACGATCCTTCATTACTACCCGAAGAAAATATTGCCCCAACAGGCAAAGTAGCCTTAAAACATCAAGAAAAATAATATGTAAGATTAATTTAAAAAATCCACTTTGTCTTCAACTTCAGAATTAAAACATGCTTCTATAACAACCAGAAGCACAACAGAGATTTCCCCTAAATGTGGAGAAATCAAACTGAATTGACTTCCTCTTCTTGCTCACATCTTCTAAAAAGGATGAATTACTTTGTCCAAGGCAATCCCTTTTATGCAAAATGATTATATTCCAAAAATTCATTTTTTGGTTTGAAAGTTCAGATTTGCCACAAAGAAATATCATAAACAAGTTAGGTTCCAAATCAGACTGCTGCCCAAATCTAAAATGACCCAAAGCATATAACAATATTATTATATCATACTAAACAGATATCACAAGGTTTTTTGGAAAATATATGGTCAGTGCTTCAACACAAGATGTAAGGAAAACTGCTAGCAATGGCACCTGCAGAGTGTGGGTTAGAGAGGGAAGAACGAGAACACTGTTATTAAGTTGTCAGGGAGACAAGGGCTTCTGTCTAACTAACGGCACTGGGCATCTCCCTAGTCCTTTTTCCGCAACTCCGGGAACTAACCTACCTTCTTCCTCTTTCCCAGCTGTAATTTACTGTGTTAAGGCAAGGTTTCTTACATTTACTAAGCTACCGACAGTAGAAGCTTTTGTTTCTGCTTTCCTCTCTAATTGCTAAAACAAATACACAACTCTTCTAATGTTTCTAATGATATGTCATTGCCAATAATGTGTAAAGACAAGATCTACAAGTAAAAGTAATGCTTAAATAGGTTTATTGGTTTAAAAATGATACCTATGATGTTATCTCTAATATTTATTGAAATTTAAGGACAGATCTTTTTTTTTTTTTTTTAAAGGATAGCAGATCTTAATTTCACCATTCAATCACATATTCTTTTGTCCTGAAGAACTCCTTACTCTCACCCCTTTAGGTCTCCTTCCTCTCAAACTTTTAATTTCAGAGGTAAGGATGCTGAAGATCCTCTTCCCTTAATTTTAGGTGTGCCTTCTTGTTCTGGTCTCTTTAATTACTCAGATCTTCAAAAAGAAAGGGGAAGTAAAATGAAGACTGTTATTCTTCAGGTACACAATCAATAAATTAATTCATAAACATTTTCCAAGAACCTACCATTTGCCACACTACACTTGGCCACTGGAATATAAAATTAGCAAGTAAGAACTCCCATCCAAGAGACATACATAGTCCAAGTAAGGGACACAGACAAGTAAAATAAGCTAAAAAGATAAAAGAAGAAAATGCTACAGAAGCAACCAACTTTAATGTCAAAGAGGAATGAGGTTCTGAAGAAGAGATGATGTTCTACCCATCTTATGAGATGTGGGACTTCCAACATGTGCTAAGAGGAACAACCCTATAAACAATGGAGTCTCCAAATCAGATTTTGATGGGATTATGGAGAATGAATTAGGAAGAGTCTGGCAACAAGGCATTTACTGCAATATTCTGGAAGCAGGACCTGACCTCAGGAAGAAGCTAAAGAAAAAGAGCCAAATATGAGAAACATGTCTAAGAATCACAGGTCTTAACAAGATTGACTATCGATGAGAAAAGATAGCTGGCTGCTTCTCCCCCTGCCTGTGTCTCCGCCTCTCTCTGTGTCTCTCATGAATAAATAAATAAAATTTAAAAAAAAAGAAAGAAAGAAAAGACAGCTGGAAGGCGAAGAGAAAACCTAGAAAGCTCCTAGCTTGAGAATTAAACGGACAGTGACAAAAGCACTAAGATTTATTTAACATTAAATATATGCCAGGAGCACTTAATACACTATCATTTAATTCTCCCAAAAATCCCAAGTAGAGAGGTAGTTCCGGTTCCGGTGCGGGTCCTTTTGTTCCTGGTGTTCAGTTGTCACAGTTGGTGGGTAGTAACTGAGCCAAGATGCTGCGGAATCTGCTGGCTCTTCGCCAGATTGCCCAGACGACCATAAGTACTGCTTCATGCAGGCAGTTTGAAAATAAAGTTCCAGAGAAACAAAAGCTATTTCAGGAGGATAATGGAATACCAGTGCATCTAAAGGATGGAGTAGCTGATGCCTTCCTGTATAGAGCCACTATGATGCTTACAGTTGGTGGAACAGCATATGCCATTATTAGCTAGCTGTGGCTTCTTTTCCCAAGAAGCAGGATTGACTTCAGTTCATCTCAGCAGGCAGTTGGTTCAGTTTCATTCAGCTCTCTATGGACCAGTAATTGATAAACTCAATATTTATTGACTTACACTAACTGCCACCAATAAAGCAGTCTTTACCATGAAAAAAAAAATCCCAAGTAATAAATACTGTTTAATCCTTGTTTTGGGAGATGAGAAAACCAAAGGACAGAGGAATTATATAACCTGGCCCAAGGTAAAAAAAAAAAAAAAAAAGCTAGCATATACAGAAGTGAGAATTTGAATTCAGATTAGTGTGACTTCCAAATTGGCATTTTTGGGATGCCTGGGTGGCTCAGCAGATGAGCTTCTGCCTGCAGCTGAGGATGTGATCCTGATGTCTGGGATCAAGTCCCACATCAGGCTCCCTGCATGGAGTCTGCTTCTCCCTCTGCCTATGTCTCTGCCTTTCTATGTGTCTCTCATGAATAAATAAATAAAATCTTAAAAAAAAAAAAAAAAAGAATTAGCATTTTTTTTATTTTAAAGATTTTTTTTATTTGAGAGAGCACAAGTGATGGGAAGGGCAGAGAGAGAGAGAGAGAAAGAGAAGCAGAATCCCTGTTGAGCATGGAGCCCAACATGAGGCTCGATATGAGGACCCCGAGATCATGACCAGAGCCAAAGGCAGATGCTTAACTGACTGAGCCACCCAGGCACCCTTGAAGTGACATTCTTTTTTTTTTTTTTTTTTAAAGTTTTTATTTTAAACACCTAGTGCTCATCACAAATGTACTCCTTAATCCTCTTTACCTATTTCACCCACTCCACACCCACCTCCCCTCTGGCAACCATCAGTTTGTTCCCTAGAGTTAAGTCTGTTTCTTGAATTGTCTTTCTTTTCCCCCATTGCTCATTTGTTTTGTTTCTTAAATTCCACATGAATGAAATTATATGGTATTTGTCTTTCTCTGACTTATTTCACTCAGCATTATAGTCTCTAGATCCATCTATGTTGTTGCAAATGTCAAGATTTTTTATGTTTTTACAGCTGAATATTATTACATTGTGTGTAATATATACACACATATATATATCTCACATCCTCTTTATATATCCATGAATCCATCAATTGATGGACACTTGGGCTGCTTCCATATCCTGGCTATTGTAAATAGTACTGCTATAAACACAGGGATGCATACATCCCTCTGAATTCATGTTTTTGTATTCTTTGGGTAAATAGTGACATTCTTAAATACCACTCCATTAACCAAGGTAAAGTTATTCAGGAGAGAAGCAGGTTTGGGTATGTTAAATTGAGGACAAAGGACTAATGTTAAGATTCATTCACATTTCACAGTAAAATCCTGATGACCATCCTACACATTTTATATAAGAAATATGTATTAGGAGTAAGATAGAGTAGACATCTACAGGGAGATAAAGAAATTATTACATACAGTGCAGGGGTGCCTAGGAGGCAGAGTTGCTTAAGCAGCCAACTCTTGGTATCAGCTCAGGTTGTGATCTCAGGGTCTTGAGACCCATGTTGGCTCTGCACTCAGTGCAGAGTCTCCTTAAGACTCTTTCTCCCTCTCCCTTTGCCCCTCCTTCTGCATGCTCACTCTCTCTTAAAATAAATAAATAAACAAACAAACACACACACACAACCAAAACAAGAACGGGGTGGGTACCTGAGTGGCTCAGTCGGCTAAGCTTCTGACTTCAGCTCATGCCATGATTTCCAGGTCCTGGGATCTAGCCTGTGCTCAGCAGGGAGTCTGCTTCTCCCTCTGCTCCTCCCACCTACTCATTCTCTCTCTTTCTCTCTCAAATAAATAGTTTAAATTAAAAACCCTTACAGTGGAAACACCAGGTCTTGCCAGAGCGAACAATGAGAAGTGAAGTATGCTTCACTTGATGATTTTACTTCCTCCCTTCCCTTCCTTAGCACCTGCCTTTCCTGCCTCAGAGATAAGTGACCTGTACTGTAAGAGCACTATTATGTGGTAGATCTCAAAAAATCTTTGTTGTTGTTAAGGAATGTTTTAAAAGACTTTATTTGAGACAGAGAGAGTGTGCACACACAAGCCACGGAAGAGGCAGAGAGAAGAGAAAAAGAAGCAGATTCCCTGCTGAGGAAGGAGCCCAATGTGGAGCTCAATCCCAGGACCCTGAGATCATGACTGGAGCTGAAGGCAGATACTTAACCGAATGAGCCACCCAGGCACCTCGATTTTTTTAAGGTAGGTTCTATGCCAAATGTGAGGCTTAAACTCACAACCCTGAGATCAAGAGTTATAAGCTCCATGAATTAAGCCAGCCAGGGTGCCCTGATTTCAAGAAATATCAACGGCAAAGGGCTGCAGCAAAGAGTAATATATTGGTGAGAGTTTCAACAAACTTTCCATTAAGTCTGACTTCACCAGATCTTACTGCAACATGTTTAATCTGTTCCTTTCCCCCACCAGTATCACAGTATCACAGTATCACAGGGATGCTATCAGGCTTCTGTAAAGTAGGACCTGAAAATGTTCTTAGAAATCAACCCCATCTAGGGACTCCTGGGTGGCTCAGTGGTTGAGTATCTGCCTTCAGCTCAGGGTGTGATCCCGGGGTTCTGGGATCAAGTCCCACATTGGGCTCCCCCCAGGGAGCCTGCTTCTCCTCTGCCTATGTCTCTGCCTCTCTGTGTGTCTATCATAAATAAGAGAAAGAAAAAAAAATAAAAATAAAAATAAAAATAAAAATAAAAAGGAAAGGAAAGGAAAGGAAAGGAAAGAAAAGAAAAGAAAAGAAAAAAGAAATTCAGTCTAAATTCTTCCTATAGATAAGGAAATTAGGTCCATTGGAGTTAGTAGTTTGCTTGAGCCCCAACAATTCCTCAGTGGCAGAGCTGAGATTAAAATTCAGTTCTCACGGATACCTGAAATGTTAACTGAATCGATAGCATGAAAAAAACGGGTTCACAGACTAAATTTATGTTCATTCAGCTCTGCCCAAAGTAAACATGCCTCGCAGGCAAAGAAAAACCTTGTCCACCAAAGAGACTGCTATTTCATTAGGATCTCCAAGAGCTACACTGAAATACTCAAACGATTCCATTTCTTTGTTTTGATACTACCCATATACTGGAATAGCAATTTATTGATATATAATGGACCTCATCCCTACCATACACTTACCAGTTCATTACCAAGAAGTTAATCAATTCAAGATCTATACTAAGGGAGACACCTGGGTGGCTCAGTGGTTGAGCTTCTGCCTGCGGTTCAGGGCGTGATCCCAGACTCCAGGATTCATAAGGAGTCCCACACTGGGCTCCTTACAGCCTGCTTCTCCCTCTGCCTGTGTCTCTGCCTCTCTCTCTCTCTCTCTCTCTCTCTCTGTGTTTCTCATGAATAAATAAATCTTTTTAAAAAAAAAATATATATATACACACACTAAGGAAGCTAAGAAATTATACCAGAAATTTATGAACTAGACCATGGAAACTATAATTCAAGTGAAGGAGGGGCTGGTCTTAGGAGGTCCTGCCTAGAACCAGCCAAAACTACACAAGTCTTTCATCATCAAGTCATTCTCCCAACAACAAATGTGAATGAAGAAATATTTAAACAATGCATGTCTTTAACTGATAATAACAACTACAAGCATACCTCATTTCATTGTGCTTCGCTTTACTGCATTTTTTATAAATTGAAAGTTTATGGTAACCTTGTGCCAAGCAAGTCTATCTGTGTCATTTTCCAACAGCATTTGCTCACTTTCTTCCTCTGTGTCACATTTTGGAAATTTTTGCATTATTTCAAACCTTCTCATTATATTTGTTATGGTGATCAGTGAGTGACCTTTGATGTTACTATTGTATAATTATTTTGGATACCACAAACCACACCCATATGATGGCAAACAACTGATAAATATGGCTGGCATGTGTTCTAACTGCTGGCTGGGCATTACCCCATCTCTCTCCCATTTCTTAGGCCTCCCTATTCCTTCAGACAAAATAATATTAAAATTAGGCCAATTAATAACTCTATTATGGCTTCTACATGTTCAAGTGAAAGGAAAAGTTGCACATCTCTCACTTTAAATCAAAAGCCTAGTGTTGAAAACTGAGATAGGCTGAAAGCTAGGCCTCTTACACCAACTTGTAACGCAGAGGAAAAGTTCTTGAAAGGAAAGGGCTAGTCCAGTGAACACAGGAATGATGAGAAAACAAAACAGCTTTACTGCTAATATGAAGAAAGTTTTAATGGTCTGGATAGAAGATCAAACCAACCACAACATTCCCTTAAGCCAAAACCTAATCCAGAGCAAGACCCTAACTCTTCTATTCTAAGAAGGTTGAGAGAGGTGAGGAAGCTGCTGAAAAGTCTGAAGCCAGCAGAGGCTGGTTCATGAGGTTTAGGAAAAAAGCTATCTCCATAGCATAAAGTACAAAGTGAAGCAGCAAGTGCTGATGTAGAAGCTGTAGCAAATTACGCAGGAGATCTAGCCAAGATCATTAATGAAGGTAGCTACACTAAACAAATGTAGCCAAAACAGCCTTTGTATTAAAAGATGCCTTCTACAACTGCCATAGCTAGAGAGAAGCCAATGCCTGGATTCAAAGCTTCACAGGAGGGATTCCTGGGTGGCTTAGCGGTTTAGCTCCTGCCTTTGGCCCAGGGCGCGATCCTGGAGTCCTGGGATCGAGCCCCACATCGGGCTCCCTGCATGGAGCCTGCTTCACCCTCTGCCTGTGTCTCTGCCTCTCTCCCTCTCTGTGTCTTTCATGAATAAATAAATAAAATCTTAAAAACAAAACAAAGCTTCAAAGGACAGGCAGTCCCTCTTGTTAGGGGCTAATGCAGCTGGTGACTTGAAGCTGAAGCCAATGCTTACTTGATTACTCCAAAAAATCCTAGGGCCCTTAAGAATTACTCTACTCTGCCTGTGTTCTATAAATGGAAAAACAGAGCCTGGAGGATAGCTCTCTATTTACAATGTGGTTTAATGAATATTTTAAGCCCACTGTCCTTCTGAGTTTGGGCAGACTCCCATTTTATCCTTTGAACTTTCAGTGTCATGAAATATCTGAGAGTTCCTTTAAAACAATTTTTTTGCTGGTGTTACTTTCTATGAGAATCTTCATCCTTTTTGTCACATCACTTTCCTCACGTATGTCAATAAATCTGCCTTTCACTAAATCCTTTAGGCTGCATATCTATTCTCTCCAATGGCAACAAGTAGCCACTGTCCCATGGTGAGCTATTTTCTTTAACTGCTCATCTATGTTTGATTCACTTCGGGTATTTTAGCTTTTTGTTTCTTTGCTGCATATTTATCTTTGTTGTCCAATTTCCTCTTTCAATGATCTATTTTTATAAAACAGCTCATGAGTTTATCAGTGGGAGACAAAGAGGCAACACAGCTACACATTTTGCTATCTATGCATGAAGTGTGAAACAAATACACAAGTAACAAATCACGGACTGAAATAAGTGACATGACTAGTCATGATGCACATCTGTTATTTACATAATGAGCTGGGGACTGAAAAATGAGAAGTTTTCACTTCATGCAATTATTCATAAAGTATGGTGGTAACTAAAATGTAAATCCTATTGTCGGATGACTGATGCTACTTAACTAAACTGTGATAACTGAAATGTGTATACTCAAAAAGTGTGCAAAGCACACTTTTGGTTTCCAAAAATCTATCTGGTATGTTACAGTCTTTTAAAAATGCTTTTAATCTGTTAGCAAACGCTGTGTACTGCTTCAAAGTTTACATATCATTCAAACTGCCAATATATTTCAATTAAAGTACCCCATTCAGTTTTAAATTTAAAAATTATTTTACATTAAGGCTTCAATGACTGACTAAAGCAGATAGACCAACCAATTAAAGAAAACATTTAGAACCTAAACTGATAAAAGTAACAAATTGGTGTATCTTTGATATAGCTGTAGTGACTGAAAATTTAGGAATTCACTCATCAAAACAGTATTGGGGCACCTGGGTAGTTCAGTTAGTTGAGAGTCCCAACTCTTGATTTCACCAAGTCATGATTCAGGGTAATGAGATCAAGCCCGTGACAGGCTCCATGCTCACTGGGGAGTCTGCTTGAGTTTCTCTCTCTCTCTCTCCCTCTCCTTCTGCCCCTCCCCCTGCTTGCACTAACTCTTTCTAAAAAATAAATCTTAAATAAATCTTTTAAGAAAAAAACCCAGAATCAATTAAACTTACAAATTGCCTCTTGAAGTTATTTACAAGCCCAAAATAATAATAATGTCTACAATTTCAATTTGTTACTTTATACTGAAAAATATATTAACCCAAAGTAGCTGAGAAATTTTACCAGATAACATAAACCATGCATGCAATTACAGAATGCCCACAAATAGAAGATATACCAATTATTCATTTCCAGAAGGTGGATAACTTTCTATTCAATCTGGAAGGCTTACTATTGGTTCAACTTGGCTTATTTCCTACGAGATTTGACTGGGGAGTCCATGAAATACCAACATCTGACAAATTCTGAGAGTAACACCAGGGTTGAACTCACCAGTTAGTATTTGACTTACAGAAATACTAATTGGATTTGTCTTTTAAAGGTGATGAGAGGCACCTGGGTGATGCAATCAGTTAAGTGTCCTACTCTTGGTTCCAGCTTAGGTCTAATCTCAGGGTGGTGAGATTGAGCCCCATGTTGGGCTCCACAGTTAGCAGGGAGCCTGCTTCAGATTCTCTCTCTCTCTTACTCTGCCCCTCCACACTGCACACACATTGTCTTTCTCTAAAATAAATAAATCTTAAAAAAAAAAAAAAAAAAGAGGGGGGGAAGGGTGATGGGGAACCTGGTGGCTCAGGTTCAGTGTCTGCCTTCTGCTCAAGTCATGATCCTGGGGTCCTGAGATCCAGCCCTGCACTGGGCTCCCTGCTCAGTAGACTGCTTCTCTTTCTCCCTCTGCCCCCTCCCTCGCTTGTGCTCTCTCTCCCCCCATCTCAAATAAATAAATAAAATCTTAAAAAAAAAAAAAAGTAACTTAGAATATCTTATTGGCTTTGGCATTTTATTTTTTTATTTAAGATTTTATGTATTTATTTCAGAGAGAGAGAGAGAGAGCACAAGAGAGGGTAAGGTCTGAGGGAGAAGTAGACTCTCCACTGAGTGGGGAACCCCACTCGGGGCTGGATCTCAGGACTCCAGGATCATGACTGGAATCGAAAGTTGAAGCCCAGGTGACTGAGCCACCCAGATGCCCTGGTTTGGCATTTTAAATTTATCTCAGAAAGTACTGATAAATCTTTTTTTTTTTTTAAAGATTTATTTATTTATTTATGAGAGAGAGAGAGAGAGAGAGAGAGAGAGGCAGAGACACAGGAGGAAGGAGAAGCAGGCTCTATGCCAGGAGCCCGACACGGGACTGGATCCCGGGACTCCAGGATTGCGCCCTGGGCCAAAGGCAGGCGCCAAACTGCTGAGCCACCCAGGGATCCGCCTGATAAATCTTAATAGAGAACAGGAGTGTAGACTACTGAAATAAATATTTCTTAAAATCCAAGAAGCTAGGACGCCTGGGTGGCTCAGGGGTTGGGCACCCTTCTTTGGCCTGGGGAGTGATCCAGGAGTCCCAGAATCAAGTCCCACATTGGGCTCCCTGCATGGAGCTTGCTTCTCCCTCTGCCTATATCTTCTGACTCTCTCTCTCTCTCTGTGGTCTCTCATGAATAAATAAAATCTTTAAAAAAAAAATCCAAGAGGCTTATTATTGCTTATATCTTGTTATGATTTACATACACTTGATGAGCTTCAAATTTAAAAAAATTTGATGTCTCTCCCTGTTTAAAATCTTTTACTGGCATCTGACAGCTCTTAGTATATGTAATGGCAAATCTTTAAAATCAGGCTTATAAAGCACTTTCAGCACTTTTTTTTTTTTTTTTAAGATTTTATTAATTTATTCATGAGAGACAGAGAGAGAGAGAGAGAGGCAGAGGGAGAAGCAGGCTCCATGCAAGGAGCCCGACATGGGACTTGATCCCGGGTCTCCAAATTCACTGAAGGCGGCGCTAAACCGCCGAGCCACTGGGGCTGCCCTCAGCACTTATTTCCTAAGCCTGTCATGTCACTGGCTTCCCCAAGACTGCTCTTCCATCATCATTAAACTTCTTTCAGTTCCTCAAATGGCCACCCTCTCTCCTCCACTTCTCATCCTCTCCTAACCTGTTGTTCTTTCATCCCATGCCTTTAGGCTAACATCCTCTACCACTACTGGTTAACTCCCACTCCACCTTCAACTCTCAGCTTAAAAGTTATTTCCTCCAAAAATCCTTCCCTATATACCAGGTCACATTGCCCAGCAAATACTCCAGTAGCTATTTCAATCATCATAACACTCATCACACTATAGCAATTACTTACTTAAAGATTGTCTTGTCCCTTGACTGTAAGATGAGAATAAGGAATGAGCTAATTTTGTCACTTCCTGTCTCTCCCATTCATAGTATACTGTCTAGCATTCAGGAGGTTCTCATTTACAATATTAAATGGGTGAGTGAAGGAATAATAGAGAATATCATCTCCTCACTGACTGAACTTTTATCTTTCCTCTCTATAATCTTACTTTCTACTTCTCCAAGCTATTATCCAATACATCATAAACAGTGCAATCACAATCTAGAATGTTTCTTCCTAACTTTTCACTCTGGCCCTCTTCAAATAAGACTAGTCATTGCTCATTCTTCTAAATTTCCATCATCTTCCTATACCACTTTTTTTGGCACTTCACAACCAGACTATCAACTCAAAGCAATCTTCTGTTTTCATCTTGGTATGAGAAAGCTGCTTACACTTTAAGCAGAGACTATGCCCCCATTACCTAATATAATGCTTGGCCCTCCCTAAATGTTTGCTACTGCTACTCCTAATGTGGTCAAGTTCATGAAATACTTCTATCCCCAAAGAAGTCTCCTACTATATACCTCTATAACCTATCAAAAATAGAGCTTGAGTATATAGAATTATTTTTATACAGGAATGTTTACACACAAATGTCCCATCTCACTCTAAAGCCTTTCTTTCATAGTCTGAGTTAAGGCATTTATTTATGCCTCAAACCCATGAGCTAAAATACTTAGTAGTGAGATATTCCAGAGGTCCATTAGGATCCTCAATAAAACAATTATTATAACTAGTACTTAGTAGGTGCCAAAAACTAAGTACTTTACATATACACAATCATTTAGTCCTCACAACAAACCTATAAAGTAAATATATTATTACCCCCATTTTACTTGTAAGGAAACCAAGTCACAGCAGTGTTACATAATTTGGTACAAGGTGACAAAGCTTATAGAGAGTGAAGCCAGTATTCAAACCCAGGCAGTCTGGCTTCAGGTAATATACTCAGAGAGTTTGAAACCATTCAACAAAACTTACAAAAGCAAAAAAATAAGAAGAGGTTTCTGGTTAAATACTACATAAGCACAATGAAAAAAAATCAGACTACTTCAATCCACAATTCAAGTTTACATTTTAGGTTTACACAATATTTGAAGTATAACTTAAGATAGCATTTACTGAGCTCTTACTAAGCATTCTACTAATTACCAGGGATTCTGTTAATCGTTTTAATACCATACTTAGTTCTTATATTAACTCCAAGAAACGGGTAAGTAAACTAAGGTTAAGAGAGATTAAATAATCAAGTTAAATAAGATGCCACAGTCACATATAAGTAGCCATGTCTTAGACTAAGTTCTTTTTTTTTTTTTTTTTTTTTTTTAAATTTTTTTTTAATTTTTTAATTTATTTATGATAGTCACAGAGAGAGAGAGAGAGGCAGAGACATAGGCAGAGGGAGAAGCAGGCTCCATGCACCGGGAGCCTGATGTGGGATTCGATCCCAGGTCTCCAGGATCGCGCCCTGGGCCAAAGGCAAGCGCCAAACCACTGCGCCACCCAGGGATCCCTTAGACTAAGTTCTTAAACACTAACAAAGTTTACCTTTTAAAGGCATTTGCCTAAACCAGAATTTTTATTCATTGGACATACCTTCACACTAGCATAGTTTATCTATAATTTTGTATATATTGGAGCATAAAACCTATTGCTTCTAAAACATTCTTGTCATTTTTCTTATAGTATTACCAGTAGTGATGCAAGGTAGCGCAATAAAGTTAAAAATTCATTCCTAATATGGTAAGAGAACATTACTATTTGGCTTCTTTATAAAAGAAGCTTCCTCATCTTTCATAAAATACCATTATTTCTCTAGTTCAGTAAAAGGGAAAAACTTACATACCACTATAACAGTCTGGACTACAATCATCATCATTACTACATTGACTTATGTATTAAGTAATTTAATTTTTTAATAATATGATAAAGTTACTATTATTATCCCCATTGTACAGCTGAGCAATCAGAGGCACAGACAGTTAAGTCACCCAGCATAAGGTTGTATAGCTAGAATATGGTAAAGTCAGGACTGTCACACCAGTAGGCTACCCCCTACCCTAGTCTATGCTTCACAAGAACATTCTATCACAGCAATAGAATTCCAATACTGTGCATAAAACTGTAAATTGATAACAGCAATCATTTGCTTTTTTCCAAGTTATTTTTAATTTCAAAAGTTATAAAATTCAAGAATTATACTAAGGAATATTAAGCTGGGAGGCACTTATCCAATAGACATCTTCATCTACCGTCAATAATACTGGCACTTTATTAGATGCTTTATTCACAATCCTGAGTGTTCCATTAAGAAAAAGATGTCTAAATCATCATTACATGGATACTTTAAAATTATAATCAACCTTTAAAATATCTGATACAGTTTTTAGTTGCAGCATAATATAAAAATAAGATAAATATCTGAGAAATGATTCACTATAAATTCTAAAGTAGATTTCATCTCTGAGCTGGAGGTTATCAGTTTCCTAACCTTGAAAATTGTATACGGGTTGCCCAAGGAAACACGGAAGGTAGCTGCTGGTCCTTATACAACTGGATAGTAGATAATCGAGTCCAAAAACATGAATCACAATAAGAAAAAATCATGAATCATGAAGAAAATCCAAATGTTAACCTTACATTTTACTCATTTGCTGCTTATCATCTTCTTTTATATATACTAATTCACTTGGAAGAATTATTGAAAAGCAGAAGATATAGTTTTCAAAACAGTTTACCAGGTCACTCTAAGAGGGTCACTATGAATAAATAGTATTCTTAGTGAAGTACACCAGGATTTGAATGATCCTCCTATCCACAACAAGCCTTCGGTAGATATATCATCTAGTTTAACAAGTTACCACATTTGACGGGCACCTGGGTACCTCAGTGGTTGAGTGTCTACCTTTGGCTCAGGTCGTGATCCCGGGGTCCTGGGATCAAGTTCCTCATCAGGCTCTCTGCAGGGAGCCTGCTTCTCCCTCTGCCTATGTCTCTGCCTCTCTCTGTGTGTCTCTCATGAATAAATAAACATCTTTAAAAGAAAGAGAGGAAGGAAAAAAAAGAAAAGAATGGTAAGCCATAGACTAGAAGGATACGTGTGCAAAACACGTATCTGATAAAGGACTTATATCTAAAATATATAAAGAATACCTAAAACTCAATAAGAAAGAAATACAATTAAAAAAAAAACAGGCAGAAAATATGAAGACATTTCAGTAAAATGATACACAGATGGCATACACACATGTGAAAAGCTCCCCATCATTAGTCATTAAGAAAATGTGAATTTAGGGCGCCTGGGCTCAGTTGGTTAAATGTCTGCCCTCGGCTCAGGTCAGGATCCCAGGCTCCCTGCTCAGTAGGGAGTTTGCTCCTCCCCTCTCCCTCTGACACTCCCACCCTCCCTTGTGCTCTTGCAAGCACTCTTTCTCAAATAAATAAATTTTTTTTAAAAAAAATGTGAATTAAAGCCACAATGATACCCCTACATACTTATTAGACTGACTAAAATTAAAAATATAAACAAAAAGACCTGACAATACCAACGCTGGGGAAGGACCCAGAGCAACTGGAACTCCCAAACTTTTTTTTTTTCAGTTCTGGTACAATACTGACAGGCATGCAAAATACCGTGACCCTTGGAAAAGTTGACAGTTTTTTAATAAATTTTAAGCATATACTTAGGATTCTATCCAGGAATCCCACTCCTCAATAGTTACTCAAGAGAAATGAAAATAAATGTTCATGCAAATGTTCTGCAGCAGCCCTATAAATAATCTCTCCAAGCTGGAAACAATACAAATGCCCTTCAACTGGTGAATGGATAATCTTGGTACACATCCATACAATGACTACACAGCAATAGAAAAAACTACTTTTACACTCATGATACATAGATCTGAATGTATTATGCTAAAAAAAATTTTTTTAGTCAAATGTATTATGCTAAGTGAAAGAAACAGACTTAAAGCTACATGCTCTGTGGTTCCATTTATAGGACATTCTAGTAAAGGCAAACTAACAGTGTTTTTCAGGATCTGGGATTAAAGGGAGGACTTATTACAAAGGAACACAAGGAAACTTCCCAGAATGATGAACATCTATATCTTAATTATAGTAGTTTAACATGATGATATACATTTGTTCAAACTCAGTACACTATACCAAGAGAATGAATGTTAATGTATGTAAATTATCTCAGAAAGCTAGACATTAAGAAAAAACTAATAAAAAATGCGATTATGCAAATAATTTGTTACAAAGGAATTATAATGAATATGAATTTGTAAACACAAATCCAACTGTAGAACATCACAACTCAATTAAAAAATTATTGGGATGCCTGGGTGGCTCAACGTTTGAGTATCTAACTTCTGCTCAGGGCATGATCTCAGAGTTCCAGGATCAAGTCCTACACTGGGCTCCCTACATGCAGCTTGCTTCTCCCTCTGCCTGTGTCTCTGCCTCTCTCTGTCTCTCATGAATAAATAAAATCTTAAAAAAAATTAAAATATTCCCTTAGAATATTCATTTAATTCCCACTGGGCATATGCATCATTTTGCAACACACCATGGCATTAGCATTAATTTTTATTTCAGTAAAGTAATTATTTAAATAAAAACACTGCATACATTAACTTTTTCCTGAAACCACTTAGTTTCTAAATGGGCTCAACGTTTTCATGTGCCAAGAAACAATTTTGTATCATTCCTTTGTTATAACTGAATAAGACACATCACTCCTATAAAAGGAATTAATTTACTACTAAAGCCTTCATGGTTATAAATTTTTCAAACCTCTGTAATACCATCATCCACCTATTGGTCCATTCAACTTCAGAAACCTCATGAAAACAGCAGTTAAACAGCTTTCGTTATATTAAAGAGGTAGGTGTGTGTTTGGAAGTGAGAGGAAGGGTGAAATGATAGCTATTTTTCTTATTATTGGTAGTGAGAACACAAAACAGTCCCAAACTAAACTCCTTCTGAGTACAATTCTCTAGTTTCAAAGCTGGAACCCATTAAATAGTTTAGATTATATTTTAACTCCTTTTAAAAGCAGTTCTTTTTTCCCCCAGTTCAATATCACAATACCACTGAAAAAACTGCCACTCTCATGTATATAGTACTAAAAGTTTATAAATGCATTTTCACACATATTATCTCTTAATCCTCACCAAAACCTATGAGATAGTGTGTTAATTTTCTTTTTGTAAATGTCAAAACCCACTTAGAAGATTAGATTAGTTGTCCAAAGATTACACAAATGATTTAAGTGTCAGGGCCAGAACGCTGTTTTGTATTACTCTGTGTATACATTAGCAAGAACAGTCTGAAGACAGAAAACATTATAGGAAAGCTTATACCTAACAATGTTTAAAAATATTAGCAATACTTGGTAGTCACTGCATATATACCCCTAACAATGTCTAAAAATATTACCAATACTTGGGAGCCACTGCATATATTAAAGGAGACTGAGTAAAGAATAGTTTAGTGACAACTAAATGTGGAATGGAATCCTGGATGGAAAAAAACAAAGGCCATTACTTGAACAAGTGGCAGGGACGCCTGTGTGGCTCAGTGGTTGGGCATCTGCCTTTGGCTCAGGGCATGATCCTGGGGTCTGGGGATGAAGTCCCACATTGGGCTTCCTACAGAAGCCTGCTTCTCTCTCTGCCTATGTCTCTGCCTCCTCTGTCTCTCATGAATAAATAAATTAAATTGTTTTTTAAAAAACAATCAAGTGGCAAATACAAGTGAACATGGATGCGTATTAGATAATACTACTGAATTAATGTTTAATTTCCTAAATTTTTTTAAAAAGATTTTATTTATTCATGAGAGACACAAAGAGAGAGAGGCAGAGACACAGGCAGAGGGAGATGCAGGCTCCATGCACAGAGCCCAATGTGGGACTCGATCCCAGGACTCCTGGACCACGCCCTGAGCCAAAGGCAGCCGCTCAACTGCTGAGCCACCCAGGTGTCCCTGATTTCCTAAATTTGATAACTAATGTAATATGTAAGAGAAAGTCCTTGTTCTTAAATACATATTTTAAATATTCAGGGATGAAAGGTTATGATGCCTGCAACTTACTGAAAGTGATTCAAAAGAATATGTGTACAGAGAAATCAAATGGCAAAAATGCTAACTGGTGACCTAAATAAAGATTATATGGTGCTAAGGTTTGTTTTTTTTTTTTAGATTTTATTTTTTATTTTAGGCAGAGTGAGAGCGAGAGAGATAACATGGAGGAGGGAGGCTCTCTGCTAAGCTGAGAGCCTGATGTGGGGCTTGATCCCAAGATCCTGTGATCATGAGCTGAGATGAAGGCAGCCACTTAGCTGACTGAGCCACCCTGTGCCCCACTCATGGTTACTTTCATTACTGAATTTATATAGAGATGAAAATAAAAAAATAAAACATTAATTTTCTTTCAATTTTCTTTAATAACTATTAGACATCTCTAAGGGGATCTTTTGTTAAATAACTGAATAAAAAAAGATACATTCTCGCAGGTGCCTGGGTGGTTCAGTCAGTTAAACATCTGCCTTCAGCTCAGGTCATGGTGACACCAGGGTTCTGGTATTGAGTCCCAGGGACAGGCTCTGTGCTCAGCAGGGAGCCTGCTTCTCCCTCTCCCTCTGCCATTTCCCCTGCTGCGCTCTTTCAAATAAATAAATAAAATCTTAAAAAAAAAAAAAGAAAGAAAGATACATTCTTTTTAGTGCCTGTATAAACAAGTTAACTGTAGTTGGAATCAAACAGTATTTGTTGATTTTTTAAAAATAGGGCACAAAACATGACAGCAAGCAATACATAATACATCTGAGGAATAGCTCATACTTTTTTAGTGGTATGAGAATTTTAGTAAAATTTTTCTCCCATCCCATTCCAAAATACTTAAATATGTTTTTATAATCTTAATACATTTCAAAATAAGTACTGTGAATCTGCACCACATAGATATTTCCATGAATTCAACCATAAGTCCTCCAGGGGAAAAAAACAACAACAGGATTTCAATAGCATAGACACCATTTCACTAAATAAACATGCCTTCCCCAAGGAGCACTAAGCACAAGTAGAAGGGAGCTGTCCAGTTACACATGCTTTTCTCCTTGTATTCATCTTGCCAAGCTTCATTCCTAGTGTTTAAAGTATTTTTTTGCAACAAATCCCCTAATGCAAGCCAACTTCTTCATCTGATGCTCAACTAAAGAAATTTATTTTTAAAGTTTCTGAAGGAAAAATTAGCTATTTTGCACGTCTGGGAGATGGAATAAATGTATAATATAATTCATGAACACTTTAAGGGAGTTTTAGGAGTTATTTTAACTAACATCGATTTTTTTTTTTGTCATATGTGCCAGCCAACTTCACAGCCTAACTCCGTCTGAACATGCAATTCCAACATAAATGTACTCTATTTCATTATTTATAGCAAGAACATAACACTGCAATGCAAAGAGGACTTCTTTATACAGGCTACAATTCATAAACAGTCCTCAAACTTTCTAGGTCAACTCATCTTTTTTTTAGTTACTCCTGAGTCCCCCAAATTGTCCTTTTTTTCTGGATTATTATTTAACTTGATTTAACCCAACTTCTACATTCTTCCTACTCACAGAATTAGAGTGAAAAGAAACTGAGAAATCAGTCCATTATTCCTCCCTCCAAGCTCACAGAGTTGCCGGCTAGACACTGGTAAGTTCCATAGAAGAATAAATTCCTTATCCTCTAACTAATATGAATTTTTACAGAGAGGTAATATTAAATTGTACATAGAAGCTCAGAAAAAAGAAAAAAAAAGTTCAGAAGACACTTATAAAGTGTTCTGAAAACGCAGTGAAACAAAGCACCTCTTCAGCACTTCGAATCCTCCATACTAAGTTTTGACTACTAATGAGTAGACAGTTTTAATATTTCTTGATCTCTAGAGGAACATAAGGAAAATCCCATAAAATTGGGGCTCTTCCTTACAATTTATTTTTAGTACAATTAGTTTATTTGCTGTCATTTCATTCTTATAATCTTTGTCCCTAATGTTTTATTAACTCTACTTTTAAATAAAGACACAAAATAAACTATACAGATTTGAAAATTATTTTTTAAAAAACTACAATAAATTTTTCAAGTTCTATTTCAAACTGTCAACCTGGATTTTTAAAAAATAAAAAGAGAGCAGAAAACAATTTTTCATTTCAGAATGAGGTATAAACATAGAAGGGACCAATCTTGAGATTATTTGTCTAGTATCATCCTAAATTAAGTCAAAGATGCAAAAAATTTTCTGTGACATCAGGACATAATTCCCGAAAGCCCACTTCTTCATAGCATACACTCTTTATTTTTCTTTTAAAAGGTTACTGCATAATGACATATGAGGTTTACACTAAGATTTAAAGGAGGCCTTTCAGATCTTTGAATCAAAGTCATGAATCAAAGAATCATGATTTAATGACCTTAACTGAAGTGCAAAAGCTCTTTATAAAATACTAACTAAATAATGATGCTGACACATACTAAGGAAGCATTTATTTACTTTTTTAGCTTGCTCAATTAAGTGACTAAGTCTGGGCTGAATGCAATAAGGCTGACCTGCAGGGGTCAAACCCAGGAGTTGTGTTACAATCTTTTTTGCTTAATCACAGACTTCTTTGATAATCTAATGAATGCTAAAAAGCCTCTTCTCAGAAAATTCCCTATATGGACAGAGATACAAATTTTGTTTATTTTTCAAGTATTTTTTAATTTAAGTAATCTCTACACCCAATGTGGGACTTGAACTCATGACCGTGAGTTGAAGAGTCACACACACTTCTGACTCAGCCAGCCAGGTGCTCCACTTACAAAATTTTAATACAATCTTGAAGGGAGGTGTCCTTACAGAATCTATTAATCCCAGGGAAACAATTATCATTGATTACATAGAAAGAAAGAGTTAAAACTTAATGCTCTTGGTATTCATACAGATTCTGATCAGAACAAGGGGACCAGACAGGCATCTGGAGTCAAAGGTTGGTGAAAGCTGTGATAACCTTCTATTCCACCGTACCAAAACTATTCAAAAGCCACAGCAGCCAGGTTCTGCCAACTGTCCATCCCTGCTCTGTGATCCCAAGACACAAGGCCCTGTGCCATCTCTACCTCTAATCATCTAGATTCTGCAAGCTGCTTTGATCTACTGCAGTTGCTGACAAGTAACCACCCAGTCCACCCTTTAATACCTTTGGTGACACAACTCAGTGTTTCAAAAGGCAAGCCACTGCAGTTTTAGGCAATGCCGAAAAATTATGAAGTTCCTTTCTAATCTGACTAAATGGGTTTGTAAACTTTAAATGCTGCCCTACTGAATTTCTTCTCTTTTCACTTACCAATAGGTAACAAAATAGCTTATCATTCAGTATTTGATACTAATCCTAAAACCAGAAGCAAAAAATCATTTAGTTCTACTTGCACCAAACAGATAAGTCAGAATAATGATGAAAAGCACTTTCTACTTGCAAATCAAAATGTAAGATCAGTACTGGTTCAGTTCAAGAAAAATGCAAGGTTTCCACCTACACAGCATCTCCTACTTTTCAGGGCTTCTTTTTACTGCATAAAAAATTTTAAATGTATCAACATTAAAAGATTCAGAGTACAGTCACTTAAATTAACATCAGTTCTGTCTGCAAGTAGTATCCTCTATATTTCTATTTATACCTGTGATTCTGTAATAAACAGTTCTAATCAATGCAATATAAATATAGAAGTCATTACTTATTTATCAGATAAAGACTGGCTTTCAAGAACTTTAAGTTGTCTCAGTCACCTTCAATGGCTCCTTTTTCACATATTGAAACCAATGTATCAGTAAGGTCCAGTTATCATAAATATAAGCAACCTCTGATGCAAATGCTTGTTTCCTTCGAAAAGAAAGGAAATATTAAAAATTATACTTTCTATTTTCTTCCTTAAATAATCCCACGCTAATGCTGGGAAAAAAAAAAAGATTCACAGATATTACGAAAAGTGATTTATACAGTCAAATCAGCTAAGAACAACGTTAACCAACAGTTAATTGGATTACCAATATAGTAAAATCTCATTTACAAAGGACTACCCGAGAGGGGCTTGCTTTCCTGGGCCAAGTCTCAGAAAGCCAAACAATGCACAGCCCTAAGGAAGAGTCTATCTTGTAAGGAGCTTCTTTTTGGTCCTTCAATAATTACACCACCTATAGAGATACAAAGATGATCCACCTAAATGAATTGCACACTATTTTGCAAATACCATTATAGGGCACCAGTTCCATAAATTTATATGGTAGGTTTGCAACAATCTCTTGGTTAAGAAATACATTTCCTGATAAATAAGCACTTCTCTACTTTTCCAGAGTGGCTTGAAGAATGAATGCCGTGTTTTAAAAAGGCCAAAAGAAAATAAATAAATAAATAAATAAATAAATAAATAAATAAATAAATGGCAGTGCCACACTTCACCTTACCAGAACTGCATGACCTACAAAAGGCATGTTAAGCTCATGAAGACAGACCTCTGAGCCTTTCTCTTGTGATATACTCATATTCAGAATTATTTTAGTTGATTCTTAAATTTGAAAATTTCATGCATCACAAGCAAAATATGTACTACAGAATTTTCTTACAGTCCCTATTGTTGGATACCTTATTATTTAAATTGATTCAGTTTTAAATCAATGCAGTATATACTTGTACCCAAGCAAATACTATGAATCTCGAAATAGTTTAATTATGCCTGTTTTTTTAGCACAAAATTATTTCATGAGCTTAATATACAACTGAACACTCGAAATAGCTTTTTTAAAGCACAGACTTCAGATAGTCCAAACACTGCCCCACCCCTGGTAAGAGTGGTTGACTGGAACATTTTAATACACTCCATCACGTATAGTACGGCTATAGAACCTTCATTATTGGCGCAAGAAGTTGCACATTTTCCAGTACAGTTTATACTTTAAAAAGAATGTTTGCATCATCCTCAATACCAGATGTCACCAACACTCAGGTACGCTGAAGATACGTGATAACCACAAGCCCTGTAATATCCCCCCTCTCAACATAAATGCGCACTTTTGTCATTTCTTCTTACGTGAAGTCGCTGAATGTAAAATAATAATAATAATAATAATAATAATAATAATAATAATAATAATAAGGCGTTCTCGCCAGTAACCACACAGTTAGGTCTATTAATTGGGAGGCAGGAATCACCACATTAAGAAAATTTCAAACAGTAACAACGCAAAACACAACACAAAGGTGAAAAGGTCTTTTTTGCTTAATTATTGAAAGATCTTACCATTTTCAAAAGTATCTGCGGGATGCCAAGCAAGATTTCCAAAACCCACCCCTCCCCCAGCCGTAAGCCGCTCCCCCCGCCCCCGCCCCCGCCCCCGCCCCCAGCCGCCGCCTCAGCCCGGAGGTCTTTATCTAGACCCGGCTGGGATGCTACTCACCAAGTTTTTCCACCAACTTGAGCATCACCCCTCCAATGTGCACCTCCCCGGTCACCCTCAGAGTGACATCGCGGTTCAGGTCTGTCACATGAACGCTCAGTTCCCACGTCCCGTCCGCGTAGCAGCCATCTGGCATCCTTATCCCGTCCAGAGCCATGGCTCCTTCCTGCGAGCACGGAGGAAATGGCTCTCGTCAGCGTCACTCCCCCAAAGGCCGGCGAATCCCACCGAGTTCGCGGAGTCCGCGGCGGAGCGGGAGGAGGTGGAGGACCCGAGGGTTTCCGCACCAACTCGGGAGGGCGGCGAGGCGAGGCGAGGCGAGGCGAGGCGGGGCGGGACTGCGGGCGGGACTGCGGGCGGACTCCGCGCCCTTCCCGGCGGGCGCCCCGCGCTCCCGCCCCGCGCTCCCGCCCCGCGGCGGCCCTCGCCGGCCCTCGCCGCCGGCCCGCGCCGCCCCAGCCCAGCGGCCCTCGCCTAGCGGCCCGCGGCGGGCTTCACCTGCCGCCTGCGCTCCGCACCGCGGCCGGCCGAGACGCCGCCCGGGGGCTCCACATTCCACCTCGCCGCCCTCGCTCCCCCTCAGGTCCCGGCCCGGGTCCCGGCCCCTCACCGCGCTCCTCGCGCTCCCGGCCGGGGCTCGCGCAGCAACAAGCACGGGGACGGCGGCGGCGGCGGCCCGCGGGGCGGCGGCGCGCGGTCCCCCTCCTCGGCCGGCCGAGCGCTGCGTCCCGGCGGGAGCGACTAATGGAGTCCCGTCGCCGCGGCCCCTCGCCCGTCGGCCGGCGCTCCACCCCTCCCTCCCCGCCTCCTCCGTCGGAGTCCGGCTGCGGCTGGGCGCGCCTGCTCCCTCCTCCCCCGCCCCCCGAGCCGCCCGGAGCGGTCGGGCCGCCTCACCCGAGTCCCTCACGGTCCCCCGCGGCCGTGCTGCGGGCTGGGGGCCTCGCGCACTCCCGAGCTGGGGGCGGGGCGGGCGGGGCGGCGCGCCCGGAGGAGGCGAGGGGCGCCCGCGGCGCAGCAATCTCAGCCCCGCCGAGCCGCTGCCCTTTTATGGAAATGAAGGACCGGGCGTAGGGATTGAATCCAACATCCGGGCTCTGGGCCGCGGGACCTGAGGAGGGGGAGCGAGGCGGGCGGGGGCGGCCTCCCGCGAGGGGAGGGGGCGCGGCGGGGCGGGGCGGGGCGGAGCGGGGCGGGGCGGGGGGGCGCGCTGCGTCCCGCGCTCGGGGCTCAGGCTTTGCCCGAGCGCCTGGCGGTGGGCGTCTGTCCTTCCAGCGGGAGAAGGGGCTTGCCCGTGAGAAACGGCCACAGGAAATTCCCAGGGCAAGGTCGTTTTCGGGGAACAAAGTCCCCCCGCCCCCTCCCCACGCCTGGAGCGAGTCCCGAAGACTCGGGGCGGGACTCGGTGCGGCGCTCCGGGACCTGGAGAGGAGGGTCTGGGACGTAAAAGCTTGAGAAAGTGAGTGCCCAGGCCAGCTCCACGGACATCCCACAAAAGAATGAGAAGACCCAGAGGGAGGTGAACCGCAAAAATTGCTTCGTAAGCAATGTCCGGCACAACCAGCAACTCCTACCGGACTCCCCAGAGTCCGCGTGCGCTTTTAACCCGTTCGGAAGCCCCAAGCAGAAGCGGGTCAAATAGGGCCCACGACGCTCCGTGTGTGAGGGGCGCGGGGGCGGGGGCGGGGGGCAGCACAGCCCGTTTGACTCGGAAACTTTCTCGGGCCGCTCCAGCCTTTTGCATTTGTGTATTTTTGTCTGCAGCTTAGAACTAGCAGTCGACTGGGGCCTGTAGGTGGCTAAGCATCCTCTACCCCACCCTCAGCCACACCTTGAAAGAATTTTAATAGCCCTGGGATGGTGCCAGCAGGTAGGGAGAACCGGAGAGCTCTACCTGTTGAGACGGACTAGGGATAGAAAATGGTCCTCCCGCTTCCCACCTTACTTCCACTTCCCCCGTTTACTGTCGCACTCGATTCAGAAAGGGCCCCCCGGAGCAGCCGCCTCGCGGGCAGACGCCGGGCTCAAAAGACTTAGGCCCGCGCGACGGCTGATCTCGGGCCCCGTGGAAGGCCCCGGGTTTCAGAGTCCCCGCGTTCTTGAGCTGTGCGGATTACGCTGAAAAGGAACTTGCGAGGCGAATAACCCTCCGTCCCTCAACGCAGTTGGGAAACGAGGTTAGAGGCCTCAAGAAAGGGATGGGACCCATAAAAGAGCGAAAGGAAAGCAGCGAAATTCAGATGCCAGAGGTTTGGCACCAAAAATAGGGAAAACCACTACCGTACTTTGAGCTAGTCATCATGGAGAAACTGATGCCCCAGATCTGGCGTCTGTCCGCTCCAATTATTTCTACTCATGGAGGTTTCAGAGGGTTCTCTTGGAAGCGGTATGAATGTCCCAGAGAGGAGGGAATATTTGTGTAAATTATGGTGTTGGAAATATACAGGAAAACGTTCTTACAAAAATAGGGAATTGCTTGTCAGGGTAAAAAGCTGTACAAAACTGTGTATGTGGCTGTAACATCACAAGCTTATCCTCAGCTATTCAGAGGAAGAAAAAAAAAAAAAAAGACTGGAAGGAAATACACCAAATGATAAGAAGCTGTGTGGGTGTTGAGATCATGGGAGATTTTTTTTCTTCTTCTTCATTTTCTACAAACTCCAAAGCTTTGCATTCAGGACCTCTCTGTCACCACCTTAAATTTTATTCAACATCTCAATTTCTCTGTGCATGCTGTTACATTCACAATGATGGACACAGTGGGTAGATAGAGAAGCTACTGAACTACTGGGCAAAGTGTCCCTTTGTGTTTTTTAATACCCCCCCCCCCCAATTAAAACATGAGCTCTTTCAAAGCAGGGACTTAAATCTTTGTTTTGCCCACAAATTTATAAATAGCTTGAAACAAAATGGAAAACATGCTGATACCAAATCAATACAAATGTCAAAGAAACAGTAAGTCAGGGAGAAATCTCATTACTAGGGAAATCCTGGCTTTTGGGTTTTATGTGTTATTTTCACATCTTATCTCAAAAAGATTTGTGGCAATGTTTAAGTATTCATGGGCTATGAGATAGCGTACATTAGGGGTATAGCACAAAATTAGGGGTAGTGGGGAGAGGTGGGGAAATGGAAGGACAGAGATTTAAAATGGAGCCAGAAATGAGGCTAAACATTCTACCTTAATGAACTTTGCAAGTGTTCCAGTAAATTCCGAGTAACTATTACTTCTGAATATGCCTCCATAGAACCAAAAATATCCATGTTCTTTCTGAATATTCCATCCTTCATACAAATTTGTCAAAGCTGTTTTGTCTCAGAAACCCTTTTAGCACCCAGTTTCCACATTCTAGTTCTTTTCTCACTTTCCAGTGAATACTTTCTGAACAGCCTCTCACCACAGTGCCTACTGCTTTGACTAATGTGCACTTCTGTGAATGTTTTTTACATTTAGTGACAGGGGGATGGTTAATAATGTAAATAACAGCCCCATTTATTAACATTTGAAATAGCTTAGTTATAGCATAATAAGAGACTTTCCTATCTTTAGAAAATAAGCAGTTTATATTTGAGCAGTATAGAGCAAGGAAGGCAGTGACCCTCTGTTAAGTACCATTGGAGGAATAGATTAGGATGGGTGCAGCTGGTTCCTTCGGGCCTTCTTTTTGAGTATTTCAAGCTGGTGCTTGTTTTGAAGATGAAAGAGGACTCTGACTCCAATCATTGAAACCGGGATTTTTTTTTTCTCCCAGTTTATCAAGTGAGGCTTTCAAGTGCATTTCTTAAATGTTTACTTCTACCTAATGTTTTCCAGTGTATTCAGATGTGGAATCTTATCTGGAATCCCCCACTAGAACCTCTAAGACAATGCAATACTTGTGGTACTGACATCATGCTGAAAAGTAGCCGAGAACTCCAGTGTTTGGAAGAACAGCCCAAGCACTGAAAGCAGCAATATCCAAATAAGGTACCAAGCACTGGTCTTAGATTTAGACCAAATGATACCTCACAGATCTGCCGTCAAATGCAGCCCTCTGGCTGGGTAATCCACAGGTTGACTTCGGCTTTTTCTCTGACCCTACCTAAGCTGTGCTTTTATATTTCTAAAAGGTTAGTACAAAATAAACCCACCAGGTTTGAAAGAGAGAGATGTTGGGTGATAGGAAAAAATAAGAGAAGGTCTGTGTGAGTGCGAAAGTGTAAGGGTAACTAAAAATGCACTTCAAACCACCATATGAGGCCAGCAAGATGAAATGTAATGAATTATTCCTGTCAAATACCAGGTGAACAGAATTCTTTGTCCCAGGGATTGCCAAAAATGGAACATACTGGTAAAGCTACTAAGGAGGTAGAAGTCAAGGGACATGGAGTGTAAACTAAGAATGGGAAGGAAGGCTGCAGGGGCCACAGTTTTTATAGAAACGGTAGTCACTGCAAACAGCAAGAAAAGGAGTAGCAAACCTAAGGACAAGGATGATTTGCTGGGGGTGGGGATGTTTTGACATGGACCTAAAGGAGAATTCTTAGATAGCAATGAAATCTACTTCAAGGAGAAAGAAATGCACTGCTCAAATGTACCGCTCCAGAGTATAGAAAATTTTTCGTAAGAAACCATGCTGGGTGATACTTGAAAAAAACTTTTTTTCTTTGATTTAATTCTGAACATCATGTCATCTTGTAAACATTCTGTCCTCGACAAAAATACGGAGGATTCACACATAGGATCATACAAACAAGGTAGCTAATTGTGTGCCTTAGAACAGTACAAGGCACTGAGACAGATATGTAGACATATAACATATCACAAAGTCTTAAAGGAACATCTGATGTAGGAGGCTTATATTTAAAATATCATAAAGGATATCCACATGCAAAAAAATTAGGCCCCTACTTACACTATATATAAAAATTGACTCAAAATGAATCACAGACCTAAGTTTAAGATCTAAACATAGCATTCTCAGAAGAAAACATAGGAGTAAACCTTTGTAACCATGGATTAGGCAATAGCTTCTTAGATAAGACATCAAAGCCAAAGCAACAAAAGAAAAACAAAATTGAATTTTCTCAAAATAAAAAATACCTAAATTTCAAAAGAGCATGAAAAATGTGAAAAAATAACCCACAGAATGGGAAAAATATTTGTAAATCATATATTTTTTAAGGAACTTATATCTAGAATATATAAAGAGCTGCTATAAATCAACAATAAGACAACTCAATTAAAATGAGCAAATAGGGGTACCGGGGTGGCTCAGTGGTTGAGCAGCTGCCTTTGGCTCAGGGTGTGATCCCAGGGTTCTGGGATGAGTCCCACATCAGGCTTCCCACAGGGAGCCTGCTTCTCCCTCTGCCTATGTCTCTGCCTCTCTTTATCTCATAAATAAACTCCTTAAAAAAATAATAAATAAAATGAACAAATAATCTGATTAGTCAGTTCTCCAAAAAAGATACACAAATGATCAATGAGCAATGAAAAAATGCTCAACACCATTAGGCATCAAGGAATTGCAAATCAAAATCACAATGAGATAACACTTCATACCTACCAGAATGATATAATTAGAAAAAGATAATAACAAGTGCTGGCTAGGATATGGAGAAATTGCAGCCCTCATACATTGCTGGTGGGAATGTAAAATGATCAACTATTTTGATATACAATTTGGCAATTCCTCAGAAAATTATAGAGCTACCATATAACCCAGCAGTTGTACTCTTAGATATATACCAAGAAAATTGAAAATATATGTCCAAATACTTGCACACAAATATTAATACTTAGCCAAAAGATGGAAACAACCCAAATGTTCATTTATCACTTGAAAAACATTTGGGATGTTTCCATCTTTTGTCTAGTACTAATATTTGTGTACAAGTATTTAAATAAATGATTCATTTAAAAAAATCAGAAGGGGGATGCCTGGGTGGCTCAGTGGTTAAGTGTCTGTCTTCAGCTCAGGGCATGATCCTGTGGTCCCGGGATTGAGTCTCACAGTGGTCTCCCTGCGAGGAGTCTGCTTCTTCTCTACCTGTGTCTCTGCCTCTCTCTCTATCTCTCATGAATAAATAAATAAAATATTTTTTAGGGCAGATCCGGTGGTTCAGCGGTTTAGTGCCACAGTCCCTGCATGGGGCCTGCTTTTCCCTGTGCCTGTGTCTCTGCCTCTCCCTCTCTCTGTGTCTCTCATTAATAAATAAATTAAATAAATAAAATTTTAAAAAATAAAATATTTTTTTAAAAATTCAGAAGGGAGAAAAACTATCACTCTAACATCTAAATCATGAAGTACAAACCCACTATGAAGACTATGATAATCTAACCTCTGAAAGAAGGTCATCAGTGAAGTCATGGAATGTCTTTATGAAGAAGACAAATCTAACTGGATCTGAAGGATGGAGTTAGGCCTATCAGGAGGAGTAGTGTGTGAAATCACGAGGCAGAAGTAAGCATGGCATGCCCACAGCCATGGAGAAGAAAGGAAGAAATGCCAAGGAGATGCTCTGGAGAAGAGTCGGGGTAGAGTGAGGCCAGAGTAGGTAGGATAGAAGTTTAGATTCTGAGAAAGAAAATGGTAAGTCATTAAAAAGTTGTTACATGGTAGTAATATCATGAAAGCAATATTCAAATAAGATTAATCCAGTAAAAATATGCATGTTGGATTGCAAGAGCTAGGGACTAGAATTCAGAAGGTTGGTTTGGAATCTGCTCATGACTTACATGTAAGAAAAGTAGGGATTGGGGGATGGAGGGGATTTCAAAAGAGTTATTATCAAAAGCTTTTGAGCATTTTTGATGTTTTAAGAGCTGTTTAGTGCACTTGAAACGTTCCTCACAACAACCCTGAGTTTTTATGATTATCCTTCTTTAATGTGAGTTACCTGATGGCTAGAGAACTGGGATTAAAACCTAGGTCTGAAAAAAAGAAGGTCATAAATGCTGCAAAGTTTTCATGTTTGGGTGACCAGGCAAGAAGAACAATGGGGTTACTGAACTGGAGAATGGAGCTAGGGAGGAGGTGATTTCAGGGAGCAAAGGGAAGACAACCTGTTTTAAAAAAGAAATATTCAACTTAGGGTGAAAGCTGTATACCCCAGTGGAAACATTTCAAGGGCAATTAGGTAAATAAACCTGGCCATTTTGTGAGAGGATCAGATCACAGAGAGAAATCATGAACAGAGAGGCAAGCCTGAAGATATGGCTTCACTCCCAAAGGAGCCTAACCTTGGGGTAACTAACTGTTCCCCAAAGGCAGAAGCAGGAAGGAGAATCCTCTAAGGCAACAGAGGTGAAAAAAGATCAGGTTAGTCCAGAGTCAGGCAAGCCAAAAAAAGGAAAGAAGGAAAAAAAAAAAGGAAAGGAAAGATGAAAGAACCATTTCAAGAAGGAAAAGGTGGTCAACAGTATCAAATGATGCAGAGGAGTTCAGGAGAATAAAGAGTGATTGAAGAACACAAAGCCTGGCCAAAATCATTGCTCCCCTTGCAGAGGACAATTTTATAGCTAGTTGAGACAGGTTTCAAAGAGTTGAAGAAGAAAAAGGAAGTTTCTCAGTGAAAGGAAAGCAGGAACGAGTATAGTAGTATGGAGGTGCCACAGGAGCAAAGATGCTTTTTCAAAACAAAGGACACAGGAGCGTGCATAAAGACTTACGGAAAATACAAGGGGGAAATAGTTTGCTTAAACTTAAAACCAAGATCTCTCTGGGTTTGGGGGGGATAATTGCCCAGATTCAGGAGAAATAGGAGCAGCCCTTGCCACCACAGAAGAAATACACACCAGTTTGCTAGGCTATTGGTTTACTGGAAGGATCTAACTATTTTATAAAAGTGGAAACACACAGCAGGATACAGCAAATTGTGTATAAACATATTTAAATAAATACTGTTAATATTAGCCAACGAGAGGGTGGGGCTGGCTGGGTTATTGTGCTGTTCAACAGAGGCCCTCCCAGGAGGTCAGATTGGGGCCGGGATGTAAGAAAGGAAGGATGTGATTAAGAGATTATTTCAGTACAACTAGGGCAGAGATTCCAAGGCCCATAGGGAGAACCAATGGGGACAGCACAAATGCCAACGTGCCCAGCACAGAGGTGCTGCTGGGGGTCCACTGGCCTGGGACAGTGTAGCCACCATTCGCAGGTCACTCCAAAGGACACAAGCCACAAGGCCATTCCCGACAGCTGCCTTCACGCAGTCAGTTCCTACAACATACCAGAAACTCTGACCTGCTCAACTGTTTGCCTGTTAATGAATACATTAGTCTTCTTCCTGATTTCCAGTGTTATTCAGTGTCCAGCAGGTTCTTCCAATTTTTAGTAACTAGGTAAACTCCCAACCCCCATGCTGTGAAAAGATCCCTGTTCTCTTTGTGCTTTGTATCACAATGTCCTCTTCACATGCATAAACCTTCTATTCTTCCCAAAACAGGATTTGCAGTTCCACTAAAACAGCCAAACCAGAAAGTCACCTACAACTCCAATTGCCCTAGGGCCAACCCAGTCTGATTTAGAAGGACAAAAGTACCTTTTATCTACTTGCTCCTAAGAAGGTGTTCAGGTGACAGAGAATTGACAGCAGCTGAACATCACCATCTGGTGCCTGGGAGGTGTCACTGCAAATCTTTTCTCTCCTTTGAACTGCATGCAACAAATAATTCTTTTTTTTAAAAAATACTTTATTTATCCATTCATGAGAAACACAGAGAGAGAGGCAGAGACATAGGCAGAGGGAGAAGCAGGTTCCATGCAGGGAATCCGATGCAGGACTCGATCCCCGGACCCCAGGATCATGACCTGAGCCAAAGGAGAAGCTCAAACTTCTGAGCCACCCAGGCGTCCTGCAGCAAATAATTCATTAAGAACTTAACAAATGGAGAAAGCATCCCTGCACCTATTGAAAGATAAACTTTTGGGGCCCCTGGGTGGCCCAGTTGGTTGAGCGCCTGCCTTTGGCTCAGGTCATGATCCTAGGACATTAGGCTCCTGGCTCAGGGAGAGGCCCGCTTCTCCCTCTGCCTGCTGCTCCCCCTACTTATGCTCTCTTTCTCTCTAATAAATGGATAAAATCTCAAAAAAAAATACATCAGTAAAAATAAAAGATAAACTCTTCATTTTTGGACCCCATCCCCTCTTTCAAGGGGTGCTTTTGGAGGTATCCGCTATATTCCCAGTTTTTCCTGCTTCATCTAATTCTCCCCTTCTTTCCATATCATTGCCATTGCTCTATAAACAGACTCCAGCACCTCCACTTGAAAGGAAGATGAGACGCCTAGGGGGCTCAGATGTTGGGCACCTGCCTTCGGCTCAGGTTGTAATTCTGAGATCTGGCAGCGAGACCCACATCAGGCTCCTTGCAGGGAGCTTCTCCCTCTGCCTATGTCTCTGTTTCTGTCTCTGCCTCTCTCTGTCTCTCATGAATAAATAAATAAATAAATCTTAAACAAAAAAAAAAAAAAAGAGGGCAGCCCGGGTAGCTCAGTGGTTTAGCGCTGCCTTCAGCCCAGGGCATGATCCTGGAGACCCGGGATAGAGTCCCACGTCAGGCTCCCTGTGTGGGGCCTGCTTCTCCCTCTGCCTGTGTCTCTACCTCTCTCTCTCTGTTTCTCATTAATAAATAACATCTTTTAAAAAAATAAAGAAAGGAAGAGAAAGGTCTCTCTTGATTACATGTATCCCTCTGCTACCCCTTCACTGCTATGGTCCCTTAGAATACAAAACCACTCAGATGAGATATCTGTATGTAACATCTCTACTTCCTCAGCCCTATACTACTTTTTAACTTACCCCCAAATTGGTCTCTGTTTCCACCACTCCCCTGAAACTGTTCTTAAAGTCACTAATGACCTCTGTGTTGCAAAACACATGGTGCTGTCTTTCTAAATGCTCGCTCCTCTTGGAGTTTGGAAATTGCCACATCCTCATTCTTTTTTTTTTTTTTCTAAGATTTTATTTATTTATTCATGAAAGACACACACAGAGAGGGGCAGAGACACAGGCAGAGGGAGAAGCAGGCTCTATGCAGGGAGGCAGATGTGGGACTCGATCCGGAGACTGCAGAATCATGCCCTGGGCCAAAGGCAGACACTAAACCACTGAGCCACTCAGGGATCCCCCTTCATTTTTCTTCTACCTCTCATTTTTCTGTCTTCTTTTTCAGCCTCGTTGCTGGCTCCTTCTTTTTGAGGCCTTCTTTTGTTTAAGGCCTCCTTCTTTTGTTTAAGTCCAGCACTGGAGTTACAGACTCTGTCTGGGCCCTCTTCTTCTCTATATGCATTCTCTCTCTAGCTGCTCTTCTCCTACCTTGAGACTTAAAATGCTGCCTCTCTGCTGATGATTCCCAAATGTCCAGCCCAGACCTGTCCTTGGGGCTCCAGACTTGGAGATCCATGTGTAATAGGCATTTCCAACTAATGTGTGCAATGTGAGACTGGCTCTCCCCCAACATCTATTCCTGCTCCAGCGTTTTCCATCTCAGCAAACAACACCACTCTCTAGCCATTCACTCAGCCTGAAAAAAAACAAAACAAAAACGAGGCCTCAGCTTAACGCCCACCCCCACCTCGCTGTGACTAATTTAATGCCTCCTCCAGTGACTAATTTAATGTGGAATCCGTCTCCGAAATTGATCCGGCATTGATCCACTTCTCTGCATCTCCACCATCACCACCCTAGTCCTAGCCGCTGTCTTCTCATTTGGATTATTTATTCAGCAGCCTTCTAAGTGGCCTCTCTGCTCTCTCCCTGTCCAGTCCACTTCCTATACAGTGGCTGGAGTGATCCTTTAAATGTATAAATCACAACATTTACTTCTCTCTTAGAAACATCAAGCGTTTTCCATCAAGCTTAGGATAAAACCCCAACTCCTTACAATGGCTCAAGAGGCAGCACAGGATCTGGGCCAACCTACCTGGCTGAGCTTCTCCTCACTGTCTTCAGTCCTAGAAGCTTCCTCCCGCTTGTGCCTTAGCACTTGCCTTTCCCCCCTACCACCAAGCCCTCCCCCTGGCTCTTCCCAAGACCCTGTCTTTCTCTGCCCCAACTTCATCTCTTCAGAAAGGCCACATAGCTTATAATAACTTTTGTCCCCATCCTCAAGTTACTTTCTATTTCATCTGATTTTTTTCTTCCATAAAACTTATTAAAAATGTGAAATTATCTTATTTGTTTGTTTGCTTGTCTCCACCCCACCCAGCTGTCCTCTCTGCCATTAGAATCTAAAGCTCCTGCAAGGGAGGGAACTTCCAATTGCATTGTGATATGTCTAGCTTTGGGACACCATCAGTGTTGCAGTCCATGTGAGTGGAGATCCTTGTAGCAGCCTGCCCTCCTCTGCCTTGTTCATAGACCTATCCCCCAGCACCTAGTACAGTGCCTGCCACATGGCAAGTGCTCACTAGTTGTGAAATGAATGAAAGAATAAAATGTAGCTTGCCAGATGATCCTAGACACACATCCCAGATCAGTGCCTCTAAGAAACTTAAACTCTAGAAGATCATTAGAACCAAGAGTATAAACATCACATATAAATATTTATGTGTTTCTTAGGGCCACATGCATATTTAGTAGCATGGTGCTTCTGATCTCCAAGCTGTAAACAAGTATAAACATAGGTACTGCCCTTATCATCACACGAAAATAGCCCATTTGAGAAAATCATTTGAATACAAGGCATGAGGCATTTTTCCCTCCCGGGATTAAAAAAAAAAAAAAATCAAGGGCACCTGGGTGGCTCAGTCTGTTAAGCATCTGACTCCTAGTTTCAGCTCAGGTCGTGATCTCAGCATCATGAGATTGAGCTCCTGTGTTGGGCTCTGTACTAGGTATGGAGCCTGCTTAGGATTCTTTTTCCCCCTACCCCTCACCACCCTAAAAAAAAAAAAAAAAAAAAAAAATCATTCTTCAATCTTCTCCACTGTCTTTGAATAGTCAACCCTAGCCCTTTCCAAACTATACTCACTCCTCCCTCTCCCATGACTTCATCTCCTGCTTCCATTGAACATTGTAGCCATGGGGGTAGAAACTCCTTGACTTATGCTACTGAACTTCTAATCCTCCTGCATCTGCACAAGGTGCCCTCTCCTCCTTTGCTGCCATTAGGCAGAAGAGATATCTATGTTTTTATCAAAGGTTAATCCACCTGTGCCTTGCTTTCCATTTCTTCCGACTCTCAATTAATAAATTCTCAATTATCCATCTCCAAGGTCTTCAGACTCTCTCAATCCAGAGACTTACTGTCAGCATTTAAATATGCTCAAATCTTCCCCAACATTTGAAAGGCTACATGGAGGACAGGCCATGAAGTCCGCCCCAGACTTCACTGGCTCCCTAGTTGCTGTCCTCCCCTTCATAAATATCAAAACTTCTCAAAAGCAGATTAAGCATTGTCTTTATACTCACTGTCTCCATTTCCATCCCACTCTCTCATTATTGAACCAATCTCATCCTTGTTTCTGCCTCCTGTTCAACTGCAGTGCCTCTTGTTGGGCTCATGAATTACCTCCATCTCACTAAATCTGAAAGGTGTTTTAAACCCTCACCTTAAACAAACAAACCAACCCCAGGTGAGACCTGATTTGATTTCTTGGCGATTCATAACTCCTTCATCCTTGTCTCCTGTCACACCATATTGTCTTGGTCTTGCTTCTTCTCACACCCTTTTGCTGGCTTATGTTCCTCATCTTAACCATGATTTTTGAAGTCCTTGAAGTTAAGTCTGAACCCCTTTTGTTCTTATTCCACGAACTCATTTTAGGGGGCTTACCCACCTGCATGGCTCGAACACCAGCTACATGTGAATAATTCCCAAATTTATCACAAACCCAGAACTATCTGACTGTTGTCAAAAACTGACCTCTGTACTTTGGAGCAACCACAAGAGACTCTTAATCATGGGAAACAAACTGAGGGTTGTAGGAGAGGAGGGTAAGAGGGTGGGGTAACTGGGTGATGGACATTAAGGAGGGTGCATGATATCATGAGCCTGGGTATTATATAAGACTGATGAGGGATCCCTGGGTGGCGCAGCGGTTTGGCGCCTGCCTTTGGCCCAGGGCGCGATCCTGGAGACCCGGGATCGAATCCCACATCGGGCTCCCGGTGCATGGAGCCTGCTTCTCCCTCTGCCTATGTCTCTGCCTCTCTCTCTCTCTCTCTGTGACTATCGTAAAATAAAAAAAAATAAATAAAAAAAAAAAAAAAAAAAAAAGACTGATGAATCACTAAACTGTACCTCTGAAACTAATAATACATTATATATTAATTAATTGCATTTAAACAAAATATATATGTGTTATTTATTTATTTATTTATTTATTTATTTATTTATTTATGGCATGAAGACAGAGTTTGGGATAAAGAGGAACAATAGCTTTATTGCTTCGCTGGGCAATGGAGGCTGCAGCAGGCTATGGCCTTCAAAAAAACTGCAAGCCCAGCCAGAGGAAGGGGTTGGGGGATCTTATAGGGAAATACAGGATCTAGCTGGTTTTGACAGGAATTGTATACTTGTTGCCAGCCTCCTTTGTCAAGTCTTTAGGGTGGTACTGGGTTCCTGAAGCAACAGGCCACTGAGGGAGGAGGGGAGGTTTGTGAAAGAGAGGAAGAGGTTATTTTAAAATTGAGCTTCACTGAAAAAAAATAATAAAAATAAAATAAAAATAAAATAAAATTAAAAATTAAAAAAAAATTGAGCTTCACTGAAGTATTAGTGCAGCCATTCTGACTTTTGTTCAACATTACACTTTTAAGTGCTTTCATGAGCTCTAGGGTTGTATACCTGATTGCTCATTCCAAGTCTCCACCTAGATGTCCTACATGAACCTCAAACTCAACCTGCACATAATTGAACTCTGGGTCTTTCCTTGTAGGATGGTTCTCAATCCATCTGAACAGACCAGACACTTAGCAGTCATCCGTGACACAGTCTTCACTTCTTTCCTCTTCTTAATCCATCATCAAATCTTATTGATTCTTTCTCCTACATATTTATGAGATCCATCTACTTCTCTCCACCTCTCCTGCCACCACTTCAGTGCAAGCCATCATGGTCTCCCATCTGGCTTTGCAAGAGAAACCTTATAGGGGATCTCCATACCTGTTTTTGCCCCTCCTAATGTTCTCAATGCTGTAGCAGGAATGAACATTTAATGCAAATCTGATCAGTCACTGTCCTGTTGAAAGCCATTCAATACCTTTGTCTTTCTCTTAGGGAAAAGACTTAATTCCTTACCATGCCTCCAAGGCTCTGATTGATCTCTTCCCCACACACTTTGCCTGCCTCATCTTGTTTTACTCTCTCCCTTTCCGCACTACCTTGCAGTTCCTCTAACCACACAGACTCCATCCAGCCTCAGGGGCTTTGTAGAGGATTTCCTTTACCTAGACAGTTCTACTCTCTCTCTGACCCTTTGTCTACTTACCGACTATTATCCTTTAGATATTAGTGTGTAACAGATACTGTTGTGCTCTGCCCCAGAGCTGGTGTAGAGCAGTAGTTTTCAAAGTGTGGTCCCTGAACCAACAGTATCAGCATCACAAGGTAATCTGTTAGAAATGCATTCTCCAGCCCCACCCTAGAATCAGGAACTCTGGAGTGGGGTCCTGCAGTCTGGGTTTTATCAAGTCCTCCAGGTGATTTGAAGATTTGGGAACCCCTGTCTTATAGTGTTTATAGCTTCCTTTGTCTCTCTGCCTGAGGGGAGGCTGCAAGTGCTGAGAATTGAACACCCCTGGAGTGACCCTTACCTAGGGAGGGATGGGAGTTGCTGGATAAATGGCCTAGCCTCATACCCCTTAGTAAGTCATTCTTAGGAAGATTCCACAAAGTCTCTCAGAGAGTCCCCTGTAGGACTGAGCCCCATTCCCCACAGGTGTAAGTTGCTCATTAGTAATTTTCATTCCTTCCTTTCTTTGTCCCACTTCCTTATTCATTCACAGAGCTTTCTGGAACCAACCCTTCAATAGGTTGCTTGTGCCCAAATCCTTATCTTAAGGTCTACTTATGGGGCAACCAGACTAAGACATGCAATAAGGATACCCCATGCGAAGGAAGATTTACCCCACCCCCAGGCTAGACCAGCTCATTCTGTTACCTGTCCTACTGCACCTCTTTTATCTGCAATGCCTACCAGTGCCTGGCACAAACACAGACAGGCAGTGTTTGTTGAATGAATGACAATACATGAATAGTAAGAATCCTTTCATACATAATTTGTCAAAGGGCTATCTGAGAAATTCTTAGGTTTTCTGTTATCTACATTTCTTTCTTTCTTTCTTCTTCTTCTTCTTCTTTTTTTTTTTTTTTTTTGCTATCTACATTTCAACATATTTTTCTTTGACATTTCTTCTAGGCTTCTCGTCTTTCCTATCATAAAGTTCCATTTTTTTTCCATTTCATGTTCAGGACAATAGTCTTTTCCACATAATACTACTTGCCGAAAAAAATACTACTACTACTTTCCATTAATTTTGTTGGAATTTATCTTTTAAAGTATTTCCTTTCCAACCAAAACATTTATCCTTCTATTCTTCTTCTTTTTAAGATCTATCTATCTATCTATCTGACAGAGAGAGCAAGCAAGCGAACACAAGCAGAGGGGGAGGGAGAAACAGAATCCCCACTGAGCAGGGAGCCTGACATGGAACTCAATCCCAGGACCCTAGGATCATGACCTCAGCCCAAGGCAGACACTTAAGTGATTGAGCCAGCGAGGTGCCCCTTGTCCTTCTATTCTAACTATAGAATTATATATAGAATTATATATAGAATTATATTCTTTTGTAATAGGATTTTAAATTTTCAAATCATAATATTCCTTGACATCCATCCTTAAAACCTATAAAGGCTTTTTACTGCAGGCTTTCCTTGGCCTTCTCACTTCTAAAAGAGATAAACATATGAACACATATTGAATAATTTTGCATCTCTGAGATTTAATCAGCCCTCATAAATAATTTAGTTTTGTCTGGGAGAAAATGCGGATGAGGGCATCTCCCCCTTTTCACCACACCTATAAGTCTTTTCCCATCTCTGTTGCCTGCAATGCCTCAAGAGAGGAGTTTGTAGTTTAGAGCCCAGATTATTCTTTTAGACTGTTTTGTTAACAGGTAAGTTTACTGTACATTAAAGTTTGCACCTTGGGGTGCCTGGGTGGCTTAGTCGGTTAAGCATCTGACTTCAGCTCAGGTCATGATCCTGGGGTCCGGGGATGAAACCCAGAGTTGGGCTGTCTGCTCAGTGGGGAGTCTGCTTTTCCCTTTCCCTCTGCCTCTCCCCCTGCTTGTGCTCTTGCTCCTTGCTCTCTCTCTAATAAATAAATAAAATCTTTAAAAAAAAAAAGTTTGCACCTATATTCACTTTTGTGTGTGTGTGTGTGTGTGTGTGTGTGTGTGTGTGTGTGTGTGGTAGGTATATCACACCTGGGGCAGGCTGACTACTTTCCTCTCTTTCATTCCACATGGCTTCCAGAGACTCAGGCCTCTCCTACTTGGGGGGAAGAAATGGCATCTCACCTAGACCTTCAGCACAAGCTACATTCTTCAATCCAGCCAGAGACCCCTTCCCTCTTTGTGGGAAGATGAAGTGCTTACTCTGCTATTAAAGTAGAACTCTGTTCTGCATTTGGCTCTTTCTTTTCATGTGGTTAACCCAACTGAGTATGCAGGATGGTTGGCGGTGTGGGATCTGGGCAGTCTGGGTCTCTAGTTTTATACACCCAAAATAGGACCCAAACCTTATTTCCAACCTCTAATCAAACACTTGTTTCTTCAGGAAGTCTGAATAACAATTTCAAGCTTATCCCTGAAACTGAGCATATGGCTTCTGCTTTTTGGCAGAATCTTTAAAATAAATAATAGAAAAGCCCCAATAAGCCTTCTAGTCTGCCTCCCCAAAACCAGACCAGGATCATTTCCTACATTAGACCTGCCTAATGTTTCATCTGATTTAATTTTTAATATTTTGGATGATGACTTTCACAATTTCCCTGAGGAGACCATTTCATAATTTAATATTTATCTCTCAGACAGGGAGTGTTTCCAGTAATCAACCCAAATTTTAAAATCTCATCTTGTTCTCTTGGAGATTATTTCCTCTCTGTGAAAAGTTAAAATTTTCAAATATGGTATTAATATACTCATAATTTCCCACTAGGCAATCTTTAGTTCCTTCAAAGAAATTAATACCCATAACCATTTGTTCTTATTGTTTTTCAGAACACCTATATTTTTTTCCTATCATTTTATTATCTATTTGACCTTATCTTCCACCTGTCTCATTCTGGTTTTTTAGTTGAAATTTTTTTACAGTGATTCTTTTGTGGTAAAATATACATACATAACCCAAAATTTAACATTTTAGCTATTTTTAAGTACAGTGTAGTAGCATTAGATACATTCACATTGTTGTGCAACCCCCACCCCCACCATCTATCTCTAGAACTTTTTCATCTTCCCAAACTGAAACTCTGTCTCCATTAAACACGAACTCCCCCTTTCCCCAAAACACAGTCCCTGGTAACCACTCTTTTACTTTCTGCCTCTACAAATTTGACTATTCTAAGCGCTTTATAAATGTTGATTCTTGTTTTTCAAAGGAGGTGACACATCTGGACTCTAATATGTTGTGGTTTTAAGTGATCACAAAAACAACAATAACCTTATTACAGCTATATTAATTCAAGGATGATATTCAAAGTCTTAATGGCTGGTTGGCAATAGCAGGTGAAGCTGAGGAGATTACATGGCGAGCAGTGCCCGTGGAGCGGTTCTCATGGTCACCGGATTCCTCCTCTGCCCTGTCTCTCATGGAAGATAGAAGTGTACGAGAAGTACTACAAAAGCATTTCAATGTCAACAAAAGCCTGTGGTCATTACACATGCTATTGGTCTTTCAGTTTTGGAAATCTGTCTTATAATTGCAATGAAACATTTAAATGACACCTATGAAGAGGAACCCTTTAATTTTCAAATGGTCTATAACAAATTTCAGAAGTTTATTCAAAGGAAGGCCCATTCTGTTTATAATTTTGAGAAACCTGTTGTCATGAAGGCTTTTGAACACTTACAACAACTAGAATTAATAAAGCCCACGGAAAGGACTTCGGTAAATACGCAGAGAGAGTACCAGCTGATGAAACTACTTTTGGATAATACTCAAATTATGAACGCTTTGCAGAAATACCCCAACTGTCCTACAGATGTTAGGCAGTGGGCAACATCCTCACTAAGCTGGTTATGAATATAATCAGTTCCTCAGTTATAGTTTCAGGCAATACTTTTCTAAGGAACCCAAAGCTATTGTCCTTTAACAAGATATGTTATTACATTTTCTTTTTTTTTTTTTTTTTAAGATTCCATTCATTTATTCATGAGAGGCACAGAGAGAGAGAGAGAGAGAGAGAGAGAGAGAGGCAGAGACATAGGCAGAGGGAGAAGCAGGCTCCCTGCGGGGAACCCGATGCAGGACTTAATCCCAGGACCCTGCTATCATGACCTGAGCCAAAGGCAGACACTCAACCACTGAGCCACCCAGGCATCTCATGTTATTTATTTTTAGAGAGAGAGAAAGAGATAGCCCACGAGCGACAAGTGGGAGGGGCAGAGAGAGAGAGAATCTTAAGCATGCTTAAGACCCTGAGATCATGATCTGAGCCAAGGTCCAAGAGTCAGGTGCTTAACCGACTGAACCACCCAGGTGACGTGAGGTTATCTTATTGACCAGACAGAAATCACTATCAATTTTCAATAAGGCACTATTTAACTTTCTTGAATCTAGGCTCTAATCAACAGGAAATAGTAAATCAAACATTATATTTCCTAGAGAATCAGACTTGTTAGGTAGTCTTGTTAGATAATGCTCTACTATAATATTGAAAGAACACATGGTACTTTCTACTTCATTTGTAGATTTTGGATACTTTTTCTTTACAGTGATGTGCAGAGAGCATGGCTTCTCAAATCTCTTCACTATCCTTTTGAAGACATTTTTGGGATGATGGAAAATTCTTCCTGCCCAGAATGAGGTTCAACAGGTTGGGAGAAAACCTTGGTGGGGGCTCACTGAGTTTTTTTATATACCCAATCATGTCACCCTGAAACTCTGGTATAATGGCCTTAGATAGTTACAAAGTCTGCCTTTGACAAGTCACAACATTGAGTTCTAATATTTGGGTTCCAGGTACAATTTCTTGTCACCAGTGCCTTAGGAAAATTCCAAGAACAATACTGTGAACACCCGTATTTCCTTTGCGTAGACTCACTAATTGTTAGCATTTGTAAGTTTGCTTTATCTCTTTCTCTTTCTCACACTCCCACAAATGGATTTTTTTGAACCACTTGAAAGTTAAATATAGAGCAGCCCGGGTGGCTCAGCGGTTTAGTGCCGCCTTCAGCCTAGGCCTGATCCTGGGGACCTGGGATCGAGTCCCCTGTCAGGCTCCCTGCATGGAGCCTGCTTCTCCCTCTGCCTGTGTCTCTGCCGCTCTCTTTCTCTCCCTCTCTCTGTGTCTCTCATTAATAAATTAAAAAAAAAATCTTTAAAAAAAAGGTTAAATATATATATAATTCATTATATATAATATATAATTTATATGTATTTATTTAAATTATATTTAATTTATATACTTAATATATAATTTAATATAAATATATTTAAAATAATTTAAATTATGTATATAACTTATATATCTATTTATATAATGAAATTCAGTCCTAAATATAGTCCTAAAAACAAGAACTTTTTTTTCTTTTTTTTTGAGCAGATACTGCAATGCTTTATCTAGATCCCCTTCAGAGATGAAGAACTTACTCCTCCATACTTTGGCAGGCCACTGGCATAGAGCTCTTAGCTGTTGGTCTCTTCTGGAAATTGTCCTGGTTGAAGAGACTGTGTAGCCCAAGGCCACATCTGCCGAACGCCATCTGCATCTCATAATTGATTGATGTGGAGGCTCTTTCTTGACTCAGGATAACTCAGAAGGGCCTTTCCAGCTTTAGCTCCCCAAGGGTTTATGTTGTGGAGACTGCATTGCAGCCTAAACTTTCTCTGCCCATTTCTGCTTTTTATTTTTCTCCTTCTATTTTCCTCTATAGGTATTGATCCCAACAACACTACCTAATAAAATTCCTGCATACTAATCTCCATTTCAGTCGGCTTCCTAGGAACCTCAACCTGTTCAATGACAGAAGTGGCTTAAGAGAACTAAAACTAATATCAATTTTAGTGACTTATTTCAGAATTTTGTCATCGTGACCACTAAAAAGTACTTTATCCTGTCAGATTTAAACTCTCCTGTTTCAACAATCTCCAAGAAATACTAATTTAAAAAAGCAAGACACAGAATGTTGTACATCATGAGCTCCCATCCCAACTGTGGGGGAAAAAAGGGGGGGATAACACACTTATACCTATGCTCATATGTGCATAGAATATCTTTGTAAGGAAATATAAGAAACCTGTAGTAGGGTTGCCTCTGGGAGAGATCAGGTGTCTGGGGTTGGGAGGCTTACCTCTTTTTTTACTATAAGCCCTTTGATATTGTTCTAATTTCTACCATGCACTCTATGACTTTTTTTTCTTTTCTTTTAAGGCTGGAAACAAAATAAGACAAAATGGTAATGGTTACTAGTTTGGGGTGGAAGGAATGTGGTTTTATTGTATTGGTTGCAATTTTCTGTAGTTTTAAAAATGAAAGTTGCAGGAGCAGCCCAGGTGGCTCAGTGTTTTAGCATGGTGTTCAGCCCAGGGCGTGATCCTGGAGATCCGGGATCAAGTCCCGCGTCAGGCTCCATGCCTGCTTCTCTCTCTGCCTGTGTCTGTGTCTCTCTCTGTGTCTCTCATGAATAAATAAATAAAATCTTTAAAAAAAAAATTAAAGTTGCTAAAACCAGACTCATCTGTTTTACCGATTTTTTTTCTTGTGGACATAGGGACCATCCTCCATATTGAAACACTTCACTTGGGCAGCCCGGGTGGCTCAGCGGTTTAGCGCCGCCTGCAGCCCAGGGCATGATCCTGGAGACCCAGGATGGAGTCCCAGGATGGAGTCCCACGTCAGGCTCCCTGCATGGAGTCTGCTTTTCCCTCTGCCTGTGTCTCTTCCTAGCTCTCTCTCTGCGTCTCTCATGAATAAATAAATAAAATCTTAAAACAAAAACAAAAACAAACAACAAACAAACAAACAAAAACACTTCACTTACTTGTAAGGGGTAATCAAAGAATTTGTTAACCTTTTCTTCTATGAGTTAACAACCTGAATTAATTTAAATTTTCATTGCAGTAATTTATTATCTGTTGATTTGATGATCATCTTTGTCACTTTTCTTAGAACCTTAAGCACATTCGCTACATTGTTTTCAAAGTATAATTATCGAAACCAGATATAATGCTGTTTACCAAAGATCTAAATAATGCAGATGATGGAGCTGATTTTTTATTAATGGCCTAACCTTACAGAATCATGTTCAACTAATGCTCAGTGAGATTTTTTTATTCAATGTGAGCATAATCGGAAATTTTGATTAATCTATTGGGTTTTTTTTTTTTTTAGTTTTATTTATTTAAGTAATCTCTACATCTCAGGTGGAATTTGAACTCATTACCCTGAGATCAAGAGTTGCATGCTCTCCTGACTGAGCCAGCCGGCACCCCTAACCTGTTGGGTTTTTTTTTTTTTTTTGTAAGAAAGCAAATGAGGTCCCCAGAACTGTAGGCCCATACTATCAAGCTGGTAAGCACAAGGCAGTGCTTATGAGAATTTGTTCTTTCTGCGGGCAGGCAGAGACAAAAGAAGAGAGAAGTTGCTGAGGCAAGCGTGCACGATACTTTCAAAACTCATCATCGCACTGGTGAGACCTTGTCCTATGGTGCAGAAAGATGAGGGTAGGGAGGATAACAGTTTCTACCTCAGAGAGTTGCTATGGGGTTTAAATGTATTAATACATTGCAAATATTAATGCATGTTAAATTATTTTTATATTCAACATATATTCTCTAATTATAAAACATAACATATAATAATAAGTATGTTAGGTTATACTAAAATGCGATAAATTCTATTAAATAAAATTAAATAGGTTAAATAAAGTAAATTAAATCAATACTATAAATATATAAATATTAATACATTTAATATTAATTAAATAAACTGATATAGACAAAACAAAAGAAAGCTAGGCATATAGTAGATGGTCCATAAATGTTAGGTATCTTTATTTATTTTTCCATCTCCAGTACTTATTAGATGTGTAGTCAACGTTTATTCACTCATTCATTCAGTCATATGTCCAACTATTTATTGACCTGTTAAAGGAATATTGCTTCTGATCCACTCCTCTGGTTTCTATAGGGAAAGATCTTTCCAGCACACTTGGCCTCTTCTCCTACCCCTCATTCTGACCCTGGAGGCAGAGTGGCTTACCTGGATGGCAAGTTTGGGAAAGGCTCTTGAGGGTAGTGGTGGCCTCTTTCTCCTTTCCTCTCTTGGATACATATTCTGTTCTTCCTCTAGGAGATGAGTTCTGTGAGGGTCTTGTTCTATGGGCATGTGCATACAGCAAAGACTAGGGGAGTGAGGCTGCCTGATTTTTTTTTTTTAAGACTCTATTTATTTATTCATGAGAGACACACAGAGAGAAGCAAAGACATAGGCAGAGGGAGGAGAAACAGGCTCTATGCCGGGAGACCGATGCGGGACTCGATCCGGGACTCTGGGATCATGCCTTGAGCCAAAGGCAGATGCTCAACAGCTGAGCCACCCCAGGCGTCCCTGATTTGGGGTTTTGTACTGGGAATACCAATGTTGCTATACACCTAAACCTCATTTGTCAACCACTTTATTGATCATAAAACTGATATATTGATCTCCATCTGATTGTTTCCTCCATATCTTCTCTCTCAGTTGGCTCTAAACCTAGGTAGGGGGATCCCTGGGTGGCGCAGCGGTTTGGCGCCTGCCTTTGGCCCAGGGCGCGATCCTGGAGACCCGGGATCGAGTCCCATGTCGGGCTCCCGGTGCATGGAGCCTGCTTCTCCCTCTGCCTGTGTCTCTGCCTCTCTCTCTATCTCTCTGTGACTATCATAAATAAATAAAAATTAAAAATAAAAAATAAAAAAAAAATAAACCTAGGTAGGGAAAAGAGAAGTCTCACTTATGAGTGCCCCCCTTCAAGCTCCAATATTATTTAACAAATGTTTTTATGGTAAGTGCTGGGGAAGAGATAGTCAAGATCTGAAGCATGAATCAGAGTAAACTCCAAGAAGATATGGTCAAGATTCCCAGGTTGAAGGACAAAGGCCCTATGGTAGGGGAGACATACAAAGAAGAGAAAAGAAGAGAACTGGAAAGAAGGCTGGGGACCTGGCTGGAGAGAATGAGGGGAATATAGATCAAATGAGGGCTGAGTCAGCAGGGACACATATATCCTCAGAGCAGTGGAACCATTTGAAAGCCACTTGAGAACTTTGCATTCTGAATGATTTTTTTTGGCTGCTCTGTGGCAAAAGGATTGTAGGAGACAAAATGGATGTGGGTTGATCAGCAGGAGTCAAATCCAGAGGATTTTTGCTCTCTGCAGGGATTGAAATGATGGGAGTAGAAAACAAGAGAATGGATTTGAATGATATTTAAGAGGCAAACTTGTCAAAACTTGGTACTGGATTGGATGTGGGCAATAAGAGAGATGGAAGTGTCAAAATAACTCCTGAATTTTCAGCTTGCATAACCAAATGAATGAATGGGAAGTACCATTCAAAGGCATCAGGAACAAAGAGAGATTAGGTTTTGAAAGAGAATATGAATTCAGTTTTGACATGTTGAGTCTGTGGTGCCTTTGAAACATCCGAGAAGAGATGTTAAGGCATTCAATATATGGATCTAGAATTCAGAGGAGAGAGCTGGGCTGAAACCATGTAATCATGAGTCACTGTGCTATACTTATATGCCTTCTCTCTTCCTTGTCCCTCTCTCTCCTCAACCCATCTCTCACTTTCTCTATGTAGTAATTAGAGTAATATATATACAGTAATTAAATGGACTTTTCCTCTCTCCCTCTTTCCCTCCCTCTTGCCTTTCCTCCTGTATATGTAGTAATTAATAGGTGTACAAAGTAATTGAATTAAAATTGTGTGTAGCAATTAAAGACAGGGTGTGATGAGATCACCTAGGGAGAAAGTATAGCTGGATGGAGAAGAGAAGATTGCTCAACACTGAGTCATGACCTCCAACAAATAGAGGTCAAATCGAGGGGGAGCAACCCACAAAACAGACAGAGAAGAAGCCACAAAATGGGAAGAAAAGTGGGAGAGTGTGGAGTCAAGGAAAGAAAGTGTCCAAAGAGAATGCTTGGACACTTCAAACATTGGAATGTTTGTGTAGATCTTCAATTCAGTGCAGAAGTGAAGATCTACAACAAATGGCTATGCATGATTTATCCTGATTTTTATCGCTTTTTATCAAGATTTTCAGAGGTTGCTTTATTTTTAACTCATACCTATGCTGGAAAATACCTTACCTGTCATTCTGTGTACTCAACATTCACTGAACACCAACTCTATCAAAATACCCCACGGTGAAAGCCTGAGGCTAGTAGGCAGGGCTTCACAGGGGCAAATAATAGATGGAAAACATGTAGCAAAAAAAAAAAAAAAAAAAAAATTAAAAAAAAGAAAAAGGAAAACATGCAGCTACAAAGCTGGAAATCTAATAGGCTACCCCAGATGAACAGGATGGGAATGGTGAGAGAAAATGGTTTACAAGTATTTTATGTTTTACATGTAAACGTTTGAATTTTCTGGGGTGATGTTGCCCCAAATGCTTCAATACTTATAGCACTTGAGCATATATCCTAGGACAGCAGAGTGACTTCATTAGGGGAAGACATGAAACAAGAAGGCAATGTTATGGTGTGACAGGGACCTAAAGCGAAGTAGGCAGGTGGAAATTCATCATCACCCACCTCTTCTGAATGTCACGATGACATTTTCTAGGAATATGAGTAAGAATTGGGCACCTTGTTTCTCCCTTTTGCTTGTTTTTTTGGCCCAAAGTTTTTTGCTTTTTTTAGGGGATAATGAGTGTCTGCCATCAACATTCTCTTCTGTATCTATTTGCAGTCATTAAAACAGGAATTATAAAAAGTCGATGGTACAGCTAGTCATATACTTCCTGAAAGCTGAAACTTTGTTTTGTTCACTGTTATAATCACAATGCGTGGTGCAGAGTAGGGGCTTAGTGAGTATATTGTCTGTGAATGAGTAGATGGATGGATGGACAGATGGATGAAAAAGCAAGTGGAGATCATCTTTACTAGTTATTATACAAACAGGAAAATACATTATCATCTGAAACAAGCCACAGAAACTGGCACTCTGCCAGCGACACAAATGTGAAATGGCATGAAGCACCTGTTAAAATCTGCCGGATCCCCTCCCTTCTGCCTTCTGTTTGCCCAAGCTGTGCAAATGGTAGAGCTTGATTAATTTTCCACCGATGTCACATTGGCTAATGAGAAGGAAGTTCACCAAACCACAGAAAGGGAAGATCCAACACAAACCTTGCATTCAGTAGATTCTTGGTAAACTTTTTGACTCATTCATGACTATCTGAACACTATCAATGTGTTCAAATCTACAGGGCCTGATGTTTTGCCTTTGGGATATATCATGGATCAGTTTAGGTCACTGTCATGCTGCTTTGCTCATGGCAGCTTCTAAGGACTAATGCATTCCTGAAAACTGGAAAAAGTCCAACTTCATGTCTTTCTGAATGAAGGATGAAAGGGATGACCTTGAAAATTATTAAGCTAGCAGCAATACCCTGAAAAGTAGTACAATAAATCAGCAAAATATCAATTTAGAAATGCCGAGAAGAGACTAAAGCATAAGGTATGGTTTTACAATAAATGATCCTGTCTGACTCACCTCATTTCCTTCTAGGCAGGAGGATAAGCCTGGTTAAAGGAAAGAGAGCAATAAATTAAAAAAATTTTTAACCTATCAAAAATTTTCATTTGTCTTGCACAACAATTTAAAATGAGGAAACCATATTGTGGGGAGATATATCGGTAGGAAGATTAAATTCTAAGAAGAATCATTGTCAACCATATAACAAATGTATTTCAAAGGGACTTCAAAGGGTTGATACTGGCTCTACATTCATTTATCGAAGATGTATTTATTGAACATTTACTATTTTTAAGGCATTGTTCTAGATGCTGGAGATGCAACACTGAACAAAACAGGCTAAAATCCTTGCCCCACAGAATAGAAAGTGTGGGATTAGACGTTACAATTTTACATAAAATGGCTATTGGAAGACTTGAATAAGGTGTGAGAGAAAGTCATGCAGGTATTTGGGGATGAGCATTTCATATGTGAAAATTGCATACAATAAGGCCCGGAAGCAAAAGCATACTTAGCTGGTATTTTACATTGAGGCGACAGTGGGGGTGAATAGGAGTTGAGGTCAGAGAGGTAGCAGGGGCCAGATCAGGACAATTTATTACTTTTAGCAATGACTTCTGGTTGTTTGGTGCTGGGTAGCTCTTTGTATTTGTGGGGAACACTCCATCGTGTAAGTCTAGGTAGGGAGCAGAACACTCTCAGTTCCAACCTTTAAAGTGGGAGGGACCCTCTCCTCACTTCCTGATAAAAGATGGAACTAGTAGAGTTGGACAAATGGTTGTTCTTATTCAGGACTTAGAACCATAAGGGAAAGAATTAAAGCCTCAGGCCCAAGCCCAGTAGCATTGACAGTCCCACAGCCTAGTGTGTATAGTGCTAACAATAGTGCCCTGAGCAGAGCATCCCTGTGGTGCCACTGTGGATATGCCTTCCCACCAGCCTTCCTTAGTTTTTTGTCCCTGTTCTGTGTCTAGTTCTCTGAACTTTCTGTCTTCTGTAAACAACTTGATAAGCCAATGAAAATTCCCTTTCTGCTCAAGAGAGCCAGAATTGCTTCTTGTGCCTTGGAACTGAACATACTGACTGATACACATGGAACTCAGGATATAATTCAAAACATCCATTCAAGCTAAAGTGCTGATTAATCAAAAGCAGACAGACATACAGGGAAAAAACAAACTAATACTACTAATACTAGATTCATTACTCCTGCTCAGAACTGGGATTTATAGAGAATAATCAGCTAATACATAACAGGTCTATAGAGTGTAGTAGCTCATGTTTCCAAGGGTGCTGCAGTGGTATCTCCCATCCTACATGCTCTTTTGCATTGTGACCTTACCACTCCCCTAGTAACTGGGGGATGTGGAATATGTTTCCTCTCCTCTTTGTTTTGGCAAATATTTTATTTATTTATCATTTTAGAGAAAGATAGACAGCATGAGTGAGGGGGGTAGCATGGAGCCCAACACAGGCTTGATCTCATGACCCTGAGATCAGGACCTGAGCTGAAATCAAGAGTCAGATGTTCAACTGACTGAGCCACCCAGGTGCCCCTGTTTCCTCTCCTCTTTAATCTGTGCTGATTCTGGGACCTGTTTGACTAATAAAATGTGACAGAAGTGATGCCTAGTTCCCAAGGCTGTGTCTTCATCTTGGAAGCCATGTGAGAAGTCTCATCACTGCTAGACAGAAACCAGTGGACAGACACCTGAAAACAACTTGAGCAATCCAGCTCCAGTCAAACTCCCAGCTGAATGGAGCCATATCAGTGAGCCCAAGCACTGTCATCTGAAACAGAAGGACCACCCAGCTAATCCCAGTTCAAATTGTTGACCCACAGAATCATGAGCAAATAAAATGGCTATTGTTTTAAGCAGCTAAGTTTTGGGGCTGCTTGTCACACAGCGTTAGATGACAGAAACATATAAATATTGTCATAAAACAAATTGCATGTGGTTTCAGTCAAGAGGTACACAAAGACAGGTGTGTGTGTGTGTGCGTGCATGTGTGCGTGCATGTGTATGTGTGTGTGTGTGTGTGAGAGAGAGAGAGAGAGAGAGAGAGAGAGAGAGAGCTTTGCCCACTGGGCCTAACTCTGTAATAGATATAACTCTCCCAAACGAAAGTAAGAAATTCAGACTGTGCAAGAAAACTGTGGAAGCAACATGTGAAGATGTGAAGAGTTATTACTGTGTTTAGATTAGATATAGGATATAACAAGAATGTGTGTGTGTGTGTGTGTGTGTGTGTGTGTGTGCATGCTCATACACTAGCATGGGAAGATCAAGGAAATGTCTGAGAAAATTGAAGAAGAAAGAAGAAAAGGGAAAACAGTCAACAGAAGGACTCATTTTTCTAGTGGGACCATATTTGAACCTAAGACCCACTGGAAGTAAATTTATTAAACTGACCCCTGTTCAACTATTGATCACACAAACTCTTCATCTACCATTTCATCCTTCAGTGTAGAGACATGATTTTACTAGTTTGGCTTACTGATGCATCCCCAACAGACTGGAACTGGACTTGCCTAATAAATGCTTATTGGAAATTTGTGGTAGGAAATAAACAAACACACATGGAAATAGCAATATCATTTTAAAATTTTACCTAATAAATATCGGAAATGTAATAGAGTAGTTCATCCATATTAGGGTTTCCAAACAGATGACTAGTGAGATGGGAAGAGGTAGAGTGAGTTGGAGAGAGTTCCATAAATCTGCAAAATAGATATGATACCATTACCAGAAACTCAGAAAGCGTTATAAAAGCTAAAGTTCAAAATAAAGCCAAGGTTTGTGAAAACTTTCCATAACAAGGCTGTAAACCTATATCCTTCAGCAATAGTTCCCTCTAATTTAGGTCTCTAATTTGATCTTTTCCTTCGGGTTTATTTTCTTAAATCAGAAGATCTTAAAACTGGAAAGTATAAAATATACGTGTAAAGAGATAAAGAAAATAAAGCATTTTGCTCCTTCTAAATGACTTTAGATCATTACGCTCTACAAACAAGGTCTGGCAGAGGTTGGCCTGGCTTCACGGAGTGTCCTCAGTTGGTTCTGCCTCAGAGGGCCTGGAGATCCATCCTTCCTGGATGGAGATGCATCTGGTCTTACAGATTTATTCTTAAGTCTGGACATTATTTAGGCTGAGCAACTTCATAAAACACCACCCACAGTGCCCCCCACCCACCACCACCTTGAGGAAATTAGCTCTTACAAGCCTTTGGTAGGTAGGTCTAGTGGTATTCAGTCAGCTCTTTGCAACCCATCACTGCCCTCCAGCAGATGCAGCACCAGCCATGCCTGAGGGCTCTCCTCACAGGCAACCTTGACAACCAGGCACCTAAGAAGCGCAGCTGGATGAAATCTTCCTTTGGCCAAATGGAACACCAGCCTCTACAGCAGCAGGTATGTACAGGATTACCATACAGGGAAGCCCACACAAAATTCTTTTCTGTACCAGAGTGCAGTCAGAAAACCCCAACTGACTTCTCAGCCTCTGGAATGAGCAGGATCTTGACACCAGTGCATTATGTCTTCTTTCAGCGGACTTTGGTGCTCGGGATACAGATACACATGCTGAGTCCTCCCTTGTTTTATAAACCTCTGCTGATACAATGCATTAGAATACCAAATAATATTAAAGTATTACTGATCATGGGGCACCCGGGTGGCTCAGTTGGTTAAGTGTCTGCCTTGAGCTTGGGTCATGATTTCTGGGTCCTGGGATCAAGCCCTGCATTGGAACCCCCCACTCAGCAGAGAATTTGCTTCTCCCTCTCCCTCTGACTCTCCTCTTCACTTGTGCTCTCTCTCTATCTCAAATGAATAAATAAAATCTTAAAAAAAATAAAGATCATCAAAGTACCAAAATGATTGAGCTTTTTCCCCAGGGGAACCCTGAATGCTGCTTTGTCCAAATGACTTTGGCAAAATCTGCAAAGTTTACACATACACTGCCTGGTCTATTGAAATGAACTCATACTGTGCTATATCGTCCAACATTCTTATGGTTAAATGCCCAGAAGTGAACTCATAAAGTTAAATAACTTTTTCAGGTCACTGATCTATGGTCTAACCTTAATTTATCCTTTAGCAAATGTCATATGTTAGCTGGCCTACAGATTAAATGTTTTTTGAAGTAAAATATAAAGTTAAAATGTTAAAGGAATTATACATAAATCATATGGACAAGATTAAATGTACATCATTTCAAGCATTATTTGCAAAAAAGATTAGAAGTAACCCAAAAGTCTATCAATGAAGGTTTAGTTAAAGATACTGTGATACATTCACATGTAGGAATACTATGCACCTGTCCAAAAGAGTGAGGAGGCAAGGACTGAACAGGAAGGGAAAGGTTTCCAAAACATGGTAAGTTAAAAACTGCCAAAAAACAAAAAGCAAAAAACCTAAGTTCAAAAAACTATGTCATGCTTTGGTAAAGAAGGGCAAAATATAAAAATATATATTTGCTATTTGCTTGTAGATGTACTAAACAACTCTGGTACTAAGTATATGTTAAGAAGAGGGACATATATGGAGTGTAGGAACTAGTTAATGGAGACGTGGGTTGAGATGAAGGGAGACATTTTACTGTGTAACTTTTTTGTGTGTTTTGGTTTTGGCCCATGGCAATGTATTACCTATTCAGAAAACCAAATTTAAAAAAATAAAATTAAATATGTTCAACAGCAAAACTTCAGTAATTCAGGTCTATATATTGGGAATTTGTGGTGAGTTGAACATGTTAAAGGCAGGGGTGATGAAATTATCTCTTCATTCCATGAGGAAGCGAGGATACAGATACTCTGGAAGGGAAACAAGGTCCCCCCCCCAAATCTCCAGCTCTTGTAAAAGAGTGATGGGAACAGAAGAGTAGCATGCCCCTATCCTCATTCCAGCTTTATCCAGGTCCCCCACAGGAATTTCAGTGCACATGCAAGTTTTTAACAAAAGCCTAAAACTATTAGAGCCTTATGCATTCAACAAACATATATTAAGGACGTACTGTGGGGATACAGATGTTAATAATTGTCAATCCCTGTCTTTAAAAGAATCCCAATCCAGCAGCCAGGGGTTAGATAGTAAAGTGGTGTGATACAGGTAGGTAGACACAATGTGATATGGGCATAGAGGAGGGCCTGATCCAGGCCAGGAAGGTGTGTATGTGCGTGGGTGGGGATAGGGGTGGGGTAGGGGCTGGTTGTAGATGTCAGGGCAAGATGCCCCAGCCGGACAAAGATGAAAGACTACCAGGAGTTAAATGAAGAGGAAGATGGGAGGCGATCCAGAGAGAGGGCTTGTTATGTGTAGTCAGAATCCAGATTCTTCCAGCTTGTAGGGTAGGGAAGGAAGATGGGGGAGGAAATGGCAATGATGATGCTGGAGAGGAAAGAGAGACCAGATTATGAAAGCCTTTGAATGTCGAACTAAGGATTCAAATTTTGACCTAAAGTTTAAGGAGACTTACATCTTAGGTTTGGGTTGTGGACAGAGGTGAATCTGGAGATGCCATGAAGCTCAAAGTACCACTGAGGAGAGAGATGTAATAATTTGCATGGGAATTAGTGCTTGTGGTTGATATTGAATGCCCACTCATTTCAGCCAATGTGTATAAAATTTGTTACTATTACTTTTGAGAGTGAAGACAGAGCAAGGTTGTCTCAATCAGAGTGTTAACAGCAAACAGATGGCCCACTCAAAGTGGGATGATTGTTAAAGGGTTTATTTACAGACAGACAACACAAAGGTGTGGGCCTGGAGTCACTGCAAAGAATTCTGGAGTACCGTGGGTCTTATAGCAGCCTGGCTGACGATGTGTGCCTAGGTCTGTTATAGACAGAATGTCTGCATCGCAGACCCCCTAAATTCACGTGTGAAGCTCTAATCCCTAATGTGATGGTATTAGGACATAGAGCCTTTGGGAAGTAATCGGGTTTATTTATTTATTTTATTTAAATATTTTATTTATTTATTCGTGAGAGACACAGACGGAGAGAGGCAGAGACATAGGCAGAGGGAGAAGCAGGTTCCATGCAGGGAGCCCGATGTGGGACTCGATCCTGGACCCCGAGATCACACCCAAAAGCAGATGCTCAACTGCTGAGCCACCAGGCATCCCGGTAATTGGGTTTAGATAAGGTCATGCAGGGGTCATCATGATGAAATCAGTGCGCTTATGAGAAGGGACCAAAGAACATTCTCTCTCTCATTCTCTCTGAGGACACAGCAGGAAGGCAGCCATCTGCAAGCCAGGAAGAGGGATCTCACTGGAACCTGACCATGCCAGCAGCCTGATCTCAGACTTCCCAGCCTCTAGCACTGTGAGAAATAAACTTCTGCTGTTTAGGCACCCGATCTGTGGGGTTTTTTTGTTTTTGTTTTTGTTTTTTTGGCAGCCAAGCTAAGACAAAGCCAAGCAGGCAAGGGCAGGAAACTGCTCTTTGAATCTGGAAGGAGTGAGACCATCATGTAAACTGGCCAGATTGAGAAGAGCAGTGGACTGTGGTCAGGACCTCACAGGGAGCAAACAGCACAAGAAATATCCTGACCTCCCATTTCTCCTTCCTTCTCTTCTCTAGATTCTCAGAGGGCTGAGAGGCCCAGAATGTAGGTCAGTCTTCAGGGACTAAAAGCAGGACACAGAGAATAGAGCATGAGTCTAAAAGGGCAAATGACAGAGGCCTGGCACAAACATGATAATTAAATTTCCCTCCATTTATCCTGTCTTGTGTGCTCCTCCCACCCCAAAAAAGTAAAAGAGAGTTTTTCCATGAGTTAAAAAAGGATAGCTACTCTAAAAAATGTATAATGGCTCAAATATCTTACAGCTTGTTTCTTGTTCACACAATGGTGCCAGGTAAAATGGTCAGTGGGGTGCCTCCTCTTGCAGTCTTTCGAGAACCAGAGCTGATGGAGTCTCTGCTGTCTTTAGCTGGTAGCTTCCAAGGTAGCCCTGGTGGTAGTCTGTGTTCCAGCCAGCTGCAAGGGGCAAAGGGCAAGACAGATCAAACGTGGGAAGTTTTAGTGGGCCAGGCCTGGCAGTGGCACAGGAGACTTCAGCTGCGACTCAGTCACAGGGCTGTTCCTATCTGCAAGGAAGGCGGGGACAGTGGTATAGCCATGCGCCCAAGAAGAGGAGAGCATGGCAAGAAGCAGCTAGCACCCCTGCTATAGTACAGTAATAATGTCCTTTAGCAAAAATTGGTTTGTACTAATAAGCTAACCTCTAGATAGAACCACACTACTCTTAAGAGATTTATGAAGTTTATGCCCCACTCTTCACAGTGAAATTTTGCAAAGAGTGCAAATCACTAAAGACCTGAATTAGCCAAGAATGTCACATTTTAATTTCAAAATTTATAGCTCCTTTATTTTACGTTCCTTACAGGAAAGACTCTCTCTACTTCCAATTTATACCTCTTTTTTGATGATGTCATCCTCCCATAATATAGGTGAATGAGCCCAACCAGGGTTTCAGTTTTGTTCTGTTTTGTTTTTAATATTTTATTTACTTATTTGAGAGAGAGAGAAAGAGCACAAGCCAAGGGGAGAGGCAGAGGGAGAGGGAGAAGCAGACTCCCCATTGAGCAGAGAGCCCAATGTGGGCTCAATCCTAGGATCCTGGGATCGTGACCTAAGCCAAAGACAGATGCCTAACCTACTGAGCCACCCAGGCAACCCCAGTCAGGTTTTTGAAAGTTGCTAAAAGCACATCAGAAATATACACTGTCAAGAATCACAGAAGTTGATCACATGAGAGGGAAGAATGATTCTGCTCAGATGGCTTGGTATCATTGCATGTATTGTAATATAGTCCATCATGGATCCCTTAACAAAATGGATCATCTGTAAGACTTCTGAACTGTCCTCTTGAACCTCCCCTATGTTTCCCTGCATGGTAATTCACTCCTTTCTTGTGGGCTACTGTGTGCTATTTTTTGTGCCCATCACAGGGAATTATACATCCTCAGTTTCAAGTCTGTAACCATCTTGAGAGCAGATTCCCTGCCTTGTTGCTTTTATCCTCAGCTTTTCACACATCATGATGCTTGTGCAGGCAATACACTGGAATGAAAGAAAGAATAAATGAATATCAGTGAGTATAATTTTATTTTGGGCTGCTGAAAATACTTTTTGTTTTTTGTTCCCCGCCCAAAAATACTTTCTTATTGATGGATGTAATAATCGCTATCCTTAAACTTAACATTCGTACATATGTCTGTCTCACCTTTCTACCTAGAAAAAAAAAATAACCAAAATATGGCCAGTGTTCTGGGATCATTTTCTCTCTCTCTCTCTCTTTTTTTTTTTTTTTTTTTGAGATTTATTTCCCTATTTTTTACATTTTTAAAAAACTTTTATTTGGGAAAAAGAGAGAGCAAGAGAAAGCGCGAGAGAGCTACAGAGAGTGAGAAAGAGCACACGCAGGGGACTGAGAAGGGGAGAAGCAGACTTCCCACTGAGCAGGGAGCCTGATGCGGGTCTCGATCCCAGGACCCTGGGATCATGACCTGAGCCAAAGGCAGATGCTTAACCAACTGAACCACCCAGACACCGCAAGATTTATTCCCTTATTTTAAAAGATGCAAATGTATCCTTACAATCCAAAGCTATAAAAAAAATTAAATAGGTAGAGGAAGACAAGTCTGATTTGCAAAAAGATTTCAAGCACCAAAATTTCACAACTGTTTGCCAAACTGTTATTGGTAATACTGCTATTCTTTTCTTTAAATATATTATTTTTTAAATATTTTATTTATTTATTGGAGAGTGGGAGAAAGAACAAGTTGGGGGGAAGGGGCAGAGGGAGAGGGAGAAGCAGACTCCCCACTGGGCAGGGAGCCCAGTGCAGGGCTCAATCCCAGGATCCCGAGATCATGACCTGAGCCAAAGGCAGGTGCTTAATCCACTGAGCCACCCAGGTGCCCCTTAAAATATCCTTAATTGAGGTATGATTGACATACACAAAAAGCTGGATATGGTTAATATATACATCTTCATGAGTTTGAAGGTAAGCACACACCCCTGAAAATGTCACTATAATAAACAATGCATAAACTTAACCATCGCCCCTAAAAGTTTCCTCCCTCCCTCCTTTTCTTTTTCTTTTTTTGTGATAAGAACATTTAATTTAAGATCTACCTCTTAACAAGTTTCAAATATACAGTATACTGTTGTCAACTATCTGCATTATACTGTATACTCTAGGACTTTTTCATCTTGGAAAATTGAAACTAAATATCCTTTGACCAATAATTGCCCAATTCCCCCCTCCTCCAGCACCTGGTAATCATCACTCTACTCTGCTTCCATCAGTGTTCTTTATATAAACAAATTAATAGTTTCATAGATATTTAATTTTGATTAAGTAATTGCTGGCTAAACTGGAGGGTATTATGCTGAGTGAAATAAGTCAATCGGAGAAATCAATTATCATATGGTTTCTACTCATGTGTGGAATATAAAAAATAGTGAAAGGAACCCTAGGGAAAGGAGGGAAACTGAGTGGGGAAAAATTGGAGTGGAAGACAAACCATGAGAGACTCCTGACTCTTGGAAACAAACAAAGGGTTGCAGAAGGGGAAGAGCATAGGAAGGAGGGGATAGGGTAACTGGGTGATGGGCATTAAGAAGGGCACATGATGGGATAAGCAGTGGGTGTTATACTATATGTTAGCAAATTGAATTTAGATTAAAAAAAGTAATCTTTGGCTAAAGGATACTTTTAACTCTGTGGAAACTACATCACAGTTTATAGAAGCAATAGGAATGCCATGCTATTCTTTTTTTATATATATATTATTTATTCATTCATGAGAGACATAGAGAGGCAGAGACACAGGCAGAGAGAGAAGTAGGCTCCCTAAGGGGAGCCCGATGTGAGACTCGATCCCAGGACCCCAGGATCAGGCCCTGAGCAGAAGATAGATGCTCAACCGCTTAGCCACCCAGGCGTTGTGCCATGCTATTGCTTGTGCCATGCTTTTTGCTTACGTACGTGTTCAAGAAAGCAATGACACAAGATAAAACTTCAAATAGGACAAAGGGGTATATACCTAAAAATATCTCTCTACTACCTCTGTTCTCTCATCCTAGTGGTAGGCGCCAGAGATATCAAGTGAGGCTGTTTCCTGTATATTCTGAGTTTAGACAGAATTCTAAGCATATGTAAGTTGTTTTTGAAAAATTACACATGCAATTACACAATATGATTTTAAAGGGCTTTTATTTGGCATGTAGGATTATGAAAAACTCTCTGAGTTGTTATTTTTATGTAAGTCATAGAGATGATCCTTTTTTTAAGAGAGGGAGGGGGAGGGGCAGAAGAAGAGGGAGAGAGAATACCAAGCAGGCTGCGCGCCCAGTGCAGAGCCTGACTCAGGGTTTAATTTCACAATCCTGAGGTTATGACCTGAGCAGAAATCAAGAGTCAGACCCCCAGCCAACTGAGCCCCCCCAACACCCAGGGGCCCCACAATGACCCTTTTAATGGCATCTATAAGGACCTCATTTGAAAAAGGGATAGAGAGTGGTGCTATTTCAGGTAGGAAGATCACAAGAAGCCTCTCTGATGAGTAGATACCCGAATGAGAGAAGGAGGTGGCCATGAGAAAACAAGTGCAAGGTTCTTGCGATTGTAAAAAAAGATGTCCATGAATGCTCCATGCCCTTCAAGAGGTGGAACTTAACTCCCATGCCCTTGGGTGTGGGCTAAATGTGAAATAAATAGATATGGAAGAAGTGGTGGCATGTTACTTCTGCAATTAGGTTTTAAGGAGATTGCAGCTTCTATTCTGGGTGCCCATTTTCTCCCATATCACTCTCCCCAGTGGAAGGCATCAGCCAGGAGAGCGGCTTCATGCTCTGCAGAAAGGCCTGTGTGGTAAGGAGCAGAGGAACTGGCCAGTACCTGGCCAGCAACCAGGAAAGAACTGAGGTCCTCAGTCCAAAAATCCATGGGGCTCTGTGGCCTGCCAACAACCTTATGAGTGAGCTTAGGAGATTCTCCCCTAGTTGAGTCTTCAGATGAGACTGCAGCCACAGCCGTAAGCTTCACTCTTCCCAGAACTTGATCAGAACCACCCAGCTAAGCCACGCCCAGTGTTCTACCCTCAAAAACCACGAGATATAATAAAAATTTGTTATTTTAAGCTGCTAAGTTGTTTTATGAAGCAACGTATAATTATTAATCCCCCGAGGCTGCAACTGGCTTGCCAAGTTGGAGAAATAGCAAGAGGCCTAACGTGGTGAAACAAAGTGAGCAGGAATGGGCACAGTCCATGGTGAGGTCAGAGAACAAACAGAGTCCTGTGAGCAGCGCCAACAGCTCTGGCTGCTAATCTGAAGGAGGTGAGGGTCTAGATTGCAGAGTTTTGAGTAGAGGAGTGACATGATAAAGGATGGACCTGATGGGACAGATACACAGGCAGTGGGGAATGTGGGGGACCAGTGGGGAGGCTGCTGTCCCAGGAGGCTGCCTGCAGTAATGAGGGTGTGGTGATAGTGCTGAGCAATGACTGGGCTCCAGTAGGCTTTGCTGTTGGAGCCAGTCACAGAGGAAAGAATGGCACATTTCTGAAGAGGCTGGCCTGTGCCAGAATTAGGATAATTCCATGAAACTTCAGGGGAAAAGATGAAGTGATAAAATTGGTTTCCAAAATACCTACCTGGCAGCTCTCTTCTCCGGCCTTTGGGCTGGCTCCTTAAAGTCTCTTGTCCTCACACATGTTTCTTCATGTTCTTTTTCCTCTTCTCCTCTCTACCTATTAAAATCTCCTCCCAGGGAAGAATCTATGAATTTGTTCCCAGTGAGATATAAATAATTGATGAGATAAAAATCAATAGCATTTGTTTATACTAGCAATAAGCAACTGGAAAATATGTAATAGAATAAGATACTTTCACACTAGCAACAAAAATACAAGATACTCTAGGAATTAAAGAATATACTTGAGCTGTAGAAGGAATAATTTTAAACTGTATTAAAGGACAGAAAAGGGAAGGCCTAAGCTGGCTTAGATAATGGAAAATGTGACTCTTGATCTTAGGGTTGTGAGTTCGAGCCCCACAACTGGGTGTAGAGATTACTTAAAAGTAAACTCCTTTTTTAAAAAAAGGACACAGGGGATGCCTGGGTGGCTCAGTGGTTGAGCCTCTGCCTTCGGCTTGGCGTGATCTCAGAGTCCCAGGATCAAGTCCCACATCCGGCTCCCTGCACGGAGCCTGCTTCTCCCTGACTATGTCTCTGCCTCTCTCTCTCTCTCTGTGTCTCTAATGAATAAATAAAACCCTTTAAAAAATAAGATAAAAAATAAAAATAAACAAAGGACACAAAAGATCTGAATAAATGGGAAGATATTCCATGCTCATAAATTGAGTAGCTTAATATTATGAAAATGAAGGTCTCTCCAAATTAATCTATAAATTGAATCTTATCAAAATGCCAGGGTTTTTGTTTGTTTGTTTGTTTGTTTTTTTGAGAAACACTGAAAACTTATTTTTAAACTTATTTGGAAAAACAAGTCCATGATTTAGCCAAGTTTCCTTTGAAAAAGAAATACATAGAGGTGATATTTAAGACATACTACTAAGCCACAATTGTACAAACATGAAACCGATTCAAGGACAAAATGGATAATGGAATGGAATAATAGATGGCTTAGGGACAGAGCTGTATTTAGATTAGAACTTGGTCCCCACATACAAATGTAGGAAATGATACAGCTAGAGGGAAAAGAGTGGGAAAAGATTTTTACTAGATGGGAAAACTGGCTCACTACATTGAGAAAAATAAAACCAAATCCCTACCAACTGCATCAACAAATGTTGGCTCCCAAAGGGGTAAAGATCCATTTTCAAAACTATCATGAAGTTCCTAGAAAATATAGAAATCATTGTGATCTATGTGTGAAGAAGGGCTTCGGAAAATGCAAAAGGCATAAACCAAGAGAGGAAACCAAATTTGCTTGACGTTGTTGAGGTTGCCCTTCCTGCTCCTGCTGTAACCATGGAGTGCGGAACCTCCAGGTGACTTGTTTTGACAGTTTAATCTGGGCCAACACAGCAGCTCTTCTGAGGGATCCACTCTGCTGACAGGTAAATCCACCCCCAGAGACTCAGGCATCACTTTCCAACCTCTCATCTGAGATGTGCAAATGGGATCCCATCTTTGTCACTTCCAGAAAATCTATAAATACTACCCCTTCCCAGCTACCCAGGCTTGGGGAAATGCTTAGCTCCAAGCCCAGCCTTGAACCAATGGACTTATTTAAATCAGTCCTCCATACTAGGTCCCAAGTGCAAAAACTTTTTTTCATTGAGAGAAAAATAATAAGGACCACCCCCAGATTTTTAGAGTCAACATACAACACATTAAGCATGAATAATACAATGAGTAATTGAGGAGAAAAAGAGCCCTGATGTAACATTTCCTCTTGCCCTCCATCATAGAAATGGGTTTTGAAAATTTAGAGAATCTTTACTCCATCCAGGACCCCACTTATTTATTCAAGATGCCATTCTGATTTCACTTTTTATACTTAGTGCCTCCTAAGGGCCTTTGGAATTACTCTGAGATCTGTAAATGAGTACTGGAGTGTTTCAATTCTGGTACTCTCGAGTTGCAGGGATACATATATTAAGTTGTTGGACAAGGAGAACCCAGCTCCTGCCTCAAGCATCCCACAACTCTCAGTGGTGGCTGACTGACAAAGAGACAAATGTGGCAGGAGGTGGTAAGTCTAAAGAGGTATGTGCAAATGTGATGTTGTGGGATGCCACCTGCTTCCTTGAGCATGACAATTATTACAATGCTGAGCTTTCCCTGGATATTGCTGTTGTTCTGTGTTTTGAAGCTGATCATACTTTTAGATAGTTTAAAACCTTATTTTAACTATTATAACCATTAGAGCTTACTAAAGTAATTAGCACTAGTCAGTTTTGAACATCCTCAAAAACAAATGATTGTAATCAACCTAATGTAGATGTTACAAAAAAAACCAAAAATGCCCAAATAATAAAAAGACGTGACTTTGACCAAATTAGGCACCATCTTTAATTCTGTACTAATTAGGAAACTTTTGATTGCAAGCAACAGCAAGTCCGACTCAGACTGGCTTTAGAAATAAGGAAGTGTGCTAATTCATGTAATAGGAACTCCAAAGCTATGACAGGCTCAACAATATCATCAACCACCCAGATTTTTTCTGCCTCTCATCACTGCTACCCACAGGATTCATCTGAAGCCTGGTTCCCCTTGTGTCTCTAATATGGCTGCCCACACCAATTTTAGCTATGTGATTCCTTGTTCTTATCCACTAGATGAGAAAGCAAGTAAATTCCTGACGGACCAACTTAATTAATATGTCCCCTGCTCCCCTGGTTCAGGAGCTGTCACCAAAGGGATTGCTGTGTGCTGTTTGGCTCAAACCTTGCTTACCAAACCAAACTCTGCCAAAGTGGGGAGAAGGAATTACTGAAACTGGTTTAGGTTAATCAGAGCACATTCCTTGAGCAGGAATAGAGGGGACAGAGTCATTTTCCTTCAAATCCCATGGGCTGCATGAGAGAGTATTGGATACTTCAAGAAAGTCTGGATTCTCTTGGGAAGGAGAGAAAGGCAAATGGATGTGAAGTGGTTACCCCAAAGTGACAACTTCAAGGCTTGATCTACAGTATAGAGGAAGGGCTGCTGGATGCAGTATGGATCAGTGAGGGCTGGCAAAGACATCAGAAGGGATATCTGTGGTGTGGGTCTCAGACATATTCCCCCCACATGGTGTGCCATGAGGGAGACTTCAACATTTCCTTGTAGGAAATTATGGGAACAGGGGTGCCTGGTGGCTCAGTCAGTTGAGCATCTGACTCTTGGTTTTGGCTCAGGTCATGATCTCAGGGTTGTGAGACTGAGCCCTGTGTAGAGCTCCACGGTCAGCACAGAGTCTACTTGAGATTCTATCCCTCTGCCCCCACCCCCTGCTTGTGTGTGCATACACACACATGTGCTATCCCTCTCAAATAAATAAATCTTTTAAAAAAAGAAAGAAGGAAGGAAATGATGGGAACAAGACGCTTAGGCTGGGAGTGCCTGGGTGGCTCAGTGTTAAGTGTCTGCCTTCAGCTCAGGTCATGATCCCAGGGTCCTGAAATCCAGCCCTACATTGGGCTCTCTGCTTCCTTTCCCTCTCCCTGCCTTTCCACCTACTTGTGCTCTCTCTGTGTCAAATAAATAAAATCTAAAAAAAAAAAAAAAAAAAAAAAAAAAAAGGATGCTTAGACTGGCTGCAGAAGTTTTCAGGTGGCTCTGAGGAGCAGCAGTACAGGTGGAGTTTAATGAAGAAACTCTTGACGTATTTGTAGGAAGCAATCTGTCAGTGAAGTAGGTAGGGTAGGGGAAAAATACCTGTGAATTGTGAATAGCCCCACATTTGTTGATTGCTGGGGACTGAGTAGTAGAGAGGGCTAAAGCATCACACACACACACACACACACACACACACATACATATACACACACTTTTTTTTTAAAAGATTTTATTTATTTATTCATGAGAGAGAGAGAGAGAGAGGCAGAGACATAGGCAGAGGGAGAAGCAGGCTCCACGCAGGGAGCCTGATGTAGGACTCGATCTGGGGACTCCAAGATCACGCCCTGAGCCAAAGGCAAATGCTTAACTGATGAGCCACCCAGACATCCCTACAATTTTGTGTTACAAGGAACCAGGAAGAATTTTTGCCAGCTGAGAACAAATATGGCTCCTTCAGCTAAACCTCCTACAAATTGCTCTTCAAGGAATACTCCCCTTGTGTCTGGCTCTGCCACTTATTAGCTGTATGACCTTGGGGACTTGTTGAATCTCTCTGTACTTCATTTTGCTCTTACGTAAAATTAGGATAATAATACCACGTACCTTCCTGGGGCTGTTGTGAGCACTAAGTAAGTTAATACATATAAATCATTTAGAAAAGTCCTTGGAATTTTGTAAGCACAATGTACCATTATATATATGCCAATATATGTTATGGACATTTTGAACAGACTTAAACCTGTGAATTGCTGTGGACAGTGACTTTCGTACCTCCCACCATCTTCCTTTTTGAATGGGAGTGTTTGTTATCCTTTGCCTCTGTTAGGTGCATGGGCAAGTGACAGGTCACATTAGTTTCACAGGTCTGCAGATGGGGAGAATTGTGCTCCAGGAACTGGACCTAATGAGCTATGTCTGAGGTACCTGAGCCACACTTGGCCTGGTTTAGATGATGACATTCCAGACTTCAAAGTGATGCTGTAAGGGGATGAGACTTTTGGAGAACATTTTGCTTGTGAAAGGGACATGAATCACTGACCAGAGGGCAGACAGACTCTAGGATGACCCCCCAATGAATACCCATATCATAGTATTCACTCCCTTGTGTAATTCCCTCCCTTTGAGTGTGTGTGGGACCTGTGACTCAATTCTAACCAATAGATGGTGGAATGTCACTTCTATCCATTAGATAAGACTGGATAAGATGGTAACTTAAATCTTGCCAGCAGACTCCCTCATTGACTCTCTCCCTTCCTGGCTTTGATGAAGTGAGCTGTCATATAGCCAGGAACTTAGAGCGGCCTTCAGCAGATAGCCAGCAAGAAGTTAGGCCCTCAGCCTGACAACCTACAAGGAACTGAATCCTTCCAACAGCCATGTGATCTTGCCAGCATGTCCTTCTCCAGTCAAGCCTCAGATGAGACCCCAGCCCCAGCTGACACTTTGCAGCTTTGTGAAAGGTCCTCATGCTGAGAACCCAACTAACCTGGGTCCCACAGAAACTGCAAGGGAATAAAGGTGTGTTATTTTTGTTGCTAAATTTATGGTGACTTGTTATGCAGCAATAAATTACTATATAAACGCATTTGAAAACTTAAGTTTCCAATAAAGGTAGTATTTCAGTTTAGTTGCGGGGGGATTGGGTTTTTCAGTAGGTGGTTTTGGAACAGCTGGATAGCCATCTGAAGAAAGATATAGATCTTACCAGTACAATAAATTCTGCTGGATCACAGATTTAACTGCTAAATGCAAAATAATACATCTTATATAGAAAATATGGGGCCAAGTTATCATAATTTCAGGGGAAATACTATTAAATGCTAAACTTTCTAGATGCTAGAAGTTAAAAGGTAACTTCAACAGCAGAAAACTAAGAAGAGTTCTGTATGAAATAAACACTGTACTTATAGGGAGAAGAAAAACAAATTGGAAAACAATTTTCTCTATATATACATTGACAAAGGGCTATTTTCCTTAATACATAGAATTCAATGAGTCAGAACCATCAGTACATTAGAGAATGGGCAGAGAACATAGCTCACAGAACAGTAAATACCAGTGCATCTCAAACATAGGTAAAGATGCTCAGCCTCACTTGTAAAAGAGACCAAATTAGAATTATGAGATACTATATTTTAACTCCTCAATTGGCAAAGAAAGTTGGATAATCCTGTGCTGAGGAATAAGGGAAATAGACACATTCATGCATTTGAATATAAACTGGTATAATCTCTCTGAAGGACAATTAACAACATTTCAAAATGTCAAAATACATGGCACCTGTATTTTGTCTGTGGAGCATATGACTCTTTTTTTCTGTTAAAGATTTTATCTATTCATGAATGACATAGAGAGAGGTAGAGACATAGACAGAGGGAGAAGCAGGCTCCCTATGGGTAGCCCAAAGTGGGACTCGATCCCAGGACCCCGGGATCATACCCTGAGCCACCAAAAGCAGATGCTCAACCACTGAGCCACCCAGATGCTCTGGAGTATGGGACTCTTGATCTAAATTGTAAATTGGAGACCCACGTTGGGTATAGAGATTACTTAAAAATAAAATCTTAAAAAACAAGTAACAAAATATCAAAACATAACACAGAAATTCTGCGTCTAGAAATTTGATCTGTATATAGACCTGCACATATATTCAAAGATACTCACTGAAGCACAGTTTGTCTTGGGCAAGGATTGAAGATAACTGTCATGTGTATTAACAGGGTACTGCTAAATATCTAGGGTACTGTTAAATGAACAAATAAACAAGGGAGTTCTGTTTGTACTCATATGAAATGGCTTCCAAGGTTGTTAAAAACAAAGAAAGAAACACTGTGTAACATATGCTATTTGTACAGAAATTTACATATATCAGACATGTTTGTGCATGTAAAGAACACTTCTGGAAAAATACACAAGACACAAGTAAACAGTGCTTGCTTCCACTATGGAGAAGGAGGTGGCCGGGGTGGGCCAAGTAAGAGAGGCATATAGTCCTCATCCACAATTTTTTGAATATTTTGGATGAATATATGAATGTATCCTCTATTCACAGTTATTCATAAAATAGTATAAAAGAGGCAATGTTTTGACACCCAAGGGCTCTGATCAGGATTTAAAAGACAGTCATACTTTCCGGCAGAGAGAGCCCGTGAATGCCCTCTCTGTTGGCAATAAGGAGAGAACGCCCACTACGTTTTTAAAGTGCATCTTAAAATAGTGTATTGCAAAGCTCACTGGACTCAGCCCTTTATGATTGTTGGTTAGAGGACTGTCGGGGATCATTTTCCAAAAACCAACTTCAGCCCTCTCTATTCCAGAAGTTGTTTTTTTTTTTTTTTTTTTTTTTTTTCTGTGAAAATGTTCAAGACTTGGAGAATGTGGCTAGAAAAGCTGGGAACTCCCCGTAAAGCAGGTGGGGAAGCTTCAGAGCAGTGGTCCCATGCACCCTGTTCCTGGTTGTTGACTTTCCTCATTCCAGCCAGTGCTGACTTTCCTCATTCCAGCCAGTGCTGACGCTCCTCTTTCCTGGGTCCAGCCTTTGACACGAGCTCTGCAGCTGCTTCCACTGACCCCTCCTCGCTCCCTCTCCAAGTCTGGAACAGCCCTAGCTGGCACCATGGCAGCTGTGACTCATTGCAAATGCTTTGCATTCCGGGATGGTCTGCAGGGTTTGGGTCTCCCCTGTGGCTCCAAGCATTAGGCAAGTTTAAAGGGAGGAGAACAAGGGGCCCCACAGCTGCCAAAACATTGCAAGGAAGAGGGAGGAATTGTTAGGAAAATTGGAAAGGTTTTGTCCCGGCAGGACCCCAGCCAGCTGCTCCTTGGCTTGGGTCTGCGGTAGCTTGAGCCAGGCTGGGGGACATGGTGGAGGCCTACCCAGGGGCTCGTTGAAGCCCCGGTGAGGCCCATTCACACATCCAGAAGCTCTACCCACCATCTGGAGACATCTCCATCTGTCTGGGAAGGACTGGGTTGAAGCCACTCTAGAAAGCAGACATGGGTCTCATTCAGAAATGTTTTTTTGTTTCAAATATTAGTTTACCTTTAATTCACTGGGATTATTTTGTTAGCTTATTTCTTCTCCCCTCCTCCTATAACTGTACACAATTTATTATTTTAGCTGTACACATTTATATTCAAGTCAATTGACATCCTTTTTTTTTCTTTTAAAGATCATTTATTAAAAAAAAAAAAAGATCATTTATTTATTCATGAGACACACACATACAAAGGCAGAGACATAGGCAGAGGGAGAAGCAGGCTCCACGCAGAGAACCCGGTGAGGGACTGGATCCCAGGACCCTGGGATCATGACCTGAGCCAAAGGCAGATGCTCAACCGCTGAGCCACCAAGGTGCCACGACATCTATTCTTAAAATGTTAGTGTTTGGATCCCTGGGTGGCTCAGTGGTTGAGAATCTGCCTTTGGCCTAGGGCATGATCCCAGGGTCCCAGGATCAAGTTCCACATCAGGCTACCTGTATGGAGCCTGCTTCTCCCTCTGCCTGTGTCTCTGCCTCTCTCTCACTCTGTCATGAATAAAAAAGTAAAAATCTTAAAAAAAAAAAAAAAAAGTTAGTGTTCTTTCCCTCAAAGCTTTGGAACTCTATGCTGAAGGCTTTATGTAAAAAAGAAAAAAAAAAAAAAAAAAAGCCAAGCTACCCAGGTTAATTTAACAGATGGGTAGGAGTTAGGGTAGGTGAGAGCCCTGACCACACACCTTCACCTCATTTCTTCCCTGCTTTTCTCTGCAGACTCCAATGCAGCATAATTAAAAAAAAAAAATCTTTATAACTTAATCAACTTTATTGAGGCATATTTACTTATAATAAAATGTACCCATTTTAAGTATACAGTTTGATGAATTTTGGCAATATCCATGGAAGGCATAATTTGAAAACAGTGGTTTAGTAGATATAATGAAATAAATGTACATTTTTTAAGGGGGAGATCAACAGTATTTAATATTCACTATATTATCCTAACTGCATGCATTTACATCATCACATATTAAGCTTCTTTTGCTATCAAACAAATAATGATAGTCAATTTAGTTTTACTTGTATTTCATAGAAGGAAACAACTTGGATTTAACACAAAACAAAATTGAAGTAAAAGAATTGCTAAATTCTCAATAAAGTTTTCTTCTCTATGAGAAATATTAGCTTCTAAAATCTCTCTTTAGGATTCAGGAGGAATTTTGAAAGTCAAGTTTTTTTTTTAACCTTGACCTCTTCTATATATAAGACAAAGATAACAGACGATAACGTTCTCACACCTACTCCCATCTGCATATCCCCTTCCTCTTTTATAGTATTTTTATACTGACATGTTTGGGACATCGGCATTCTCACAACAGTACAATAGTTTGTACTGGTCTATATTGAAATGGTTTTGGTATTCACCCAGAGCCTCTTATATGGCTTCTCCATCCCCTTTCTGTTTTTCTTCTAATTTTAATTCTTAATTTCCAGCCTATCATTATGAAGTTTTTGTTTGTTTGTTTGTTTGTTTTGAGAGATGCTCATGGGTGCTGGGTTTCCTTTCCTTTTCATGTTTTGGAAAGTCTATCTCCTGAAGTGGCAACTTCTTTTGTTAAGATATTCTTGGGTTACGAGTTAGTCACTGCTCCAGTCTTTTGCCACTGAATTCTGAGGTCAGTATGTTCTCTGCAGATTATCTGATACTGTCAATCTGAAAGTGTGAATAATTCCTTACTTTTGAGCTTCAGTAGGTAGGCCAAGATGGGCCTCAGGGTTGGGCAGTCCATGTGGAATTTTTCTGGAATGCAGTATGCTCTTTAATTCAGCAGATTTGCTTTTGTTTCAGGGACATTCTCTTGGGTAGTTTTCATTTGAGTGGTTTACTACTTCAGACACCACTTGTCATTACATGAGGTCGCTTTTATCTGATCCCCACTATCCTTTCTACTAACTTTAATCTTTAGTTCTTTTTTTTAAATTTGTATTTTATTTTTTTGCAAGATTTATTATGAGAGGCACAAAGAGAGGCAGAGACATAGGCAGAGGGAGAAGCAGACTCTGTGGGGAGCCGGATGCAGGACTCTATCCCAGGATCCTGGGATCATAACCCGAACCAAAGGCAGAGCTCAACCACTGAGCCACCCAGGTGTCCCTAGTTCCTTTCTTTTTTAAAACCTGTCTTTACTGTGGTTATATCTAACCTCTGCTCTATGTTGTAATTCAAGTTTTAGCTGTTTCTCTGTTCTTTGCTGTTTTTTTCCCTAGTTTTGTAATTATGTTGTTTTGTACTCATTTTTTTTTCAACTCATTCTACTTTTTTCTTCTTTTATCACAGGGTATTTGAGCTCATGTTCTATTTAATTCATGTTCTTAAAATGTTTTGTGGAATCAAGCTGTGGTAGGCAATTCCCTTGTTTTTGAATTGGACCATTTATCTATTAGGTTTGTGACTGTTTCCCTTTCTCTGAATTGTTAAAAAGCCAGTATGTTTGTCAAATACCTTTGTAATTTTTTTCTCACTCTGCTCACATTCTATCTAAATTTCCTACTTTCTATTTGCTTTGAGTCAGGATTCTTTTTCCTCTATAAATATATGAAACTGGTTTGTTCCAGTTTGTTTTCCTTTCTATACCATGGTCTGAGGGCTGGAAATTTGGGGTCTTTACATGTTCTGTAACTTGAAGTGATGACAAGGGATGGAAGAGATATATATCAGCTAGGCAATATGCAGTCTTACAAGACTTGCGCTCTGCTTTTCTGAAATTTGGTTAAATATCCCTTATCAGTTCTTTTTTTACCCTGTTGGAGTTTGTGTCCTCTTCTTGGGAGTGGTGGGAGGAATACCTTTAGGATTATTTAGCAATCAGAATTAACCATCTAAACTGGGATTAAATAATTAGTAATGTGGATGGCTCAAGAGCGTTACTTGACAATTAGTTATTGAAATTCATGGCATTTGGTGAAGCCCGCTCCTTGTTTGATTATTGTAGGTATTTGTGTTACTCTTTTAAAAAAGATTTTATTTTACAGAGAGAAAGAGAGAGAGAGAGTGAGAGGACAAGCAGTGGGAGTGGCAGAGGGAGGAGCAGATTCCCAATGAGTAGGGAGCTCCACCCTGTGATCATGACCTAAGCTGAAGGCAGTTGAGTAACTGAGTCACCCAAGTGCTGGTTTTACTTTTTAAAAAAACTGTATGTTCATTTCATTGGGCACTGAGGTATTATTTTTTACCTGGATTTCTCTAATAGCTTGTTTTTTAAAAATGCTAATGATAATTTTCATATTAAATACTTTCAAATTTACAGAACTATTATAAGAATAGTCCTCTAAGCCATGTGGGAGGGAACTGCCCTAGAGCTTACTTCCCTCCTGGGATAATAAAGAGTCTCCTTAAACACAATCATGTCCAATGAGATAGGAAAACTGATTTCTTCTTTAATCATATTTGGTCTATTGAGAATAGTAATAAAAATAAAAAAACTAGAAAAAATAATACTGTGAAGTTCAACAGTTTATTCTTTAATGCCTATTATCTTTGAGACATGAAAAATGGAAACTATGTTTTAAATCCTTGTTGTCTGACTTTACTGTCTCCATACCTCTGGTGGCTGCTGGACAGAACACATTAACAAAATTGAGGGGATCCCTGGGTGGCTCAGCGGTTTGGCGCCTGCCTTTGGCCCAGGGTGTGATCCCGGAGTCCTGGGATCAAGTCCCATGTCGGGCTCCCTGCATAGAGCCTGCTTCTCCCTCTGCCTATGTCTCTCTTTCTCTCTGTGTATCTCATGAATAAATAAATAAAATCTTTAAAAACAAAACAAAACAAAATTGATAGGTTTAGTAGATTGGTAGATAAGGGTACTTACTGGTAGAGATCTAGTGTGTCTAGATTTGTGCAAGGCATCTGATAAAACCTTCCTTAATACCTGTTATTTAAGGGATGCCTAGATGGCTCAGTGGTTGATTGTCTGCCTTTGGCTCAGGTTGTGGTCCTGGGATCCTGGGATTGAGTCCTGCATCGGTTCCTCACAAGGAGTCTGCTTATGCCTCTGCCTATGTCTCTGTCTCTCTCTGTGTGTCTTTCACAAATAAATAAAATCTTAAAAAATAAATAACAAAAAGCCCGTTATTTAAGTGGCAGGATGGAGGTGTGTGTACTGGGTGATCAGATTAGGCAAGTAGGAGGACCACAGCTGGTTAGACAACCATTTCCTGGAGATCAATGTGTGGTCCTCCAACCACAGGGAAGCCTGGTCACAATGCTTCCTTCTGACACTCTCCTGTGTAATCCTTTGAGTGTGGGGAAACACAAAAAAACTAGCTTACAAAGTCTGTAGCAGCAGCAACCTGGGAATGAAAACTGACTAGATGACAGAATCATTCTTTGAAGGTTATTATTTGCAAGTAATGAACCCAAATTAATGAAATGAAAATATATGCATAATAGATATTTATAATTTGGGTTGCCTAGCATCTAAAAGCTTTTCCTATTTGGGAGGAATCCTAAGATAATGATAAGGAAGAAGCTACCTCTTTGACTACAGAAACTAAAAGGGCAGCTATCCCCCTGGGAGCACAAGCAAGGACAAGACCTAAGACACCTAATCAAATGCTGCCACCTGGGACTTTGTATCCTGAAGGATAATGACACGGCTCAGGTCAATTGGGTGTGCTCAGGGTGGCTCTGCAGGGGAAAAGTTAGGGGTGTGTGTGGTCTAGAAGAATGAGGTGCATGTCTAGACAGCAGAATGCAGCACAGGAGTGGTAGGTGTCCAGTGGTGGTGAGGCCAGTCTTGGGGCAGTGTGGTGAAAACTCAGCTGGGCCTTACCTCCCTTGGCTCCTCCTGTCTTTCTCAGAGCCACAGGAATCAAAAAACATCCCATTTCTGCTTAAGGAATCATAGTTGTCTTCTGTTTTATAATCAAGAACCTTGTTGAGTATAACATATCTCAGCTCAGGATCCCAAAATCAACTAAGAAGACCTGGATACTTGGCAGTTCATGTGAAAAAGACATAGTGAACTGTGACATAATAGGTATCAATCAATCAATCAAAATAAAAAATAAAAAATAAAATAGCGTGGCTGCCAGAGTGCTACAATGGACAGGGCGAAGACGATCAGAGATCATATTACTGAATATTCTGGTTTTGTTAACTATCACTAGAGTGCATTTTGCTGTTCCAACTATTTTCTTTTAAGGCCAATGGGGACAGATTGAAATATGTATGGTAGAAGAGTGACCAGGAGGTTGGTGATTCTTTGTATGAGGAGCTGGAGAAATTTAACTTAGAAAAGCCACAGGGAGGGGCAGCCTGGGTGGCTCAGCAGTTTTAGTGCCCTCTTCAGCCCAGGGCATGATCCTAGAGACCTGGGATCGAGTCTCACGTCAGGTTCCCTGCATGGAGCCTGCTTCTCCCTCTGCCTGTGTCTCTGCCTCTCTCTCTCTCTCTCATGAATAAATAAGTAAAATCTTATATATATATATATATAAAAGCTACAGGGAAGACATTCTGGGATTCTTTCCAATAATGTTGCTGAGATAATTTTATAAAAATCTAATGATAAAGACAGATGCAAAATGAGCTAAAAAATAAAATGTTCCCCAACCAGCATTAAGTTCTGTGTATATATCACAAAAGGTGAGAGAAAGTAAAGGCTGAGAATTTTCAGATGGGACAAGGATAAGAAGTGAATGTTGTTTCTTCTTCTATCACTAGTAGAATGAGCATTGGAGGGACCATTTTCCAGGCTCCAGTTAGACTAACACCTTCCTCCTGGGTACTTCCTCCTTTTTAAAAAGCTTTTATTCATTTGAGAGAGAGAGAGAGAGAGAGAGAGAGAGAGAGATTGAGACAGCACAAGCAGGAGGAGCAGCAGAGGGAGAAATAGGCTCTTTGCTGATCAGGGAGCCTGATGTGGGGCTGAATCCCAGGACCTTGGGATCATGACCTGAGCCAAAGGCAGATGTGTAACTGATTGAGCCACCCAAGTGCCCTTCTCTTGGGGGCCCTTATTCACAGGGTGTAGATATCTTTTACTTCAACAGTGTTCCTAAACTATTGTTCCAGAGACTTCAGATGACTCACCTTTTCCATTGTAGAAGAAAATACAAGATCTAAATGTACTGAAATATTCCAAAGATATCCTCTTGTATACTATCATAGTCTTGCTTGCCTCCTGGTTTCTCATGTCTCAAATGAGTAGCAAGCCTCAAATCCTGTTCTTTCCTGTAGTTTCATAATAAATCTAAGGCTGCTTTCATCATCAGAGTGTTCCTGGGGATAATGTTGATTATTTTGAATTAACTATTTCAAGTATGAAATAATAAATGTTATATATGAGTATATTACCTGCATATTTCTTCCAACTTTTATGTGGAATTGTCAGAATTAAATAATTACATTTTTTGAGAAATTAAAACCTCTGAAGGTTATTAAACTCTCTTGTAAGCTTTATGCAAACTGGTCTACCCTCCTAGGATCCCCTGGCATCAAGAATTGAGAGAGGTTAGGAGGAAATGAGGCCTCCCCACCTTCAACTCTTTTTGGCACAGCACCCGGAACCAAGTCTTCTCCCCAGGAATACAATCAGGGGATTCAATACTGGCAGGGTTTAGAGAGTCAAACAAGAGCTCCATTCAGGCTCCTGAGGGTTGCTACAAGTAATACTGCTGTGAATATCCTGCTGGAGACGGAGCATGCATATTAACCAGCTTAACTTTTGTTCCTTGTTTTTAGAGCTATGGCAAATGATCTGGATTTAGCCATTCCTCTTTTCCTCTGTCCTGCCTTACAACACATCTATCTCTCTGCAAAGTCTGATTGAGACTAGAAGAGCAATCCGTACCAACAGAACACGGTGTGAACTCCTAGGGGTGAGAGGCTGGGGAGATAGGGAGAGGAGGAGGTATGGTTTATCAAGTATTCTCTCTCTCTAGCACCTAGGACAGTCAAAGCACACAGTAAAGGACTGCTGGATTGAAGTGAACTAAAAGGGATGGAACTACTTGGCTCATAATATCAAAACCACACATAGACAAGGAATACTTGCTAGGTATCTAAACAAATTAATAGAGAAAGAAAATTTTGCGCACAGAGAAAAGCTGGGGATGTATTTTTCCTTGATTTCCTTGACCTATGGCATAATCATTTATTAAGAAATAAAGGAACAGAGGACTGCCATCTTAAAGAAAGTCAATAAAAACAGCATCCTTTTAACTCCTAGTGTATTATTAAGGTTTGTTTCTTAGGAAAAATGAATTGTCAACAATTCTAAAATCAAAAATCGCAAGACAGTTATGATATTTACCTAGAAGAAAACAAGAATTAAAGACTTCATTTAATTTATCCTCTCTAAAGTTTAATTCTCTCTCTCTTTTATAATTATTTATATGGGGGGAGCAATAGAAATGGCACATTACTTTTTATTTATTTTATTTAAACAGTTTCCTAAATTCTACCTATGCAGGAATTGGCATTATTACACTCAATACAGCAAAAAGAAGGAATGCATAATGAATTAGAAAGACAAAAGGTAGTACTGGTAAATAAATCCAAAAACCAACAAAATTAATAATCCATTTTCTTTTTATTTATTTTTATTTTTATTTTAAATTAATTTTTATTGGTGTTCAATTTACCAACATACAGAAAAACACCCAGTGCTCATCCCATCAAGTGTCCACCTCAGTGCCAGTCACCCATTCCCCCCCACCCCCCCGCCCTCCTCCCCTCCCACCACCCCTAGTTCGTTTCCCCGAGTTAGGAGTCTATGTTCTGTCTCCCTTCCTGATATTTCCCAACATTTCTTTTCCCTTCCTTTATATTCCCTTTCACTATTATTTATATTCCCCAAATGAATGAGAACATACACTGTTTGTCCTTCTCCGATTGACTTATTTCATTCAGCCATTTTCTTTTTAATGGAGAAAGCACACAGACTAAAAATAGGAAATGGAGGGGTGCCTGGGTGATTCAGTTGGTTACGTGTCCTCCTTTGGCTAGGGTTGTGATGGGATCAAGCCCTGAGTTGGGCTTTCTGTTCAGCGGGGAGTTTCTCTCTCTCCCTGCAGCTCCCCCGGCTTGTGCTCGCTTTCTCTGTCAAATAAATAAATAAAAATCTTAAAAAAAAAAAAAGGAAATGGAAATGGATTAATAATCACATACGTGGAAGAAATTAAAAGAATTCTAAAAGTTGATTTTGCTCAGCCCTATGCAAATAAAAACAATTAAATATAAAATATGGATGAATTTCTAGTGAAATATTAATTGCCAATATTGTCCCCAAAAGAGACAATCAAAACAGCAATTACTGAGACAAATGTTGAGACTTGTTAACCTCCTTACCGAGAGTAAACAACTAAATAATGCCCTGGTCATTAAAATCAGTTGATTTTACTAGTAAATTCTACCCACTTTGGGCAGCCCTGGTGGCGCAGCGGCTTGGCGTCGCCTGCAGCCTGGGGTGTGATTCTGGAGACCTGGGATCGAGTCCCACGTGGAGCCTGCTTCCCTCTGCCTGTGTCTCTGCCTCTTTCTCTCTGTGTGTATGAATAAATAAATAAAATCTTTAAAAAATAAATAAATAAAATAAACAGGTATTTTGTGAATGTAGTTGTAGGGGCCCAGGGCAGGCTGCAACAGCATACTGATTACTTTGAATTGAATCTATTTGGGAAACAATCAGGACAAGGACACTCAGAACTTCTTTTATCTCCCTGAAAGCAGAAAACAAATCTCCCATATGGAAAATAGCCTCCCTGTACTCAAGGTAAAAAGACATCCTTATCAACATAGAGAAATAAAATTGAGAATGCTATAAAATAAGCCTTGCTATTTTTTCACTAATTCACTTTCTCAGGCTAAATTCTGCTTAGAATTTACTAATTAAAGATCCCAAACTTGCCTGTTTATTCCGCAAAAATCTATCATCCTTTGTCTAAAATGTATAAACACTGGGATGCCTGGGTGGTTCAGTGGTTGAGTGTTCGCCTTTGGCTCAGGGAATGGTTCCAGGGTCCTGAGATGGAGTCCCACGTTGGACTTCCCTGCATGGAGCCTGTTTCTTCCTCTGCCTGTGTCTCTGCCTTTCTTTCTGTGTGTCTCTCATGCATAAATAAAATATTTTAAAAAATAAAAATAAAAAGTATAAAAATTGCCTGCCTTGGTCATTTCTTTGGGTCTCAATTTCATTATGGGGGCATCTGTTTGCATGTAACAAAAATTTGTTTTTTTCTTCTGTTAATCTGTCTCGGGTAAATTTAATTCTTAGTCCAGCTAGAAGGCCTCGAGGATAGACAAAGAATTTTCCCTCACCGTTAAAGTCAATGGAATAGATTACAGAATCCAGAAATAGACTTGTGAAGAATTTTAGCACAATTAAAGTGGCATTTTAATTGAATAGGACAAGGATTGATTATTCAATACAAAATGGCTGGACAGTTAACTGAGTGACTATGTAAAAAAACAAAACAAAACACAAATTCCTTTTATATCTCAAAATAAATTTGAGATCAACAGATTTAAATGGTAACAAATGAATCCCTGAGAGTACTAGAAAAAACCATGGAAACATTTTTATGAGTAAATTCTTTTTTTTTTTTTTAATTTTTATTTATTTATTCATGAGAGACACAGGCAGAGGGAGAAGCAGGCTCCATGCAGGGAGCCCGATGTGGGACTCGATCCTAGACCCTGGGATCAGGCCTGAGCCAAAGGCAGACACTCAACCGCTGAGCCACCCAGGCATCCCTTATGAATAAATTCTTTGGAAGAATTTTGGGAGTTCTTTGGAGGAAGCAAGTATTTTAAAGATCTCAGAAATGAGAGGTCTTAAAAAGCCTAATTTCCTGACCAAGAGTTTGAGATTGGGTTAGGGGAAACCTCTGAAATTCTCTCCTTAGAAGAAGGAGTGGGGAATTCCAAGTACTCCCCTTGTGCCTGCTTAGTGCTGTTGAGGTAATAAGTGTATTGGCCTATTTCACAATCTCACTGTGCAAGTCTTGAGTGGAGGGAGGAGGTATAGCCTGGATGTCAGCGGGATTACCTTCTCCTTTGAAATTCAAAGGAAATTAGCTGGAGCCTCTTGAATTCTCCCTTAAAGAAATCTGGGTAATTTATGTATTTTCCAATCCCCTTGGCATTTGGAAATTAATTTCATTTATCTACTGTTTTGCCTAACCCTGTGCTGTTAGTATTGTGCATTGCTTTGTCCCCAAGTGTGGAATAGCCCTCCTTCCCCTTATATTAACATTCATAAAAGGGATTTACGTATGGAGCAGACTTTACAGAAGTTTGGTTTCCCTTTCCCTTTGACACGCTGTTTGCATCTTTTCACCTTAAATTTACCAGGACTCTTGTGGCTCTTTATGTATTAACTCCGTTCTCTTTGCATGCAGAACTATTTTGATCTTTTCCAGGCTTGCCTTTGCATATCCCAAAACTCATGGGTATGTTTTGCAAAACAATGCTCATGAACCTCAAGCCTGCCAGTGGTAGTAGTGCTAGCAAAGACTTTTCTTTTTGGCCTCTGTGTGAAGTAGGGGGCTGATATTTCTACTATTGTCCTTAGAAGGCAGAAGTGGCTGCAGTTTTGATCTTACATAATCTGCTTTTTCTTCCTCATAAAATGGACCAGATTTCATAGCCATCAGAGTTACATTTGCTCCTTTGCCTAACATTAATCACTACATAAAAGAAACATTCCAAAGGTAAAACAATACAAGATGACAAACTCATTTATGGAGTTCCTAGTTCCTGTGAGAAAGTGCTCAAAGTCCCATTAAGCATATTTAAATACTATTCCTAAAATGTTTAGACCATTCAAAAGGCAGGATTCATGGGCAAGCATTATGGTTTTTAAAGTTACTGGTTATTTGGCTGACTTGAAGCTATGTCAGGGCCATCAGTTACTGAAACTCAGAACACTGAGACAGATAGTTAAATTGTCCTTTTAAGAGATTCTGACCCTTTATTCCTCTAAATGTCTGGGTAAGACATTTCTTTCCTGTTTCTTACATTCTAAATCTTCCAGTGTCCACCTCTGGAATAATAATCTTATTTATATTGTTCAACACTCTGAACAGAATAAGAAACATTTATATTCTGTGGTGTTTAGACTGTGGTATATAAATTTATCAGAGGTTATTTTTTCATATTATTTTATTTCTGCTATCAGTGTTATATTGTTTGTTCTTTCTTAAAAAATAAAAAGCCCCAGATTTTTGGGTCAGTTAATTTATGGGCACAATTTTAAAAAGTCGAAAGACACAAATGACTATATATAACTAAAAGTGAGTCTCTTCCGCTCTGTCCCTCACTTATTCTCTTTTGCAGAGAAAACCACTAGGATTAGTTTCCTTTCTGAAAGATATACTATTCCCCTCCCCCCAAGTATACATTCTATACACTCTACATTCCACATTCTATACATACTGCTCTGCATTTTGGTCTTCACTTAACCTTACAGCTTAGGAATTGTTCCATATCTGCACAAACAGGATTGTCTTATCTTTAAGCTGCACATCATTCCACTTTATGAAGGTATCATCATTCATTTAGCTAATCTGTCAATGGACACTTACATTGCTTCTAATTTTTAGTTCTCATTAACATTTCTGCAATCAATTACCTTATATGTAGGTCATTTTGCATATAAGAGAATATTTGAAGGGTAAATCAGTAAAAGCAAGGGTAAACATTCTCAATTTTGATAGCTATTGCCATATTGCCCTCCAAAGGGGTCATGTCTATTCATGTTTCCACTAGCAAATGTTTGAAAATACCTGTTTGCTACTGACCTGACCATTAGAGCATGTTTTTTTTTTCTGTCAATCTTATAGATGAGAAGTGTAACTTTTAGACTCTTCTCACTGAATGATTCAAAATGCCTTCTTTATCATATACTAAATTTGTCTGATGCATTTCTGGGCTTTCTGGTTTATTCCATTGGCCTCTCTTGTCTCTTCATATGCTATTACTACAGTTTTTAAAAAATATATTTTATTTATTTATTCATGAGAGACACAGAGGGAGAGGCAGAGACACAGGCAGAGGGAGAAGCAGGCTCCATGCAGGGAGCCCGATGTGGGACTTGATCCTGGGACCCCAGGATCATGCCCTGAACCAAAGGCAGACACTCAACCGCTGAGCCACCCCGGCATCCCCATCCCTACAGTTTTGATCACAGTAGCTTTATATCATGTTTTACTTCATAATAGATCTAGTCACCTTTATTGCTCTTCTTTTCCCTAAGAAATTTCCTGGCTGTTTTTCTTTTTCCTACATGAATTTGAAAAATTGTTTTGCTTAAAAAAAAAAAATCCTGCTGCATTTTTATTGAGATTGTATTACATTAATTTATTTAGAGACACTACTACTTTTTAAAGTTTATCATTGCAGGCTTACCATTTCTTACCAGTATCTTTTGGGTTATGTCTTCCTGATGCTCATAACCATGTCTTACATAAAATATTTTCTTATTAATTCTTCATAGCATCTTTGAAAATAGCAGGGAAGATAGAAGATAAAGAGATTAGCCTAGGATTACATATGATAAAGAGCCTTAATACAGTATTATATCTACTATTTGGTAATGCCTCACCAGTAGATATTACACAAATTCAAAAACAAAACAAACTTTTCTACCAAGGATTAAATTTTCCTGTTGCAAAAAAACCAGCAATGTGCAAGAACAATTCTGCAATATATTTCTGTGTGATGATCTGTGGCCAAGCACAGAATGCATTCCTATCATGGAGTAACAACTTCAAAAGAATTTTGAAACCAGAGTTGGCTTGGATGCTATACAATGACACCCAGGATGTTGGCCTACTTCCCAGATTTCCCCTTTTTGGTTTTCTAGCAAGTTGGTTGTGCCTGGGAATTTGCTGAATATGGTACTTGGATCCGTGACTTCCTGAATGTGACACTAGGATCAATGGTATTTGTCTGCCCAAGGGTTTTCGGAGTATAATTTTTAGACATACTGCAGTTGTAAATAAGTCCTTTATTGAACCGGTGCTCAGTTGCAAGGGTGTAGATAGGAAGGGCAATGTATGAATTGATTATAGAAGGCAAAGATCTTGAGAGATGTTCTCTTGTGAATATTGAGTTACATACCTGGGCATACTGGTGTTCCAGCTGGAGGATCTTCAAGTCCTTAAATAAATATTTAATGGATTTAAAAGCTGTCTTTCATGCCACATTTGACAAATAGCCACTTACTAAAGGTCAGGCAAGATTTGATAAATAGTTGATTATCTGCAGCACCTCCTACCATCACCCTGGCTCAGTTAACATGCAGAGAGCTGACAAAGGGCTTGCATGGGTTACTGAATTACTTAGGACACACAAGCATGTGTTGACATATATCTGAGTATACTTTTGGATCACATTTCCAAAACAATTACCGTTTTCATCATTTTGTTTCAGTCAGCACTATTCTCCTCAATGCCATGTATAATTATGAGCTGACTTATGTAAAATATTTTAAAAATGTATAGTAGTATGATATACGTACCTAGATAACGTCTGAGATTATTTGCCACCACATACATGAGAACATTCTTTGGCTTGGCTCTCTAAAACAAAAAGACTACTGTGTTCTAAACTAGAATGTTATGCAAGAATCTGAATAGCATAGCTTACTGAATGCTCAGCCTGTTTAGTGACATACCAAAGAGTAGGACAAAGGCTAAAAGCAAAAACATGGGGCAAGTTTTAAGCAATGAACTTAAAGGTATATGGATGGTGAAATATTTAATTATCAAGGCCTCAGAGACCAGGTTGTAAAATCTAGCTAATGAAAGTATAAAGATGAATTATTAATGAGATAGCTGTTTAATTAGATGATTCATTGGTTTGTTAAGCCATAAGAGTATTGCCAAAATCACAAGATTAGACCTCTCCTAACAGAGAATGGAGATGGTGGGATGATGTCATATATTACTTGCCTTTTATTTCCACTATCATGACAACACCTTAGGCTATACATATGAGCTATTTAGATATGAGAAATCAATAAAAGGTGAGGCAAAATGGGCAGCAAAAGGAAATTGTTGTGAATTAGGCATATGAAGTTAGGAAAACATTTACAAATCTAGGAAAATACACAACACAAATCTCATGATTATTCTTTGATTAATAGAATTTGTCTCAACCAAGTCACATGAGGAAGGCTTTTACAAACATGACTTTGCTCCTGTATCTTGAAATCTGCCTTAAGTATTATTAAATTCTGTGTAAAGGCATCTTTACAGGACTCAACAAATCTCAGGTCAGTGGAAATCTGAGTCTGTCAAGCCTCTCAGAGAAATGTAAAACATGATTTAAACTCGAGGAATTCTTTTTTTTTTTTTTAAGATTTTATTTTTAAGTAATCTCTACACCCAACATAGAACTTGAACTCATAACTCCAAGATCAAGAGTTGGATGCTCTTTTGACCGAGCCAGCCAGGTGCCCCTCTAGTTCCTTTTATTTTTATTATTAAATATTTTATTTGAGAAAGAGAGAACGAGCACGAGCAAGGGGAGGGGCTGAGGGAGAGGGAGCAGCAGACTCCTCACTGAGCAAGGAGCCTGGATCCCAGGACCCCGAAATCAGGACATGAGGTAAAGGCAGACACTTAACTGATTGAGCCCCCAGACACTCCCCTCTAGTTCCTTTTAATGACAATTTTTCATTAAGGATTTATGGACTTCTTAGGGACCTCTGCACAGCTAAGAACCTGAGTGCTGATACATAGATAGGTAGGTAGGTAGGGTGGGTAGGTAGGTAGATAGACAGACAGACAGATAGATAACATTATTCACTACAGAGAGTAAGAAACATTCAAGGGTAAAACAAAACAACAGAATCATTATGGAGTTCTTAGGTCCTGTGAGAGGAAGTGCTTAATCTAAATCTTGTTGAACAGGATTGTTGATATGTATCCTGTATGACTGAAAGATTTCAGGGTCTGAATTCTGGAAAAGACTTAATACCATTAAAAATGTAGCACCAAAAAAAAATAAAAATAAAAATAAAAAAATAAAAAAAATAAAAAAGCACCAGGATGATTGTGATAGATTATAATACAGGTTATTTTCAGCTTTCTTAAACCTGGAGTATCTAGATTGACCATTCACAGGATGATTTTATTTCTGGGTGAGAATATTTAGCTGTTGTATGTATTGAAAGTAGTATAGTTAAGGTTATATTCACTGAGGAACCCACTGGTCAAGACATCAGCCTTCCTACTTACAGCCTGGAGGAAGGCAAAGTAGGATGTGATCCCCAGGTTTATTTTTCTAGTGAAATATGGTCTTTTCTATCCCACTTGCAAGCACTGTGGTTATTTTTACCAGTAATTGAGACCACAAGCAGGGGAGTAAGTTAGAATTTTGACTGAGTCATGATTCCCAGGCCTCTTCCTATAGATATTTATGTGGAGTCTGGTTCTGAGGCTACCTGGAATGTTCTCCCACACATCATGCTGGGCAAGGCAGTAGAACACAGGTTTAAACATCCCCACAACCAGGCTCCACCATCACCTTGTGGCTGTGTGACCAGGGTCTGGTTACCTAAACCTTTGTGTCTTGGTTTCCTTGTGGAAAAAGAAGTCTTAACAACAGCATTTACCTCATAGAGGTATTGTGAACATTAAATGAGGGAATATATCTAGAGCATCTAGAAAGGTGCCAGGTAGATAATAATAATGATTTTATATAAAAGCCACTGAAGGGAAGATTTAATAAATTTGGCAAGCTGTAAGCTTCCACACCCCCGGATATAGGCATATCCTTAAATCTTTTTACAATTGAGTGGGGGAAATGAGCAGAGAAAACTTTGAAACAGGTGGTAACTGCAAGTTTTTAAAACCACAGATCCAGATGAGAAAAATTCCCAGGCTTTCATGCATCAGAAACACGTAATTTCCAATTTGGCATTACTATGAGGCACCAGCTCAGACAGCACCCAAACAAGGTGCCTCAGTTGTCCCCACTGCCTGAGAACTTTCTGCTGTCACTACCTGTGGGAATAGACCAGTCCTTCCCCTTCTCTGTGCAGTGGTAGCCTTTACCCACAGAAGGCATCTTTAGTACATGTGCTCATTAGAGGCATTTAAACATAGGTATGTGGGGTACCTGGGTGGCTCAGTCTGTTAAGCGTCTGCATTCAGCTCAGGTCATGATCTTAGGGTCCTGGGAACCAGCCCCTTGGTTGAGGGTGGTGGTGGTCCCTGCTCAGTGGGGAGCCTGCTTCTCCCTCTCCCTCTGCCGCTCCCCCGCTCCCCACCCCCGCTTGTGCTGTCAAATAAATAATATCTTTAAAAAACCAACAACATAGTTACAAACCTTAGCTCCCTAAAAAGTTACAGCTCCAAAGAGTTATTTCAAACTTCTAGTACACTCTCTTCTTTATAAACACTAGAGCAGAATATTCTAGTCTCTCACAAAAACAGATTAACTGACCAACTACCATTTCTCACAAACTCCCTCTTCTTTGTTTTCCCTTCCACTATGTTTCAGTTGCTCTGGGGATAAATTCTAAATTACTGTCTGGTATAGAGAGAAACAGTCTGCAGCTAGAAGAAACTGGGAAAGCACTAGAGATTTTTCTCTCCTTACCATGAATTCAGTGATTACTGACTTCAAAATAAAAAAACCAAACACATTCCAAGGTGAAGGGATGGCAGGTACAAAGATTGAAAGATATGAACATGGGAAGCCTGGGTGGCCCAGTGGTTTAGCGCCGCCTTCAGCCCAGGGCGTGATCCTGGAGACCCAGGATGGAGTCCCACGTCAGGCTCCCTGCATGGAGCCTGCTTCTCCCTCTGCCTCTCTATCTCATGAATAAATAAATAAAAATCTTAAAAAAAAAAAAAAAAAGATGAGCACACACTGTCAGTTTTAGAGCATATGGTGAGAAGGAAATAATTCTTGGTCTCTGAGGGAAAACTTACTGAGTTACCAAGGGGCACAATTTGGGGAATGCCTGTAATTTTACCTAGCTGGCCATTTTCATTTGACACAGGTTAATACAACCATCTTTTAAAATAGTATGCTCAAGTTCTATTTTCTTTTTTTTTTTTTAAGATTTTATTTATTTATTCATAAGAGACAGAGAGAGAGAGAGAGAGAGACAGGCAGAGACACAGGCAGAGGGAGAAGCAGGCTCCACGCAGGGAGCCTGACGCGGGACCTGATCCCTGGTCTCCAGGATTGTGCCCTGGGCTGAAGGCGGCGCTAAACCACTGAGCCACCAGGGCTGCCCTCAAGTTCTATTTTCAACTTCATCCTGACATATACTTCCCATACTTCTGCCACACTAAGAGCTCTTTGTTTTGTTTTCTTTGGTTGTGGAAAAAGCAAAGTCCTTTTGGTCTGAGGCTCTTGGTTCCAGGTAGGGTTTGCCTTTCTTCAAGGCTTTTCCCAATTCAGCAATTCCCATGAATTTTGGTCAAATAATTTTCCTATTAGAATGTCAACTCCATGAAGGCATGAATTTTCATATTGTAAAATTCACTGTTATTCCGAGTTCTTAGAACAGAGCATGCATGATACATAGTACCAATCTAGACATAATTCAAAACATTTAAGCACCTACGAGGTGGTGCCCTATGGAGCGTCCAATGATGATTAAGGTATGCTCTTTACCTTTAAAGACCCTGCAAATGAGGAAAAGAGATGTGTAATCAAACCCCAAATCGAGGCAGAATGAAACCAGTGCAACTATTGAGGTACACATTTAAAAAAAATTTTTTTTTAAATTTATGATAGTCACACACACACAGAGAGGCACAGAGACATAGGCAGAGGGAGAAGCAGGCTCCATGCACCGGGAGCCCGACGTGGGATTCGATCCCGGGTCTCCAGGATCATGCCCTGGGCCAAAGGCAGGCACCAAACCGCTGCACCACCCAGGGATCCCGAGGTATACATTTGTTAATGGAGGATGCTACGGACTGAACATGTCTCTCCCCCAAACTTATATACTGAGACCTAATCCCCAGTGTGATAGAGTTTAGAGATGGGGCCTTTGGGAAGAAGTTAGGTCATAGGGTGGAGCCCTCACCAAAGGGATTAGTGCCCTTATAAAAGAGATCCTAGAGAGCCCTTGCACCTTCTGCCATGTGAAGGTAACAGAGAGAAGACAGCTGTCAATGAGGAAGCAGGCCCTCACTAGACACTGAATCTCCTGGTGATCACGAGTGTGGACTTCCTAGCTTCCAGAATTGTGAGAAATGTTTATAAGGCATCTGTGTTATGTTATTTTTGCTATAGCAGCCCCAAAGACTAAGACATAGTACTCACGTGCAGTAATTAATTTCAAAAAAAGTAATTAATTTCATAGAACTCACTGTGGAAAGGCTTCACAAGACATTGTCCTCAAAGACAGAATTTCCATTAAGGATGTAGAGGTTATTTTTGGTCAAATGATTATTAGTTTGTACTCTTGTTTCCAAGGGCCAGAAACCCATCTCAAAATAGCTTACATAAATACAAGGAAAGTGTAACTGGGAAATCTGGGGGTGGCACTTGCTTCAGCTCTCCCAGAACTCTTGACCCTGTTCATGTGTGTATGCTTCCTTTTCTCCCATAGCAGATAGACATAATCCATGTTGCAGAGGAAGGGGTGGTTTGGCCACAGATAGCACTATGCTCATATCACACTGGATTGTATTTAATAGCCATAGAAGGCAATCCGTATTTCAAGGCCAGCAAAGAAGATCCCATGGAAAAGCTCTGCTCTGTCTAAACCCAAACTAGTTTGGGTCACATGCCTATCAATAGACAGGCTAATCACTATAGCTCGTGGAGTGGGAAGTTTACCTATCACCTGGCCATGGAATAGACAGCGCTAATATGGAGCTCTGTTAATAGAGACTCATACAAAGCAGAAAATAATTTTAACAGAGGTAGGAAAGGTTGTAGGATTGGCAGCTCTATTAGAACTGTATAAAGTGGGCAGGGCTAGGCAGTATTTCATAAGAAGTTGGAGAAGAAAGGACCCCAAAAGAACTAAGGTGTTGGACAAAAACAGCAGGTAACCACTACAATAACTAAAATGCATGCACTCATAGGCAAAAGGGATGCAGTTTGCTTTGAGAGAAATTTGATTGCCAAAGATAGGCAGTGGGAGCTTAGGCAGGAGTTAGGTTGGGCTAGGTCATGGAGAGCCTCCACTGATAAATGGGAGTTGTCAAAGGGCTTAATTGAAGCAATGCTGTGATCAGACCTAGGTTGTTCTACTCCCCATCTCTCAGAAACATAACCCCTGGGCTAACTTTTCTGGAATGCCTAAGCTGTCAGACTTGACCATGCACCAAGTTTCTTCTTCCAGTCCCATTTGCTTTTTCTTTCTCCAGTCCACACACTGTCTCAGCTCAATTCTGGATGTAGCCTGACATCCTAGCCACTTGTTTCTCAATCTAAGGTCAACACCCCATTAGGGAATTGCTTTTGCCCAGCACCAACATTTCTGGATTCTTACAAAATACATCTAAAATCCTAATTCTCAGTCATTCTGGCACCAACCAAAGTAGGGGTGTGGGGATAAGAAATGGAAATGTACTACCAGTTGGTTGTTAATCTGCATGGGTTACTGGGGTTAATTAGAAAATTATCACTTATCACATATTCAGATTAGCTTGAAAGCCTGAGAACTATGGTCATCTTTTGAACCCTCGACTGATCAGCTGTAAATGGATTATGCTGTATAAGACCTGAATGTGCCAATCAATGTTTCTCTATACATGTTTTTGAAGGAGCCAGTGTGCCCTTGTGGCCACCAACCTCCCGAGTAGGAGGTGGTATTATGGCCATAGCTCATGAATGTGTAGATTTTAATATCTTTCACTCTTCATAAACTTTTGGGGAAGATTACCATAAACTATATAGGATCAGGAGAATTATGTTCCTAAGAATGCTTAGAATAGCCTACTCTTTCAGGTTGTTACTCTAGGGCATAGTTACTTGCTCCTGGTGAATGAGATAATGGATCCATTCAGTTAGAGAAACATTGTGTAATCCAGGAGAAAACTACATTTACATCTCACTTTCCTGAAATTATTAAATGTACATCCACTAACTCCAACTGAGAAAAATCAAAATTGAACAATTCTAAAATGATAGTTTGTCACCCAAGTGAATCACTGCAGAGATAAAAGAGGAATAATGCTTCAGTAAAAACTGAAGTTTCTGAGAAAATTAACCTTGCAATGAGAGGAAAGAATGGAAAAAGAAAAAGGCTACCTTCTAAGAGCTGGACTGTCAGGGAGGGTGGGCGAACATCAGAAGAGGTCATGGAAGCTGAAGGGTCTTGGGAAAGGCACAGTGCCAGCTGCTTCTGAGAAATGTACCTAATGGCAAAAAGCAAAAAGCTCTCCAGACTCTTACTGGCAGAGTTTGGATTTATTATGACAGCCTTAGAACCAAAAATGGTTATATTTTTCTATGACAAACTTCACAGGGAATCAAAGATTTTCAGAGATCAAGCAGAGAAGGTGGTGTGTGTGGGTATAGTCAAGGGAAGGTATGAATGATGCTCATATATTCCATGTTTTCCAGGAGAAAGCATTAAAGGTGAAGTGTTAATACACTTGTTTTTCATCTTATTCCAACAGAAGACCAGATGTAATCTTTTTAAAGAGTGACTTCCCAATGTATCCAGATAACTGTAGGGTGGGGAGGAAGCAAGTTGCACTCTGTTACAAATAAATGAAAAACCATAAGGTGACAGACAATACTAAGCACACTCCCACCCTTATTCAAACACAAAGGCAGAGGAAAAGTTCATGCTATCTGCCAAGAAATTATTTTTGGAGGGAAACAAGCAGATACACACATCAGCAATAGGAGCAGCAGCAAAAATTCTTCTGTTCTCCAAAATACTAAAATTGAAAAAACTTCAAATAGTTAACCTCTGTTGGAATAGTTTTAGAAGGGACCTGCTTGTCATGAATTGATAAAAAGCCAACATACAAACACTAAGGAAGGGAGTGAAGGGAATATAGAACATTATTGAACACTGTGCAACTTCCCTACCAAGTTTGCATTTGTCACCAGAATGGAAAACTAATAAATTGTTTCTGGTGTAGCTTTAAAAAATTTTTTTCATTCTTTTTTCTTTTTCTTGAGTATGTTGAGTCTAAGACAAGAGGCCTTCTGTCCTCACCCAGCAGGGCACTCTTTCTTGAGGGCCTTGGAAACAAAGGAAACCAACTGGGGAACTCAGGGCAGGAGCCATTTGTGGAGAGCTTGCAGCCCATAAAGCATCAGGCTACACAAGAGGGCTATGGGTGGGGCGAGGAGGATGCACAACAAGGAAGAGGGGCAGTTTCTGCCCTTTAGGAGTTCCAGATCTACTAGGGGAAGGAAACAGACCACAGTGTGGCCTAAGATGTCACTGGGAAGGGGCTGGGGTTGGGGACTAGGTTCTAGTTCTGACTCTGTCATTGGCTGGCCATGTGATCTTACAGGGTAGGAGTGGTCACTTGTCAAATGAAGAGATTGCATGAAGGTGCAGATCTCTGTAAAATGGAGTAATTAAATTAAATGTGATCAGGATTCCTCTAAGTATATTCCAAAACAAAAAACCAAAAACAAACCTGGTTAAATAAATTTGGAAAAACTGCCCTTCCCTGACCCAACCCCCACAGTAGCATATAGGTTCTTAATACCTTTAGGGTATCACAGGCTCCAAAGTCCGGCTGTAAAGGATTCTTTTAATTTGGCATTTCCCAAACTTATTTTCTGAAAAAAAAAAAGTCTGCTGATATTTGCAAAACATGCTTTGGAAAATGTTGATCTATTCACTCCTCCCAGCTTTAGAATTCTACTACTGCTAGTGGTTATCTTTCCTTAGGGGCTTGTCATTTCCCTTCTCTGCAGTGTGCAGTCAGGCCTTTCACTGAACCTCTTGGGCTGAACCTAACATGCTGCCTCTGGCTTTACTTTTCTTGACTCTATGCTATTTAAATGTTCACATGAAACTAAAACAGAGTTGGAGCAGTAGACCTCTAAACTCTATATAAATCCTGAGATTTTAGGATTCTTTGAATATTATCACAGCCACTGAAGACTGAAGCAGGATGTATATAACTGAGGCTGTTCCCATCATAGCACTAACATTTACTAAATGAGAACTTTGAGATGAAATTCTATATCCTGCCATTCTGTACACTGCCCCAAACTCAATACTGTATTTCCTTGCAACTTCCTTTCCCCTTGACTAATACAAAAGGAGAATATATAGGGAGACAGTGTGTGTTGTACAGGCTCCCTAGACCCATTCTAGAGACAGAGTTAGGAGACCAAGGGGGTGCTTCCTGCAGATCTGTTCTTTGTAGGTACGGCTAAAGGTTTTTCATGTAAGTGAATTCTTACAAAACATTAGGAAATTATATATATTCACCATACCTAATTATAAAAATACTTAGCACACGTGTTTCAAATTCAGCCAGAGTACCCTCCAATTCCTGGCAGAGGCTGGAGGCCCAGGATGACAGAATATGGATAAGGTAAAACTTGAGAATATTCGCAGAAGTCAACTAGCCAAGGCTTAGAGGGTTGAGTAAAATTCTAGTTCTCTGGTGTAGGATTAATTAATATATCCTCTTTTTTGCTCTGTCTTGACCCTTCTTTAATGTCACATGTTTCTTTTTTAGCCTCATTTCCATGTCAACAAGATTGTTGAAAAATACTTTTAAGACAGAGGTGCCTGGGAGGCTCAATCGGAAGAGCAGGCAAGTCTTTCTCTTGGGACTGTGAATTTGAGCCCCATGTTGGGTATATAGATTACTTAAATAAACTTAAAAGAATATTAAAAAAAAAACTTTTAAGACACACACTCAAACTAACTTTCTCAATTGTCCAAATGTAGTAGCTGGGGAGACTGAAATATTAACCAACCTAATTAACAAGAAGGCCATTCAATTCATTTTCCTCCACTGCAGGCCTTACAGTGAAATCTCAAGGTCTGGTCTCTTTAAGGGGCTGAAGTGCCATCACTGAAAATGAATGGTGAACCGACTGGGACACCACCGGTGGTTTCTTTCCCCCGTCTATGCTTCAGGGAAATGCAAAGCTGGCATAAGGTGTGTGAAATGCCATGTAGAACACGATACTTCAGGCCCCAGTGAAGAAACAACAGAGAGAAGAGAATGAGGATGAATGTTCACACTTCACTGTCTGAAGGCTTCGGTAGGACATGTGAAGTTTGAGAATTTCCAAAGGCTGACAGATGCTATTTAATAGAAAAAAGTAAAAGATAAGATTCTTAAGGTTTGCCTCACATAAAAGGGGTAGTTCTTGGGAAACCCAGCCCATTTTGTAATTTTGTCCTATAATACAGTAATGACGGATTTAACATAAGCCTAATTACTGCTGAAAATAAGGTTATGAACAAAAGGGTTTAGCAAAGGCTGACTTCAAAGTAAAATAAGGTAAGATTTAATCCCAAACATTCTCCTTATTCTAAGTTTTGATCATCCTTGGGACCCTAACTGGATTAAAATTGAATGATCTGACCAGCACTCAGAAGAATCATCATAGCATATACACAAAATAGAGAATAAAATTTTAATGGTATCAAAAACAGAACTTTTTGGCCAATTTAGTACTTGCTGGAATAAAGTTGCAAAATGTTACTCAGTAACGGACTTAGCTTCTAAATCAAGCCGGAATTACACATACTCTGTATATTACTTGAGTATATACAAGTACATTCCATGATAACATGCAGAGACATGGAAGCAAGAAGAGTACGACCAAATCAAGATCACCATCTCTATTGATGAAATATTGAATTGAAAACAAAACACCTGTTCAGTAATCCAAGACTATCTCATTTTGCCAAGGGGGTTTTAAGTGTTGCTCTTTTCAAGAATTCAAATAAACTCCATATGGTTAAATCTGATTTTGTTTCCTCAACGTGAAAAATAAGCAGATGATATGCTGTAGCTATGGGTATATCCTTTTTTTTTTTAAAAACTTATTATCAAATTAAAAGGTTTGATAGACTTTTCTCTTCACATTCTAGTAGTTAAGAATGAATCGTTTAAAGATCTTAGATATTTGAATGTCACACCACCTACAGCAACATATGCTCAAGTACCTTTAATGATACAGTCATATGAGACAGGAGTTTAATTTTCCTGAGAACTAAATTAGACTTACGAAGTAAAACAGGGTATGAAAATGACCTGAGTTCACTGGAATCTCTATATTTGAAAGAGATTGCTTCAGCTTTGCTAAGATTTCATCAAAAGCCATTTAGAGCAAGCATTTCTTAGGGAGTCACATATTTGGTCATGGAACCTTGGGATCTTTTTAAGCACTAAAAAGAAGTGCCTTCTGTTGTGCAAATTCATTGAAAGGCCAGAACAGACCAGAGAACTGATGGTGCTGCAGGAGAACCTATAGGTGAGCCTATGGATTCCATTATTTGTAAAGAGAGTAGGTGAGATGTGCAACTGACCAAATTTGCTCCCAGTCTGACAATGATTACTAGGCAGCTAAAATCCTTGTAAGATAAGCAAAGACAGCACCGTAAGTGGAACCTAGTAGAATCCACTAGGGAGTGAGGGTTGGTTGGGGTAGAGATGGTCCCCCTCCAAGTAACTCTCCTTTGTATGTGAGAACCCCAGAACATATATGAAAAGTAGGCTAAAATAATGGCTTCACAGTCTCTTCTCCAAATTACACATTTCAACCTTTGTGATTATTATTGTTTGCAAACTAAGAGGTCACATGTGAATTACTAGTCACTGAACAGCTTATAAAAGAATACAGTCTAGCCTCAATCTGAGCTCTTCTGTTTGCTCTGTAATCTAATTCAAGGCACTTTAAAATATTTTGGTGCCTTAGTGTATTAACATGTAACATGAGAAAGACACTCATTTACTTACCACAGGGAGCTACCACATAGATGACTGAATCTTAAAGCACTTTGAGCTCCTCAGATGAAAAGCACTGTGGAGACCATCACAGCAGAGGAAAACTCTCTCAATGCCTTGGAATCCTGATCTATGTGCCTTGTGTCCCAACCAGGTTTTCTTATATACTTCGCAAGTAAAATCTGTTGGTGGCACTCCATTCCTTTATATATGTTAATTGTTTGGCACACAGATGTTTATATATTTAAAATAGTTGTAGTACTCACTACTCCAAAGTTGTTTACTAATTGTCCAATAAAGTTAATGAGATGTAGCCACGGTGGAGTACTTTGTGTCAAATTTAGAAAACTTGAGCTTTTTCAAAGGTACATCTGACATAATACAAAGTTCTTTTTTTTTTAAATAACTGAACTAGTATTAATTATGTGAAACCACAAGTTTTTAATGCAAAAAATACTGAGAGTATGCCACAGTGTCTTTATATTCATCTGAAGAGTACAAAGATGGGAGTTTTGAGGAAAAAAGGGTCTTAACTCTATAGAAATCAAATGTGTTTCTTAAATTGTTCAAAGGAAACATTTAAAAATTTTCATGTTTCATATGTTGAAATAAAGTCGTTAGAGGAAATAAATTATAAATACAGTAGTAGTTTAAATATTTCTTTTTTAGCATTAATTTTTCTAAGCAAGTTAAATTCAAAACACTTGAAATCTGTTATCCTCTTCTTCCAAAGGAACTGTGGAGATAGAAGCTTTCATAGAAATCTACAACAGTGATACCACCTGTGATCTTTACATAGACTACACTGGACCTTGGCCATTTTAGATTTACAACATATTTTGGTTAATACATTAGATTCAACTCATTAATATGCTTTTATATTTGGGAGAAATTAAGATTGTGATTTATAACCTTACAGTTCACCCAAACTCAATTCTAGGTCTTGATTCTCTGCAGGGGGTTGTATCAGACTCATAATTAAAATGATGAAAACTGTAAATAACTTCTTTCAGGCTGAAAAAATATTTGTTTTTTAAATAAAGTGCTTTTAAATTCAAATGTTTCTTGCCCTAAACAAAACTGAAACACTTTAACCTGAAATCTCCCTATCTTGACACACATATTTTAACAGAAAGAAATCAGTTTTGGGCCATTAATGTCCTTCAAGAGTTCAGATTGGATCTAAATTGGGTTTTGCATTACTATCGTGCTCATGTTTGTACATGAAAGTTAAAAGAAAGAGGGCAACATCCAAGGATGACCAATAGGCAGTATGCGATGTGACAGCTGACCAGTAGCGGCTTTCCACAAGTCCTTCTCTGAGTTCAAAATCAATTCTGTGATCCAATTCCACTAAAAAGAAAAGAGAGTCAAACAAATAAGTTTTACAGTATGTTCTATATAGACCTTACCTAGAGTTGAGAATAAAAATTTAGCTAACAGAAGTGATTCTCCTAATTATATTTTTTTCCTCTTACATGACCATCCACTGTAATCTTGTGGGGGTTGGGGGAGATCCAACCACAGTCTAAATAGCTCAGGATTCTATTTGGTGGAGTCCTTTCCTTTGTATGCTCAGGCCAATATGGGATAATAAAGGAATAAAACAACAACAAAAAAATCACTTGGTATCACACAGTATATCTGAAGTAAAGAAACTGGGCTCAAATCTGACTTTCCCATTTAATTTTTGTTCCTAATCTGTAAAATAAGGAAAACCGTCTCTTGCAAAACTGTGGGCCAGACTTATATGCAGTGATGTCTGTGAGGGTGCACAGGTCACTCAAAGGCTCCTTCTCTGGGGTGGCCCTATTTACCTACCCATTACCTTGCTCTGTTGTGACTTTTTGCAGTCCCGGACTCCCCCTGTGGCTGCCATCACACAGCCTGGTCTCCAAGCAGTCAGCAAGGCCTCACATGCACTCGCGATATACAAGTGCTCACTAAATGTATGATGGATAAAGAATCCACTGGGTGGCAGGGGCAGTTAAACTGGGAGGAACAGTCGTGATCCTTGGGAAGAAGGACTTCACTTATAGCTTCTACCCTCAAATAATCCAGTGAATTCAAAAAATTTTTTTTCTAAAACCCATAGAAAGTCCTTGCAATACCTGTTAGAGAAAAATCAAGGCTAATAAGAGAATTACAAATGATTCATTTAATAAGTCCTTAGAGATAAAACACTTAGAAAAATAATATTTTGATCTTTAGGAACTCCTTTAAAACTGTCATTGGGCGATATAATACTTTGATGGAGCTATCTTAAAAACAAAAAACACCCAAATCTTTGTTCAGAGTGCCAGAAGATGTGGAAAGTAAAAGGTGTCAAAAATCAAGGAGGATGGAAAAAAAGTTGGGTTTTGCTTTCTAAAAAGCAAATTTGGTAGTTGCAGATGGGAAATCATATTATTCTAGAGAACACTTTCACATAAATATTTAGCTAATGCTTATTTTAAGTAGGTATTTTATGACAAGATCCTTTGGTGATTTAAAAATGCATATAGTTGTTATTTTTCTATTCAACTATGCTTTTCTTTCTTTTTTATTTTTTAATATTTATTCATGATAGAGAGAGAGAGAGAGAGGCAGAGGCACAGGCAGAGGGAGAAGCAGGTTCCATGCCGGAAGCCCAACGTGGGACTCATTCCCGGGGCTCCAGGATCGCGCCCCAGGCCCAAGGCAGGCACTAAACTGCTGAGCCACCCAGGGATTCCCCAACTATGCTTTTCTGACAAGGAACACCCATGTTGTATATAGATATATATACATTTTCAAATAAGCAGTATAAATGCCAATTAGGTTATAAAACACTCGTAAAATATATTGACATAGGCCTTTTACAGTTTTTTTTCCTTTTACACTTTTTAAAACTATTTTTCTCATTTAAATTACAGTAAGCTAATCCACAATACAACAGAAATAGCTGCAATCCATATGTGGAACTGTGGGATAGTAATATCTGAATCTTTTATCTTTTGTATTCTGTGGGACATTTGAGTTTGATTTGTAGGCACAGTCTGGCACAATAGACAGGAAGATGAAAAAAGAGGAAACTGGAATTCTCAAGCATGATGAGAAGTCAAGCTGCAGTTAGTTATAAAGAAGAGGAGAAACAAGAGGAAAACCAGAAGAGACAAGAAAAATACACATTAGTATCGGCAAAGACCATCAAGTTATAATTTTTTTTAAGATTTTATTTATTTATTCATGATAGACACAGAGAGAGAGGCAGAGACATAGGCAGAGGGAGAAGCAGGCTCCATGCAGGGAGCCCAATGTGGGACTCAATCTGGGAACTCCAGGATCATGCCCTGGGCAGAAAGCAGGCACTCAACCGCTGAGCCACCCAGGCGTCCCTCAAGTTATAATTTCTACTTTAAAATGCCACTAGAGAATGTTTTCCTAGTCCAACAGTTTTAAGTCGAATTGTTGTTTTAAAGTCAAAGCAAGGGAGATTTTTTCTGTTTTAGTAAGTATTATTTGGCTTTGAAACTGTGTGAAATTCTTTTTTTAAAATATTTTATTTATTCATGAGAGACACACAAAGAGGCAGAGACACAACACAGAGGGAGGAGGCGGCTCCATGCATGAAGCTGGATGTGGGACTTGATCCTGGGACCACGCCCTGAGCCAAAGGCAGACACACTCAACAGCTGAGCCACTCACAGGCATCCCTGTGAGATTTATTCTTAAATGTTGTTACTGTCACGAAACACTGTCTTTCATATACTAGAAACTCAAATGCTGAATTATCATCCTATTATGGGTCTTGTCATTCTTATCACCTACAGGGACTCTAGTAAGTGTTGTTAAATAGACTGACCATCTCTACCCCTTGCTATTTATCTGTAGGCTGCCCTCATCAAAATGGGAATAAAGTAGCCATCCTGTACCTGATCATTGGTTTTAGTCTCTCATTTTCCTTAAAAGGTTTACAACAGACAGTCTGGCTGCCCGTCCAGCTGACCTTACATATGTTGATTCTACAGGTAGAGGAATGGAATTAGGTGGGCCTATGTCCCATCTTCTCTCTCCCTTTTATGTAGATCATAGAATTCCCAAGGGAGAAGGGTCTAGATGGCAGTACCATTCTTTATGTGTTGTGAGATGGGCTCTTAGCCCAAGTAGGCCCAAATCTATATGGAATTGCCTTGGACCTACTTTCTCATTATTAGCATATCAAAAATGGGTGGCATAACACAGCTGATAGTTTTTCCTAGTTTCTCTCACCAAGTGAGGTCAAAGAGAAAGGAGAACATAAAATCATCACTTTATCCTTTTTTTTCTCTTTTGAGTGCCCAAGGGCTAGAATTCCTCTATCCACAAAGACTGAGACCCTGAACAATGGAAGAGAAGTGAAAATGAGAAAAAGACCGTTAGATTTTAACAATCATTAGCAGTTTGCTTATACTGTTTTAAAACATGGATTTTTTTTTTTTCTTTTCTGGGAGTCTCACAAACAGGCCTATTTCCCTTCCTATTCCCCAAAGTGAATGTTGGCAATTTATGAACTATTTAGGTAAGGTGTCATCAGTACTGTGCTTTCATCAGAGAACTCTCTACACAAGTCTTGTCCATATGGATATGGTATTAAGAAAAATATGTATGAATATAAAGTAAGCATCTTAGTATTAAAATGTGTACTAACTGGACAGGTTTCTACTATTTTAATGGAAGCATCTTACCTTCCCTGGAGAGAAATGTTCAAAACCTTAATTTTAAAGTTATCTTGAAGTACCTGGGTTGCTCAGTCAGTTAAGTGTCTGACCCTTGGTTTTGGCTCATGATTTCAGGGTCATGAGATTGGGCCCTGAGTTGGGCTCTGTGCTCAGTGGGGATGGGATTCTCTCTCTCCCTTCCCCTCTCATTTTCTCAAATAAATAAGCTTTTAAAAAAGTTATCCTATTTGTAAGTAATAATTATGGCAATAATTGCATGATTTTTGGCTATAGGCAGACACCAAGAAAAATATTAGTAAAGGAAACTGTGTTTTCAAATAACTGGCCAAAGATTTTTTCATAAAAAAAAAAAAAAGATTATGCTGAGTTCTTGTTGGTAAATTATGTTTTCTTATTTCTGTGCTGCCTCAGCGCAGCTATACATTTCATGTGGTAGGTGTTTGACATTCAAGGAATATTTACATCTTGTGAGTTGTTATAATTTCAAATATATTTAAGAATATTCTCCAACTGTCATTTATTTGAAAAAAAAAAAACCCTCTAAAATTAGTTTTATAGACGGTTTTCTTATCTGTCAAAATAATTTCAAAATAATTTCCCAACACTAATATATCCTGAAAGATATTCAAATATCTCACATTTGTAACAGATGGGCTTTATGGGTGAATATACGGTTTATGGGTAAATTTTGAATAAAAGGAACTCTAAGAGATGGCCAGATTTGTTGGAACCTCTAACAATCTGGTTTAAGAAACTTTTCCTATTATATTTGGAACTATTCCTTTCCATTCATCCTTTGGTTCAACTAAGTTCTGGCTCTCTACATACCCTGTGCTTTGCTTATGCTGTTTCTTCTCCCCAAAACATCTTTTCATCTCTGCATGTCCAAATTCTACTTCCACAGAGCCTTTTATGATTTCTCTAGGTCAAAGCATTTTCTCAGGCCCTAGAACTGGCAGACTCCTTTACTTATACCTTTGTTATGTGGCTCATCACATTCTATTATATATTATAATTATTTATATAGTCATCTACCTCCCTACTAGAATATGTATTCTCTAGAAAATACTTAATTTCCATATCAGCATTTAACATCTTTATGGGCAGTACTGAGGTCTGTTTCATTTTGCTATCTTTTCTAGTGACTAGCTTGGTACTTTGGCTCATGGTAAACATTGTTAAATGAAAAAAAGCAAGGGGAGAGAAACATAAGCCATATACATATTACCATTTGAATCAGTTTGGTGTAGTTACGATTAGTGGTCTAATTGCCTAGATAGCTGGGATGATTTTAAGATAGTAGGTATAAGGGCTACTTGAATGCAGGATTAGTAAGTATATCAATTTTCCTTCATCCAATAAAATATGCAAAAAGCACAAGTCAAATAATTTCTTCAATGGATTTGACTATTTACATGAGCAGGGGGCAGAGAGAACACTTATATAAGATCATTCCTTGAAGGAAATTCATGAAGTTACATCAACACAAACTGTTGCTAGGGAGCAAAAAAACTCATATTAGTTTGTTATAGTAAAATACTGTTTTGGAATTTTTATCAAGTTAAGAGTTTTCTTGTTTTTGAAAATAGAGAAAAAAAGTATGGATATTAGCAATTAAATAGAGAAGTTGTATAATTAGATGCAGTTAAAAATCCAAGGAAAAACCTGTAATGTATTTTTTGTTACAGAAAAATCCAATATTAAAAAGAAAGAAAGGAAAGAGGGAGAAGCTGTGGAAAAAAGAATGAAAGTTAATGATAAAAAAATGATTTTTTAAAAAGATTTTATTTATTCACAAGAGACACAGAAAGAGAGAGAGGCAGAGACACAGAAGAGGGAGAAGCAGGTTCCCAATAGGGAGCATGATGCGGGACTTGATCCCAGGACCCAGGATCACGCCCTGAGCCAAAGGCAGACGCCCAACCACTGAGCCACCAGGTGTCCCTAAAAATGATTTTTAAACTAGGATCAATCCTTAGTAATACATTTAGAATCTGCTGAAAATTAAGAGACTGAAAATATGTCTTGCATCCAAAAATACTAATTTTTAAAAGCGATCCTATCCCTTTTAAAGAACATTAAATATTTGTGTTGAAACCAGATATCAGCAGCAATGGCACACCTACAGCCCTAAGTAGAAATGTTACCAGTATCTGAAATAACTGGGAATGATTACATTTCTTATACCATAAAAACTTTTTATATCTAAATGTCTTACATGAAAAGAACAGTGAACTCTTTCGAAGCCTTTAGGACAATAAAGAAGGAAAATGGCCTAATGCTTTTCTTCCCTCTATAAGATTCCTTCTTTGTAGGAACACACAGGATTATCATTTTAGCACATTAATCAGCTAGTCAATACTTGGGTTTTAGGACCACCACTACTTAAGGTTAGAAAATACATATAAAATAGTCTATATAATGGTGACATTCAAGCTGATCTCATAGTTTCAATGAGCAGAAGACTTTTAAAGTAGATCATTGTCATAGTATTCTGAATGCTATTCCTGACATATACCATACCGAGGGCATTATCTTTATTCTGCATTACATTTTCCGGAAAAAGAAGTTGTGGGAGATTAAAGAACGATTCCTGAAGTCTGAAATCTGTGAAAAAAAAACACAAGATGTGTAAAGTGCTGGCTGATGATTACAAAGGACCTTCAACGATGTAGTGGCCAAATTTAGATGACTACCCCTAAATATGCTGATTAAACCTAGCAGACATAAAGAAGTACACACTTTGGTTTTTATGAAGAGCTCTTTCATGGAAAATGTAAGCATAATTAACTTTGAAATACAAGGTCATAATTAACACTCAGATATCCCCAACATTTATAGCTCATTTAAGTTCTAACCTAAGGTAAAACATGTTAAAAGAAATAGTTTTTTCTTTTCATATGTTACAAACACGGGGGAATATAAGAAATGGAACCATAAATAAGCCTAGACTTTTCAAAAGAAATGAAGGATAGCTATCTAAGATGCTTTAACTTGATGACAATAAAGTGGATTCAACAGACAGCACACACATACTCTTCAAAGAGAGGAACCCTGATTGATTCATGAATTCAGAGTCTTTGTTCATCTTACCCTCAAAAAGCAAGAGAATCAAAGTCCATAGCTTCAGAATAAAGGTTATCAAGAACTGAGGCAATCAATGTGAGCAGAAAGAAGGAAGGAAGCCAGAATCGCCTAATCACAATGACCAAATTCCAGAAAGAAGATTTAAGGAAGAAAGTCTTTATGGTTTGCAAGATATAGTCAAAATAGCAAGTATGACATAAGGAATGTCTAAATAGGATTATATAGAAAAATGTATTATTGAAGCAAATCTAAGAATTAGTAAGGCAAATCTTGAGAATCTGATTTAAAAGGTGGAATCCTACTATAGTACTTTCATTTTAATAGTTACATCTATGTCTAAAGATAAATATATGCAACCAAGAGTCATGATTAGCTCATATTTAGAGAAGAACAAAGAATTTATACCTAAGAATGGCAGAAAATGAATTTTGTTAAGCTATCAAAATATGATGATGCAATATAGCTAAGCATCTCTGTAACTGCTGTCCTGAAAGAAGAAAGGTTTTTCTATTATTCTTTTGAAATTACTATGCTAAATAGTAAAAAGACCTAAAAGCCAGCTTTCTTCCCTCAGATCCTATAGACTGTCTTTATGTCTTCATTACCCTTTCTAGGGAGCATTAATATTACAAGGAATTGTGACTTTTTACCTGCCATCTTACAAAATTCTTACAAAGTTTTTTTTCACAGAAGTTTAGAGTTTTGACCTCTGCATGTCACAAAAGAATTCTGTATTTTTACAGTCACATTTTTGATATTAAGTAGAAATGAGAGCTTAAGTCAGCAGTAGTATAGGAACTCATATAAGAAAACTAAAAAATGAATTTTGTACAAAGTCCAAAATGAATTTTCTAGGCAGTGTTCAAAAGGCTTACAATTATAAAATTTTCAGTACTCAGAGTTTGACATAAATAGAATTATGCTTAAAAAAATGCTACTGGTCCAAACAGGAACATCCAATTCAGGAATGTCCAGGATAATTTCTCCTGGAGTGGGGTTGTCTGTGGAGAAAGACCCAGTCTCTAGGACTGCCACACCTGAACTTCTTTTTTAAGTTATGTTTTATGGATGGCAATGGATAATGGTCATTTTGAAATTTAGAGTAGCTGATATAGCAAGAAAACAAGGCTGCAAGTATCTGAAATAAATTCTGCTTAAACATTTAGAGAGAAAGGAAGGAAAGTTTTCTGCTTGCTATAGTTACAAAAAGCAGCTAGTTCGAGAATCTACATTTCCTTACATAGCCAATGGAAAAGTAAGACTTGATTTATAGTCTTATTTAAATGGACATTTAAAAATAAGGTTCGAATTTAGACTCTTGAAATTAAATATAAATAAAATGTATAAGAACTTCATAACTATTTAAGATTTTAAACCTTAGAAATCTATTGGAAAAAATTAAATAAAGCTCTATTCTAATGCTAAGTCCAGCATAACTATCCATTCATTCAGTTATTTCTTGAATATTTACTTTATGCTAGGTAAGCTGGGATAGGATTGAAAGCCATACAGCAGATCCAATACAATATAAGCCTTAAAGTCTTATAATTTGGTTGGATAAAGAGAACTATAGAATTAGCAGCAGAATGGCTCTGGCATAACAGCTTTGAAAAAGAATCAAGAATATCACAGTATAGGTTTGAAGCAGTTAAATAAAATTTTGAGGCTGAAAAGACCATATTTTAAAAAAAGATCTACTTTATAAAACCAGGAGGTGCTCACACCAGAGATTTGTTTTATGCTTGATGTTTAAGACTCCTGTGCCACCAGGCTCCGATTATTAATGTTCTTAACTGTTAATTCACCAATGCAGAGTAAAACTGCATTTACCTGGGAACTCTACTTAAAAATATAACCAGAGGAAAAAGTATTTTTCCTTTAAAGCTAACTTATGCTTTAGATTTTAGAGTTGACTGTTCCTGTCAGAATCTCAATCCTTTCCACATTCAAGTTGTAAGTGATATAGTATAAACGTAAGGAAAGAAGAGTATGAACTAACATGCAGAATCCAGAAAGCCAGAACTGCTGTGTGGAAGGGTCTGTGTTGCAACAGTGGTGGTGGGAAGCGAGGCAACAGACTTCTTCTCGTCTTCTATTGAGTCTTTTGATGTCTCAGATGGCTGTGATGTAGATGAACGTCCAAATCTTGAGAACAACATTCCACCAAGGCCCTTTCCAATGCTAGCGGCCCCTGTATTTCACAAAACAGGGCAGTCAGACTGTTGAATTACACCACATACCAAGCTAAAGAGCACCATCCATAGTTACAGCCAATTGGCAGAGGAACCAAGCCATAGTCATATTTTTCCAGGGTGGGAACATAGGAAAACTGCAATTTATACTGTAGGTTTCTTTTCTCTCTCTCTCTCTTTTTTTTTTTAAAGAATTTTCTTTATTTATTCATGAGAGAGAGAGAGAGAGAGGCAGGCAGAGACACAGGCAGAGGGAGAAGCAGGCTCCATGCAGGGAGCCCAATTTGGGACTCGATCACGAGTCTCCAGCATCACAACCCAGGCCAAAGGTGGCGCTAAACCGCTAAGTCACCAGGGCTGCCCTATACTGTAGGTTTCTAAGTAAAAATGGTGTTGAATAGAATGAGAGTTGTACAAAACTGCAAAATCTAGCTTACAAAAAAAGGAATAAAGATTCTATCTCATTCAAGGGATCATTGTTTATTAAAGTATTTGGTAAGGTTAAAAACTTTAATAACAGAACCATGCCACTGACATGAGCATATATTTATTATCGATATGCTTTACTACTGAAGTGAATATGTTATAAAAAACTATCAAAAAAAAAAAAACAAAAAAAAACTATCATAAACTATCGAGATAACAAAGTGAAATATCAATGAAAAGTCTATTTATAGTGCCATCTTGTGGCATTCTATGTTAAGACAACCCATAACCAAAAGCAATGAACTAATTTAAGGGGCACATAATTGAGCTCCAGCGCTACACCAAACATTGTGGCTGGTGGAGATCATTTAAAGAGAAATTAAATATCCTTGTTGTCCCTAGGATGATACAATTTGAGAGACTATTAAGTCATGAATCAGAGAACTGGTTGGCACCCTTGGGGGCCCCTGAGAACTCAAGTACTCTCTCATTTTACATATGAGGAAGCAGACCGTTAAAAATGATGTGACTTACCCAATACCTCACAGTAGGTGGCAGAGCCAAGATTAAAATGAAGGTCTTGATTTCCAGACTTTTTGTCTATCCAGCTATCTCATAGTCTATAACTACAAGATCTGATCTAATCAGAACCTTTAGGGCCTTTGGCTCTCAATACGAAAGAGAGGGTAGTTAATTCTAAATGCAGGAATTAAATGTTGGGTATTTTGTAACAGAGTATTTTCAAGTAACCTAAACTTAATGCCTATCTAAAAAAACGCTTATATTTACTGATAAGAAATACTTAGGAGAAATTACCTAATATACTTGCTTTGCCTATATTTGTTATAGATTCCCCATAGTGTCGGCGGGACAAGACTGGTGAGGTCACAGGGCTTGGTATTGTTGAGATGCCTTCATTCTCTGAAATTGAGGTAGGTTCTTTTGCTGGGTGGAGAAAGCTTGGCTTCATATACTCATAAGGTAGAGGATTGGAAGTATTATACCAGTGGATCTGGACAGGTGAAATGTTGCTGTAGTGTTTCAGTATTAACGGTTCTAATCTATAAGCCTTGAGATTAAAAAACATTCAAAGAAACACAACATTAAGGCACAATGCTTGGATTTTATTAAACTTTTTATTCTTATTCTATTGCATGCTCAGCAGACCTTAGGGAATTTTTAAAAACCTGGTATTTCTAACATGCATTCCTATTTGTTCACTATTAATAATATATAATTGGTATAATTATATATCCTTAATGAGGAGATTATGGAAAAAAACTAGCATAGGTCTGTTAACAGTGCCCATTGATTTGTCTTTCAGACAGATTCATTTTTATTATGTTCTGATATCATCCTAACAATTAGATTTATGTTTGTCTTACCAACAAAGCTGAAGTAGTAAAGAGTAAACCAGAATGTGATCAAAAATCAATCTGTAATATCTTAGGAGCTCTTAGTAAGCTCTATTTTCAAATAGATTAACATAGTAACAGCACAAATTAGATGCTGATACAAGACCATTTGTCTAATGTGAAGAAGAGATGATATAGCAGAAAAAGGCAATGAATGGATTTGGCATTGGAATTCCCCCAAGTTCGTATTCTAGCCTTTGTCACTTATTAACTGTATGAAATCTACCAAGTTGCAAGGTCTCAGAGACACTGTTTCCTGAGCTGTACAAAGGAGATTAACACTTCCTACCTCATAAGGATGTTGGAAAGAATGGATAATGTTTGTAAATACTGCCTAGCAGAGTTCTGACATAACCGTTATTTAAAAAAACTTTACTTAAAAAAATCAGAGAAAAACTATAAAATGAATAATAACTTAAATACAATGAGTTTAGAGCCCCCCCTTTATAATATAACAAAGTTAAGATTATACCAAGGACAGGGTATACAATGAAAACTCAGAGTTCCTCTATGAACTCAACTTCACTTTCAAGTTGTGAGACAATGAGTAAAATGAATGTATACTAATGAAATACTTAATGTCTAGCTGGGTTTTTTCACATACATTTTACTTAATACTAACAACTTTATGAAGTAAAATATCATCTGCATCATATAGATAACAGCCTTAGGAGTGACATGGCCAAGATTGTGCAGTCTGTATTTGAATCTAATACTAGTTTCCAACTCAGTGAAATTTATTTCTTAAATATAGCATTTTTGATTCTTTAACATATAGGAAATTTTCTAAAATTCTCGCATTTAGTCAATGTTATATTTACTTGGTACTAGCTAAATATCTTTTAAAAGACAAAGCCATTTTTTCTGAGAATGAATGATATTTAAAATGGTTTGTTTTAAATTTAGTTATACCTAGCCTTGTCCTTAAAAAAGGTTAAAGAGCATTTTTCTCATTTAAAAACCTTACTTGGTATTAAAAAATGGTCCACCTGGATGCAAGATCACTGGAGTGTTTACATTAAAAAATTATTAACAGTATAAACATAACAGAATATAAAACCCCCCAATTTTATAATTTTATAATATAAGGCTAAAGTAAATTCATCCATTTTTTCAAATATTTTCATCTCTAAGAGGATCTACCAGACACATTTCAGTACTTGTAGCATGCTTTACAGAAAGAAGAATTCAAAGTGGGATTTTTGAAATTTATGGTTGCTGGGTTATTGGTATCACAACTGGTAATGGTTTGACAGTTGAGAAGATTTTTTCCATGTATTAATTGTCCAGAGATAAAATTTTTACATTATGCTCTTACACTGTAACCTAAACAGATCATCTCTAAAGTATTAGCTGAGCCCTAAACCAAAACACAAATGTCTTAAAACTTATTAATCTATGAAGATATCATCAGATAAATGAATTCATTTCTCATTAGTTAAGTTGTACCTTGTAATATTTCTTACAGTCTTTAGGAATGATTTAATATTGAGGGGAAAATACCTAACTGCAACTCACCACTGGATCTGTTGGATGAAAAATATTTAATAACCGGTTACAAATTTCTCTGGGCAAAATATGGTCTTGACTTCCACTATTTCCTGGGCGGATGCCACGCAATGCCAAGAAAACCGCTAGTGGGGATCCCATGCAGAAGAAATTCTCAACCTAAAATGAGAAAGTTATCCTAAATTTTAAAACTGGTGAAGTGTTTTTTATCAGATTTGGGCACAACATAATACAAATAATAAAATTATCTTCAAATATAAGTCTTTTTTCATGAGCTTTGTTCAGATGGTATCTGCATTATTTAATTATATGCCAACCATTAATTTTTTTTAAAGATTTTATTTATTTATTCATGAGACACACACACACACACAGAGGCAGAGACACAGGCAGAGGGAGAAGCAGGCTCCATGAAGAGAGCCTGACGTGGGACTCGATCCAGTTCTCCAGGATCACGCCCCAGCCGAAGGCGGCACTAAACCGCTGAGCCACCCGGGCTGCCCACCATTAATTATTCTAAAAATCTATTTTCAGAAGCAACTCTATTTTCCTTTAAACTAATAGAAAACAAAAGAGGAGAAGTAAGACCATTTCATTGTGTGTTTCCTCAACACTAGTTAGTTTCCTTAAGCTACTATTTTGTGTTATGTAATATTCTAGGTGCTACGAAGTCTGTAAAGACCAATAAGGCAGAGCTTATGCACTCAGAGTTTACAATCTTGTGGGGGAGGCAGAATAAAATTAGTGAACAGGGGAAAGACTGCTATAAGAGAGTAAAGAAAGGAATAACTCCAACTCTGAGGGTATGTTTTATTTATTTATTTATTTTTAGACTTTTAGAAAAAATTATTCATGAGAGACAGAGAGAGAGACAGAAAGAGAGAGAGAGAGAGGCAAAGACACAGGCAGAGGGAGGAGCAGGCTCCATGCAGGGAGCCCGATGTGGGACTTGATCTCGGGTCTCTAGGATTATGCCATGGGCTGAAGGCAGGGGCTAAACCGCTGAGCCACCCAGGGATCCCCTCAACTCTGAGGGATTTTACACAGCTCTTTTCACATTATATGAGGTTTTTTTTTTTTTTTTTTTAATTCCAGTATAATTAACATACATTGCTATATTAGTTTCAGGTGTACAATACAATGATTCAACAATTCTGTACATTACTCAGACCTCACCACAATAAGTATATTCTTAACCTCCTTCACTTATTTCACCCATAACCTTGCCCCTAACCTCTCTTCTGGCAACTACCAGTTAGTTCTTTGTATTTAAGAATCTGTTTGTCTTTTTGTCAATTTCTTAAATTCCACAAGTGAAATCATATGACTTTCTCTGACTTATTTCATGTAGCATTATACCCACTAGATCCATCCATGTTGTTGCAAAAGGCAAGCTTTCATTCTTTTTTTATGGCTAGTATTCCATGTTTTGTGTGTGTGTGTGTTTGTGTGTGTGTGTAAATCACATCTTCTTCATCCATTTATCAATGGATGCATTTCTTCCATAATTTGGTTATTGTAATAATGCTGTAGTAAACATAGGGGTGCATATATCTTTTCAAATTAGTGTTTCTGTATTCCCTGTGTTAGTATCCAATAGTGGAATTACTGGATTCTATGTTAATTCTATTTTTAATTTTTAAAGATTTTATTTATTTGACTGAGAGAGAGAACACAAGCAGGGGAGTAGCAGTGGCAGAGGGAGAGGGAGAAGCAGGCTCCATGCTGAGCAGGGAGGCTGACACAGGGCTTGATCCCAGGACCCCGGGGATCATGATCTGAGCAGAAGACAGCCTCTCAAACAACTGAGCCACCTAGGCACTGCTATTTTTAATGTTTTGAAGAACCTCCATACTGTCTTCCACAGTGGCTACACCAGTATGCATTCCTACCAATAGTCTACACTTTTCTCAAAGTCCTCACCAACACTTGCTGTTTCTATGTATTGCTTATTTTAGCCATTCTGACAGGTGTGAGGTGGTATCTCAATGGGGTTTTGATTTGCATTTCATTTTCATGTGTCTGCTGACTACCTGCATGTCTTCTGCGAGACAGGAGAAGGCATTTGCATTGGTGATACAAGGTAAAAAGGATTTCCCCATTTGAGGCTGGGTCATTGAGGCCAGAAAGGAGGGCATTTCAGATTGACAGAATCACTATGAACTAAAGCAGAGGCTGGAGAGAACCTGGCTTAATTTAGAAAACAGAAATAGTTGAAAAATTGGGTGTTGGGAAAACATAACTTGGAATGGGAAGGTAGAGAACCTTGACTATTTAACTTAAAAAAGTAGGACTTAATTGATTTTTTAGTAGTGAAGGGAAGAGGATTTGACCCCATGTTTTAGGGGGTTAGTAAACGTGGTAGTAGTGTGTGGATGAACTGGAAAACTGAAAATCTGGTGACTCAGAGACAAGTTAGGAAACTACTGACAGTGTTTAGGCAAAAGATAATCTGATCTGGGCAGGACAAGACGTTCCATTCAGAAATGGAAATGGGAGAGGAGAGGGTGGAGTCAACATGATTTAATGGAGATGAGGAATGAGTCAGAGGCAAGTTATAAGTTTTGGGCCTGGGTAACTGGGAATATAGTAGTAGTTCCATCTACTGCAGCAGGAAACTGTAGGTAAGTCCTGTTTTTGTTCATGACAAGTTTGAAGTATCTGTAACATATCTACCAAGTGCTGAAATTTTAGGGCAAGAGATATAGAATTGGATATGTCTTCTCCGAAGTCTATGTGTCACCATCACAGAAGTGACATGCAAAACCAGGAGAAGTGGTAAGATGGCTTATGAAGTGCACAGAGTAAGAGATGGCTTTAGCTGGAACTATGAGCAATGACTACATTTGATTAGCAGGTGAAGGAGATAACCCTACAAATGGGGAGAGTGAAAGGAAAAGGAGAACCAGGATAATGCTGTACACATGGAAGCCACAGGAGAGAGTGTCTAGAAAACTAGTGTGGCCAGCAGCACTGGATTATATATGGAACATGACACCTTTCTCACCTACAGTCACCCTACTTCTCTCATATGTCCCATTATCCCGATGAGTGAGACATCCCCAATTCATCTTTCCCTCTCATCCCCAATATCTAAGAAGTTATTCCAACAGACTAACACTTCATCTCATGGTCTCTAATCTGGACTGCACTGTAGCTATATCGTAACTACACTGTCCCTGGCTCCAATTTTATGCACCTTTAATCTCTTCTCCCACTGCCTCTGAAGTGATTCTTTTTTCCAAATGAATGAATATATACATTTTGAAAATGGTACCTTTATGTTAAAGATATGAGAAAGTTTTTATTTTTTTAAAAGATTTTATTTGAGAGCAAGCAAGGGAGCGTGCAAGTGAGACAGCATGAGGAGGGAGTGGGGCAGAGAGAGAAGGAGAAGCAAACTCTGCTGAGCAGGGAGCTTGATGTGGGGCTGGATCCAAGGACCCTGGAATCATGACCTGACCTGAAGACAGATGCTTAACCAACTGAGCCACCCAGACGCCCCAGTTTTTGTTTGTTTTTAAAGGACTGGTAGCTTCAGCATGTCTGAAGGCTGAAGAAAATTAACTTGTGTTATTAAAACTATAGAAATAGTGACACAGATAAAAATACCAATTTTGAAAGGATAAAGATAATTAAAATAATAAAGGCTAGAGAAAGATATAAAAATAGTTGAGATAGAAGAGAAGCTATGTAAATCCTTTCTTTTTCTTTTTTTTTTTTTTTTGGTAAATCCTTTCTGCTTAATACACACATGTATATACACATACACCCTAGCAAAACTTTATGCTTTGGTCTGGTGTTTCATAAATGTTTGTTAAATTGCTACATCCATGGAATAAATAACTTTTCTTTCTTTTATGACTGATAGGCGGTTTCATTGACAAACACACCAAGTAATCATTATAGGAATAATGACTACTTTAATGCTATTACAACTATCAAAGAACTTTAAAAGTGAAAAACAGGTTTAGACATGTAGTCTAACCTCCTTGTCCAGAGAGGAATAAACAGATGAATTTAAGATGTTAAATGATTTGGCTAACATTACATAACCAGATAGTAACAGAGCTTCATGATCAGAAGCAAAGTTTTCCACTCTCTAAGACCAGTTTTTGACAATGGTTTCTTTTTTTCCTTTTCTTTTTTAAGTTCAGTGGTCATCTACAACAGATTTAACACATGTATTCTGAAAGTAAATCCATCCATTGGTTAACAGGCAAAGAAAGACTTTTGTTCCTCTTAGATCTCTGGAGTTCTACATATTTGCCAATTCATCAGATATTCCTTTTTAAATTTCAGATTTCTGTATTTTTTTCTATGAGTAAATAATTTAAAACCCATATTATTAGACTATATATGACTATATTTTAGAAGAATACCCAATAATAGTGTATATGTTCTAGTAATATGATACTGAATTTTGAGAACCTAATACACTTGGTGGATCATACTCAACTTTCCAGTTTAAAAAAAAAACAAAAACAAAAACCAAGGGCTTCAAATAAAAGAGTTTACTTTTTCTATCAGATCAATTCTACATATTTAAAACATTGATTATATATAATCATGGTGGTAGAGATGGAACTCAAATTCCAGGTGGAGATGACTCCAAAGACCATGTTTGTATGGTTTTTATTTTTTATTACTATTTTTTAAAGATTTATTTATTTATGATAGACAGAGAGAGAGAGAGAGAGAGAGAGAGAGAGAGGCAGAGAGACAGGAGGAGGGAGAAGCAGGCTCCATGCTGGAAGCCCAACATGGGACTCGATCCTGAGTCTCCAGGATCATGCCTTGGGCCAAAGGCAGGTGCTAAACCGCTGAGCCACCCAGGGATCCCCTATGGTTTTTAATATAAGTTTAACTTTACCATATGGCTATTACGTATGTTAAAGTTTAAAAAGAAAACATTATAAGTCATAGAGACAGACTCAGTAAGAAAATTCTTACTGCTCAAAAAAAAAAAAAAATTTCTGCATCATTCCATTACTTAGCCTGTATATTAAAGTTCCTGTGATAAAGAGATTTCAAGACGAGATAATATGGTACACAATCCCTGGGTATACATTCTCAAGGAAATGAGTATTAGGGAATTTATACCATGCTCCACTTAACATTGCAAGCAAGTTATTTGTTATTCAGCTATAGGCTGTGTCCTTTTCAACCATTAGGTCAATGTCACCATCTCTCTGTCACTTTTTATATTTCTAAACCACTGCTTTCAACAACTTCATTCTGGTGCTCAAAAATCCTGAAAAGTTTCCCACTGTCCAATCAAATTAAGTTCTTTATTTCTAGCTCTTCCTGCTATCCTGCAGCCCTTGCCCTGAATCCTATACATTCTAGTTAAACTGTTTTGTATGTTCTAAACCAATCATATATGTCCCATCTTGTGCTTGTCATAGACTGCTATCTGAATGAAATGCCAGCTTTCCATTCTTAAAATCATCACTGATATACTTCTACTTATGCTTCTTGTCATCCAGAACTAGCTAGTCACTAAAGTTTGTTAATTCTATATGCTAAATATTTCTAGATCTGTCTCTCTTTTTCTCTTTCCATTACTTGAGATTATTTCATGTTTCTTGGAAGTCATACTCCTCCACACTTTTGTTATGCTGTTTCTTTTATACAGAATATTTCTCCTTTCCTTCACTTGGCAATATCCAATTTACTGAGATCAAGTACAAATGTCATTCCTTTGTAAACCTTTCCAGACAAAATTACAACCCCTCTCTTGTGTATATAACATTCTATACACTGCTAATAGTACTATTAGCACCATGTTCCAGATCCTGTGGGTTGGGGAACCATCTTGTCCATTCTTCCTTGTAGAACCCCAAAACTAGCAATGTCCAACATACAGTGTGTGTTTAATATATATTCATTTGAAAGGAAAATTCAGATTTCACTTGAATGCTAATGTCATACTTCAAATGATGTCTGAAAAGAAATGGAGATAAAAAATAAAAATCTCATCTCTCTTTTCTTACCTTAAATTTTAAGGCAGGTGTTTGTGTCATGGATGATGCCTTCAATCCATGTAGTCGTTCTTCTATTTCTCTCAGCCTAGAAAGCAGTATGAGATTATGTAGTAATATTTATAATTCCATAAATATTAGATGCTTACTATCTCACTAAAGTATAAAGAAGAAAATGATGACCCCATTATCCAATCCCTCAAATTAATCCTTATTGACAGTATTTAATAAATAAATATACCTGCTATAAGCATTTATAAAATGATTAGTAAAAGTAGCCTTACTCTTCATAATAACTGCTGTTAATAGCTTTTGGGGAGGATCCTTCAGGAAAATGTGAGGCAAAGAAAGACAAGCACAAATATACTTAAAAAAATAAAAAGTCATATGAATGTTCATATCACATACAACATATTCTAGGTCTTTTTTTTTTTAACTTAATAATGAATCTTGAAGGTCTTTTCATTTCATTGCCTCCTGATCTATTTCAATCTCTGTTGACAGCTGTTTAACTGTTCTTCATACATATCAGTTTATTAATCCATCTGTGCTGATGAACATATGCATTATTTCAACTTTTTCCCATTATAATGTTCTGTATCTACTTATATTTAGTAAATTACACAGCTAAGTTTTTTAAGGTATAGTTCATTTTTTTTTAAAGATTTTATTTATTTATGAGAGAGAGAGAGAGAGAACATGAGTGGTGGGGGGAGGGAGAGGGAGAAACAGACTCCCCACTGAGAAGGGAGCCTGATGCAGGGCTCGATCCCAGGACCCCGGAATCATGACCCGAGCCAAAGGCAGATGCTCAACGAACTGAGCCACCCAGGCGCCCCTGTAGTTCATTTTCTAAGCCTGTTTATTATTTTTTTTTTACTGCTACCCTGAGGCTTACTATATTTTTCTTTTCAAACTATCAATTATTTTGACGCTATAAAATTTATATATCTAGCCCATGGTACTTAATAAGATTCTAAATGAAATCTTTAGTCAACTTCTATAAGACTAAAACAAATCCAAGGCTTCCTGAATAAATGTTTTAGTCAACTAAATTTTGTTTTTATGTGATGCTAACTACCCAAATCAGTGACTTTCCACTATTCTATTAGAATTGATGGGATGCATTGAGGACAAAGAATAGAGCACATGACTATAAATGAAGATAGGAATGTGTTAAAGAATTCTAAGACAGTATAGGGAGGATCTGATCCAAGACAACAGGATCACTTGTGAGTGATTGAATAACTGTAAATCGGTGAAAAATTTATTTGCCAAGAAAGAAAGGGTTTTTAAATTATTTTCAGAATAATAAGAAAGACAAAGGCCCATCTCTAAGATTAGTAAAAACTATAAAGGATTATAAACTGATAAACATTTTCAATAAGGATTCTGTGTGGTGACTCAGCTCAGAATAAGATTTAGATTTCACTCCTAATAAATTATAAAGAAGAGATGGAAGGAAAAAGGAGACGATGACAAAAAAATTTACTTTGTGCTACTTGAACACACATATAATTGGCATGAAAATTTAAAAAACTGTCTCTAGTTTTGTTATCTAAAAATCTTTACACTCTGAATAATGTTTTTATCATGAAAATCTTACAGTGTTCTCCTAAGAAGTCCAGTAATTCCACGAAGACTTTTAAAACGCTTTTAAGAGATTAGGGTATTTTACCGTCGCTTTGTTATATAGAGTTCATCCAGCAGGTGTCGTTCTTCATAGCTCATCCATCGTTCATCAGGCAGCTCTTCTTCCTTCTGCAGCAACTGTTCATAGAGTCTAACTGGATTCCAGCCAGTCATTATGTCATAAGTGATTACACATCCCAAAGAATGTGACACTATTGAGACTTTACCCCCTTTTTCTTCAAAGTCTGGATTCCGAGAACAGAAAAGGGAATATAATCGATTCAGCTCTTGCTGAAGGCCTTTAACTAGCTGTTTGAAATAAGAAAACATTATCATGTTAATCACTGACTTTGCTATAAACTTTATTTCTAAACTCAAATACATGAAGAAAGAAAAACAGACATTACTGGTCAAATATACCTAGTTCATTAAAGTTAACTCAGGTGCTTCAAAACCTTGCAGAGAATGAAGAAAAGAATACATAATGTGTAATCCATTTCATCATTAAAGAATAAAGGCAGGGGGCAGTCTGGGTGGCTCAGTGGTTAAGTGCTACCTTCAGCTCAGGTTGTGATCCTGGAGATCCAGGATCAAGTCCCATGTCTGGCTCCCTGCACGGAGCCTGCTTCTCCCTCTGCCTGTGTCTCTGCCTCTCTCTCTGTCTCTCATGAATAAATAAAAATCTTAAAAAAAAAAAAAAAAAAGAATAAAGGCAGGCATCTTTTCACCATCTTTTTAAATTTTTTTTTAAGATTTTACTTATTAATCATGAGAGACACAGAGAAAGAGGCAGAGACACAGGCAGAGAGGGATAAGCAGGCTCCATGCAGGGAACCTGATGTGGGACTCGATCCCAGGACTCCAGGATCATGCCCTGAGCCAAAGGCAGATACTCAACTGTTGAGCCACCCAGGCGTCCCTTCACCATCTTTAAACCAACTATATGAGCAAGCAGTTTCAGAGATTTAAAAAAAAAGTTCCATGCAGATTCCAGTAAGACTTCCAAAGAGCCCCTTCAAATTTTCCCTTCATTGAAACTTACTCATATGCTATTCTAAGTTTTTATACCTTACAGTTTTGAGCTATAGTAAATTTTACAAAAAGAATATCTGCGTTTATGCTAACAAGTGTGCTAACATATACATATTATTACATCATGCATTTAGACAAGAATAATGTAATGGAAGACCATTGTACGATTGAAAAGAAAGCTAATGTTGATCTATTCAATATTCCAAAATTCCCATTAAGTTGGCAATATGGATGAGTAAAAAATTGTGTGTGGCTGGAAAGCAGGACCTTTTAAGGCTTAAGGTTAGCAATGTGGAAGTATCTTAAGTAATTTTTCTTTGTAAAACTTCTTCCTTTGAAATTTAGCTTTAATAAATATTAACTGAAATATTCCATAAAGGCAGAAAAATATGTTTGCTTATTATACAACCCATACTGGGCCCTGACCTAAGTTTTAAGGCAGTGCTTCCTCTCCTCTTCCTATCATTGCTTGCTACTATTTGATTATAAACTTCCTGCTTGACATTAATTCCTCATTTCAGTACTTAATATGCCAGCTGCTACTCTGACATACAAATATTGCTTATACATTACTTCTATTTTCAGTTTTGTTATTTTGTCTCAAGAGGGAACTAGCTTCCACTAGATTTTACTCAACATTTTCTACCTGCTGAAAATCATTTGAGCATTCATGCTTGGCAGGATTAGCAGTGACATGAATGAAGGCATGGTGCTCTCTCTTGATTGTTTGCACCGAGGAATTCTACAATACTGAGGTCTGTTTAAAGCTACCAAAAGCATGTGTTGGATCTGATGAGATACATTCAGCCAATTAAGGAAGAGAAGAACAGGAGGAGCTGCTAGCATGTGGAAGGGTGATAAGCCATCTTTTCTCTAGGGAGAAATGCAAAGGTTTTATTTTAACTGGACATTTTAATTTTTTTCTTGGGAAAAGCCAACTCCAACTTTCAAAGTGCATCAGAATCACATGGAGGGCTTGTTAAAGACAGATTGCTAGGCTCCATTCCAGAGTGTCTGATTCAGCAGTTCTAGACACCGCATTTTACTGCCTTAGTGGCAAATGCATATAAAAACCTTCTAAGACATGGGTTGTAGATAATTCCAGTCAATACAGTTTGAGGAGTATGCAGTATGATATGGATTACAGGTTCTGCTCAAAGGGAGCTACAGTGTAATGCTTTGGATTTAGCTTTGACAAGAATATCAAGTAACTCTTAAAATTTGTATTTTTCTTGATTTATAATCTACATGAAAGGAGGTGCAGCAAAAGCTAACTTACAGATAAATTCCTTCGAAAGCAACATTTGTTAATAGTTCTTACTTTTGAAGTTCTTAATTTTAAGACTCACACCACATAAATCTAGCAACACTAAAAGACAAATACTTAAGTACTCTGGCAATCTTTTTGTTTTAGAATACCACCTCCTCATTAAAATTTAAAAATTGAAAAAAAGGGAAAAGGTCTACAAGTATTTCTACCAGTGATTAACCTAATTCGTATCAAAAAATTTTAAAGCATTTCTCATTATATGCAATACTTCAGCAATCATTATATGGATAATAAAACAAGGGTAAATATCTAAGACAGAGAAAGTCTATTTGATGTTAAAATACTTCACGGTGGAATGAAATACAGAATGGACAATTTCTGAAGACCTGATGCTTTCATCTGTTTTAATAATCATGTACTTGAGCAGAAGTGGTCTTCATGTTTCCTTATGAGAATAAATCTAGATATGGTAGCATTTTTATTTTTTTTTAATTTTTTAAAATTAAAAAAAAATTTTTATTTATGATAGTCACACACAGAAAGAGAGAGAGGCAGAGACATAGGCAGAGTGAGAAGCAGGCTCCATGCAACGGGAGCCCGACGTGGGATTCAATCTCGGGTCTCCAGGATCGGGCCCTGGGCCAAAGGCAGGCGCTAAACTGCTGCGCCACCCAGGGTTCCCTGGTAGCATTTTTAAACTTTGTCCATAACTTACATATACAGGAATGTTTGTGTTCTAAAACATTATGATTTTAAAAGCCAAGTTTTAAACAGTTGTGTACTACCTCAAAATGGTTTTATAAATCAGTCAGCAGCAAAAGGAGAAATCCATCTCTATTTTGTGTACAAAAAGTCTACTCTAATTAGGGCTTTTTTTTTTCCTCCTTCTCCTCGCTGATCCAATTATATTTTCCCAGCTATGATCCCTTTGTGACCAAGTATATTCATCTGAGATATATGAAGATTAATGATATACCCTGTGATATTAATTTTACTAGCTCTACAATATTATCCAATCAAGTCAGCTAATCTCTTACGTGGTAGGCAAATTGATGGCTTTTCAAAAGCTTAAGAGTTTTTAGTTCTCAGAACTGCTGCTTACAAGTTAAAATTTATGAAAAAAATCAACCCAAAAGGAAAAAAGCCAGCAGTTTCCAGAGAAAATCCAAACACACAAAGTATGGCTGAAAAATATTAGTCCTTCTTTGTCCTTCTCCCTATTTCAGGAAATTTTAATGAGAAAAAGAAATTTAGAGAGTTTTAGTCATATACATCAGTTGAATGATTTTTCAAGGAACACTGACAAGAGATGGCCATGACCATTCTCTTTAAAATTCTTCAGTTTAAAAAAAAAAAATTCTTCAGTTTTAAAAATCACTGGAAAGAGAGTTCAGATGTACACAAGATGTCATTGCTTTCTCTGGATTTTTCATGTTACTTTATTCAGAATTAAAACAAGGGCCAAAGGCTCTCTGATGATATCTCTATAGTCAGGATTAGTTTCCTTTTTTTAATCGGTCATTGGAAAGTAAGACCTGAAAAGTACTAATTGACACACAAAACTTTTCCCTTAACTATGGGCTTTTTAATGATTACTGGCACAATCACTGATTAGGGTCCTCCCAGGAGTATCTCACAATCTTCAGTGAAAGGGGAATTAAAAGAGATTATCTAATTTAAACTACTGTGAAGGTAGGAGTCCCTTCAGTGGCATCCCTGAGTAAATCACTCAGCATCCACCCCAGTGAGTATCTCTACTCTAAAGTGGATACTTTTGGTTTTTAAAAACTTTTTTCCAGTTTATTGTGATATAATTGACACATAACGTTGTATATGTACAACATAACGATTTGATATATGTATATATTGTGAAATGATCGCTATAAATAAGTTTAGTTAAAATCCATCACATTATTTACAATTTTTTCCCTTGAGATATTTCTATTTTTTTAAGACACCTTTAGTTACAAAGTTCTTCATTAGTAAACAAACATGTTCCATATTTTCTATCACTGATCCTTATTCACTTTCTAGAGTTAACAGAATAAGTCTATTCCTTTCTTTTCTTTAATGAGAGACCTTGAAATACATAAAGACAGATATATAATTAATCACAACTGGAGACTCTAAAGAGGAGGAATTGTACTGGGAACTTTATATATACGTTACATCTTTAATCCTCACGACACCCGTTATCAGGTAGGTACCCTGTGTCCATTTTATAAGTGAGGAAGCTGAAAAAGTGAGAAATTTCATCTAAGGTCACACAGCTAGTTAAATGGCAGGTTTTGAAGGGCATCTATTTTAATTCCAAAGGCTGAGTGAAAGGGATAAAAAGGCTCTTTCATATGCCTATCAAGTAAACCAAACAAGGTTCATTCAACAGGCACGATATAATCCTAAAGAAGTCCTGATTGCTGTTATTTATCACTTCTTCCCTTAGGAAACATACACTGTTTAAAAATAATTAATCTAGAATGGGTAACATCACCCTGTGCAAAATGAGTTTTGATTTGCAGAATCAGCTTTCCTTTTTTAAAATTAAGAACAATTTTTGCCTGCTTCTCACTAAGTTTTCTTTTGTTTTTCACAATACCTTAAGCAATGTTTCCCAAATTTCCCTGATGGTATCACCTGCGGAACTGTTAAAAAACACAAATTCACAGGCTCTACCTCAGATCCACTGAATCAGAATTTCCAGGGGGGAGACCTTGGAAACCATTATTTCCTCATTTCCTTTTTTTAACTTTTTACCTGGAAATAACTTCAAGTTTAAAAATGTTGCAAAAAAGCCCAAACTACAAATATCATCCATATATCCTTTACCAAAGGTTTATCTATTGTTAGCTTTTTATCGTGTTTATCATTCCTTCTATTCTATAGCACACACAATCATGTACATTTTTTGGTGAACCATTTGAGGATATATTACATAGGTCATTGTCTTTTACCCCCTAAATACTCCAGTGCATATTTCCTAAGACTAGGGATATTCTCTTCCATACTCAGTGTAGTAATGAACTTCAAAAACTTACTCTGATATAACACTTCATCTAATTTTTTTTTTTTTTTTAAGATTTATCTATTTATTCATGAGAGAGACACAGAGAGAGGCAGAGGCAGAAGCAGGCAGACTCCCTGCAGGAACACGATGCGGGACTCGTTCCGGATCCCGGAACTCCAGGATCACGCCCTGAGCGGAAGGCAGACGCCCAACCGCTAAGCCACCCAGGTGTCCCAACATTTCAATCTAATTTGACCTACCATCCACATCTTGTCAGATGATCTAATAACATCTAGTACAGATTATGGTCTAGGATGAGACAGATGTTGGATTGAGCTAGGTGTCTTTTTAGCCTCCTCCAGCCATTCTTGTCTTTCACGGTATTTACATTTGAAAAGAACACAGTCCCATTCTTACTTTATTTGAACTTCTTCATTCTGTGTTTGCTTGATGTTTCCTAATGACAGAGGCACTGCCTAAATGATGCTGTGTCCTCTGAGTGTCCCTCAGGAACAGCCAGGAAAGGTGTTGCCTAATTTCTCCACTCTATACCTGCTCTTTTGTTTTTTTTAAATAAGCAGTTTATGAGGATATACTTTAAGACTATGCAAATATCCTATTCCCCATCAAAATAATATCCTCAGTTTAGCACCCACTGACAAATCTTGCCCAAGGCTCTTTTACCTAATCCTACTACTATAGCTACAAAATGAGGATTTTCCTCTGGCATTCCCTTGAGTTTTCAGAAAGCCCTTGGCATTTACTATAAGCATAGAGGCTTTCTCTTCCATTTGCTTCTTTGTAATTGATACGAATTATGAATTTTTAGGTGATTTATAACTCATTATATTGTCCTTATATAGTTGATGGAAGCCTAGTTCTTCTCAGAGGGTAACAACAGGACTAGAGACAGACTCTGGTTGCTAGATGTGCTCATCACACTGAGGTATCTTTGCTTCTTGGGCCTTTTCAATGTACACAGGTGGGAAATATATACATGTATATATACACATATACACTTAAATATATACTTACATATACACACATTTATGATTTTCAAAATCATAAATTCACATGAATACCTTCAATTCCAATGACTTCTATGAGGCTGTTTTTTGTCTCTACCATTAATGAGTACCCCAAGTAACTGTTTTAATTAAGGATGTTTGGGAAACACTGCTCAAGAATGATGATAAATCGCAGCCACAAGTTCTCTGGTGCTTTTTCCACAAAATTCAAATGGATTAAAAGACAAACTAATTTAAAACACTGGGTGTTCTTGGGGAGCTTGGGTGGCTTAGTTGGTTAAGCATCTGTGTCTGCCTTCCACTTAGGTCCTGATCTCAGGGTCCTGCAATTGGCCCCATTTCCCTGCTCAGTGGGAAGCTGGGGAGCCTGCTTCTCCCTCTGTACCCCCTCCCTCAAATGAGTGAATAAAATCTTAAGAAACAAACAAACAAAAACCCACCACTCTGCGTGTTGTCTATTTCATTTATCTTAGCTATCAGTTCCTTCTTTCTACTGAATATGTTTTATTCAATTCCATTCTGTAGATAACTATTTCTGGAGATATGAGAGTAAAATAGAAACTGACTACTTTTCTCTTTCCAGATTTTCCTGTTATTAATGTCAATTTACAACTTTTTTAAAAAAAGCTCTTATTAGTTTGGAGGATGTGCCTCAGTACATTTTACCCTTAAACATTCAGGATACCTTCTTAGAAATGCTACCAACCATATATCTGTGTCTATAAGGTATACTTATGGTTTATGAGTGTGTGTTACATGCTTTCAGCCATTCTCTTTCCTTTTCTCCCTCTCTTACTGATTTCACTTGCAATACTTATTGTTCAATTTCCTAATCTTTAGGGCGTATATCCAACGATGCCCAACATAAACTATAAACGACTATGAACATGTATATTATTAGTATTCTACTTCATGAGCCAGGCCTTCCCTGTTGGGCTAGAATGAAGCCCTGTATAGATTGTTTTTACTGTATTTATTGTTTATTGTACTTTCTTATACTGTTATCAGTCAGAACAAAGCAGACTTTGCCCCATACTGGTACATGACAATGAGGGGATATAGAAAGGAATGGCGGAAAAATCCTGAGGGAATGGCAGCCCAAAGAGAAGGAAGTTGTGTGGCAATTAACCTAACATACTTCTGTACATATGCAAGGGATATCCTGAGCGAAGTGAGGGATATTCTGTTCTTAATGAACAGAATCTGAAATGAATTGGCTTGGAACAACACAGAGCAACTCTACTGGTAACTACTCTTTATATCAGTTTCTTCATCTTTTGAATGAGGATACAAATTATATCTACCTCATACGGTTTTTATGAGATTTAGACAAGCTAACACGTTAGGTAATTAATAAGGTTATTCCTATGAAACAATTCTTTTTTTCTTACCAACAAAGTGACAACATGTATTCAGTAGAGTCTCTCATCCCCCTGAATAAAGTTTTACTCTCACCCAACCCCCCAGGGTTATTTCTGTGATGCATCAGCAACATTATTAATTAAGAACTAGAGGAATCCACTATAGAAATGACACTATAAAAGCAAGTCTTTGACAAACAAAAAACTTGAAATTTCTTAAGCATCTAACTTTTTTGTGAGGACAGTAATCGTAGATATAATTAATCAATTTATGAAAACTGGTATTTTTCAAAGAGCTGTTTATTAACCAATTTCCTACTTCCAATATTATCCATTTTATTAATGTGTAGTTTGAAGATAATTAAATTTACTATTAAATACAGGCTATTTAGAGGTTAATGGATTCCTATAAATTATCATTTGCTTGTAAAAAAAAGTGCATAAAATTTTAAAATTTGGGATATATGCTATCACTAAAAAAAAAAAAATACGCAACAGCAACAAGATAATCAAGATACTTACTTCATCTCTATAAAGTGGGCTAGTGTAATACATTATGTCCATTGCACTGCTGTTCAGCATATCCCTTAAACCTCGTACTTTGTCTGGAGTAATGGAATCAACAGTGTCTACAAATTTAAAAAAAGAAAAAATTAAACTTATAGAAGATCTTTGTTTTAGGGAAAAAATAAATTGTGAAAAAAATTACATTTTCCAAAATAACGGGTCTTTAAGTTCACATTTACATATTCAAGAGTGGCTAATCTAATGAAACTTCCCTTCTTACAAAATGTTGCAAAAAAACCCCAAACCAAACCAAACCCACAAACAGTAAAAGACTAAAGGGAACATGGGAAGAAAAGGAACATTAAGGATGAAAGCCATGATCAAATCTGTAAAGATTTATCATTTTTTCCCTATATATTGGCTTTTGCATGACAATCAGGGGTACTCAGAGCAAAACCAGGCCATCTGTATTCTTGAACAAGAATTGTTCAAGGGATACAATCTTACTCTTCCTGTACCTGTTTCTCTGTTTCCTTTCTCTTCTTCCTTGGCCTCTGTACTTTGGGCCTGGCAATACCCATATGGAATGCCCACCGCCACCAGTGGCAAGCCAGTAACAAATTATTATTATTTTTTTAAAGATTTTATTTATTTATTCATGAGAAACAGGGAAAGAGAGAGAGGCAGAGACACAGGCAGAGGGAGAAGCAGGCTCCATGCAGGGAGCCCGATGTGGGACTCGATCCTGGGAATCCAGGATCACACCCTGGGACAAAGGCAGACACTCAACCTCTGAGCCACCTAGGCGTCCCCCAGTAACAAATTAAAAAGTTTCCCTACACTTCCTACACTTTACATATATCTCTCTCCAGTGAACCCAAGATCCTATGGGCAAGAGCTGCCAAATTACAAATATGTAAACATGATAAAGTTGGTATAATTCACTTTTGAAAAAAGAAAGTCATGTACACTAACTACACTGCACTGCAAACAATTCAGCATTCCTGGATTACAGCTAACCCGTGAAAATTCTACCTTGGAAAGCTTATTCTAGGAAACACCTAATAAAGTGATCAGAGATGCAGGAAACTTTGAATTTCTTACAGAAATACAAAGAAGCCTTATATAAGGATGAATATCATAATATGAAAGCACAAGGTGGGCAGCACAAAGCTTATATTTTTAATCTAGTGTAGTTTATCTTCCAGTTTTTCACTGAATTTTTATTCATCCCCTACTTTAATACAATCTAGTAACAACTGGAAGACAATGACTCAAGCAAAAGCTAGAAGTCTTCAAAGATGTAAAGGATGTGGGTAGCACAATACATTGATAGCCTATGCCTATTTTTAAATTGTAAAAGTGATAGACGTGACTACCATGCTGATACAAAGAACTTAAATGCCATTTTAATGCATTTCCCAAAAAAAGTTTTTACTGTGAAATACACATACAAAGAAGATATTAAATATATAAATGCATCTGAAAGAATAATTTATATATATATGGGAAAACATGTTTCTGTCACCTAGCTTAAAAATATTGCCAGTATCTCTAAAACTCATAGCATAACGCTAAATGATCACATGCCTCGCCCTAAGTAACTACCAATGAGAAGTTTGTGCTATACTCTTGCTTTATAGACTTACTACATGTTCATTAATATTAATAATTTTAGCCAATTCTAGAGCATTTATTATGTGCCAGAGCATAAATATTTTATTTCATTTTGTCTGTTTCTGAATACTATGTAAATTGAGTTACTGCCCATGGCTCCTATGGCCCAATACTACTATGCTTCTGAGATTCACTGATGTTGAGCCATATAGCTATAACCCACTCATTTTCACTGCTGTATACTATTTCACATATATCTATCAATGTACTCATTTTCCTTTGAAAGACATTTGGGTTGTTTTTAGTTTTTGCTAATATAAACTATGCTCCTAATAACACTGTTGTATGTCTCTTGGTGCACATGTGTAGGAGTTTCTTTAGTATATATACATCTAGGAGTGAAACTACTGTGTCACAGGGCACACTCACATTCAACGTTACAAGAATATGTCAAACCATCTTCCAAAGTGATTGTACCAATTCACATTTCCATCAATAGTCAATGAGAATCATAAGTGCTGTATATCTTCACCAACATTTGGTATCATCAATTTCTTAATTTTTTTCCTGATGAAAGGTATTTCATTGTGGTTTAATTTGCATCTCCTTGATTACTAGAGAGATGTACATTTTATATATGAAATTGTAAATTAAATATATTATAACACACACATGTGTATGTGTGTGTCTGCCTATCTATCTCCATTTAGGTTTCCTATTCTTTACTCTGGATATTAGACTTTGGTGGTTATATCTGTTGTTCTGTTGCAACATCTTTTCCATTTGCGGCTTATCTTTCTTTTTTTTTTTTTAATTTATTTATTCATGAGACACACAGAGAGGAAGAGGCAGAGACACACAGGCAGAGGGAGAAGCAGGCTCTCCATGGGGAGCTCTATGTAGGACTCGATCCCGGGACCACAGGATCATGCCCTGAGCCAAAGGCAGCCGCTCAACCACTGAGCCACCCAGGTATCCCTGTGGCTTGTCTTTCATTTTTTATGCTATTGCGAAAAAGAAGTTCTTAATTTCAATCTAATCAATTTATCCATGTTACTTTATAGTTGTGTTTTTGTGTCATTTTTTTTTTTTGTAATACATTTTAAAGCCCTGGCTTATATGTTTGATCTTCTGGAATGTGAGGTAGGAATGATTTTCACTTTTCTCTCTACAGGATAACTGGTTACTAAGCACCATTTATGGGACAGGCCATCCTTTCACCCGTGATCTGTAATGCTGGCTCTATGATAAACCAGGTTTCCAAACTAAACACAGATCCATTTCAGGGGTCTCCAGTCTGGTGTACTGATCTGTTTACCTAACCTGTGCCAATCTAAATCTAAATTATCTTATATACAAAAGTTAAAAAAAAGTCCAGTTACCTACAAGGATATGACACCCACTCCACTCTCTTGTTTTGTATCTTGGCTATTTTTGGGCCTCTGATCTTCTACATTAATTTTGGGATCAGCTTGTCAAGTTTTATGGAACTCTATTGGGATTTTGATTGAAAGTACATGGAATCTAAAGATCAGTTTGGGAGAAATAATATCTCTAGTATATTGAACCATCCAACCTACAAAAATGATCTTTGTATATATTTGAGTTGTACTTATGTATATATTTAAGTTGTACTTATGTATATATTTAAGTTGTACTTAGTATCCTTTAAATTATTTTCATTTTTAATATAAATATACATATTTTATTAGATTTCTAGGAATCTTGTATTTATGCTACTTCGAATAGTCTGTGCTGGCATATAGAAATACAGTTCTTTTTGCATATAGATCTTTTATTTCACAACCTTGTAAAAAATCTTATTAATTCTAATAATTTTTCTGTAGATTCTTTTGTATATTCTGTGTAGACAACCCTCCCTTAAGCCCTGTAACCACTAATCAGTTCTCTGTCTCTATAATTTTGCCTCTTTTAGTATGTCACATAAATGGAAGCACACAGGGTGCCTGAGCTGCTCAGTTGGTTAAGCATCTGCCTTTAGCTCAGGCTGTGATCACAGAATCCTGGGATTGGGCCCCTCATCAGGCTCCCTGCTCAGTGAAGAGCCTGCTTCTCCCTCTTGCTCATGTTCTGTTAAATAAATAGAATCTTTTAAAAAAATAGAAGCACATATTATGCAAACTTTGAGACTGGCTTCTCTAATACTGTGATATACAGCTGACCCCTGTACAACAAGGGTTTAAACTGTGCAGGTCCATTCATACATGGATTTTTTTTTTTTTTTGATAAATACAGTACAGCACTGTAAATGCAGTTTCTCTTCCTTATGATTTCCTTTTTTTAAAGATTTTATTTATTTATTCATGAGACACACACACACACACACACACACACAGAGACAGGGACACAGGCAAAGGGAGAAGCAGGCTCCATGCAGGGAGCCCGACATGGGACTTGATCCTAGGTCTCCAGGATCACACCCTGGGTTGAAGGTGGTGCTAAACCACTGAGCTACCTGGGCTGCCCTCTTATGATTTCCTAAATAACACTTCCTTTTCTCTAGCTAACTTTACTCAGAATACAGTATATAAGCACATAAAATAAAACATTTGTTAATTGACTATGTTATCAATAAGGCTCTGGTCAACAGTAGGCAATTACTCATTAAGATTTTGAAAAGTCAAAAGTTATATGCAAATTTTGATTGTGTGTGGGGTGGTCAGTGCCCCCATCGCCACACACATTTTGTTCAAGAACCAAATGTAATAAGATACATGTTTGGTCTTTGTCTGGTTCTTGGCACAGGGTTCCTAAAACCCTCATAATTTCCTGAGGGGTGAAAGAAGTATCTTCTATTATTCATAATAAGCCTCTTTCAACTGCACCTGAGTTTGTGTTAGTAAGGTGATTTTGGAGGATGGGGGCTGATTCACAGAGAAACCAATCATGTGAAATCATGTGACTAGAGGGTTGAACTTTTTGTACCATCCCCTGACCTCTGTAAAGGTCTTGAGATTGATCTTGAGGTCAATTGCCAATGATTTAATCAATTATGTCTACATAGCAGAACCTCCATAAAAACTCTAAACAACAACAGGGTCTCGGGAGCCTCCAGATTGGCAAACCCATGGAAGTACTGGAAGGAAGGCGTACTTGGACAAGATATGAAATTACTGTATCCCTTCCCCATACCTTGCTCTACGTAGCTCTTCACCTGGCTTTTTATTGCAGCCTTTGTTAACACTCTTTCAAATTAGTAAATGTGTTTTAAACTAATGAATGTAAGTAAATGCTTCCTTAAGTTTTGCGAGCCATTTTGTGAATCTGGTAAATTATTGAATCTTAGGATGGAGTCACAGGGACCCCTTCCCCCAATTAATAGCTAGTCCGTCAGAAGTACTAGTGACAATCTGGAATGTCTGACTACATCTGAAGTGAGGGGGGGGGGGGGCAGTCTTGGGGACTGAGTCCTTAATCCGACTGCACTCTCCCTGGAGTTTGTGACAGAACTGAGTTAAATTACAGGACACCCAGGATGGAGAAATGGTTGGTATGGGGAAAAACCTTCATACTTTTGGTATCAGAAGTATTGAGAATAGGGCAGCCCCAGTGGCGCAGTGGTTTAGCGCCGCCTGTAGCCCGGGGTGTGATCCTGGAGACCCGGGATCGAGTCCCACACCAGGCTCCCTGCATGGGCCTGCTTCTCCCTCTCTGCCTGTGTCTCTGCCTCTCTCTCTCTCTGAATTAAAAAAAAAAAAAGGGGGGGGGTATTGAGAATAGAGAGAAACAGTGGTGTTTTAACTTTAACTGGTTTTTCTCACTCACTATCATGCCTTTGATAGTCTATCACAGTAGTTTAAACCTTATAGAATATTAGAGATTCAGTTTTATTAAATGTCAATTCAACCATGTTGTCTACATGCTTAAGTAGCCTGAAAAATTTATCTGGGTAAATGGGAAAAGTCCAAAAGAGAGTTGTTTCTACACTAGAACCTTATATATGAGCTCCTGCTGCTGAGAAGTCTTCTTTGGTCACTAGTATTTTTTTTTCAACTCATTAAAACTTTGGATACTATTTTGATTTATAAGCTATAACTGACAAAGTAGGTATATTTCACAAAAATATGCGAAATTAAATGAGAAACTCTATGCAAAATGAACTATGGAGTGCCAGGCACATAGTATAAGCTCCACTAGTGATATCGTGTCTAGAACACTCATTTTCCAGATTATGCAAATCACCAACTGAAACATGCTATTCTAATGGTTTAAATATTAAAAGGTCACAACTTTGTGCATATTTTAGCTAACACCTCTTTATAAGGAAGCAAACAAAAATGATTTTATTTAAACATACTGTATAATTTCCCTATGCTAGATTATAATTCACCAGCCCAGAGAATGCAGGAATCACTAAAAGGAAACCAAAAACCTGAGATTTTATCTTCCAAATACAGGAAAAGAAAACTATTAGAAAGAAAATGTAAGCTCAAATGGAACTGTGGACAACAAATGTTTTTAGTGTCAACAAATCACTTTCTCTCAAAAACTTTAGACAGTATTTTGTTCCCTCCACATGCTCCCCGCCACGCCCCCAAATCCCCAATCTACAGAAGCCATGCACAAAAACTGGGCTACCTATGAAACCTATATGGTGATCTGAATCAACATATGACAATATAATTATTTTAAAAATCAACAGATTTTCTTAAATAATCTAGAACAAAGACTGAGTATACCTCAAGACAACTAAATGAAAGACACTTTGTTCCCAACAACCAACACTTTGTTGCTAGTGGCTAAATCATTTAAGTTCTAAACAAACCTTACCTCCATCAAGAGTAAGTTTTGATCGCCACTCAACAGGCAGAAATTCAACATGTGTTGCATGGTTGGAAAAATGCCTTTCTTCGATTTTTCTTGCAGCTTCTCTCATCCTAAAAAAAGAAAATAAAAACAAAAACGTGTTATCAGAGAAACTTCTTCTATGTATTTATATGGTATAAAATGTCTTTAATCATACCACTTCCACTTGCTTCTAACTTTATCCTATTATGTTTCAATTATTCTTACACCATGCAATGGTTCATAACAGTAGGAAACCTTCATTTCAAAGCTATTTCCCTAAACTTCTCATCTATGATTTCAAATATTATAAGCTTTCACATTATATCCTAAATAACTATACATAAAATCTTTGGTAGAAGGCAGCCCAGGTGGCTCAGCGGTTTAGCGCTGCCTTCAGCCCAGGGCGTGATCCTGGAGACCGGGGATCGAGTCCCACGTCGGGCTCCCTGCATGGAGCCTGCTTCTCCGTCTGCCTCTGTCTCTCATGAATAAATAAATAAAATCTTAAAAAAAAAAAAAATTAAATAAATAAAAATCTTTGGTAGAGAGAACAGTACAATGAAGACTTCCTATGCTATCATCCTGCTCCAAATATTAGCAAGTCATGACCTGTCTTATTTCATCTATTCCTCCACTCATCTTCCCCATAATATGAATTTTTAAGTTTTATTTTAAAAATTAAGATAGAGGGATCCCTGGGTGGCTCAGCAGTTTAGTGCCTGCCTTTGGCCCAGGGCGTGATCCTGGGGTCCCGGGATCGAGTCCCACGTTAGGTTCCCTGCATGGAGCCTGCTTCTCCCTCTGCCCGTGTCTCTGCCTCTCTTTCTCTCTATCGTGAATAAATAAATAAAATCTTTTAAAAAATAAATAAAAATTAAGATAGAGCAAAATTGTTTTTTTTCCTTTTTGGGGTCAGTGGTATAGATTCACGATTAGAACCACCACAATTAAGATACAGTCTAGTTCTATTATTCCCCCAAATTCCCTCATAAGAACCCTTTATAGAGCACCCTTCCCCCATATTTTAAAGCAAATCCCAGACATCACATCATCTCATCTGTAACTTGTTTAGTTGCTATTTCTAAACATAAGGAAAACATAACCTATTCAGAGCTATTATCATACCAAATTTTTTTTTTAATTTATTTTTTTATTTATGATAGTCACAGAGAGAGAGAGAGGCAGAGACATAGGCAGAGGGAGAAGCAGGCTCCATGCACGGGGAGCCCGATGTGGGATTCGATCCCGGGTCTCCAGGATCGCGCCCTGGGCCAAAGGCAGGCGCCAAACCGCTGCGCCACCCAGGGATCCCCATACCAAAATTTTTAACAATTCTTTAATTTCAGCAAATATGTGGCTCAGTGGTCCCATTTCCCCAGTTAGACTAGACATGCTATTTTGTAACATAAAATATATCTTTCATTTGTTTGAATTGAGCTCGAAATACAATGGTCTCCCCTTTATATGTGGGATACATTCCAAAACTCCTAGTGGACGCCTGAAACTACAGATAGTACTGAACCCTGTATGTTCTGTTTTTTCCAATACATATACACCTATGATAGTTTAATTTATAAAGTAGGTACAGTGAGAGCTTAGTAACAATAATCAAACAGAAAAATTATAACAATTAAGTTATATATATGTGGTTTCTCCCTCAAAATCTTACTGCATTGTATTCATCCTTCTGCTTCTTATGATAACATATGAGATGATAAAATGTCTATGTGGTGAGATGAAGTGAGGTGAATGACACGGGCACTGTGAGGCAGTGTTAGGCTACTATCATCTGCTTCCAGATGCAACTGACACCAGGTAACCGACATCATGGAGAATGAAACTGCAAATATGATGGGGGACTACTGTATAGTCCATGCACTGTAATTGGTGGATATCTCTCTCATGTATCTTTTAATCTATTGGTTCCTTTCTCTCCTTTTTTTTTTGGGGGGGGGGGGTTGGTTTTCTAATTTATTTTTGTCCTGTAGAGTTGCTCAGAGTCTGACTTTTAATTATTGCACTTCCATGGTATTAACATGTTCTTTGTCCTCTACTTCCCATAATTTGTTAGTGAGATATGGGGCTTGATCAGATTTAAGTTCCACTGTTTTGCCAAGACTAGTAACTCCATAGGTGCATATATCTGTGTTGGTCTCTTTTTGGTGATGCTAGCAGTTATGACAATCATTGCTTAGATTGATTTATTATGGTTCCATCACTCCTTGTTTATAAAGCTTATACTTCTAGAAAGAGAAATTTCCTCATATCGAATACTTGGTTGTTTTATAGTACAACTGTCTCCTTTTTTTGGTCAGTAAATATCTTCAAGTTGGCTTCTCTTTTTTTTTGTTTTGTTTTTTTGTTGTTGTTGTGGCTTCTGTCTCCTTTTGACACAACCTGAGTCTTTTCTTTTGAAGAATTTTTATTTAATTTAAAGAATATTTTATTTTTAATTATTTTTAAAAAGACTTTATTTATTCATGAGAGACACACAGAGAAAGGCAGAAACATGGACAGAGGCACAAGCAGGCTCCTTGCAGGAAGGAAGCCTGAGACTTGATCCCTGGAGCGGGGATCACGCCCTGAAAGTAGACACTCAATTGCTGAGCTACCCAGGCATCCCAATTTGGTGGCTCTTTTGTTTGTTCAGAGTTGTGCAATTATCACCACTATCTAATTTCAGAACTTACATATCCCCAAAAGAAACAATGTAGTCACAACGTTCACTCCCCATGTTTCCTCTCCCTAAGCCCTGGTGATCATGAATCCACTTTCTGACTCTATGGATCTGCCTATTCTGGATATTTCATATAAATGGAATCATATGTATGTGGCTTTTGTGTCTGGCTTCTTTCACTTAGTATGTTTCAAGGTTCATCCATGTGGTATCATGAATCAGTACTTCACTGCTTTTTATAGCTGAATAATATTCCACTGTATGAATATACTTTTACTTATCCATCAGCTAATGAATATTCTATTTTTGGGGCAATGATGTATAATGTTGCTCTGAATATTCTTTAACAGGTTTTTGTGTAGATATGTTTTCAATTCTCCTGGGTATATACCTAGGAGTGGAATTATACTGGCTTGTATGCTAACTCTACATAATTTTTTGAAAAAGTACTAAACTATTTTCCAAAGCAGTTGTACTACTTTACAATCCCACCAGCAACATGAGGGTTCTAATTTTTCCACGTCCTCATTAACATTTATTATTTTCCATCTTTTTTGTAAGAGTCAACCTAGCAGGTGTAGAGAGTAGCATCTCATCGTGGTTACAAATTGCATCTTCCTAACCTCTAATGATATTGAACATCTTTTCAGTGTTTATGTGCCATTGTATATTTTATCTGGACAAATGTTCAAATCCTTTTCCTATTTTAAAAAGTTGAACTTTTAAAATAAGCATTCTTTATACAGGCTAGATTCTTCTCAAATTACAATTTTTTAAAAAAGATTTTATTTGTTCATTCATGAGAGACACACATACAGAGAGATAGAGGCAGAGACACAGGCAGAGGGAGAAGCAGGCTCCATCCTGGGTCTCCAGGATCAGGCCCTGGGGAGAAGGTGGCACTAAACCACTAGGCCACCTGGGCTGCCCTCAAATTACAATTTGTAATTCCCCCCATTCTGTGGGTTGTCTTCACCTTCCTGATAATGTCCTTTGAAGAACAAAAGTTCTAACTTTTTCTAAAGTTCAACTTATCTCTTTTTTCCTCTGTGGCTCCTATTTTTGATGTTGGATCTTAGAAACCATTGCCTAATCCAAGGTCACAAAGATATACTCCTATGTTTTAAGAGTTTATAGTTTTGGCTCTTATATTTTAGCCTCTGATTTTGAATTAATTTTTGTATATGTGTGAGGTAGAGGTTTGATTTCATTCTTTTGCAGATATCCAGGTGTCTCAGCACCATTTGTTAAAAGGCTATTCTTGGGACACCCGGGTGGCTTAGTCAGGTAGATGTCCAACTCTAGATCTCGGTGATGTGAGTTCAAGCCCTGCATTGGGCTCCATGCCCAGTATGGAGTCTACATTTTTTTTTTTTTTTTTTTAGGATTTTATTCATTTATTCAAAAGAGAGAGAGAGAGAGGCGCACAGACACAGGCAGAGGGAGAAGTAGGCCCAAAGCAGGGAGCCTGACGAGGGACTTGATCCTGGGTCTCCAGGATAACACCCTGGGCTGAAGGCGGCGCTAAACCACTGAGCCACCCAGGCTGCCCTGGATTCTACTTTTTTAAAAAAGGTTATTATTTTCTTAATGAATTATTTCAGCACTTCCGTTGAAAAATCAATTGAACACTAAATTCTATTCCATTCATCTTGCTTTGTAGTAAGTTATGAAATTGGGAAGTCTAAGTCTTCAGTCTTTGTTCTTTTTGTTTTGGCTGTTCTGGGTTCCTTGAATTTCCACAAGGATTTTAGGATCAACTTGTCAATTTCTGCATAAACACAGATAGGTCTTTAATAGGAATGTGCTGAGTTTGGAGATCAATTTGGGAAGTACTGCAATCTTAACATGAATTCTTTTAATCCACAAATGAAGGCAGTCATTTTCACTTATATTTAGGTCTGCTCTAATTTCTTTCAAAGGTATATTATAGTTTTCAGTGTACAAATCTTACATTTCTCTTGTTAAACTTATTGCTAGGTAGGTTATTCTTTTTGATATTTAGTAAAATGGAAATGCTTTTTTTCTTTTTTTATAAAGTAAACTCCCCCCAACCTGAGTCTTGAACTCATAACCTTGGGATCAAGAGTCATACATTCTTGACTGAGCCAGCCAGGTGCCCCTGGAAATGCTATCTTAATTTTCAGATTGTTCATTGATAATATGAAATTACAATTTGTTTTTGCATCTGATCTTGTATCCTACAACTTTGCTGAGTTCATTTATCAGCTGTAATAGCTTTTTTGTGTATATGTATAGATTCCCTAGTATTCTCTCTCTATAAGATCTTATTATGTGGGCAGCCCAGGTAGCTCAGCAGTTTAGCGCCGCCATCAGCCCAGGGCCTGATCCTGGAGACCCGGGATCGAGTCCCGCATCGGGCTCCCTGCATGGAGCCCGCTTCTCTCTGCCTCTGTCATAAATAAATAAAATCTTAAAAAAAAAAAAAAAGAAAAAAGAAAGATCTTATTATCTGCAAACAGAGATCATTTTATTTCTTCATTTATAATCTGGAACTTTTTAATTTCTTTTTCTTGTCTAATAGCCCTGGCTGAAACCTACAGTATAATGTTGAACAGAATTGAGAGAAGATGTCCCAGTTTTGTTTTTGATCTTGAGGAAAAGCTTTCAGGTTTTTAAAGTATAATTTTAGTCATGGGCTTGTAGATATCTTCTGTCAGATTGAGGAAATTCCCTTCTCTCTCACTAGTTTCCTGAGTGTTTTCATTATGAAAGGGTGTTAAATTTTGTTAATGCATCAAAAACCACATGCTGTGTTTTTTCCCTTTGTTCTATTACCCTTGATTGATCTTTAAAAATATGTTGAATCAACCTTGCATTCCTGGGATAAATCTCACTTGATAGTAGTGTGTATCACCTTTACATGCTGTTGATGGATTCAGTTTGTTGAGGATCTTTGTGTCCATAATGAATACTAATTTGTATTCATAAGGGATACTAACCTATAGTTTTTTTTCTCCTTATGACATTTTTGTCTGGTTTTGGCATTAGGGCAATACTGGCCTCAAAGGATAAGTTGGTAAGTCTTCTTGACTCTTAACTTTTCTGAGTTTGTGAAGAATTGACTCTTTCAATGTTTTGCAGATTTTGCTAATGAAGTCATCTAGTCCTGAACCTTTTCATTTTTTCAGAAGTTTTTGGATTATTATTATTTTTAAAGATCTTACATATTTATTCATGAGAGACACAGAGAGAGAGAGAGGCAGAGATATAGGCAGAGGGACGAGAAGCAGGCTTTGTGCAGGGAGCCTGATGCAGAACCTGATCCTGGGACCCTGGGATCATGCCTTGAGCCAAAGGCAGACAGAACACGCTCAATCACTGAGCCACCCAGGTGTCCCTGATTATTAATTCAAATACTTTACTTGTTAATGGTCAATTTAGATTTTCTCTATCTTCTTACTGACCACCAGATCAGTTTGTGTGTATCTCTCTAGGAATTTGTCCATTTCATCTATGGTATCTAATTTGTTGGCATAGAATTATGCACAGTATTCCCCTATAATCCTTTTGATTTCGATAAGTTAATTATTTCCCTCTTTGATTCCTGACTTTAGTAATTATTTTTTTTAAAGAGTTTATTTATTATTCATGAGAGAGAGAGAGAGAGAGAGACAGAGACAGAGACAAAGGCAGAAGGAGAAGCAAGCCCCATGCAGGGAGCCTAATACGGGACTCGATCCTGGGTCTCCAAGATCAGGCCCTGGGCTGAAGGTGGCGCTAAGCCGCTGAGCCACCAGGGCTGCCCTGACTAGTAATTTGAATCTCCTCTCTTCTTCCTTAGTCAGTCTAGCTGCAGGTCTCTCAGTTTTGCCAATCTTTTCAAAGAACCACAATAATATATGCAGATCATCCTGTTTTACAACTGCATAGTTTTCAATCATATAAATAGCCATAGTTTATCAATTAGTCTCTTACTGATATATATTTGGCTAATTTCCTATTACAAGTAATGCTGCAAAGAATAGCTTTGCACATGTATCTTTTAAAAAATATTTTTGCTAATATTACCCTTGATTCAGAAGTTAAGTTTGCTGGGTCAAAGAATAAATGCATATATAATTGACAGACATTCCCACATTCTCTTTTCGTCATTGTAGTTTACTAGCAGTATGAGAATGCCTATTACCCCTACAGTCTGGCTAAAAGAATATGTTGTCAGATTTTGGATTTTTGCTAATCTCATTGCCAAGAAATGGCATCTTAGTGCAATTTCAATTTACATTTTCTGAGCAAGGTTGAGCACTTCCTATTCTGGAAATTGGCTGCTCACCTCTTTAGCTCATATTTCAAAAAGGCAGCCAGATATTTTTTCATTATTTTTAGAAGTTCTCTCTATATTAAAGATATTGATTGTTTATTTGTGATATAACCTGCACATGGTTTCTCTCAGCTTGTCTTATGTTTTTGGCACATAGCTTTTTTTGGGAAAAAATATTTATCAATATTTTTCCTTATTGTTTCTGGATCAAGTCCTAGTTAAGACAGTTTTTTCCTATTCCTAAAATATAGAATTCAAACTCAATTTCACCTCTTAAATCCATAGTATTAGTACGATTTCATTTCTTACATTTAAATGTGATCCAATAAAAATTTATCTTAGTGGGAGAAATGGACCCAATTTTATTTTTTTCCTATGGCTAATTATCCCAATACTATTTGTTAAAAAGTCTATCTCCATTTCTAGCATATTTTTAAAAGAAATTAGTTACAATATGATTACATTTTATTGACTATATATCCCCAAAGTTGCCTTTAAAATTTAATAAATTGGGCAGCCCTGATGGCGCAGCGGTTTAGTGCCGCCTGCAGCCCAGGGTGTGATCCTGGAGACCCAAGATCGAGTCCCACATCGGGCTTCCTGCATGGAGCCTGCTTCTCCCTCTGCCTGTGTCTCTGCCTCTCTCTCGCTCTCTCTGAATGAATAATAAATCTTTTTTTAAAAAATACAATAAAATAAAAATAAAAATTAAATAAATTCTAGGTTGCCAAAAGGAAAATCTGCTTCCTTTATCATTACTGAAAATAAATATGATAGTCAAAACTTTAGGCTTGAAGGTATGGCCTCTTTTATTACCCACAGAGTCTAAAAGTTCCTACAGCAGATACTTCAGTAAGGATTATAAATACATTTTTAAGTTTGTTTGCCATCTTTTCAAATGTTTAGGTTTAACAAGTGTAAGAATGTATAAAGAAAGACCACACTTTAAGGTTTCTACTATTATCCTACCCACAAATTCATGTTTGATGGCTGTAGAGTTCTTATGTAGTTCATTATGATATAATAATTAGAATTATCTGACCAAAAATGTCAAAACTGGTGGGGCTGAGAAACTCTGAGTTATAATCTCAGGAAAATACTGCATTTGACTAAAGTACTGTGGTCTCCTACAGTAAATTTACATAATCCTCCACTCTGCAGGATCACTATCCTAGTTCTCAAATGGTCACAGATTTAGATACTAATTAGGCAAGCAGGTATGTCTCCTAAATCACTTGGTTGTAATTAATTGCAATAATTCAAAAAAAGGAAAGAAAGAGAAAGATGAAAGAAAATAGTAAGGAATGGAGGAAGGAAGGGGATAAGGAAGGGAAGAGGGAGAAGAGAGGGCTGGGACGGAGGAAGGGAGAGAGATTGGCTATGCCTCCAGATTTGCCTTACTAAAAATGGTAAAATATTTTCTAAATATATGGGTCTTGACTACATGAGAAACCCTGAGACCAATGGAGAACAGAGAAAACAACAAAACAGGAATGATTAAAAAACATTATACTATAGCACAGGCTACAATCCATGACTGTACAGCTATAAGGCTCCGCACAAAGTTGCGTCTTGCTATAAGCTTATTAAGCTTCATTGTTCCCCTGTAGGCAATGAATGCTTGCTTAGTTGATATTTTAAAAGAGAGAGAGAGAGAGAGAGAGAGAGAAATTAATAGGACCTAAGAATTACTGTCCAATTAAAGATCATTAAATAGCTCTGAAAAAATAAATCTTTATAATTCTCAATTTAAAAAAATCAATTGATAACACAAATTGGTTTTAAGATATATATAGGAAAGGATGAAAATAGAAAATGAAAACAATTGACAAGGTACACCCTTTACACAAGAAAGCAAGGCCCAAAAGTGTATATGCCACCTTTGTGTGAAAAAATTTGCATTGCTGAAAGAAATTTTAGAAAAATATAAAACAAATGAATAACATTGCTATGAGACACAAGGACAAAAGACAATGGGGGATGATGGAGAGAGGAATGGGAGTCAGACTTCTCATTCTGCACATTTTTATACTTTGTAAACCATGTGAATATATTTCCTATTCAAAAAATAAATTTTGTTGACAATCTGGTTTGCTGTTGTCCTTCCATTTTTTTCTGTGCTTACAGCTTGATGCCTTTCTTTAAAAATTCCTTTATGGGGACCCTGTTAAAGAAAGAGGAAGCCAAAGGAAATAATCCACAAAAACAGGGATTGAAAAGATATTACAGTGACACTAAATTCATATCTTTCAATAGTTACTCTGAATGGGAATGGGCTAAGTGATCCCATCAAAAGACCCAGGGTATCAGATTGGATAAAAAAGCAAGACCCATCTATTTGCTGTCTACAAGAGACTCACTTGAGACCTAAGGATACCTCCAGCCTGAAAATGAAAGTTGGAGAACCATTTACCATTTAAATGGTCCTCAAAAGAAAGCAGGGGTAGCAATAATCATATCAGATAAATTAAAGTTTATCGCAAAGACTGTAGTAAGAGATGAAGAGGGACACTATATCATACTAAAAGGGTATATCCAACAAGAAGACCTAACAATCATAAATATTTATGCCCCTAATGTGGGAGCTACCAAGTATATCAATCAATCAATAACCAAAGTAAAGACATACTTAGATAATAAAACACTAATAGTAGGAGGCCTCAACACGGCACTTGCTGCAAATGACAGATATTTCAGGCACAACATCACCAAAGAAACAAGAGCTTTAAATGATACACTGGACAGATGGATTTCACACATATATACAGAACTTTCCATCCGAACGCACTGAATACATATTCTTCTGAGGTGCACATCGAACTTTCTCCAGAATAGACCACATACTGGGTCACAATTCAGGACTCAACTGATACCAATAGATTGGGAATGTCCCCTGCATATTTTCAGATCACAATGCTTTGAAACTAGAACTCAATCACAAGAAGAAATTTGGAAGAAACTCAAACACGTGGAGGTTAAAGAGCATCCTGCTAAAAAATGAATGGGGCAACCAGGAAATTAGAGAAGAATTAAAAAGATTCATGGAAACTAAAGAAAAAGAAGACATAACCAAAATCTTTGGGATACAGCAAAAGCAGTCCTAAGAGGGAAATACATCGCAATACAAGCATCCCTCAAAAAACTGGAGTAAATTCAAATACACAAGCTAACCTCGCACCTAAAGGAACTGGAGAAAGAACAGCAAATAAAACCAACACCAAGTAGGAGAGTTAATAAAGATTTGAGCAGAACTCAATGAAATAGAGACCAGAAGAACTGTGGAACAGATCAACAAAACCAGGAGCTGGTTCTTTGAAAGAATTAATAAGATAGATAAACCATTAGCCAGCCTTATTAAAAAAGAGAAAAAAAAAAAAAAAAAGAGAGAAAAGACTCACATTAATAAAATCATGAATGAAAAAGGAGAGATTACAACCACTACCAAGGAAATACAAATAATTTTAAAAACGTATTATGAGCAGCTATGTGCCAATAAATTAGGCAATCTAGAAAAAATGAATGCATTTCTGGAAAACCACAAATTACCAGAACTGGAACAGGAAGAAATAGAAAACCTGAACAGGCCAATAACCAAGGAGGAATTGAAGTAGTCATCAAACACCTCTCAAGACACAAAAGTCCAGGGTCAGATGGTTTCCCAGGGGAATTCTATCAAACGTTTAAAGAAGAAACAATACCTACTCTACAAAGGCTGTTCTGAAAGCCAGAAAGGGACAGAATACTTCCAAAATACTTACAAATACAGAATACTTCCAAACTCGTTTTATGAGGCCAGCATCACCTTAATTCCAAAACCAGACAAAGACCCCACCAAAAAGGAGGATTAGAGACCAATATCCCTGATGAACACAGATGCAAAAATTCTCACCAAGATACTAGCCAATAGGATCCAAGAGCACATTAAGAAGATTATTCACCATGACCAAGTGGAATTTATCGCGGGGATCCAAGGTTGGTTCAACACTGGTAAAACAATCTACCTGACAGATTATATCAACAAGAGAAAAAACAAGAACCATATGATCCTCTCAGTAGATACAGAGAAAGCATTTGACAAAATACAGCATCCATTCCTGATCAAAACACTTCAGAGTGTAGGGTTAGAGGGAACATTCCTCAGCATCTTAAAACCCATCTACAAAAAGCCCATCAGATATCATTCTCAATGGGGAAACACTGGGAGCCTTTCCCCTAAGATCACGAACACGACAGGGATGTCCACTCTCACTACTGCTATTCAACATAGTACCAGCAGTCCTAGCCTCAGCAATCAGACAACAAAAAGAAATAAAAGGCATTCAAACTGGCAAAGAAGTCAAACTCTCCCTCTTTGCAGATAACATGATACTGTACATAGAAAACCCAAAAGACTACATCCCAAGACTGCTAGAACTCCTACAGCAATTCGGCAATGTGTCAGGATACAAAATCAATGCCCAGAAATCAGTTGGATTTCTATACACTAACAATGAGACTGAAGAAAGAGAAATTAAGGATTCAATCCCAGTTATAATTGCACCCAAAAGCCTAAGATACTTAGGAATAAACCTAACCAAAGAGGTAAAGGATCTATGTCCTAAAAACTATAGAACACTGCTGAAAGAAATTGAGTACACAAAGATATGGAAAAATATTCCATGCTCATGGATTGGAAAAATATTGTGAAAATGTCAATGCTACCCAGGGCAATTTTCACATTTAATGCAACCCCCCTATCAAAATACCATGGAGTTTCTTCAGAGAGTTGGAACAAATAATCTTAAGATTTGTGTGGAATCAGAAAAGACCCTGAATAGCCAGGGGAATATTGAAAAAGAAAACCAGAGCTGGGGACATCACAATGCTGGATTTCAAGTTGTATCACAAAGCTGTAATCATCAAGACAGCATGGTACAAAAACAGACACGTAGATCAATGGAACAGAATAGAGAACCCAGAAATGGGCCCTCAACTCTATGGTCAACTAATATTTGACAAAGCAGGAAAGACTATCCACTGGGAAAAAGACAGTCTTCAATAAATGGTGCTGGGAAAATTGGACAGCCACATGCAGAAGAATGAAACTAGACCATTCTCTTACACCAGACACAAAGATAAACTCAAAATGGATGAAAAATCTAAATGTGAGACAAGAATCCACAAAAATCCTAGAGGAGAACATAGGCAACACCCTTTTTCAACTTGGCCACAGCAACTTCTTGCAAGATACAGCTATGAAGGCAAGGGAAACAAAAGTGAAAATGTACTATTGGGACTTCATCAAGATAAAAAGCTTCTGCACAGCAAAAGAAACAGTCAACAAAACTAAAAGACAACCTACAGAATGGGAGAAGATATTTGCAAATGACCTATTGGCTAGTATCCAAGATCTATAAAGAACTTATTAAACTCAACAGCAAAGAAACAAACAATCCAATAAAATGGGCAAAAGACATGAATAGAAATTTCACCAAAGAAGACATAGACATGGCCAACAAGCACATGAGAGAATGCTCTGCATCACTGGCCATCATGGAAATATAAATCAAAACCACAATGAGATACCACTTTACAACAGTGAGAATGGTGAAAATTAACAAGACAGGAAACAGCAAATGTTGGAGAGGATGTGGAGAAAGGGGAACCCTCTTGCACTGTTGGTGGGAATGTGAGCTGGTACAGCCACTCTAGAAAACTGTGTGGAGGTTCCTCAAAGAATTAAAAATAGAGCTACCCTACGACCCAGCAATTGCACTGCTGGGGATTTACCCCAAAGATAAAGATGCAGTGAAAGTCAAGACACCTGCACCCCAATGTTTATAGTAACAATGTTCACAGTAGCCAAACTGTGGAAGGAGCCTCGGTGTCCACAAAAGATGAATGGATAAAGATGTAGTCTATATATACAATGGGATATTACTCAGCCATTAGAAATGACGAATAGGGAATCCTGGGTGGCTCAGCAGTTTGGCGCCTGCCTTTGGCCCAGGGTGTGATCCTGGAGTCCCAGGATCGAGTCCCACATCGGTCTCCCTACATGGAGCCTGCTTCCCCCTCTGCCTCTCTCTCTGTGTCTCTCATGAATAAATAAATAAACTCTTTAAAAAAAAAATGACGAATACCCATCATTTGCTTCAACGTGGATAGAACTGGAGGGTATTATACTGAGTGAAGTAAGACAATCGGAGGACAAACATCATATGGTTTCATTCATAAAGGGAATATCAAAAATAGTGAAAGGGATTATAGGGGAAAGGAGAGAAAATGAGTGGGAAAAATTAGAGAGGGTGACAGAACATGAGAGACTCCTAACTCTGGGAAATGAACAATGGGTAGTGGAAAGGGAGGTGGTGGAGGGATGGGGTGACTGGCACCGAGGGGGCACTTGACTGGATGAGCATTGGGTGTTATAAGTTGGCAAATCGAACTCCAATAGAAAAATATACAAAAATTTTTAAAAATTAAAATTCCTTTGCTATCATTTTTAGTTAAGTTTCAAGAGGGAATAAGATTATCTTAAGAGTTAAATCTACCATGTTCTAGAAAGTCTCTATATCTGCTAAAATTTTAGCACGGTATTAGCGTATAAATTTAGTGAAGATTTACCTTATAATAAAGTGCCCCAAAAAGTAAATCCAATTTCAGATACATTCATCCATTTCAGTAAACCAGTTCTGATATTCCTAGAAGTTGTCTATAAACTTTCTTCTCAACCCACATCAATCACTAAAATAAGGTGAAGGATAAACACCTAGCTCTAGGATTCTAAAAACATGATTTCAAAGGTCCTCAGAGAACAAAACGTTGCCAGCAGGGTGGAGTCTGATAACCCTTTATACTACTTTGTTCATTTCAACTATAGTCTCACAAATACAAACAAGATTCAGAAGGGCAGTGACCAGGATGGAGTTAATTTTACTCTTTCTCTAGTTTTGGACAGCTAACTTAGGAATGAATGGTAGAAAGCAGCGAAAGGATTATGAAATTCTCTGGATTTTCCATTAAGCTGAATTCCTTTTTGTTTATTTTCTATCAATTACTAATTTATGTGGGGAGTTTTCCATCAAATTAACCTGTCTCTGAAGGAATAATGCCAATTCTCTATAGCCAACAATTTTTTTTTTTTAAAGATTTATTTGAGAGATAGTCAAGTCAGTCAGCAGGAGGGGCAGAGGGAAAGAATCCAAGGAGACTCAGCACTGAGTGTGGAGCCTGACACGAGGCTCAATCCCACGACCCTGACATTGTCATCGGAGTAGAAACCAAGGGTTGGACACACAACCAAATGTACCACCCAGGTGCCCTGGCAGATACTTGTTTTTTTTGAGCCACTCTGGATTCATTCATCCTAGTTCCAATACTAGCTCTTGATTTTTATCTGTGGCTCTACCTCTCCCTATGATTATGATGAAGCCAATTTTCATCTGATTGTGGGAAATGACAAGTTCAGCAGATCAGACCCTGCATAGCAGCATGTGTAGATTCAGGTAGCTGGATGTGACACCACTGGTCACTGAAATGCCTAAACCAACTGGGACTTATGGAAAAAGGGCTTATTCTTCTTGAAGTTGAACACAATATAAACCATATCTGGAACCAGATGTTTAAGTATAGCTCAAAAATGAAGGAAAGCAGAGTAGATAGACACTGAATTCTGGATTCTCATGACTGGCAAATTTTAGGTTTAGAATTCTCAGTTTTATGAATTACTAAATCTTCCTTTTGGCTTAAGCCTTTATGGTTAGGTCTTCCCTCAGGTACACCCAAAATATGCAAGCCAGTACCTTCCCATTTATCAATAGTTCCAGAGAAAACATGCCATTAAACCTATTTCTCGGGTTCCTAAATATCCAAGCAAAAGATCAGCATTTTAACAAAAACGTATATATATGAAGTAATGTGCAACTCAACAAAAAATAAAGTCAGAATCAGAGGGAAGAGATTTGTGTAATAAAAGTTATGAAGATTGACCAAAATTACGGTGGCTTGGCAGTATCTGACAAAGTTTTTAAAAGCTGAACTGTACTTTTACTTTAATCCATTAGTTGGCATTAAGAGATTACAATAAAAAGTGAAAACAAAATGCAATGTTGCACTATTATTATTTGATGAGGACAAAGTTCCTGGTATCACATAGTATTTGCTCTATAAGGACTGAAGAAATACATTTACTTGAAGCCTCAGAACCAGATAAAGTGTGCTCTGAATCAACAACTGATCTATTTTCATCACATCATAAATATGATTAGATTTTTTTAAAGATTTTATTTACTTATTTACTTATGAGTGACATAGAGGGAGGCAGGGACATAGGCAGAGGAAGAAGCAGGCTCCACGCAGGGAGCCCGATGTAGGACTCGATCCCAACCCTGGGATCACACCCTCAGCCAAAGGCAGACACCCAACCATTGAGCCACACAGGCATCCCTCTTTTTTTTTTTTTTTATTTGAAGTAGGCTCCACGCCTAACACGGGGCTTGAACTCATCACCCTGAGATCAAGAGTGGCATGCTCTACAAACTGAGCCATGCAGGCACCCCAGATTAGATTTTTCTTCATACTGGCTGCTAGGTTAGGGCCAAATTTTAGGTGAAACTTTTTAACCCTAACATTTGCTTTCAAAATACAGTCCTTAATGTTTTTCAAACACAAATACAAACATCCTCCACCTCCATAACATGTTGGAGTTTTTAGAATAAAGATATGAATATAAGTAAATTAATGAGGTAAACAATGTACCTGGTGTATTGGTAAACACCCACCTTCTCTGAGTAAAATTTAGAGTCTGGTTCCCTCTTGTAGTAATTAATTGGCCAGGTTAAACTGCTGACCGGCAATTTAAATAACTCCTAGGTTCTTCATAATCATGAAACTTTGCAATTATTCTGTTTCTGCAGTTCAGAGAGCAAGATACAAATTGAAAACTAAACGTTTTTCTTTACTTTCAATCTTAGTTTAATGTAAATCAATAAGTTAAAAACACTTTATCCTTCACCTTCTCGATGCGGTGGGGGAAAAAACTCAAATATCATCATCACCATCATCTGGACATAATCACTCCAAAATCTGGTCCAGAATTTCCATCTATAATGTAGGTATTACAGTGCTCAGTTCGGCAGCACATATATAAAGTAGGTATTACAGTAACTGGCATTGAAAAAACGTGTGGTGGAAAGATTAAACTCTGGTTACACTCCAGACACAAGTTTGGACTATTAGACTAGATGAAGAATGCATTCATCAAAGAACTCACATGGCTGTATTTTTGATAATTCTTCCTTGGTCCATTTTCTGCCCAATGCCATGCACGACAAATACAATGTGGGTAGTCTGTGATGGCTTATCTTCTAATGTGGCTTCTTCTACATAACCTCTATGAAGTCTGGTCCCACTGCTTGATGCTGTAGAAAAATTATGATTCTAAGTTTACTATGTATTCCAGAAATAGCATTTTGACAATATATATTGAAAGAAATAATAAAGTAAAAGGGATATTAAGAAAAAAAATACAAAACAAAACAAAAAGAAAAAAGAAAAAAAAATTCACTGGGTTGGGTGGGGATGAAATTTGTAAGATAATGTATCTTGACTGGCTCAGATACAAAGTGCTTAACTGGACATGACACCAAAGTCAGAAACCACAGGAAAAAGAAAAGGAAGGAAGAAAGGATGGACTGAACACAAAAGTTTAAAAAGCTGTCTATCAAAAAAATACCATGAAGCATAAATAAAAGATGAATCACAAGCTGGGAAAAATTTTGCAAAATATATGCATAATTAGCTAATTACTGAGGTACAAAGGAGGGCTTACTAATCAAAAAGTGAGAAGACAACCATTCAAATAGCAGAACAGGCTAAAGATACAAGATAATTCACAAGACAAATATAAATGACTAGTAAACAAAGAATATACTCAAGCACATCTGTTATCAAAGAAATCACAACAAAAGATGGAATAGCAAAAAAAATACCAGACTTAACAAAAATTTCTGAGAATTTATTAATAATGCTCTCACATCTTCCTCAGGTACCATTTCCTCTTTTCCTCTTAGTCACACTTCTTGAAAGAGTTGTCTATTCTCACTGCCTCTATTTCTTCACCTACCTAGACTTCAAATCCACTCATGACTTCCATTTCACTAGACCCAACAGAAAATTTTAGCTTTCACCTTTAATTGCCATGTTTTATTTTCACATCACTGCCTGAGGTTTGACTGCTCTTGTGTTTCTAGAAGTATAAAAGATATTAATCCTGCCAGATCATTCTAAATATATGATTATCACTGATAAGTACATGTGAATTTAGTCACCTTAATAAATTTTCATTTAACAGGGCAGTAACTGTCACTAAATTTAAAACATATTTAAAATATTCTAAAAGTAGAATTTGAATAGTCTATTTTGAATATAAGAGAAAAAGATTCTACAAATTTTGACAAAGCATAGTAACACTTAACAATTACCTTTAGAAAATCCCAGTTTTTGGGTAACTGTCCTTGCAATTTTAGATGTTGTTGCATCACTATAAAGATACACTTCATCCATACTGTGCCAGTCAACGTGATTTCGACTCAATTTGAAACTATGAATAGCTGTTGCAAAAAGGAAAAATTAATTTGAAGGTCTCTTATTTATAAGTGTAAATAATTATAATACACAGATTTTTGAATCCGTATCTGAACTGAGCTCAATAAAAACTATTTTGCTGAAACACATATTGATATGAAGCAAGTAATACAGGGACTTTATCTTATAAATGATTAACCATGCTACAGGGAATGTCAACTTGTTAGAAGAACACAGAATAACTGGCTTAACCACCATAATTTTAACCTCTAACATGTAATTAATATGTTTTGACTATTAAAGAATTACTTTCCCAGATGATATAATTGTTTCTTAGGTCTGAGTCCTCAATACCTTTGACATAGAAACTTAAGTTTCTTTTCTTCTGTGGATTTTATTTTTGGATCTGTGAAAATTTCACTCAGTGCCAGATAAAACAAGACTAAGGGAAAAAAATTATCTTTAAACTGGGAAGAGAACAATCTAAATTATTAGAATAGATGGTAGTTTTGAAATAGATATGAAGACCAATTATCATTGGATATTGCTCACCATAACAGAAATCCAAAGTTAAAAGATGTTTTAATAAGAAATCAAAGACATTTTTTTCTACTATAATGTTCAAATCAGTATGGTTACTGCATTTCTGTAACTAAGATATGCCTGGTGAAAATAAGCTAAAAAACAAACCCAAAAAACCCACAAACTTCTATGCTCAAGAAATACATATAAGCTGTCTGAGGCAGGTACTAATGTCTTGATCATTTTGCACCACTAACACCAAACACAGTGTCCTAGCACAGAGCCTGACATGTATCACTAATTTAGTAATGCTTGCAGAAGCAATAGATTAAAAGAACTGTCATAACGTATTCATCCATTCATAACTTGATAATTCTTATAATCCTGAAGGCCTTAAACTTTCCTCTCTCTGTATCTCTGGAATAGAGGTGAGAAAAAATCCACATACCCATCTTCAGAAAACTATGCACCTTAAAACTGCTATGCCTGATTTATTTAAAACAAATCATCTTTAAACAAAATATTATCTCCCATTATATATAAAGACTCTGAGGTACAAAGAGATTAAATGACTTGCCATAAAGCAAATTACCAGCAGAGCCTAACTATTCTGATTTGAAGCTGGGTTGAAAATAACCTCAAGTTAAATGTGAAAGGTTATATAGCCCTGGCCAAGATCTAAGATCAAAGTCATTTTTATGAAAACCTATTTCCTACTAGAACACATAGAAAAGTAAATCCTTTCTGGGAAATTGTTCTTGATTACAAATCCAATTTCAAAAATGTATGAAAAACCAATTTATATTTCATTTATCTGTCAGGATACATTACTAACATTGAACATAGACCAAGATGCAATTAATGTGACAAACAATAATATCTTCAATTAAAAAAATAAAAACAAAAAAACAAAAAAACAAACATCCACGATGTACAAACTCAGCTTTTTTTTTTTTAATAAAAGAACTTTTTGTAAATTAGGAAAATCTTTCTCAAGAGTTTAATAATTTACTTTTCTATGTCTGATCCAAACCACTATTTTATGCTTTTTAATCTAATGTTTCTAAACCACATCTATGTTAAAATAGTTTTGAGCAACATATGCTTAAAACATTGAAACTACGGGACCAAGATTTTAAGAGAATAGTGTTAAGCCAACGAATTTTGTTCCTCTTCAAATCATCCACAAACTGTTTTAAAGTAAAACATCTTAGTATTGGTAAACATCTTATTACTGGACCACATATATTATTTACAAATGTTTATATCCCTTATAATCAAGTAACTCTAAACAAAATAGCACAACGGACACATTTCTAAAAAACTAGTAATTTCTATGCTTTAAATACTGAATACTATAAGCCAGGGAGTATAACTACATGGAGAAATGAAACTACAGTTACTGTACCTTGAGAACGCTTTCGCTTAAGACCTGCCGCATCTGAACTCTCCTTATATCCTCTCCATTTGAACAGAGAAGGGAGGGAGAAGGGAGGGAGGTGGTAGGCAACTAAGAAAGCAAAAACACTGAGCTTCAAAGTAAATTGTAAATGAGGTTTGCCATTTTGCCTTTTTGTTGTATTAACTTTAAAAAAAGGAGTTGTATTTGACAAACATTATTCCAAATGTTTATGTATATAATTTTCTAATTAAAAATCAGTGAAGCAAAATAGTAGTTTAATAATGTTTATCAAATATATGCTCTACTTTTATTGAATGAAAAAAGGCAAATGATACCCAAATTTTATCAGACAACTATGTGATCATCACATTTAATGTCTCTGCACAGACAGAATAAAAAAATAGGTCATGGTATTTTTGTATGCATAAGGGATTTATAAGCCCCATCTTTACAATATTAAGGTTATTTACTCTCACCAAATTAGTTGACAGTTGATGTGCAAATTAAGAAGGCAACAAATAACATTTTAAACATCTAATTGCAGTTTTCCTGAGAAAATATCAAAGTATACATTCCACTAGATGCCTTCTATTACTGAAGTGTATAATGGAAGCTTCCCACAGAAACAAAATCTTTTCACAACTCTGTTTGAGTTGCTAAAAGAATTATAAAATGAAACTTTTGCCAAAGTAAATCAAATTGGAAGCTCTTTAACTGATCAGTGATAAAATGAAAAAAAAAAGTCACTAGTAACAATGTATGCTGTGACATCTTGTAAACATGCGACAGACAACATAAAGCCAGACACAGCCTTTGGCAAATCAGTAAATAACCTTAAAATCAACACTTTCCCTGTGGAACATTGCTAGTTATATATCAGTAAATTTCTTTACATTTTAAATAAGCAGTTATTTAAAAATCCACTTGAAATTGAACCTTACAAATCAGTTTCTTTTCTATTTTTACAAATCAGTTTTTAACAGTTCAGGAAATGAACCATAGAACCTTTATGACTTAGTTCAAATTTATATTCTAAAATATTTGCTTTTTCATCCTCACTCCCTTCTACATTAATGTGACATTCAAAGGTTAAATACTGCTCCAATATGAATACATTTAATTCCTGTTGTGCAGTACCAGAAATGGTTTAAAAATCTGTTGTATGTACAGATGAAAAGGTAACTGAGAAATGCTTACAAGGCACTTAATAATTACAACTATGTAATTAGAAGGCTATAGACTAGGATTAAAAACTGGGTTGGAACATTAATAAAAACACTTCATTGTTACAAAGGGCTGGAAAATGATAACTGGGTTGGAAAATGATAACTGAAACAATTTTCTTCATTAAAGTTTCTTCTCTGGGGTGCCTTCTGATCAGTTATTGAGGAGTAGAATGTACACTTGCAGGAAACATTTTTAAACAAAAAATTCATTAGGAAAAAGCTAAATATCAAAGTAGATCAAATTGGCATAAATTTGAGACTTTATTACTCAAAGAAACAAAACCTAGGTTTTATATATCCACTAGTAAAACATGAACTAAATCCATATTTACTAAAAGAAAACTAAAAATAATAAAAAGTCATTAATAAAAATGCATACTTTGACATTTTGTAAACATGAAACAGCCAACAGAAAGCCAGACAGACTTGATATTTGGCAAATCAGCAGAAAACCTTGAAGTCAACATTTTTCTTGTCAAATATTGCTGGTTATAATATATCAATACATTTCTTTACATTTTAAATAATTATTTAAAAATCCACTTGAAATTCATATGGACCATTTGACTACACTTCAAAATTATGCAAACACTTTCAGAAATCTAGTCAAGATATAAAAAAGAAAGGCTTTCTTTTTTAAATAAACAGTATAATTTAGGGATTAAAAGAGACAAATATCCCAATATACTAAAAAGAGAGAAGTACACTTATTTAAAACATCTTCACAAAATTAGACATGGTTCTTTACCTTCCTCTCAAATCAAATTCCTATTTTCACTTGAAAGTCACTTGCTGTATTTGTCACAATATCCCATAGCACAGTTAGAAAGCTTAATTTTTTTCAACCCAAAGCATAGAATTAGGGGTACTATTATAAGCACAGTACAAAGTATTTACTATCAATCCAAACAGGGATCACCACTAAATGAAATTCAAGTGCTAGAAAGCATTACTAAAATTTTTCCTTTTATGTTAGCAACAATATGCACAAACCCAAAACTGTTAACTTATTAAATGCTAACATTTCATTAAAATGTTGTTTTATATACTAAAGCCTTCCATAGCAATGAAAAAGATCTAAAGTACTATTATAGCATTTCCAATAAATGCCCCCTACTAATCCTGTTTCTTCATTATATAATTCTGAAAGCAAAAGAATATCAAAAAAGGGGGTTGTTGATGACATAGAAATCCCCAGAACAGAACAACTCAATGACTTCTCCCTTTCTAAAAGCTGGTAACCTGGATAATCTCACCTTTAGGGAAAGCAGGTCTGCACATCTCAAACATGCCAACTGTAATGAGAAAATGCCTAGCAACCTTCTTGGATCTCAGATTAAATTAGGTAAATTTATAAAAACTAATAACTAAGAGCTAGAAGATGGGGAATTCTCTTAGTCACCAAAGAGGGAGAAAAAGGAAAGCAGGTTAGAAGGGATTAGCACCCTTGTAGCTCCTCTCACCTTTTTGACTTTTCAGTTTTATATTCACAGTTTGGGATATTCTTATTCAGTTAACAGTGATAGGAATATACACTTTACATGCCAAATTGTTAAATGTTTGAAGTTCTTCAAGGTACACCAACACCTGTGATGTCACAGCACCCCAAAATAGCTTGAATGGTAACCTAGCCGAGACTCTTGTAGACAGCATATCAGTCAGGTTTCGCATTCTTAATATGTCAATCTTTGCCTTTTAATTGCAGCATTAGTTCACTTACATTCACCATAATTATCAATATGGGTAAATTTAGGTTTACTATTTCCCATTTACTTTCTCTTTGTTCCTTCTGTATTTTGTTTCTTGTTTCTCTTTTCCGGATTTCTTTTGGTCTAATTAAATATTTTTTACTATTTTATTTTAATGCCCCTACTGGACTTTTTTCCTTTCCTAACTTTGATACCTTAAAAAAAAAAAAAAAGTCATCTTTATTGAGATATACTTGACAAAAAAAGAAGATATTTAACATGTACATAATAGTAATTTGACATATAGTGGTAAAGGATTCACCTCATCTAGTTAACTAGACCCCATAACACTTTTGAAGAGCTATTTTGTTATTTTGTAGAATATCCCTTAATTTGAATTTATCTGATGTTTTCTCATGATTGGATTGATGCTATGCATTTTTTGGCCAGGGTGAGATGCAGGATTAACCCATTAAATTGCCTTTTTATTTTTTTTTTTTTAAGATTTTTAATGTATTTATTTGACACAGAGAGCGCACAAGCAGGGGGTAGCAGAGGGAGAGGGAGAAGCAAGCTCTCCACTGAGCAAGGAGTCCAATACAGGACTGGATCCCAGGACCCTGGGATCATGACCTAAGTGAAGGCAGAGAGTTAACCGACTAAGCCACCCAGGCACTCCTAGTTTAACCTTTTTTAAACTGATTACTGCTTGGATAGATTATAAAATGAGTCAAACACTAATCTAGTACTACCCGCAAATATTTTCAAAATTACTTTTTGAAGGGCTGATTTTATTTGTAGAATTCATCCCCAGTGAAACTCCAGGCTTCCATTTGTTAGGCTGCTAGGAGGTGGGGCAAGAAGAGAATTGATTTTTAAGTCTAAGGGAAAACAAAATTTAGATTAAAGTATCTAAATTGCAAAAAAGTGATGATGCTTTTATGGGTTATTTTGATTTGTGTGCTAAAAAAAGTTATGCTAAATTTTCATCAATCTATTTCAATGCTTACTTTGAGATTAGTAGGAAAATTAACAAGGAGAAAACATTAAGAAATCCAATTTATTTGTGGCATCAGCTGCCTTAACTAAAACACAGATAAGGTCAGAAAGAAAAGGAATTATTTTATATCAATGTCCTTCAAGGCAAGAACTCTGTTTAGTTTCTCAGAAATTCTGCTGAGGAAAAAAAAAAAATCCCAGAGCACTTAAAGGTTCCTAGATACAGTATTTTTAAATGTTTTTAATTATTAAATCGGATTTTTCCAGAAAGCCTTACTTGAAAACCTCCACAGCATCGTGATCTCCAACTCTCAGTATTCCAAATCTATTTGTAGAATATCTAATTCTATATTCATTGTTTACCGTGTTATCTTATACTTACTAACAATTCTCATCTTTGACATTGTCTTCCCCAAAACTTCTTAAAGGTAAAAATTTTGTCTATTTCCTTCACAAAAGTGCCTAGCACAACACTATCTGCACATGGAAACATTTAAAATCTGACAATATCATGAATCAAGACTTTCTCATATATATACATGAGAAAATTTAGGAGGAAAAGGTTTTTTTTTTTTTTTTTTACTCTAATTATGAAAGGTGAAATTTCAGAAGGTAGGAAGTAAAATAAAATATTATACTATATTTTATCTTTGTAGATATGGTAAATTGGATTTATTTTTCTAATAATGGTGGCTTTTTGGACAGCAAATGTTCTATCCTTAAGACCAGTGATAATTTTCAAATGTACTATAAAATTTCCCATAATTTTCAAAGTAAAATATCACATCTTAACATATACATGATACATGTACCTTTTACATAAAACTGAGAAACAACTAAAATGGCTGTAAGTTTATGACAACAGTATCCATACTAAACTGAATTTAAAATCTTTGCTAATAATAAAATATGGCAAAGCTTTACATGCCATGCTGTATTTAAAAAAAAAAATTTTCTTCTAATGAACCTCAAAGAATCATTTTGAAAGATTACAGTGCAAAAGTGTTGTAAGTTTAAAAATTTTCTATTACCAATTAGAATTTTACCACTAGATGTATATCCTTAAATCTAACAAAAAATATCACTATAATATCCTTGATTGATACTCTAGAATCAACACAGACACTCTAAGACCTCCTAAAAACCTTCTCATACAAATACACCTGTTCTCTATCAGACTTTTTTTTTTTTTTCTATCAGATCTTTTTAAATGACTGGCTCATAAAATTAGGGCACTGTGAAGAAAACTGAAGTATCTTGCTAAACTTAACATTCTGATAGGTAGAACTAAAAAAGACACACAAAATTCTAATTTTTATTGTAATAAAAACAAGATTCCAAATAGATGTGATCTATTAGATCTATTAGATGAAACAGAGCTGATAGATTAACTTCTACAAGATGAATTAGCAAAAGAAAAAAAATATGTTTTGAATACAGTACAAGAAAGGCGAATAATCAACTTATGTTTTTATTTTTTATACTTATTCTTGTTTTCCTCCAAGCTCTTGGGTTTTTTCCTCTACATTCATAGTAAGGAATTCAGGTGGCTAAACTGGGTTTGTTAAGGTGAATTGCCATTTTTGAGGGAGGACTAAAGGAGAATAGAAAAAAATCTAGAATTCAGCCCTCTCCAATAGCAATCTTATTTTGGTAGTGGTAATGAACCACAACTTTGAGAAGCTAGTTTCTCAGTTATGTAGACTTTTAATCAACTAGACACAAAAGATAATGTTAATCTGGTATGAACTATAGTTTCCTTGCTTGTGAGGTGTGTGTGTTCAGAGAGAGAAAATTTTTGAAATTTTCAGAAAGAAAATACTTAAGGATGTTTGTCACTAAGAATAAGAAAAAAAAACCCAAAGCCAATTTAAAGCTTGTTGTTCTGCTATTAATTATGTCATATGAGCAATTACTTCCAACCACATAATTTTTTCCAAACTGCATCTGTGAATTACTTGACCAATATTGAGTTTCTGCTTTAGAAATGTTTTGGGGTGGGGGGGAGAACTCACTTAATTCATACTTTTAATTCACGAGTTTCAATGGGGCTTGCCAAGAAACTTCCAAAATAAAGGCAAGCATAGATGAAGAAACACTTTTTAGAAAAAAATATTTAGAGAAATCTACAAATTCTAATCTACCTGGATTATCATACTCACCAGAATAGCTGATCCCACTGCCTGCAGTAAATGGAACAATAGAAGTATTTTTAACTTTACCACACATTTTGAATTTTACTCAAGATCAGACACATAATGAAACATGGCAATCTTGGCTATTATGTAAATATATTAAGCTATTGCAAACAAATCCAAATGCTGAATAAGGGAATATAAAGAGTAGACTAATTCAAATTAAAAGTTGATATGGAGACAGCCTAAAGTTATTTACATAAAGGAAATTAACTTTTTTTAAACTTCAGGAAAAGAACCAACATTAAAATATTAACAAAACTGTCCTTTTGATATAATGACAGATTTTTTTGTAGATTCAATTTTGTTGGTAATTAAAAACTACTAAAAGGACTAATTCACAGAACATAACAATTGTACAATTATAGTAAGTCATGTTAGTGTCATGCCAGTGCACACACATATTAAATAAAATAAAAAACTGAGATAGTTCAGAAATTCATAGATTTAAATTCTAAGTAATCAAATGTTTAAATCAGAAATTTTATAAATTCTAACACTCATGAATTACTATGCAAAATTAAGAACTACTCTACACTTCACCAAGAACTTACTTGATTTACAGAACATATTAAATATATTAATCGGTCTTACCATCTTTTCCATCTACGGATTTTGTCACTTCAATATCAAAATTTTCCTGCATCTGCTGACCTCTAAAACAGCTGAGATGTTCTTGCTCAATTAAATTACTTTCTTCTTCTTCTAGAGGCTGCCAAGTACCATCAATAAACCACTGTCCACGCATTACTGGTATTTTATCAGCTTCTGAAAAGAGAAGACACAGAATTATACATTTTAGGATCCAACCTCCTAGGAAGACACATAGTAACTATAATTTTATATTTTGTTACTACTGTGGCAATAACTTTCATCACCCAGCTTAATCCCTTCAAGTTTTAAATTCCAGATTTCAAACCACAGTGTATATATATTTTTACAGCATATTATTTTATTTATATTGGATATTATGCATAAAAATTACTTTGGCATTAGAAAGGCAGATGAAAAAGAAAAAAAGAAACAAAGGCAGATGAGTAGTTATCTTTATACCTGAGACCCCAGTAACCCCAATTAGTAGGGTATGGGGTTAAGACAAGTTCATGCAAGACTCTGGTGACAGTTCCAATGTCTTAGAAAATACTGATATACATTCCCAGAAGTAGTTCAGAAACAGTGTGTGTGGTAGTAGTGTGCTGCACTTTTTAGGGCTGCCTTAAAAGTTATAGGCTCCCAGTTAGAATACGGGAATAGCTGAAACATTTAATTATAATAAATTCCTCATCCATTTTAGAAAAAAAAAATGGGTAGAAAGTTTTCTTGAATAACTGTAAACATTTGTCTTTTTTTTTTTTTTTTTTAAGATTTTATTTATTTATTCATGAGAGACACAGAGAGAGAGGCAGAGACACAGAGGGAGAGGTAGGCTCCTCGCAGGGAGCCAGAGGTGGGACTTGATCCCAGGACTGGGATCACACCCAGAGCCAAAAGCAGACACTCAACTGCTGAGCCACCCAAGCGTACCAACATTTCTTTGATTAAATACTGTTCCTATAAGCCTAACACTTTTTTTCCTTCCTTCTTCCCTGTGTCTGTCTGTCCGTCCCTCCCTCCCTCTCTCCTTTCTTTCTCTCCTCTTTCTCTTTCTTTCTTTCTCTCTCTCTCTCTCTTTCTTTCCCTCTATGCCTAGTGTGGAGCCCAGTGCAGGGCTTGAACTCAGTACCCCAATACCAAGACCTAAACTGAGATCAAGAGTCAGATGCTTAACTGACTGAGCCCCATAGGTGTCAGCTATGATATCTTGAATCCTTTAAGGTTTGTTTAAAAAAAAAAAAAAAAAAAAGTAAAAATAAAATGGAAATAACAAACCCTAAAAATAAAAAGTAAAATAAAACAGATAAACTTAATTATGTAGAGATTTGGTAGTTTAACCATATACAGAAAAAATTTTCAAGTGGATTTAAAACAGTAATTTTTACATATATCCTGTGAACAAAAAAAACTGCAAATACATCTTAAGCCTTTTGCAGTAAGTGCACTGCCATAGATCTTAACATTGTATTAATATTGGTATTGTTATTTTGAAACAGTATTTGAAACAGTTAAAATAAATATATTAGCTTTGTTACTATCATTAGGAACCAAGAAAAAATAGGTACAGATATAAAAATCAAAGAATTAGAATTGTAATTTTAAATTTCAATTACTAATGTCAGCATGAACTAAAATGATGTATTTTCTCTTTAAAAGGTCCTAAGCTTTGTCCATTGAAAAGGCCTAGATGGGATCCCTGGGTGGCGCAGCGGTTTGGCGCCTGCCTTTGGCCCAGGGCGCAATCCTGGAGACCCTGGATCGAATCCCACGTCGGGCTCCCGGTGCATGGAGCCTGCTTCTCCCTCCGCCTGTGTCTCTGCCTCTCTCTCTCTCTCTCTGTGACTATCATAAATAAAAATAAAAAATAAAAAAAAAAGAAAAGGCCTAGAAAGAGACCAACAGGTGAGCACTCCTGAAATAAAGACCATGATCTCTAAATATCATACCTCACTAAAAGAAACCAAGAATTCTTTAAGAAATGGCTAATTCTGGGTGTGAGACTGAAAATTTACTAAACAAGCTTTAAATATCTTGTACCAGACTTGTACTGTGATGGATTAGAAATCCATCATGTATGTTTCTATTTTTTATATTATTCTATATTCTGCTATAGCAATTTCACTGTATTTAAGTGTTTACTGTGTTATATGGTGTATAGATACTAAAAAATATTATACCTTCATTATGAATCATGGCTTTTAACACTATGAAGTATACTTGGTTGTGTTTAATGACTTTTTAATATGGATCCTACTTTGTTTATTGAGATTACAACCCCTGCTTTATTTTTTTCTATTTGCCTGTGATGTTTTTGCACATCCCTTATTTTTAAATTTTTGAATCACTGAAAATCTTTTTCAGTGAAAATCTTTTTCAGCCACTTGAAAATCTTTTTCTTCTAAGGTGAGATAAGCCCATTTATATTTATTGACATGACTGATATATCTGAATTGTGTGTTCTATAATTACCTTTATCACCAAGTATTATTGGTATATATTATAATTACCAAGTATTACTCATACTTACTCTTTTTTCCCTGTAATTGGTATTCCTGCTTTTTTTCTTTTCTTTTACTTTCTTTTGGTATTTAGGAAGATTTACATTTTTTTTTCTGATGGTTGCCTTCATATGTTGTGTGTGTGTGCGTGTATTTTAGAGCATCTTAAGTCTCTTTTTCTTATTTAACCTTTTACCATCTGACTTACCATCATAAGTAGTATCCTATAATAGCCACTTAATACTTATAGGGAATGATCTTACTCTATTTTCCCTTTCTCTCTTCATTCATTATTAATTTTATTCATTCTACTTTGTCAGAATATATAAAATATTAAAACTAATAAATATATTAGTTTTGGATCTACAATTAAACATATTAAATTCTCACTAAGAATTACCTTTTACGTTCAAAACTGTTTATCAAAAAAAAATTATTTTTGTCTATCACCTTGATACTTGAAAGACAAGTTGGCTAGCTTGAACTTTGTTTCCTTGAGTTTTTAAAAATTCTGCTCTCTGGTAGCTTTTCTTGGTATATTGTTCTTGAGAAGTCTGATGTCTTTCTTTCTTTTTTAATTAGTAAAGTGATCTACTCAGTCCTTACCTCAGAGAACAGGAAAAAAAAAGTCTTTAAAGTCTAATAGCTTCACTAGTCTTTAAAGTCTAATAGTTTCTGGATCACAGTTCATTGTTCTGGACCAGTCTGTCCAAGTGGGCCCTTTTAATATGTGGATTTCAGTTTTCCTCTTGTTTCTGAAAAGTTCCCTCGGATTATGATTGTCATTAGCTCTGTTCCACTGATTTCTCCCCTTCAGAGACTCTAATTATAGAGTTGTTGGATCTTCCTTTGCCTATATTGCATTTCACACACTTTCTTTCTCAAGCTTTTTACTTCTCTCTGCATCTTTTCCATTATTTTGTTTGTTTTATCAATGCCTCTTACGTCAATGCCCCTATTAGTATGTCCACAAGTTTGTTTGAGAATTTTTTTGTTTGGTTGGAGTAACTTAATAGTTTCCTGAACCAATCTAAAGACTATCCACAGCTAAATGTAGAGAAGAGGCCACATCAAAGACAGTAGGAAGAATGGAAAGGTGGCTGGGAACTGAACTGACTGGGAGACGGTCTGCAGGAGGAAGTGACTGCAGGCACAGAAAGGGAGAGCAGTAGACACCTCATCAGGCCCGGGGAACCTGCACTGGGAGGACGAATCTTCATAACATATGGCTTTGAAAATCAGAAAAACATCTCTAGTTCTTACAGTCAGTGCTGATTAAAAGCTGGAATTTTAAAAAATCAGCAGGCTTGTCTCTGGGAGAGAGTAATAGAAAACTGAGTCCAGTCCTTGCCTGAAAAGAGACAGTATAAGAAAGAGCCCCATGGAGATACAGATTAGAAACAGCAGTTTGAAAAATACCTGGGCAAGAATCATTTATGAATCTCAGAATGTATGCTGGAGAGGCAGGGATTTTTAGGAGACTTCTCCAAGAACCAAAGAGCTGGAGGGTGCTATTGCCTTCCCCTACCCCCAGCCTAGATACACAGACACCTGGGGGAACCACTGGGAACCACTAGGAACACTCCACCTGGCTTGCTAACAGAGCACTCTCCTGTGGACTTGCCCTCTCAAACAGGCCCTCAGCAGGAGTCCATCCAAAGCAGTGCAACAAGTGTGGCAGTGTGCAAACAGCCCCAACAGGGGCCAGCACCATTCCAAAGTAATTCCTGCCCCAGAGAGAGGGGGAAGGCCATCATACATACCAGTCTCACTGCAGCCTCAGCAGTAGGGAGAGGCCAGACATGTGGTCTAACTGCAGGTCCTACTTACTGACAAAAGCTTCTCAGGGGACCACAAAGAGAAAGCACCCCACAGTTCAGTGATACTGCATCTCTGACAAACGCCTGATCTGACTCAAGCCCAAGGCAGCCCCAGACTGGCCCATTAACAACACAAGGACCAAAGAGAGCCATTGCAGATGACTGGACTGAAGGCAATGTGGCTCAGCCACAATAGTAGGGTACATGCAACACACATAGGACACCTGAAGTGCCAGGTTCTGATGAACAGGGGACATTGTACTGCAGGGCACTGCAGGACTCTTCATCTTAAGCAACAACTGTCAGGAGGAGATGTAGCTGATTGACCTAACACATAGAAACAGAGAATCACTCAAAATGAGGAGAGAGAAATATGTCCCAAATAAAGAATAGGACAAATCACAACAAAAGAGCTAAGTGAAATGGAGCTAAGTAGTAACATGCCTACTAGAGCATTTAAAATAATGGTTGTGAAGATACTAACTTCAAAAAAAGAGTGGAGGACTTCAGTGAGAATATCATCAAAGAGAAAACATAAAAAAGAATCAGATAAATTCAATAAGTGAAATCCAAAATAGACTAGAGGGAATAAATAGTACACTAGAGGGAAGAACAGATTGGCAACCTGGAGGACAGAGTAACAAAAAACAATCAAGCTGAACAGGAGAAAGAAAAAAGAAAAAGAAAAAGAAAAAATAAGAATAGATGAAGCGTACTCAGTAACACCATCAAGTATAGTAACATTCAAACTATAGGGTTCCCAGAAGGAGTATATAGAGAAAAGGGGGCAGAGAATGTATTTAAAGAAATTATAGTGGAAAACTCCCCAAATTTGTGGAAGGAAACAGAAATCCAGATCCAGGAGGTACAGAGAACCCCTAACAAAATCAACCCAAGGAAGTCTACACCAGGACACACAGTAATTAAAATGGCAAATTACAGTGATAAAGAGAGAATTTTAAAAGCAGTAAGAGAAAAGAAAACACTTAGATAGAAGGGAAACTCCATAAGGCTATGAGCTGATTTTTTTAAGCAAAAAAATTGCAGGCCAGAAGGGAGTGGCATGATATATTCAAAGTGCTGAAAGAAAAAACCCTGCAACCAAGCATACTCTATCCATCCAGCAAGGGAAGGAGAGATAGAGTGTTCCAGACAAATAAGAATTAAAGGAATTCATCACCATTAAACAGCCTTACAAGAAATGTTAAAGGGGGGTCTTTGGAAAGGAAAGACCGTAAGCAGGAATAAGAACAGAAGCAAGCATAAAAGCAGTAAAATTAAATATATCCATAATAATCATTCAAGGGATTCACAAAATAAAAAGATGTAAGGTATGATATCATATACTTAAAATGAGGGAAGGGGTAAGGAGAAATAATTTAGTGCTTTTAGAATGGGTTCAAATTTAAGCGACCATCAGCTTAGTATACACTGCTATATGCATATGATGTTATATATAAAACTAATGTTAACCACAAATCAAAAGCCAGTAATAGGTATGCAAAATAGAAGAGAAAGGAATCCAAGTATATCATTAAAGAAAGCCAGCAAACTGTGAGAGAGCAAGAAAAGAAAGGAACAGAGAAGAACTATAAAAAATAACCATAAAACCAGTAACAAAATGGCAATATGTACATACCTATCAACAATTACTTTGAATGTAAATAGACTAAATGCTCCAATTAAGACAGAGTGATGGAATGGATAAAAAAGTAAAATCCATCTGTATGCTGCCTACAAAAAACTAATTTCAGACATAAAGACACAGGCATATTGAAATTGATCTGATGGAAAAGCATTTATCATGCAAACAGAAGTGAAAGGAAAGCTGAGTATCAACACTTAAAATCACACAAAATAAACTTTAAAACAAAGACTATAACAAGAGTCTAAGAAGGACACCACATAATCATAAAAGGAACAATCCAAAAAAAGAAAATGTAACAATTGTAAATATTTATGTGCCCAGTATGGGAGCACCCAAATAAAGTAGTTAATTACAAGCATAATGGAAGTAATTGATAGTAATACAATTAATAGTAGGAGATTTTAACCCCCCACTTACATCAATGGATAGATTATCCAAATAGAAAAGCAACAAGGTAACAGTGGCTTTGGATGATACATTAGACCAGATGGATCTAACAGCATACATTCAGAACATTCCGTGAAAAAACATCAGAATACACATTCTTTTTCAGTGCACATGGAACATTCTCTAGAAGAGATCACATGTTAGGACACAAAACAAGTCTCAACAAATCAAAAAGACTGAAATCATACCATGCATCTTTTCTGACCACAATGCCTTGAAACTAGAAATAAACCACAAGAAAAGATCTGGAAAGAATACAAATACACGGAGGCTAAATAACATGATACTAAAACAATGAATGGGTCAACCAAGAATCCAAAGAGGAGAGAAAAAAAAAAAGAGACAAATGAAAATGAAAACACAACAGTCCAAAACCTTTGGGAGGCAGCAAAAGCTGTTCTAAGAGGGAATTTTATAGCAATACAGGCTATCTTAAGAAGCAAGAAAAATCTCACTAACCTGTCATCTAAAGGAGCCAGAAAAAGAAAAATAAACAAAACCCAAAACCAGTAGAAGGAAGGAAATATTAAAGCAGAAATAAACAAAATAGAGGGATCCCTGGGTGGCGCAGCAGTTTGGCGCCTGCCTTTGGCCCAGGGCGCGATCCTGGAGACCCGGGATCGAATCCCACGTCGGGCTCCCGGTGCATGGAGCCTGCTTCTCCCTCTGCCTATGTCTCTGCCTCTCTCTCTCTCTATCATAAAAAAAAAAAAAAAGAAAAGAAATAAACAAAATAGAAATTTAAAAAACCCAAGAGAACAGATCCATGAAGCCAGAAGCTAGTTCTTTGAAAAGAGAAAATTGGTAAACGTTTAGCCAGATTCATAATAATAAAAAAGAATCAAAATCAGAAATTAAAGAGAAATAACCAGCAGCATAAAAGTACATGAGATTATAAGAGAGTGTTGTGAAAAATCATATGCCAACAAATTGGGCAATGTAGGAAAAAATGGCTTAATTTCTAGAAACATAACCTCCCGAAAAAGGATCAGGAAGAAAAAGAAAATTTGAACAGACTGATTACCGGCAATAAAATTGAATCAATATTCAAAAAACTTCCAGCAAACAAAAGTCCAAGACCAGATGGCTTCACAGGTGAATTTTACCAAACATTTGAAAAAGAGGTAATACATATTTCTCTCAAACCATTCCAAAAAATAGAAGAGGCAGGAAAGCTTCCAAATTCATATGAGGCTAGCATTTCCCTGATACCAAAACCAGATAAAGACACTACAAAAAAAAAGAAAAGAGAGAGAGCCATAGGCCAGTATCCCTGATGAACACAGATGCAAGAATCCTTAACAAAATATTAGTAAACTAAACCCAAAAATATATTTTTAAAAAATTTTCACTATAAGTGGGATTTACTCCTGAGATGCAAAGGGTGGTTCAATTATTCATGAATCAGTCAACGTGATATATCACATCAGTAAGAGAAAAGATAAAAACCATATGATCATTTCAATAGATTCAGAAAAAGCATCTGACAAAATGCAACATCCATTCATGATAAAAACCCTCAACAGGGGATCCCTGGGTGGCGCAGCGGTCTGGCGCCTGCCTTTGGCCCAGGGCGCGATCCTGGAGACCCGGGATCGAATCCCACATCAGCTCCCGGTGCATGGAGCCTGCTTCTCCCTCTGCCTGTGTCTCTGCCTCTCTCTCTCTCTCTCTCTCTCTGTGTGACTATCATAAATAAAAAATAAATAAATAAATAAATAAATACCCTCAACAAAGTAGGTTTAGAGGGAACATACCTCAACGTAACAAAGACCATACATGAAAAACCCACACAGCTAACAGCATACTGGATGGTAAAAACTGAGAGCTTTTCCCCTAAGATCAGAAACAAGACAAGAATGCTGTTAGAACTGATAAATGAATTCATTAAGGTTGCAGGATACAAAATCCATTTAAAGAAATCCACTGCATTTCTACATACTAATAATGAAGTAGGACAAAAAGAAATCCATAAAATAATCTCATTTACAATTGCTCCAAAAATAATTTTAAAATCTAGGAATAAACTTAACCAAGGAGATGAAAGATCTGTATTCTGAAAACTATAAAAAAACACCAACAAAAGAAATGAAATATGACATAAAGAAAGAGATTCCATGGTCATGGAATGGGAGAACAAATACTGTTAAAATATGCATACTAGCCAAAGCTTCTTACAGATTTAATGATATCTCTGTCAAAATACCAATAGCATTTTCACACAACTAGAACAAAATCCTCAAATTTGTATGGAACCACAAAAGATCCTGAATAGTCAAAGTAATCTTGAAAAGGAACAAAACTGGTGTTATTACAATCCTAGATTTCAAGATATACTACAAAGCTGTAGTAATCAAAACAGTATGATACTAGCACAAAAACTGACACGTTCATAGATAAATGGAACAGAACAGAAAGCCCAGAAATAAACCCACAATTATATTGTCAGATAATCTACAACAAAAGAGGAGAGAATATGCAATGGGAAAAAGTCTCTTCAACAAACGGTGTTGGGAAAACCAGACAGCTTCATGAGAAAGAATGAAAATGAACACTTTCTTAAACCATACACAAAAATAAACTCTGTAAAAAAAGAATGGAACCTTGCCATTTGCAACTACACGGATGGATCTAGTGGACATAATGTTAGTGAAATATATCAGAGAAAAATAAATACCATATGATTTCACTCATGTGTGAAATGTAAGAAACAAAATAAAGGTACAAAAATAAAAAGAGACAAACCAAAAAACACTCAAATTCAGAGAACAAAATGATAGTTACCAGAGGGGAATGGGTGGGGAATGGGTGAAAGAGATGAAAAAGGTTAAGAGTACACTTAGTGTGATGAGCACTGAGTAACACATACAGAATTGTCAAATCATTATATCATGCACCAGAAACTAATATAACACAGTACGTTAATTAAACCGTTACTAAAGGGATCCCTGGGTGGCTCAGCGGTTTGGCGCCTGCCTTTGGCCCAGGGCACGATCCTGGAGTCCAGGATCCTGGAGTCCCAGGATAGAGTCCCACGTCCGGCTCCCCACATGGAGTCTGCTTCTCCCTCCTCCTGTGTCTCTGCCTCTCTCTCTCTCTCTCTCTCAATCTCTCTCATAAATAAATAAATAAATAAATAAATAAATAAATAAATAAATAAATAAATAATAAACTGTTACTAAAAATAAGTTTCCCTTTGTTTTATGTTTCCTTTTTAGAAAAGAATTTTTTTCAGTGGAGATACATTGTTTCATATTTTCTGTATTCCTCTTAAGTGGCCTTGTATAGCTTCTACTTTATTTCTATTCCTGAGCACTTTATGGTTAGAGTTCTTAGTTGAAGACTGTCTGCTTCTGCAGATTAGTAAAAGCAGCTGCTTTAATGGATGATGTTATGGTGGTGGTGGGTGGGTGGATGGATACTGAACTTGTGTGCCTTATTTCTCTTTGATTTCTCCTTACTTCCTTCTTTCCTCTCCCTGTGATGGCTCCAAGAGGCATCATCCTTTCTCGATCTCCTCTCCCAGAACAATATTTCTCTGATGCTGCTAGTGGTCTCTCTCTTTCATATACCTTCCCGTATAACTAGTGCTATGAATTCCAAAGTCCCAGGCCCGTGTCTGTATTTTTCCAGTTCTGTGGGGGATGTTTTCTTTCTGGAAGTCATTTTGCTTGTGCTTCATTGTGAACCTCTGATCTCCTTCCCCCACCCCCGTTTTCACTGTCTCTTATGCCTCTCCTTGCCCCAATCTCCAGACTCAGGGGTTTGTCTGAGTAGCAATAGGAACCATCGTAATTCGTTGTTTATTTACAACATAAAGGCAATTTAAAATTCATGGTATTATCTATGTTGTAGTAATGCTGAAGGTATGAGTTATATATGGGGAATGTGTGTGTGTGGCCCTTTTTGGTCTAATGGCTTCTGGGGAGGATGTGTGGAGAGATTTACACTTGGACAGTTGCCATTATCTTCCAGACCCAAAAGCTAATTTTTAAAATAATCTTAAAATATAGCTATAATTACTGCAGTTTTACAAATAAATAAGGTCTTAGTGAAACTAAATGACTTGCCCAAAGGCACATAGCTAGATAATATGAGAAACAGAATTCTTACCAAACTTTGACTCCAAAGTTCATCTATGCTCTTTCTACTACATAACACAACCTTCTCAAGTAAGAAAATCCTTTTTTTTTTTTGCCTTCTCCCCAAGAAATACAGGCTGTTTAGTTGTATTGGTAATTTGAAAACAAGTAATTTGGGAGATTTTATATTGACAGTCTATTACGAGACTTACAAACCAGAGCCAACCATGCCTCCCCATAAAAATCAGAGAAGTAAAAAAAGCAGAGTGAAAAACAATAAAACAAGTTTATAGCAAACATCTGCACTCCTAACTCTTTTCTTCTCTTTAGCATAATTAATCTAAACATGTATTCTGCTGATAGATGTTTTGGGAGTTTTACCCAAGCTTTAAATTCAACCAGTATGCTATTATTAAATACTATATCATCTTTCTCATTCAGGCCTCAGTCTTGTCCAAATATTCAACTGCCAACTAAACATCCCCTAGCAGACAGATCAACAATTACCAGAATCATAAGTAGCCATGGAACACACTAGATTCCTGGAAAACAAAACGGAACACAAACCTGTTACTCAACCTGTATTCCCTATCGTAACAAATGGTGCGCTGACAATATTCAGCCCGTCATCCAAGACAGAATTCTGGGAGTCATTCAAGATGCCTCCTCCTCAAATACTTCTTATACCTGTATATTAATCACTCTTTATTGTATCTCCAAAATCATTCCATATTTATCGGGCCTATAGTCTAATAAGTTCACACTCTTATCATGTTTCATTTTAGAACTTCTAATCTAACTGTAGTATTCCTAACTTCAACTCTCACCAAATGCCTACTCACATGCATGTGTAGTGTTAAGCACACACATTTATGTATACATAACAAAATTCCCCTTATTCTCTTCTATTGAGAAAGACTCTCAATCCTTCTTTTATAGAATTCCCAGAAAACCTTTCTAAAATATCACAAATCGCGTTATTCCAAAACCTAAATTCTTTAATGGCTCCTCACTGTCTACCAAATGAACTCTGAGCTTCTTAGAATTATAAGCTCATGACCTTTCTATACTTGATCTCAGCCAAAAGGCCAAGAAGCAGTAAGCTCATGATTTTTGACTACTTATTTACATAACTGATGCCATGTTAGGTATTTATTTACCTAACTAATATCTGAATGTCTACCATGAATCAGGCTCTGGGTTGGCCTCTTGATGATCAATATGATAATGCTGATGGTCCCTGTGCTTTCCATGTCAACAAGAACAGTTCCTTGAATGTGAGTTATACTTCTGTATCCTAAGTGTACTCTTCCTTTTACCTGGATGCTCTTCCCCATTTTCTCCATTTAGCTATCTTTCATCTTTGTTTCCTTCAGGAAGCCTTTGGTTACCTCCCCCTCTCTGTGATTTCACTGAATTAATTCTGCACATTTATCAGTGTTTGTGTTATTGTATTGCAACTGCTCTGCCTTCCTCACTTCCATGGGATCCTTGGATGTAAGTACTATGTTCGTAGGTGCCTCCAAAACCTAAAAGATAAGAGCACCTATGATAAAGTTGGATTTTAATAAAAGTATGCTGAATAAGACATATTTCATCCAGCTTGTCTGATCACCTGGCAAGTCTGGCAGACAGAGCACTTCTGTTACTGCTCCAAATTGGGCCTTCCCCAAGTTGAGCGGTATTTGTCAACCTACTTAGTTGGTTTATGCTGTGGTCTGTCAGCCATTAACATTCTATTTTCTGATAATTATGTGATTCTGAGGAAAAATTTTGACTATTTTCCAAGAATAAAAGAACAGGTTATTTCTTGGGAGGGTGGACTTTCTGTTGAAGAATGACGTAAATATAGAAAGGTGTGCTACTCTTATGCATACAGGACAGTGGCTTTTTACAAGTTACAAAATCAAGCAAGTAAACATTATCAACATTTCAGAAGCCCCCTCATGCATCTCTTTTCCAGATGCTACCTCTCACCAAGAGTAAACATAATTCTTACCTCTAGCACCACAGATTTATTTTGCTTTTTTAGTAGCTTATATAGAATTATGTAGTATGACATACTCTTCTATTTAGTTTCTTTGGCTCAGCATTACGTTATTGAAAGTCAGTCACAAAGATGTGATTATCTGCATGGTTCAGGTACCTGCCAGATGATAGCAAGTAAGCACTACATAGCTGTGAGCTATCTTTTTGGGTGGGCTTCTTCTACTATTAAAATAATTCCAAACAACAGAGACATTAGCCCCAAAATCCCTAATTATATGCCGTAAAAGATATTGTCATCAAATCAGTAATAGACCTCTATAGGAAGCAAACTCTAAACAAAGGGAAATCACCCTAAATGGGCCTTTACCCATATAAATGAGGTAGCTCTGTTTTGGACTAGAAAGGACTGTTCCTGCCTCTCTAACATGCACATACTTTTCACCCTACCTGAGGCTCAGAATACCCCATATACCAGGTTGCCATCATGGCTGGACCCCCTCCTAATGCTGCTTGTGTTCTGACATCCCACAATAAGCCACAATCTCTTGTGGCTGCCCTCCTCACCCCAGCGGGCCTCCAATATCCCATGCTAGGCTGCCTCGCATGTGGAGATCTCTTCACTCAACTTGGGCTCTGACATCTCAAGCCTGGCTGTGTGCATTACATGGGATCAGGAAAAGAGAGAGGAGCTAGTGTACTGGTTCTCAATCTGGGACAATCTCCCCACCAGGAGACACTAGCAATGTTTGAAGACATTTCTGATTGTCCCAACTTGGGGGTGGGATGGTATTGCTGGCATCTAGGCCAAAGATGTCGCTAAACATCTTAACAATGCACAGAACAGCTCCCCTGACCTCCTATCACCCTGCCCAGCAATGATAAATTATCTGCCTAAAGTGTTAACAGTGCTGAGGTTGACTGTGGTCTAGCAGCACCTTTTAAAACCTAAAATGTGGGTACCTTCTGATAGAGCAATTCTAGAAATATGTTTTACAGAATAAACTCTCACAAAAATGTTTGAAGATAAAGATGATTGTCTAAACATTGTTATAATGGAAAACAAAAGAATAAAAACAAAATGACCTAAATTTCTACCAATAGAGGATCAGATATATAAATGTTGCTTGGCACACTGGTATGTATGAAAAAATATTAAGTAAATCAAAATATGAATGAATGGATAAATGTCCATAGTGAAACAGTGTTCAGAAGAAGCAGATCTACATTTAATGACATGGAATAATGTCTAGAATAAAAATTTTAAAATTAAGTCAGAGTACTATATGTGTGTGTGTGTATGAAAGTGATGTAATCTTGTTTCTCCAAGAGATATACATTAGTATATATACTGTAAATAACTGGAGGAAATATACCAAGCTGTTATTAACATGTATCACTGGGAGGTAGGAATGTAAGAAAATTTTTATTTCTACAAAATAAATGTAACTGTTTGGCATTTTCCCAATATAAATGTTTTAGTTTTATTAAACTGGAACATTAAGCTCTTCCCTCTTGATGGCCTTTGAATAGAGACACTTGCTCTGCCAATTTGCCAGCCTCCCTCAAATTGTGTGAGTCAAATCCCTATAATCTCTTCATCTCTGGAGAACCCTAACATTCAGGAAAAATAGAGATTACATATTTTGGAAAAAACTGCTAGAAGGTCCCCCTATTATCTACTTTCTTCCTATTCCTTAGAATACTAATTTATTCAGGGCAGCAATATGTAGTTCAAAGGCTTTTTTTCTTTTTTCAAAGGCTTTTTTTCTAGTCTCCTTGTACAGCTAGGTTCAGTCACATGGCTGAACTTGAGCAACAGGATACTGCAAATTAGTGGTGGCACAGCTCTTTGACATTTACCTCTCTTTCTTTACTGTCACCTATTTGTCTAGAGCTCCTAAAGATCTCTTGGATCAAGTCACTAATTATAATATTGTGATTTGTAATTAAAAAGAAAACCATAGGCACAAGAGAGAGTCATTTACACCAGATCAAGTCATCAAACTGGGGCTTAATACCTAATTTAATTGCAGTTCCAATCTCTCCCAGAAACGTGTCTTAACCTGGCAGTCAGAAATTTCATCAAAAAAATAATAATAATAATAATAATAATCTGTCACTTGGGTCCTCTCCAACCCCCAAAGGAAGCTGAGGTAATCCACCTACCTAATAAGACCCTCTGCCCTTTCCCCTAAGGCCTAAAATAATTTTCTTTTGTTAATAATTTCTTGTCCCACCCTCCTTCCTATAAAAACCTTCCATTTTGTACAACTCCTGGGATGCTGCCTGATTGATGAATTGCTTAATAAAACCAATTATATCTTCAAATGTGCTCAGTTGAATTTTGCTTTTTAAACAAGATTAAGAAAAACATATTTGGTCTCTGCCCTTATTTCTGGAACAGAACTCCTAAAACCCTTGGAATTTCTTAAGAGATGGGAAGATAAAGGTATCATTTGTTATGTTAATGAGGTGACCTTTGGCATGCCCCTAGCTCATCTATGGATGGGGGCTGGTCAACGGAGGAACCAACCGTATGAGAGGGTTGGAATTTTCAGTCTTACTCCCTTACCATCTTTGAGAAGAAATGGGCTGAAGGTTGAATCAATCACCAATGACCATGGATTTAATCAGCTGTTATCTATGTAAAACAGTCTACATGAAAAACCAAAAGGATAGAGTGTGGAGAGCTTCTGGATTGGTGAACATGTGGAACTGTAGTAAGAATGCTGCACTAAAAGAGAGCAAAGAAACTCCGCACCCCTTTCCACATAACTTGCTTTATAAATATTTTACATTTGGTTGTTCCTAAGGCATATGGTTTGGAATAAACCAGTAATTCAGTATGTAGAATGCTTCTCTCAGTTCTGTGAGCCACTCTAGCAAATTAATCAAACCCAAGCAGGGGGGTCCCAGAAGCCTCTGATTGATAACTGGTCAGTGAGAAGTACAGACTGGCCTGTGACTGGCTTCTGAAGGGTAGGGGGCCGGGGAAACAGCATCAGAACTGAGTTGAACTGTAGAACAACTATAGCTGGTTTCCCTACAGAACTGGTGGGCTGCCACCACAGTACAACACAGTAGCATACTCACACACATGGAATTGGCTACAAGAGCCTAAAACAGAAGGATTACAGCGACATAGCCCTGAATTCGAGAGGGAAAGAAATATACCTTTTTGTGTTTAAGCCACTGTTATTTTGGCTTCTTAAAATCACACACGGCAGAATCACATGATGGTATGGACTTGCAGATGTAGACTGAAAATGTCGTCTTTGTGGGTATAGAATGGCGGGATCTGAATACATCTGTTAAACAATTGCCTATACGGTTAGAGACCAGAGAAAAACTTCACAGGGATAATGCATGTAAAGAATATGTTGGAACTAGATTATCAAAGTGTTACTTTTTCATTTACAACACTCATTTGAAAGTCATTTTAGACTTAATATAATTAAAACTAGTACTTATAATTACTACTTGCCTATCAGAAAACAACTAAATCATTATCCCAATTATAACCCTTAGGCAAAAAAAGAAAAGCCTTTACTGGAATCATGTTCATTGCCGCATTATTTACAATAGCCGAGATATGGGAGATATGGAAAGAACCTAAGCGACCATCATTGGATAAATGGGTATAGAAGATGTGGTATATACACACACAATGGACTACTAGTCAATGTAAGAAAGAATGAAATCTTGCCATTTCGGTCAACATGGACAGACCATGAGGGCATTATGCTAAGTGAAATAAGTTATACAGAAAAAGACAAATAGCACATGATCTCACTTATATGTTAAATTAAAACAAAAACAGAACAAGCTCACAGATACAGAGAACAGACTGGTGGTTGCCAGAGGTGGGGGAGTGGGTGAAATGGATGAAGGGGGTCTAATGTACAAACTTCTAGTTATAAAATAAATAAGTTGGGACACCTGGGTGGCTCAGCGGTTAAGCATCTGCCTTGGGCTCAGGGTGTGATCCTGGGGTCGGGGATCAAGTCCTATATCCGGCTCCCTGCAGGGAGCCTGCTTCTTCCTCTGCCTGTGTCTCTGCCTCTCCGTGTGTGTCTCATGAATAAATAAATAAAAATCTTTAAAAAATAAAAATTAAACAATTCATGAGGAACAATGTACAGCATGGTGACTGTAGTTAATATCGTATTCGTATCTTGTTTTATTTTGCTTCATATATATTACATTTTTTTTTTTTTTACAAATTGAAAAGTCTGTGGCAACCCTATCTTTCCAAACGCATTAGTTCACTTCGTCTCTCCGTGTCACACTTGGTAATTCTGGCACTATTTCAAACTTTCTAATTATGATGTTTGTTATGGTGATCTGCGATCAGTGATCTTTGATGACATTACTATTGTAATTGTTTTAGGACACCATGAACTATACCCATACAAGATGGCAAACTTAATTTGTAAACATGTGTTCTGACTGCTCCACAGATTACTTGTCTCTCTCCCTCTCCTTATTCCCTGAGATACAATAATATAAAAATCAGGACAATTAAGAGCCCTACAGTGGCTTGTAAGTGCTCAAGTGAAAGAAAGAGTTCCATGTCTCTCACTTTAAATCAAAAGCTAGAAATGAGGGCAGCCCGGATGGCTCAGTGGTTTAGTGCCTTCAGCCCCAGGGTATGATCCTGGAGACCCAGGATCGAGTCCCACATCAGGCTCCCTGCATGGAGCCTGCTTCTCCCTCTGCCTGTGTCTCTGCCTTTCTCTCTCTCTGTCTCTCATGAATAAATAAAATCTTAAAAAAAAAAAAAAAAGCTAGAAATGATTAAGCTCGGTGAAGAAGGCATGTTGAGAGCTGAGACAAGCCAAAAGCTAGGTCTCCTGCACCAAAGTTAACCAAGTTGTGAATGCAAAGAAAAAGTTCTTGAAGGAAATTAAAAGTGCTAGTCCAGTGAACATATGAATGATGAGAAAGCAAAACAGCCTCATTGCTGATATGAATAAAATTTTAGTGGTCTAGACAGAAATCAAACCAACATTCCCTTAAGCTAAAGCCTAATCCAGAGCAAAGACCTAACTCTTCTAAGAAGGCTGAGAGAGGTGAGGAAGCTCAGAAAAGTCTGAAGCTAGCAGAGGTTGTTGGTTCATGAGGTTTAGCGAAGAAGCCATCTATGTAACATGAAAGTACAAAGTGAAGCAACAAGTGTGCTGATGTAGAAGCTATAGAAAGTTATCCAGAAGATGTAGCTCAGATAATAAAGATGGTAATAGTAAACAACAGATTTGCGATGTAGACAAAAGTCTTCTATTGGAAGAAGATGCCATTCAAGACTTTCATAGCTAGAGGAGTTGATGCCTGGCTTCAAAGCTTCCAAAGATAGGCTGACTTTCATGCTAGGGGCTAATGCAGCCGGTGAGTTAAGTTGAAGCCAATGCTCAGTCACCATTCTGAAAATCCTAGAGCCCTTAAGAATAATGCTAACTCTACTCTGCAGGTATTCTATAAATGGAACAAAGCCTGGGTGACAGCACATCTGTTTACAACATGGTTTCCTGGATATTTTAAGCCCACTGTTGAGACCTACTGCTGGGGGGGGGGGGGGGAGAGATTCCTTTTAAAATATCATTGCTCACTGAAAAGGCACCTGGTTACCCAAGAGTTCCAATGGAGATACACAATAAAAATTAATGAATGTTGGATCTGTTTTGTAGAATCTATTGATCTGTATTCATTCAGAGAGAGAGAGAGGCAGAGACACAGGCAGAAGGAGAAGCAGGCTCCATGCAGGGAGCCCAACGATGTGCGACTTGATCCCGGGTCTCCAGGATCACACCCCGGGCTGCAGGCAGCGCTAAACTGCTGCGCCACCTGGGCTGCCCGTTTTGCCTTTTTTATTGAATGTTGTTTTCATGGCTGCCAACACAACATCCATTCTGCAGTCTGTGGATCAAAAAATAATATTTTTTAAAGGTTATTTATTTATTTATTTGTTCATGAGGGACATAGAGAGAGAGGTAGAGACATAGGCAGAGGGAGAAGCAGGCTCCATACAGGAAGCTGGATGCAGGACTCGATCCCAGGACCCCAGGATCATGCCCTGAGCCAAAGACAGATGCTCAACTGCTGAGCCACCCAGGTGTCCCAAGGAATAATTTCAATGTTCAAATCTTATTATTTAAAAAGTACACTCCATAGGGCTAGAGCTCCCATGGTTAGTGATTCTTCCAATGGATCCAGCCAAAGTTAATAGAAAATCTTTTGGAAAGAGGTCACCAATCTAGGTGCCACTGAAAACATCTTGATTCATGGGAAAAGGTCAAAATATCAACATGAACAGGAGTTTGGAAGTAGTGGATTCCAACCCTCTCTCTCTCTGTCTCTCTCTCTCTCTCTCTCATGAATAAATAAAAACCCTCATGGATGACTTTGAGGGTTCAAGACTTCAGTGGAAGAAGTAACTGTGGATGTGGTAGAAACAGCAAGAGAACTGGAATCAGAAGTAGAGATTGAAGATGGGACTGACCTGCTGCAATCCTGGGGTAAAACCTGAACAATGAGGAGCAAAGAAAGTGGTTTCTTGAGCTGTCATCTACTGGTGAAGAAGCTGTGAAAATTGTGGAAATGACCACAGAGGACTTATGACTCCAATTCTGAAAGAGGTTCTACTGTGGTTAAAATGCTATCAGCTTGCATTGCATGCTGTACAGAAACCGTGTGTGAAAGGAATAGTAAAATGGATACAGCAAACTTCATTGTTAAAGAACTGCCACAGACACCCTAACTTTCAGCAACCACGACCCTGATTAGTCAGCAGCCATTGGAATTGAGGCAAGATCTCCCCAACTAGCAAAAAAAAATAATGATTCACTAAAATCCGGTAATGGTTAGCATTTTTTTTTTAGCAATAAGTATTTTAAAATTAAGGGATGGACATTGTTTTTTTAGACAGAATGCTATTGCACACTTGACAGACTACAATATAGTATAAAGACAACTTTTATATGCACTGAGAAACTAAAAAAATTCATTTGACTTGGTTTATTGTGATATTTGTATTATGGTGGTGGTCTGGAACTGAACCCACCTGTATCTGAAAGTTACCTCGTCACAAGAAAAGATCATTTTTTTTAAACTATGTATAGTGATGGATATTTGATTAGACTTATTGTAGTGATCACTTTATAATATACACAAATATCAAATCACTGCGTTATACACTTGAAAGAAAATGTCACATGTCAATTATACCTTAAATAAAAACTAAAAAAAGAGAGAGAGAGAGAGAGAAATGTAGGTTCTTGTTGACTAGGAAACAATTGGAAGGTCCGTCTTCCCCTATGAACACTTTATTTAAGCAAAAGCCTGGATGGAGGGCAGCCCGGTGGCTCGGAGGTTTAGCGCCGCCTTCAGCCCGGGCGTGATCCTGGAGACCCCGATGGAGTCCCACGTCTGGCTCCCTGCATGGAGCCTGCTTCTCCCTCTGCCTATGTCTCTGCCTCCCTCCCTCCCTCTCTCTCTCATGAATAAATAATTAAAAAAAAAAAAAACTTAAAAAAAAAAAAAAAGCCTGGATTTCTCATGTGTGGAAGGGGGAAACTTGGCAATAATGATATTTATGTATAAAAAGCCACACTTACACCAAGAGGCAGAGGGAACAGCTATATGATTTCTAAAGGACTGTTTTCCAAGAACTGTATTTCAACCCATCTTATACTTCTGCAATATAGGATATGTATAGAGATGAAGTCTTGAACCTTCTCCAGCTTAGCTATGCTCCTGTAGCTTTATGCACTGAGGGTTCCAAGGCATGCCTGTAACTCACTGCTCTAAAAACTTAAGCAGCCAATGTGACCACACAGGACTTACAGAGGAAGAAAGTCCCAGAGGAAGGGAGAATAAGAATAGGGAGTATTGGTACTCAGAAGAATAAACTAGTATGGATCAGATGTAATAAAAATTAAAAAAACACAAGGAAAGGTGGAGAGACAGACAAGGAGGCTGGAAAAGAAAGTGGAAGACTAGGAAAAATACTTTGTCATTCATTCTTAAGGTTTATTGTAAACTTACTACTTGGGAACTCTGAATATACTTTCGTGGAATTAATGCTGCAAATGGTAGATAAGCAGCCCCACAGTGACCTACTTAAACTGTTATGTGCCTAAGATATTGATGAACCATTTCTTCCAAATCATCCTTTATGATGGAAGAAGGGGTTTCTCTCCCCCAGTTCCAGCGTGCTCACCTTTACTGAGTTCTTCTCAGCAGCACCCATGTGCTAAGAGCAGTAGCACCTTCCTGCAGGCAGTCGCCCCAGTCCCAGGCAGTCGCAGGGTAGAATGTCACAGGCTACACACCCTAAACCCTCAAAGCAGGGAGCTGCCTCACCCAGCTGTCCCAAGGGGAGATTTCCAGTAGTCCCATTGTGGTAGCACTTCAGTGACGAAATCAGGATGTCAGGCCCAAGAGGAAATGGCCTCTTCCTTGGGTGCCCAAGCTCACTCATAGAGCTGGTGGCTGCTATGTGCATCAGCTAACTCTGTATTCTTCATAGAGTTCTCTTTGCCCTGTTACTTCAATCCTCTAATAATTCTTTATGTTACACTTTCTCTGGTGAAATTACTGTGTTTGTGCCTCCTGATTGGATTCTAACTGATATAACAAGATTTCCACAGGGGAAAAAAAATCCCCAAATAATCAAGAAATATATAACATGAAATACACGCAGTCACCAGTATACAGAGAAAGAGATGGAATCTGAAACAGTGTGATTCCTAGGTATATACTCTACAGAAATTCTTGCACATCTGCATAGGAGGCACATATAAAAATGTTTATTACAGCAATGTTTATATTAGTAAAAAACTGCTAACAGCTTAAGTGTCCAAAAAGGAAAACAAACGGGGGTAATGTTCACATAACGTAACGCTACTACACAAGGTAAAAACAAATAGCTTTGTTACATGTATCAGCACAGATAAATCTCAAAGATCTAACCTGAACCAGAAGGCAAACTTCAGAAGTAAATAAACAGAAATGGCATTTCTATGAAGTCAAAATGAGAAAAAAAAAAAAAAGTATGAGAATAACAAATTAAGGAGGATGGTCACTTCCGGACTGAATAAAAAGGGGCTGAGGTGGGGTCATGTTTAATTTGCCAAGTTAAGTGATGGGGAGTACTCATTGTTGGTTATGTTATCTAGCCCTTTGTATATATTTGAGACATTTCAGAATAAAATCAATAATCACTAATAAACCAAGAGTTCTCAGAAAGTAGGTGATAAAAATATATATGAAAAGAAAGCTTTGTTGGTAAGTGGAATGAAAGGTAGTAAATTAGGATTCTAGATATCAAAATATTACTTTTCATTTGAATACCTGAAGACTTGTTCATTCACTGCACAAGAAACTATAATATGGAGGAATAATGTAGGACAGAAATAATTATACAGTCATTATCTCAATCATCATTTAGCTTGGCCACAATGTTATAATTGCAAAACTGGGTTCATCATTAGCAATCACACAAAATTCTATCTTATGAAAGAAATACCTATACCTCAAAATACACCGGGGCTCACATTTGAAGTAACAATTACACTAGGAATACTAAATTATGTTTGGGCAAGAGCTACAGTGAATAACATGTCCCACTCAACAAAGTTTAAACAGATTTCTTAGAGGTGAGAAACTCCAGACAATGTAATTATTACTCTAATACTGTTTGCTTCTTTTGATTCAGGCAACAAGGCCATGTGGGTTTTAGAACCTGTGTATGTTTCTTAGTTCTTCATTAGTATAACTGTAAAGTTTAAAAAGCAATTTATTGTCCCTGTAGTAGTGTGCTAGGACTGCCATAACAAAATACCAAATTCTGAGTGGTTTAAACAAGAGAAACTTATTTTCTCACAAGTTCTGGAGGTTAGAAGCCCAAGATCAAGGTGTTAGCAGGTTTGGCTTCCTCTGAGGCCTCTGTCTTTGGCTTATAGATGGCCACCTTCTCTCTACAGCCTCACACAGTCTTTTCTTTGTGTGTATGCATCCCTCGTGTCTCATCTTGTGTCTAAATTTCCTTTCCTTAGGACATCAGTCAAATTGGATTACTGCCTCCTCTAATGGCCTCATTTTAATTTAATCATCTCTTAAAGGCTCTATCTTCACACACAGTCACATTCTGAGGTAGTGGTGATAAGGGCTTTACCAAAAGGAATCTGTGGGAAAGACAAAATTCAGCCCATAACAGTCCTCAAAAATTCTTATATGATCCTTTTAGGCTTTTTCATTACATTTTCATCCTTTTCTATAATTTTAATTCACAGAAGGCATATTTTAGATGCTGTTAGCAAAAGCTTTCAATCGTTGGCCCTTTTGCCCTGAACCCTCCGAGTCTAATATTTGAGTGGTTCCAAGCAATGCAGAATTTTACATGCTTAGGAAAAAGTTCTCTATTTTCTTGGCTAGTTAAAAAATGTTTGATATAATCTGCATGGATATGGAAGGAATACCAATATCAAAAATGAAGTATATAATACAAAACAGACTTTTGCATTTTTTATGTTAATTTTAGCTTAATGGTGATAATCAATTTAGTATTGACCATGGCCATTCCATGAGATTATTAAAATCAAAAGAACAGAAATTAACATAGTTGGAACTTTTAGAATCAGCAAAGTGTCATTCAAACCTATCTTTTCTTCTCATCTCTTTCTATACTGTACATTTCCCACAGTTTTATCCTTGGTTCTCTCAAACTTGGCCTGATTGTCAGAATCACTTGAGGAATTAAATTAAAAAATGGATTTTTCAAATTCCTTGCTACACACTTAAAATAAAAATCAGTCTTCTGGAGATAGGGGTCCGGAAGTATGTATTTCCTAAAAGTTCTCCAGGTTACTGTAAAGCAAAATGCTCAGAAGTGACCACTAGTTTGCAACCAGCTTACATTAGTAATTGCCAGAAATATTTCGAGCATATTCTCATACATACTTATTTCTAAATTATGTATATTACTGTTCTACATATGTTACATACATTAGAAAACATTCAAAAATAGAAAATTTGAAGGGATGAAATAGAAAGTAAATATAAATTCAAACATTTTCATGCTTGCTTCGGCAGCACATATACAAAAATTCAAACATTTTCATTTTTATGTTCCCAATAAAGTGTCTGCATACCCATTTTAGATTTATGACGATCTTTGAATCTTTAATTGCAATACCATTTTCTTCTGAGCTCCAGACCTATATATCCAATTGCCCACTGGATGATTCTATCTGGTGTGCAATATACACCTTAAATGCAATCAAAACAAACTACTAAAAAAAAAAAAAAAAAACCTACTATTTAGCTTCCTTTCGCTGCCCCAAGCTGAACTTGGGTGGGAAACCTGTTCTTCCAAAATCCATCCAAGTTAAAAACATTAGAGATAAGCTGGACTATCCTCCCTCTTAATTGCATTGTACTGATAGTATGTACCTTCTACTTCCTTAACATCTTCTTCCAACCCTCCAATAACCAGAGTGTTGCCCTAGACCCCATTTTTCCTTTGTAATACCACAATAACTCCCTTACTAGTATGAGTATCAGATTACATTTTCAGATTTCCATTTATCTTCCATACAACTGCCAAATTCATAATTTAAAATGCAAATCTGGTCAAGCAATTTCCTCATTTTATACCTTCCTGTTTCATTCTCACAGAAAAAATTTAAATTTTCAGTATGAAAAGGCCCGATCTAGTCCTTGCCTACCTATATTCAATTTCCTTCTTCTGCCCTTTACTCTATTCCCAGGGCTCCTGCCAAGTGGACCCTCTTGAGGCCTTTGAATGCAGGAGTCCTCCTCAAGACTACAGGCCTGGGAAGCCTGGGTGGCTCAGTCAGCTCTTGACTTTGGCTCAGGTCATGATCTCAGGGTCCTGGGGTAGAGCCCGAAGTCTAGCCCCACTGATCCCACTCCTGTGTTGCCACTCAGCAGATAGTCTGCTTGAAGATTCTTTGTCCCTTCTCCTCTACCCCTCTCCTGGCTCTTGAACACACACACAAGTATGCTCTCTAAAATAAATAAATAAATCTTAAGGGGGTGGGGAAAAAAGACTCCAGGCCTCTAGCCATGCCATTCCCTCTGCCAAAACACTCTTTAAGAGTGTCAAGAGTGTTACCTGGGTCAAGTATCTATTTCTCTGGTAAGCTTTTTGTAATCTTTTTTTTTTTTTTATTAAATTTTTTTATTTTATTTATGATAGTCACAGAGAGAGAGAGAGAGAGAGAGAGAGAGAGAGAGAGGCAGAGACACAGGCAGAGGGAGAAGCAGGCTCCATGCACCGGGAGCCCGATGTGGGATTCGATCCCGGGTCTCCAGGATCGCGCCCTGGGCCAAAGACAGGCGCCAAACCGCTGCGCCACCCAGGGATCCCATGCTTTTTGTAATCTTGAAGTAGAGATGATCCCTCTCTTCACTAGATAAATATTTGTAAAATTAATGTGACACACTAAGTTAAAAGTATTGAAAGAAAATAATTCACATTACAAAAATAATAATAATTCACACTGCAAAAGAGAAGCACAAAGTTTAGAAGATGGCAAACAAATGCCAGTCTGTCAAAAGTTTCTCTTCAGGTGGGTTAACAAGCTACAAATGAAATATGATCATTTCAGAATGTAAGTTCTAAACTGGGTCAAAATCAAAAGAAAAGCTAAAATATTTTGTAAAAAAGAGGAACGGGGAGAAAAGGGAGAAAAAATTTGTGTAGTCAAAGTTCAGAATGCTAAAAAGCATAAAAGCAAAAACTTGAAAATATGCAAAAAAAGCTGAGGAAAACACTTAAGTTCCTAAAACTAAAGTCATAAGAAACTTATTTGAGGAATATATTTTTTTTTTAATTTTTTTTTTTTTATTTATTTATGATAGTCACAGAGAGAGAGAGAGAGGGGCAGAGACACAGGCAGAGGGAGAAGCAGGCAGGCTCCATGCACCGGGAGCCCGACATGGGATTCGATCCCGGGTCTCCAGGATCACGCCCTGGGCCAAAGGCAGGCGCCAAACCGCTGCGCCACCCAGGGATCCCCGAGGAATATATTTTTAAAAATCATCAAATAGAGGGGTGCCTGGATGGCTGTGGGTTGAGCATCTGACTCTTGATTTCAGCTCAGGTCATAGCCTCAGGGTCGTTGGGACTGAGCCCTGCATTGGGTTCTGCACTGGGCATGTAAGTCTGCTTGGGATTCGGTTTCTCCTTTTCCCTCTGTCCCCTCTTCTCTCAGGAAGGAAGGAAGGAAGGAAGGAAATCAAAGGAATGGGTAACAATAAAAGTGGGCAAGTAAATCTTACTTAGGTTATAAGATAATCCAGGATATTAAGTAATGTTAGTGTATAATCTTCATATTTGTTCAGATAATACAAACTGTGAGGTCATAGATGGTATACAGGAGAAAGGTAACTAGTTAAGGACTCAGAAGGCTAGGCCTAATTACAGTTCAATCTTAACTTCTCTCTGTAACCATCTTGTAACATGAGGATATTCTAGCTTATTGCAGGGTTACAATAGGGATTAATAAAATAATGTATGTGAAAGTTCTCTGTAAACTATAAAATCCTATGCCTAATTATGGTATTATTTTGATTCACATAATATCTTTTTAAATTTTTAAAACCACACGCAGTGGTTAAATCTAGCTATTTCAAGACTAACCTTCTAGAATCCTCAGCCATTTGAACCAACTAAACTCCCTTTTCCCCGACCATCTCTTCCAAATTGGAAACCTCACACTATGACAACTGAAGCACACTCAGAAATCCTAAAATTAGATATAAGCTTAAAATCTACATATGGGATCACTGCAGACATACTGTGACTGGCAGGTTAATCCAGTACTTTGATTTACTTCCTGCTTTGACCAGTAAAAGTATTTGGGTGTATGTGGGGGGGATCCTTTGATATTTTCACATCTCTGTTTTTACAGAGATTCTTGAGAGTGTTTCAATATGGAGGTGTAAGAAACTAGAAAAAGAAAGGTGGAGAGTAGGCAACAGGAGAAATTAGCAGCAGTTGGTATGGTAGGCTGCATGGAATATTCAGCAAAAAGCGGCAGCAGCAGATAGTTTTGATGTACAAGTCTAACAAGAACTTCTACCCTATAGCCCATAGAAACAGCTACAGAAGACACCTTAATTCTACTCTGTGTGGCAAATAGCCACTGGATCCATACTAGCTCACTAACGGTATTACTGTCCATTTCAACATTTCTACGCAGAAATGCATGTAGGATATGGGAGTAATAGATTGTGCCTAACAAAAGGAGACCTAAAAAAGGCCACCAAGAATGGAAAGAGTAAACCAATTTGCTAAATCGGAAGGACAGACTTCTACTTCTAGTCATGATGGAGTAATGCATACTAGATTTACTGCCCCACCTTAACTAGAAAATCAGATAAAATATATGGAATGATGATTTTCAGATATTGTGCAATAGGCAAAAGAGGGCAGCGATCACTGGGAGAAATCTTGCAACTGCCCAAGCCTAGTGCCTAGAGCTTCCATACTATACAGTAGGAAGAAGAAACCCAAGCAGAGCCCAGAAGTCTTGCTCAGATGGCAAATGGCTCAGAGCTCAGGGCAAGGTAGCTAGAATCTACAGGGCAAAATACCAGAAAATAGATGGCTATACAGAGAAACTGGAGCTCTCCAGAGGAGTTCCTGTGAGTCCTTGGGCAAATACTTATCTTTGCACACAGGGAAGAAAACTATCTAAGGCCAGGGAAAAAGACCACTGGAAAGGAGTAGGTGTAACAATTTTCAGAGCTCATATATGGCCAAGGATAGTTCAAGTTCCAGTAAACAAGGGTAAAAAAGACCTAATATCCTGGGGCCTTAAGTAATATCCTCAGAAAGGTACTGTCTTAGTAGTGGGGATACATTGTCCCCAAACTAAAGGCTGTTTGACCACCCTAATAAAGCTCAAAAGAAAGCCTTGACAAGGCCAAACAAATTTGAAGTAACTTAACTGTATATTATAACAAAGCCTAATAATATTAAAGGAATCCTACAAAATCCAGCACACAAGAGAAAATGTATAATATCTGACATAAAAACAAAACAAAACAAAAAAACACCAGGCATTCAAAGCAACATGAAAGTCTAACCCACAACCAAGAGAAAGGTCAGTGAATAGCAAGAGATCCCAAAACAACAAAAATGGTAAAATAAGCAGGCTAAAGATGTTAAAACCATTACACTCTAGATTCAAGAAGGTAGAGGAAAATATGAAGATAATGAGGAAGGGCATGGAAGATATAAAAAATAATTAAACTGAATTTCCACAGGTAGAAAATACAACAACAGAAATGAAAACTATACCAAATGAGATCAATAGCAGATTAGACATTGCAGATGAAAAGATCAGTGAACATGAAGTTTATAAAAAAGCAAAAGAATATATTCAAAAACATAACAGAAACCATCTAAAATGAAATAGTAAAAAAAATGCTGAAAAGAAAATGCATAAAGCTGGGTGACAATGTCAAGCTGGCTAACATACATGTGTAGGAATCCCAGAAAGAGGGTAGGGTAAACAGAAAAAATAAATTCAGAGAAATAATAGCCAAATACTTTCCAAATTTGATGAAAACTATAAACCCACAGTTCCTAGAATCTCAACAAATCCTAAGCAGAAGAAATATGAAGCCACACTAAGACACATCATAATCAAGCTGGGAGTGGAAAAGCTGCCAGAAAAAAAGATGACATCTAGAACAAGTAACAGCAGTTTCTCAACAGAAGCTATACAAATAAAAGGCAAGTGAGTGACATCTTTAAGTTCTAGAGGGGGAAAAAAAAAGTCAACCTAGGATGCTATATCCAGCAAAAATCTTTCAAAAACGAGGGAGGAATAAAGACTTCTAAAGACAAAAGCCAAGAGAATTTATCATCAGCAGATCTACACAAGAAACAATAAAAGGAAGTTCTTCAAGGAAAATCTCCAAAAAGTAATGAAGAACAACAGAAATGATATATATGCGGTAAATATGACTTTTTTTCCTCATTTAAAGAAATTTCTTGAAAATTGATCTTTTTAAATTGATTTTTTTAAAAAAAAAAAAGATTTTATTTATTTATTCATGAAAGACAGAGACAGAGAGAGAGGCAGAGACGCAGGCAGAGGGAGAAGCAGGCTCCATGCAGAGAGCCTGATGTGGGACTTGATCCCGGGACTCCAGGATCACGCCCTGGGCCGAAGGCAGGCGCTAAACCGCTGAGCCACCCAGGGATCCCCCTAAATTGATTTTTTTAAAAGATTTTATTTATTTATTCATGACAGACACACAGAGAGCAGAGACAAAGGCAGAGGGAGAAGCAGGCTCTACCCAGGAAGCTCCATGTAGGACTCAATCCCAGGACCCTGGGATCACGCCCTGAGTGAAGACAGATGCTCAACTGCTTAGCCACCCAGGCATCCCAAAAATTGATCTCTTAAGCTCCATGTAGGACTCAATCCCAGGACCCTGGGATCACGCCCTGAGTGAAGACAGATGCTCAACTGCTTAGCCACCCAGGCATCCCAAAAATTGATCTCTTAAAGTAAAAATATTTTGGGGTTTATAACATATGCAGAAGTAAAATATATACCAATAGCAAAAGGTTAAGAGATTAAATGGAAGTACTCTAATAAGGTTCTTTCACTCTACATGAAGTGACAACATAGTTTCTAGAGTTAGGCTGTGACAAGTTAAAGATGCACAATGAAAATCCTGGAGTAACCACTATAAAATTAAAAACAAAAAAGTATATCTGAATTTCAGCCTTTGCTTAGAATGTGAAAAGCTAAGAGTACTTATTTCTCCTACCCTTAACACAAACAAAAGACACAAATATGGGGGATCCCTGGGTGGCTCAGCGGTTTAGCGCCTGCCTTCAGCCCAGGGTGTGATCCTGGAGTTCCAGAATTGAGTCCCACGTCAGGCTTCTGTATGGAGACTGCCTCTCTCTCTCTCTCTCGAATAAATAAAATCTTAAAAAAAAAAAAAAAAAAAAAGACACACATAATTTCCCAAACTGTAATTTTTCTCAAATCCTTCAGAGACCTGAAGTCACAGGGCAACTAACTGTGTATCTAAAACAGGGAAGAATTAGATGGAGTACTTGCTTACTGGGTAAGAGCAGAAGTCATAAAAGTGAGTAAAAAGGTTTCAGCTATATGTTTTAACAAACTGCTAAAGGTAAGGTAGGCTGCAGTGAGAGTTTGAATCCCTGGAGCTTCAGAGTTAACTGCACCCTCTTGTACATTCTTCTTCAAAAATTTTACCAGGAGCTCTAAGAAAGATTGGGACAAGGATGAGAAACCTGAAAAAGGTACACAGTGCAGGCCTGGGGCAGGGGAGGAACAGCACTAGCTATGGGAAAAGTGTGAAGCCTTATTGGATCCTTCCTATTTCACCCATGGAACAAAAGCCTTAAGCTTTTATTAGAAAGGCAGAAACCACTGTTGCTTTCAGGGCATACATGAATACTCAAAGCTGGGAAAAGGCACTAAAATAATAAACCTACCCTTGGTGTAGGGGCAGGATACTGTCTTGAGTCTAGACCATGACGTTTCCTATAGCTGGGGTGGAGGCAGAATCACGGAGAAGGACCCACTCTCAAGAGTCAGAGACACTATATCTAAGATTGAGGCTGGTCAGAACAGAGTGTCCCTTCTCCACTCTCCCAACACCATCACCAATATAGTAAGCATTTAATCTTCTGCTGAGGGAGGGTAACAGCATGAACAAAAAACCCCTGGCAAACAGCCCCCACCCTAAATACAAGGTAATGCCAGGAAAATCCGAAGCCTGATAACAACTGTAGTAACAAAATCCAAAGCCAGCTCTACTCCCAAACAGACTGATCAACCTCCCATACTAAAGGCTGAGCAAAGATAAGGTGTGCCTATTTCTAGGCTAATTACTGTCCTACATAATACGTCCAGCTTTCAATAAAAAGTTGAGACATATGAAAAAGAAAGAAAACATACCATGAATAGACAAAACAACAGAATCAGATCTCAAATGTCCCAGATGTTGGAATTATAAGAGAATTTAAAATAACTATGACTGATATGCTAAAGGCTGTAGTGTAAAAGGTGGGCAACATGTATAATCTCAGATGGATGATTTCAGCACAGAGATGGAAACTGCGAGAAAGAATAAAAGATGCTAGAAATTAAAAACACAGGAAGAGAAAGAATACTTTTGATGGGTTCATCAGTAGACTCAACACAGTTGAGGAAAGAATTGGTGAGCCTGGAAGTTAATAAATATTACCCAAACTGAAACAAACACACACACACATACACAGCGGAAAAATTAAAAAACAGAAGAGAGCATCCAAGAGCTGGGGGACAATATCAAACGATCTAATACACGTGTAATTGTAATCCAAAAGTCTCAGAGAACACCAACCAGGATAAATATGAAAAAGGTATCTCTAAAAGCTAATAATGGAGATAAAAGAGAATCATAATAAATAATCAAAAGAAGGCAGGATAAAGAAAAAAGGAAGTAAGAATAAGCAGGACAGGACAGCCTGGGTAGCTCAGTCAGTTAGGTGTCTGGTTCTTGGTTTTGGCTCAGGTCATGAACTTACAGGTCCTGGGATTGAACCCCAAGTGAGGCTCCCAGCTCAGTGGGGGTGGGGGGTGGGTGTGTCTGCTTGAAGATTCTTTCTCTCTGCCCCTCTCCCCACCCCTCTTTCTCTCAAATAAATCCTTAAAAATAAAAAAAGGAATAAATGGGAAAACAACTAGCAAGATGGTCAATTTGAATTCAAACTTAGCATTAATCACATTAAATATATAAATGACCTAAAACACCAAATAAAAGCACTTCTCAGACGGAATTTATGAAGCAACATCTAAGATAGGTAAAGACACATATGGGTTTAAAAGTAAAAGAATATGACATATTACACAAATGCTAAATCAAAAGAAAGTTGGGAGTGTCTAAATTAGTATCTAAGTAGTATCATTCAAAATGATAAAGGTTTTATTTCATCACAAGGATATAATAATCCTAGATGTGCATGCATTTAATAATAGAGCTTCAAAATACACTAAACCGAAACCAATAGAACTAAAAAAAAATTAATCCACAATTATAGTTGGAGATTTCATCCTTCTTAATAATTGATAGAATGAGTTTACAGAATAATGACATAAATACAGAAATTTTAAATTGGAAGGGCAGAGCAGAAACAGGTAAAAGAAAAAGATGAAATAAAGATAAAACAATTGGTAGATAGAAGGCTGGTTCCTCTCAAACTGCTTGAAATACAATCTTGGGACTGGTTGAACTGGTAATCCTCTGATTGACACGAAGACAACCCAGGATGAAGCATTTGTGAGCTATTCAGACTGGAGGAGTTAATTAATCGAGTTATCAATGTTGAGGCCTATAATCCCCATCTCCCCACCCCCATCAGAATTACTTGAGATACCTATTAAGGAAAAAGATTCTCAGGCCCCAGGTCCAGATCTGTTGAATCTAATCTCCAAGGATAAGATCTAAAAATCTAGTTTTAACAATCTTCCGAATGACTTAGGCTCAATGAAATCTGCAAACTACTGGTCTACGACAGGATGCCATACTAGGAGAGGTAATTCAAAGGCTGAAGTGTTTTTCACTGTCCTCACCACATGGAAAGGTCTTCATTTTGTTCAGTCTCAGAGTCTAGAAGAGGAATTAGGGTCCCTGCAACGTTGATACTTGTGATTTCCAGAACTTTTTTTTTTTGGGGGGGGGATGGTGGTGGTAAGATTAAACAGCTTTACAATGAACATATAGATGTATATTTAGAAAAGAGTGAGGGAGAAGGGGAAAGGAAGAGTGAGGGACTACGAATGTATGTATGTATGTGTGCCTATGGTTATCAAATATGGGGTGAAGTTAATTTTGGTTGAGCCACAGATTCACATTCTGCTTTTTCACAAGTAAAAGAGGCCAGACACACACTTTTTAATTTCCAGAAGCTAGGCTTCTAGCTGAAGATCTAATATATCAGCCTGGCTTAACTATAACAGCTAACATTTATTGAGTACTGCACTAAGTACACTGGTATACTTTAACAGAATCTTTATAATAACCCTGTAAAGCAGGCATTATTATCCCCACTTACAAAGCTGAAACTGGACCATCAAGAGATTATAACTTGCCTCAAGTCATATGGTTATGATAAATGAAGGATTCAAACTAAGGGAATTTGGCAACAAAGATCTGTTTTCTTAGCCCACTCAGCTTTTATTAACAATGCTGGTAAGAGAAGGTTGCTTCAAATCCCTGGACTAAAAGCTTCAGACTGAAGCAAGATTTTGCACTAGGTGCCAGAACCCAGCAGCATTCCCACCACTACTACTGGTTCAATTGCAGGTCAATTAAGAGGAATCGATCCCTTCAAAGTTTTCATGTTGAGGTCTCCACTGTAAAAGGAATTATGGGCCACTTCTTTCGGCCAACATGGCAAAAGACCAAGAACACTACTGGCTCTGCCTCAACTGAAAACTGAGCAGCCTTTCGAAAGCTGTAAGATTCTCTATTGTATCAGAAATCCTGGTAGAAAAAGAAAGAAAGAAGAAAAGAAAGAAAGAAAGAAGAAAAGAAAGAAAGAAAGAAGAAAAGAAAGAAAGAAAGAAGAAAAGAAAGAAAGAAAGAAAGAAAGAAAGAAAGAAAGAAAAGACAAGACAGAAAGACAGAAAGAAAAAGAAAAAGAAAAAGAAAAAGAAAAAGAAAAAGAAAAAGAAAAAGAAAAAGAAAAAGAAAAAGAAAAAGAAAAAAAGAGAGAGAAAATAAAAGAAAAAAAGAAATCCTGGTAGCTGGTAGAGATGTTCTCAATGAGTTTTGGGGGTGAAGTCAGTACCTCCTGCAGCTGGTGATAGGATCTGCATACCAAAACAAGGAGATGCTTAATAACTTAGAATGCTTTCATGCAAAAGAATTCCTCCTTTCCCACAGGCAGTAGGTATGTAAGAAGAGTAGGGGACATCTCTGGTGCACAACCAGGAAAACTCAAGACAGTATGGCTCTTTCTGGGGCCTGAGAATAGGCAAAAGTCTGTCACAGTTTTTCACAGGAGCAGGCAACAGTTCACAAGGGGTTCTCAGGCTGTGTTGAGTTGATCACCAAGAGTTGAAGCTAAAGAAAATGCCATGTCAGGAAAGAGACTGCAAACTGAATTTGGCAGTCTCTTTTGGAGAGTTGAAAACCAAGAATGTCAACTGGGCTGTAAATTTCAAAGGACAGAAGAGGCAGGAAAATGGAGAAGCAATCACAGCTAACTGTTATATAGACCTTACTGTCCATCATGAGCGGTTTCAAGATCTCTGAATGTTATAACACATTTACTACAACAATCCTAAGTTAAGAGGTAGGTACTATTAACATCTTACAAGGAAACTGATGCACAGAGAATATAATTTGCCAGAAGACACAGACAGTATATGGCAGAGCTGGGATTCTGGCCCAGACAGTTGCCACCCGTGGTCATTTACATTCATAAATATGACATAGTACGGCATCTCTCGAAAAGCCAGTAAGAACTGAACTGGAAGTGGAAGAGAGAAAACCGATGTCCTGAGGTTGGCTAAGAGTTGATCTGAAAAGGGTCTGTAAACCAGGTCAACCCTTGTTTATGACCTACCATATACTTTGATGGGTTCTACTATATCTGCCCAAAAAGACAGAATCCTGTCAGGCAATCAGAATTCCAAACAATTCAGCCCAGTATTCCAGGATTAGGAACATTCGTTCTATGTGAAGTACAGTAACACCTTTCTTGCCCACCAAAAAAAAAAAGTGTAATATATAATGTGGTTTACACAAAATAACAGGTTAAATAGTAAACAGGTTAAAAATAAGAATAAACTATATCCAAAAAGAATATTCTAAAATATAAGGTCCCAATTTTTTCTAGCGAAAAAGAACAGAAGCACAAGTAGTGGTGCTAATCTTAAACAAGAAGAGTAAGAGTGGTGAGCTATATAATGAAAATGTCAAGCAAAGGCAAGCATCTGTTGATAAACCTTACAGACATGTATACCTGCCTCATTTAGTGCTAGCCATACAGTAAGGGTTCATTTCAGCAGCGAACAGCCAGTATGGTACAACGAGTGCCATTAAAAGTGCTTGAGCAGCCATACTGTGCTTTCTTCCGTTTGAGTGGTCCTCAACAATTTCTTTCAAGTAGACTCTCTCTTTCCAATGACTGTCTTTTGATTCACAGCAAAGATTTTTTTTTTCCTTATTTATTTATGATAGTCACAGAGAGAGAGAGAGGCAGAGACATAGGCAGATGGAGAAGCAGGCTCCATGCACCAGGAGCCCGACGTGGGATTCGATCCCAGGTCTCTAGGATCACGCCCTGGGCCAAAGACAGGCGCTAAACCGCTGCGCCACCCAGGGATCCCAAAGATTTTGTTTTCTAAAGCATAAACAAACTTGAGGGTACTTAACATACCAGATGTTAAAGTGCAAGCTTTACTGAAGGTCTAGGTGGGTGAATCAGGTGGTAGGGGATACCCTAGGCCTATCTAGAAGCAGTTCTATAGAATGAAAAGAAAAAAATGAATTCAGTCAATAAAACACTAACCGAAAGTTGATCATTTGTAATAATTAGTAAAACATAGGTGGAACTACATTTAACTCTATGTACATGAAGGCTTGGAAGTAATTCTAACTAAGCTCCCTGTGCATCACGTAAAGTTAGTGAACAGCACATTCTATGGCTTATGATCTAGAAGATTTGTTTTGGCACAGTTAATCCAGTTGTTTCATGTCATGAGTCTCAAGGACTATCCTGCATCCATTTCTACAATGATGGTTCACTGAGAAGTAGTCAAAAGGAGAAATAGTAATAATATAGAGATTTCCATTCACAGTTAAAATTACCCTTAAATAAAAGCCTAACTCTCAACTAATTTGGAAAAGATAGAGAAATGTAAATTCTGTCTGAATGGCCAAGATTTCCAGATACCTGAGGTCCTGGGGTACAGAAGTACCAATAACAATGTAATTTCTAAAGGCTGGCCTGGCCCCAAAAGTCAAAAGTCACTCAACAGATTTTACTTAAATACACAAGTGCAATGATTACAAAGATTATCTAGATATAGCTTAATGTAATAACACAGCAGAACAAGTACTAATGAGTATATAATTTATTCTTTATATAGCAATCTGGCAAAGTTAGAAAGCACATAAAACAGAATTAATTTTACATGACCATATCAATACTTCCACCCTTTTTCTTTTGATCTCTGGCACAGGCAATCTTGACAATAAATCATGGATAGCAGTTCTCACAATCTTGAACTTCTTTTGTCCCCTCATCTTTTCACCGTCTTAAATTATATCTGTCTCCTAATCCAGGGGTACCAAAAGGTATCTATATTATGCTTTTTATCCCATTAATCCACTCATTTGTTAGTGATTCAGCATCTTTTTGTGGGCATAATTTCCCTTGACCAAAGCAGATTCAAAAAAGTGGAACTCTAAGTTATATCTACTGATCTAAAAAATGTTTTCCCTTGTTATACTTTTTAACTGAGCTTTTAGAAATGTACTGTGGCAAAAAAGAGCTGGTATCTAGGCCTTTATCGGTGTTGAATTTTTTTCCTGATAACACATACGGTTTAAATTTTATCACACTCATGAAACGACAAAGGACTTAAATTGCCCAACAACCAGGGATTCTAGAACTGTCTACCTCCCCACTATTTCTGCCAATAATTACGTTTCCTGTGAGTGCATTCCCCATTTCCCTCTCTCCTTTCTATCTGCCTATTCTCCTCACTTAGTGTCCATAATTTCAGAGGATTCCATGACCAGCAGCACATCCAGCTTTTTCCCCTGTGGATCTGAAAACGATCACCCCCAGGATTCCAGACATCAGAGATCTTAACAAAGTAGAAACTACAGGGTGTGATGTGGAGATAAAAGACCCAGGAAATAGGATTTGGAAGAACAGTACAAAAAAGACTCTTTTATGAAAAAAAGAGTAGAGGAAAAAAGAAGCAGGTGACAGATGGAATAAAGAAAGAAATACCAGTTACTCTGAACATTTATATAAAGTACTTGTACAGCATGCATTATTACATTTGAGCTATATACAAGCAAGGTGGATCAATAACTGATATGAAATCAGTTTTAAAGTAATGGTCCCACGTAAAGGGGAAGAAAAGTCCTGAATGCCTTGATCAGCTTGTGCCAAGTCCTGCCCTGCACACACATCACTGTCATTCATATCTTTGTGCTCTTTCAGTAGGTCACTGAAAAATGCAGTCTAAAGTAGGCCTGATTTAAACAGCGTTCTCCCAAGACTTCAACCAGGATTCTGCAAACCTGAGCAGCCAGGGTTCCAATGCAGCCCAAGGTTACTTTCCAGTCCGGGCTAGAGACAGACAATGCAGTTAAGAAGAGATAGAAAAGACTTAACACTTTTTCACAATCAGGCATGTCAATCTCTGGTCTCCGTTCCCTATAGTTCTGCTTTACTGGAGGCAGCAACTGATCAAGAAAGAGTGACTTCTCCCAGCTTGGACTCCATTACTTTCCCATGATTCCCATGATGTCACATAAAGGATTCTTAATTATTAAGGTTATTAACCCTTAAATGAAAAAGGCCAAAGAGATGGTTATGGTTATGCCAAGTTAAAAAAACACCAGTTAGAGGAGCCTGGGTGCCTCTGTCTGTTAAGCGTCTGCCTTCAGCTCAGGTCGTGAGCCCAGGGTCCTGGGATCGATCCCCACATCAGGCTCCGAGCTCCATGGGGCGCCTACTTCTCCCTGCTTCTGCCTTTTTCTGTCTCTCATGAATAAATAAAATCTTTAAAATTAATAATAATAAACAACATTTAATTTGGGTACTTGCAGAAAAAGCCCTTATTTTTCTACCTCATTTTGGTGGGAATATTATTTTTTCTTCAACATATCATGAAGACTGGTTAATTTATAAAGTGTTTGAAAATGCTTTAGAAAAATAATGGAAGTAGACCGCAAGTATATGGGAAAATGGAGAAGGGGAAGAAATTGCACATTCATATAAATATTTGGTCAAATAACTTTAGTCAATAAATGAAAATTATATACTCCCTAGTGTATAACGCACACATCACTGCCATAAGAATTGCTATGAGACGATTCGTCAAGTATCTGTGTAATGTTCCATATGCCTTTCTACCACTATTATTAAATGCTTGCTAATATTCTTTAGAAACATTCTTTCATCTATGGTGAGGTATAAGCCAGTAACAACAAACCCTGGGTACTTCACAGTTCTGCACTGGTCAGCCTTAACTTTCATATGAGTTTCTACAATTCAGGATTATTGTTTTCTGATATCTACATAGATACAGTTAACACCTTGTACTTTGTGCCAACCACTGTTCCAGGCATGTTTATATATAATTCTCAAAACAAGCCTATGAGATGTATACAAGCAATTCTCCAATGCAACCTTTGTATGGTCACTCATCACCTAAGCAAAAGAGAATCTTCAACTGTTTGGTTTCTACAAGTATCTTAGGAAGAAGAGGGGGAGCAAGCCTTAGCTATTACTCAGCAAGAATCAATTTTTATCTAAAATGTTTACATGCAATAAGAAAAATATCTAAGCAGGGACGCCTGGGTGGCTCAGTAGTTGAGCGTTTGCCTTCGGCTCAGGTTATGAATCCTGATTGGGCTCCCTGCATTGAGCCTCCTTCTCCCTCTATTCTGCCTCTCTCTGTGTGTCTCTCATGAATAAATAAATAAAATCTTAAAAAAAAAAAAAAAACTAAACAGACAATAAAATGAAGATAAATTTCCTATAATTAATACTTTTTACATATACAATAATATGAGCTTCCTGTCTATAGAAGACAAATTCTATTCCCCTTCTGACTCATGTACCCCAAACTGCTTCTAATTTTATCTGCTAGTAAGAGTTCAAAAGGAAGAGCATATATTACATCTTTCCTTTAGACTAGGCAGAGCTAACTTATTGGCCTTGACACCCAGGTGCAGAGGGCTCAATTAGGTCCCAAAAGCCTCAACCACCATGTCATAGGAACTTTTTGAATTTTTTTGTGTGTGGTTTTTTTTTTTTTTAACTTTCATTGCCACTATTCAGAATGTTTCCAGAAGAGTTAAAAAAAAAAAAAAAAAAAAAAAACGTAAAATGAGAAGGAAGTCAAAAGCTGCAAAAGCTTAAGAGACCATAGTGAGACTGAACCCTTTCGAGAAGGTTGTGAAAACTTATATAACATGGAAAGACTTGAAGAAGCAATTAGAGCAGAGTGATATGGGATTTTGTGAGAAGTGGCAAGCTAGGGACAAAAAAAGCACCATTGTGTCTTCACTGTACTTCATATGAAGGCCTGGGACACCCACAGGATTGTATATTGTAGAAAACTATTTAGAAAATGCTAAAATGGAGTGAAAATAGGTGTTGCTGTCATGCTAATTAACAAAAATTAATTTATAAGTTATAATTGGTTTATAAGCTATCTGCTTTTTAAAAAGATTTGAGAAGGCTAAGTCCACATTTCCTTTCAGGTTAACATCTGTAGGCTCTCCCAGTTTTTCTCTTGATTTATGATGCTACTATTCTCATGATATACCCCAATTCTCCAACGCAACCTTTGTATTGTCACTAATCACCTAAGCAAAAGAGAACCTTCAATTGCTTGGTTTCTATAACTCACAGGATATAGTCCAAAGTCCTTAGCACTGCAGATCTACTCTTGTTCCTTTTCTAACTACTCTCCCAAATGCACCATTTAAGGGCAGGTACCCTTCACAATCTCCTCCTGTCCTTGACCAGAAACCTCTGTCTCTGTGGTGGTCAAATCCCAAGCCTACTGTATGTGTCTTGGCCCCTACAGGTGCAACCTTAATTTCCTCAAAATGCCATGCAGTTTCATGCCTCTGTATCTTTGTATATGTTACCCCATCTGGCTAGAGGCCTTTCCCAGCATCGCCCCCCCCCTTTTTTTTTGCTTGATTTATTTCATCCTTTAGGGTTCAGTCTTACATTATCTGGGAAGCTTTCCTGATACCCTCCCTCACCCTCGGGTAGTGGGTCAGATGCTCTCTGGATACCACACACATCCCCTGACTAGCCTCTAAAATGCTTCACCACTTTCTAGCTAAGTAACCTTGGACAAGTTCATTAACTTTACTGAGGCTGCTTCTTCATAAAACAGAAGGTTACCATTAATTTGGTATCACTATGAAATAATATGAAAAATCAGTTTATAAACAGTAAAGCACTATGCATTAACAATTTTACCATAAACCGAAAGAGTACACAATATTCTAGATGAATATACTTTAGTTGATTTAAAGATAGGATTCATCCTTTGATCTCCAGACTCTTCTCCAAGGATGCCCTGAATTTTATCTAACTTTCTCGCTCTACTAAGTCCTTGTTTTTCTATATTCCTTTCCTTATATTCAAAGGAAAAAAAAAAAATCTATAGTGATGTCTAGGATATTTGAAGAAAAGACTAAGTGGGAAGCTCCTGAAGGATAATGACTGTCCTTCCACCTTTCCTGATGCCTTCATGAAGACTACTATATTAGGCACATACAAATACGTGGCAAAAATGAAAGAGATGAATGAATGAATGAATGAATAAATTAATGAATATAAGTATACCCTATCCTTCGTGAGCTTGTAATCAAAAGGAGTTATGTGACAAATCCCATATGAATCTGGTTTTGTGTAAATGTTAACGAATGCCTTCAATGTCATCCTTAAGTGTAATAAGAAATTAAATTTTCTGCTATGCTTATTTGGTGATTTGATACACACTGTAATTGCTATCTTAGTGACTCATGCTTAACATAGGTTTTAACATTATCAGAATCACTCCTGCAATTCAATACCTATTTATTAAATATCTACTGCACTAGGCCCAATGAGAGTATGAAGATAAAGGTGGACTCTGTCCATAGATTGCCAAACACATAGAAAGGAAGCTAAGTCATGAATATATATTAATACAAGACCGAATATTGTAAAATGTATCCGAAGGCCAGTGACAACCAAAGAAGACAGAGTTAGGGCCCTAGGCCCATAAGAACTAAAACTGTATATTACAAATTACTGGTAGCCAATAGTTTCTGTTACAGTAGAATAGTATATATCACATATGTAACATTTACTTTTAATCTAATTACAAACTTAATTGTGCTGCTATCTAATTTAATAAGAACCCACTGTTAACATTGATAAATCACACGTGTGCCAAAAACAGCTGCAAGCAGGTTAGGTACATGATTTCATTTAATCTCTCCGACAACCCCGCAAGTAGATACAATTATCCCTATTTTATAGATGAGGAAACAAGGCACAGGCCTTGTAAGTTTTCAAGGCTAAGAATGCGTAAACGAGAACCTAAGAAGAGACAAAAACGAGTAATCCACAGACAGTGAGCAGCAGCAGTGCTCTCCCTCCACGTCTCCCGAATGCACCCGGAGACAGGTGCAAGCAACCTGCCTCCTTTCCTTTCCCGAGTTCATAACTGAACCGCTGATGCTCGAGCAGATCATCTCAAAACGCTCCCACCCCACAGGGCGGGCTGCTCTTTAAATCACAGGCAGAGATCAGGGTAAACGAGACCGAATCAGACCCCCGGGCGGACAGAGCTCAGGCGCGATGGCGAAATCAAACCTTCGGGCCGGGCATCACCGCTCCTGGACCACCTCCAGGGGATGGCAGCAGCACCCGGCCCGCCCCGTCTCCTCCTTCGGACCCCCAGGCAGCCTGCATTGGGCCACCTGCTCTTTAACCCTCCACCTGCCGGCTCGGCGGGTCTCCGCTCCCCCCTGCTCCCCCCGACGCCAGGCCTCGCGCGCCTGCCTCTCCGCGGCGGTCAAGCCCCGAGCCCACCGGGGCTCGTCGGCCCCCGCGGCAGCCCGTCCCGCTCCATCCCCCGGCCGGCTACTCACGGTTCCAGTACACCGGGTAGCACTCTCCTTGGGTCACATCCACCTCGTAGAGGCCGCCCCGCACACACACCCGCTCGATGTTCACCAGCTCCTCCATCTCGGGCTCGTGCCCCGCGGCGCGCGGGCAGAAGCCGCAGACGCGGTCCCCGTCGTCGTCGTCGTCGTCGTCCTCCCCCGAGCTGGAGGCCGGGCCGCACGCTCGGTCGCCGTCCGGGGCCTCGGCCCGGGGCCGGCCACCGGTGACCTTCAGCAGCGTCCGGAAGGCGAGCTCGATGCGGAGCGAGTCGTAGCCGATGAAGGGCTTCCAGGTCTTCTTGTCTTCCTTGTAGAACCAGCGCACCTCCTCGGGGCCCAGCTCCGTCACCACCTCGTAGCGGTGCCTGGCGGCCACCCCGCCGGGGCGGCTGCGCTTCCTCTCCCCCAGCCCCAGCCCCAGCCCCCCTCCCGCCGCCCCGCCGCTCCCCGCGCCCGACGGGACTGGGGGCGGCTGCGGCGGCGGGTGCAGCGACGAGGAGCTGCCGCCGCCGCCGCTCTCGCCCTCGCTGTAGTAGCGCAGCGAGGAGCCCGACTCCGCGGAGCTGAAGTCATAGTTCTCGTCACTGAGGCAGGCGTCCAGCGCCAGGTGGTGATCGTGGTCCTCCGCGCCCGGCGCCAAGTGCAGCCCGGGGTCCCCGCGCAGCAGGGCCAGGGGCACCTCGCCGTCGCCCGGGGCCCCGCCGGGCAGGGGGTCGAAGCAGCAGACGCCGCCGCCGCCGCCGCACGCCGGCTCCGCATCCGCGCCCAGCTCCCAGGCTGCGCTGCCGCCGCCCCGGCCGTTATGCTCCGGGCTCCGCGGGGAGCCGCGGCCCGGGTAATTCATGGTGTGGAGACGCCGCCGGCTGCCCGGCCCCGCGCCGAGCCGCGGCCCCCAGCGCTTCCGCCTCACATTCAACGCCGTCGCCCTCTCCACCGGTAGTTTTTAATCTTTCAAATCCCAACCGGGGCTGCGGCGGCAGCGGCGGCAGCGGCGGTAGCGGCGGTGGCTCCGCCCACCCGAGGCCCGCGGCAGCCGCAGCCGCGTTCCACCGCCCGCCCCATTGTCGCGCAGCCCGGCGGGGGCGGGGCTTGGCCCTGGCCCCGCCCCCGCCGGCCGCGCGCGCCGCCCCGGAAGCCCCTGCCCCGCCGGGCCTCCCGCGAGACGCTCCATTCTCTGCTTGGCCCCCAGTGGCGGGTCAGCTCAGGGCGCTGGCAACCCTTCCGAGTTCTCAGTCGTTTTCCGCCTCCGCTCTGCTCTCCCTGCACACCTGCCTCAGCCCTAGGGGTCAGAGCCCAGACGAGGAGAGGCTTTATCCCACCCATTCTTGTATTCTGGCTCATGAGCCCGGGGGGCTGAAGCTGCATGAGAGGGGCCCCCTGGAAGTTGGGTTCTCCTGACCTTGCTTTTGTTGACCTTACGTCCTCATCTGGACTTTCTCAGTTACTTAGCCCTGGTCCCTCCAGAACTGTCAGCCTGTCACACAAAGGCATTGCACCGCATGCCTGCGATCCCTAATGGTGACATTACCATTCCCTCGCAGAAACCTAGGCCTAAACCTTTCTTCGCAGGCCACCTGCTATTATTGTTTATCTTTTGATACATATATCTTGTTTTCCCAGCCTCATTGTAAGGCCCTTGATGGAGACCGAGTCCATATGTCTCAACCTGTCTCACACAGTGGGTGCACAATCAACGTTGATTATGATCGTGGCAAGCACAGCCAGTTGTGATAGATTATTACACTGAAGGCCGAAAAACACTAGGTCCTAGACTTAGTTTTACCAACCACAGGTGAGTCACTTCATCTCCTTGATCTTTTTGGTTTCCTCATCTGTAAAATGAAGTTGATCTCTCAAATGTCTTGCAGCAATGGAATTCTATGATCTTCCCCGGTTCTTCCTGTTCTTTATGCATCTCTGAGTCTGTAGCTCACTGTCTGGGATCAGATTGAATGCTGAGCCTCCACTGTGTAGTTCTTTTCTATCACACACAAAAAAAAGTTTTATAAGCACAACACCCTATGTTGAGAATCCAGGGAAAAACAATCTCCAACCTCAGTGTTCTCAATTCATGATCAGATAGTCTACACTGTTTCTTTTCCTCCCTTTGTGGAGGAATCAGATCAGTGGGGCAGTATTTCTTGCCCGGTGAACTAACCAGTTAGAGATTAAGTCATAATTTAAAGCATGGCTGTCTCTAGCTTGTGCTATATGAATTTGAAAGAAAGGGCATTGCTTCCTGTGTGCAATGCAAGATATGAAACAGTGTTGAAGTTCATGGGTTAGAAAGCAGAGCATGGGCTGGATTTTTGCTCCAATTTGTGCCCTTGCCCAAATGATGATTTTATGTAGTGAACGACATGCCAAATTGGACACAGCACATCTCAGAGCCCTCATCTTTATTAATACTGCTTTCTGAATACTTGCTTTTCAATTTCTTCTCCAGTCTTTCTATGACACCATGCAGAATTTGAACTTTGGTTATGAGCTTTGCTCTATTTACTACCTATGAAAGCATTTATTCTGTAGCACTTTGGTATATGTGCCAGGCACCTCTGTGCTAGGTGTCAATACAAAAGGGAATGGGAGAGACTTAGTTCCTTCCTTAAGGAAGGAACCTTATGATCTAATGAGGGATACATACAAGTACACAAATACATTATAGTAGAGTGCAATAAATACTATAAAGAGGATTCAAAATAAGTGATATAACATTTAAAATATCTCTATTTCTTCGGGTTTCTTGACATAGCCTACCTGTATAGCATCTGATCTGATTATTTTAGCCAAATGTTAACCTGTTGGGAAAGTACCATTCTCATTAATATTATCCTTTAAAAAAAAAAAAAAAAAAAGATTACTCTCTACCCTGTATGAAATGAATGTTTCTATTGTTTAAATGTTGTGCCTATTAGGTTTTACTAAAAGGGTTATCTTGTTGTGGTCGATTGGATAAGGCCACATTCATTTAGGTAGCATGACCTTTCTTGAAGAAGCTCTTGACCCCCAAAGACGATGGGAAACACACACACACACACACACACACAATCTAGTTGACAGGAGAAGAGAATCCCACATTCTCTTCTGATTTCACTATTTTGGTTTAGATCTTGGTAAGGGAAGATGTCATTCAGTACCTATGAGAGTTGAGATTGCTTCTACCTCTTGGAAGTGAGCTGGAACTAGGACAGACCCATGTAGCTGGCCCCTGGCTGCCAGTGAGTAAAAGATACCTGACTGTTATGTGTTTATTTCCTTGTTCTTCCTGAACCATGTCAAGGCAAAGGCCATGAAGCTGCTCTTCCCAACTTTCTTCTCTGCTTTAAAAAAAATCATCCTTTATCTGATTTTTCCTGCTACTGCTCTCCTACTTTTGCTTTTTAGAGCATTTTTTTAGGTCATAATATCCTGATAAGAGGGGGAAGGTTTCCTCTATTTCAGTCCCAACTTGTCATAGGTGTCGGGTAGCTCCTCCTCACTCTACCTCATTATTGTATGCAACTGACACAGCAGTATCTGAACATTAATGGTTGTATGTAAAGCATTATATTTTAATCGGTCTTGTATGCAAGACCAAGCTTCCTCCCCTTAAGCCAAATAAGTATGATTGATTCAGACTTCTGGTATTTGTGGATTTGGGCTGCTGTAATAACCAGGTGGACGTCCAACCAAGCCTGAGGAAGTTCTGGTTGGTGTGAGAAAGAAAAAGAGACAAAGCCAGGTGGTTTGTAGTATTAAAAACTGAAGCAGTTCATCTGTATATCCTGCCATCCTCCTTGCCTTATTAAACGTGACCATCTTTTCCTCCCCATTGCTCAAAAGTTACATGGTGCAATCTTAAGCCACCTCTCCCTTTTCTTCTCTCTCTCTCTTTTTTTTTTCCTTCTCTTTTTAAGGTTTCCCTGTTGTTCATTTTAATCCATTTTCACGTATAGAAATATTAGGGGTAGCCTTATGCCATGCAATTTATTCTGAACCAAAATCCCACACCCATACTTGAAATGGCTTTTTCCAAAGTATATTGATGGAAGATTTAGAATGGAGAAAGAGGGTGGTCATCTAGCCATATCTCTGTTTGTTCTATCTCCTATTTGATAAACCATCCACGACATTTACATTTTTTTTTCTTAAATATGTTTACATGTTTGCAATCACTGTTTCAGTTTTTTAAATTTTTTTTTTAATTTATTTATGATAGTCACACACAGAGAGAGAGAGGCAGAGACACAGGCAGAGGGAGAAGCAGGCTCCATGCACCGGGAGCCCGATGTGGGATTCGATCCCGGGTCTCCAAGATCGCGCCCTGGGCCAAAGACAGGCGCTAAACCGCTGCGCCACCCAGGGATCCCCGACATTTACATTTTTATTGGACTTTTTATTTTTAGGATCACTATCCAGTTTCTTTTTTTTTAAGATTTTTTTTTTATTTATTTATGATAGACATAGAGAGAGAGAGAGAGAGAGAGAGAGAGAGGCAGAGACACAGGCAGAGGCAGAAGCAGGCTCCATGCAGGGAGCCCGACGTGGGACTCCATCTCGGGACTCCAGGATCGCACCCTGGGCCAAAGGCAGGCGCAAAATCACTGAGCCACCCAGGGATTCCCTCCAGTTTCTTAAAATGAGAATATCTTAGTCTGTTCGTGCTACTATAACAAAATACCGTAACCTGGATAGCTTATAAACAACAAACATTTACTTCTCACAGTTCTAGAGTCTGGGAAGTTCAAGATCATGGTGCTGGCAGATTTGGTGTTTGGTGAGATCTTTCTGGCTCATAGTCATTTTTTTTCTTTGGGTCTTCATATGTCAGAAGGGGCTAGGGAGTTCTGTGAGGCCTCTTTTTAAGTCCCACCTCCTAATCCCATCACCTTGGGGATGAGGATTTCAATATATGAATTCTGGAGGGTACACAAACATTCAGACCATGGCAGAGTGTCTTTTTTTGGGTGCATAGATTGAAAGGAATGATAACCTAGACTAAAACAGGAAACATTCGTTGAACACATATTAGATGTTTGCTAAGTTCCAGGCACTAGCTAGACCCTACAGTGAAGCATTCACAGTCTAGAGGTATCTTTAAATAAAACCAGAATGCCACTCCTTAGTTCCTATGAGGAATATAATCGTAATATCAGAATGACCGCAGGAGTCATTCTTTCCCTAAAGACAGATCAATATAGGAAGCCAAATTACAATAAAAATGTTGCTATGTGAGCAGAAATAACATAGGAATACATAATGAATAAAGTCATTCATCTATTTATTCATTCAATAAATATTTATTGTCTACTGCTATTTTGCTTATGGTTTGTTTTTGTTTCTATGTTAATTGAAGTCACGCTTAAAGTGTAGAATTATCAAATGCATTTACTTAAAGATTTGTAAGAGGTCTGCCCTCAAGATTGTACTCACCAAAACCGCATAATTTTTTTTTTTATTCCTTCTGGAAATAAAGGTCAATGGTATTGAAGGTATATATTCAAATGAAACAGACTGCAGATCAATATAATATTGATGCATTCTTTATGGAGGCAACTACAAAATCCTCATTAGCTTGTTTATAACTGAAAGAGAAAATTTGGCTATATCCCTGTCCTTTCATTATAAAAAAAGTGAGTTAGACTATAATCATAAGCTATTGTGAGGTCCACATTATACATCCACTATAGATACACTTGATGACTTTTTGTTCTCCAGCATTTTTTCCTTTCTCACACCAGTCCATATTTATTTATTCACAAATTATGTAGTATATAATTCATATCCAGTACATATATAGTACATAATTCATATCATTTACCTTTAACAATAAGTAATTGATCATAAGTTTTGCTAAGACTTAGATGTTGCATATTGTATATGTGTAGCTTATTCTGATTTTCAAATAAGTGAAAAAGGAAAGAAAAAAGAAGCTATGTTTTAGTAGGGATTTCTATTAGTGCAACTCTGGATAACTTGCTGAATTTTTAAAGACTGAGTAGCAGAATCAATTCATTGTTTTTGCAACTGCTGCTTAAGACAGTGTGTTTTTATGGTGCACCTCGGTGGCTCAGTTTATCATCTGCTTTTGGCTCAGATCATGATCATAGAGTCCTGGGATTGATCTCTGCATTGGCTGAGCAGGGAGCCCAATACCAGCCTCAATCCTAGGAACCCAGGATCATGACCTGAGCAAACAGCAAGGGAGATGCTTAAGCAACTGAGCTACTCAGGCACCCCTTTACTGGACAACTGGACAACTTTTATATATTTAAATTAAAATGGAAATGCAAAGATCATGAATATAGATGCAGGAATTCAACATTCCAAATTCAGAAAATGATATGGTACAAAGGATATTCTATGGTATGTTTACTACAGTAAATGCAATAATTCATTATAAAAATAATAAAAATAATATTTGACAGGTAGCTCAGGAAAAGTTGCCTTTTGACTCATTCAACTATTTCCAGCCATTCATCCATCCAACTATCTATTCATCTCTCAACTATTCAAAAAGGAATTTGAATTGATTTCTAGAAATATGTTCAAAACAATTAATATAAGTGAGGAATTAGGAGAAAGGGGAAATGTGAGATTAGATAAATAAAAAATCAGGTAAGAAAACATACTGGGTTAAATCTCATATATTTGCAAAATAAAGATGGGCCACAGTTCGGCTCCTCATTTTCCAGCAGATTTGGTATGTGGTCTGTAATCTGAATAAGATGAAACAGTTGGTTATTAATATTTGTTTTTCATCTGTAAAAAGGAAATAAAGCATTATTCAACAAAGGGAATTTTTCTTTTTTTTTTTTTTAAAGATTTTATTTATTTATTCATGAGAGACACAAAGAGAGGCAGAGACATAGGCAGAGGGAGAAGCAGGCTCCTTGCAGGGAGCCTGATGTGGGACTCAATCTCAGGACTCCACTCTCACTCCCTGAGCGAAAGGCAGACATTCAACCTCTGAGCCACCCAAGTGTCTCAGCAAAGGGAATTACTTATTTTCATCTTTAGACTTTTAGATGATAAATATACTATTGTAAAACTTTATTATGCAAATGTCATTCTGAAATTTCATAGGTGAGTCACACATTTCCTACAAAACATTTTTTGGGGGGCAACAGGAGAGAGTATCTTTCCTAAATCCTTTCTGACAGACACATAATACTAGAAATATAATTCAAAGTGGATCATCTCTATTTTGAAAACAAAACAACAAGAAACAAAATAAAAATCAGCCCATAATTAGCAACATCTTGGCATTGGGATGAAAATTGCAGCATGGCTGAATAAACTATTGTGTATCTATGACTATGGGGTACTATGCAAAGAGCAGTTAAAAAGGATGTACTGGCAGAGAAAAATTGCCAAATCATGTTATTAACTAGTCTGACTTTTTAAAAAAATGTTTTTTTTTTTTTAAATTTATTTGTGAGAGGGCAGCCCCGGTGGCGCAGCGGTTTGGTGCCGCCTGCAGCCCAGGGCTTGATCCTGGAGACCCGGGATCGAGTCCCACGTCGGGCTCCCTGCATGGCATGGAGCCTGCTTCTCCCTCTGCCTGTGTCTCTGCCTCTCTCTCTCTCTCTGTGTGTCTATGAATAAATAAATAAAATCTTTAAAAAAAAATAATTAAAAAATTTATTTGTGAGAGAGAGCAGAGTGAGCAGGAGAGAACATGTGTTGGGGGCAAGGGGGAGAGGGACAAATATAAGAAGTAGGTTCACTGCAGAGGGGGAGCCTCAGCCCAGACTCCATCCCAGAATATCTGCATGAGCCAAAGGCAGATGTTTACCCAACTGAGCCACCCAGGTGCTCTGTGGTTTGATCCTATTTTTACATTAAAAACACAAATCCAAGGGTGCCTGGGTAGCTCAGGTGGTTGAGCATCTGACTCTTGATTTCGCCCCAGGTCATGATCACAGGGTCATGGGATCTAGCACCACTGGGCTTCTCACTCACCAGGGAGTCTGCTGAAGAATCTCTCCTTCTCCCTCTGCCCACTCCCAGCAGCTTGCTCTCATTCACATTCTGTTTCAAAAAAAAAAAAAGTCTTAAACCCAAATCCACACTATACATATATAATATACATATGTGCATATGTATACATATATGCTCACACATATATGTAACTTATTGGTAAAAATCTGAAAGAATAAGCTACAGATTACCCATATGACTAATCCTGGAAGGTGGTAAGGAAATGAAGTTAGACTTTAAGTTTTGTATTATTTGAACTTTATATGATGAGCATACATTTGTATATTACTTGTATCATTAAACAACTTTTTTAAAAAGTAGGGTAAAAAGGAGAATAATATAGTATTAACCACTGCCACCTGCCTTGAGGTTCCTCTTTTCCAGGTAGCCTTCTCTTTGTATGACCACATCAATCATGTTGACTCACTAATTTGAATAAAATCACTATCTACAGGTGTCATAGAAATCACACATAGGTTGCAAATGGGCCTAGGTCCAGCTCTCACTCCCGACAAAGACTAGTAGTTATGCCAGCTTTTAGCTCAAATTCATCATCATTTACATGGGAATAATGACAATACTTGCCTCACTTTGTTGTGGTAAGGATTACTTAAGAAAAAATAGGATAATGCATACGAAAGTCCTTGTGGAACCTCCCACGGTTGTCACCTGGCAGCAAATGCATTATGCAACAGAATGCCTTTCCAAAGGTTTCTTTTGTTCCTCCCCACCACCCCGGTTTCTTTTAATCTATAAGTTTTATGAAGTAGAATTAATGGTATTCAGCATCTCAAGTACCTTATTTTGGGGCAGCCCAGGTGGCTCAGCGGTTTAACGCTGCCTTTGGTCCAGGGTGTGATCCTGGAGTCCCAGGATGGGGTCCCACGTTGGGCTTCCTGCATGGAGCCTGTTTCTCCCTCTGCCTGTGCTCTGCCTCTCTCTCTCTGTCTCTCATGAATAAATAAATATTTTTTAAAAATAATAAAGTACCTTATTTTTTTACATTTCAATTAGCGCTGTGATTCTTCAATTTCTTAAACTTGTTCTCAGAACTCTTGGCCAATCCACACAGAGGTCAGGGAAGGGAACTCGACTTCTCAGTCCTTATATGGCCTGTAATTACTTGTATTCTCTTCTCTGGAGGTGGTGTTCTCAAATCTTTTTTTTTTTTTTTTTTTTTTTTTTTTTTTTTTGACTCCTTTACATTTGTGCAACCCCTTGGAGAGGTCATAGACCTAAATTTTAGGTAACACAAAATCCTTTTGCAATTCTGCCCTTCTCCCCTTCTTAACACTGATGGCCTTCTTATTAATAGCCAGCACAGCTTGTAGGGCAAAAAATGAAAACTCAAGTACTCTTCGACGTACTTTGAAACCTTCTTTTGAGAAGTCCAAGGACCTCTGAGGTTCTTCGGTATGTATGAAATTTCTGATCTCCTTCACAGATCAGGAAAACTACAAGAACCCTATTAGTGCTAAATAAATTTTAATGTTAAGTGAAACTTTCTTGGAGTTGATTTGAACACTTAGTAGTCCGAGTCAGAGGTGAAACATGGAACTCATTATTGTAATTCTTAGGGAAGAAAAGGATACAAATGGAATTTTATTTTCAGTGGCCTCTTTCAGCCCCTATAAATCATATTTTGCTACCTGTAATATAAAGGACAATTGGCATGACCTCTCTTTCAAGGGGTATCAGTTGTGAGGGGAAACCGACAAAAGATCAACTGAAATGAACACTTAAATATTGCCTGGCTACTAAGTATGAGCCAAGCACTGTATTAAGGACAGAACCCATAGTCCAGTAGGAAAATGGACAATTAAATAGGCAGATGTAAAGGTGAAAGGAGTCTTGAGAAAAACCTTAAAGGGTGCTGTTGCAGCACTCAGAGAGTTGCCCAACCCAACCATGAGGGCAAGGATGAAGACACTCACAGAAGCCTCCCTGAAAAAAAGATGCCTAGTTGGTTAAGCATCTACCTTCGGCTCAGGTCACGATTTCAGGGTCTTGGGATGGAGCCTCACGTTTGGCTCCCTGCTCAGCAGGGAGTCTACTTCTCCCTCTCCCTTTGCCTCCCAACCTGCTTGTGCTCTCTCGCTCTCTCTCTCAAATAAAAAAACAAAATCTTTAAAAAAATAAAAAGAGAGAGGCCTAAACCAGGATCTGAAGGTAAATAAAAGATAGCTGAAAAGGAGAGTGAGTGGAGGTGGGCTGCAGAACAATATTCTAGGCAGAATCATGTACTCCCTGACCCAAGATCTGAAGAACTAGATAGAAGACAGAGAACTAGACAGATGACTAGATAGAAGACAGAGAAGACAGAGTAGGAGAGATAAGCACATACAGATTATTGGGGAAAAGGCAAAATATAAAGCCATAATTATGTAGATACTGCAGATGTCTGATGTATTTTGGAGAAAAAAAAAAGAAGTTATTTTATGGGAGCTTCTTGGAGAGGATCACAATCCATTGTACTTGAATAGCAAGTATAAGTCCCTAGAATGATGGGGGGAATATGATCTTGCTTAAATCAGTCCAATGTAAGCACTTTGATAGCTCCCACTTCATCTGGCACAGGGCCTTGCACATAATTGCCATTCAGTCTATACTGCTGAACCAGGGCACTTGTAGGTATTTGTTTCTCACACGGGCCCACCAGGGGCTTATCCTCCATAAGTCACTGTTCATATTTTGATGAGAAAGGCATTGCAAAGCTCAATCAGCTTTAAAATAGTTCCTCAATAGGCCTGCCATGGTGGGTCTTTCCTTTCTAACAGGTCTCACATACACCCATAATTTGAGGCACTTTCTTGAGTTATATAATGAAATAGGAGCATTGTCTTCATACATTTATCCTTAAAATGTGTGTGACTAGAGTCCCCACTGACTTGATTGCTAGTCAAATCTTTCCAAGTATTTCTTGTTGTTCCCCAAAGGATGTTGTCTTATATCTGGAAACAGTGTGTTCTGTCGACTACAATAATCATCCATCTGTTCCCCTTCTCCCCTGCTCTGGCAACATTGTGTCCACCCATGCACCCTTCCTGATTTCCAAATGGCTTGGAGGAACCTTGCTATTGTCTCACTAGTGGTGCTGTCTCCTGATATTGGTGGTGGTCTTCTGGCTCGCCCAAAGCCTCCACTGTCTGGGTGGCTGCTGAGCAGTGCCAGGCTGAGTTGGGAGGAGGCTCAGTTCCAGTTCTGAGCCACACCTTTCCCCTGGAACCTAGAGTACCATTGTTCTGCCCAGAGTCATAAAGCTTCCCCTTCAAGCTTTTCCTTCTGTTTTTACTCCCCAAAGATGACTCTCAACTCCTCTTCCTCTTCTTCCTGTCCTTCCACCATTCCCAAAATAAAACCACAAAAGCCTCAGAGATAAAGCTTGGGGTCAACCAGTACAGAATAGCATGTGATGATCCAGCATCTGTGGTCAAGGTAACATACTAACAAGATCAAGCACCTTAATAGATTTTCCCCAGAACAATTACTAGTCTCTTCCAAAGGTGAAGAAAGAAGTCTCCAATTCTGGGTGCAAAAGAATCTGCAACTCTTAAAGGACAACTTCCTCACTTCTACCCACCCAGGTTTCAAAAATCTAAAGGCCCGGGTCTAGGGCACCATGGGCACAAAGGAAGTTCTGCCATCCAGAAGGAAAAAGGCAATTAATTTTCTTTAAAAAAGATTTTTATTTATTTATTCATGAGAGAGAGAGAGAGGCAGAGACACAGGCAGAGGAAGAAGCAGGCTTCGTGCTGGAAGCCTGACGTGGGACTCGATCCCAGGTCTCCAGGATCACACCCTGGGCTGAAGGCAGCGCTAAACCACTGGGCCACTGAGGCTGCCCCAAAAGAGACAGTTTAAAAAAATTAACCCAATAATTCTCAATAGTTTATCAAATTGATAAAGGCACAAAAGGTCAGAAGTCTTAAGACTGGTCAATGTCAATATACAAAATATCTGGAACCAGAAAACTCTAGAAAGAGATTCTAGACATGAATTGCATAGAAGATAAACTCTGGCCTTAACAATTAGGCTGTTTACCCATGAGTTAATATCAACAACTCTGGAAAAGACGTCATAAAGCATTCCTGACATAAGATTACAAACCTTAATTGGTAGAGAGTTCCTAGTCATGTACTAGAAAAACTAATAAACCTCCATCAGAAGTTATAAGTAGAAAATTGCCAAATACGGAAATGAAAGTTTAAAAAACAAAAGAATAGAATAAAAGATCCATCTGGCACATTAACAACAATATAAAGTAAAGCTATAATTGCATGCCACTTTGTGCTAAGCAAAATTTGTGCAGATCACAGAGGACCCTGAATGCCATGGTCATGAGGTTAAAATTTATTCTGTACACGATAGAAAGACATGGACAGATTTCCAGCAGGAGAATAACATCTTCTCAGCCTCCTCTCTTTTTTAAAAGGGAAGATTAAAAAAAAAAAAAAAAAGGGAAGATTAATTAGTCAATTGGGTATAGGACAGATTAAAGATCATAGTGCCTACCATTATGGTAAAGGTGAGGGAACAGTTCCAGAAATGGTCTATACAGGCATGTTGTTAGATATCTAGCTTTGGAAAAACCCATAAGAGAGGCCCGCATAATGCACTGACTTCCTCCATCCATTATACTGTCTCACAGAAGACCTCGCTGCCTGATAAGTGATGCTAATGTACCACGAGACTCTGTATAAATTGACATCACGTAGGAACAGCCCAGAACTCATTTTTCAAATTGAACAGAGGTGTCCTTTTAAAGAAATTTTTGTCTTTCCGCAAAAATTGGGAAGCATCAGCATCAAGAATCAGGGGATTTCCATTTTCAGAAAGTGCTGTTGTTGGTTTTTTTTCTTCTCAATGTCCATGACACATGAACAATTTCTCAGCCTCCTTAAAATGACTGGGCCATTTATTTTTAATGGTCCTCCTTAATTGCACAGATAGCCTGTGGTAATGAGGCTTCCTTAAGTTTGGCTTTACTTCAAGGGCAAATAATTTTCTGATACATATTTAAAAAAATATTGCAACCTTCTTAGAAGGTACCCCAAAGAATATAAACATTGTTTCCTTCCTTTAAAGAAATAACTCAACAACAATTATGTTTAATTGGCAGTAACATTGATCAAAACCCCATTTTTCCTGCCCAGATTTCTTCTGTTTACTTCTTGTGTGTTAAGCCTGTCCTTTAGAGCTCACCAAAGATATGGTGACGCAATGATGGTTTACCCTTTCCCCAACTGAGGTCTGGTGTCATCCAGACCATCAGCTGACTATGGTCTAATGTAGCAACCATACAGCTAATGAAATTTTTTTAAATTAGGTATTACTATTACAAGCATTTTTCAGAACTTTCCCAGATAGAGCTCTAGGGATGGAAAAATAGAGTCTCTGGGCTATCATAACTTTCTCTCTCTCTCTCTCTCTCTCTCAGATTTATTTATTTATTTACTTGAGAGAGAGAGCACAGGTGGGAGAGGGAGAGGGAGGGAGAGAGAGAATTGTAAGCAGACCCCCTGCTGAGTGTGGAGCCCAATGTGGGACTTGATCCCACAACCCTGAGATCATGACCTGAGACCAAATCAAAAGGCAGATGCTTAACTGACTGAGCCCCCAGGTGTCTCCTCTTTCTTTTTGTAGGTGGGTGCAGTGGGTCTTGTTGATCTCAGCCATCCTTAACTGCATCCTTCATAGAAATGGAAGGAAAAAAAGTTGGTACTAATGACAGAAACCAGGGAAAGCAGGTGTATTTCAAGATCTAGTGAATAGATCATGTGAAGGAGTAGGATAAGTATGGGATAGGAAATTAGGATACTTGGATTCTTTTTTTTTTTTTTTAAGATTTTATTTATTTATTCATGAGAGAGAGAAAGAGAGGCAGAGATACAGGCAGAGGGAGAAGTAGGACTCATCCGGGGTCTCTAGGATCACAACCTGGGCTGAAGGCGGAGCTAAACCGCTGAGCCACCCAGGCTGCCTGGATACTTGGATTTAAACTCAGGCCTGTCACCAGCTAGTCATTTGACCTCTGCAACAATTTATCTACACAGGGTCTGACTTTTTTCATTTGTAATATGAGGAAAATGAGCTAAAATGATTTCTAGTTATGACATCTTAAGAATTTTTTCTACTCCTAAATTCAGCATCTGTGACTACATAAGACTTCTGGCCTTTTTGCCAAATGGGAGTATCTGGCCTGTCATTATTGGCACCAACAAAGATGTGAGCAATTGAATTGATATGTCGTGCAAACCTAGAGCAAAGTAAAACTATTGAGATAGTGGGGGTATCCTGGGAGTGGGGACAATATTGGCTGTGGTTTAGAGACTGCTTATATGATCTTATGTATTATCTCTTTTCTCTATACTGCTCTCATTTTTTCATTCCTGTCCTGTCTCATTTTTGTGTTTTATATTGTTCTCCCAACCCTGACCCTTTTCTTTCCTTTATAGTGTACAGGCTTCAGTGTTCTTGGAAAGGAATTTGCAGAACTCTGGGTCTGGAAGAAATGTCATATAACTCCTGCTAACTGAAATGTAATCCTAACCAACTTCATGTATTGATTCACACTATGAGAAGCCTCTGGAGTATGAGTGTGAGTAGCAATCCCTTTGGAAGAGTTCCTAGCCCTGAAGTTCCAGGGTGAGGATCCTTACACATGTCATTCAAGTACAAGTGCCATGTGACTCACATGCCATGAGGCAGAGGCTCTCCATTTGCTTCTGTCCATGTCCACTTTGTGCCCTATCTTCTTGTTTCCTAAAAATGTTTTTCTATCAGTACACTGATCATGATGAGCACTAAATAATGTATAGAATTGTTGGATCACTACATTGTATGCCTGAAACTAATATCACACAGTATGTTAACTATACCAGATTTAAAAGTAAAAACTTAACTTAAAAAAGGTTTTTCCATTTGGTTAAATTACAACTTGTTTTATTAACTGATGTGGAAGCAGGCTACATATGCAGTTACTTAAGAAACATACTCTCTTTTTCTCTATTCTTCCAGGTGGTTGAAAATTAATCTTAGGGTCTGAGTTCTGGGGTGCTCACCTGTGCCAATGAATCAGACTGGAGGGGGAGTCAGGAGCATCTTTTTTATGTTGTCATTATTTATCCATCCTGGCACCTGCCAAGAGTGTCAGCATTCTTGTCTGATCTTTGATGATCCATCAGTGGGTCACTGTTGTGTCTTTCTCGTTCCAACATCAAGTTTTCTTCAGTCTTGCTAGCCCTTTCTCAGCTGTGTGTTGACCATTGTTCAGCTGGAGCACCATAGTGGCCTATGGAAAACTCCTTGGAGCTCTGTCAGGCACTCTAGGCAAGAAGAAACATTGTGAAGCTGTCTCTACTCTATCACACAAGGCTGAGTGAGCAGAGATCAAGGGCTTCCTAGGTAGGCTCTTGGCTGAGACAGTGAATAAAAAGGTTCTCTCTGTAGGGACCCCAGAAGAGCAATGGGTGGATGTGGGGAGGACAGACTAGAAGGGTGGGTAAACTCTAGGTTAATATCTGGGGGGGGGGCGACTCTAAGTTAATATCTCAAAATATTGGGCAGCCCGGGTGGCTCAGTGGTTTAGTGCCACCTACAGCCCAGGGCGTGATCCTGGAGACCTGGGATCGAGTCCCACGTCGGGCTCCCTGCATGGAGCCTGCTTCTCCCTCTGCCTGTGTCTCTGCCTCTCTCTCTCTCTCTGTGTCTCTCATGAATAAATAAATAAAATCTTTAAAATATATATCTCAAAATATTATCCTATTACACAAAATTAATAAGTCTGTATTTAATCCTTGATTTTTGGGACAAGGCAGCAATAATAAACCTATTAACTATTTTGACTTCTTCATTCTGAAGAGGTAGCTCAGGTAGGATATTGTTTTCAAAAATCCAATGCTGTTCCTATTAATGGGGAAATTGCAAAGGGGTGATGTTGCCTGATGCTTCTAGTTTTCTTTTCTTCTCTCTTTTTCTGAATTTCAGTGCCTTCTCTGCTCTGAGTTGCTTGTGTTATCCTGGTTTCTTTTGTTCTGGGGGAAAATGAGATAAATTAATTCATGCTAAAAATCTCTGTCTTCTGGAAGATTTACATTTTAAAAGAGGATAGTAGGGATAGATCAATGTTTAACACAAAGGAATGGATCATTATAGGTGAAACTTAAGATAGTGGGAGGGGAGAGATTTTGACATTTTTCTCACTATGGGAGTAAGCACTCCATGGCTCAAGGTAAAGGAATGGTATTCTCTTCCCCTTCCCTGAAAAGCCAGAACAAATCAGGTAAGCAAGGAACAACTCTGACAAAGGAGAGGACCCCTGAGGCAACAAAGGAGAGGACCCCTGAGGCAGAGTGAAGGGCAGGATTATAGAGCTGCTGTCAGAGAGCCAGTTAGAGACAGACATGGAACCTGGCTGGTACACTGGAACATTAGGACAAATTGAGAAGTATGGAAGAGGCTGAAGGCTTCCCAGGTGAGGTCTACAACATGGAATGGGGAAGGGGATTTGCTTTATGTGGTGCTTGGTTTGTGCTGTGAGCTGAATGATATTGAACCAGAATGGTTCAAGGTCATGATGATATGATGAAGAAAGTAGACTCTGGATAATCCCTACCATGCACAAGTATGCTGTTTTTTGCTTTTTGAAATACAGTCAGAATTTATTTTTAAGAGTTGATATTTGGGCATATTCCTTAAGTACCAGGCAAAGTTCATTTTAATTCATGGCTTTCAGATGTATATTATTAGTGCAAAAGTGGTAAAAAGTCTGTCTTAGTCTATTTGGGCTGCTATCACAAAAATACCATAGACTGGCTGGTTTATAAATGACAAATCTATTTCTTAACAATATTGGAATCTGGGAAGTCTAAGATCAAGTTGTTGGCAGATTCAGTGTCTGGTGAGATCCACTTACTGTTTCATAGACAGCCATCTTCTTGCTGTGTCCTCACATGGTGGAAGGAGTGAGAGAGTGCTCTGGGGTCCCTTTTATTTTATTTATTTATTTTTTTGGGGGGGTCCCTTTTATAAGGCACTGATCCCACTCATGAGGGCTCCATCTTCATGACCTAATCACCTATCAAAGGCCCTACCTCCTAACACCATCATTTTGGGAGTTAGGATCTCAACATTATTAACTTTAGGGGGACACAAACATGTAGTCCATTAACCCAGTGTTACTTCTAGTATCTTGCAACATAGTTTCATTCTACTTTTGGTCCAGCAAAGTGGACAAAGGTCAGTGCAAAATAAATCACCTAGAATGTTCTCAGGTTCCCACTATCCAGCCTGACCTGGCCACACCTGGTTCAATATCTCCTTACTAGACTTAGTTTGTGTCATTGCATCTGTTTCTCCTTAGTCAATCCTCCTGCTGATTGACTGGTTGTGATTCTTGATTTTGGCACCATTCTCCTTCCAGATCACAGGTCTTTGCTTTTGGCCAGATTCTGGATGAATCACCAGGCCCTAACTCCTTCCTTTGGCACATTTTGCCCAGACATGAGGACATTGGTTAGGATTATTAGGGTGAGGAGGGTCAGGATTGGGAGCAAAACCCACATAAAGACATTTAAGCTATACCTAATTTCTTCTACTTATCTTCATTTATTTAAAAAGATACTATATTTTGGGGATCCCTGGGTGGCACAGCAGTTTAGCGCCTGCCTTTGGCCTGGGGCGTTATCCTGGAGACCCGGGATCGAGTCCCACGTCGGGCTCCCAGTGCATGGAGCCTGCTTCTCCCTCCATCTATGCCTCTGCCTCTCTCTCTCTCTGTGTGTGACTATCATAAATAAATTAAAAAGAAAGATACTATATTTTGAATACTAATTGTAACTTTATGAAAACATCTTTTCAATAGCTTGTTTGTAGATTTGCTGTCACAGATGGCTAGTTAATTAAAATAAAACAATTTTCTATGCTTTCATTTTTCTAGGTGACAAGCCAGCAGAATATACCTTTAGAGTCAAATACTCCTCTTTTTTTTTTTTTTTTTTTTAAGATTTAGTTATTTATTCATGAGAGACACACAGAGAGAGGCAGAGACACAGGCAGAGGGAGAAGCAGGCTCCATGCAGGGAGCCCTATGTGGGACTCGATCCCAGGACTCCGGGATCAGGACCTGAGCCAAAGGCAGATGCTGAACCGCTGAGCCACCCAGGTGTCCCTAGAGCCAAATACTTCTTAAGAATTATTAACCAAAGGGATTATTGGTTGAAGGCTCACTAAGCTTGCTTGGGAGACTCTCCTGAGGTAAAGTGAGAGTTAAAACCAAGGAGGATGGGATCCCTGGGTGGCGCAGCGGTTTGGCGCCTGCCTTTGGCCCAGGGCGCGATCCTGGAGACCCGGGATCGAATCCCACATCAGGCTCCCGGTGCATGGAGCCTGCTTCTCCCTCCGCCTGTATCTCTGCCTCTCTCTCTCTCTGTGACTATCATAAATAAATAAATAAAAATAAAATAAAATAAAACCAAGGAGGAAATGGATGCATTGAAACAAATACACACAGTATTCCTAGCTTTGGATTTAAAGTGTCAGGAACAAGCAAGCCAGTCAAACCCTGAAGAATCTCTGATGGGGTCGTCCTTTCTGAGAAACATTTCAGGACAGAGGTGAATTAGAAATATAGTTTCACAAACATGGCCCAGTCTTGCAGAGAGTAGGCTTACCTTACCCAAACTTCCTCCAAGAGCAGAGGTCCATTAGTATCGTAGCCAGAGCCTGAATTTTGGAGCCAAACAGGCAAGTTGGAATCCTGGCCTGTCATTTACCTGTTGTGGGCTCTTATGTGACCAAATCTTTCTCAGCTTTAGGTTTGTTTGTTTGTTTGAACCATTAAACAAGGATAGTAATACTCATCTGAGAGTTCATTTAAATCTATTGGTCATTAAATGATTGCCCTCATTTCAGTGAAGGAAGGTCAAATTCTAGTCACTCTCATAGTTGGCAGCCTCTTTATCTGGTTATGATGGATAATATGTATGTATCTTGGATTTGAAGGACCAGCTCAGGATAGTCCGTGACTGCCAACAAGTTCCACAGGAACCTGTTTCCAGACTTCCCTTATTTTTGCCAAGTGGAGATAACTGCTGATGGAAACTGTCACTTGTCACATTCCCAGGAGCCAGGCATCTCTCTAATATTTGTTTCTCTCCAAGCAGGGCTGTCAGGGAAGGCAAATCAAGAGTTCAGACCAAAGAACTGCTGCTTTGGCATCACTCCTTTGCCCACTCCTAGGCATGTGCCAGATGCCTAGAGCTAGCTTGGAGGAAAAGACACATCTCCTTCAGAAATACCTGGAGGAGCCTGGATATTTTCGTAGTAAAAGATACCTTCACATGTTAGTTTGCAGCAAAGGCTTATATGTTCTTTTGTTTTTGTTTTTGTTTTTGTTTTGTTGTTTTTTAGGCTTATATGTTCTTATGACAAATTTTATCCCTTACGTGTGGTTAAAGACAGAATTAATCATAGCTTTAACCCACAGTGCTGCAGTATGAGCAAATAGGAGGTCCTGGGAAAATGTTTTGGACTTTTAGAGTCCATCCTAATAGATTTATAGAACGTCTGGGTGCTAACATGGATTCTCACTTCCCTACTACATGGGTTCTCATTTCCTTATTTCATTACCAACTTATTTCAAAATATGAATTTGTTTCTCACTAGTGACAATCAGCATGCCAACGATTTCATAAGATCAGGCCTAGAGGGGATCCTTGGGTGGCTCAGCAGTTTGGCGCCTGCTTTTGGCCCAGGGCACAATCCTGGAGTCCCGGGATCGAGTCCCATGTCGGGTCAGCATGGAGCCTGCTTCTCCCTCCTCCTGTCAGTCTGTCTGTCTCTCTCTGTGTCTATCATGAATAATAAATAAATAAATATTAAAAAAAAATCAGGCCTAGAGATGCAAATGAGGTTTGCTTAAAAAAAAAAAAAAAAAAAAGAAAGGGTAAGGGGGAAACAAACAAAAATCCAGACTCTTAAATACAGAGAACAAACTGATGATTACCAGAGGGGAGGTGGGAGGATGGGTGAAACAGGTGATGGGGATTAAGGAGTGCAGTGTGATGATGAGCACCAGGTGACTTACAGAATTACTGAATTACTATACTGTACACCTGAACCTAATTCAACACTGTATAAAAAAAGGAAAGTGGTTAATAAAACTTTGAACTAGAAAAAAAAGAAATGAGGTTTGATTTTAATTGGTGTCTTCTGGTGTCTTTCAGTCAATCATGTATAAATTGTTCATTCAGTGCCTCTACTGCCTCAAGTCAAGTGACAAAGGATATTAGAATCACTGTCACAGAGGACATTGTCATGGAGCAGTATTTATCATAAATTGATTGCTGCACAATGCCAAGACAAGGTAGATAGGCAGAATGATTGCCCATTAGCAAAGACTGTTTAACACACAGATCATTTCACAGAATTCTTCAGACCCCTGTGCAAATATCCTAATGGGACCTTGGATGTTAATTTGCAAAAAAGACAAATTGTATGGATAAAGAGGCATGAAAGTTGGTGATATTCTAAAAGAGATTTGATTACAAAATATACATCATTATTTCTTTACCTGTAAGGTCTTCAAAAAATAGTTTAGTGGTTTCCAGATAATTGTTTTTAATAAATTAGTTACATTTTAAAACAAAAAATGAGAGGAACTAACTAGTACAAGGTTGTCACCTTTTTTTGCAAATTTTGTGAAGGAAATTAAAAAAGAGATTTCCTAGAAACTATTGCTATAATTTCATGAAGAAAGACATTCAAATACCAAAATAAAAGAGTGGATATAATTTCAGAATAAAGAATAACTTTCAGAGTAGATAACAGTGTCTAACACTTATTGGACACTTCCATTTAAGGTACTAAGACATTGAATATATTGTCTTACTCATACAACCTTGTGAGATGGATACAGTTATTATTCCCACTGGACAGATGAGGAATTGGATTACAAGGAGATAATGTGTCTAAGGAAACACAGTAATGGCAGAGTGTGAATTCATTTCTTCAGAGACCATGGTTTTAAAAACTATGTGATAAGTATTAATGACACCTTACAGTTAGCGTCACTAAAATATTGGTTACATAACTTCTTTTTCTAATTTTGACATCAACAGGTGAAAATGTGGTCACAGACCTACATCAGTCTGAAAACTAGGGTGTCTCTTGAAGAAGGGGCCAGAGATAATTAATAAGAATGGGAGGCTGGAATAGGCCTGGGCCTTAGATACTATCTTCAAGTATTGTTATACATATACACACAAAGAAACACTAACTGGTTTAGAAGAAAAGCAATAGAAGCATTCACCAAAATTCTTTTTACTTGAATACTACCTCAGACATGTCACCTGTAGTACACTATGAATTGATTTTTTTCAAAATGCATTCTGTAATTATCTTTGAAAAACACCATTCTGTCAGTATTGAAACTACATTGTGAATGAGATAGTACTTCCTTCCTACTCTTCATGGACAGGGATGGGCCATCCATCTCCTTCCCAAAAGGAATAGGCCTGCCAGGACTCCTTGTACCTTCTGTCCTCTCATTCCTCCTTCAGGGACATGGAATAACTGACCTTACCTGTGAATTGGCTTGGCTCTGTGTCTTTTGGGCTTACCTTTCAGAGCCAGTCTATCTCCAGGATACCCATATCCTCTGCTCTTCCCTGTGGTTCATCTACTGAAGGAGCTCTGCCTCTAGGAAGAAGCCTGCTGTCTCTGACTTGGGGTGAATTCTATTTGGGAAGGGTATTCTAAGCCCTTTTGGCTTCATATCTAAAGTCACAATATCTAATTAGCTTTATCTGATATAAAGGTAACAGATACTTATTTTTCTGTCTCCCACATTTTATTTCTTATTGGTTACAGATTTTAGAAAGGAAGAAAAGAGCTGTTATTTTTTCAGTCCTTAAACTCATGGTATGCCATCATAAAATTGTATGACTGAGTTTGGAAGGGACCTGAATAGGTCATCCTGAGCCACATCTAAGCTTAAAGACTTCCATAAAATAATTGTTCTTAACATTTTATTAGCACTTACTATATGATGGGCATTGGACCACAAGCCTTCTGCATGAATGATCTCATTTAATTCTTACAGCAGTCCTATGAGATGGGCACTAGGGACATAGGCTCACTAATTAGAAACTTGAAGTGGTTAATTAATATGCCCAAAGTTACAGAATGATTAAGCAGCAGAATCCCATGGAGGGGTAAATAAGATAGATCCCATCCCAGTCCCCTATGGAGACAACAGATATTGAACAATGAACAAATAATCGATGACAGGTGTGATGAGTGTCATGCCAGGTCCTTAGCACCCATAACCTCTAGTCTGATGGGTGAAGGAAAACATTCTTCCCTGACAAAGTGACATTCAGTTGTGAGCATTACATGTGTAGGAGTTATCAAGGCAAAAGAATGAGTGGGATGGGTGGATGTGTGGGATGGGATTAAGGATGAGGAGTAGGCAATATTTTGGGAGGGAAGAGAGTCTGAGGTAAGAAAAGGTACGATAGCCCATGGCGCTGAAAGGAGGTTGCTGCAGAGGAGGTGAGGGAGGAGGTAGCACCAGATGACATTGGGAAGCCAGGTTGGGGTTATAGAAGAAGACGTTTTGCAGTCCATGCTAAGGATTTTGGATCTTGTCTCAGGAGCGATGTGATACCTTTGAAAGGTGTTGAATAAGGAGAGTGACAATTGTGCCTACTTTGCTTTGTGACATTCATTCCCTATTTCTAAGCTTTTCATTCTGACTACATCAGATAGAAGTTCCTATTAGGAGCTAGTCTCTCTTTAACACCTGGTGGCTTTTAATGAACTATTCATTTTCCCCTTAATAAGGGGTAGCATTTGTGAAGTCTTTTTTAGTAGTTCTCAGATGTGGCTGTGTCAGAAAAGCTTTTAAATATGCTGATGCAAGGCCACACTCAAGACCAAGTAAATCAGAATCTCTAAGCATGGGAGCCAAGCATCCATATTTTATAAGATACAGTAGCCTCTGCAATTCAGTTTAACAAACATTTATTGAGCTCCTACTGATCCTAAATCCAAGCACTGTGTTTGATGCTGTGCCTACGAAGATGAGTAAGTGTGAAAGCTGTTTTCGCTGTTAACCACTCCGAAGTCCTAGCATCTGCCTGCCGCTGGTACTAAAGCAATCAAAGTTGAGACAGCCCCACATGTCAGGATGCAATTAAAGGAATCTTTGAAGTCAAAGTCAATGAAAATAATAAATCATGTGGTTGCATATCTACAGTGTCTTTCCTGGTATTTTCACTGGAAATCCCAGAAACCAGGAACTCCCAGCCAGGAGAGATGGATGCTCCTCCTCCTGGTGTCCAGTTGTGAGGATTCAGAGGGCAGTCAAGGCACCTGCTGCTTTGATTGCTCTCCCTATCATATCCTTGCCTTGGAGAATTGGTCCAAGGAAGGAGGCAATATGCATCATTTATTCATTGATTCAACATTTACTGAGCACCTACTATGTGTCAGGCAGTGTGCTAGGCATTGGGGCTAGAAGAGCAGCTGTGAACTCAAGTTGCTCACAGAAGACAAGGTATCTATTCTGTTTTTTAGTTTGTCAGGATAAATCAAAACAAAAATACCTTCTTTTTTTTTTTTTTCCTTCTTTTTTTTTTTAATTTTTTTTTTAAATTTATTATTTATGATGGTCACACACACACAGAGAGAGAGAGAGAGAGAGAGGCAGAGACATAGGCAGAGGGAGAAGCAGGCTCCATGCACCGGGAGCCTGATGTGGGATTCGATCCTGGGTCTCCAGGATCGCGCCCTGGGCCAAAGGCAGGCGCCAAATTGCTGCGCCACCCAGGGATCCCCAAAAATACCTTCTGAACGTATTTCAAAAGGCTGATCTGAGGATAAAAATAGATTATAAATATTCAAATGCTTTGGAAAATAAGGAATCCCTGATGAGTCAACAGAAAATTCTATATACCTTGAACTGTGAAACCATAAAACTTCAAGTTTTGCTACTTATTGCTACTGGTTTTGGAAATGTTTTCAGAAAGTGGCAATGGTTTCTTTTTTACTTGTTTTATATACCATCTAGTGTTGTATCAGGTACAAAAGGGTACTTAACAGATTTTTAAAAAATTATCAATGAATAACTCTATCCAAATTAGAAAGGATACATTTTTTTTTTTTCTGAACAAGATTAAAAAAAAAGTTCACTATGAAAACAAGCCAAATGCTAAGGCCAATACAATTTTGAAAGTTTTAAAAGAATATAGAATCATGTCTTTATTTTTTAAAAGATTTTATTTATTTATTCATGAGAGACACAGAGACAGAGAGAGAGGCAGAGACACAGGCAGAGGAAGAAGCAGGCTCCATGCAGGGTGCCTGACGTGGGACTTGATCCCGGGTCTCCAGGATCACTCCCTGGACTGAAGGTGGTGCTAAACCGCTGAGTCACCCAGGCTGCCCCATGTCTTTATTTTTAAAGCTCTGGAGATAACCTGTGTTTATGATGGTCTCTGGGGAGCTGGAAATTCTAAGATTTCAACTTGAATAAGACAGGAAAGCATCTTTTGAAAACAAATATCCAAGTTTTTGTTGAAGTATTTTAATTTCTTCTCTTACTTGGCTCCACTTTGAGATAAATTGAGAAAAAAATTAAAGATATATTTCATAGACTTAGAGAATCCTAGAATTGAGGGGTAGAAGGGAGGGTTGAAAAAATCCAGGAGACCATCCAGAATGACCTAGAGAGCTTTCTCAGAAACAAACTTGGCAGGTTTCTGAAGGGATGATCTGGAATATAGGAGCCAGGAATGGGGAATTTGGTACAGATGATTTTATGAAGCTCTCCAGGGGGGCTTTTGGGTGGCTCAGTCACATAAGTGTCTGCCTTTGGCTCAGGTCATGATTCCAGGGTCCTGGGATCGAGCCCCCCATTGGGCTCCCTGCTCAGTGGGGAGCCTGCTTCTCCCTCTCTGTCTGCCTGCTGTTCCTCCTGCTTATGCTCTCTCTTGTCAAATAAATAAATACAATCTTAAAAAAAGAAGAAGAATAAGAAGAAGCTCTCCAGGGATGCCTGGGTGGTTCAGTCAGTTAAGCATCTGACTCTTGATTTTGGCTTAGGTCATGATCTCAGGATCCTGAGATCAAGGCCCAACTTGGGTTTAATGATCAGTTGGGAATTTACTTGAGTTTACTCTTTCCTTCTCCCTCTGGCAACCCCCCACCTCCGCTCTTGTATATGGTCTCTCTCTCTCCCCACTCTTAAATAAATACATCTTTAAAAAAAATTTCTTCAGATGATCCTGCTGCCTATTCTGGTTCAGAACAACTCAACAGGTCCAATCATTCTATTTTATAGACAAAGGAACTAAGTCCCAGAGATTTGAAGTGAGCTATGCAAAGTCTCACAGCTAGTTAGTGATGGAAACTAATATTGTGTTTTCTATTCTATCACATAGATTTCCATATTTTTGCTAACATTACCATAGCCTCAATTCCACTAACACAGCCTTTGTTCTATAAATAATTAAAACATTTTTGTTCTTGGATGTTATATAAGAGAGAAGCTTAGCTCTGGATAGACCAGTATGCCTAACGACCAGCAGCAGTTAGGAGGTCTGATTATAAATGCATCAAACAATCATTTAAATAAAAGATAGGGGTAACTTGGTATGGTCTCCCAGGACATGGAATTAAAGGGAAACTGAAAAATCATTCACTTTGTTTAAAAAGCAGAATGATATTTATCTTGATACAATCTCTTTTGTTTTATTCTAGCTTTCGAAAGGAAAAATACTTAGCGTTAGTTAAATAAAATAAAAAAACATATATTGCATGTTGACAACAAATTTAAAGTATTCTGTATAACATAATAATTTGGGTATAGATACCTTTTCTTCCTACCTGCCACTAAATATTTAAGATACTTTTCCCTCCATCTCAATTTTAAGTATGATCAGAAACTTGTATCTAACTGAACTAAATATATATTGAGTGGAAAGTTGTGTCACAGTTTGGGTTTCACACACATTCTCACTTATATTTGTTTTGAAATACTCAAGAGATTAGTATGCATGATGCTATTTATTCTGATGCTAAAAATGAATGCAAGTCTCAGTGGAATTGCAAGTATGTTTCTTCCAACAGCTCCAAATTATAAGGTTAACAACCTGTTTTTGTGCTCTTCTTTTCTGCTTTTTCTAAAATTGCAAACTGCCCACCTACCTTGGCCCATGAATAGGGTGAAAAGGGACATTGGAGGTGAAGATGTGTGTGAGTGACTGTGCGCCTGTGTGAGATGGAAGGAGAAGAAACAAGGTTAGAAAGGGAAGTTCCACTGAACTACTGTGGGTAACTAGTCACCTTACTATCACTTCCAGATTGCCATTTGGTTAATAGTCTTTTAATTTTTCTGTCCCATGCAGTTATCTTATGTTTTCTTTCATAGAGAGACAATATTAGACCACTAATATTAGATAGATTAATCATTCCTAGTACCATAAAGAGCATTTAACACGAAGTGACCAAGGGCCAAATTTCCTGCAGCTCAAAACCTTAAGAAAAAAAGAATTCTATGAAGCTATTCATGATTTCCTCCAAAAAGGGGGAGTCCTTCTGCCATCTTCTACTTTGTGCTATTAATTCTGCTGTGCAATCTAAATGCAATATGGCCAGTATGTTTAGGTAACTGTATCTCTCTTTAGGTAACATAGCCCTTGGGCATAGTAGGCATTTATAAAGAGTATCAGAACACTTCATCTCCAAGATTAACCTAAAGGGAAAGGAGTCAGTACTTGATAATCAATGTGGCATAAAACATTAATGTACCTGTTTCATGAAAGAACTATTCTCACATTACATAGCAATCAGATGCTTCAAGAGGGAACAGGTTTCTTGCAATTGGGATGTCATGTGATGGGACTTTGAAAGGAGATACATCTAATGCTTTAGAAAGCTCTTAGGAGGAGCTCCTGACCTCTCTAGGAAAGCTAAAAATAGGAAAGGGGAAGATAACAAGGAAAACCTTTATGAAGGCTCGCTTCACATGCAATCCCTGATATAATAGCATCCCCACTGGACAACCTCTAAAAGGCAATATAACCTGGCTGGCTGTAAGAATTGACTCTGAGATTTTCTATTGTTCTCAAGGTGTGGTTCCAAACCAAAAACTAATAGTTCACTTTGCTTGGGAACCAGCTAGAAATGTAAAATTTCTGACCCTCCTGGGATCTACTGAATCAGGAACTCTGGGGTGGAGCCGAGGACTCTGCTCTTTAACAAGGCCTCCAGGTGATTCTGCTGCAGAATAAAATTTGAGAATACTGTTTCACCCTGACCCTCACCAGCTGTTGTGTACCAGTGGTTCAGATCACCTGGGGAAAGCTCCCTTGGGCCTTGGGCTCTTGGACAATGGAGAAAATGAATGTTTCTGGGGAAGAAGGGAGAATGAAGCTTATTCCTTTTTTTTTTTTCCTATTAAAATAAAAATACTTCAAAGCTCTCTCTATTAAAATAACACTTATCCATTGAAATCTTAATAGGGATTTGCTAATTCAGCTGAGAGCTGGAATAGTGCTTAGTTGAACACTGTAAATTGATCTGGATGCACTGGACTGATTTGGCCTGAGTTGACATTTATCTTCTGTGACAGCCATGAAGGAGGGGGGGTTAACAAGATAATCAATAGTGTATGAAAGATTTTAAGAAGTATGTTTCATTTACATAACAAAAAATATCAGAGCTGCAAGAGACCTTAGGAACTGATTGTTTTTCTGATCTTGTTTTATGGAGATTTCAAAGCTAGTTAGTGATAGAGTCAGAACCACAAAGGGGTGCTTGTTCTAAGGATTCGAATGTACTGTCTACAGTGCCAGGAATACTTTACACCACTCAGCACTTAACGCTTCAACATTTTCCTTGCATGGAATGGATGGCAAGCCTAAATTCTGGGTAGACTAAAGACCAATAGAAACTTGCTCTCAAGAAATTCAGTCTGATATTTTCCAGTCATCTATTCAAGTTCAAGATGACGACTTAGTTATACTCATTCATTGCTTTGGCAAAAGATTCAGGAAAATTCTCTAAAAATCTGTTGTCTTGATTAGAATTGTTTTGGTTGCCAGAACAGAAGCCTACTTGAGCCAGTTTCAGCAAAAAGGGTGCATTAGTTACAGTGGGATTGAAGAAGGAGTTGGACAAGCAGGCCCCAAGAGGATAGGAACTGGGGTTGGAAGCATTGTAAGGAGCCCAGAATTCTTCTTTCTGGGGGTCCCCCTCATCTGCTTCTTCCTGCTGGTCAGTCTCACTAATCTCTCATGTAACAGAATGGTATTTTTCTTTTTAAGATTTTATTTATTTATTCATGAGAGTCACACAGAGAGAGGCAGAGACATAGGCAGAGGGAGAAGCAGGCTTTCTGTAGGGATCCTGATGCGGGACTCAATCCCCAGACCCTGGGATTACACGCTGAGCCAAAAGCAGACGCTCAACCACTGAGCCACCTAGGAGTCCCAGATGGTATTTTTCTATTTCACAGTATATACATGTTAGAAAAAAGAAGCCACAGGTAATGGTATATAAAATACAAGTTTTATATGTCACATAGTTGACTGATACTTGATATTTTCCTTTTTAAAGTTTTTTTTTAAGGTAATGGATTTATTGAGATAGAAGTCAAAAATTCACATACCATCAAGTTCACTTTTAAAGTTGTATGGCTCAGTAGTGACTTTTTATACAGTTGATTATTCACAGAAACATGCACAGTGGTGAAAAATTTGAATTGCTGGACATGCACGTTTCCAGCTGAGGTTGGACAACACACACCAAAGACAGGTGCCCTTTTGGTGGTCTATTTAGTGTCATGTTTTTTTTGCATTTTTGTGCTTTTTGTTGGTGATATTGCTGTTTTTTTTTTTTTAAGATTTTATTTATTTGTTCATGAGAGACACGGTGGGGGTGGGGGGCACAGAGACACAGGCAGAGGGAGAAGCAGGCTCCATGCAGGAAGCCTGACACAGGATTCGATCCTGGGTCTCCAAGATCAGGCTCTGGGCTGAAGGTGGCGCTAAACCGCTGAGCCACCCGGGCTGCCTGATATTGCTGTTTAGAATGGCCTCCCAGTGTAGTGCCAAAGTGCTGTCAGCTGTTCCCAAGCATTGGAAGGCTGTGATGTGCCTTACAAAGAAAATACATATGTTAGATAAGCTTTTTTTTTCAGGCATGAGTTATAGCTCTGTTCCCTATGAGCTCAATGTTAATGAATCAACAATGTGGTACATCTAGAAAAAAGAGGAGGAAGTTTGCCCGTCTGTTCTTGAAGCAGCTTTGGAAAATGCTAACGTGACATCTGTAGTGTGTGATGAAGCTATGGAGAAGATGGAAAAGTGGCTAAATCTGTGACCTCTTGAGATGATAATCCATCTTTAAAAAGCATAAAGGATATATAGGTTGGGGGCATTGTGAGCCAAAAGCCAAAAATAATTACTGTCATGTTGCCCAAGGTGAGGAAAATGTTAAACTCTTCTTGGTTAGTGTTTTAGCATATAGAAATACTGCATACAATTAATTATAAGAAATACATATTAAATAAGATGTTTTTAGACAGGAATATGCATAAAACAAGGTTATGCCCCAATTGGTTGATAAAAATGCTATGAACAGAAGCTTGTCAGAGCCTAGCCCTATATTTCCTTGAGGAGCAATAGCTCAGTATTTACTACAGCAGTGTTTACAGTAACTATATAGAATATAATTACACTGAAAAATGAGAATTAATTGTAAACATTAACAAAATTATGCCTTAATCACCACTATCTAATTCCAGAACATTTTCATTATCCCCAAAAGGAACTCCAGACCCATTAGCAGTCATTTGCCACTTCCCCTTGACCTCCACCTCCTGGCAACCACTAATCTATTTTCCATCTCCATGGATTTGCCTATTCTGGATATTTCATGTAAATAGCATCATATGATGTGTGGTCTTTTGTGTCTTGGTTCTTTTGCTTAGCATAATGTTTTCAAGGTTTGTTCATATTTCCTAAAGTAGCTGCACCATTTTTCAATCCTAGAAGCAGCATATGTGGAATCCAGTTTCTCCACATCCTTGCCAATACTTGTTATTGCTGTCCTTTTGATTACGGCCATTGTAGTGGGCATGGAATTGATATTTCTTTGTGGTTGTGACTTGTTTCCCTGATGACTAATAATGTTTAATTCATCTTTTCATTTGCTTATTGACCATTTGTGTATCTCCTTTGGAAAAATATCTATTCAAATCCTTTCCTTATTTAGGGGCACCTGGGTGGCTCAATGGTTGAGCATCTGCCTTTGGCTCAGGTTTTGATCTTGAGGTCCTAGAATCTAGTTCCATGTCGTGCTCCCGGCAGGCAGTCTGCTTCTTCCTCTGCCTGTGTCTCTGCCTCTGTATGTCTCTCATGAATGAATAAATAAAAATTTTTAAGAAAAAATTCCTTTTCCTATTCAAAATATTAGAATATTTGTTGATTGTAAGAGTTCTTTATATATTTTTGCATACAAGTTCCTTGTAAGATATACGATTTGCAAGTATTTTCTTCCATTCTGGGGGCTGTCTTTTTATTTTTTAATTTTTATTTATTTTATTATTATTGTTTTTTAAAGATTTTATTTATTTATTCATGAGAGACACAGAGAAAGAGGCAGAGACACAGGCAGAGGGAGAAGCAGGCTCTCTAAGGGGAGCCTGATGTGGGATTCGATCCCGGGATTTCGGGATCACGCCCTGGGCCAAAGGCAGATAGATGCTAAACCTCTGAGCCACCCAGGCGTCCCTGTCTTTTTATTTTTTGATGGCTGAATGGACTTTTTTTTTTTTAAGATTTTATTTATTTATTCATGATAGTCACATAGAGAGAGACAGAGAGGCAGAGACACAGGCAGAGGGAGAAGCAGGCTCCATGCAGGGAGCAGACGCGGGACTCGATCCTGGGTCTCCAGGATCGCGCCCTGGGCCAAAGGTAGGAGCCAAACCGCTGAGCCACCCAAGGATCCCTGAATGGACTTTTGATCTGGATGTCAGTCTCACTTGTTCAGTTTGCACATGTGTATACTTTTCAGATGATGGGGCATACTGGCAATGGCTTTCTGTGTAACCTTGTGAAGACACAGGAAGAAAACAGCCATCTATAAACCAGGAAGAGAAGCCTTCAATGGAACTAATCCTGATGACACTTTCATGTCAGACTTTTAGTCTTCAGAAATGTGAGAAAATAAATTTCTGTTGTTTAAGCCACCCAGTCTGTGGTACGAGGTTATGGCAGCCCTAGCAAACTGATACAACTAGTGTTGCTATAGAGATTATGTTTTTAGGCATCAACATTCCCTCTGTATCTGAGAAGTGGCATTATCAAGGGCTTTGAATGTGTTCTTGTTTATTTATCAAGTTTACTAATTATAATATGTCATTAAGACAGATCCAGAGGAATTACTGCCTGGACATTCTGCTAAAGGAATTCCTATACATGATTATAAGTAACAAACTCTTTTAAATTCTCATGCAAATGTAACTTTTTACCAACTGGCTTTTCCTAAATTGAAGTTAAGAAGGTTTTGTTTTGCTAATCTAACAACTCCGGGATTTTTATTTTTATGTTCAAAAGTTCTTTCTTCTTTTTCCTAGAGAATACACTGTATCCTTGAGAATACACATATATAGCCCTGGTTATGAGCCATGGTATAGTCTGAATATTTGTGTCCCTGCCCCACTCCTAAATGTCTGTGTTGAAATCCTAACCCTTATTCAATCAGGGAATTTTTCTTTGTGAGAAAGGCCCCAGAATTGATTCTAAAGATCCTTACTACCCCTTCTCCATCATATCTTTGTAATGTGACATGGTCCCGCCTAAGGGCCGAGATATTATCCTTCCCCCACCACAACAAAATCAATGTGAGCCATGCTAGTAGCTGTAACTTCACTGTTCACCTCCCCCAATCATCCCCTGATGCATGTGGATCTTGTCAGGAAGGGTCAGTTACAAGATGGACAATGGATTTTTAGAAAAATCACAGTTACTGTATATCCCCAACTTTGGTCCATGTGGGCCACTGTACAAGGACTTTGTGTATTTAATAAGGTGGCTATTATCCTTATGATGTAGGACTCTGTAGATTTAATGAGAGAATCCAGGTGGCTGAACTAGAATAAGACTCAGTGCCCTAGGCCCTCTTGGTGGGGCCACATGGGAGTTGTCCAAATTAGGCTAGCCTGGGTTGCCATTAGGGAAAGAAAGAAGTATGCCCAGAGATCAGGGTTGAATACTAGATTTTCAAAATTGGTTTGTGTAAACACATATCCCTTTCATCCTGGTCATTACCCAAGGAGCAGCTGAGAGATGATCTTTTCGGAGACAGCCAAATTCACTGACCAGGAGGTGAGAAAGGTAGTCAGAATCTGAGTTGATTTTTATGGAGGTTGTTCCAGGTTCAACAAATCAAAAATTCCTGTGCCTGGTAAGAAGTGTGGAAAGTCCATCAAACAACTGTACCGTGTGGCTTTGGTGAAAAAGGCCATCCAAAAAGCCAAACACATTACGCGCAGATTAGTTTTAAGAGTCACAATGGTATCACTAGAGTCAGCTAATCTAATTGGAACAACAGCTGACCATTTGTAGACTCTCATAGGTTTGTATCAATTTAAACTGAGGGCTGACTAAATTTTCCTATAAAAGGTCAGGTGGTAAATGTTACAGACTTGTCCTACAATCTCTGTTGTAGCTACTCAGCTCTGCCACTCTCCTGCTGAAACAGCCAAAGACAGTAAGTATGTAAATAAGTAGACAAGACTGTGTTCTAATAAAATTTTATGTAAACAGCTAGTGAGTTGGATATGGCCCAAGTACCATAGTTTGCTCACCCTGGTCTAAGCTTAAGTAAGTTCATACCTTCTTCCAGCCAGATTCCTGCTTCTTACATATATTTATGTTATAATACAACCTTGTGTACTTATCTTTCCAAGTGCATAATTTCACCAATAATAATTTAAAATTACAGTGGCTACTTTGGGGATCTTTTGATATAGACACAACTGTTCATCTGAGAGATCCCTTAGAGTAAAAAGAAGACAAAATTGAAAACATCCAAAGTTCTATATATTTTTGGTTGGTACAAAGAAGCACTATAAGAAATTTGGATTCTGAAATTGCTTCCTGAGAGGATTGGTTAACCAAGAAATAAAACAAAACTGTGAAAAACATAAAATAATCTCCCTAAATCACAACATAACCTAATGGCCTTTATGCTATCCTTCCTGCTCCTCCATTTCCCTCTGTCCCTGTATCTCCTGATGGGTTGCCCTTCCCCTTGACCAGCCAGAAATCCCCAAATATCAGTTAACTCTTAACTTACAAAGAAAAATCACTTGTGGCTGATTTTATTCTCATCTCATTCTGAGCTAAGAGCCATTTTAAAGACTTTCCAAAGCCTAGGTAAGAGAGAGAGAAATTTGCAAAGAAATGTAGACTACTGTTGGAATGTAGAATAGGTCATATGTTAGAAGAAATCTCAGATGCAAAATAACTGGATTGAAATGTAGGTGAGGAATTTAAAGTAATTTAAATTTAAATTTAAATTTAATTTAAAAGTGATTTAAAAGGTGCTGATTGCATGGAAAACAAGGAATTGGGCAGCCTGGGTGCCTCAGCGGTTTAGCGCTGCCTTCAGCCCAGGGCGAGATCCTGGATACCTGGTATGAGTCCCAAGTTGGGCTCCCTGCAAGGAGCCTGCTTCTCCCTATGCCTGTGTCTCTGCTGCACAACAACTCCCCCCCCCCCCCCCCCCCCGTCTCTAATGAATAAATATATAAAATCTTAAAAAAAAGAAACTTTAAAAAACAAAAACAAAACAAAAAATGAGGAATTGATAAGAGCTGTAGATGTTGTACCAGTTGTTTCAGAGACTATCCTAAAATCTTCTCTGTGATAATAGATAAGGCTCTGTTCATTCCTGTAAGCAAAGAAAGAATGAGTCCAATTGGAGATGTCAGGAATCTGCTCTTTAATTCTTTAGACAGCATTCAGGAATAGAGCTAAAAGCAAATGTGACCCCAGTTCCTTCTGCACTTTTTATGAATGGCTGTAAGCCAGAAATAGGGGATTTAACAGCAAAAAAGGAGCAGAATGGGAAATAGCTCTATTGTCAGATCTCTAACATCTTGCTGAATATATTGAAAAGTCTTAACAGAATAAGGCTCAAGAGTAACTTGATAGCCTTACAGATAAAACAACTACCTGCACTTACCCCAGTCCTTATCCATTGGCAGAGGAAGTCTTTTTATAAAGATAGTTGTGGTTTCTGTAAACAGAAAAGACATTGGAAAAACAATGGTCTGTGTTAACTAAGAGATTAAGGGGAAAACAATGAAGGGAGTGATCAAAGAAGGTGCTCCAAGAAAGATTCAAAAAAGCTCAAATTTTGTTTTATCCTTGAGCCTATGAGGAAAAATTTCTTTGTAAAAACGCTGTATCTCAACTATAAACCTTACCATTATTATACAATTTCTTTTAAAGATTTTTAAATTTTTATTTATTCATGACACAGAAAGAGAGAGAGAGAGAATGAGAGGCAGAGACACAGGCAGACGGAGAAGCAGGCTCCACTCAGGGAGCCCGACATGGGACTCAATCCCTGGTCTCCAGGACCAGGCCCTGGGCTGAAGGTGGCACCAAACTGCTTAGCCACCCGGGCTGCCCTACAATTTCTTTTAATACAGGTTCAACAAACAGCTGGGTTTCTGGGCATCTCTAATAATTCTCAAACATTCTTCTTGGCCCAGACCTTAACTGTCACTCTGGGACTTTTAACCTAGACACATTCTTTCTTTCCTTGTGACACTATACCCACTAACTTAATAGAGAGGGTTTTGCTGTGCACATGGAACTGCCAGTTTAAATGCTCTCTCAATGGCCTCTTCCTTGAAATCTCTAGAGACCTTCATAATGAAGTCATAACAAATTTAGACATTGACTTGCAGGTATGTCTGAGCCTAAATCAAGTTAAAATCAAAAGTATCAAATAGTGCCAGCAAAAAAAAGGTATACTGATTCAGGCAGGATTACTGGGGCTGAAACCATCAAAGTTCTAAAGCTTTGTCCAAACTTGTACAACACCCTCTAAAGTCAGAAGTTAAAGAAAGACTAAAATCTAAAGTTAAAAGCCTAATAGAGAAAGGACTTATTATCCTTTGTTGCTGTCCTTGTAATATTCCTCTCTCCTCAGTAAGAAAATCCAATGGATAGGGATATAAATTCATTCAGGACCTCAAGGCCATAAATGAGAATCATTTCCTATTACCCTTTATTCTGATACCAATTGGTGTGCTATAATATTAACCTCTCAGAATTAGCATCAAACTCCATAGGCGTAGAGGCACAGTCTACAACTACCCCATTTCAGAGGCCAGTTGCAAGTAACGTCCCCAGGCTACCTGCACTTCTTACCAACTGTCTATAAATCCAGGGGGTTTCCATGACCCCCCTTGGGTTTGACAATTTACCAGGATCACTCACAGAATTCAGGAAAATGCTATACTTACAATTACAGTTTTATTATATGGGATATATAGCAGGAACAGCCAAATGAAGAGATATAAGATGAATTCTGGGAGGGTTCCAAATGTAGAGTTTCCATGACCTTTCCCTATGGAATCAGAGCACCTTACCTTCCCAGTACATTGATTCAGTTCACCAACCAGGAAGGTAGAGTTTTTATTGGAGTTTCATTATGGAGGCACGTTTGATTGAATCATTGGCCATGTGATTGAACTCAATTGTCAGTCCTCCTCCCCTCCCTTGCGGTCAGGCTAGCTCAAATCACGAACCATCTAATCACATGGCTGGTCTACTTGGTGACCAGATCCTGTCCTGAATCATCTTACCTTTTAACATAAACTCAGGTGTGATCCAAGAGGCTCATAAATAATGAAGAAATTCCTATCACTCAGAAAATTCAAAGGGTTTGGAGTCTCTCTCCCAGGAATCAGGGATAAAGGCTGGTAGAATTCTTTATTATAAAATTTGCCACCCTGTCGCTTTTTGGCCATCATTCTTTTTATATACCTAATATTTGGAGTAGCCGGTCTGGGATAGGGGTAGAAGGATGTTAACTTCATCTCCCAATACATTTGACTATCAATAGCAGTATTATAATCAATATCATAATCTTACAAAAAAAAAAATCTTACCAACAATGCCGATATACAGTATGGTAGATGTAACCTGAAAAATAAGTTAAAAGATACTGGTACATTACTAGAGTCCCATTTAGTGATTAATAAATCAGTCTATCATCATGTCATATGATCAAAATGTCTCCCAGGGTGAGATTACTCAGGTTTGCAGGGTTCCATTTGATCTCATCAGGTTCCCAAAGTGAGAGTGGTCTCAATAGTACACACACATACACACACACACACACTGGAATATTATTCAGCCATTAAAAAAAATGAAATCTTGCCATTTGCAATGACATGGATGGAGCTAGAGCATATAATTCTTAGTGAAATAAGTCAGAGAAGGACAAATACCATATGATTTCATTTATACATGGGATTTAAGAATCAAAACAAATGAACAAAGTGAGAAAAGAAAGTGAGGGAGGCAAACCAAGAAACAGACTCTTAACTCTGGAGAACAAATTGATGGTGACCAGAGAGGAAGTAGGTGGGGGGATGAGTGAAACAGGTCATGGGGATTAAGGACAGCATTTGTCATGATGAGCACTGGGTGATGTATGGAATTGTTGAATCACTATATTGTAGACCTGAAACTAATAAATACTGTATGTTAACTAACTGGAATTAAAATAAAAATTTTAAATAAAAAACAGAATGGTCTCAATAATATATGGTTTCATCTTTTCAGGCATCTGGTATGAATGAGCTGAGATGAGATGAATGAGCTCATCTCTTGCTCTAAGCTTCTTTCAAAGTGTTAATGCAGTATTTTATTTCCCTCATTGACTTACCCATTTACTCAATCCTTTACTCTCAGCTATGATTCCTCCTTTTCTCTATTTATGTCCAAACATTTCCACCTTTGGAAGAGATGCTAGATTAGCTCACTGTGCTAGACCAGATTATCAGCAGCTGTATTAGTCTATCAAGTGCCTCCTACTCAGTCCACACTCACTCATATAAGGATATGGTTACAGAGGTAAAGAATTAGTGCTCTATTTCTACCACTGAGCAATACAGCTGCTTTTAAAGGCCAGCCAAATATTTTATTATGCAATACTTGTAATAGCAAATCCAAATACTATTTCACCTTTGCTGCCTCTGAGGCTGTATATTTTATAATTCTAGATTTGTGTTCTGCTTTCTTTAGTGTTTCTTTGGATCAAAATAGTCGGTACTCGTTTGCCATCTCCTGCCTATCCAGAGGTAAATCCCTTACTATTGAAAGACTGCAAACTATTAAAAATTGTCTCCCCAGACTAGTAATATGAGACAATTAAGAAGATTCCTGGACTTCGCTGGCTACTTAAATTGCCATGCCATCATATGACTTAGCTAAATCATGGGTAACCAAACTACTTCCCTGTGAAGCTCATCATTAACACACCTGGGTTTGACTAATTATAAATCTTTCTACCTTTTTTATTCGAGGGATCTGGACAAGCCATAGGTATTCTGATTCACCTTCTAGGAATTCAGTGAACACCAATAGCTTACTATAGTCTCTTGACACTGTGATGAAATCTACTGGCTTTGCCTGAGTACTAGCTGCAGCTGCTAAACTAGTGGAGGTTCTTGATGACTTGATTTTAGGGTCTCCTTAAATCTAGTGATGCCTCATGTTGTATAAACTTTTTTGGCACACTGAAAACCTGCAACATTCTCAGCAAGTAGGGTCACTCCTTATGAAACCCTAATAGGTTCTTCCATTCATCAATGTGGTCCTTTCAATTCTACTCTTCTTTCATTACCTGAAGAAGGAGAACCTCACACCGTTCAACTTCTGTTTGTGAACTATCTATGCCCCAAACGGATTTACTAAAATCCTTTTAGAAAATTCAGACTCAGTTTAGTTTGTTGACACTGTACTTTAAAACTGAAACAGGAAAATAGAAGGTGGCACGCACTAGAGCCGATCTCACTTCACCTCTAACATGTGACCTTTGTCAGAGGTAAAGATCTGTTCATGTGGCAGAACTCACTGCACTCATCAGAGATTGTCAATTAGCTATGGATAAAAGAGTTAACATATACATTGGCAGTAGATCTGATTTTGGGTAAGTCCATGGTCTTGGGATGCTTTGGATACAACAAAGGCTTTTTTTTTTTTTAATTTCATTTATTTATTCATGAGAGACACAGAGACAGGCAGAGGGAGAAGCAGGCTCCATGCAGGGTGCCTGACATGGGACTCAATCCTGGGTCTCCAGGACCATGACCTGGGCCAAGACAGTGCTAAACCGCTGAGCCACGTGGACTGCCCACAACAAAGGTTTTGAACTTTAGTAGGAAACCCTATTGAAAATGGTTAGCAGCTTAAAAAACTTTCACGTGTTCCAAGGCTTCCTAAGGAGGTAGCTACTACAAAGGTAGGAGCTCATGTAGAAGGCGCTTACAAAAAAAAAAGAAAAAAAAAAAAAAAGAAGGCGCTTACATTGCAGCTAAAGGAAATGCTTAGGCTGATCATTACACCTGCAAGGCAGGGCTTGCTGAGATTCTAGAACTCATGAAACCCTGAGACCAAATCTTTTCTGACATTCAAAATAGCCTTTTTTTTTTTTTTTAAGATTTTATTTATTTATTCATGAGAGACACACACAGACAGAGAGAGAGAGAGAGAGAGAGAGAAGCAGGCTCCAGGCAGGGAACCCGACGTGGGACTCGATCCCAAGGTCTCCAGGATCAGGCCCTGAGCCGAATGCAGCACTAAACCGCTGAGCCACCCAGGCTGCCCTCAAAATAGCCTTTTTGAATGTCAGTGATTGGCTTCAGAGCCAGAAAAAGATCCTGGGAGAAATCTGAATGCAAATCACGAGAATATTCTCTGGCTTCTTGGTAGCACAAGAAGTTCTCCAATGGGAACTTGCAAAATATTTACATGAAATTACCCCCCAGAGTAAGGACACATTGGATACTGTACTTAATCAATGATCACATGGAAATTACTGAGGGTGTTTCTGATTCATGCTTCATTTGTCACCAGCATAGTCCTGATAAAATTGTGAAGATAGGATATGGACAGGAGCCCAAACTTGTCTCCTATGAATACCTCCAGATTTCTTGAAACTGTTCCCTGCAAAGATATTTTTAAAAGTCAGATTTACTAAGCTATAATGGGTATTCAGAAAAATTTGCCTTTATGGTGTACAGTCCTGTGAGTTTTGACAAATACAGTCACATAATCACTAATAATCAAGATTAGAACATTTCTATCACCTGAATTGGTTCCCTTACTATACTTTTGTCTTTAATCCTCTGTCTAGCCTCTGCTCCTAGAAACTACTGACCTGTTTTTTTTTTTTCCCTATAATTGTCCATTTTCCAGAATATCATATGAACAGAATCATACAGTATGTACCCTTTCAAGTCTGGCTTCTTTCACTCAGCGTAACTATTTTGAGGTTCATTTATGTCATTGTACGTATCAGTAGTTTCTTTTTATTGCATGCTTGTACCACAATTTGCTTATCTATTCATGAGTTGAAGAAGTTTTATTTAGTTTTTTTTTTAATTGGAGTTCAATTTGCCAATATATAGCATAACACCCAGTGCTCATCCCGTCAAGTGCCCCCCTCAGTGCCCATCACCCAGTCATCCCAACCCCCTGCCCACCTTCCTTTCCACTACCCCTTGTTTGTTTCCAGAATTAGGTGTCTCTCATGTTTTGTCACTCTCACTGATATTTTCACTCGTTTTCTCTCCTTTCCCTTTCATTAATTTTTATATTCCCCAAATGAATGAGACCATATAATGTTTGTCCTTCTCCGATTGACTTCTTTCACTCAGCATAATACCCTCCAGTTCCATCCATGTCAAAGCAAATGGTGGGTATTTGTCATTTCTAATACCTTAATAATATTCCATTGTATACATAAACCACATCCTCTTTATCCATTCATCTTTCGATGGACACCGAGGCTCCTTCCACAGTTTGGCTATTGTGGCCATTGCTGATAGAAACATCGGGGTGCAGGTGTCCCGACGTTTCACTGCATCTGAATCTTTGGGGTAAATCCCCAACAGTGCAATTGCTGGGTCGTAGGGCAGGTCTATTTTTAACTCTTTGAGGAACCTCCACACAATTTTCCAGAGTGGCTGCACCAGTTCACATTCCCACCAACAGTGTAAGAGGGTTCCCTTTTCGATGGGGAACATTTTCTCATGTGCTTGTTGGCTATGTCTATGTCTTCCTCTGTGAAATTTCTGTTCATGTCTTTTGCCCATTTCATGATTGGTTATAATGGTTATAAATAATGCTGCTATAACCATTTGTATACGTGCTTTCATGTGAACATATACTTTTATTTCTCTTAGATCTATACCCAGAAGTGGTATTGCTGGGCCATATGGTCAATGCATGTTTAACTTTATAAGAAACTTTCAAACTTCTTCTGAAAGTGGCTTTGCATTCTCATACAGCAACGTATGAGAGTTCTAGTTGCTCATCAACATGTGCTATTGTCCTTAGAAAAAATTCTAACCATTATAATAGGTTGTGTAGGGGTATCTCATTGTGTTTTAATTTATATTTTCCTGATGACAAATGATATTGAGCATCTTTTTATGTGCTTGCAAATGTTTCCTCATTTAAAGATATTATTTGTTTTATCATTAAACATTGAGAATTGTTTATATAGACTAGAGATAAGACCTTTATCAGATATGTCTTCCACAAATACTTTCTCCTAGTTTGTGGCTTGTGCCATGTTTAAGAATCCAAGCTAACAGGTCTTATGTTTTCCATCAGACATTTCAGTGTTTCAAGTTTTGCATTTAGGTTTGTGATCTATTTGGAGTTAATTTCTGTAAATGGTGTGAAGTATGGATTAAGTTCCTTTTTTTACATGGATGTCTACTTGTTCCAGAATCATTTGTTGAAAAGACTCTTTTTTCCTTGTCTCCAATGAAAAACTCAGAGGTAGGGCTTTTGTAGTGACCCTGTCTTTCTTTCCCTGGCAGTCAAACTTTGCCTTATATTCTTGGCAGGTCTTAGGAGAGTTTCCTTCTCTTATCTTCTGTGCTATTGCTATACTTTTTATTTGTGTTTTAAACCACACTACATTTATGTATTTTTGCTTTAAACAGTTCTATAAATGATTGAAGATAACACAAAATTTTTATATTCACCTTAATTTTAGTATTTTAATATTACTATTTAGATACTTCATTTCTTTCTATAGATCTAAATTTCTGGTATTATGTTCCTTCTATGTGAAGAATTTTCTTTAGTATTTTTTTGTGGCATAGGTCAGCTGGTAATGAATTTGACCTGCTATTATTTAACTGAAAGGTCTTTATTTCAGCTTCATTTTTGAAAAAAATACTTTTTGCTGAGTATGGAATTCTGATTGACAGTTCCTTTCTGTAAACATGAGCCTTTATTGTCTTATGGCATGCATAGTTTCTGACTAGAAGTATGCTAATATTTGTCTTTGTGTCTTTGTATATAATAGATCTTTTTATTCTGGTTGTCTTTAAGATTTTCTCTTTATTTTTGCTTTTCAGAAGTTTTCTTTTTCCTTAGTATTTGTTCTGATTGGGGTTCTCTGATCATCTTAATCTGTAGTTTGTTGCATTTTTTTTTTAAGCTTTAGAAATTTCTCATCCATTATTTCTTCCAGGATTTCTTCTGTCGTGTTCTTTCCTTCTTCATCTTCTAAGATTCCAATACTCATAGGCTACAACATTCATTATTGTCTCACAGATCTTGACTGCTCCTTAGCTGCAATGGGTCTTCACCAGTGTCTTATATATCTCAGGATTTTCTACCACCGTCTTTGTATCTTAAATATGGGAAAGGAACTGAATAGGGTTTTGTACTTTTCGATAGAAAGTGGTGGCCGCTTCTCTTCATGTATGCATTGCTGAAGGAAGTTTTAACCTGTCTTCTGTCTTGCCCCGAATCTTTTTTGTCAGTAGCCAGTGGAAGTTCATAGAGAAGACTCTGTGAGTGGGTATAAACTCCATCTGTGTCTGCTGCTCCTATGGTTTTATCTTCTCACAGGAGTCCAATAAGGGGTTAATTTTCAACATATAAGAAGATCTTTTACAACTCCAAACCAAAAAAAAAAAATTAAAAAATTAAAAAAACCCACACCTGATTAAAAAAATTGGCAGGGGACCCGAATACACATTTTTCCAAAAAAGACATACAGTTGGCCAACAGACACATGAAAAGATGTTCAACATTGCTAATCATCAGGGAAATGCAAATCAAAACCACCATGAGATATCGTCTTACACCTGCTCTAATGGCTAAAAAAAAAAAAAAAAAAAAAAAGACAAGAAATAATAAGTGTTGGTAAGGATGTGGAGAACAAGGAACCTTCATACACTGTTGGTGGGAATGTAAGTTAGTGCAGCCACTGTGGAAAACAGTATGGAGGTTCTTCAAAAAATTAAAAATATAAATATCATTTAATCCAATAATCCCACCATTAGACTTTTACCCAAAGAAAACAAAAACATCAATTTGGCAAGATATTTGCACCCCTACATTTATTGAAGCATTATTTACAATGGCCTAGATATGGAAGCAAACTAAGTACCCATTGACAGACAAATGGATAAGAATATGTGCTACATATACACTATGGAGTATTACACAGACATAAAAAGGTTGATTTGTGCTATTTGAGACAACATAGATGGACCTAGAGGGTATTATGCTAAATGAAATAAGGCAGACTGAAAAGACAAATACCATATGATTTCACTCATAGGTAGAATCTAGAAAAAAACAAGGAAAAAAGAAACAAAAAACAGAATCATACCTGTAAATACAGAGAACAAACGATGGTTACCAGAGGTTCTTTTTATTTTTTGGATATTAATCTCTTATTTGATATATTTGCAAATAGCTTCCCCCATTTATTAGGCTGACTTTTTGTTTTATTGATGGCTTCCTTTGCTGTGCAAAAGCTTTTTATGCTGATGTAGTGCCAACAATTTACTTTTGTTTCTGTTTCCCTTGCATTGGGAGATATATCTAGAAAAAATTTTAAAAAATATTTTATTTATTTATTCATAAGAGACACAGAGAGTAGAGAGAGAGACACAGGCAAAGGGAGAAGCAGGCTCCATGCAGGGAGCCTGATGTGGGACTTGACCCTGTGTCTCCAAGATCACACCCTGGGCTGAAGGCGGCGCTAAACCACTGAGCCACCCGGGCTGCTCAAGAAAAAAGTTTCTATGGGTGATGTCAAAGAAATTACTACCTGTGTTCTCTTCTAGGATTTTTTGTAGTTTCAGGTCTTGGATGTAGGTCTTTAATCCATTTTGAGCTATTTCTTGTGTATGATGTTACAAGATGGTCCAGTTTCAGTCTTTTGCATATAGCTATCCAGCTTCCCAGCACCATTTATTGAAGACAGTGCATTTTCCCATATTACATTCTTGCCTTTTTGTCATAGATTAATTGATATTGACTAATCTTGGGTTTATTTATGGGCTCTCTATTCTATTAATCCATGTGTCTATTTTTGTGTCAGCACCATATCATTTTAATTACTACAGCTTTGTAGTATACCTTGAAATCTGAAATTATGATACCTCCAGTTTTGTTTTTCTTTCTCAAGATTGCTTTGGCTAGTCAGGGTTTTTGTGGTTTCATACAAATTTTAGTATTATTTGTTCTAGTTTTGTGAAAAATACTACTGGTATTTTAATAGAAATTCTGTTGAATCCTTAGATTTCTTTGGGTAATATGAATATTTTAATAATAAATTTTTCCATTCCATGAGCATGGAATTTCCTTCCATTTGTCTATATCATCTTCAATTTCTTTCATCAGAGTTTTATGATTTTCAGTGTATGTATTTTCCTTCTTTATTTAAGTTTATTCCTAGGTATTTTATTCTTCTTGGTGAAATTGTAAATGGTGTTATATTCTTAATTTATCTTTCTGCTACTTCATTATTAGTTTATAGAAATGCTACCAATTTCTGAGTATTGATTTTGAATCCTGAAACTTTGATTCATGTATTAGTTCTAATAATTTTCTCTTGGAGTCTTTGGGATTTTCATGTCATCTATGAATAGTGACAGCTTAACTTCTTTGCCAATATGGATGCTTTTTATTTCTTTTTCTTCTCTGTTTGCTGTGGCTAGGACTTCCAATACTCTGTTGAATAAAAGTGGCAAGAGTGGACATCCTTGTCTTGTCCCTAACCTAGAAGAAAAGCTCTCAGTTTTTCAATATTAAGTATGATGTTAGTTGTGAGTTTTCATATATAGCCTTTATTATGTTGAAGTATGTTCCCTATAAATCCACTTTGTTGAGAGTTTCTGTCATGAATCAATGTTGAATTTTGACAAAGCTTTTTCTGCATCTATTGAGATAACCATATGATTTTTATCCTTTGCTTTGGTAATGTGGTGTGTCACATTGATTGATTTGCAAATATTGAATCATACTTGCATTCCTGGAATAAATCTCACTTAACCATGGTGAATAATCTTTTTAATGTACAGTTGTATGTGGTTTGCTAATATTTTGTTGAGGATTTTTTTTAAAGATTTTATTTATTTATTCACAAGAGACACAGAGAGGCAGAGACATAGGCAGAGGGAAAAGCAAGCTCCTTGTGTGGAGCCTGATGCAGGACTCAATCCCAGAACCCAGGATCATGCCCTGAAGGCAGATGTTCAACAGCTGAGCCACCCAGGCGTCCCTGTTGAGGATTTTTACATCTTTGTTCATTAGGGATGTTGATCTGCAGTTTCTTTTTTTTTGTAGTGTCTTTGTCTAGTGTTGGTGTCAGGGTAATGCTGGCATGGTGGAATATATTTGGATACTTTCTTCCCTCTTTTATCTTTTGAAATAGTTTAAAAAGAATAGGTATTAACTCTTCTTTAAGTATTCAGTTAGAATTTACCTGTGAAGCCATTTGGCCCTGGACTTTTATTTTTTGGTAGTTTTTTGATTACTGATTCTATTTTGTTACTTGTAATCAGTATTTTTAGATTTTTTATTTCTTCCTGGTTCAGTCTTCAAAAATTGTATGTTTCTAGGAATTTATTCATTTCTTTTAGGTTGTCCAGTTTGTTGGCATATCATTTTTCATAGTATTCTCTTATAATCCTTTGTATTTCTATGGTCAGTTGTTACTTCACTTCTCTCACTTCTCATTTCATTTCTTTGGGTTTTTTCTCTATTTCCTTCATGAGTCTGGCTAAGGGTTGATTAGTTTTGTTTTATCTTTTCAGGAAACCACGTCTTTTTTTTTTAAATTTTTATTTATTTATGATAGTCACACAGAGAGAGAGAGAGAGAGAGAGAGAGAGGCAGAGACATAGGCAGAGGGAGAAGCAGGCTCCATGCACCGGGAGCCTGATGTGGGATTCGATCCCGGGTCTCCAGGATCGCGCCCTGGGCCAAAGGCAGGTGCCAAACCTCTGCGCCACCCAGGGATCCTAGGAAAACCCGTCTTGATTTTATTGATTTTTTTCTCCACTCCCCCACCTTTTTAGTCTCTTTATCATTTATTTCTGCTCTGATCTTTATTATTTCCTTATTTCTACTCACCTTGGGCTTTATTTGTTTTTTCTCTAGTTCTTTTAGGTGTGAGTTTACGTTATTTATTTGAACTTTTTCTTGCTTTTTGAAGTAGGCCTGTATTACTATATATTTCCCTCCTAGAACTGCTCTCACTGCATCACAAAGATTTTGGACCTTTGTGTTTTCATTGTCATTTGTTTCCATAATTTTTAAAATTTCGTCTTTGATTGCTTTGTTGACCCATTGGTTGTTTAGCATCATACTGTTTTGTCTCCACATATTTGTGCTTTTTTTCAGTTTTTTTCTTGTGATTAATTTCTTCTTTTATACTATTGTGATTGGAAAGGTGGGTGATATGATTTCAATCTTCTTAAATTGATTGAGGCTTGTTTGGTGGCCTAACATTTGATCATTTTGGAGAATGTTCCATGTGCACTTGAAAGGAATGTGTTTTCTTTTATTTTTGGGTGGAATGTTCTGTATATATCTGTTATATCCATCTGGTCCAATGTGTTTTTCTTTCTTTCTTCCTTTCTTCCTTTCTTTCTTTCTTTCTTTCGATTTTATTTATTTATTCATGAGAGACACAGAGAGACAGAAACAGAGGCAGAGACAGAGGGAGAAGCAGGCCCCATGCAGGGAGCCCAATGTGGGACTCGATTCCCGGGACTCCAGGATCATGCTCTGGGCCAAGGGCAGGTGCTAAACTGCTGAGCCACCCAGGCATCCCCCAATGTGTCTTTCAAAGACACTGTTTCATTATTGATTTTCTGTTTGGATGATCCATCCACTTATGTAAATTGGGTGTTAAAGTCCCCTGATATTATTGTGTTCCTATCAATTTCTTTATGTCTGTTAATATCTGCTTTATATATTTAGGTGTTGCAGTGTTGGGTGTATAGATTATTACAATTGTTATATCTTTTTATTAGATTGATTCCTTTATCATTATGTAATGCCCCCCTTTTTTTTTTTTTTTATTTATGATAGTCACAGAGAGAGAGAGAGAGGCAGAGACACAGGCGGAGGGAGAAGCAGGCTCCATGCACCGGGAGCCTGATGTGGGATTCGATCCCGGGTCTCCAGGATCGCGCCCTGGGCCAAAGGCAGGCGCCAAACCGCTGCGCCACCCAGGGATCCCTGTAATGCCCCTTTTTATCTCTTGTTAGAGTCTTCATTTTAAAGTCTATTTTGTCTTATATAATTATTGCCCTGTTTTTTCACTCCATTTGCAGGGTGAATATTTTTCCATTTTCTCACTTTCAGTCTGTTTACGTCTTTAGTTCTGAGATGAATTTTTTGTAAGCACCATATAGATGGGTCTGTTTAAAAATTTTTTAAAAAATCCATTCTGCTACCCTATGTCTTTTGATTACTTAGGACATTTACATTTCTAAAAAAAGTATTTTATTTATTTATTTGAAAAAGAGAGAGAGAACATGGGGGAAGGAGCAGAGAGAGAGGGACAAGCAGACTTTGTGCTGAGTGAAGAGTACAACTTGGAACCTGATCCCATGACACTGAGATCATGACCTAAGCTGAAGTTAAGAGTCAGACACTTAGCTGACTAAGCCACCCAGGTACCTCAGACCATTTACGTTTCAAGTATTTGGTAGGTATATACTTTTACCATTTTGTCATTTGTTTTCTGGTTGTTGTTCCTCTCTGTTCCTTTCTTCTTCTCTTGCTCTCTTTGTGATTGATGGGTTACTAGTGTTAATTTTGGCTTTCTTTCTCTTTTAATGTATCTATCATAGGTTTTGGGTCTGTGGTTACCATGAGGTTCAAGTATAATATCCTAAGTAAACCACAGTGTGTATTAATTTGGTGGTCATTTAAGTTCAAACATATTTTAAAAAAAGAGAGAAAAAAACTTCTTTCTTTTTTTCTCTTTTATAATTCCCTTTTCCATGTTTGGTATGTGTTGTTATGTTTTACATCTTTTTATTTATGATTTTCTTATGTCTAATTATGGCCATTTCTTCTCCACATAAAGAAGCCCCTTTAACATTTCTTGTAAGGTTGGTTTAGTGGTGATAAATTCCTTCAGCTTTCATTTGTTTGGGAAGTTCTATCTTTCCTTCAAATCTGAATGATAACCTTGCTGGGTTGAAAAACCTTGGTTGTAGGTGTTTGCTTTTAGCACTTTGAATACATCATGCTACTCCTTTCTGGCCTGCGGTTTCTGCTGAAAAATCAGCTGGAACTTTAAAATCCTTCCATATAGGTAACTTTTTGCTTCTCTCGCTGCTTTTTAAAATTTCTCTTTACCATTAACCTCTGACATTTAATTATTATTATTCATTGGTGTGGACCTCCTTAGGTACATGTTATTTGGAACACTCTGTGCTTTGTGAAACTTGATGTCTATTTCCTTCCTCAGGTTAGGAAAGTTTCAGCTGTTATTTCTTCAAATACTTTTTTTACCACTTTGTCTCTCTTCTTCTTCTGAAACTCCTCTAATGTGAATGTTTTTTTGCTTGATGTTGTCCAAGAGATGCCTTAACCTATCCTCATTTAAAAAAAATATTTTCTCTATTTAGCTTGGGTGTTTTCTATTACCCACTCTTCTAGATCATTAATACATTCTTCTGCATCTGCTAATGTCCCCTCAATTCCCTCTGGTGTGTTTTTTAAAATTTCAGTTATTATATTCTTCAACTCTGATTGATTCTTTTTATATTTTCTATCTCTTTATTGAAAATCTCATGAAGTTCTTATACTCTTCTCTCCAGGCTGGAGAGTATCTTATGATTGTTAGTTTAAATTCTTTGTCAGGTATATTGCTTTTCTCCATTTCGTTTAGTTATTTTTCTGAGGTTTTGTTCTTTCTTTTAGAACATAATCCTGTTTCCCCATTTTGCTTGACTTTCTGTTTTTGTTTCTATGGATTGAGGATAATGGCTACTCCTCCTAAACTTGAAGGAATGGTCTTATGTATGGTCATCCCCTGTGTAAACTGTGTGCTTTGTGACTTTGCTGGATGGTGCTGTGGCTGGCATGGGCTAGGGTTCCTGGGGCTTCCACATAGTAGGTGCCCTGTCAGAACATCTGGCTACATTTTACTTGTGAACTGACTAAATCATTCAACAAGATTGACTGTTGGATTTTCTTGTGGGAACCATCCAATTTTCTTTGGTACTAGTTACTTGTAATGGATCAGTTGATTTTCTGGGTAATCTGACTCAACTGTTAGGAGGCTTTTAAGATGGCAACACCACAAAGGGCCACACGCCATAAATTTAAGATGCTTTATCATGTCTTAATTAGGAAAGAAAGTTCCTGTCTCTACCAAAATACTAAGAGACCTGTCATGGAAGCAGCTTTGTAACCCAACTTTCACAGGAATAGAATTTGGAAGAGAATCATGGAACATATGGTATATTTTTAGAGACTGTCTTACTTTTATAGATCTTACAAATAAGACTATTTCTCTAATGATCTTGCTACTACAGATTTCATTGCCTGGTCCTGAATCATTCTTGATTCATGGTGCCAAAATATTACAACACTATGTCACAATGTCTCGGGTGTATTTTGGCTAAAAACAGATCATAGGGTGCCTTCTATGACTGGTATTGGATTTGTATACAAATATTTCCTGTGCTACTTGGAAACTTTACAGAACTTGTTATGCTGGTAAAGTGATACCTGCATCCAACATAGTTCCTGATCTTGTAGTCCATTTTTGCCTATTGGTTTCCCTCATAGGACAAGATGCTGTGAAATAACTTAAATCAAGAAGGAGAAAATTTGGGCTTTGATTGGAAAATTGAAACCCTAGTGACCCAAGAGGAATTCTGGATTGCTTTTCTCTTTCTTTCAGTCTCTTTCCTTATTTATATTTACTTATTATAAAATTATAAATCTAGAAAGTAGGGAAACCTCACATACTATGGTGCAGAGGGAGATAGACAATTCTATCAAGGCAATTCATCCAAGAAGTTCATGAAATTCATCAGGCATTAGTTCAGAACAGAGCATTTTGGGTTTAATACTGGCCTCTTGAAGGGTATCTTGTAAATTTTGGCGGGGAAGAATGTTGTATTTATATTCCTGCAGACCTCTTTGAGATCTTTAGTATTACTAAAGAGCTCTAGGGAATAAACAAATAAATTATAAAATTAGGCAATTTGACTGACTGACTATATATACCTGTTTTTTTTTTTTTTAATACCTGGTTTTGTAGACTCTTCAGATTAGGGATGGGCTCTGTTCTTTGGTTTAATTGGGGTACTTTTGGCTTGTGGATGAAGAGTGGATCACATACTCTGATCATAAATTTGTCTTTTTCTTGTGCTGCAGAGTTCATATGAGTGATATTCTGAGTCCAAGTCCTATTGTGTAGTCACTGACCCATCCAACAAATGAAAGAATACAAAAATTGACATTTAAGGAGGTTGAAAAGACCACCTTAAGAAACATGATACATAGTCACAACAATCAAAGAGTTGTGAACTTCTAGACTGATCATGCTCCCAGATGCTAACGGTTCATCCTTCATTTTGGGCTTGAGAATGACCACAAGAGAGGGTACTGAAAACTGAAACCATCTACATACAAATAGTATATATTCTATATTAATATAACTTTCTTATTTCAATGTCTTCATTAATATGGCTTTATTATTTCAGGACACTCTTAGGAAGATAGAAATTGCAAATAAATGCATTTTCCATTTCAAGAATTTCTCTAAAAACCCATTTAAATAAGCATTAAAATTTTTAATATGTAGCATGAAATGCCAATTTATTCTCTAAGATTCTTTAGAGAGTCTTACTTGCCTCAAAACACTTACTTTGCTATGTGTACCAATCCCGAACTATTATATCATGATCCTTACTTATTATTAAAACACCTCCTTATTTGACAACGTGCCTTAAGCCAAAAGCCTAAATCTCACAAACATCCCAACTTGGCTTTTTTACTCCAAGATACGACTAAGAATGTCAAGATAGTGCTTTCTTGTATCACAGTAAGCAATAAACTCAGCTTTGCCTTATGAATAGATTATTTTGGCAGTATTTTGAAGGAGTCAGCATCAACAATATTTAGCAGTGGGTATAATATGGGTACTTGCCAATCTGAAGTCATACTGGCTATGTCACTGGAGCAAGCTTCTGGAAGTCCTGTCTGTGCCTGGCAATAACCCTTTAGTACTGAATTGTGGAGGAAGTAAGGGAAGCTCCCAGGGTGGAGGAGAGTCAGAGTGGCCAGATCTAATGGATGGAGGAGAGTGTTTGAAGGCAGCACCTATTACCAATTAGTTTAGAAGTTTTCCAACATTTTAACAGTTGGCTAAAACATTGTACTAGGGGTAGTGGTGGAACCAGCTAAATGTCAGTCCTTGGTGAAGTGATCAAGGTAAATCAGATGGAAAACAGGATGACTCATGGATGCCAGCATGGATTGATGACTACTTCAGGGAATAGATGTGCTTGTCTCTTGGCTACCTTGCCATGCTATAAACCTCCTGGAACTTAAAAAGAACTCTTAGCAGAGTTAAATAAAACAACTCTTTGGAAAGCAGGACATAAATTGGTTAAGTTTTTGCCACTTGATTCAATAGGAATTTAGTATAGGCACTATATCTAGTTCTGGAAAAACAAAGTTACCTTTTTTGGGTCCACTGAAAGTTTTAGACTGAGATTCAGAAGTGCTATGTGTATATTTTTTCTTTTTACAAATGGGATCACTGTTTTTTCCTACTTAGCAGTATATTTATAACTATAACAGTAACTTACCTCATTCTTTAATATGGTTACATAGTATTTTGTGTAGTATTTTATTATATGAATACACTATGATTAATATAACCACTTCTCTGATGGGCATTCATATTGTTAGAATTGTGTTGCCATGATAAACATTGATGAACCAAAGCATCCTTTTATATACATCTGAGAAAAATTCCTAAAAATGGAATTTGAGTCAGATACTGCCTAATTATCTATTAAAAAGTTTGCATCAATATATATTTCATATCACGTATGGATATGAATATTTTATCATTACCAATACTAGGTATTGTAAATGTTGATATATTTGCCAATCTGCTAGGTAGAAAACAAGTATCCTTTTAAAAATGTTTATTTGGGGCAGCCCAGGTGGCTCAGCGGTTTAGCGCTGCCTTCAGCCCAGGGAGCGATTCTGGAGACCCGGGATCGAGTCCCACATCGGGCTCCCTGCATGGAGCCTGCTTCTCCCTCTGCCTATGTCTCTACTTCTCTCTGTGTGTCTCATGAATAAATAAATAAAATCTTTAAAAATAAATAACTAAAATGTTTATTTACTTAAGTAGGAGTGGAGTTGATCATATCTATATATCTTTAGTGATCGTGTGTGTGCTGCCTGTTCATGTTCATGTTCTTGGTCTTTCTTTCTTTCTTTCTTTCTTCTTTCTTTCTTTCTTTCTTTCTTTCTTTCTTTCTTCTTTCTTTCTTTCTTTCTTTCTGATTTTATGTAGTTATTCATGAAAGACACACAGAGAGAGGCAGAGACATAGGCAGAGGGAGAAGCAGGCTCCATGCAGGGAGCGCGAAGCGGGACTCGATCCTGGGTCTCCAGGACCACACCCTGGACTGAAGGCGGCGCTCAACCGCTGAGCCACCCAGGCTGCCCCTGTTTTTGGTATACTTAAAAAAAAACTTGTTTATTGTGGTGTGATGTGAGCTATTTGTCTGTTGAGGAAATTATTCTCTAATCTATTTTGTGTTACAATGTTTTCCCCCTTTTTTTGGACTTGGTTTATGGTAGTTTTCCTCTATGGAAGTTCAGTATTTATATGTAATCAGATTGCAAACTCTTTCCCTTTATTTTTCTAGATTCAATATTATACTTAGAAAGCCTTTTCTACTCCAAGAATATTATTTTTAAAACCTCAATCATGTTCTATTATTTTTATGGTTTCTTTTTTATGTTTGAATCTTTGATATATTTGAAAGTCATTTTGAGGTAGTGATTCAGCTTTAATTGTTCAAAATACTCTCACTTTCTACTTGCTCAATATTGAGTACACTGGATTGATTGCTTGCTTGTTTCGAATCTGTAATGACATTTTCCCAAGTCTTTATTAGTGAGAGTGCTTAAATTCCACTTTAGGGGTAGTCTAGCAATTCATTCTGCATGTTGTTTTCCCACAATTGCTGGCTGACGGCAATGAGAAAAAAATTCTATTGAAACTAGAACAGGCTGCAGTGCTTTAGCAGAATAGGGGAGTGGCATGATTTCCAACAGAAAAGATGGCTTTAGAAAAAATCTTGGCAGACTTTTTGGATGGGAAAAGTGAAGCCCCTCTCTCTCCATCTACCTCACCCCAGGGCATAGCCCACAAGCTAAGAGTGAATGCTTTGCATGAGAAAAGAAAAAGGAAAAAAAAGAAAATAAAAAGGAAATTGAGAGTCAGAAGCTGGCAGTTAGAACCAGGGGCTGGGAAAAGGATCTTGGGAGGAATGTGGGAGAGGATGGCAACAAGCCAGAGCCCAAGGGAGAATATGGACAGCAAGAAACTGCCCACCAGGGAGAATGAGTAGTGGCTTTTTATTTTTATTTAAATTTATTATTATTATTTTTAAATATTTTATTTATTTATTCATGAGAGAAACAGAGAGAGGCAGAGACACAGGCAGAGGGAGAAGCAGGCTCTATGCAGGGAGCCCGACATGGGACTTGATCCTGGGTTTCCAGGATCACGCTCTGGGCTGAGCCACCCGGGCTGCTGAGTAGTGGCTTTTTAGACCAGGAATTTTCAATATTCCATTTTAATTTGTTGCTTGCATTTCATAATGTTAGGATCTCCTTCTACAAAAAAACCTGTCATATATACCAGTTTGTATTAGTGGTGTTCTGTGGGGTGAGAAGAAATGGGGGTGGTATTTCCCACTAGGGCAGAAAGGATGGCATCAGCTACCGGCATATAGGGGAATAGAGGGCAGTAGGCTTCAGAGTGGACCTGCCAGAGCAGCCTATCCCCTCCTCAATGCTCCTACCCCAAACACACACACACACACACACACACACACACACACACACACACACTAAAAGCTCTATGGGGACAGGGCTTTTTTAATCTCTGTTTTTCATGCTTTATCTCTAGTGCCCGTAGTACTTAGGATGGATGTTTGAGCCAGTGCATCTGAATGTTAAAGCAAAAGGTGAACCCAGAAGGCTAGAGACTTGGGAATCTTGCTTTAATTTATCAGCCAGCAATCTTGGCTATTTTAGCTTTGTTCTCTCATTTAAAATGTCAGTGCATATGTTTGAATTTGCTCTCTGTAGGTAAGCAATTTGTGGCAGTGATGTAAAGTTCTTTAAATTATGTCTTAAATGGAACCTTAGCTGAAAATGGATCTTCCACTGCATATTACCCTGACACTTTCTATGTAACTCAGTAACCTCAGTCCCGCAGGGGCATTATACCTACAATGAGGTGGTTTGGGGTTCAAAGGAAGCCTTCTAGCCAGCAGTTCATTTTTCCATAGAGGGGTCATTTAATTTCTGGAAGAAAGGACACAGGAAGGGAGGGCCTTAGTTCAGGGGTCCTAGTGTGACAATGATGAAGCAGTATTACTCTCAATAAGGAATGACCTTTGTGGGATCCCTGGGTGGCGCAGCGGTTTAGCGCCTGTCTTTGGCCCAGGGCGTGATCCTGGAGACCTGGGATCGAATCCCACGTCGGGCTTCTGGTGCATGGAGCCTGCTTCTCCCTCTGCCTGTGTCTCTGCCTCTCTCGCTCTCTCTGTGTGACTATCATAAATAAATAAAAAGAATTAAAAAAAAAAAAAGGAATGACCTTTGTGAGTCCAGCAAGGTGAGAATTGGGAATTATGAATTCTTTCAGAATCTTGGATGGCTCCAGCACAGCTGTGATTCAGGTGATCCTCAGTGAATAGGTCAAATTATGTCCATTCTGCACTGTGGTGACAAAATGCGAAATGCATTTGTGGAAATACTTAACTAAGGTTAGGAACTGCTGGGGAACTTGGTGGTTTGGGGCTTGGAGTGGCAGCTACCATTCTAAAATGGCTAAAATATTTGAGAACAATTATCTGACCTCACAGAGAGGAAATAGGTGACCTAGGCAGTTGGCCTCTGCCTAAAGATCCTCTGAACTTCAGTTTCTTCATGAAAAAAAAAAAAAAAGAAATAATGATACCTACCTTGCTGAGTTTTGATGAGGTTTAAAGGTAATCTATCTATAAATACCTGACTGAATGCTAGGTACACAATAAACACTGAATAAATGGTAGCTATTAGGATCATAACTGTGTTTTAGATTTGTTTAGAAATAACTAGACAGCTGGCAGCTCAGAAAAGTCCAAATCAGGGACATATGGGTGGTCAGATTATTAACATATTAACATAGACACTAAGTACATAATTGGCATCTCTCTCTTTCTCCTAGCTATATGAAGCTAGGCAAGAGGCCATACATTTATATATTCACCAGAGCTAAAACATGGCACAGAATAAAAGGCATGGCTCCATTTTTCAGTTGCTGGAAACATGTTTAAAAGGTAGATTTGTTTTCCTGGCAGATCCTCATGAAGTAAAGGAAATAATAATGAATAATCAAGATGCTAACAATAATCAGTGTTTTGGAGCATTAACTATGTACCAAGTCTTGTGCTGAGCACTCTCCTGGCATTTTTTCCCAGCTAGCATTTTCTCCCATCTGTTGGCCCTGAGCGATCCATGTTCTCCGGTTCTGGTCCAGGAGGTAGTAGATGAGCTAGACTGAGGAACTCTATGTTTATCTCATTAAACTCAATCTAGTTAGATCTGCCCTGTTGATGTAGATGGTTGTGACCTCTTTGTGCTCTAATTCACTCATTTACTATTATTGCTTTTTTCCATCTTCATGCTGTCTGAAAATTTGATCATTGGGCCACAAATACCTTTGTTTAAGTTGCCAATAAAAGCATGAGGTAGTTAGGGAGAAGGATAAAGCTCTGCTGAATGCTTTTAAAAAATCTCTCTCTGGGGTGCTTTGACTTATAATTCAGCATTCTTTGGATTTGCTCTACTGTACTTTTGAACACTCCATTTACCCACTGGTCTGCAAAGATACCAGGATTCCTGAAATGCAAATTTGTGATATCTATAGCAGCTTTGTGATTCCCTACCATACCACTAATCTTAGGAAAAAAAGGCAAAAAAAACCTTTAGGGTATTCTTGAATTCAGGGTGGCTCCTTATGATGACCACTTTCTCTTTCAGCATTTACTATCTTTTAAATAATCCATTCTAGAATTTTTCCTAGAATTAGTGACATACATACCTACCACCCACTTTGGTTTTATAAAAGTCATATTCTTGCCTTTGCTGAAAATCAAGAATAAGAAAAACTATTCTCCAGATTTCTGGTATCTCTTCTGTTTTCCGTGGGATACTATTGATGGTCTTACAAAAGTCTTAGAAAAGAGATAAACTGGAAGTCAGATTTTAAGGTCGTGAGTTAATTGGAAAGGAATAAAAGTTAGATCTTAGATTTCAGCATGCCTTTTCTCAATATGTTCAAAGAATTTTTTGTTTTGTTTTGAATTCAGGCATAAGGTAAGAATTTTATTCCACTAGGAAATTTATGTATAGATAGCCCTTTGACTTAATTTTGGCACTTTTTCTTTCTATCGGGTGGTTAATTTCATAATATCACAATTTGTTGAACTTGGTACCATTCTTGACCTTTTTATACGTAAATCATGTTGTTTCAAATATATCTGATGATTGCAATTGCCTGGATAGTTGGTATTATCAGAAAAAGGACATCATAAGAATTGTACCTAATAGTTTCACTTATTAGTCTTTCAAAGCTTTTCATTTTAATCTTTTATTCTTAAAGGATAAGAGGCCTACTAGAGGTCTTATTTCAAGCACTCAACTTTGTCCCAATGCATGATTGACCTTCTCTTTTTCATTCTAAGAATGAGCTACAGAATACAAGAGTCTGCAGTGTTGGCCAATATGTCTACCTTGTATGGTATATATCACATTTTAAGGCACATCCTGGTAAGGAGTGACTCTGGAACTTGCTGCCTAGAGCCTGGGAGTCAGGGATCTACAATGGATTATGCAGCCTATTGCTAGAGCAATGTTAAAACAAATCACCTCAGTGCTGTTTACTATTATCTGGGCTGCTTTTTGTTTTGTTTTGTTTTAAAGATTTATTCATTCTTTGAGAGAGAGAGAGAGAGAGAGAGGAAGGGAGAGAGAATGCATGAATTGGGGGAGGGGCAGAGGGAGCCGGAGAGAGAATCTCCAGCAGACTCACTGCTAAGCCGGAACCTGATGTGGGCCTCTCCCAGGGCCCCGGGGTCATGACCGGAGCCCAAACCAAGGGTTGGATGTCCAACCAACTGAACCACCCAGGTGCCCCTGGGCTGCTTTTTTAAATATCAAGATTTAAGTCAACCACATAGTCATTCCTCATATTGTGTCACAGATGTATTTGTGAAAAGTTGGTAGAAATCAAATTGCAGATAGGACAATATTTTAAAGGCATTCTGGTGGCTTAATAGTAGAAAGTATGTATTAAGATCTTTCTTTTGGGAAGCCTGGGTGGCTCAGCAGTTGAGAGTCTGCCTTTGGCTCAGGGCACAATCCTGGGTCCAGATTCAAGTCCCCCATCCCTTCGAGGAGCCTGCTTCTCCCTCTATGTCCCTGCCTCTCTCTCTGTCTCTCATGAATAAAGAAAATTTAAAAAAAAAAAGATTTTTCTTTTGTAGTGTGAAAGAACCCTCTCTAACCTATCATCTTTGTAGTATGGATTTTTATTTGATAATATTTTAAAAATAGATTTAAAAAAATCCTGACTTTACTTCTTTAAGAAAGCCTGAAAACAATGGTCCACTCAGGAAGTCAGCATTCTGACATTTGGCATCTATTAATGTTGACAGCACTTTTTTTGGAGATACACTGCTTGCTTGCCTTTTTTTTTTTTTTAAAGTATGCATCACACCCAGCATGGAGCCCAACATGGGGCTTGCATTTACAACTCTGAGATCAAGACCTGAGCTGAAATCAACAGTTGGATGCTTAATTAACTGAGTCACCCAGGTGTTCCACACTGCTCTAAGAAAAGTATATTTCATAATTTTAATTATCTAAATAGTTACTTTTTAAAAAACATGGTAGTTTGAGAAACATTAAGTGAAGCTTTATTTACTTTATTTTTTTTAAAAAAGATTTTATTTATTTATGCATGAGAGACACAGAGAGAGAGAGAGAGAGGCAGAAACACAGGCAAAGGGAGAAACAGGCTCCATGCAGGGAGCCCGACATGGGACTTGATCCTGGGTCTCCAGGATCGTGCCCTGGGCTGAAGGTGGCGCTAAACCGCTGAGCCACCCAGGCTGTCCTACTTACTTATTTTTAAAGATTTTGTTTTTTATTCAGGAGAGACACAGAGAGAGGCAGAGACACAGGCAGAGGGAGAAGCAGGTTCCCCCTGGGGAACCTGATGTGGGACTCAATCCCAGGACCCGGGATCACGACCTGAGCTAAAGGCGGACACCCAACCACTGAGCCACCCAGGTGCCAAATGAAGCTTTATTTTAAAAGTTGTCAGAAATCTCTTTCCTAGCTGGCTTTTAAATAATGATATCTGTGGGACAAGGATTTAATACTATGTTAAATAAGCACTTTAAAGAGAATAAAATGATGTGTTTGGTATTATCAACATCAATACAATTAAAAGTAGTGTGAAACTCCAATAATTTGGACCATACAAATTTGGATTTAGGTAATTTGACTAGATATGTGTGGTGACTTAGATATTAGTTGCTCTTAGCTCTGGTTGTGCATTAGAATTATTGAGGAGCTTTTAAAAGACACTGATGCCTGGGTCCCACACCCAGAGATCCTGACTGAGCTGGTCTGGGAAGTGAGCCAGATATTATGTTGTCAAAGGTCCCTGGGTAATTCTAATGTTCAGTCAAGGCTGGGAACCACTGTTGTATGGCCTTGAAACTTAAAAGTGTGGACTATGGACTGTATTATCCTCACCTGGAACTTGTTAAAAATTCAGATTCTCAGGCCCCACCCCCCCAACTTCCTGAATCAGAATCTGCATTTTAACCAGATCTTGAGGAGATTCATTTGCAACATGTTTTTCATAGCACTTTGACTTTAAAAGTGCTTTGACAGTCATTCTTTTGTTAATTTCCATATTTTTTTTCCTGATCTATTTATTAAGTGTCTGGTGGGGACAGACACTGATCTAGATACCAGGAAACATAAAAATATGAGTGAGATTTGGGTCTATCTTCCAAGGGGCTCACAAAGGAGCAGGGTGGGTTAGGGGTGGAGACAGACATAAAGAGTAGATGCAGGACTAGAGATGTAATCTAGCTGTAATAGTGAGCTGTCTGTAGTCTCCTGGGGGAAGAAGAAAAAAGTGAAACACTTCTCCTCTCTGGCCCATCGTCACTCAGGTATGGGATTTTAGCTGGGTTTTAAAATAGAATTAGGTGTAAGGCCAATGGTTCTTAAAGTATGGTTCTTGGATTAGCAGCACCAGTGTTTTCTGGAAACTTGTTAGAAATGCCAATTCTTGGGCCCTCACCAGACTTAGTGTATCATGTACTCTGAGGGAAAGGATGAGCAGTTTGTATTTTAATAAGCTCTCCATGGGACTTCATACATACATACTGAGAACAGTGGGTATAAACATTTTCCAGAGGAAAGGGGGAGACAATTACGGGCCTTTGGAAAGTACAGTGCACATCAGTGTACCGTGAGCTTTGTCATGGCTTGAACATAGCATGCTGACCATGATGAGGATTTCCCAACAGTTTTGCTTAATGTTTTGTTCCATGCATCTTTATTGTTCTGTGTAGCTTAGTCTCTACCTTATTAGGTCATTTGATTATAAGTCATCTTCTTACATTTTAAAAGAGAGCTTTGTGCTTGGTTGTATAGATATTTGATTACTTTCTTTCTTGAAACGTATACCCTGCAGTTGTCTGAAAACTCTTGTTATATTTGGAAAGCACTGTGATTTTTATAGGAACTCATGGAAGACATAACATAAGGCCATCCTTATTTAGGTGAAACTGCTTTAAATGGTCTTTCTTGGGGTGGAGGTGGATTTACATGGTCTATGACAACACGGGATAGGGTAAGTCTGTATAAACCCAAACCTCAGGGTACAAACACCAATTTTAGTGATGCTAGTCTTCATATTTTTAATGTTTTCTTATCACATACAGGAAAGAGCAACCACCTTTTTATTTTCCTTTCCTTCTCAGCTGGAAGTGCCAATTAGCACCTTAGAAAGGCCAAGTAGAAGTAACTAAAGAGAAGAAAAGAGCCTGCACAATGAATCATGAAATCGAGCTAAAAAAAAAAAAAAATCCCATTGGAGACCTGGCAGGGATCAAAGAAATCAAACGGTTCAGTTTTCTCACATCAGAGGCCTTGGAGAGCTTGAGCAAATTGCTCTGAATCACATGGCTAGTGGGGAAGATGGAATCGATAGCCTCATTTCCAAACTCCTTTAGCATTCTGTTACACTAGGACACATAACAGACTGTATCCCCATCAAAACACAACTACATGTGAATGGCTGTGGAACATATATATGATTGTTTTTTCCATTTGCAATCTGTAAGGGGCTATTAATAAACTAGGTCACACCCAGTTTGATGGCTTTTACTGTATATTAATTGTTATCTCCAAAATCCTCTTTGGAATGAAATAGAATTTGAGTAGATGATAAAAAATAAATACAAAAATCAATCAATCCAATGCTAACTTCCCTACCAATGCCCAGATTTTATATTCAATAGGCTCCTGAGCAGGTCAACCAGGGCATTCCATATGGACATTAAAAAATAAACATTTCCCCAATGGTATGCATATTCTCTCCTAAAACTTGCCTCTACCTCCTTACATTCTATCATTATTCATTCAGAATCTTTAAGATCATCATCAACTCTTCTCTTTCTCTCACTCCACATCTACTCAATCACCAACTCTGTCAATTTTATCTCCTGTGAAGTTCCCTTCCAAATAGTTTTCCAATCCAATGCTTCCTTATCACCTGTACCTCCATAAGTTCAATTCAGGCTACACTTACCCCTTATCCAGGCTATTGCAGCATCTGTATATCTTTTTGGAAAGATGTCTATTCATCTATTCATTTACTGATTTTTAAATCGAATTGGGGTTTTTGGTATTGAGTTGTACAGGTTCTTTATATATTTGGATATTAACCCTTTATTGGATATATCATTTGCAAATATCTTCATCTATTTAGTAGGTAGGTTGTCTTGTTTTGTTGATGGTTTCCTTTGCTTTGCAAAACTTTATTTTGATGTAGTTCCACTAGTTTATTTTTGCTTTTGTTTTCTTTGTCTCAGGAGAAATATCTAGAAAAATGTTGCTATAGCTGGTGTCAGAAAAATAACTGCTTGCGTTCTTTTCTAGGATTTTTATGGTTTCAGGTCTCACATTTAGGTCTTTAACCTGTTTTGAGTTTTTTGTGTATGGTGTAAGAAAGTGGTACAGTTTCATCCTTTTGCATGTAGCTGTCCAACTTTCCGAGCACCATTCATTGAAGAAACCATCTTTTCTCTATTGTATATTCTTGCTTCTTTTGTTAAAGATTAATTGACCTTATAAGTGTGGGTTTATTTCTGGGCTCTTGATTTTGCTCAATGATCTATTTCTCTATTTTTTTTTTTATGCCAGTATCATACTGTTTGGATTACTACAACTTTACAGTATATCTTGAAATTTAGAATTGTGATACCTCTAGCTTTGTTTTTCTTTCTCAAGATTTCTTTGGCTATTTGGAGTCTTTTGTAGTTCCATACACATTTTAGTAGTATTTGTTCTGGGTTTTTGGAAAATGCTATTGATATTTTGATAGGAGTTGCATTGAATTTGTATATTATTATGGGTAGAAAGGACATTTAGCAGTATTTGTTCTCCCAGTCCACGAGCATGGAATATTTTCCCATTTCTTTGTGTCTTCTTCAATTTATTTCATCAGTGTCTTAAGAGTTTTCAAAGTATTATTCCTTCACCTCCTTTGTTTATTTCTAGGTATTTGATTAGTTTTGCTGCAATTGTAATTAGTATTGTTTTCTTAACTTCTGTTTCTGCCACTTCATTATTATTGTATAGAAATGCAACAGAATTCTCTATATTACTTTTGTATCCTGCAACTTTACTGAATTCATACATCAGTTTAATAGTTTTATGGAGTCTTTACGGTTTTCTATGTATAGTACCATGTCATCTACAATGAGTAACAGGTTTACTTCTTCCTTATGAATTTGGATGCCTTTTATTTCTTTTTCTTGTCTGATTGCTGGGTTAGGACTTCCAGTATTCTGTTGAATAAAAGTGGTGAAAATGGGCATCCTTGTCTTATTCCTGATCTTAGGACAAAAGTTCTCCATTTTTCATCATTGAGTATGTTAGCTGTTGGCTTTTCATAAATGGCCTTTATTAATATTGAGGTGTGTTCCCTCTAAACCCATTTTATTGAGAGTTTTTATCATGAATGTATGTTGAGTTTTGTCAAATGCTTTTACTGAATCTATTGAAATAATATGATTTTAATCCTTTGTTTTGTTAATATGGCATATCACATTGACTGATCCACAACTATTGAATCATCTTTATATCCCTGGAATAAATCCCAAGTGATGGGGATAATCCTTTTAATGTAGTTGAATATGGTTTGCTAATATTTTGTTGAGGATTTTTGCGTCTATGTTCATCAGGGATATTGGCCTGTAGTTTTCTTTCTTTGTGGTATCTTTATCTGGTTTTGGTATCAGGGTAATATTGGCCTCATGAGGTGTATTTGGAAGATTTCCTTCCTCCACTATTTTGAAAAATAGTATTAACTCTTTTTCAAATGATTAGTAGAATTCACCTGTAAAACCATCTGGCCTGGGGTTTGATTTTTTGGTGGTGTTTTGATTACTGATTTAATGTTACTACTAGTAACTGGTCTGTTCATATATTCTATTTCATCCTGATTAAGTTTGAGGAGATTATATGTTTCTAGGAATTTATTCATTTCTTCTAGGTTGTTCAGTTTGTGGAATATTTTTTTTAATTTTTTTAAAAATTTATTTATGATAGTCACACAGAGAGAGAGAGAGAGAGAGGCAGAGACAAGGCAGAGGGAGAAGCAGGCTCCATGCACCGGGAACCCAACGTGGGATTCGATCCCTGGTCTCCAGGATTGCACCCTGGGCCAAAGGCGGGCGCCAAACCGCTGTGCCACCCAGGGATCCCTGTGGCATATTTTTTCATAGTATTCTCTTATAATCATTTATATTCCTGTAGTATCAGTTGTTACTTCTCTTTCATTCTAATTTTATTTATTTGTGTTATTTCTCTTTTTTTCTTGATGAGTTTGGCTAAGGGTTTACTAATTTTATCTTTTCAAAGAACCAGTACTTTCTTTCTATTGGTTTTTCAGTGTCTATGTCATTTATTTATACTCTGATATTTATTATTTTGTTTTTTTTCTACTTACCTTGGGCTTTGTTAGTTTGTTCTTTTTCTAGTTGCATTAGATGTAAAGATAGAGGGGATCCCTGGGTGGCACAGTGGTTTAGCACCTGCTTCCTGCCCAAGGCTTTATCCTGGAGACCGGGGATTGAGTCCCAAATAGGGCTCCCTGCATGGAGCCTGCTTCTCTCTCTGCCTACGTCTCTGCCTCTCTCTCTTTCTCTCTCTCTCTCTGTGACTCTCATGAATTAATAAAAAAAATGTTTTTTTTAAAAAAGATGTAAAGATAGATTATTTGTGCTTTTTCTTGTTTCTTGAGATAGGCCTGTATTGTCATATATTTCCCTCTCAGAACTGCTTTCACTGCATCTCAAAGATTTTTGGACTGCCATGTTTTCATTGTCATTTGTCTCCACATACTTTTTTTTTATTTCTTCTTTATTGCTTCATTGAGTCATTGGTTGTTTAGTATCCTATTGTTTGGCTTCCATGTGTTTGTGGTTTTTTTTCCAGTTTATTTCTTTTTTTGTTTTGTTTTTTTTCTTCTTTTTTTTCCAGTTTATTTCTTGTGATTGGTTTCTAGCTTCATACTATTTGAATAGAAAAGATGCATGGTATGATTTAAATCTTCTTAAATTGATTGAGGCTTGTTTTGTGGCCTTACACGTGATCTATTCTGGGGAACGTTCCATCTGCACTTAAAAAGAATGCATATTCTTTTTTTTTTTTTTTTTTTTTTAAGATTTTATGTATTTATACATGAGAAACATACAGAGAGGCAGAGACATAGGCAGAGGGAGAAGCAGGCTCCACTCAGGGATCCTGATGTTGGACTCAATCCCGGGACTCTGGGATCATGCCCTGGGCCAAAAGCAAGCGCTAAACTACTGAGCCACCCAGGTGTCCCTATTTTTTTTGTTTTTGGATGGAAGGTTCTATATATAGTTTGGTCCAATGTATCAAAGACACTGTTTCTTTATTGATTTTCTGCCTGGATGATCTATTCATTAAAGAAGTTGGGTGTTGAAGTTCCCTACTGTTAATATACTACCGTTAACTTCTCTCCTTATGTCTGTTAATATTTGCTTTATATAGTTAGTGCTGCAGTGTTGGGTGGATAGATATTTATAATTGTTATATTCCCTTGATGGACTGATCCCTTTAACATTATGTAATGACCTTTGTCTCTTGTTATGGTCTTTGTTTTAAAGTCTATTTTGTTGGGCAAAAGACATGAACAGAAATCTCACAAAAAGACATAGACATGGCCAACATGCACATGAGAAAATGCTCTGCATGACTTGCCATCAGGGAAATACAAATCAAAACCACAATGAGATACCACCTCACACCAGTGAGAATGCGGAAAATTAACAAGGCAGGAAACCACAAATGTTGGAGAGGATGTGGAGAAAAGGGAGCCCTCTTACACTTTTGGTGGGAATGTGAACTGGTGCAGCCACTCTGGAAAACTGTGTGGAGGTTCCTCAAAGAGTTAAAAGTAGACCTGCCCTACGACCCAGCAATTGCACTGCTGGGGATTTACCCCAAAGATGCAGATGCAATGAAACGCCAGGACACCTGCACCCGGATGTTTCTAGCAGCAATGTCCACAATAGCCAAACTGTGGAAGGAGCCTCGGTGTCCATCGAAAGATGAATGGATAAGGAAGATGTGGTCTATGTATACAATGGAATATTACTCAGCCATTAGAAATGACAAATACCCACCATTTGCTTCGATGTGGATGGAACTGGAGGGTATTATGCTGAGTGAAATAAGTCAATTAGAGAAGGACAAACATTATATGGTCTCATTCATTTGGGGAATATAAATAATAGTGAAAGGCAATAGAAGGGAAGGGAGAAGAAATGGGTAGGAAATTTCAGAAAGGGAGACAGAACATGAAGACTCCTAACACTGGGAAATGAACTAGGGGTGGTGGAAGGGGAGGAGGGTGGGGGGGGGTGGGGGTGAATGGGTGATGGGCACTGAGGGGTGCACTTGACGGGATGAGCACTGGGTGTTACTCTGTATGTTGGCAAATTTTTTTTTTTTGTTGGCAAATTTTTATTTTTATTTTTTTTGGTGCAAATTGAACACCAATAAAAAATAAATTTATTATTAAAAAAATTAAAAAAATAAAGTCTATTTTGTCTGATATAAGTGTTGCTACTCAGCTTTTTTCCCCCTCGATTTACATAATAAATGTTTTTCCATTCTTTCACTTTCAGTCTGTATGTTTCTTTAGTTCTGAGCTGAGTCTTCTGTAGGCAGTATACAAACATATCTTGTTTGTTTATCCATTCTACCACCCTATATCTTTGGATTGGAGCATTAGGACTTTTATATTTAAAGTAATTATTGATAGCTAAGTACTTATTGCTATTTTCTAATTTGTCTTCTGGTTGTTTTTGGAGTTCTCTGTGCCTTTCTTCTTTTCTTCTCTCTTTCTTTGAGATTGATGCATTTCTGTAGTTTTATGGGTTTACCCCCCTCCTTGTTATATGTATCTAATATAGGTTTTGGATTTGTGGTTATCTTGAGATTCATATATACATCTTAACTAAATAGCAGTGTATATTAATTTAATGGCCATTTAAGTTCAAACACATTCTAAAAAAACCTTTTTTTAAAAAAACTATCTCTTCTGTATTTTGTTCATGCTGCCATATTTTACATATTTTTAGTCATGATTTCTTGCATCTTATGGCCATTTCTTTTACACTTAAAAAAGTCCTTTCAGTGTTTCTTGTAAGTCTTGTCTAGTGGTAATAAACTAATTTTGTTTGTATGAGAAACTGTCTTTCCTTCAAATCTGAATGATAACCTTGCATTGGTAGAATATTCTTGGTTGCAGGTTTTTCCCTCCTCACGTTGAATATGTCATGACATTTTCTTCTGGCCTGCAAAATTTCTGCTGAAAAATCAGCTTATAGCCTTATAGGTTTTCCTTTATAGGTAGCTTTTGCTTCTCTCTTGCTGCTCTTCAAATTCTCTCTATATCTTTATACTTTTTCATTTTAATTATAAGGTATCAAGGTGTGGATCTCATTGAGTTCATCTTTGGAACTCTCTGTGCTTCGTGAACCTGGATGTCTATTTCCTTCCCTAGGTTAGGGAAGTTTTCAGTTATTATTGCTTCAAACAAGTTTTCTGTCCTTTTCTCTCCCTTGTTCTCCTTCTACACCTCCTCCTCCCCCTCCTCTTTTCCTTCTCCACCTCCTCCTCCTCATCTCTGGGACCTCTATAATGTGAATGTTTGTTGGCTTGATATTGTCCAAGAGGTCACTTAACCTAAACTCATTTTAATAACATCTTTTCTTTTTTTTTACAGTTCAGCTTGGGTGCTTTCCATTATCTTGTCTTCCAGCTTGCTGATACATTCTGCATGTGCAGTTGATTTCCTCTAGTGTGTTTTTTATTTCAGTTATTGTATTCTTCAACTATGATTGGTTATTTTTTGTGTTTTCTATTTCTTCATTGAAAATTTCCCACTCTCTCCCCAGCCTGCTGAGTATCATTATGATCATCACTTACAATTCTTTATCAGGTGTATTGCTTATCTCAATGGTATTTATTAATTTTTCCCTGAGGTTTTGTCTTGTTCTTTCTTTTGGAGAATATTCCTCCCTCCCCCCATTTTTATAACCTTCTACATTTGTTTTTGTGGATTGGGCAGAACAGTTACTTCTCCTAAACCTGAAGGAATGGTCTTGTATATGATCATTCCCTACATAGGCTGTGTGTTCTTGTGACTTTTGCTGGCTGGCTGGAACTATGACTTGTGTAAGCTAGGTGTCCTGGGACTCTCCATGCAGTGGGGTCCTTGGACGAATAGCTAAAGCTGAAGTGAGCACGGATCAGTGTTGTTCCTGGGCTCTTCATGCAGTGGGTTCCCTGGCAGGACATCTAAGGCTAAAATGAGTGCAAGCCAGTGTTTCAGGGCTCTCTTCATAGAAGGTGCCCAGCAGGGTGGCTGAAGCTGAGGTGCAGTGTGGACTGGGAGGTCCCTGGGCTTTTTGTGTGGAGGGTGCTCTGGCAGGATAGCTAAAACTAAAGTGGATACAATCTGGGAGGACCAGGGATTTATACATAGAGAGCACCTTTGCAGGATAGCTGAAGCTGAACATATAAACTGGGTGTTCCAGGACCCTCTGCACCGTAGGTGCTCTGGAAGGGTGGTTGGGACCAAGGTGGGATGCAGGCCTAGGGGCTCTTGGGACACTCCATACAGGGCACATGCTGGCAGGACAGCTTAAGTTAAAGTGGATGTGGGCTGGTGTGTCCCTAGGCTCTCCATGAAAAATATTTCTTGGCAGGACAGCTGAAGCTGGATTGGGTGCAAGCTAGATTGTCATGAAGCTCTCCACATTAAGGGAAACCTGGCAGGATAGCTGAAGCTGAATTGAGTACAAGCTAGGGTGTCCTGGGATGCTCAGTGTGTGTGTGTGGGGGGGCTCTGGCTGGGCAACAGGAGCTGAAGCTGGTATAAGTGGAGGTATTCTAGCTACTCTGAGAAGGGGGTGCCCTGGATGGGTAGCTGGAATGAATGTAGGCATGAGCTGGGGGTTTTCTGGGGTGCTTTGCACAGGTGGCACCGTGGCAGAGTGCCTGGATCTGAAGCAGACATCAGCTGGGAGTTTCCAGAGCACTCTGAGCCAGGTATACCTTAGCAAGCCACCTGAAGCCGAAGTGATGTGGGCCTAGAGTGTTCTGGGATTCTTTACACCTCTGTCAACTTGTTGCAAAGCCTGGAGCTGTAATGAGTACTCACCAGAGGTGTACTGGTGTGTACCATCCTGTTGTTATGAAATGCACAAATCTTAAGTGTTTTATGAGAGCCACTAAAAACATTCTTGAGCAACTTAAACCTCTCTATATAATATTACCATTACTCCAGGAAGTTCACTCATGCCCCTTCTCAGGAAATCCCCATTTCCTCTCCCTTCAGAGGCAATGATTTTTCTTATTTTTTTTCCAACTAGTTTTGTATGTTGTAGAACTTTATATTAATGGGACAGTATATAATTTTGTGTAAAATTTCTTTCAGTGTGATGTTTTTGAGATTTACGCATTTTATTGTATGAATCAGAAGCTCATTCTTTTTATATTACTAATATTCCAGTGTATAGATATATAACTTTTATTTGAGTCCATTGTTTAACTGATGCACATTTGGGCTTTTTCCAGTTTCTGGCTATTATGAATAAAGCTATTATGAATATTCTTGTACAAGTCTTTTTTTGTGGATACAACTCTTTTGGGTAAATGCTAGGATCAGAATTTTTGGGTCATAAGTATTTACATTTAATTTGACAAGAAGCTGCTAGATTTCCCCCAAAGGAGTTTTACCATTTTATTTTACACTCACCAAAAAGTCTTGTTTCACATCTTCACATCTTAGTGTTATAAGACTTTTTAAAAATTTTAGCCATTCTGGTGGATGTGTAATGGTATCTCACAATGGTCTTTTATTTGAGTTTTGGTTTATTGGCCTGTCTCTGTAGACTTCTTGAGGACAGGCACTTTACTCATCTCTATATTCCTATGCCAAATAATGTCTGACACAAAGTAGGGATCAATAAATGTTTGTTGAGGGCAGCCCAGGGGGCTCAGCGGTTTAGCGCCTGCCTTCAGCCCAGGGCCTGGTCCTGGAGACCTGGGATCGAGTCCCACATCAGGCTCCCTGCATGGAGCCTGCTTCTCCCTCTGCCTGTGTCTCTGCCTCTCTCTCTCTCTCTCTCTCTCTGTCTCTCATGAATGAATAAATAAAATATTTTTAAAAATGTTTGTTGAATCAAACTAATCTGAATTGAATCTTTTACACAGAAAAAAGACCACCTTCTTTTATATTTTTATTCTTTTTGTCAAAGGGCAGAGTGAACTCTTTTGTTACAAGTAGTAGCATTTACATTAAGATTAGAGTGCTATCCAATTGGGGTGATCTGAGGGGTCAAGCATCACTTCCCGCAAATATTTGTTCCATTGTCCCTCTTTTTATGTTAGTAACTTCATTCCTTTGGGTCTTTTAAAATGACTTTTCTGTTTTCATAGAGTCCTACTAAAGTGGTAATCTATGTAAGAGTAAGATGAATTAATGGTTTTATTACAACCAATAAAAGACCAGACTGGAACTTTGATTTTCCCCCTAATAGTTTGAAAGGTGAGAGTGGAGTGTGTATAGAGAGAGGGTATGAAGAGTTCATGATCCAGAGAAGGTGCCAAAATCAAATGGTTGCTGGACGAAAGATTTCTTTAGTGTTTCTGAAGTCACACAATGGACTTTTAATGAAGGTTTCCAGTTCAGGCACACCATGGCTATCTTCCTCCTTCCCTTCTCTGTTCCTTCCATCCTTCCTCCTCTCTCTCTTTCTCTCATTCTTGTCCCAGTTCATAGTTCTATTTCTGGAACCTAGAATGATACCTGGCATAATTTAAGTGTTTAATATATATTTGTTGAGTAAATGTTGACATTTTCCCCAGGGCCTATCAACTTTATAATAAAATTATCAGCTTAGAGTCAGTTGACAAGCTAACAGTAGTCTTCTCCATCTTGGAAACATTTGGATATATGGTTAAAAAAAGGCAGTAGAGTTAGCCATGTCTTGGTTTGAATGCTGGTCTGACTGTATGATTTTACACAAGTTGCTGAAGGCCTTTAAACCTGTTTCTTTGTTGGTAAAGTGAGGATAATATTCTTTACTCTGTAAGGTGTTACAAATATAGGAGTTAAAGTACATGTAACAGAATAGTTTTTTTTCATAGTTTTTATTCTGTTTTGCTTTTCTCCTGGGATTTCTTCATGTTCTCCTCCCTCAAATACATTCACAAAAGGCCACTTTGGTTCTGTTCATTTGCTTTTCTTTTCTTTAATTTTTGGCCATGGAGGTATTATCATTTTTGAAACCTGGCTAATGCCTTTTTAATTTTAATTCTTAAAAATTATAGTAAAATACATACATGTAACATAAAATTTACGACCCCAGCCATTTTTATTTTTATTTTTTAAAGATTTTATTTATTTATTCATGAGTGACACAGACACAGAGAGAGGCAGAGACACAGGCAGAGGGAGAAGCAGGCTCCATGCAGGGAGCCCGACGTGGGACTCGATCCTGGGTCTCCAGGACCTGGCCCTAGGCTGAAGACGGCACTAAACCTATGAGCCACCTGGGCTGCCCACCACCCTAGCCATTTTAAATTGTACAATTTACTGGTATTAATTACATTTGCATTGTGCAACTATTACCATTATCTCCATTATTTTCACTGTCCAAAACTGACATTTCCCATTACTCCCTCTCCCAGTTTCTGGAAACCACCATTCTTCTTCCTGTCTCTATGAATTTGCCTGTTCTAGGTACTTCATACAAGTGGAATCGTACAGTATTAATATTTTTACACCTGGTTTGTTTTACCTAGTATTATGTCTTCAAGATTCATCCATGTTTCATAGGAGTCAGAATTTCCTTCTTTTTTAGGCTGAATAATATCCTATTGTGTAGATATAGCACATTTTGTTTATCTATTTATTCATTGATGTGCACTTGAGTTCCTTTTACTTATTGGCTATTATGAATAATGCTGTTATGAACATGGGTATATAAATATCTGTTCAAGTTCTTGTTTTCAGTACTTTGGGTGTATACCCAGAAATGGGATTGCTGAATCATGTGGTTATTCTATTTTTAATTTTTTGAGGAACTGCCATATTGTTTTCCATAACAGTTACCATTTTACATTCCCATTAATAATGTATAAGGGTTCCAATTTCTCTACATCCTCATCAATGTTTGTTATTTTTTGCTTTGTTTTCATTTTTGTTTTGATAGTAGCCATTGTAATCAGTCTAAGGTGGCATCTTATTGTGGTTTTGATCTGCATTTCTCTAATTATTAGTGGTGTTGAACATCTTTTTTTTGTGGTTATTTCCATATCTGTATATCTTCTTTGGAAAAATGTCTATTCAAGTTCTTCACTCTTTTTTTTTTTTTTTGAGTGGGCTTCAGACAGACAGATGTTCATTTTTTAATAAAGTTTTTTTTTGTTGTTGTTGAGTCATAGGAGTTCTTCATATATTCTGGATATTAATCTCTTATTAAATATATGATTTGCTGGCTTAACATTTTTAATTTTTTCTTTTTTATATTTTATTTTTGGTGATTTTGTGTTTAGAAGAGAATATATGAAAGATTGAATTCACTGAATCATCTTGTCTAGAAATCCTTACTATTTTTTTAATTTAAAAAAAGGATATAGGAGTGCCTGTGTTGTGCAGTTGGTCTGGCATCCAACTCCGGGCTTTAGGTCCTGATCTTGGGGTTTGGGGACTGGGCCCTGAATTGGGCTCTGCACTTGGTGTAGAATCTGCTTGAGATTCTTTCTCCCTCTACTCCTCATTCTCATGCTTTTTCTCTCTAAAGTGGTTGAATAAATCTTTAAAAAAATAATTTAAAAAAATTTAAAGGATATTAAGAATCAATATATATTAGTTTATCTTTTATTATTATCATTATTTAAAAGATACTATCAAAGGGACTACATGAATGCAGAAAAGTATTAACAATACATTTAACTATGATCTTTCTGTTTGTTTTTTTCATTTAAAAATGATGAGACTGAATTTCAATTATGAAGATATAAATAGGCATTATTTAAAAAATAAGTCATTTTTATAAAAAGGGGAAAATAAGAGGGCCAGGTAAAAAGCTGAATTTCCTGCATTGAAGGAATATTTTATTGGGAGAGGTGTTTGTTTTGTTTTGATGTATTATTGTTTTTGTTAGGTGGAGATCATTGTACATGTTTATAAGTATAGGAGAAGGAAGTACGAAGAGACGGGTTGAAGCAGGGGGAGGGTAGGACAATGTGACCAGCTGCTAGAACCAGGTCACTTATGAATTAGAAGATAAGAATCCAGAACACTCAGAAGGGAACTGATCTCCACTGGGAAGAAAAACGGTATAAATTTGGAAAGTGTGTAAATAAATCTGTAGGCTGGGAGGTCTTGAAGCTGAGAGATGGTCTCTATTTTCTCTAAGCGGGAGAAGTACCATCATTCAGAGGATGTATGGAAGGGTGAGTAAGAGTGGGGAGGTTATTCTGACAACAGAGTAAATGAGAGAGTGAACTGACCATGGGCAGGGAAAAGGTATTCCTGAGTGATACTAAAGTGGCTGCAGTGGGAGATCATGTATTTATTCTGGCAGCGATCCACCTGGCTGCTACATGTAGGAGTATATATAGTGGATAACTGGATTGATTGATGGGTGAAGGAAAACGCGTCTGAGAGTTCTGTCAAGAGCATGGTGGATTTGAAGACTACTGGCTCTGTCTAGGCTGGATATGGAGGCAGAAAGCTGATAAATTAGATTGAGAGAGGGATTGTGGGGTTGGAGCTCTCCATGGGAGGTAGGAAATAATGAAGTTGGAATAAAGGAGTCAAGAAGTAGAAGAGTGGAAGGCTATGGTCAGAGGGACAAATTTAAAGGGATTTTATTAAACTTGGCTAAGAATTCTGAAATAATAAATCTTTTCAAACAGATAATCAGAAATAGTAGTGTTTCATTAGATTTTTATATGATAATTATTATCTTTTCTCTTTTCTGCTTTTGTAGAGTAACATGGAGCTCATTTCTCTCCCCTCAGAGATTTCTGCATTTTAAAACTACAAAATTATGAAGTAGCTAGTTATTTTCTAAGTCTGGAAATGAATATTGGAAGACACTAAATCCTACATCACTAAAATGAAAATGTGAAATAAATCTTCACATTACCTTGCTAACTCCAATTATAGCAAATGTTTGATTTGACATTTTATTAATAGTCATTATTCTTAATTTTATTAAGAATCATTTATTTATCATTTTATTAATAGTCATTATTAATAGTCATTTATCCTTTTTATCCTTTATAGCATCTTGCTAATCAGAATGGCTTAAACCATTTTATATCATTATCAGCATCCTAATAATTAGAGTGACTTATACCATCTATTTGCACAAACTGGATTAAGATTGGCTAATATACATGCATTAAAGAGGGAAATTTTGGCAAATATTTGACACTAAGTTATCTAAATTTGGTTGTTTATCTTGATTAAACTGTTATGATTGCTCTGTCCTTTTTCTCACCCTTTGTGAACTTTACATATATGTGGAGAGCTACATCTCTTCAGAAAAGTAGTTTGGGCTATGTTCTCAGAAGCTTTTTTGTAGGCAGACTTTCCATGTTCATTCCCCATCTTCACTCCCTATCAGAAGATAGTTATTCCATTGGCTGCCAACAAATGCCAAACTGCTGGACTAGTTCAATCACTGCCACCCTTGAATCTCTCCAAAGCAATGTGATTCAATAAACACTATTTATTCTACAACTACTCAGCCATATCAATTTCCTTTATTTAAAAATCTCCTTAAAACAAAGCTCATCCACAAAGTCTTCCTGATGACCAAGATGCCCACATCTCATTTGACCTATTGTTTTCATTTTCAGTTTCATGATAGTAAGGACCAGGTCTAGTCAATTTTTATTATTTATTTATTTATTTATTTACTATTTATTTATTTATTTATTTATTTATTTATTTACTATTTATTTATTTATTTAGATCCTGCCGCAGGTTTATTTGTACAAATAGCGCAGGAGGACACCGGGCCCATGCAGACAGAAGCCCAGGGGTCATACCAGGCCTTCTGTCCTCACACTGGCAGGCAGAAGCCTTTACGCTGGAGCCTCTGTGAGGCCCTGGGCACCTTTGGGAGCCTGTGCTGCTGGAGTAGAAGCAGGAGCCAGAGCCAGGGTCACAGCTGCAGACTGGGCCTTGGTTGGGCCTTCGTTTGAGCCTTGGCCTTGGCCTTTGGCCAGCAGAGCCTGAGACCTTTGGCAATGTGGGCACGAGCATGTTTCCCGAGCTTGGGATGAGTGAAGTAGGCAAGTTGATTGAGCTTGCAGCTGCCACCTTTTGGGATCTTGGGCTTAACCTCCTCGGGCTTGACAGGGGCCTTGGTAGCCTCGGTATGTGCAGTCATGGCCTTGGCATTGTCGGCCTGCATCTTCTTCAGGCCCTTCTTGTGCTTCTCGGCAAGTCCTGAGGAACTTGGGGTCTACCCCCTTAAGAGATTCGTATCTTTGTGACTGGGGTTTCTTGATGCCATTTCTGTGCCATTTTCGTGACTGGTTGTGCGTGGTGTGGTTCTTGGACTTGGCCATGTCTGCACCAAAGCCTGCGGCTCCCCAAGCGCCTCCTCTAGTCAACTTTTAAAGAAGTTATAATCCTTGTGGATGTTTACTTCTGCAATTAGGCAGTTAATACTTTTTCATAAAGTTGGTGACAACAATGATGGTATCAGAGAAACAAAACCCTATGAACTCTACCGTTCACCTTCTTCAGTCATGCCAGCAGACTGTTGGTAAAACAAGCAATACATTTTAAATTTATATTTAATTTATTTAATTTAATGTATTAAGCTTCATTAAATTTGTATTCAATACAGTTTAAAATGTGTATTTAAGATGAAATATGTTTCCACTATTATTTGCTTTAGGAAGTAAGACACCATCACTTTAAATTTCCCTTGAAAATGAAGATGGAGAGAAAAATAAAGCTGATTTTATTTCAGTTATAATGTCTTAATTATGTGGTTTTTTTTTAACTTCAAGCTGCCTTAAACTCATTTTAGAAATTTTACATCTATATAGAATAAGATTAAGTCAGTTCACAAAGGAAATAAGTAATATAACCTGCCCCCCCCCTTCAGCTAACCCCTCATCCTGTAACTTTTACAGATCTTACATATTGGTTCTTTCTCTCAAAATAGGCAGCACTTTAGACCATAGGACCAATAAAGCATGCTAACTTATTTCATTGTATTACTTTGGTAGATCCCAAGAGGATGATGACTGAAAGGGGGAAAGACATTTGTAATAGTAACTGCTTATGCTGTAAGTCCAATTCACAGCAGGATTTTCTTTTGAGATGATAAAAATGCCTGTGATGGAGTAGTGGGAGGAAATTAAACAAAACAATCCTTTAATCAAAGTACTTAAGACATCTTTCGCAAAGGAAAAAAAGGAGACTAATTTACTGGAATAAAATAATTCCTTGGCTTATAAAAATTCTAATTGGGTACCTGGGTGGCTCAGTGGTTGAGCGTCTGCCTTCGGCTCAGGATGTGATCCCGGTTCCCGGGATCGAGTCCCGCATGGGGCTTCCTGTGAGGAGCCTGCTTCTCCATGTCTCTGCTGCTTTCTCTCTGTGTGTCTCTCATGAATAAATAAAACCTTAAAATTTATTTTATTTGAAAACATTCAACAACCCCCTTGTTGTGTTCTGAATGTGTGTCATTACTATCTCCCTCTCTCTTCTATGTAATATATAACCCCTTCTCCTGTTTCTGATGTCAGCTTATTCTCACTTTACTTCTATGGCCTTTGTCTTAAGAATGCAATAGGTAAGGATAAGAAAATGAAAACCAAGGACTTAATCTCTGTATATACACACAAATAATTTAATCTCCCTTTCTTGGAATTTTGTTCACAGTATCATAGGTTTTGAATCATATTGGGGATCTTCCTGTGCAATAGGGCTTAACAGAAAGACTATTGTTTTTAGATTTAGAAGACCTATATTTGAATATCAATTTACAGTTTAGTAGTTGTATGAATGTCAGCCATGTCGTTTAAAGTCTCTGAATTCCTCATCTCTAAAATGAGGATAATAGTATTTGTCTAACGAACTTCACAGGGCTGTTATGTCAAAGTATGTGAAAGCAACTTACAACCATGCAGCACAGTATGAACCTGTTTTCATCACAACCATCATTTGACATATGAGAAAACAGACTAGTCAGAAAAGTTAAGTATTTTCCCTAAGGATGTATAGCTTGCTACGAATAGAGCAGGAACTAAAAATGGAGTTTCCAATTTAGTTTGAATTCTTTTCCATTAATTCTTTCTGAGGTGCTTTATTTCTACTTGTAAGAAGTGTGTTTTTCTCTCTAATTCTGTATGATTGGGTTTCAATAACCAGTACACAAGGTATAAATTTAAATCATGTCTTTGTATTTTACAATTCTGCGTTTTGGACTGGAGATACATATGTTAACTCCCTGGATTCAGAAGAAAGAGAAAATTCACACTTGCCATTTCCCTTTTGCAGACTGGTTGTAGGAGCTTGACTGCTCTTTTTGAGAGTAGGACATGTATTTGTATGTTGAGAATTCACCTTTACCATGGCTTCTCTGCTATATTAGGTAGTGGCAGAAGTTATATAGAAGCTCATTGCACAGTGTTTGATTGCATACATCCAAGGTACCAACACAATTTCTAATCTTAGATGGGCCCTTCCAAAGCATCTCCTTGAGGTTAAAACATTGGACTTAAATGACAAAGTGTCCTTTTGTTCCACATGAGCAAGATAATGAGATAGTATCTTCTCTGCATATTGTTCTGGCCTCTATGCCTCTCCCCTCTCTTATTTTAGTTAAGTGGTAGTAGAAATTAAATGGGAACAAAAGAGACCTGTAACAGAGAGGTTTGTTTTATGTAGTCATAAAGGAGATAAAAAGTGAAAAATGTGTTATATAGACACAAAGTGAGTAGGAATCTGTCTGAAGGTGATTTTGGCAGTACAGACAGTTTTTCAGTTATGTACTTCTTGTTCCTATTTTATATTTCTTTCTTTTTTTTTTCAGAGCAAAATGTGTTTTTATTAAAGTAGGAGGATAGGAGGTGCAGAAAGAGCTGCCACCATTTAAGATTTCTATCAGATTGTTTCCTTTTTTTTTTTTTAAAGATTTATTTATTTATTTATATATTTTAGAGAGAGGGAGAGAGAGACAGTGGGGGCCAGAAGGAGAGGGAGAGAGAGAGAGTCAAGCAAATTCCCCAACTGAGTGTAGAGCTCCATTCCAGAACCCTGAGATCATGACCTGAACCCAAATAAAGAGTCAGCCAATTAACTGACTGAGCCACCCAGGCACCCCAGAGTTTTTCCTTTTTAAAGCAAACAGCTGGAGGATATCAAATGGAAATAAAGGGCTGCATTGGAGAAAGTATCATTTCAAACCCAAACATGTATACAGTGATTTAATACATTGAATGAAGTGAAGATTCAAGTACAATTCATTGAATCTGACAAAACCAAGATATTTGCAGTCAGAAACAAACCCAGAAAAAGTAATGTTTTGGGGATACCACTCCTCTCTCAAGCATTGGCCTACAAGATCACTGTATCAGGAGACCTGCCAAGAAGGAATAATATTTACAGACATTTTATAAACACAGAAAATATTTATATTTATAAATATTACCTCTAATGCTTATTACTATCTTGTAAGATTGACAGCAGAAAAATATTATATAATACTTAAAAAGCAGCAGCAAATCTTTTATCAAATCAATTGAGAAAAAAATTATATATTTATAAAGCAGCAGAAAAATCTTTTGTCATGTTAATGAGGGAAATTAATAGGCATCTGAGGGTCACAAGGAGTGTGAGGCAAATGGCTTTCGTTGGCTATGACTGCTGAAAGCCTGCATGTGCTTGTGTGTGTGTGTGTGTGTGTGTGTGTGTAGAAAATAACTTGCAGCAAAAGTACAAATTCTCTCTTTCCTTTACTATAGCATATGTGTGATGTAGTGGGGAGTGCCTTGATTTCACTGTATTGTGGTAGAAAGTTTTTGGATCTCAGAGCTAGAGCAACCTGGGTTTATACCCAGTTCTGCTTCTTACAAGCTCACTATGAAGCCTGTGAAGGAAACATAACGTATGATTTGGGATTATCTTCAGCTGAAATACAGAACACCCAGCCAAATGTGGCCTAAGTTATAAAGACATTAAATTATATCACTTAAAAAGAAGTCTGAAGAAAAGCTACTGCAGAATTGATATAACAGTGTAACAATGTCATCAAGGATCCAAGCTCTGATTTTATTTTTTATTTACTTTCTCTTTACCATCTTGAGTATATTGTTTTTTGATTTTTTAAAAAGATTTATTTATTTATTCATGAGAGACACACAGAGAGAAAGGGAGAGACACGGGCAGAGGAAGAAGCAGGCTCCAAGCAGGGAGCCCTATGTGGGACTTGATCCCGGATCCTGGGATCATGTCCTGAGCCGAAGGCAGACTTGAGCTCAACCGCTGAGCCACCCAGGCATCCCTTGTTTTCTGATTATTAAGCTGGTCAAGTCATGGACACTTTAGGTAAAAAATAATGCTTCACATAATCACGTACAGAACAGAAAGGCATTAGGACTCTCTCCTCACAAGGCTCTATATCTTATGTGGAAGAAACTCTTGCCCAAAAGTTCCCTGGCTCACTTTCTCTATGTCTTTTTGGCCAGAGCTGAGTTGTATCTGGCCCCATCCACTGGTGATTTAGTGTGGGAATAGGACTGTGGCCCATTTTCTCTGCTGAGATCTGTTAGCAACTAACTCTGTCTGCTAACTCTGTCAATCTTACAGGATAGTAATAAGCATTAGAGATAATATATATAAAGCTATTAGCACTCTGCCCATCTCAGGCACCTATTAAATGATCATTATTATTATAAATGTTTTAAATTATTAGCACTTTTTGTACAATCTGTTATTTTCCTGTGAACATTTGAATATACATAGTTGTAATCAGTATGTAGAATTCTGGATACTACTTTTATTTTATCAAATTTATAGGTGTGGCAAGTGACCAAATTCTTCCAGTGGAATGAGGGCATTTGTGATGTACTCCACTTTTGGGCCTGATCCAAAAAAACCTCTAAAATCTCCTTTTCTTTCTTTTCCTGGATGTCTATGCCCTAGCTGACCTTGAGGTAATGATGGCAAACCCTGCAATAGCTTAGGATCCTGAATGAATGTGTGAAGCAGAACCTCTACTTTTCTCTCACACTACTGCTTAGAACTGACATGAGTAAGAAACAAATTCTAAAATGTCAAGCCAGTATAGATTTTGGAATTGTTATACTTGTTACCACAACTAATACACAAATTGGTATCTCAAAATGGTAACTACTACAGTGAATAAAGCATTTATCTACTTTATATTTGCTCTCTGGAACATAGATTTTCAGAATAAAAGAATGACAGCAACAACAAAAAAGAACTTATCTCAATGAAAAGCATCAAAATAGTTGAGATAAAAAATTAATGTCCATACAGGAAGAAAATAAAACCACAAATCCAAATTGCTTGGAATGGTCCATAATTAATGTTAATATAAATCAATTGATAAAAAGTATTTGCCACAGTAATTTCTAAGCAACGCATATATTTAATCATTTTGGTTCAAGGCTAACAAGTAATAAATTAATAAATTATTTTTAAATTCTGTTGGAGCATTTATTTAAAAATGTAGTGCCGCATGGCTGGGACACATTATAGCCATGTGGGCAAGCAAAACAGGATACACAAAGCCTTTAGTAAGCATGGTCTGCATCTCCAGACTTGATACCTGAAGCTATAGTTTAGACCTATTCCAGCAGAAGAGACTGCTTTAATATAGAACTGTTTATAATTGGGAAGGCCTCAGGGAGACTGATTTGATTCTGGGTTTATTAGGCAGCCCTGAACCGGGTGGAGAAATGGTGGCAGAGGCTGATACATTGATTTTTGTTTCCTTTGGGAGGTAGACCATGGAGGGATGGCTAGGGAAACTCAGGTTGTTAGGAAGCTCCTTTTGGGAAGGAGTGTCTGAGTGTCTTAGCATATAATTAATTAACCATGCTCAATAACTCTGAGCCAGCCATGTACTTCCCAACGATTCAATGAGGAAACATAGAACAAAGTGTACCTCCATGCCTGTCACCAGAGTGAGCACCATTATGATGATTATGATGATAACCAGGCCACTGGACTTTTCCAGTTACTTTGACTTTCAAATTCTGATAACAGGGAGCCAGACCTCAGTTTAAGTTGTGTTCCCTGCTGGGCAGGTCTGGTGGGCCCTGCCTCAGTCTCAATGAGGAACTGAGAAGATAGCTAGAAAGTTGTGGGAAGAGCATCAGGCGCTTGAGTTTGATGCAGGAACCATGCTTCCCAAGGAAATGAACTGCAGCTGTATTTTTCTGAAAAATGTCTGATACAACTTAACTCTCCATAAGTTGCTAGTTAAATAGTTTTATTGAATGAAATAACATTTGGTAGTTAAAAAGAATGAGGTAGTTCTATGTGTACCAACATTGGAACATCTCTAGGATATAGCCTCAAGTAAAATAAGCAAATTTCAAGAAGTATATTAAGTAAGATCATTATTTCTGAAAGGAATTGAATTTTAAGAAGCTAATTCAGTCAGCTTAGTCCAATTTAATAATTTAAAGTCTTTTTCCTTTCTTTGCTTTTTTTTGAATAAGCAGGTCATCATTCAAATTTCTTCTCTTTTCCCTTTTCTTCCCCAAGGCGGTGATTATGTATATAGAGGAACTTGCTGAGTCCCTGTGGTAAGAAGGGACAGTGGTCATTGGGTCCACATGGTGCCCATGGGCCTCTCTTTAGTCCTCACTGGTCTATGCAGAGAAAAATACCACTGCTCATTGTAACATGTCTGTGGCCTAACTCAGCAGCTGGTGAACTTTTGATCTCTTCTTTCTGCTTATACAGGATCCTATGGTCCTCCCTGGTGTTTCGAGTGCTGAAGTCTGGTTGTGACTCCTAGTTGGTTCCAATCAGGAATATCTACCCTTCTGCTCCAAGCCACAGAGTTACCTGATTCTATTAAGACAACTACCATAGGCTTGCCAGTATGTACCATTTACTTTTTGAAAGAAATGGAAATTTTTGAAATTTTGGGTAGCTTCCATATCACATGGCAGTAGAGGGAGACCCTGAACTTAGAATTTCCTTTGGTTTAACAATACTTCAATCATTATAGGGATTTCTATAAAAAGTACTGCTTTTAGAAGTGGGGAAAAGTCCCCCTTACCCTGCTGTCACCTTCTTTCTTAAGCTAATGCATCTCTCTAGAATTTTTACTCGGAGGGGAGTGGTTATCATACACATTTTTACCCCTTGTTCTTCCTATAGCCTTACCTTTCTCTTTTCACACTTCTTTGGTAAGAAGGGACAGACTTTCTATTTCTTCTACGTGTGTTTTAGTAAAGCATGTAATAAGCTCATGATCTAGGGCACCAAGTTTGAATCTTGGAATACTAAAGGAGACTAAAAAATTTTTTAAAAATTCTTTATTCTGTCAACAGTAAAGCCTGGCTTTGATATTATTGAAGAGGCTATGATTGTTAAGATACACTATTATTTTATGTACCTTTGAGTACGACACAATGCCCTAATGATAGTTCTGTGGAAGGCATGAATTGATTATACTGGCCTTGTATTGCATGAAATATCTTTTATCTACATCAAGGAACGCAGGATTTCTCTTGCCTTTAATTACGATGTTTGGCAAGTGATGAACAATCATTTCACAAATATTCAGTAAAATAATGTAACCTAATTTCAGTGACATGTCAATATCTTACTTTTGTGGAGATATTTACAGTACTATCTTGTTTTGCAACAAAATAAGAATTGCAATCATTCATCCAACTACAAGTATTTGCTTCCCTTATATCAAATTTACATCTCATTGCATTGTTTTTGTTCCATTCTGTATATGCAATACTTTTTTTTTACCCAATGACAAACCATAGTGTAATATATTTGAAGACTATTTAAATTGCAATTAAACTCAACCTGGAAAAAAATGATTAAGTTTGGGAAGTAAAGAGATCATGAGTTGAATCTTGACGTACTCTGAATTCTGGAGGAGGAGAGAGGCCAGACTGAGGCAACCTACCTGACTTGTGGGCAACAGAAGCCCTGGCATTAATATTGCTGAATGAAGAAAGAGGGAAGAGGAAAACCATCGGCATTCACATGGTAGTTGCTGGGTCACTCTTACTTTCTGTCTTCCTGTAAGGTTCATTCTGAATGCCTTGTCCTCAACAAAGCTCTTTCTGGGATGCCTGGGTGGCTCAGCAGTTGGGTGCCTGCCTTCAACTCAGGTCATGATCCCGGAATCTGGGATGGAGTCTTGCATCAGGCTCCCTGCGAGGAACCTGCTTCTCCCTCTGCCTGTGTCTCTGCCTCTCTCTCTCAGTCTGTGTCTCTCATGAATAGACAAATAAATCTTTTTTTTTTTTTTTTTTTAAAAAAAAAAGCTCTTTCTGGGATCCCTGGGTGGCGCAGTGGTTTGGCGCCTGCCTTTGGCCCAGGGCGCGATCCTGGAGACCCCGGATCAAATCCCATGTCAGGCTCCCGGTGCATGGAGCCTGCTTCTCCCTCTGCCTGTGCCTCTGCCTCTCTCTCTCTCTGTGTGTGACTATCATAAATAAATAAAGAAAAAAAAAAAAAAAAACTCTTTCTGACCCACTAGAGATTAGGTTAGGTGTTCTGTTAAGTTCTAGTATAGCAGTTAATATAGTTTAAAAAATATATATATATAGTATTTATATATATAAAATATAGTTAAAATATATATAATATAGTTATAAAATATATATAAAATATAGTTAAACTAGTCATCTTCTTAGTTTAACTAGATATCTTCTTACTAGAAAGTTTAATTGGATATCTTCTTCCTAGAAAGGAAACTCTATGACGGTCTGTCTTGTTCACCATTTGATCACTCTGCCTAGCACAGTGCCTGGAATGTAGTAGGCATTTAGTCTAGTAGGCACTAATGTGGTGGAAGGAAGGAAGGTGAAAAGGAAACAAAAGGAAAGAAAATAATGAAATTGTTGAAGGTGCCAATAAATAATTGATTAGAGCTGAAGAATATAGAATAAAACTTTTCAGATTCTTTGTCTTAGAGTTTTTAGATGCTTCCTGTGTCCAGATGAGGAACCAAAGTCCCTCACACTTGCTAATGATAAATCTCTACTGGGATAGTTGGGCTTGTCCCTGTGACCTATTAGTGTGTCTAGATGTCCTTTTTGTTGGGGTGGTGGGATTGGGAAAGGGAAGCCTTGGCTTTGGCAGAGGTATGCTTAAACACTCTTTCTCCCACTAGGGAGGGTAGATTGTTGGTACTTTGGTTAATAGTCTAAAGAGATATTCTAAGTAGATAAATGCACATAAAAAAGTTGTTCATAGGGATCCCTGGGTGGCGCAGTGGTTTGGCGCTTGCCTTTGGCCCAGGGCGCGATCCTGGAGACCCGGGATCGAATCCCACGTCAGGCTCCCGGTGCATGGAGCCTGCTTCTCCCTCTGCCTGTGTCTCTGCCTCTCTCTCTCTCTCTCTCTCTCTCTCTCTCTCTGTGACTATCATAAATAAATAAAAATTAAAAAAAAAAAAAAAGTTGTTCATATATTCTTATACTTTCTGCTTATCAATTAATAAGAATTTTTGCAAAAATTTTTATGTAACTGTGGTAAGTAGAATAATGACCCTCCAAAGATGTTCATGTCCTAATCCTGTGAATATGTTACCTTACATGGAAAAAAGGACTTTGCTGATGTAATTAAGGTAAAGAATATTGACGTGGGAGATTATTCTGAATTATACAGGTCAGCCCAATCTAATCACATGGGTTTTTAAAAGACAAGAGCCTTCCTACCTGTGCTCAGAAGGAAACATGATTATGGAACAACAATGGTTAGAGAGATGAAACATTGCTGGCTTTAAAGATAGAAAAAAAGGGGCCATGAGCTAAGAATTGCTGACAGTTTCTAAAGGCTGGAGAAGAGAGTGAAAATGTTATTCTTCAGAGCCTCCAGAAAGGAATGCAATGTTGACATTTTAGCTCAGTGGGACCTGTGCTGGACTTCTAACCTACAGATCCCTAAAATAAATTTGTATTATTTAAACCATTAAATTTGCAAATATAATAATGATCTATACTTAATAATTTTATTCTAAGGTACTCTATAGATGCTTCAACAATTTTGTGTCTGCTAAGTCTTTTTTGCTAAAGATTCCATCGGGGTCACTCAAGAGCTAACCCTTAGACCTGGTATAATATAAGGTATGATCAGAGAAGTTACCCCAAAGCATGACCCCTCAACAGTGGGAAATGAGAATGGGTAGATTAAAGCCTCAAATTCCTGTCCTCTGTTGGAAAATTTGAAGTGTGTTTCACATATTTCTTGAGAGGGGCCAGAGTGGAACAAGACCCTATTACCCACAACAGTAACCCTTCTCTATTTTGCCTATTCCATCTCTTGAGTGTTAAGTGGAATTAGATAGAAATGAGCTAAACTTGGGAAGTCATGACAGAAGGAAGAACCCCACACACCAGAATGCTACCTTTTAGGCCAAATATCTCCTGGTCTAGGGAGAATGAATTCCAAGTAACTCTAGGGGAAAGGCTTTTCTGAGTAATCCTGGAGGTGCCAAGGCATTTGGTTGCCAGGTGGTGCTTGACCAAGGCCATCAACCACGGTAAGCCTGAACAATATCAGCAGGCCCAGGCTGTGGCCTTTGCTTATGAATAGCCTGGAATTCTAGGGGAGCTCTAACTCATTTATTCTGGAGTCAACTGGTAGAGGCAAAGAGTGACTCTCTGGCAGAGTAAACAGCACATACATAGGCATGGGGCCTAGAGTGATTGGAAAAGTGGGTTCAGGATGAGAAGTGGAAAAGGAAGCTAGAAAACCCACACTAGTATTATTTCTAGGAAAGTACCTAAATACATAAAGTAAATAGTAACAGATATAAAGAGAGAAATTGGCAGTAATACAATACTAGTAGGGTACTTTAACCCTCCACTTACATCAATGGATGGATCATTCAGACAGAAAACCAACAAGGAAACAGTGGGTTTGAATGACATATTATACCAGATGGATTTAACAGACATATACAGAACATTCCATTCAAAAACAGCAGAATATGAATCTTTTTAAGTACTCATGGAACATTCTCCAGGATAGATCACATGTTAAGCCACATCACAAGTCTCAATAAACTTAAGAAGATTGAAATCATATCAAACATCTGACCACAATGGTATGAAGCTAGAAATCATATGCAAGAAAAAATCTGGAAAGAATATAAACATATAGGGGCTAAATAACATGCTCCTAAACAACAAATGGCTCAACCAAGAAATCAGAGGAAATAAAAAAATACAGGAAGACAAATGAAAATGAACACTTAATGGTCCAAAATCTTTGGGACACAGGAAAAAAATTTTTTTTTAATTTATTTTTTAGTAAACTCTACATACACCAACATCGGGCTCAAACTTACAACCCCAAGTTCAAGAGTCACATTCTCCACCAACTGAGCCAGCCAGGCACCCTCAAAAGTAGTTCTAAGAGGGAAGTTTATAATGATGTAGGCCTACCTCCAGAAATAAGAAAAATTTCAAATGAACAGCTTAACCTTACACTCAGAGGAGTTAGAAAAAGAACCCAAAGTTCAAATAAAAATATTAGAGCAAAAATTTTTTATTGGAGTTCAATTTGCCAACATATAGTATAACACCCAGTGCTCATCCCATCAAGTGCCCCACCTCAGTGCCCATCACTGAGTCATCCCATTCCCCCACCCACCTTCCACTACCCTTTGTTCGTTTCCCAGAGTTAGGAGTCTCTCATGCTCTGTCACCCTCTCTGATTTTTCCCACTCATTTTCTCTCCTTTCCCCTATAATCCCTTTCACTATTTTTTATATTCCCTGTATGAGTCAAACCATATAATGATTGTCCTTCTCCGATTGACTTACTTCACTCAGCATAATACCCTCCAATTCTATCCACGTTGAAGCAAATGGTGGATATTCGTCGTTTCTAATAGCTGAGTAATATTCCATTATATATATATATATATATATATATATATATATATATATATATACCATCTTCTTCACCCACTCATCTCTCAATGGACACCTAGGCTCCCCCCACAGTTTGGCTATTGCCAGCTATTGCTGGCACATTGCTGCTATAAACATTGGGGTGCAGGTGTCTTGGCTTTTGGTGTAAAAAATCTGTATCTTTGGTGTAAAAAATCAAAAGTTGGTTGTCTGGAAAGATAAATAATATTGATATAGCTGTAGCCAAACTCACAAAGAAGAAGAGAGGATTCAAATAAATAAAATCAGAAGCACAGGAGGAGAAGTATCAGCCAGCAGCACAGCAATACAAAGAATTATAAGAAAATATCATGAAAGATTACATACCAACAATTCAGATACCCTAGAAGTGAATAAACTCCTAGAAACATAGAAACAATTTCTCAAAATGGAATCAAGAAGAAATAGAAAATTTGAACACATCAATTACTAGTAATGAAATTGAATTAATAATAAAAATAACTCTCAGCAAACACCCATAAACCAAAAAAGCACTACTGAATGGGAGAAGATATTTGGAAATAATGTTTCTGATAAGGGGTTAATATCCAAAATATGTAAAGAATTTATACAATCCAACACCAAAACCCCAAATCATCTGATTAAAAAATGGGCAGAGGGCCTGAAGAGACATTTTTCTTTTTTTAAAGATTTTTTTTTTTTACTTATTTAGAGGGTGGGGGAGAGGCAGAGAGAGGGAGTGAGAGAAGAGAATCTCTATATCAAAAGGTATCATTCATCATGATCAGTGGGATTTACTCCAGGGATGCAAGTGGAGTTCAGTATTTGCAAATCAGTCAATGTGATAAATCACATTAACAAAAGGAAGGACAAAAACCATACGATCATCTCAAGAGAGTAAAAAAAAAGCATTTTATTTGATAAAATACACATGCATTTATGATAAACCCTCTCGACAAAATGGGTTTAGAGGGAACATACCTCAACATAATAAAGGTTATATATGAAAACACACAGCTAACATCATATTCAGTGGTGAAAAATTGAGAGCTTTTCCTCTAAGATTAGGAATAAGACAAGGATGTCCACCTTGCCACTTATATTCAACATAGCACTGTAACAGTACTGTACTAACTACAGCATCAGACAAGAAAAAGAAATAAAAAGCATCCAAATTGGTAAGGAAGAAGTAAAACTTTCACTATTTGTAGGTGACATGATTCTATATATAGAAAATCCTAATGAAAAAAAAAAAAAAGAAAATCCTAATGATTCCACCAAAAAACTATTAGAACTGATAAAATTAGTTCAGTGAAGTTGTAGGACACAAAAATAATATATAGAATTATGTTGCATTTCTATACACTAAAATGAAGAGGCAGAAAGAGAAATGAAAAATTAATATCATTAATTCTGCCTGCCACTCCCCCTGCCTGTGCTCTCTTTCTCTGTCAAATAAAATAAATAAAATCTTTAAAACGTCCATACTACTCAAAGCAATCCACAGGTTCATTGCAATCCCTATCAAAACACAACTGCATTTTTTAAAAAAAGATTTTATTTACTTATTCATGAGAGACACACAGAGAGAGGCAGAGACATACACAGAGGGAGAAGCAGGCTCCCCACAGGAAGCCCAATGTGGGGCTTGATCCTACAACCCCAGGATCACATCCTGAGCAGAAGGCAGACGCTCAACCACTGAGCCACCCAAACATCCCACATTGTTGATCATCTTTTTTTTCCCCTAAAGTAATCTCTATTCCCAACATGGGGCTTGAACTCATGACCCTGAGATCAAGAGTCACGTGCTTTTCTGACTGAGCCAGCCATGTGCCCCACAACTGCATTTTTAACAGAACTAGAACAAACAATATTGAAATTTGTATGGAACCACAAAAGACCTCGAATAGCCAAAGCAATCTTGAGAAAGAAAAACAAAGCTGAAAGTATCCCAATCCAGATTTCAAGACATACTACAAAGCTGTATTAGTCACAACAGTATGGCACTTATTGGCACAAAAATAGACACATAGCTCAGTGGAGAGAATAGAGAACCCGGAAATAAACTCACATCTCTATGATCAATTAATCTATGACAAAGAAGGTAAGAATTTACAATGGAAAAAAGACAGTCTTTTCAATAAATGGTTCTGGGAAAGAACCCAAGGTGAGAGAAGGGCTGAAATTGGATTTTTATTTTATAATCCTATCTAGAGAAAACTCCAATACTTTTCAGTGCATTAAAAAAACATTTCACAGGCATCTGGGTGGCTCAGTCAGTTAAGCATCTTGACTCCTGATTTCAGTTCAGGTCATGATCTCAGGATCATGAGATCTAGCCCCTTGTTGGGCTCCACACTGGTTGTGGAGCCTGCTTAAGAGTATCTCTCTTTCCCTCTCCCTCTGTCCCTCCCCCACTTCTCTATCTCCCTCTCTAGAAAAAAAAAAAAAAACCAACAATCTATCTAACTTTTCTAGTTGTTTTTAGTAGGAAGGTTGGTTTAAAAATGGCCAATCTGCCATTGTGAGGAGCAAAATATTTTAGGTATTGTTTGAAGACCTAAAAAAAAAAAAAGAGAGAGAGAGAGATAAGTAAGCAACACTTCTCAGTCCTATTGCACCTCTTTATATTTCCAGTTGCTAGCAATCCCTCAAAGTCTACAACCTCTAGATGATTAAATATGTTGTTTGTGTTCCAATCAGCATTAGTTCCAGGCTCCATCAACTGGAGGTAGTTTATAAGTATATCCTCCACTTTCTGTAGGAACTAATAATCTGAGCTAACCTCTGAGTGTAGGGTTATAGGACAAGTGATGGGACTATGAAACAACTTTGTCATACTTGCTGCAGATGAACAAGCCAGGCAATAGAATGTGGGAGGTTATCACACACTCCTCTATACCCTCTCACAAGACAAACTTTACTCCACTTATGTCTCTGCTTTCCTCTCTTCCTCTGTTGAATTCTGGTGTCTACAAGGCTTTGGAGTGAGTTTTACACATGCCATTAGCTTAACCATTCTCTTAAAATATTCTTTCTTCCTAAATGTGGACTACTTCTCCTGGAGATATTTTGTATATATCATTTTGTAAGTTATTAGTGTTTGCCATAAGAAGATATATTTTATGATTTGGTTCCATTTGTTACTTTTCATATCTATGGCAAGCTGATTGCTTTGAAAAACTTACCTTTTCCTACTACTTCACTTTTTAAATGACATTTGTCCAGGGAAACTATTTCCACTTTAATTGTTCAGAAGACTTATCTTTTGATATTATCAACTAAGTTGTTCAAAATTAAGTAGACAATATAATTATTTAAGTAGATATATGTTTTCTATCAGATTTTGTAGAATGTATATGGTCTGCCTTCTTTTTTGCACTTCACACAAATAATTTCAGATTTCAAAGTTATAGATTTAACAATTTCTTTTTTTTTAAATTTTTTAATTTATTATTTATTATAGTCACAGAGAGAGAGAGAGAGAGGCAGAGACACAGGCAGAGGGAGAAGCAGGCTCCATGCACCGGGAGCCCGACGTGGGACTCGATCCGGGGTCTCCGGGATCGCGCCCTGGGCCAAAGGCAGGCGCCAAACCTCTGTGCCAATTTCTAAATGTTGAATAACTTATGTTAGAACATATTCCCTTAAAGGAAAATGGGAAGCGTTCCAGTACATTACACAAAATATTTATTTCAGTAGAAACAATGACAACTAATATTTATTGCTGGCCATGTTTTACCTCTTACCCTTGGTTATACCTTTGTTTTCAACTCATTCTCTGTGAGTTGAAGGTATCTTCTAGAACCTGGAATGATCCTGTGCATGTGTGGCTTGTAAGAATTCCTTTGGTTTAATGATATGCTTCAAATAAGATGTGTTAAATATGTTGTGCTTATTAATGACCTTTTGTTTTGTTAAGTTTATGATGAATACTTTAAATTTATCATTGTGTTAAATGTTTTACCTACATTATTCTGTGTTATCTGAATTATTACTTATTTCATTTTGCAAATGAAGAAACAGATTTATAGATGTATGTTGTGAAACAAGGTAAAAAATCATAACTGGAAAATAATGGAAGAGGGGTTAAAGTCTAGGTATTTTCATTTCTAAAGCCTTAATATCTATGTTATGTTTTAATTTCTTGAAAAATATAATTTCACTTTTTTTTTTGCTACCACCAGTGTCAACCTACACACATGCACACACACATGCAAAGTTGCAAAACACAGTGAGGGAATTGTAAGTAAAACACAGATCTGTAGCAGAAGTAATAAAACATCAAAAGGGAAAAGAGAACTAGCATAAAGATTGAGAATACACCTACAATTTCAGAAAGCCCAAAACCAGATGAAGATTTCAACAAGATTAGTATTAACTATAAAGAAGTAGAATTAAGAAATAGTTGCTATGAATATCTCATTAAAGCTGGAAGATATAGAGGTATATACAATATGAGAAAGGTATATACAATAATGCTCAAAGACTGTTCAGAGCTTGAAAGACTAATAAGGGAATAAAAATGTCACTGAGTGCTAAAAAGAGCATAATTTATTCAGAACAAAGATTAAGTTATAATAAAAATATATCTGTAAGGAATATAAAATCACAACTAAGGTGTACAAAGATAATGCAAAAAAGAAATTGAATTATTCATTTAACAACTTTTTATTGAGTATTTACTGTTAAGTACTAGGTGCTGAAGATACCTCAGTGAACAAAACAGCTAACGCTGTTTCCCTATGGAGCTTATATTCTACAGAGGGAAGACAGATGATAATTTAAAAACATGTGCATTAAATATTAGGTGATAATAAGTTATCTGGGAGAAAAGATCATAATAAGGAAAACAGATTTACCCTTGGGGTGGGGGGTGACGTTGATATTTCATATAGGGCAATCAAGAAAGACTGTTGATAATGTGATCTTTGAACAGGGATGAAGGAAGTGAGGGAACAAGCCATCTGGACATTGAGGGAAGAACATTTTAGTCAAAGAGATCAGGAAGTACAAAGCTTGTGTGGTAGGGATATGTTGAGGAGCATCAAGGGGAACTTAGTTCTGAAGGTCAGGGGGATAATTAATAACTATAAGAAGTAAGATGAGGGAGATACTAGAGACATCGTGTAGGGCTTTGAGGTCATCATAAGGCTTTTACTATGAGGATGATGGGATGTCTTTGGTGGGTTTGAGCAGAGGAATATCACAATCTGACTTATGCTTTAACAGGGTCAATTCTTGCTGCTATCCTGGAGACCCATAGTAGAGGGCAAAAGAAGAAAAGGGGAGGTCATCTAAGAATCTACTTAAAACTTCAGGGAGACAGCTGTTTGGGAGGGGTGGAAATGGTGGAAACAGTGATAAGTGGTGGAATTTCAGAAATGCTTCATAATAGATTGCATGTGTGTTATGAAAATAAGAGAAGGGCCAAGGATTATTCTGAGATTTTAAAATAAAGATTTATGTTTATTTATTTGAGAGAGAGAGAGAGAGCACACATGAGTGGGGGGAGGGGCAGAGGGAGAGAATCTTTAAGCAGATTTCCCACTGAATGAGGAGCCCTTTGTGGGGCTTGATCTCATGACCCATGAGATCATGACCTGACCTAAAACCAAGAGTTGGACACTCAACCAACTGAGCCACTCAGATGCCCTGATTATTCCAAGTTTTTTTTAACTAGATCAACTGAGTTAACAGATTTTCCATTTACTGAAATAGGGAGGACAATGGGAAGAGGAGGTTTGGGAATTGGACATATATCTACCCCTGGAGGCTGGGAATTCAAAGTAAAATCCAGGGATTGAGAAAAAAATGTGGGAATTATCAATGTACACATAACATATGGTTATCATGGTTATGGAAGTCTATGAGATCATTAAGAGATGAGGACAAATCGAGAAGGAAAGAGGTCTAAAGCTGAGTCTGGGGAGTTCTAACATCTGGAGGTCAAAGAAAGGAAATTTCTAGTGAAGGAAACTGATGCACAGTCATCAATGAGGTAGGAAGAGAACCAAATGAGAGTGGTATCCTAGAAACCAAGAAGGGAAAACAGCTATAGAGGGAAGACACAATCAATGGATCAAATGCTATTGTGGGGTTGAATAAAATGAGATCTGAGAATTGACTGTTAGACTTAAAATCACTAATGACCTCGACAAAATCCTGGCTGGCGTGGTTTCAAGAGGAATGATAGGAGAGGAGGTGGAGACAGTGAGTATAGATAACTTATTCAATACATTTTTATGAAATGGAGAGCATAGAATGAAGTGGTAACTAGAGGGGTAAGTGGGGCCACTTTTTTCTTTTTATAATGGGAAAAATTATAGCATATTTATGGGAGTGACCTAGTAATGAGGAAACATTTGATGATGTAAAAGCAAGAGGGCACATTTCTTTATTTGAAATCCTTAGTGGGTGAAAAGCTATTTGACCTGGTGTACAAGTTACCCTTGGCTGGAAACTAAGGGTTGGCTAATGAGGAGCATATATAATCCCTCTTCAGTAATAGGAGGAAAGTCAGAGGAGAGATGTGATGAAATCATATGAAAGTTCTCATAGTAAAGTTTCTCACTGAAATGAGTAGCAAGGTGATCAACTGATTATGTTAAGAGGGAAGGAAGTTTAAATAAGAGAAGGTGTGATCATGGGAGTAGGAAATGCAATAGGGTTCTCTAGAAGCATGAATGGCCTACTTGAGGTTAGGTATTAAGAATTTTTTCTTTCTTTTTGTTTTAACAGCCTATAGCACTTGACATTTCCAAGTAGTCTCCCATCCAAGTACAAACCAGGACTGACTTGCTTACCTTCCAGATTGGATCAGGCATATTCAGGGTGGGATAGCCATAGAAAAAAATTATATTGAGACTAATCAACATATATTTATGCTCTCTTATCCAACCACATTCAGCTAGAGGTACAGTGGGTGGAGAGTTGGATATATTTACAGCTGGATTTTACTAAATGTGATGATTAATTTTATGTGTCAAGTTGACCAGTTTAAGGATGCACAGGTGGCTAGTAAAAACCTTTCTGGGTGTATCTGTGAGGATGTTTCCAGGAAAGACTATAGCATATGAATTAATGAACCCCAATATGGTAGGCATCATCCAATCTGTTGAAGCCCTGAATAGAACAAGTACATGGTGAATTCACTCTTTCTGATTAAGCTGAGAGAGCCATCTTTTCCTGCCCTCAGACAACAATGCTCCTTGTTTTTGGGCTTTTGGACTCAGATAGGGGGTTACACCATCAGCACCCCAATTCTCAAGCCTTTTCATTTGAATTGAATTATGCCACCAGATTTCATAGTTCTTTAGCTTGCAGATGGTAGATTGTTGGCTTCCATAACTGCATGAGCCAATTCCCGTAATAAATCTTTTATATCTCTCTCTATGTGTATCTCATTGGTTCTGTTCCTCTGCAGAACCCTGACTAATACAGTAGGAGGGAAAGAGAGACAAGGTGGTTGAGGGCATATGATGGGGGTGATTAAAATAATGGCCTATGACAGCTAAGCTAGGTAAGGGGGGAAATGAAGCAATGCAGTTGTGGATTAAAACATAGTCTAGGGTATGTCCTGAGAATATGTGACTGAGGTAGAGTGGAGTACAAGATTGGCAAGTGTAACCTAAGAAATTGAAAAGGTAGTGATTGGAAGAATTATTAACATAGAAATTGAAATTGCTGAGTAATATGTCAAGAATGGTATAGGAGAAAGTGATAGTGGCCAGGTACTAATACTCTTCAAGGCATGTGAGAGATGATCCAGGGATCTGTGATGGCTACAACAATGAGAAATAGAGAGTAGTGAAATCTGAGGACATAATTTTCAAGTCAAGATTTTTTTTAGAAGAAAGTAAGGATAATGTTATAGAAGTGCAACTGAGGAACAGGCAATGCTCAACTGTCTACAGTCCAGTGGAGATTTAAACTATTTAGACTTCATAGTAGCTAGTGTTTCATCTGTACTCCAGACTCAGGTACAAGGGTTGTGGAAACGAAAACAGCCACCACCTGAGAGGGCTGAAGGGAACAAGGTATTCTCAGGAAAGAGCCAGTTTCAATAGAGCAAGAAGGTGAAGGGAGTATTCAGAGAAGAGGTGTTTACGGGTGGTTCAGTTGATGGTAGAATGAGTTCCAAAGGGCATGTTTGAAGGTTTTTGGAAATCAGAGAAGGGTGGGAAATGAAATTCAATTAAGGGATTTGCAGAGCTTTGTGGAGATGAAGGTGATGTGAGATGGTTTTAGGCTTCAGGTGGTGACAAACATAAACAGGGTTATTGGGAATGATGGCATTGGTCCTTGTGATCTCATAGACAAGCATGATGGTGAGAATCTGAGCATTTAAGTGGAAGGAGGGTAGAGGATGTGACACGATTGTGTGGAGCTTTGGGCATATTTGGTCAGCTCATGAGCAAAACTATTGAATCTTGCAGTTTCTTTGTTGGAAGAGTTTTAATTACGGATTCAATTTCTTTAGTAGGATATTCAGATTTTTTATTTTTGTGTTGACTTTTGTAAGTTGTAGTTTTCAAGAAATTTGTCCATTTTACCAATTTTTCAGATAAAATTATTTGATTATTGATATCAAATTGTTTATAATAGCTTCTTACTATTTTTTTAGTGTTTATAGATTTTTAAAAAGTTTAAGTAATCGCTACATCCACTGTGGGGCTTGAACTCATGACCCCTAAATCAAGAGTCACATGTTCCTCCAACTGAGCCAGCCATGTTCTCCAGTGTTGGTATATTTAATAATGATATTTCCCTTCTCATTTGTTTTACTGGCAATTTGTGTTTTTTCCTTCCTTGATCAGTCTTGCTAACAGTTTATCAACTTGATTAATCTTTTCAAAGACCCAATTTTTGTCTTTGTTGTTTCATTACCTATGTGCTTTCTCCTTCACTGTTTTGCTCTTATTTTATTATTTTCTTTTTTCTACTTTGTTTGGGTTTAGTTTGCTATTCTTTTTCTTGATTTAGAAGCTATGTCACAGATTTTCAACTTTCTTTTCTCAAAAATGTGTTTAGAGCTATAAATTTTCTTTTTTTCTTTTTAGAGCTATAAATTTTCTGCTAAACACTGTTAGTTGCATTTCACAAGTTTTGATATATCATGTTTTCATTGTTCTTCTGATCAAAATATTTTCTAATTTTACTCATAATTTTTTGTTTAACTCTGGTTATTTAGAAGTATGTTACTTGATTTCTGAATATTTGGAGATCTTATAGTTGTCTTTCTGTTATTGAGTTGTAATTTAATTTCTTGAGGTCAGAGAACCTATATGTTGTGAATTCTCTGGTTATTTTTGCATGGTATCTTTTCCCAAGCTGATTGAAGACATATCTTACAAGTAGAAACCATGCAATTTAGTAATGGATTGGTTGGTTGGTGGATGGTGAGACGAACAAAGGAGTCAACTCTATAAAAGTGATTTTTTTTTTTAATGGTCCTTGGCACTTTCTAACATATATCAGAATTGCTTAGGACTCCCTGAGTGAAAGCCAATGTTTCTAAAATTTATTTGGCTATGGAATTTTCAGAATACTTTGGAAAACTCTAAACTAGACCCTCTCTTTTAGGGAGTGCATCTTATATTAAGAATAGTTCATATGTTAAATTCCACAGTTATGCAAACCTCCTTTTAAAGCAATTTGCTTTTTCCTTTAGGGCAGAGTTTATATATATATGTATATATATATATATATATATATTTTTTTTTTTTTTGTAACACTTCACTTTATTTATTTATTTATTATTTATTTATTTATTTATTTTTAAATGATTGCCAAACTAGTTTTATTTGCCACTGGGCTGTAATTGGAGCCCGCTGAGCGCCAGTAACCCTCACTGCACCCCATTCCTTCCTTTCAGCTGATTTGCTCCAAAGCTCACAACTGAGCTTAGCTGAGGGTTTCATTTTCTTCTCTTCTTTCCCCCCTTTCTCTTTTACGTTCATTCCATTTTATTTTTTATTTTTATAATTTATTTATTTATGATAGTCACAGAGAGAGAGAGAGAGAGAGAGAGAGAGAGAGAGAGGCAGAGACACAGGCAGAGGGAGAAGCAAGCTCCATGCACCGGGAGCCAGATGTGGGATTTTTTTTTTTTTTTTTTTTTTTTATTTATGATAGTCACAGAGAGAGAGAGAGAGAGGCAGAGACACAGGCAGAGGGAGAAGCAGGCTCCATGCACCGGGAGCCCGACATGGGACTCGATCCCGGGTCTCCAGGATCGCACCCTGGGCCAAAGGCAGGCGCCAAACCGCTGCGCCACCCAGGGATCCCCAACACTTCACTTTATATAGTATACATCTAGTAGATATTTATTGAATGAATTTGTTCACTAACATAAAGTCAGAAAAATATTTGAGCAGCCAGTAAGTAGAGCTTAATGTTTAGAATTTATGTTTACCTTGTGAAGTTGAGAGATGTATGAGAAAGCAAACATGAAATGAAATAAGTATAGAAAACCCTATTGAAAAACAAAATTCAATCAAGTAGATTTGAAGATCTAACTGACTTTTATTAAATGATTCATGAGTTTGGCATTATCTCATCTAGCCACATAAGGTCGTCAGCCTTGCAGCAGGGGAAGGCTTCATCCTATCCAGAAAACACACATACAAAAACAGGAACATATTACTAAGTGGCAATGGAATAAAGTCCAGCTGTAGGTGCTCAAAAGGGTACAGAGGAAGGAAGCTTGTGGCCTCTAGGGACAAAAATAGTTTTTCTAGAGTTATAGACATGACAGGTCAGATCTTGCTGGTAGACTGTTTTTTGCAATTTTATAGAAGTTTACCCACCAATGTCTATTCATAATTTGAGTCATCTTAAGTGCCCTGTGGTGGGTGAAGGAATGCAAAACCAGAAAAGTGGAGTTCCTTAGAGAGTAGGAAGAACCAAGCAGCCATCTTGGGTTTCCCATAGACCTGACTACTTGTTTTTTTCCTTAGGTGTTTTAAGGGTTTTTATTAAGAATACTTTTTGTTTTCAAAGTAGCCAAATATGAAAGTATATATAGTATTTTTAAAGGAAATTAGCATTAAACTTTTTTTTATCTTGACAGCATATTTCAGAGAGAATATATTTAATACAAAATGGAAGTCAAAGACTTGACTTTATTCATGCATTCATTTGTAGAAGAAGGCTAAATTATGCATCATAAATTGGCATAATGAAGTCACACAGTAATTTGAAATTTATGATCACTTGGGCATACTGGTTAAAGTTTGTCTTCCCTCTCTGTGAAAGAAAGAAAGAAAGAAAGAAAGGGAAAGAAAGAAAGAAAGAAAGAAAGAGAAAAAGAAAGAAAAAAGAAAGAAAGAAAAGTAGGTTTCTGTTTTTGGCAAAGTCAAATGTACATAAAGAAAGAGTTTGCATACTCTTGTTTATTTTTTTTTAAGATTTTATTTATTTATTCATGAGAGACACAGAGAGAGGCAGAGACACAGGCAGAGGGAGAAACAGGCTCCATGCAGGGAGCCCAAAGTGGGGCTTGATCCCTGAATTTGGATCACACCCTGAGCCAAAGGCAGACGCTCAACCGCTGAGCCATCCCAAGTTTTGTATACTCTGAAGACCAGAAAACTACTAATGTAGATGTAGCATTTATAGACAAACATTGTTTGAGCTAATACAAATGAATTCCTAGTATAATAAGTGAATGTATTATTTTGTTGTTGTATTTTTAAAAAATTTATTCCTTTTAAGTAGGCTCCATGCCCAACATGGGGTTCAAACTCAAGACCCTGAGATCAAGAGTTAAATGCTCTACTGACTGAGCCAGTCAGGTGCCCAACTGGATGTATTTTTTGAAAGCAGATATTTATATATGATTGGAACTTGAAGGATATATAAGATCAAAATAACATTACTTTTTGAAGGAGAAAAGAAAGGGTATTTCAGGATGGTGAAATAGCATTGATTAGGAGTTAGAAATAAGAGGTCCCATATGGCAATCCTTTTGTTTACTCACCTTAATTTCCAATGCCGGAGTAGACCATTGTCATGTTACAAGGATATCAGGATGGTGAAAGTCTGGCAATGAAAGGACTTTTTTTACAGAAGTAGAATGGATCTTATCCACATATGCCACAATCTTACAGTATAAAGAAAGCTTAGTTATTACTTGTTTGACAATGTTTCCTATGCAATTTATGTTTTTTTTTTTTAAAGATTTTATTTATTCACAGAGACAGAGAGAAAGAGGGAGGCAGAGACAGAAGCAGGCATCATACAGAAAGCCTGATGTGGGACTTGATCCAGGGTCTCCAGGACCACACCCTGGGCTGCAGGCAGCGCTAAACTGCTGTGCCACCGGGCCTGCCCTGCAATTTATGTATTAAAGGAATCTCATTAGTTTAACAAATCCCTTAAAATATTCCAGGTCAAAAAGGTTTCATTTACATTTGATTTTGGGAAGTTTGTCAAAAACATAAAAAAAAAAAATGCTTTAAAAGCATTCGTCTAAATAGTATCACAGATGATTATGAAATTTAATACTTAGAAGGTGAAAAAACTTTCCCAGTCTTATCAAAAGCAAACCAAAAGTCTGTGAAAACTTGGTCCTTTTAACAGAGAGAAAACCAAATTCTAATTTTATACCAGTTTACTTTTTATATTAAAACTCATTCTTAAATAAATTCATTTTAATCTTAGCCACCTTGACCACACTTAAAATTCCTTTTCAAAGATTCCCTTTCCACAAACCTACAATTTTCTTTTCTACATTTCGATTCTGTCCTATGTTTTTCCTTCTTTTTATTTTTAAATTTTATTTATTTATTTATTTATTTATTTATTTATTTATTTATTTATTTATTTAAATACTTCATTTATTTATTCATGAGAGACACAGAGAAAGAGAGAGCCAGAGGCAGAGACACAGGCAGAGGGAGAAGCAAGCTCCATGCAGGGAGCTGGAGGGAGACTGGATCCTGAGTCTCCAGGATCCTGCCCTGGGCTGAAGGCGGGGCTAAACCCCTGAGCCACCCAGGCTGCCCATTTCCTCTTAAAAAAAAAAAAAAAAAAAAAAAAAAGATTTATTTATTTATTTTAGAGAGAGAGAGAGAGAGTGAGAGAGAGCATGCACAGGAGAGCAGGGGAGGGGCAGAGGGACACAAGTAGACAGACTGCTGAGTGGGGAGCCCAACTAGGGGATCAATACAAGGAACCTGAGAATATAATCTGAGTGAAAATTAAGAGCCAGCTGCTCAACCTAGTAATCCACCCAGGTGCCCCCTATGTTTTACCTCTTTAAACAACTAGCCTCACTTTAGGACCAAATTATTCTTTCTCTCAACAAAAAACGTATTTCCATTTCTCATACCTTTTCTTACTGAAAAAAAGTTGTGGTTTCCTGGCACACAGAGATGTTTCCTTTATTATTTCTAGTAGACCTAATTATGTATATTAATTAGAATTCTTAGCCCTTCGGAACCTTACTTTCTAGTGAAAATGAAGACATAAGCAATTATGAACTGTCTGTTATGCCTGCATTTTTTTTTTTTAATTTTATTTTATTTATGATAGGCACACAGTGAGAGAGAGAGAGGCAGAGACACAGGCAGAGGGAGAAGCAGGCTCCATGCACCGGGAGCCTGACGTGGGATTCGATCCCGGATCTCCAGGATCGCGCCCTGGGCCAAAGGCAGGCGCCAAACCGCTGCGCCACCCAGGGATCCCTATGCCTGCATTTTTTAAGTTTGCACCTTTATGAATACATTTCATGATTTCTAGAAGCATATGTCTTTTTCAATTTTCCTTTTTTTGGTATATTTTTTTATTAGAGTTTGATTTGCCACCCAGTGCTCATCCCGTCAAGCGCCTCCCTCAGTGCCTCTAATGAAGTCACCCCATCCCCCCACGCACCTCCCCTTCCACTACCCCTTGTTCATTTCCCAGAGTTACGAGTCTCTCATGTTCTGTCACCCTCTCTGATTTTTCCCACTCATTTTCTCTCCTTTCCCTTTAATACCTTTCACTATTTTTTATATTCCCCAAAAGAATGAGACCATATGTTTGTCCTTCTCCGACTGACTTACTTCACTCAGCATAATACCCTCCAGTTCCATCCTTGTTGAAGCAAATGGTGGGTATTTGTCGTTTCTAATGGCTGAGTAATATTCCATTGTATACATAGACCACAGCTTCTTTATCCATTCATCTTTGGATGGACACCGAGGCTCCTTCCACAGTTTGGCTATTGTGGACATTGCTGCTAGAAACAATGGGGTGCAGGTGTCTCGATCTTTCACTGCATCTGTATCTTTGGGGTAAATCCCCAGCAGTGCAATTGCTGGGTTATAGGGTAGCTCTATTTTTAACTCTTTGAGGAACCTCCACACAGTTTTCCAGAGTGGCTGCACCAGTTCACATTCCCACCAACAGTTCAAGAGGGTTCCCCTATCTCCACATCCTCTCCAACATTTTTTGTTTCCTGTTTTGTTAATTTTCCCCATTCTCACTGGTGTGAGGTGGTATCTCATTGTGGTTTTCATTTATATTTCCCTGATGGCTAGTGATGCAGAGCATTTTCTCATGTGCTTGTTGGCCATGTCTCCGCCTCCTCCTCCTCCTTCTTCCCTTTCCTCTTCCTCTTCCCCTTCCCCTTCCCCTTCCTCTTCCTCTTCTTCTTCTTCTTCTTCTTCTTCTTCTTCTTCTTCTTCTTCTTCTTCTTCTTCTTCTTGTGTATGTCTTCTTTGGTGAAATTTCTGTTCATGTCTTTTGCCCATTTCATGATTGGATTGCTTGTTTTTTTGCTGTTGAGTTTAATAAGTTCTTTATAGATCTTGGATACTAGCCCTTTATCTGATAGGTCATTTGCAAATATCTTCTCTCGTTCTGTACATTGTCTTTTAGTTTTGTTGACTGTTTCTTTTGCTGTGCAGAAGCTTCTTATCTTGATGAAGTCCCAATAGTTCATTTTTGCTTTTGTTTCCCTTGCCTTCATAGCTATATCTTGCAAGAAGTTGCTGTGGCCAAGTTGAAAAAGGGTGTTCCTGTGTTCTCCTCTGGGATTTTTGAGGATTCTTGTCTCACATTTAGATTTTTCAACCATTTTGAGTTTATCTTTGTGAATGGTGTAAGATAACGGTCTAGTTTCATTCTTCTGCACATGGCTGTCCAATTTTCCCAGCACTATTTATTTATTTATTTATTTATTTATGATAGACATAGAGAGAGAGAGAGGCAGAGACACAGGCAGAGAGAGAAGCAGGCTCCATGCCGGGAGCCCGACGTGGGACTCGATCCCGGGACTCCAGGATTGCGCCCTGGGCCAAAGGCAGGCACTAAACCACTGAGCCACCCAGGGATCCCCAGCACCATTTATTGAAGAGACTGTCCTTTTTCCAGTGGATAGTCTTTCCTGCTTTGTCGAATATTAGTTGACCATAGAGTTGAGGGCCCATTTCTGGGTTTTCTATTCTGTTCCATTGATCTATGTGTCTGTTGTTGTGCCAGTACCACACTGTCTTGATGATCACAGCTTTGTAGTACAACTTGAAATCCGGCATTGTGATGCCCCCGGCTCTGGTTTTCGTTTTCAATATTCCCCTGGCTATTCGGGGTCTTTTCTGATTCCACACAAATCTTAAGATTATTTGTTCCAACTCTCTGAAGAAACTCCATGGTATTTTGATAGGGATTACATTGAATGTGTAAATTGCCCTGGGTAGCATAGACATTTTCACAATATTAATTCTTCCAATCCATGAGCATGGAATATTTTTCCATCTTTTTGTGTCTTCCTCAATTTCCTTCAGAAGTGTTCTGTAGTTTTTAGGGTATAGATCCTTTCTCTTTGGTTAGGTTTATTCCTAGGTATCTTATGCTTTTGGGTGCAATTGTAAATGGGATTCACTCCTTAATTTCTCTTTCTTCAGTCTCATTGTTGGTGTATAGAAATGCCACTGATTTCTGGGCACTGATTTTGTATCCTGACACATTGCCAAATTGCTGTATAAGTTCTAGCAATCTTGGGATGGAGTCTTTTGAGTTTTCTATGTACAGTATCATGTTATCTGCAAAGAGGAAGAGTTTGACTTTTTCTTTGCCAGTTTAAATGCCTTTTATATCTTCTTGTCTGATTGCTGAGGCTAGGACTTCTAGTACTATGTTGAATAGCAGTGATGAGAATGGACATCCCTGTTGTGTTCGTGATCTTAGGGGAAAGGCTCCCAGTGTTTCCCTATTGAGAATGGTATTTGCTGTGGGCTTTTTGCAGATGTGTTTTAAGATGCTGAGGAATGCTCCCTCTAACCCTAAACTCTGAAGAGTTTTGATCAGGAATGGATGCTGTATTTTGTCAAATGCTTTCTCTGCATCTAATGAGAGGATCATATGGTTCTTGTTTTTTCTCTCGTTGATATGATCTATCATGTAGATTGTTTTACGAGTGTTGAACCAGCCTTGCGTCACTGGGGATAAATCCTACTTGGTCATCGTGGATAATCTTCTTAATGTACCGTTGGATCCTATTGGCTAGTATCTTGGTGAGAATTTTTGCATCTGTGTTTATCAGGGATATTGGTCTATAATTCTCCTTTTTGGTGGAGTCTTTGTCTGGTTTTAGAATTAAGGTGATGCTGGCCTTAGAAAATGAATTTGGAAGTATTCCATCCCTTTCTAGCTTTTGGAACAGCTTTTGTAGAGTAGGTATTGTTTCTTCTTTAAACGTTTGATAGAATTCCCCTGGGAAGCCATCTGGCCCTGGACTTTGCTGTCTTGGGAGGTGTTTGATGACTGCTTCAATTTCCTCCCTGGTTATTGGCTTGTTCAAGTTTTCTATTTCTTCCTCTTCCAGTTTTGGTAATTTGTGGTTTTCCAGAAATGCATTCATTTCTTCTAGATTGCCTAATTCATTGGCATATATATAGCTGTTCATAATACGTTTTTAAAATCATTTGTATTTCCTTGGTATTGGTTGTGATCTCTCCTTTTCATTCATGATTTTACTAATGTGAATCTTTTCTATTTTGTTTTTAATAAGGTTGGCTAATGGTTTATCTATCTTATTAATTCTTTCAAAGAACCAACTCTTGGTTTTGTTGATCTGTTCCACAGTTCTTCTGGTCTCTATTTCATTGAGTTCTGCTCGAATCTTTATTAACTCTCTTTTTCTGCTTGGTGTAGGTTTCATTTACTGTTCTTCCTCCAGTTCCTTTAGGTGCAAGGTTAGCTTGTGTATTTGAGTTTTTTCCAATTTTTTGAGGGATGCTTGTATTGCGATGTATTTCCCTCTTAGGACTGCTTTTGCTGTATCCCAAAGATTTTGAATGGTTGAATATTCATTTTCATTAGTTTCCATGAATCTTTTTAATTCTTCTCTAATTTCCTGGTTGGCCCATTCATCTTTTAGCAGGATGCTCTTTAACCTCCACGTGTTTGAGTTTCTTCCAAATTTCTTCTTGTGATTGAGTTCTAGTTTCAAAGCATTGTGGTCTGAAAATATGCAGGGGACAATCCCAATCTTTTGGTATCAGATGAGACCTGATTTGTGACCCAGTATGTGGTCTATTCTGGAGAAAGTTCCATGTACACTTGAGAAGAATATGTATTCAGTTGCATTTAGATACAAAGTTCTGTATATATGTGTGAAATCCATCTGGTCCAGTGTATCATTTAAAGCTCTTGTTTTTTTTGGTGATGTTGTGCTTGAAATATCTGTCATTTGCAGCAAGTGCCATGTTGAGGTCTCCTACTATTAGTGTATTATTTTCTAAGTATGTCTTTACTTTGGTTATTAATTGATTGATATACTTGGCAGCTCTCACATCAGGGGCATAAATATTCATGATTGTTAGGTCTTCTTGTTAGATAGACCCTTTAAGTATGATATAGTGTCCCTCTTCATCTCCTACTGCAGTCTTTGGGATAAACTTTAATTTATCTGATACGATGATCGCTACCCCAGCTTTCTTTTGAGGACCATTTGAATGGTAAATGGTTCTCCAACCTTTCATTTTCAGGCTGGAGGTGTCCTTAGGTCTCAAATGAATCTCTTGTAGACAGCAAATAGATGAGTCTTGCTTTTTTTTTCAGTCTGATACCCTGGGTCTTTTGATGGGATCATATAGCCCATTCACGTTCAGAGTTACTATTGAAAGATATGAATTCAGTCCCTGTTTTTGTGGATTATTATCTCTTGGGCTTCCTCTTTCTTTTACTGGGTCCCCCTTAATATTTCTGGTTTGGTGGTCACATGTTCTTTTAGTTTCTGCCTATCTTGGAAGCTCTTTATCTCTCCTTCCATTCTGAATGAGAGCCTTCCTGGATATAGTATTCTTGGCTGCATGTTCTTCTCATTTAGTACCCTGAATATATCCTGCTAACCCTTTCTGGCCTGCCAGGTCTCTGTGGAGAGGTCTGCTGTTAATCTTTTTCCCCATATGAGTTAGGGATCTGTTATCTCTTGCTGCTTTAAGGATTTTTCTCTTTATCTTTGAAATTTGCAAGTTTCACTATTAAATGTCAAGGTGTTGAATGGTTTTTATCGATCTTTTGAGGGGGAAACCTCTCTATCTCCTGGATCTGAATGCCTGTTTCCCTCCCCAAATTAGGGAAGTTCTCAGCTATGAGTTATTCAAATATGCTTTCTGGCCTTCTATCCCTCTCAGTGCTCTCTGGAATCCCAATTATATGTACATTTTTCCTTCTGAGGCTATCATTTATTTCCCTTAACCTTTCCTCATTAACCCTTATCATTAGGACCTACAGTTGGGATTGCATCTCATTTAATTGATTTTTAATTTCAGCCTGATTAGATCTAAATTCTGTAGTCATGAAGTCTCTTGATTCCTTTATGCTTTTTTTCCAGAGTCACCAGGAGCTTTATAATTGTGCTTCTGAATTGGCTTTCTGATGTCGTATTGTAATCCAAATTCTGTAACTCTGTGGCAGAGAGTACTGTTTCTGATTTTTTCTTCTGTGGTGAGTTCTTCCTTTTAGTCATTTTGCTCAGTGTAGAGTGGTTGTATGAGTGGGCTGAGTCAAGAACATCAACCAGACCTAAATAAATTTTACCCTAGATGATTCTGCTGAGGTCAGAGATCAGAAATTGAAAAAAAAATATCAGAACAAAATACAACAAAAGAACCACTAAAGTGAAAAACAAATGTTAAAACGATGTGGTAAAAAATAAAAGGCCAAGAATCCCAACGAAGAAGAGGGGGAGAAAAAAAGAAAAAGAAAAGGAGAGGAAACAAGGGGGGGGGGGTGGACTGGGAGATGGTGGTGGTGACAAAGTTGTAGTGGAGAGAGAATGTAGTCTACCTGAGGGGGCCTAGAGGGTGATCCTCTTGGTTCTGAGTATATTAAGTTCTGTATGTTAGAAGATGCTCAGTCCCAATTTTATATAAACCAGAAATACTTCTAGAGGGCCCCAACATTGATCATCAAAACATAAATGAGATAAAAGAGGGGGGCAGAATGGGAATGAGGAATCTCACAGAATGAACCAGCATGATATACCCCTTGGTTCTAGGTGCATGCTATGCTGGTCATTTTTTAGAAGGTATTAACTTCTGCCATTGTAGAACAAAATGAGACGGAGAAAACACAAAACACAAAACAATATCTTGTATATATCTCCAAATTAAGTTGAATATGTTGAAGGGAATCTAGAAGTGGAAAATATATCTAAGACCTATAATTGTAGAAATATGAAAGTCGAAAGGAAAGAATCTTAAAAATGAAGAAGTGGTAAAATATTGTAGTTAAGGTGGGAGAAGAGAAAAAAATTAGAAATTTACAGTCTGATATAAAAACGAGTTATACTGGAAAAAGGAAGAAAATAAATAGGAAGGATACCCTCTGGTTCTATATACTGTAAATCCCTTGACTTTCCCTGGAGCTTTCCAGTGGTGCTTGGTCAAGAACTTGCTCTTCCCCTCTTCTTTCAGCTGGTCTTCTGGGGGAGGAGTCTGTTGTGCTGACTCTCAGGTGTGTGCACCTGGGGAGATGCCCTGCCCGCCAGGTGCGGGTCCCAGTGGGAGCTGTTGAACCTGTGAGGCCCCTGTTCCCTGGCAGCCCCACCTCTCCGAGGCACAGGGTGAGACAGGAGGGACAACACCACTGGCGGCAGCCAGCTCTCCAGCTCAGGGATCAGCTCCCCGCAGTAACTACCGCAGTCTCCCAGTCCGCACTGGCCTAGGTGCTCCAGTGTGGAGGAGGTGCTGATCTGCACAGCTTGGGGGCTCCCAGTGGCAGGAGAGTCCTCACTGTCGTGTGCCGTCCCCACCTCTGCCTATTCTGGGGGGAGCGCAGGATCCTGGGCTGTGTCCGCCTGGGGCTCTGGGGTCCGGGGCCTGTGCTGCTGGAATTGTGCTCCCAGGGCCACAGCTCCCGAAAGCAGCAGGGCGCAGACCCCTCCACCCGGAGTCCCAGCCTGACCCACCGGTTTCTCCCTGAGGCCTCGCTGGGGTCATGCTCCATCCCTTTACCGAGATCAGCCAATGGTCTGTGGTGTGGTCTTTCATCTATTAGTGACTCGGGGAGGGGGACTGGAGGCTCCACTGCCCCTCCTGCGCCTTTCTGTTTGGGAAGAATCCGGTGCATCTTTTTTAAAGTTCCTGCTTCTCTGGGGCTAGGTTTTCCTGTCCTAGAGGCTTTTGCTGAGGGCCTTAGCCCGGCTCCTTGCTGGGCCCCTCCCCAACTTGATTCTTTTTTATTTTTTTCCACCTTCCTACCTTGTTAGAAGTGAAAACCCTTCTCTGTAGTGTTCTGTCTGTTCTCTCTTTAAATCTCAGGTCGAACTCATAGGTTTTCAGGATGGTTTGAAAGTTATCTAGGTAAGTTGGTGGGGCCAGGTGAGGCGAGGACCCTACTCCTCTGCCATCTTGCTCCACCCTCGCCTTTTTCAATTTTCCAAGATAGCACTAATACATCCAAATCTCTTTTACTTTCTCTGTAATAAGAAGCCAAAAGTAGATAAATTTATGTTCAGTAATTAATGTTTCAGTATTTTATTTTGTTTGGAAAGGATTTAGATATTCATTGACTATCCATTATATAATTTTTTTTTCATTATATAATTTAATTTAGCAAAACTCTAAGGTTTTTAGTTACCAAAAAAGGTTTGGGGAAACTATTTATGTAGACATAAATATTGATGATAAGTTTATTTATGAACTTTTATCTTACTTGCATCTATTCAATTCTCTTGTTCTTAATAGCTATGTTTAGATTAGTCATGAAAATTTCACAAGACATCAAATAGCTAATCATCATCATTAAGCTATCTTTCTTACTGTCAAATTCTTTTTTCTTTTTTTTAAAGATTTTTATTTAATTTTTCATGAGAAACACAGAGAGAGAGGCAGAGACACAGGAAGAGGGAGAAGCAGGCTCCATGCAGGGAGCCCGATGTGGGACTCGATCCCAGGAGTCAATCCCGGGACTCCAGGATCACACCCTGGGCTGAAGGCAGGCGCTAAACCGCTGAGCCACCCAGGGATTCCCCCTTTACTGTCAAATTATGTAGCAGAGATAACAAGCTTATTTGACTTTCAGTAAACCTAGGTAGCATAAAAGTATTATATTTAATGCTGACAACTCTAAAAACATGCCTATTTTACTTAAACCAACAAATTTCAATAGGCTTTGATTTATTAAAGATTAATCCTAGATCACATGAGCTTGAAACTTATTTGGGTTAGTTTCTATTACATTTCTGAGAATTCGGTTTATGTAAGTACTTAATTTTCTTTAAGCCAATTAAATGAGCTCTTTTTATAATTGAATTTTGGCATTACCACCCCACGGTAGAAAACACCAAATATCTACAACACATAGGAATAAAGAGATAAATGAAAATGTAAACTTTATAGTTATTTTCATTAAATTTTTGTCCATGGATGAGTATGATAAAGCAGAACTCACTTGTTTATAAAAGAATGTCTGGATCCCAACTATTTTTCTAGCAGATGGGAAAAGTTAAGGCTACCAGCTCAGATTGCTAAAGCTTTTATTTATTTATTTATTTATTTATTTATTTATTTATTTATCTATTATTTATTTGTTTAACTAATATTTGTGGAGAAGACACTTGGAATTTGAATTTGACAGGTTACTTGACAAGTAACCTGATGGAAGCTGTGGGCTAGGTTTTGAGCCAGGGTGCCTCTTTAGCTATTTGTTTGTTTTAAAGATTTTATTTATTTATTCTTAAGAGACACAGAAAGAGAGAGACAGAGACATAGGCAGAGGGAGAAGCAGGCTCCATGCAGGGAGTCCGATATGGGACTCGATCTCAGACCTCCAGGATCACGCCCTGGGCCAAAGGCAGACGCTCAACCGCTGAGTCGCCCAGGTGTCCCTGAGCCACTCAGGTGTCCCATATTTGTATTTTTTTAAAGCTTTTTTCCTTTTGTTTTTCTTCAGTCTTAGGAAGAGAGGATGATCTATATAGGCAAAAGTTCTCAGAGAGGTTACAAGACTTTTGAGATAAATGGGGAAGGTTTGGAGATTGATGGAAAGTACAGGTTGGAAGACTTTGAATCTGTTGTGCCCAAGATTGTGAATCCGAGAAACCACCAAGGAGCCAACACTGATGCAAGCACACGAGGGTTTCGAGCTTGGGTCCAAGTATACCTGACACAGTGGAGTAGGGACTTGGACCCCGAAGTGGGTTACAGCTGGTTTTTTTATAGGCTGGTCTAGGGGATTTTCAGAAGGGGTGGAGGAATTTCTCAAGTTCTGTTTACATTCTGATGTGGGGCTTTCAAGGGCATTGAGCTCTGTTCTCATTCTAATATGGGACTTTCTACCAAGGGCATGGGCTCTGTTGTCTTTCTGATATGGGATTCTCTGCCGAGGGCAATTCTGAGCTCTGCTGTCTTTCTGATATGGGATTACCTGCGGAGGACATTGAGGACATTCTGCAGTTTTTCCCATAAAGTTCAGCTCTTATTCACAGGGGCCTAAGATGGCTGTACTTGTGCTAATGCTAAACTTTAGGTGGGATAGCCTTAATTTTTCTCGGCCTCCACAAATCCTTTTGGAGGCCAGCTGTATTTCTAGTTTTGGAAAGATTTGTAAAATAAGGACAGTTGCTTTTAGTGTCTTGAAGAATGGTTGCGACTTCAACAACATCATAGATTGATAGCCACACATCTAGCCACACAATCCTCAACCTGCTTTTTTTCCCTCTAGGTACATGGCTCTAATTTTAATTTAGAGGCGAAAGCTTTAAAAAAATTCCTATCAGTTTCTGAATATTAGCTTCTAATCTGCCCAAATTTTGACTACAGATTAAAAAAAATCTCATCAGTTTTTGGTCAGGACAAACAGCAAATTTTTCTGACAGTATTAAATAACTACCCTTGGGTGTAAGATGAATTCCCAAAGAGGGTGCAAAAGACACATTCTTCCCAAGATCCAGCCATTCCTGAAGATTGTGGAAACAAAGAACCAATAACCTCCAAGTCCCAGGTAGGTAAAAAGCCACTCCCATTATGCAAAATGAGAAACTAGAAAGCAATAGCTATCCCTGGGAGGAAAGGGATCAATAAACAATGGGTTTGGATTTGGAAAGGAAAGAACAATGTGAAATTTTATTTTCCTCCCTTGATTGAGCACTGTAGACAGAGATCCAGAAGAACTGACTCTGGTAAGAATTACCTTTCTCTGGTATCTGCCAGTTTTTCCCAGGATGTCCACCATAGGCTCTACCAGTTTCCTTTTGGCTGTTTAAAGGAATAATGTAGCAATTTACCAGAAAATGTTTTAGTGTCATCAACTCTGGAAATGGCCCATATGGGGCTCTCCTTTGAAAGTAGATATGGAGGTATCTGTAAGGCCATGAACTTGGTGGACTTTTATTTATGTTTGGGTAATCTTTTCAGAGTGGAAAATAATTTAGATGATTAGTAGAATGAGTACTCAAAGGCTAATAGAAGGGAGCAGTAGGAGTTACATCAGTCTTACCATCTTCGTCAAGCTGATGGTTACCAAGCCAAATTCTTTAGGACATGAAACCAGCTTGTAGATTTTTACAGCTTCTAGGATCAAAGTTCTTAGAAATAAAATAAGCAAATATACAGAAAGGTAGAGTGCTTAACTCTTTAGAATTTAAGAATCCCATTAGCTAAGGCCTTTATACAAAAGACAAACATATGCACTTTGCCACACCAGCAGGAACCAACACACGTCACTGCACACTGGCCAAGAAAAGGCAGTGTGTACCACCAGCAATTAATTCCCAGTGTAGAATAAACCAGCAGACACTGTGAATTGAGAGTACATTCTGGAAATGGGGAAAGGACTAAACCAGCATAACAGTAAAAGAGGACTGCAAACTGGAACTGGGGAAGGAATTCCAATGTGGACTCTTGGGCTGAGCCATAGGCTGAGAACTGGTGCTCTGCTACAGCCTCCTGTCAGCTCAGACTGACCCATTAACCTTGGACTGTAAAACAAATTAGAGCTGCAGTTTGTTTGCAAAAAGAGCAAAACTCAAGCCTAGAGGGCTTACCAGCAGCCTTTGGAAATAATGAGAAAGGTAGTGAACTCAAAAGGATTCCCAGGGTGCCATACTTGTTTTTCTCCTTGTCCCTGAGTGCCATCAGAACTTTGCTTTGGATTCCACCCCTGACACCTAATCTGTTAAAAAACAAAATTCAACAGAGTAGATGTAAAGATCTAATTTGGTTTGTTAAATGATTCATGAATTTGGCATTCCCACCAAGCAAACTGAGGGGAGTTCTGAGAAGTTGTTCCAAGTGGAACATTTTTTTTTTTTTTTAAAGATTTTATTTATTTATTTGACAGAGAGAGAGGGGAGCACAAGCAGGGGGCAGGGGCTAAGGGAGAGGGAGAAGCACGCTCCCCGCTGAGCAGGGAGCCTGATATGGGGCTTGATCCCAGGACCCTGAGATCACGACCTGAGCTGAAGGCAGACACATAACTGACTGACCCTCCCAGGCACCCCCAAAATGGAAGATTTTTTAGGAAGGAGGGTGGGGCAAGAAAGTTTTTAGCAAAAGAAAAGAAAGGATTGTTTCAGTCAAGGTCACCTTCTTGTAGGTAGAAGAGAGCAGGGGTCCTTATTGGTGCATTACCTCATCTGTTTTGGGGTGATGGAGAGGGCCATGTGACAGATTACCTCATTGGTGTTGATCAGAAAATTCCTGACTGATGGGTTAACACTACATCTCTGGGGGAGGTTGAAACTGCAATTAGGTATTAAGCCTCGGGATCCCTGGGTGGCGCAGCGGTTTGGCGCCTGCCTTTGGCCCAGGGCGCGATCCTGGAGACCTGGGATCGAATCCCACATCAGGCTCCGGGTGCATGGAGCCTGCTTCTCCCTCCGCCTGTGTCTCTGCCTCTCTCTCTCTCTGTGACTATCATAAATAAATAAAAAATTAAAAAAAAATTAAAAAAAAAAAAAAAGCCTCTGTTTGGTGACTTGGCCTAAGTGATGCCATCCATATTGGGCCTGTGGTCTTTTTTTTTTAAACAACCTTTAAGATAAAAAGATTCAAGATCTTTAAATGAAATTTTCATATTTTGCATAGGTCATTTAGAATAGGTCAAACAAAAGTTAAATACCACAGTTATAGACACTTCCCTTTAAGGCAATTTATTTTTTCCTTTAGCTGCTCTCTTCACATTTTGTCTAAATTAGTTTCTTGAACTCATATTTTAAGCTAAAATTTCAGAAAGTGGCTTCTTGTTACCAAATAATATTTTCTTATACACAAGCATAAGTATCATAATTAATGCAATATATAATGTATATTTTTAATGCTGTAGTTATGGCACTAGTTTTTGGAGAAAAGCTGCTGATTTGGCAGTGGAATTCTACACAATAGCTATCTTTTACTAGATAATGGACAAACACTGTCTTTGTGTTTTAGGATCAAAATGTTCTCACTTTCCTGAAGTAAGTTTCTCTTCCACTTTAATTACAATTATTTTTTTTACAGTTACTTTTATATATTGATAATAAAGTGACTTTTTGCATGTATCCTATCAAATGCAAACCTTAATTGCTTCTTATGAAATGTAATGACAATGTTAATTTTTTCTCTTAAGCCACTCAATTGCACTAGCTAAGAAAAAGCAATGGTTAGCCTCATGGTATAATAGTCACAAGTCATTGAATTAGAAATCAATCATTTTTGTAAATTCCTTCCTTACCAAATAAATTTTTAGTTCTCATATATCCAATATAAAGAAGACACAAGAAGCATTCCTGAGCTCTCTGAAAGACAGGGACTTCTGCATAACTATTTAGGATAATATAATAAATGGTTCTATGTTACTGCATATTATATGATTTAATTTTATTGCCCAAAATATGATAATAATTGTGTTCTGACGTGGCATCTTCTGGGCACTTACTGTATACTTCATCTTTAGAACTTTTTATTATACCAGGATTAGGTTTCAAAGGCAACTTGTGGGGCAAAAGTAAAAGGGATTGACAAAATCCCTTAAAAACAACTCTCGGGCAGCCTGGGTGGCTCAGCCGTTTAGCACCGCCTTCAGCCCAGGGTGGGATACTGGAGACCCGGGATCGAGTGCCACTTCGGGCTCCCTGCATGCAGCCTGCTTCTCCCTCTGCCTCTCTCTCTCTCTCTCTCTCTCTCTGTCTCTCTCACTGTCTCTCATGCATAAATAAATAAAATCTTAAAAAAAAACAAAACAAAACCAATTCTCAAAATGTGAGATGCAGACAGGCATAGCAACCTCACCTGAGAGCTTATTTGAAATGTAAATTTTCAGACACTGAATTAGAGTTGGTGGAGGTGGGGCCTAGGGATCTGGTTTTAACAAGTTCTCCTGGATTTCTGATACATGCTGAAATTTGAGGCGCTGCATCATTGTCCCCTCACTCACCTTTACTCCTCACTAGGGTTTGATGGTGATCTTTCTGGCAAATTGGTTTGCAGGCCCAGATATCCAGATACTCCCTTTGTTTCAGAGTCTTAAATTTGAGTGAGCATAAAAATATGTGAATACAGAATTATATTCATGAAACCATGCTTACTGTATTTTAGGGCAATTTAAATGTTTTTCTCCAGAGGTTCATTAATTTTGCTATTCATGTTGTTTCTGCAATCTAATCCTAACCTGATATATGATCTCATTCTATATTGTTATTATAGCCACATCATGATTTACTATAATGATTAAAACTTTCTGGTACATTGAAATATTTCTAGTTAAACTGAGCGAATGGAAGATGCTTTTAATGTCAACCATAATTGCTGGAAAAATCTTCTAAATACATTTTTTTCCTGATTTATTCAGCAGACTTACTTTCTTTGATAATTTGAGGTCTTAAAATACTTCTAGATGATCATTATGTATATCATTGTGCACTACCATTGATAAAGAATACATTAATGGGCTGAATATGTACAGATTTGGAAATATCTCAAGGTTATAGCAAGTGTCTCACCAAGCAGGGGTGGTAAGAGCTGTTTGCTTAGGTGGGAGGAGTCTTTCATCACTGCTTATGTGGGAATTGCCAGCTCAAGGGAATATTAAAAAACAGAACTTCTGGTAAGTTTTATTATTGTTTTAAAATTCTTCATAGAAGGCAAAAGAAACAAAAGCAAAAATGAACTATTGGGACTTCATCAAGATAAGAAGCTTTTGCACAGCAAAGGATACAGTCAACAAAACTAAAAGACAACCTACAGAATGGGAGAAGATATTTGCAAATTATGTATCAGATAAAGGGCTAGTTTCCAAAATCTATAAAGAACTTATTAAACTCAACACCAAAGAAACAAACAATCCAATCATGAAATGGGCAAAAGACATGAAGAGAAATCTCACAGAGGAAGACATGGACATGGCCAACAAGCACATGAGAAAATGCTCTGCATCACTTGCCATCAGGGAAATACAAATCAAAACCACAATGAGATACCACCTCACACCAGTGAGAATGGGGAAAATTAACAAGGCAGGAAACAACAAATGTTGGAGAGGATGCAGAGAAAAGGGAACCCTCTTACACTGTTGGTGGGAATGTGAACTGGTGCAGCCACTCTGGAAAACTGTGTGGAGGTTCCTCAAAGAGTTAAAAATAGACCTGCCCTACGACCCAGCAATTGCACTGTTGGGGATTTACCCCAAAGATTCAGATGCAATGAAACGTCGGGACACCTGCACCCCGATGTTTCTATCAGCAATGGCCACAATAGCCAAACTGTGGAAGGAGCCTCGGTGTCCATCGAAAGATGAATGGATAAAGAAGATGTGGTTTATGTATACAATGGAATATTACTCAGCAATTAGAAACGACAAATACCCACCATTTGCTTCAACGTGGATGGAACTGGAGGGTATTATGCTGAGTGAAATAAGTCAATCGGAGAAGGACAAACAGTGTATGTTCTCATTCATTTGGGGAATATGAATAATAGTGAAAGGGAATATAAAGGAAGGGAAAAGAAATGTTGGGAAATATCAGGAAGGGAGACAGAACATAAAGACTCCTAACTCGGGGAAACGAACTAGGGGTGGTGGAAGGGGAGGAGGGCGGGCGTTGGAGGGGAATGGGTGACGGGCACTGAGGTGGACACTTGACGGGATGAGCACTGGGTGTTTTTCTGTATGTTGGTAAATTAAACACCAATAAAAGTTAATTAAAAAAAAATAATAAAAAAAAAATAAAATTCTTCATAGAAAATACATCCCCATTTTGACTTTACCCATAACAGACTACTTCCACTGCCTCATGCTTGGTACACAACTGGGATATAGAATAGTAGGGGATAATAGAATGAGTATCCGTCTATCTACCAACCAGCTTTGTCAATCTTAATATTTTATGATACTTGTTTCAGGTTGCTTTTATTATGATGAAATACAACATTACAGATATAACTGAAGCCCTTCATGCACTCCTCTTTCTTCTGTTCTTTCTTCATTAAGAGTCACTATGTTAAATTTAATTTTCTCCATTCCTATGCATATTTTTATCTTTTACTATATAAAGTGTATACCCTAAGCAATTTGGCTTGTCCATATCCATAAACAAAATAATATTATTTTTGCATATTTAAAAGCCTATATAAATATAAATGGTATTGTAATATCTATCTGCAACTGGTTTTTCCCTTCCAATTTAAATTTATGATATTTATCCATCTTGATAGAAATGCTCTAATTCAATAGTTTTCACTGCAATGTAGTGGTCCCTTGTTTAAAAACACCACAAATTCTCCTTTTGTGACATGTAGGTTGTTAGTTTTTTGTTATCAAACAATGCTTCTATGAACACTCTTGTTGATGTGTTCTTGATATAATGTAGGACAGTTTCTTACTATGGTGTACTGCTAGGAGGGGAGCACTGGTATGTCAAAGATTAGGCATATATTTAATTTGAAAGACATCATCAAAATTTCCACCCAGATAGGACACCCATCTGGGCATAATGAACACGAGCTGCTCTAATGTTACAAGATTTAAGTATCATATGGGACAAGACACTCACTTATAGACTTGGAAACATGCTTCCTTGCAGTCATGTTGAGCAATTGTATCTTATAGAAATGACTTCTTCCCCCTTCACCCTCCTCCTTTGCATTTCTACCTCCTCATCATTATCAATCATTAACATCATGGTAGCTAATTTTACTAACTCTTACTATTTTTTAGGCACTGTGTAAAATACTTCATATGCACTGTTTGACTTATTCCTCAGAACAATCTCACGTGGTAGGTACTATAAATTATTTCCACTTACAGGTAAAGAAACCAAAATAAAAAATAAATTGAGTACTTGCTCAGAGTGACTAGCCAGGATTTAGGCTATTACAATCCAGTTCCCAAGCTCTTAACCACTGTGTGATATTGCATTTCTCTATTACTTCATGATTGAAACTACAAAATCGTTACTTTAATTTTTAATTTGTAAAAGAAAGAGAGGTTTATTATGAGAATATTTATATAGCATCATAGAAAAATCAGGAGATTTTTCAATAAAAATTGCTACATTGTGATTTGAAATCCTCAATCATTGACTTGGAGTCAGGACAGTATGTTCATTCATTTGTTATCTTCCTCCTACCTTTAAAAAAGTTATTAATATAGAAACATTCTTAAAAAGGCAGAAATATACCTCATTATTATTTTTGCATATTCCCATCTTCATTCTTATTGATGTCTTTTACTTTTACACCTTGAAGTTTTAGTGTTCGTGCAATTAATCTTTTTTTTGAAAAGATTTATTTATTTTAGAGACAAAGAGAGTATGCATGAGCAGGGGGAGGAGCAGAGGGAGAGGGAGAAGCAGACCTGCTGAGAATAGAGCCTGACCTGGAGCCCAATTTGGAGCCTGACACAGGGCTTAATCTCACAACCTTGAGATCATGATCTGAATCGAAATCAAGTCAGATACTTAACCCACTGAGCCACACAGGCCTTCCTAATCTATCTATCTTTCTTTCTTTCTTTCTTTCTTTCTTTCTTTCTTTCTTTCTTTCTTTCTTTCTTTTTTTTTAAAGATTTTATTTATTTATTCATGAGAGACACAGAGAGAGGCAGAGACATAGGCAGAGGGAGAAGCAGGCTCCTCACAGGGATCCTGATGTGGGACTTGATCCCAGAACTCTGGGATCATGCCCTGAGTCAAAGGCAGACACTCAACTGCTGAGCCACCCAGGCATCCCGATATTTTTTTTTTTTTTAAGATTATCATTGTATCATAAGTATTTTTCCACACTATAAAATTATAATGATCATTTGAGTGGATGTGTTAGAATTTATTTATCCATTCTATTGTTTTCAAAGAACATTTTTGTGTGTGTTACTTTTTCTTCCATCTGGGTCATTTTCTCAAGATAAATTCCTTGGGGGACAATTACTAGGCCAACAGGCTGACCATAGCTATGGTATCTTATACTTTTTGACATCAGATACATGATTAGAAATGGGAATGCTGACTAAATCTGAACCAGATGAGGTCATCACACTGTGATCTCTATGGAGGTATCTTCCTGACACATCAATTTATTACTTACAATTGATGTTAATTAGAGGTTGATTTGCCTGATGTCTTAACTGATTGGCGTTCTCCATGGTCAGTGTGGTTAGGTTCCCGTTCATGACCCCACATTCATCTGAGATTTATGTTGCTGAAGTTGCTATAATGTTCAGTGTGCCTTTTAACCATTGAAATAGTCATAGGATTGTTTGTTCTTCTAGGAAATGGTCATTCATGAGGATTCAAAAATTGAGGACAAAATTGAGATTAAATGACAGAAAAATAGAACATATTGGCATGGATAAGAGGATGTAGATGCCCTGCTTTGATCTTTGTACGACTGTGCCCAGTCTGCTGCACTGCTGGCCATTGCACTAATCCACGAGGGCTGCACTGCTGAGCACTAGGTGAGGTGTTCATGATTTACTAAGTTGAATTCCAGGAACATTTGGATAACCTCCAATGCCATTAGCTATACAAGTATGTGCCAAGTTCTCCAAATCTCTGGATTTAATTGGAAGATCATATCTACCTTTTGTTCTTGCCTTTCTTCTGCTTAGCCAACAGGTTTTGAACCCAGATGCAGCACCCCCAAATGAGCTGCCTTCTCTCTGCTGCGGTCACAGCCTACGCTGAAGCTGTCTTACTTCTCATCACTTATCCTGAAGCCCCATACCGTTGATAGGTAACTCCTGGCTTGTTAGGAAAAGCATATGTCACTAAGCTCCAGGTGGGAACTGAAGCCAATATCCCATTAACTGTTTATAGCTGGGGACACTAAAGATATTAATCAGTGATTTGAAAGCTTGGAATTTGGGACCCAAAAATCAGATTTCTAGAGTGTATTTATTATTTAGTTATTTCCTAATTTTATACCATATGAAGGTTCTTAGGCCCACCCTCGTTTTCCACTGGTGGGTGTGGCTTCAATTGTTACAACTGCTCTAGTACAGATCACACCTGCCCTTGCCTCCCTCATTGGCTCCTTGCTTTGTCTTTTGTACTCAGAAACCAAGAGTGCTATCTTTACCCTTTAGTTCACTTCTCATTGAGCCCACGAAGGTCTCATTGCTTGTGACCCTTCTGCTAGGGTCACAAGATAATAATAAGGTTCGGAAGAGACACTGGTGGATATCTCAACACAGCAGGGGGCTGAGCTGATTCACTGTTTCTTGCCTCTTCATTGAAAATTGATGCTTTACCCCATTTCCTTGGCTATGGCTCTGATAATGGTGGTGATTGTGGTCCTTTAGTCTGGCTACACTGTTTCCACGTAAACACTTCTCTCATTTCGGGATCCCTGGGTGGCGCAGCGGTTTGGCGCCTGCCTTTGGCCCAGGGCGCGATCCTGGAGACCCGGGATCGAATCCCACGTCGGGCTCCCGGTTCATGGAGCCTGCTTCTCCCTCTGCCTGTGTCTCTGCCTCTCTCTGTCTCTCTGTGACTATCATAAATTAAAAAAAAAAAAGTTTAAAAAAAAACACTTCTCTCATTTCAGCCTAGTCCAAGTTTGTGCTACCTGATGTTGTTGCCGATAAGGTCAGCATTTCCTATGGGCTGGCACAGCCTCCATCGCTGAGGTTGAAGAGCAGTGGCCCTTGCCGGACAGGACATGAATGTGCCAGTTCGCCTCAGGCAACACTCAGGATGCATTGCCCATTTCAGATACCAGTTTGGCCATAGGTCTTTGTATTTGCAATGCTGAACAAGCTCATTAGCTTCCACCTGCATGCCTGCAGGTTCTCCATCTACCTGTGTTCCCATGTCCCCAGGACTATATCTTATGGTTACTAATCTGCCCTTGTTTCTGCCACTCTGAGCTAGGTGCTGCCACCACAGCTGCTGTTAACTGGTGCTCTCTGGGACACAGATGTTTACTAGTGAGCCCATCCATTAGGGCTGTCATTTGTGCAGTGCTGTGATGGTTCTAACTCTGATGAGTGCAGGGCCACATTTTATCTCCTATCAATGTCATGCTCTGTTAGATGAGTCTTGCAAGGAGTTGCTGGGACTGATTGCTGCATTGTCAGATGAAGTCTGAAGTCTCACCCACTCAGGTGTACCCTCACACAGCCTTGGGGCTGTGAGGGCAGGTTCAAGGGATAGCATTATGCTATTTCTGCATTTTGAAAGCAGTGCTCCCCTCCGGTGTTTGCCCTGTGGTAGAGTCTGGCTTCCTTTAGGATGATTTTCTTTCAGAAGCTCTGAAATTGAACCCTTTTCAATTTGACTCTATTGGATTTCCCCACCCTACTTCTCTGTTCCCATGTGTTTACGTATTTCAGAACCCCACTTGTGGTTTTTAACCTTTCCCCCAGGGAAGCTTCTCAGCCTCCATTAAAAACTGGAGAATCAACAGATATGGGACAGAAAATTGTCTACCCTTATGTCTGGACACCCAAAACAGCCTCCTCCCAGAAAGCACTTCTTTGAGATTCATGAAGTCCATAGTATAGCATCTTGTTCCCCACAACATGCTGTAGCAATGTATCTGATTTATGCTGGTGCCCCCTAAATGTCTGGCACAGGACTTTCTTCACAACTGATATTTATATTTTAATGAAATGAATAAAGGTTTGATAGAATAAAGATATGTTTTAAACACAAGGAAGAAAGTTATTTATAGCAAAGTTGAGGTTGTTTTCACAAGTTTTCAGTCTGTGCCTTCAGTTACAGAATTATTCAGTTTCTAATTTAAAATGCTTACGGGGCTTTTAATTTATCTGAATAACAGTGTTTTCTGGACTGGAAAGATGGAGGCTGGTTGGTGGCCAAATATGGCCAAGCAAGTCATTATCAGTTGATATTAAATGAGAAATTAGGTTTGTTTTTTTATTTAAACACTTTTTAAAAAATATTTTTATTTATTTATTCATGAGAGACACAGAGAGAGAAGCAGCGACACAAGCAGAGGGAGAAGCAGGCTCCATGCAGGGAGCCTGACGTGGGACTCGATCCCGGGTCTCCAGGATCATGCCCTGGGCCGAAGGCAGATGCTCAATCACTGAGCCACCCAGGCATCCCTATTTAAACATATTTAAAAAATATATTATTTATTTATTCATGAGAGACACAGAGAGAGCGAGAGAGAGAGGCAGAGACACAGGCAGAGGGAGAAGCAGGCTCCATACAGGGAGCCCGATGTGGGACTTGATCCCAGGTCTCTAGGATCACACCCCGGGCTGAAGGCAGATGCTTAACTGCTGAGCCACCCAGGCATCCCAGAAATTAGGTTTAAAACAGGGCATGTAGGATGATTCCATTTAAAAAATGTATTTGCATAGAGAAAAGAAGAACTAAAGGACATATGGCATGAATATTGACAATGTTTCCTAATAAATGAGTGGTATGATTATGGTCATCATTTATCTTTTCGTTTTGACTATAGTTTCCTAAAATTATAACAATGAACATATATTATTTTTGTAATAAAATGTTAAATATAATATCTTAAAATTTTTCATCTTACTATGCTTATATTTTAATAACAAAGATGCAAATAGATGTAGAATATTGAGCCCCTCTGGGTTGTTCCTGGCTTGAAAACAAATGCTTAACTGAAGGAATTCTATTTCTAAAAAATTCTTTCTTTCTTTTAAAAGATTTTATTTTATTATTTATTCATGAGAGACACACAGAGAGAGAGGCAGAGACACAGGCTGAGGAAGAAGCAGACTCCATGCAGGGAGCCCAATGTGGGACTGGATCCCGGGACCCCAGGATCACACCCTGGGCCAAAGGTAGGCGCTAACTGCTGAACCACCCAAGGATCCCTATTTCTAAAAAATTCTAGTGGAAAAGTAAATGAGGCATCTCAGCTATCCCTCGTGGGGGAAATATTGGGATATAATAATATTTGTCAAAGAAATAGAGTTGGCATCATCTATATAAAATAAAACAGCAAAGGTAGCTTTTCCTCAGGCTTTTTGCATACTGGGGGAAAACATAGAAATGCTCTCATGAAATTTCAAATGAACTTTGTGCAAGGGAAGGGTATTTTTTTTATTAGGAGAATCCCATGAACTATTTTTCACCATTATCATTCATCATTATTCATGATAATAGCAGTTTAGCATAGTGATAAAGATCATGGCCTTGGCATCCCACAGTCAAGTTTGAATTCTGGCTGTTACCTATTATGCAATCCTGAACCAGTCATTTAGCTTTATTATTGTTAGCTTCCTAGTTTATTTTACTTTATTTTTATTTTTTTAAAGATAGATTAATTAATTAATGTATGTATGTAATTTCTATGCCCAATGTGGGGCTTGAACTCATGACTCTTAGATCAAGAGTTGTGTGCTCTTTCAACTGAGCTAGCCAGGTGCCTCCAGCTTCCTGATTTTTAAACTGATAGACAATAGTGCTAACTTGATAGGGTTCTCTTGAGAATTAACTGAGGTAATGCAGGAAAAGAACATATGTTTTCAGTATATAATAATAACAATAATAATAATTGGCATTTAAGCAGGTGTTGTTGATAAAATATAATAATAGCAACAGTGGGTACCTCTTATTGATACATATTATATCCAAGCCATTATTTTATTCCCTTTATGTCTTGTTTTCACTTATTCCATGAATTAACTTTACGACACGAATGAGAAAACAGGCCCAGAGAATAAGGTAAAGAAATGGGCAACAAAAAAGTGAGAGCTGAGATTTGAACCAATATCAACTTGATTTGAATATTTCCTCCAGCAACCCAATATTACACATGATTAAGCATTGATAAGGTATTATTGATCATAATGATTTATTTTTAGTAATTACCAATAAAACAGTTTGCCTTCTCAGCAAAGCTCTGATTAAGTATGGTAAGAAAAATATTTATCTGACCACCAGGTGGCGTTTGACCGATGTTCTCCAAGTACACTCACTGCTCAGTACCCTTCACTTTAGCGACCACCTAAAGTGAAATAATTTGCCAAATTCCACGTGGGGGAACTAACAAAAGGCAGCAGTTTATAAAATGAAGTAAATGCATTGATTTTTGAGATATATCCTGTTTTATGTAGCCTATGCGGAAAAATATGGGAATAACCCTTTGGACTATTTTGGGACTTTCATCTTTAGGCACACAAATTAATTAATGAATGTAATCCACTTTGATATGTATTAAAATAGCATCTGGCTTAATAATTTTGATTGTAACTCTGGATTTAATATGATTTTCATGTGCTCAGTTATAATACTTGAAACTTGAGATTTATGTTAGGAATGGCAGGTAGCCATTAATTCTGGTTACAAGGTAGAGCCAGGGCATCTACTTTATTGCCCCTGAAGGAATTTAGCAAGCCCACACCTATATTCCATAAAGATATAGTGTGATTAAATTAAAGCAAGTATGTTGCCATTTAACACATAGTTTAGCAATTGAACACTTGTGGGGAGTGTTATTTTTGCTCTGTTAGTAATTTCTGCAATTTATAAGCCTACAAAATCTGTTGTTCTAGGTGCTTAATTAACCTGTAGCACTTTGTGTCAGTTGTAATTACAAGAACATGCAATGCCATTACATGTTTGAAACCACTTGAGAAAATTTCCTGTTTAAATTCTCCAGTGGAGAAATTTCCCTCTAATGTTAAGAAAGAGTAAATCTGAAATGAGAAGGATCAATTCTGAGTTATTAAAAATGGAATAATTCAGTTTTTACATTGAGTAAAATTTTGGTTCTCATTTTCTCAACAGATATGAATTGGCATATGGTTTAACAAACACATGTTGAATGGATAAATAATGAACGAATGAGTGTTTCTTGCGTGCAAAGTGCAGATCTAGAGGCTGTGGGAAATACAAAACAGTGGTTTTCATGACGTCTGATCTCCAGGAGGTTTGTGATATCTTTGGAAGATCAGAGGCATAAAAAACATGAGAAATAATACAAGTGTTAAGTAACAATAAAATGTATCATATGGAAGATATAATTATGCTCCCCTGAATGCTATATAGGAGCAGTGCCATAAATTTGAAGGAAAGAAGGATTTCTTTGGATATCTGTGGTCAGAGAAGGCTTTCTGGAGGAAGTGGACACAAGTTGGCCTTAAAAGGTAGAAAAATCAGAGGAAGAAGAGGGCACTTCCAAATGGTGAAGGAAATAGAAGATGGAAAAAAATGAACCAAACCAAAGCAAAGAATATGAGCATGTATAGCAAATGGGTACCTGTGGTGGTAGAGATGGCAGGGGTGTTAATAAATCTACAGGCCCATTGCTTTTCTAGCTACTATCTCCCTAGTGGAATACTTGACACTCTCATATAAATGGGGAGCATTTCCTCTCCTTCAATTTAAACTTAAAAATGGGAAGGATAAATGTTAAACAATTTAACTGGCAGATATTAATAAAGCAAATGTGAAAGTACTATTGCAGGAGAACAGAAGAGATTGAAGTCTAGAAAATCTGTGACTTGCCGAAGGTTGTATAACTTGTTCCAAGGACAAGTCCAGCTGGAATGGTCCATGGAGCAGGTTGTCCCCAGCCTTTGAATATCATGGTCAATAGTTTATTTTGCTTTTGCCCTACCATTATTCCTTTATATATTCTCTGACAAATCTGCCAGAAAGTGGTGAGGGAAAATAATAAAAGGAATTTGAACAAAGTCATCATTTTTTCCTTTTTGTTCATAGCTCTTGTGTAAGGATTAAGAGACATTATATCACAGATAAAATAAGGTTTAAAAATAATTTGTTATTTACAATCTTTTGTGTGTTCCCTGATCTCTATTCTTATCAGAGACAGTAGTTAAATATTAGTAAAATATACTGTAATGACTACTAATAGGAAGGCTGTATATATTTTTCAAATCTAGGACACAGTTGATTTGGGGGAAGAAACAACTGATGCATTTGGCAGAATGTACTGGATGAATACAGCCAATTCAAATACTTTTCTGGGCCCTGAAAAATAGTCCTCCATCTTTAATGGTGACCTGGCTGGAAAGAGAGTACTGAACCCTAGGTGGGTGGGCTGGATTTCTTTTGTAATCATAGGGCAAACCTCTGAAGATATTTCCAGAATGTCTTTTTGGCAGAATGTTTTTAAGGGTTGAATTAAAATCTAGAGCTGAGTGACTGAGAAATGCTATATTATTAGTATCGAAGAGATAAGGATGGGATTTGGTCTCAGGGTTTGAAATGACTTGGGAATTCATTTATGAATATGTATGGTACCCACTGAGGGTATTGTGGCCTGATTTGCCTCTCAGAAATTCAGGAAGAAAAGGGAAGAGAGCAAAGTCATGCATGTTTTGGTTTGCAATCTTTCTAGTGTTGAAGAAAAAAGATGTTGATGAATCGAATGAAGATCCAAGGTGAGATATAAGAGAAAGTGTCCTGTCCAGGAGACTTGGAGTGTAAAGCAGACCTGTGGACCCAGTCTACCCTGCTCTAACTTGCATCCCTCTACTCACACACACCACGAATAAGAACGGCTCCCAAACATTCTGGCTCTGCTTCTGCTTGTTCCATGAGAATTTGAACCTTCTGGTTCTCACAAATGATTCTGAAAGGTCTGAGGGTGGTGGGGGGAGGCATGTGTCACTAGTGTATTATTTTCCTATTGCAGCTGTAACAAATTATTACACACTTAGTGACTGAAAACCACATACCATTATCTTATAGTTCTGGAGGTCAGAAGTCTAAAGTGGGTTAGCAGAGCCACGCTCCCTCCATAGGCTCTAAGGGAGAACCTGTTTCCTTGCCTTTTCCTGGCTTCTAAAGGCCACCTGCATTCCTTGGCTTGGGGGCCCCATTCTTCATCTTCAAAGCCAACAGTACAGCACCTCTAAATCTTTCTCTGACCTCTGCTTCTGTTGTTAAATCTTGTCTGATTCCAACTCTCCTGCCTTCCCTCTTATAACCACCCTGGTGATTACATTGGGCCTATCTAAATAATCCAGGATAAACTTCCCATCTCAAGATCCTTTACTTAACCACATGTACAAAGTCCCTTTTACCATGCAAGGTAAAATATTCCCAGGTTCTGGAAATTAGGACATGGGAATCCTTAGGGGGTGATTATTCAGCCTACCATAACTAGTTCTCTGAGGACTAGTTCTCTTGGTCACAAAAGAGATTTGTTCTTTTCTTTTCTTTTCTTTTCTTTTCTTTTCTTTTCTTTTCTTTTCTTTTCTTTTCTTTCTTTCTTTCTTTCTTTCTTTCTTTTTTTAAAGATTTTCTTTATTCATGAGAGAGACAGAGACAGGCAGAGACATAGGCAGAGGGAGTGGCTTCTCCCCCCCTCTGTGGGCACCCCGTCCTCCTGGAAACTGTCAATCTCCAAGACTGAAGGTGGTGCTGTTGAACCTGACACTGCCAAGGCCACTGCTGCCTTACTTTTGCCATCACCATCAATATAGCCATCACTGCCAAGGGGACCAATAACGTCGACACATATTTGGGTTTTCTCTACCCCCTTGGGAATCAGATGTGAGTCTGGAAAAGGAGCTAACAAGATAAGCTGAGTGACAGGCTCTATCAACAAGCACACATCCCATTTGTCTTAAACCAGCTTCTCTCTTTCCCTTTGGGATCAGTCTCTCCCAGCAGGCTCCGCTGTCCCTCCTCATGCTACCACTTCTCCTTCCAAGCTCAGATATTTTGGAATCCTAGTATAAACACAGCTGGGACTCAGGCTGCGACATAATGCATGCTTCTCTTAGGCTACCTTCCCAAGTGTTTACATTCCATGCTTGAAGAACTGGCTCCTTCATGAAACTCAGGGAAAAAAAATCAGTACACTTCTTAATTTTTCACACTTTCTACCTAGTTTAGGGTTAAGCATCTGGATCCCATTGGAGGCCATTTGTCCTAATTTAGCACTTCCTATTAATTTTGTAAGGGATTAGTATTGAAATACATAATTTAGTAACTTCAGATTTTACAAGCCATGTCAAGTGCCATAGCAAATAGGGTTTGACTGGATTTATTACTGCTGAAAAGGAAATCTTTGATTTCACTCCTCCTAGCTACTATTGATTCATTTCATACTAGAGTGTATGAAATTGGAGCTATAGAAAACATGTTTTTTTCCCCTTCCCTTTATCTGGTTGGAATAAATGCTTTCACTTCATGAAATAAACAATGAAAGACTTCATGAATTTCTGTGTATTTTTAATGAATTGTATTTCTCATGATGGACTGTATTAATACTTTACACATTGTCCTCCCAGGAAATGGAAGAATCTGAGATCCTATACCAGCTTTGGTTTGTGCAATAGGAATTAATATTCATAATGATCAGGGCAGTGGCCAAATCTCTGATTTTGTAGGTTGAGGAGTTGTTGAAGAGAGCTGAGAGTTGTTGCACTGGGGAATTAATTTCCCTGTACATCTTTCAGCTTCTTCAGTTCCATGGTGAGGCCACAGGTTTCTGATGACTCAGGAATGTGTGTGCAAGTCTTTAAGAAGTGCCAAAGGTCAAGGAGATGAGGGGTCAGTATGGTGGGAGAGTTAGGGCTCAGGGAGACGGCAAGAGGTAGATGAACAAGGTCTGAGTTATTGGGCTGTAGCTCTTCTACTGACCTTTTCACTGATGGCCAAGATTTGTTTATTATTCTTAACCATTTCCTGGGATAAGAATCATTTCCTTCCTCAAAAAGAGATGGCCAAGTGGAGTTCAGCCTACCCAGTTTTGAATATAATTCCCAGTATCATGGGATGTATATTCACTTCATATTCATAGTTATACTCAGAGACACCCATTCACGTTGCTTTTGGGGATGGAGCAGTAGCTGTGTTCCATGAACTGAAACAAAGGACGTGTCTGCCACCTGCTGGACACTCTGAGAAATTCAAAGGATTTTTCCATAGAAGAGGGTGAGTTTGATAAATTTCATTTCAAATTTACTTCAACAGATGAGAATTTAGCCAAGTATTAAACAGATTAATTTCTGCCTTTGTGAGAGCTTGCATGCCTTTGATCATTCAGTCGTTTTAATGAACTCAACGTGGTTGTTTCCGATTTGGCCTTGAAGTGTTGGCACCTGGCCATGGTCTGAGTGGTGGAGCCGTACTGCCTCCAGCTTGGGTTCCTCAGTTTTGGCAGGGCTTGCCTTCCCACTGATGGAAGGTTTACAAAGGAAAAAAAATCATTATGTCTGAAAATCTGCCAGGACACATCAGTGTATTTCCAGGCTGCCATCTATCGTGCAAATCTCTGAAGATTTAATAATTTTAAAAAAATTGCAATGCACCTGCTCCTAAGGAAAACCATCTTGTCATATGATAGCATGCTTTTATTAAATCAGTGAATTTAAAATTTTATTTATTAGGGTCTACAACTTGGGTTTCTTCCCTTAGGCTTCCTCATCTCTGTATTAAGTACAACTTGCCTGCAAGGTCAGCCTCCCACCCTCCATAATTAGCTCAGAGATTTACCAGGGGCTTCTGACACCAGCTTTACCCAGCAAGCTGATCACAGCACTATTTGTGGTCATACCCTAAGTGATTCAGCAGCTCTGCTATCTTTAGACTCTTGTCTCATCCCACACAAAGCTCTTTTCAGACCCAGTTTGACATTATGATATTGTGCTGTGGTCCCACAGGGTCAGAGAGTATAATGTGGCAATTCAGTATATGTCTTATAGCAGAAAAGGGCATTCAATGTTTGGTGAAAGGACAGTCTGAAGACAAGGAGTGTGCAAGGCAATGTTCAGTGGCTTCTGCCACTTTGCTGGGTAGGAGTGAAACATATCACCGTGAAGAAAAGGCTCCAGAAGCACATGAATTGTATTCCATTGTTCGTTAGCTTTTGGGTACCAGGATCTCAGACCCAAGCTGGTTGTGTGTGGCTAGAGGAGAGGCTCTTCTCCTTGGGATCCTTTCCTTGTTTTGTGGCAAGTCCACTGAAACAGGGTTTGTTAAAGTCAACTGAAGTCATTGAGAGGGTCTGCTTAAGTTGTTAAATATCAAAGTTTTGCTGGTGTGCTTGGAAGCTTAAATCTATGAGAGGATTTTCCAAATTTTATCCTCTATTCTTGTTTTCTTTGACTAGTTTCTGTAGCAGATCTAGTTTCAAAAAGCTATTTGTGGCCATCCTGGAAGTGAGAATAATAGAACACTCAAAAAAAGTGGGGTAATGGGTTTGCTTCATGGAATATTTAATACCTAGAGTAGCCTTTCAGTTCAGAGCTATTTTAAACATGAGACTTCACTTAGAGAGCAAAATGATGGGTAGGACCATAAAAAAAAAAATAGAAAATTCCTGTGGACATGATTTGCATATTAACTATTTACCTTTTAGGAAAAATCAATGACAGCATAATCTGTCCCTTGCTGATTAACATGCCATTTCTCACTATTAACGACAAGCAAGAGCAACAGTAATAAATCCCACCTCTTACCATGTTTCTCAGACCTGGGAGACTTGTGTTAAGTTTCTTGCAAATTGTCCCACTCTAGATGACTTGGAGGGATAATGATGTCTATATTATCTGGGTTTTAGTAATTCCAAAATTGTGATTATTTGCTTGGGACAGATTGAGAGGAAGTTTATCTTTGCACCATCTATGAATATCTTCTTTGCTAGGGGACTTAATATTATCAAGGGAGGTGAGATGGTATTATGAAGTGTTTTGCTAGATGTGAGGACATTTGAGGTCTGGTTTCATTCTGCTACTCACCAATGCATGGTCCTGGTTTAGATTCTCTCATCTGGAAAGTGGTTGGTATAATGCTTTCTGTGTCCTCTTCCAATTGTAGAATTCTATCGTCTTCTTTCAGAGGAAGATAAATCATTTGGCAGGGGTTATTTAGAGCATATAGGTAACACTCTAACAAATTTATCTTCTATCTGTATTTAAATAGGCTTTAAATTATATGTGGGCAGTTAAAATATATCCTCTATCCATTTATATATCTTTCATCTATATTTTCATTCTTCTACCCACTGACCCACAGATACACACATCATATTGGGTTATGAAGTGGGCAAATTAAGCCATTCTTTTTTTTTAATTTTTTTTAATTTTTTTTTAAATTAAGCCATTCTTGATCAGTGGTACCAAAAGAGTTTCAAAAAGAATTTGATATTTGATATGTGAAAAAATATGATAAAAATATCCTGAAAAAATTGGCTTTAGTAGATTTGCTTACAACATTTTAGATGTAAATATTACACATATTGAAGGTAATGGCTCTGTGACTGTTTAGTTTTTAGGGATTCTATAGATTTTAAATTGGAGATTTAAATTTAAAATTCTATCTTGAATTCTGTATTTATCTCTCTATCTCTATATTTCTAGACGCAGAAACACACACACACACACACACACACACACACACATCTGACACTTACTTGCCAGCTGATTACTAAGCACTTATATTCATGGAAGCCTCAGATTAACTTTAGAGTATAATATGATGGATTTGGGAATTGTGCTTGTCTTCTCAGTACCCGCTCCCATAATGCTTTACTCTGGCTCTCAGATCCATTCCTCTTGGCAAAGTGACTGGTGGCCTATAAACAAAGATGGCCCGGGGGCCTCACACTGGGAAGAAAAATCCCTATAACATTTGGCTTTGAAAACCAGAGGGGTTAACTTCATAAGTTCTTACCATCAGTGGGGTTTAATACCTGGAACTTTAAAAATCAGTGGGCTTGGCTCTAGTAGAGCTGGAAGGTGGTAGGAAACAGAGTTTTTGTTTTTTTTTTTTTTAAGATTTTATTTATTTATTCATGAGAGATACAGAGAGAGGTAGAGACACAGGCAGAGGGAGAAGCACACTCCTCAAGAAGAGCCTGATATGGGACTTGATCCTGGAGCTCCAGGACCATGCCCTGAGCCAAAGGCAGATGTTCAACCACTGAACCACCCAGATATCCTAGGAAACTGACCTTGACCTTAAAGAGATGGCATGACAAACTGCCCTCCCTGAGATACAGCATAGGAGCAGCAGTTTGAAAAATGCATGGAATATACAGGAGAAAGATTTGTTTACTACTCTCAGAGCATGTGCTGGAGAGGCAGGGATCTTCAGGAGACTTCTCCAAGAAGAAAAGAGCTGAGGGATGCCATTTTCCCTTCCCCTCCCCATAACCTAGATATATGGATGCCTGTGGGAACCAGTACAGTGCCAATACTCCACCTAGATTGCTAACAGCATATCCCATCCCAGTGTCCTCCTGTGGACATGCTTTCTCCATCCTGGCCATGGCAGGAATTTTCCAAAGTGGCTCAAGGTCCCTGACCACAGTGGATTGGCACAAACTATGCTAATACCACAAACTCTCCCCACTTGTTCTCCTACAGACCTGTCCCCTTCCAACCTGGCCTCAGCAAAAGTTTCCCAAAGTAGTCTAGGTCCCTGACCACAGTCCACCTGCACAAACCTTGCTAACACCTGGGGCCCCACCCCCACATTGCCCTGCCAAGGAATACTTGGCAGGAGTCATTCCAAAGCAGCACCACAAGTGTGGCAGAGGGCAAGCAGCCCAAATAGGAGCCAGCACCACTCTAAAGTGACTCCTGCCTGGGGAAAGGAAAAGATAACCACACATACCACTATGACTGCACCTCTGCAGTGGGCTGAGGGCAGACATCTGGTCTGACTTCAGGTCCCACCCACCAACAAAAGCTTCTCAAGGGACAACACAGAGAAAGCACCTAGCAATTTGGTGCTACTACATCTCTGGCAAACACCCAGTCTGACTCAACTCAAGCCCAAGAGGCCCATTAACAACACCAGGCCCAAACCCTGCTTACAATAGGCAAAAAGAGCCATTGCAGATGACTGGGCTGAAGGCAAACATGGTTCAACCACAATCATAGAGCACATACAACACCCATAGGAGACACCCTGAGGCACCAAGTTCGGGTGAACAGAGCACACTGCACTACAGGGCAGTACAGGACCTCTTCTTCACAAGGCCACTACTTTCAAGAGCAGGAGATATAGCTAACTTTTTTAACGCATAGAAACAGACACAGAGAGTTAGGCAAAATAAGGAGACAGAGGAATGTGTCCCAAATGAAAGAACAGGACAAAAATCACAGCAAGAGAGCTAAGTGAAATGGAGATAAGTAATATGCCCACTGGAGAATTTAAAGTAATGGTCATAAAGATACTAACTTGAGAAAAAGTGGAGGACCTCAGTGAGAACCACTGAAAATGGTGTAGTTAGAAAATGAAAAAGAACCAACCAGAGACAAAGGCTCAATAACTGAAATTAAAAATTCACTAGAGAAATAAATAGTTGATTAAAGGAAGCAGAATAATGTATCAGTGATCTGGAAGACAGAGTAAAGGAAAGCAATCAAACTGTGCAGGAGATGAAGAATAAAAAATGGAAATAGATTAAGGGAACACAGTGACACCATGAAATGCAATAGCATTCACATTATAGGGATCCTAGAAAGAGAGAGAAAAGGGGGCAGAAAATATATTTGAAGAAATAATAGAAAACCTCCTGAATCCAGGGAAGGGAACAGAAATTCTTATCCAGGAGGTACAGAGAACTCCCAATAAAATTAATCCAAGGAGTTCCACACCAAGATACATAGTAATTAAAATGACAAAATAGGGTGATAAAGAGAGAATTTAAAAATCAGCAAGAGAGTACCTGACTAGCTCAGTTGATAGAGCAGGCTGCTTTTGATCTTGGGATTGTGAGTTTGAGCCCCACCCTGGGTATAAAGATTACTCAAAAATTGAAAAAATAATTCTTCAGGGCACCTGGGTGGCTTATTTGATTAAGTGTCCAACTCTTGATTTTAGCTCAGGTCTTGATCTCAGAATCATGAGTTCAAGTCCTACATTGGGCTCCATGTTGGGCATGGAACCTGCTTAAAAAAAAATAAAACAGGGCAGCCCAGGTGGCTCAGCAGTTTAGCGCTGCCTTCAGCCCAGGGTGTGATCCTGGAGACCTGAATCGAGTCCCACGTCAGGCTCCCTGCATGGAGTCTGCTCCTCCCTCTGCCTGTGTCTCTGCCCCTCTCTCTCTCCTCTCTGTTTCTCATGCATAAAAAAAAAAAAAAAGAAATATTAAAAAAAAATAAAACAAACAAAAAATAAAAGCAGTAAGAGAAAACAACAATAATTACATACAAAGGAAACCCCATAAGGCTATCTGCTGATTATTTGGCAGAAACTTTGCAGGCCAGGAGGGAGTGACATGATATATTCAAAATGCTGAAAGAAAAAAACCTCCAGCCAAGAGTACTCTATTGAGCAAGGCTATCATTCAGAAAAGAAGGAGAAAGATTTTCCCAGAGATAAAGGAATTCGTCACCACTAAACTAGCCTTACAAGCAATGTTAAAGGGGACTCTGAATGGAAAGGAAAGATCATAAGCAGAAATAAGAACAGTAGGAAGCATAAAAGCAATAAAATTAAGTATATATATATATATATATATATATATATATATATATATAAAGTCAAGGGATTTATAAAATAAAAAGCTGTGAAATATAATATCATAAGCCTAAAATGTGCGGGGTGGGGAGGAGTAAAAATTTAATGCTTTTGGAATGGGTTCAAACTTAAGTGGCCATCAACTTAATATGGATTGCTGTATGCATACAATATTATGTATAAACCTAATGCTAACGACAAATCAATAATAGATATGCAAAAAATAAAGACAAATCCAAGTATAAAAAGAAAGCCAATAAACCATGAGAGGAGAGAGCAAGAGAAGAAAGGAACAAAGAACTATAAAAATAACCATAAAACCAGTAACAAAGTGGCAATATGTACATACCTATCAACAATTACTCTGAATGTAAACAGACTAATTGCTCCAATAAAAGACATAGGGTGATGGAAGGGATGAAAAAGTAAGACCCATCTATATGCTGCCTACAAGAGAGTCATTTCACACCTAAATACACGTGCAGATTGAAAGTGAAGGGTTGACAAAAGCATTTATCATGTAAATAGAAGTGAAAAGAAAGCCTGGGTAATAATACTTATGTAGAGCAAAATAGACTTAAAACAAAGATTGTAACAAGAGACAAAGAAGGACACTACATAATATTAAAGGGAACAATCCAAAAAGAAGATAGAAAGAATTGTAAATATTTATGCACCCAAAGTGGGAGCACTGAAATACATGAAGGAAGTAATCAATTGTAATACAAGAATAGCAGAGGATTTTAACACCTCATTTACATCAATAGATAGAGCATCCAGACAGAAAAGCAATAAGGTAACAGAGGCTTTAGATAACACATTGGACCAGATGGATCTAACAAGATATATTCAGAACACTCCATCCTAAAACAGTAGAATATATATTCTTTTCCAATGCACATGGAACATTGTCCAGAATAGATCACATTAGGCCACAAAACAAGTTTCAACATATGAAAAAGATTGAAGTCATACCATGCATCTTTTCTGACCACAACATTATGAAACTAGAAATCAACTAGAAGAAAAAATCTGAAAAGAACAGAAATACATGGAGGTTAAATAACATAACATACTACTAAACAATGAATCATTCAACCAAGAAACCAAAGGATATACAAAAAACAAACAAACAAACAAAAACCATGGAGACAAATTAAAGTGAAAACATAATGGTTCAAAATACTTGGGATGCAGCAAAAGCTGTTCTAAGAGGGCAGTTTATAGCAATACATGCCTACTTCAAGAAGCAAGAAAAATCTCAAATAAACAACCAAACAATATATCTAAAGAGCGAGAAAAAGAAGAAACAAAACCCCAAACCAGTAGATGGATGGAAATAATAAAGATTAGAGCAGAAATAAGTGGAATAAAAACTAAAAAACCAAGAGAATAAATCATGAAACCAGAAGCAGATTCTTTGAAAAGATTGACAAAATTGATAAACTGTGGGGTGCCTGGGTGGCTCAGTCAGTTAAGCATCTGGCTTTGGCTCAGGTCATGATCTCAGGGTCCTGAGACCAAGTCCCATGTCAGGGTATCTGCTCAGTGGGGAGCCTGCTTCTCCCTGTCCCTTTGCCTGCTTCCCCTGCTTGTGCTTTCTCTCTCAAATAAATAAATAAAATCTTAAAAAAATGACAAACCTTTAGCCAGACTCATCGAGAGAGAGAGAGAGAGAGAGAGAGAGAGAGAGAGAGAGAACTCAAACAAAATCAGATATAAGAGAGGAGAAATAACAACCAACACCACAGAAATACAATTAGAAGGCAATATTATGAAAGATTATATGACTACAAATTGGGCAACCTAAAAGAAAGGCTAAACTTCTAGAAGTATATAACCTCCCAAAACAGTAAGAGAAAGGAATAGAAAATTTGAACCGACCAATTACCAGCAATGAAATTGTACCAGTAATCAAAAAACTCTCAACACACAAAAATCTAGGACCTGAAGGCTTCACAGGTGAATTCTACTAAACATTTATTTATTTATTTTTAAAGGTTTTATTTTTAAGTAATCCCTATACCCAATGTGAGGCTCAAACTTACAGCCTGGAGATCAAGAGTCCATGCTCTACTGACTGAGTTAGCCAGGGGCCTCTCTACTAAACATTTAAAGAGTTAATATCTATTATTTCCCAACTATTCTAAAAAATAAAAGAGGAAGGAAAGCTTCCAAATTCATTCTATGAGGCCAGCATTACTCTGATATTAGAACCAGATAAAGATATTACAAAAGGGACGCCTGGGTGGCTCAGTGGTTAAAACGTCTGCCTTCAGCTCAGGGCGTGATCCTGGAGTCCCGGGATCGAGTACCACATCGGGCTCCCTGCAGGAACCCTGCCTCTCCCTCTGCCTATGTTTCTGCCTGCCTGTCTGTCTGTCTCTCTCACGAATAAATAAATAAAATCTTAAAAAAAAAGATACTACAAAGTAAAAGAGAACTACAGGCCAATATCTCTGATGAACATAGGTGCAAATATCTTCAACAAAATATTAGCAAACTGAATCCAACAAAACATTAAAAATATCATTCACCACAATCAAGTGAGATTTATTCTTGAGATGCGCAGGTGGTTTAATATGTGCAAATCAATGTGATATATCACATTAACAAGAGAAAGGATAAAAACTATATGATCATATTAATAGATGTAAGAAAAGCATTTGCCAAAGCATGACAATGATTCATTATAAAAATCTTCAACAAACTAGCTTTAGAGGAAACATACCTCAAACTAATTAAGGCCATATATGGAAAACCCACAGCTAACATTATCCTCAAGGGTGAAAAAATGAGAACTTTTCTCTTAAGATCAGGAACAAGACAAGGATGTCCACTCTCATCACTTTTATACAACTTAGTAGTGGAAGTCCTAGCCACAACAATCAGACACACACAAAAAGAAACAAAAGGCATCTAGTTTGGTAAGAAACAAGTGAAACTTTCATGATTGCAGATGACATGATAATATATATATATAAAAATCTTATAGACTCCACCAAAAAGTTTACTAGAACTGATAAATGAATTCAGTAAGGTCACAGGATACAAAATCAATATACAGAGCTCTTTTGCATCTGTACACTAGTAATGAAGTAGCAGAAAGAGAAATTAAGAAAATAATCCTATTTACAGTCACACCAAAAATAATGGAATACCAAGAATTAACTTACCAAGAAGGTAAAAGACCTATACTCTGAAAACTCTAAAATGCTGATGAAAGAAATTGAAGGTAACACAAACAAATGGAAAGAGATTCCATGCGCATGGACTGGAAGAACAAATATTGTTAAAATGTCCATACTATCCAACACAATCTACAGATTTAATGCAATCCCTATCAAAGTACCAACAGCACTTTTTACAGAGCTAGAACAAACAGTCCTGAAATTTATGTGGAACCACAAAGGACCTCAAATAGCCAAAGCAATCTTAGAAAAGTAAAACAAAACTGGAGGTATCACAATTTCAGATTTCAAGATATATTACAAAGTTGTAGTAATGAAAATAGTATGGTACCAGCGCAAAAGTGAACACAGATCAATAGAACAGAATAGAGAGCCCAGAAATAAGCCTACCATTATATGGTGAATTAACCTTTCACAGAGGGGGCAAGAATATGCAATGGGGAAAAAAAAGACAGTTTTTTTTCAATAGATGACAGTGGGAAAACTGGCCAGCTACATGCAGAGGAAGGAGACTGACTGAACCACTCTCTTACATGTGAACAAAAATAAACTCAAAGTGGATTGAAGACCTAAATGTGAGACCTGAAACCATAAAAATCCTAAACATGAGCACAGGCAGTAATTTCTCTGACATTAGCTGTAACAACATTTTTCATTTGTCTCTTGAGGCCAAAGGAAATAAAAGCTAATACAAACTGTAGGGATTGCATCAGAGGAGAAAGCTGGTGCACAGCAAAGGAAAAAACAAAACCAAAAGAAAACCTACTGAATGGGAGAAGATGTTTGCAAATGATATAGCCAATAAAGTGTTAGTATTCAAAATATATAAAACCAAAAAAGCAAATAATCCAATTAAAAATGGGCAGAAGACATGGACAGACATTTCTCCAAAGAACACATACAGATGACCAACAGACACCTGAAAAGATGCTCAACATCATTTATCATCAGGTAAATGCAAATCAAAACAATGAGATACCACCTCACACATGTCAGAATAGAGTCAAATACACCAGAATAGTAAGTGTTGGCAAAGCTATGGAGAAAAAGGAACACTTGTGCACTGTTGATGAGAATGCAAACTAGGACAGCCACTGAGCAAAATGGTATGGAGCTTCCTCACAAAATTAAAAATAGAAATACCATGTGAGTCAGTAATTCTACTCCTGGATGTTTCCCTAAGGAATAGAAAAACACTAATTTGAAATGATACATGCACCCTTATGTTTATTGTGGCATCATTTACAATAGTCAAATTATGGAAGCAGCCCAGCTGTCTATAGAGGGATGAATGGATAAAGAAGATGTGGTATTATATACAATGGACTATTACTTAGCTGTAAAAATGGAAGAAACCCTGCCATTTACAACAACAGGGAAGGATCCAGAGGGTATAATGTTAAGTGAAATAAGTCAGTCAGAGAAAGACAAATGCCATATTATTTTACTCATATGTGGAATTTAAGAAACAAACAAACAAAGGGAAAAAGAGAAAAAAGCAGATTCTTAACTATAGAGAACTACTGATGGTTACCAGAGGGGAGGTAGGACACAGGATGGGTGAAAAAGTGAAGAGGATTAAGAGTACACTAATCATGATGAACAATGAATAATTTATAGAATTTTTGAATCATTATATTGTACATCTAAAACTGAAATATAATACTGTATGCTAATTATACTGGAATTAAAAAAATAAAGAATCAAAAACAAAGAACAAAGAACAGAGCTGATAATGGAAAGAAGTTGGGTATATCATGAAATTGGTGAGCCACTGAAGTCTTTCCTACCACTGGACTTTTCAGTTATATAAAACATTAAATTCCCTTATTTATTTATACTTTATGATTTATCATCAAAGATAGCCTAAACCACATAGATAAAGTTTCTCCTCATTTTACTACTGAAGAAATTGAAGCTCAGAGTGTTTGAGAGTGTCTGGATACACTGATTTTTTAGAAAGTATCCAAGGTAACACATCTAGTGAGGTCCAACAGGGATTGGAACCCAGGCTGTCTGGCTCCAAAGCCCATGCACTTAATCATCAAGTAATTTTTTTCTCTTCAGGAGAATTATTGTATAATTCAGACGTTAGCCATTTACGTTGGTTTACTCTCTACTTAGGGACTAAATCTAGAATCTTAAAAGTGAAGCCCAGAAAGAATGTGACCTTGGTTGCATTGCAAAGAAGCTACTGTTTCTGCCTACACAACACCTCTCCTCTGTGAACAACACTTTCACCCTCCACTCTCCCTGCACTACCCACTCTCAGCCACATGGCTCAGATTCCTGCCCCCACGCCCCCTCTGAAATCTTGAGTTTCCCTGTAGGCAGAGGCTGGATGGAGCAGTCATCTATGGGAAGCACCTGAGAGAGGAGACCAGGTGCCTGTTTTTTCTGAGGCCTGATTATTCATCTGTTCTTACAATTCTAAGAGCTCCTGCCACATCCTCCTGCACAAACCTCTTTTGGCCTTAAATTAGTCAGACTTGGCTCCTGTTGCTTGTAACAAAACATCCTAGGTTATACTTATGGCCATATTCAAGGCTCTATTCCTAAGGCCACCTGTACATTTGGTATTTGGATAATTGGTGGACTGCAAGGATATGTGGTTATTTCCATGTACCAAGAAGATGGTCCAGATGGTCAGTTCAGCCTGTCTATCTCAGGAATTTCCATTTTAACAATATTCAAAAGGATTCTTTTAAGAGAGATTGTGAGAAGTTCCAATTTATTTAAAAGGTATCAAATTATAATGAGCAAATTATATATTTTATGCTTATTAACATACGTGTACTATTATTAATTACAGGGTTAGGAGTATTATTATTAATTCCTCACTACCAGGTCCACTCAATTAAGGACTGGTAAAATCTTATGACTGGTTGAAGACAATTCTAATCTTTATCCTGATCTTGTGCTTTTCCTCATATTATTCTCTCCTTGAATTTCATGGTCAAAGATATCACTGATTTCTCTGCTTTCTGCTCTCAGAATGCTTGGAGGGACTCCCCTGGAGTTTGGGATCAAAAAAAATCTATTTCTGGGAAAGTATGGCTATGTGTGTTGAGCTCTTAGAAAACACCAGGATTTTCTTTGAAATACTTTCCTCCTCCTTCATGCCCCTCTTCCACTTTTTATATTGCCCCTTCTCCATAGCTAGTCAACTTGTACTAATCTTCTTCAGCTGCCTATCCTGTGATGGATTGATGCTCAGTTCTTGAGTCAACACTGACAAGTCCAGGAAGTATAGCAAGAGCATCTGCTGTCCCAAGGGAGAAGGGTAAAGATTCAGGATGAAAGTGTGCTCCCACCAGGCCAGATACCCAGTGAGCAGGGACGAGCTCTGAGGGTCTATTTAGCCTTCTGATTTACAGCATTATTTTCCTGTCTTTGTTCAATCTGATTAAATTTTTTACTCTCAGAGAGGATTTTTTTTTAGGAACCTTGGTGCCCTTTACTGCCATCTAGCTTCAGTAATAGGTCACTCTGGTCCCCTAGAGAGATTTTAAACTATAAACCTTAGAGTGAAAGGATTAGTTTCTGTTTTTTTCTCTTTCAAAAGGTCTCTCTATTTCTATGTAAATTTTTGGGTGCAGACTGAAACTTGGCGCAGCTCTGTGTCCCTGGCAGCATGCATGCTCTATGTTGGATCTTGCTATACCAATGCCTTACAGCATTAAGTGAACAAATCTTTCTCCTGTGCAGTTGCTCAAGAGTACAGTTTCTTATAACAAACAACTAATCTCACACCAAAGAGCTAGATCCTCTTTTTTTTAAATATATACAAGAAGGTCACTAAATATCTAGAATGGAAAGATCAAGAAATTCAGTATAATCACATGGTGATAACTATTATAAAAATAGCTAAAAGAGCTGAAAATATTTGCTTCTGAACAGTTATTGTTATGTCTTATAGAATTATTTTGGTTTTTATTTTTATGTTTTTTAAAGATTTTATTTATTTATTCATGAAAGACACACAGAGAGAGGCAGAGACACAGGCAGAGGGAGAAGCAAGCTCCATGCAGGGAGCCTGACCTGGGACTCAATCCCAGGTCTTCAGGATCATGCCCTGGACTGAAGGCGGCGCTAAACCACTGAGCCACCCGGGCTGCCCCTATTTTGGTTTTTAAACTTACAACTTTTTGACTTTGAGGGAAATGAACTTTCTAAAAATAGCATCATTTTTTCCTTTGATGGACACAAAATTTGTTTTGTCTCCATGGATTAGGTATGTGGTCTCAAAGTCCCATTTTTTGGTGTGTTTATTTTGAGCCCACTCTTTCATTTTAGTAGCTTTTCCCAAATATGTGATATTCATGGCTATTAGCTCATATTGAAGTGTGTTACACTGAGTGTAAAAAAAAAAACACTGAATGTAGCTCTGTGTGTATGGGAAGGGATTATTGAAAGGTATCCTAAACGGCTGAGTAACTGGAATGGACTTCTTCATTAGGGTCCTCCAAATGACAGTCTCTGTGGGATTTTTTTCCCCTTGGACTGGTGTTTTTCCCATGTGACCTTGCCATCTCTCATCAAGAGCATCTATTTCTCTATTCCCTTGAATCTGATAGGCCCTGGGATTGCTTTGACCAATAGAATCCAATAGAAGTGATTCTGGGCCAGTTCTGGGCTCAGTCTTCAGCTAGTCTGGCAGCTTCTGCTTTCTGTATCTTAGAAGCCATTCTCCATTTAAGGACAACTATCCTGAAGCTGCTCTGATATGAGAAGCCCAAGTGATGGGGAGAGGCTCTGGAGAATGAGAGAGCTGGGGCCAGGGTGACAGGGAGGGAGGGAGAGAGAGAAAGGAGAAGAAGAAGAGGGGGAAGAGGAGGAAGAAAGAGGGAGGGAAGAAAGAGCAATGCCAGGTATCACTGAGGTGCCAGAATGTAAGTGATAAAGCCATCTTGGAATGGATCCTTCAGCTTCAGCTGCCTCAGCTAATGCTATAAGGCTCATAGATGACCTGGCCAGCCGAGTCCTTCCTTAATTCCTGACCCATAAAACTGTAAGCAAAGCAAAATGGTTGTTTTCAATCACTAAGTTTTGGGGTCAGTTTTAACGCAGCAGTAAGTAATAGAAACACGGTGTTATATAGATTTTGAAAAAATCCTTTGGTTTTCAGGCTTGTGCAGACTTTTTCTTTAAGAGGTGCCAGGTATCTCCAGTTCTTGAACCTTCTGTAGTCCAGATCAGCTTACTTCTCGTTTTTCTCTTCTGCCAGCTTAGGTTTTATTTTTCTCAGGTCTGCTAAGTCAGTTATCACTAGTCCATTTGCTTTTCAGCTTACAAAATTTAGTTACCCTAATTTCTCTTACTGTTATCTTTTTTTGCAGGTTTATGTTTTATTCTTTCCTTACTGTCATTTTTGTGGCCTTTGGCAGTCAGTGGAGGTAAATATACACATTTAATCTTTCACATTTAACTGAATGCTTCCTTTAAGTTTTATTGACTATTTAGAATGGCAATGGTGGTTTGAAGCCTTGGGCACAGAGAAATCAGCTTTTGAGTGTCTTTTTGGCCCAGGGAAAATTTTGTGATTTCCCCATAAAAGGTAAGAACTGAGTAGGGCTGATTCAAGGACCAAACCATGATTCCAAGGCTGGTCAGGAGCATTACTGAGGGGGAAATGTGATTACTATGGGAACATACTGGGTACTACAGCTGGTTGTGGGAAATAGGCTCTTGATTGTCAAGGGAGAAAAGCACATACACATCCCATTCTATGTTTGTAATTGGGTAAGTTCATGAAGATTCTTGAAGAAGAAAGCAGTACTGTGAGACTTTCTAGTATCAAGATAACTTACCATTCAAATGTTAGCTAAGAGGAAGAGTGACTTGATATGACAAATGTCTTTCTTGACTGCAAGAGGGAAAAAAAAGAGAACCAAAAAAAAAGGGGGGGGGGACTTTTTGGGACATAGAAAAAGCTAAAAACAAAGGTCTGTCATTTGGAGAGTTCCAAGTTTATAACAACTTCCCTGATAATATGAGTTAGGATTCTGAGGGGAAAAGAATGAACCAGGCTTTTGTAAGATTCTGGCAATGTAGGAAGATCAAGAACTCATTCCTTCCCACAGACACACCAAATCTACGCTATATATGGAACAGTTTTTTTTTTTCTGAAAAAACCCTAAAACCTAGCTGAGTGACTCCTACACATTGAGCAAATGAGAAAAAAAAAAGCCACATCAAAGTGAGTAGAAGAGCCCAAGACACAATCTTGCCATAACCCCCACTCCCAGCACTGTGACCTATAATCAGGAGGGAGCTCAAAACCCAGAGCTGCTCCCGGAGGAGGAAAGGGTTTGAATCCCACATAAGACACCCCAACTTTTAAGACCTGCACCTGAGAGATAGCTCTCAAAATATCCAGCTTTGAAGACGATGGGCTTCATGTCCACAAGATCCACAGACTATAGAAAACTGAGAAATGAAATTTGTTATTGTAACAAAACAAAAAACCAAAGATCTGAAATTGCTTTTTCTTTCCCCAAACACTCCAAAAAGTAAGACTTAAACTTCCACTGACTTTATGTCAGAAAGTACTTCACATTGGTTGGTTGATTTATCCCACAATAAAAAATAAATCAGCCAAACTGGATATATTTGCAGCCTGATTATTAATTTCCCCCCTTGATTTGACCCTAGCGTCTTCTCCAACATGAAAGCTATCTGGCCCTAACTTGGACAAAAGCAATTTTAAACCTAAGTATTAGATTTTGAAGGTGTCATTTCTCGAGGGAGGAACAAAAGTAATAGGCTACCAAACAAAGCCTAAAAACAGAGTTTCAGGGAAACAGTGAGTAGGAGAGATTTGTGACACCAAGAGTTGGGAGAAGATTATGAAAAGCGACAGGACATTTTTGGAGAAACCTTGTTGAAAGAACTCCAAGGGCAACAAACAGCATATTCAGTGACCTGAAACAAGTTTATTAGGAAAGACTTGGGTGTGAGGAACAGCTCCAGGTCATCCCCTGGGGATGTGCATTGAAGAAACAAGAAAGCCCAGTTCAAGGAGATTTTGGTAAGTGGGAGATCCAGGGATCATTAAATGGAAAGGAAGAATTAGCTTTAAAGTACAAAGGAATTTTAAAGATCCTAGACAATTATCTAACTCATGGGGAGTTCCAAGTTTTGTGGTGAGTAGGAACTTCTCTGGCAAGAAGATAAACAACTAAAGGAGAGAAAAAGGGATCAAATAACCATAGCCAAACTTAAGAGAAGCAGTGTGTGGGTAGTGCTTAAGAATACAGACTTATACTCAGGTGTTCTGGGATTTTAGTCCTTGTTTCTCTCTGGCTAGTCATGTGATTTTGGGAAGTAACTTATTTATTTCTGAGTCTCAGCTTTCTTAACTTTAAAAGTGGGATAATAGAATATATTTCATTGTTTTTTTTTTCTGAGAACTCCATGAGAAACTATTTGTTAAGCACTTAGAAGGGGACTGGAACACAGTAAATGGTAGCCTCTGCTGCCACCACCACCACTATTATCTTTAGTTTAGCAGATTTGGGTTGCTGTCCACAAATGATTCATGCTTTTTTTCATAGAGAATTGTTTCTGGGAAGTGGCTGCCTAAACAGGGACTACATTTCCCACCCACCCTTGCATTCATGTGGGACCATGTGATCAAGTTCTGACCATGGAATGCTAGATGAACTTGTCACATCATTTCCAGTCCTGGTCCATAAACACCTTGTAGGTAACCTGCCTTCACTTTTTACCCCCCGCTCTGCAGACTATGTCAGTGCCCAGACTGACCTTGGAAACCCAGTATTGGAGATGACAGAGTCTTGGTTAGTCTGGTTCCTGAATGATTGCATGGAACAAAGATTTCAGGGTTTATCTGTTATAGCAGTTGTTACCTTAACAACACAAATAGCATCATTGTGGCTCAGGATTACAGTTAGCCTGCTCAAGCCTGAGCTTAAAAACAAGCTTTGGAGAAACCAGCCAGGAAGAATTCTACCTTACCAGTGACCAAGATGGCAAAGGGAAAGGCTATGACTTAGACTGAAGATAAACTACACTTGACCTGTATATTTGTAAATTACTCATCACTTTCAATGTTTTGTCATGAAATTTCTTTACACTGTGTTCTAAACTGCTGACTGGTAATCTGTTTGGTGGATCTGTCACTAAAGACAAACCCCAGCAAAGAGCAATAAGGGAGAGGCCATGGCCTTTCCAGGAGAAAGCTCAACTTCTTTGGGTATTGGAGTATTCATCACTAGTGGCTGATGCCAGAGAAACTTTGAGTTTTGGACTCCTTACCTAGTTTAATCCCAGGGCACTGCAAGTCTTTCTGCTACTCTGTTGAGGGTTCAGATTCTCTAAAAAAAAAGATCAAGTGACATTTAAAAGTCTTGAGCATGCAGACTTCATATCTAGGATCTAGCTAGGATAGATTATCTCAAGAAATACTCAATGACCAGGAAGTCCAAGCTATTCAAAGTAATATATTGGTTTTTCTTCTCTTGTTATTTGTAGCAGCTGTTCTCTCCTCATTACTTTCTGAGAAAAAAAGCCATAAAAACATCAAAACTATAGGCCACTTTCTAGAGCCAGGTACCCAATTTTCCTCTTGAGTAGACTGATCTATGTAGCAGAACAAAATGAAATTGTTTTCTAGGTGGGAGTGGGTGGCCCTCTCTAGCCTTCTTTTGGGGAATGATGGTAAGGATGTGGGGAATGGGTGTAAGACAGGGAAAGCCTGAAACTGTGCTAAAGAATTGTGGCATAGCTGGGAGGATTGGAGTGTTTTCAGACTCTATTGTTACTTGTTTTGCATCTTCCCATCACTCTTCCCCAACTCTACTTGAACTTTCTGTTATCTCTCCTTGTGCTCCTGTGATGCTGGTCTTAAGGGCAAAGCCGGGAAGCACGCTGGGAGGGAAGCAGGCCATAGGAGTCATGTGCATGGGCTCCCACTAATTGGATCTAAGCCTAGTCAATTAGAAGGAGGCAGAGTATCCCAAAATCAGTGGTCAGGGTCTTAGAAGATCAAAAAGAATCAGGAAGTAAGCCTGTGATGCCCTGACTCAAGACTCCTGAGGCATGAACATCACAAAAGCCAACTCTATCATTTGATCCGATCTAAAAGGCAAGAGTTATTTTTATAGCTGTAGTCCTGCAGCATAGCTTTAACCAGAACCTGAACTTTTAACTGGGCTGGTAGTTGGGAGTCAGTGATTTTAGGTGTCTGGCAGCAGAAAACTCTTTTAAAATCCATTTCTCTCATTTATCATCTTTTCTCTATGGTCACTGTTAATTCTGGCTTTGCTTATGGACTCTGAGCAAAGATGGTGAGGAAGAAAACTCCTTTTTGTTCTTTTAGAGAACCATCATTGGCAGCTCTTTTGGTTTAAATAACCATGAAGAAGGTAAAAAGTAGTAGGGGCTGGTCAGTAATTAACTAAAAGTATAAGACACTTGAATGCTGTGATGTATCATGATTGAATCACACACACACGCACAAAAAATGCTACTGCTTTGGATTTCTTCTCATGAGTAAGTCACATTGACTTGGCGTGAGACTCACAGCCTGGCAGGTACAAGCAGTGAGGTTAGCTGATTCTGTGTGGAATGCAGGATCCTAGGATGACTCCTCATGACCCACACCTTTGTATGATGCCTTCCCTTTGAGTATGGGAGACTTGTGAATATGTTGGGGTATCACCTTTATGACCTGGTTTCTAATCAGTTGACTTTGAGTTATTCCAGAGGAGATTATCTTGTGTGGGTATGACCTAATCAGATACACTCTTGGAAGAAGATAAAACATCAAAGAGCTGCTCCTGATGGCCAAGAGGAGCAGACTGTGAACCGCCTATAAAGGGCTACAGGTTAGGATCTAGAGGACCTCCTCGGGAACAGCTTCTAGGAAAGAGGAACTCCTAGCCAATAGCTGGCAAGAAAGTGAAGGACTTTCTACTAACAACCTGGATGATATTGGAAAATGACTTTGAGCTCAAAGTCCCAGACCCAGGCACTCCTTAAATTCAGCTTTGTGAAATCTTAAGTGGAAATCACAGTTACATTATGGCCAGACCACTGACTCATAAATTGTGAGTCATTAGATGGGTGTTGTGTTAAGCCAATATTTGTAGTAATTTGTTATGCAGCATTAGGAAATGAATACTCTATTATCAGCATACTTCATTTTTTTTTTTTTTTAGGTCTGGGAAATCAGCATTTAATTTATATAAGGCTCTAGGTCATTTTACTGTCAATACCATATCTTGTGACATAACAAGAAAAATGATATACTAAAAAAAATCTTGTTTGTCTTTGAAGAACTCACAAAAATTCTGTATTTCTCATTTAATTACTGACTATGAAGATATATGGGTATATATGTAATTTACATATATTCCTTGTGTATGTATGCATACAGACACATAAGAAGTTGCCTTATGCAATTTTTGAGAGCTGGCTAACTAAATCTGAAGGGCAACCAATCAAAAAAGAGAATATTACAAGCAGACTGGACATGAGTGGGAATGGACTGAAGCTTTGTGTTGATAGCCAGCAGTCAGTAAGAAAGATCCATGGGGAAGAGAGAACAATTGTAGGGCTGGAGCTTTTTTTTATCAGGCAGGCCTGAACCACGCGCCCCCCCCCCCCCCCCCCTTTTAAATCAATAAACTATTTTTTAGAACATTTTTAGGTTCACAGCAAAATTGAGTGAAAAGTACAGGGAATTCTCATATATCCTCTGTCCCCACACATGTACAACCTCTGCCACTATCAACATTAGGCCCTACAATGATTCATTTATTTCAATAAATGAGCCTACATTCAGGCATCATTATCATCCAAAGCCCATAATTTACATGAAGGTTCATTCTTGATCTTATACATTTTATGAGTTTAGGTATCATGACATGTATCTACCTTGTAGTATTTAATAGAATAGTTTCACAGCCCTAAAAGTCCTATGTGCCTTGCCTATTCATCTCTCCCATCTTCAACCTATGGAAACCACGATTCTTTTACTTTCTCTACAGTTTTGCCTTTTCCACAATGACATATCATTGGAAACATAAAGTATATAGCCTTTTCAAATTGTCTTCTTTTAATTAGTAATATCCTAAATCGTCTTTTGAAAATCTTCTAACTGATTAAGTTAAGCCCTCCCAGAATAATCTGTTTGATAAATTTAAAGTCAACTGATTAGGGACTTCAAAAACATTTGCAAATTCCTTCACAGAAGCACTTATATCAGTATTTGAATGAATAATTGGGAAATAAGTTTATGCATACTACAAACTAGGCTTGCTTCCCTTCTGTTCTCCAACTCTTATGAGAGAATATCTCTTGCAGCCCACCCTAACCAAAAACATGCTAGAAAGGGACTTCTGTGTTGCTAGTTCAGCTTAGCCAAGCTGACACATTAAAAAGTAATCACATACATACATCAAGGACAATTTCTCCATCTACCAGTTTGTCTATCATCTATCTATCTATCTATCTATCTATCTATCTATCATCTATCTAAATGCTTCAATTCATAACTATACTTCCAATTCCAATGCTACACCTCAGATTCATTTTAACTTTCCTCCTTTTCATAGTTTAAAATTCCTCCACACACAGTAAGAAACAGGGCTCATATTAACCTCCACGTATTTATTTGCTCAATTAATTAACTCATTTGCTCAATATAACCAATCTCTGCACACTACCTCCACTTCCACTTTGCCCTCACTTTACTGTCTTGCTTCCTAGGCTCCTTGGCAAGCTGCAGTGCTCCTCAAAGCCTTTCCTTGGATACTAAAATCTTTGCATACAAAAGGGAAGGGGAAGAAATGAAGATGGAATGAGATGGCAGGATGAGAAAGAGGATGGGGATGAATGGAAGGATGTTAGTTTCAAAATATCTTAAAGTTCCTTTCTTTCATAGAGTTGCATTCCATCCAAGGCATCCATTGCCTTAGGGCATATTCAGATTGTTAAAGTGGGATGCAAAGAGGTAAAAACAAGTTCCTATTCGGCCTTTGACTTTCAATATAAAAGGTTTAGAGTAACACAGGAAGTCTTTATACCTGGCTTTATCAAGAAAGTAGTGTTTTCTAAATTCCAAATACTCTCTTAAAATATTAAGAGCCCAACTTGGTGGACTATGTCTAAGTGTAGAGGTTGCAGTTGATATCCTATTTGGGATACTCCTGCCAAATAGTAAAAGAAAGTGGAAATTTCTCTTCTATAGGGAGAAATGAGTTGTAAAAGGATGGGCAATTGAGTTAAGATGCCGCCTTAGGCTTTAGCCTGGGCAGGGGCTGGGGTGAGGTGGGGTGGGGGTGCTGGAAAAAAATTGGAAACATCAGATAATTGAGGGAACAGCTAGAAATGGAGGTTACCTGTGCTCTGCTTCCCATTTATAACTTCAAGAAGAGGCTGCACCTTAGGGTTTCCCCTTCACTTTCCTGGGCAAATGCAGTAGAGCAGTAATGGTGGGGTGGCATGCTTAGGCAGAAGGAGGCCTGAGACCAAGCCCTTATTCTCTATGGCTTGTGTGTGGCACATAACAGGTGCATATGCTCTCCCATTGTGCTCCCACTCCCTCCATGAGGCATGTGGGAAGAACTGGAGTGCTTGTTGGCAAACTTGCCAACTGGATGACTAAAGCAGAAGATGAAGGGACTTTGTAGATGAGGATAACAGGTGGCCTTCTAGGTTGGAAACTGAATGAGAGTGACAGCCACACCTCAGGGAAGCCACAGTACCAGGGGGAGCTGAGAGGGAGCCTGTGAACACCATTGGACTAATCACCACTTATTGCTGTGCTGAGAATCCAGGCTCTGAGTCACACCAGCTGAGGCTACCTGCACTGCAGCAGAGTGCAGAGACTGGATCTAGAGACACTCAGGCTAAAACATTTTAAGCAAAGGGCAGTGTATGTACAAGATCTGTTAACCAGCACTATGAGTATATTTAAGCTTAGTCCTGCACCAAGATATCATCTTGAAGCGAGATGGGACAGGGTGAAGAAAATCCTCTTAAGGCACAAATAATTTAGTCTGAGAGTTTATTTTTTTTTTTTTAATTTTTATTTATTTATGATAGTCACAGAGAGAGAGAGAGAGAGGGGCAGAGACACAGGCAGAGGGAGAAGCAGGCTCCATGCACCAGGAGCCCGACATGGGATTCGATCCCTGGTCTCCAGGATCGCACCCTGGGCCAAAGGCAGGCGCCAAACCGCTGTGCCACCCAGAGATCCCTAGTCTGAGAGTTTAGTCTTGGAAAAGCTGTTGGGCTAAAAAGGATTCAGTTGACCAGGGTCTTTTAAATAAGAGATTAAGTTGCCTTTAATAGATAATTTTATTTATTTTATTTTTTATTTTAATAGATACTTTTAAAATCCTTTTTTTGTCATCTCTTTTCTCTAATACCAAAACCATTATACCCCCATCCCCAGTGAATCAGAATGAATTGGCAGAAGCAGTTTAAGATTGGTAATGGAAAAAGAAGGAAGGTAAGTTTTGGTTGTAGTATGTACATTTGGACCCTAATACATTGCTAAACAGCTCCATACCCCAGGCCCTGCCTCAGGTAGTGAGCGCCATATGGACACCATGTTGTTTTGTGCTGAAACCGCACCCTTAAGCACACCAATTGGAATTCTTTTGGCTTAGTTTTCGTTGATTCAGCAAATTACTTAGGAGAGGATGATCCATTGTCAAAGAAATGATTCTTAGAGGGAATGCATGTCTGGCAAACATAGCCCTCAATTTTCAGATTGTTGCGGTACCTGTGGTAACGAAGATTCCGTATCTTTTTCCAATTTAAGAAAATTTCTTGCAGTTCTCTGTGATGATGATGTGTGGTTCTTGACATCCAAATGAACTGATATAATTCTAACAGTATGCTGCATATTCCTGTGGTGCCGATGAGTATTTTGTGCTATATTACTTTATGGTTTTCAAGGGGAACTTGACATCTTGGGATTACTAGTTAATCTCTTTTTATAAACCAGGAAACTTTTTCTAACATAGATGAAAGTTGTCATTACACTTTTGTTGTTTCTACAATGAAAATTTCCATGTGTAAAACCTGAAACCATCCCTCCAGGTGTGGTGCATCAAGCCTGTGTCTATATCTTGTGGTGGTTTGTAAAGAATGCTAACTTTATCATGAGCATCTAGATCAATTCTGTGGACATCTCCTTATCATTCCCCAAATTTCAGAGAACATGTATTTTGTAATAAGTGATGCACAAGTCCTACTACGTTAGAAATGCTTAAATAATAGGCAAAAGCCATGAAAAAGGTCAATACTGCCCTATAAGAAAACTCTGTTCTGTTGCTCCATCAAACTGGCTGCAGATACAGAAAAATTGAGGAGGGAAATTGCTCTGGATTCCTTCTCTCCCAGACCTACAATGGGAATATTTCTTAGGAATTTGTTTTTGAATATAAATATTAAATACAAATATTTTAAATATCAAATATTGTAAGCCTAACTTCTTAATAAAGTTACTGGAAGAGGGCTTAGTAGATGAATCACCTGAAACTTAAATTGTACTTATAAAAAGGAAAGTGGTAAATAAGTTTACTAACTTTTTGTCATGCTTATTTCTTGGCAATTCTAAGCCTCTTACCAATTCAGTTCACTGTATGTGAGCTCATTTTTTCTTTTCAAATTTTTCCTTAAAGGCTTTAATTTTAATAGTTGAAATCGTCTTAAAAAAAGATAAAAGCAATACTGGATAAAAAAAGATAGTGAAGGCTTTAAGAGGGAGAGGACAAAACTTCATTTACCTGGAGTGGACATTGTTATTCACAGTGTTTATAAGAGAATGATAAACACCAGTACAATAAAACAAATAATGATTTGTACCCCAAAGGCTATTCCATGTAGTCATATTAAACCATAAACTAAAAAAAAAGACAAATTTTTCCTTGGAGAAGCTTAAGAGACAGAGGGAATAAAGTCAGAACCTATTATATAGCTCAAAGGAAAAATACAGGAGTTCTGCTAAAATTTTGATTTTACTACATACCATGAAATCCACAGCAGTATTGTTGTATAGTTTATAGAGGGTAGAACAGGAATTTCTGTCTCAGGGTTTAGCTTTGTGAGGAAGGGACAGGGTATGCTCTAGACCATGGCTGGCAAGGTCATGACTAGTTGAAAGGAGTTAGATTCACTCTATAGGAGTCTTAGAGATTTGAAACAATGTGTGTCAGAGGGTCTACTCTTCCAAGGTCCAAGTCCCTGAAATATTGTGTAGAACAGAGACACCCCTACCCCACTTTTTACCTCTTCCAACTTCATATATACTCTTGCACACTAATTAAGAAAACCTGTTTTGTCTTACAAATGAAATAAACTTGGATAAAAAAACAAACTGTATTAAGCCACTGAGATTTCTGGATTTGTCTCTTACAGCACCTATGTTACTCTAATAAGGAACACTATTTTACATTGTTGAAATTATAAAGGTTTATGTTAGTTTTCTAAACAAAAGAAAATTTAGTTGTAGAAGAGGCAAGTTAGAAAGAATTCCTTTTTAGATGAATGTAATGCAAATTTTAGAAGCACAGCAGAGAAAAACAAAAACAAAAGCAACCTTCATTTTTTTTTCTTGGTAAACTAGCATTTAAGTAATAATTTCAGCAAAAAGCAGTGTAGTACCAAGTGGTGTGACTTGACAGTGAAAATCAATGGACAGAAAAAATAACTTTCATTTCCATAGCACATTATAATTTTAAAGCATTTATCTGTTTATCAATTTATTTAATCCTCACAACAATTCTAGAGTCATGTGGCAATAATAATGATATTTATTAAAAAATAACAGCAAATGTTTTAAGTGCAATGTTCCAGGCTATGTATTAAGAGTTTTACATATACATCTTATTTAATTATGATGACACCCCAGAGATTGACACTATAATTATCCCTATTTTAAAAATGAGAAAATTGAGACCGAGAGATGTTAAATAACAATTCAATGTCACACCCTGGGAAGAAAGCAGGAGGGGAACAGGGGAAGGTGTCAGAGAAGGAGGTTTCTGAGTTCACCTCCTCTCTTTGATAAGCTGAGGCAGTAACTGCATGCAATGCAACCTGCTCTTAAAATTACCTGAGGACTGGCAGAACCACTACTAAAGATAGAAAGAGACGGCCACATTGAGAAGGGTAGGAGAGGCAGAGATGCGGTTTAGAACCAAACTCCCAATGAAGGGACCCACAAGCAGAAGGAATATCAAGTGTAGAGGAGGGAGGAGATCAAGTCTCACACTGAGCACCCCTGACCCTGAGAATCTGCATCAGGAAGATGAAGCTTCAAAACATCTGGCTTTGAAAATCAGCAAGTCTTAATTCTAGGAGGGCTATAAAAAACTGAGCCTCTGCTCTTAAGGGCTAGCAGGCTTTGTCACTCATCCTGAAGTAGTTTGAAAGGCACCTGGATTATATGTAAAAGAGATTTATTGACTGACTCTAAGATGTGTGCCAGAGGGGCAGGGATCTGCAGGAGCTTTCTCTAGGAACAGAAGTGCTAATGAGTGCTAATATTTTTCTTGTCCTCCTTCAGTCTAGCTGGATGGATGCTTGCAGGAACTGATTCTGATATCCTCCATCTACCTTGCTAGCACTGCTTGGCATTCCGCTGTGGACCTGCTCCACCCAACATGCCTGCCCTTGCAGATACCCCTCCAAAGTGTCTTCTGCCCTGTCAACACTGTGAGGAGCTTCAATCAGAACTGGAGTCTCCATAGTGGCTCCTGCCCTGCCACACCTGGCAGAGATAGTTCTGGCAAGATAAGGACTGGCATCCTCCCAGAATGATTGCCTCTCTAGGGGGTGGGGAGCTACACCAAACCACAAGCATGCCTGAAGTAGTGACATCTGTGTTTCTCACACAGCCATGCAGGGGGCAAACCCTGTCCCTCATCATGCCCACAGCAGTGGCAGCCCAGCCATGAGAAGGTACATGTAGCCCCAACAGGGGATGCTGCTGTAGTGCCTGTTTCTGGTGACCAGGTGTGATTGCATTTTTTTTGTGCATCACAGGACACTTTCTACATAAGGCCACTACTTTCAAGACCAGGAGATACAGCTGACCTACTTAATACACAGTGAAAGACACAGAGTCAGACAAAATGAGGAGACAGAAGAATATGTGCTAAATGCAAGAATAAGACAAAACACCCCCAAAAGAACTAAACAAAATAGAGATAGGCAAATCAAAATAATCAAAAGTAATGATCATAAAGATATTCACTGGATTTGAGAGAAGTGAGTGAACTTAGTGAGAACTTTAACAAAGATATAGAAAACATAAAAAAAGAGCCAGTCAGAGCTGAAGAATACAATAATTGAAGTGAAAAATACACTATAGAGGATCAACATCAGATTAGAGAATATGAAAGAATGGATCTGAAGACAGGATAGTGGAAAGCAACCAAAACAAACAGCAAAAACAAGAGGACTTAAAAAAAAATGAGGATAGATTAAAGGATGTCTGTGATAACATTGAGTGTACTAACACATTATAGGAGTCCCAGAAGGAAAAGAAAGAAAGAAAGAGAAAGACAGAAAGAAAGACAGAAAGAAAGAAAGAAAGAAAGAAAGAAAGAAAGAAAGAAAGAAGCAGAAAATATATTTGAAAAAACAATAGATGAAAATTTTCCTAACCTGGAGAAAGAAACAGATGTTCAGGTTTAGGAAGCAAAGAGAGCCCCAAACAAGATGAACGTAAGGAGGTCCATACCAAGACACATAATAATTAAAATGGCAAAAATTAAAGATAAGAAAGACTCTTAAAAGCAAGAGAAAAGCAAAGAGTTATAAATCCCTTCTACAAGGCTATCTGCTGAATTTTTGCAGAAAGTTTGCAGACCAGAAGAAAGTGATATGATATATTCAAAGTGCTGAAAAGAAAAAGCTTATAAGCAAAAGTACTCTAGCTGGCAAGATTATCATTCAGAACTGAAGGAGAGAGGAGTTTCTTAGACAAAAGTTAAAAGAGTTCATCACCACTAAACTGACCTTACAAGAAATGTTAAAGAGATTAATTTAAGTGGAAAAGAAAAGAATAACTAGAAGTAAGAAAATTATGAAGGGAAAACATTTCACTAGTAAAAGCAAACATACAATAAAGGTAGTAGATCAATCACTTATAAAGCTAATATGAAGGTTAAAAGACAAAATTATATCTACAAAAATGAGTTGAGGACTACACAAAACAAAACAATGGAAAATAAGATATATACATTAAACATGAAGGGGGAAGTAAAAATGGAATGCTTTTAGAATGTGTTCAAATATAAGTGACCATTAACTTAATATAGACTTCTATATACATAGGGTGTTATAAATGAACCTCATGATAACCATAAACCAAAAACCTATAATAGATACACAAACAAACAAACAAAAGTATCCAAGTATAACACTAAAGAAAGCCATCAAATCACAAGTGAAAAGAGAAAGAAAGGAAAGGAACAGAAAATTACAAGAACAATCAGAAAACAGAAGCACCTCAGCATATAAAACACATATGAACAGACATAAAGAGAGAGATTAACAATAATAATAGTAGGGGACTTAATACCCTTTTATATCAATGGATGGATCATTCAGACAAAATCAATAAGCAAACAGTAGCTTTGAATGGCATACTGGACCAGATGGACAAAGAAACACAATCTGATCACAAAGAAACCAATCACAAGAAAAAAACTGAAAAAACCCCCACAAATACACAGAAGCTAAACAACATGCTACTAACCTAATCAATGAGTCAATGAAGAAATCAAGGAGGAAATAAAAAAATACATGGAGACAAATGAAAATGGAAACACAGTATTTCAAGATCTTTGGGATGGAGCAGAAGCAATTCTAAGAGGAAATTTCACCATGATACAGGCTTACTTCAAGAAATAAGAAAAATCTCAAATAAACAATCTAATCTTACACCTAGAAGAAGAAAAATAAACAAAGCCAAAGTCAGTAGAAGGAAGGAAATAATAAAGATTAAAATAAATGAAATAGAAACGAAAAAAAATCAATGAAATTAAGAGCTGATTCTTTGAAAAGATAAACAAAATTGACAAACCTTTAACCAAACTCATAAGAAAAGAGAGAAGACTCAAAATCAGAAATGAAAGAGAAGTTACATCTGACCCCACAGAAATAAGGACTATTATGAAAAATTAGATGTCAATAAATTGGACAATTTAGAAGAAATGCTAAGTTCCTAGAAACACACAATCTTCTAAGACTGAATCAAGAAGAAATAGAAAATCTGAATAGACCAATTACTAGTAACTAGTAATAAAAAACTCCCAACAAACAAAAGTCCAAGACCATATGGCTTTACAGGTGAATTCTACCAAACATTTAAATAAGAGTTAATAATGGTTCTTCTCAAACTATTCCAAAAAAAAATAGAAGAGGAAGGAATGCTTTTGAGTTCATTCCACAAGACCAGAATTACTCTGATACCAAAACCAGATTGTGACACTATAAGAAAGGAAAACTGCAGACCAGTATCTTTGATGAACATAGATGCAAAAATCCTCAACAAAATATTAGGAAAACTGAATTAAAATACATTAAAAAGATCATTTACTGGGGCACCTGGGTGGCTCAGTGGTCAAGCATCTGCCTTTGGCTCAGGTTGTGATCCCAGGGTTCTGGGATCGAGTTCTGCATTAGGCTTCCCGCAGGGAGCCTGCTTCTCCCTCTACCAATGTCCCTGCCCCTCTCTCTGTGTCTCATGAATAAATAGATAAAATCTTTTTTTTTAAATCATTTGCCATGATCAAGTGGGATTCATTCCAGTGATGTAAGAATGGTTCAATATCTGCAAATCAATCAATGTGACATGTCACACTAACAGAATGAAGTATAAAATTATATGATCATTTCAATAGATGAAGAAAAAGCATTTGACAGAATTCAATCTTCATTCATTATAAAAACTCTCAACAAAGTGAGAATAGAAGAAACATGTCTCAACATAATAAAGGCCATATAGCTAAAGGCCGATAGCTAATATTACACCCAATGGTGAGAAGCTGAAAAGTTTTCCTCTAATATGAGGAAAAAAGGCAAAGATGTATACTCTCATCATTTTTATTCAACATAATATTAGAAGTTTAACTACTGCAATCAGACAAGAGAAAGGAGGCATGCAAATTGGTAAGGAAGAAGTAAAACTCACTATTTGCAGATGACATGATACTATATATAGAAAACCTTAAAGATTCCATCAAGAACTATTAGAACTAGTTAGCAAATTCAGTAAAGTTGCAGGATACAAATTAATATACAAAATTCTTTTGTATTTTTATACACTAATAATGAACTAACAGAAAGAGAAATTTTAAAAACAATCTCATTTAAAATTGCATCAAAAACATAAAATACCAGGCAGCCTGGGTGGCTCAGTTTATCGTTGCCTTCAGCCCAGGGCATGATCCTGGAGACCCGGGATTGAGTCCCACGTTGGGCTCCCTGCCTGGAGTCTGCTTCTCCCTCTGCCTGTATCTCTGCCTCTCTCTCTCTCTGTTTCTCTCATGAATAAATAAATAAATCTAAAAAAAAAACCACACATAAAATACCTAGGAATAAATTTAACCAAGGACGTGAAAGATCTATATTCTGAGAACTTTAGAATACTAATGAAAGAAATAGAAGATGACACAAATAAATGGAAGGATATACCATGGTCATCGATTGGGAGAATTAGTATTGTTAAATGTACATATACCCAAAGAAAACTGCAGATTCAAAACAATACCTATCAAAATTCTAGTGGCATACTTTACAGAACTTGAACAAATAATTCTAAAATTTTTATGTAGCCACAAAAGACTTTGAATAGCCAAAGCAATTGTGAGAAAGTATAACAAAGCTGAAGGTATCATAATCCAATTTTAAATTACACTACAAAGCTACTGTAATAAAAACAGTAACATAAAAGCACAAAAAACACAGATCAATGGAAGAGAATACAGAGCCCAGAAATAAATCCAGACTTACATGGTCTATTATTCTGTGAGAAAGAAGAGTATATAATGGGGAAAAGACAGCTCTTCAATGAATGGTATTGGGAAAATTGGATAGCTACACGAAAAACAGTGAAACTGGGCCACTTTTTTTTTTAAGATTTAATTTTTTTGTTCATGAGAGACAGAGAGAGAGAGGGAGGCAGAGACATAGGCAGAGGGAGAAGAAGGCTCCCTGTGGGAAGCCTGATGTAGGACTCAATCTCAGGACCTTGGGGTCATGACCTGAGCCAAAGCAGATGCTCAACCACTGGGCCACCCAGGTGCTCTTGGACCCCTTTCTTATAACATACACACAAATTCAAAATGGACTAAAACCCTAAATGTATGACCTGAAAACACGAAACTCTTAAAAGAAAACACAGGCAGTAACTCTTAAGCATTGGGCTTAGCAATATTTTTCACATATGTCTTCCAGGTAAGAGCAACAAAAGCAAAAATAAACAATTGAGACTACATCAAACTAAAAAGCTTTTGCACAGTGAAGTAAATCATCAACAAAATGAAAATTCAACTTACTGAATATAAGAGGGTATTTGCAAATAATATATCTGATGAGGGATTAATATCCAAAATATATAAAGAACTTACATAACTCAACACCAAAAAACCCAAACAATCCAATTTAAAAATGGGCTGAGGATTTGAATAGACATTTTCTCAAAGACATACAGATAGCCAACAGACACATGCAAAGATGATCAACATCACTAATTGTCAGAAAAATGCAAATCAAAACCACAATGAGGTATTACCTCATACCAATCAGAATGGCTAGTATCAAAAAGACAAGAAATAACAGGTGTTGGAAAGGATGTGAAGAAAAGGGAACACTTGTGCTCTGTTGGTAGGTATGCAAATCGGTGCAGCAGAATGGAGGTTCCTCAAAAAATTAAAAATAGAACTACCATATCATCCAGTGATCGTACTTCAAGGTATTTATCTAAAGAAAATGAACACACTAATTCAAAAAGACACATGCACTTCTATGTTTATTGCAGCATTGCAGCTTGACCCTTGAAGAACACAAGTTTGAAATGTGCAAGTCCTCTTATACATGGATTTTTTTTATGATAGAGTACTATAAGTGTATTTTCTCTTCCTTATGATTTTTTAAATGACATTTTCTTTTCTCTAGCTTACATGTAAAAATATAATATATAATATGCAGAATATAAAAAACAGTGTTAATCAACTGTTTGTGTTATCATTTAAGGCTTCCAGTCAACAGTAGGCTATTAGTAGTTAAATTTTTGAGGAGTCAATTAAACGTGGGTTTTCAACTGTGCAGGGACTCAGTACCCCTAACTCTGATGCTGTTCAGGGGTCAACTATATTTACAAGATATGAAAGCAACCGAGGTGTCCATCAATAGATGAATAAAGATAGGGTATATATACACAATGGAATATTACTAAGACATAAAAAAGAAGGACATCTTGCCATGTATGACAATATGGGTGGACCTGGAGAGTATAGGTGAAATAAGTCAGACAGAGAAAGACAACTGATTTCGCTTACATGTGGAATCTAACAAAACAAACAATCAACCAACTAACCAACCTAGTAAGAGACTCATAATTGCAAAGAACACATTGGTGGTTGCCAGAGGGGACGGGTGTGAGGGATAAGCAGAATAAGTGAAGTTGATGAAGAGGTACAAACTTCCAGTTAGAAAATAAGTCATGAAAAAAAAGTCACGAGAATGAAAAGTACAGCACAGGGAATATAGTCACTATTGCAATAACTTTACGTGGTGATAGACGGTAACCATGCTTATCATGGTGAGCATTTTACAATGTATATAAGTGTTGAATCACATTGTTGTACTCCTAAAAGTATTATAATATTGTCTGTCAACTGTACTTCAATTAAAAATTTAAAAAAGTCACACCCCAGTAAGTGGTAAAGTTGGGAATGTAACCTGAGACAACTGTTAAGCCTGTGCTCTTCATCACCGTGCCAGGTGGCCTTTCATTTTGTGCCTGGCATCATCGCCACATGTGGATGTAGCTGTAAGGCCCAGCGAGTTTAAATGAGTAGCTTAGGTCCAAACTGCCAGGATTTGTCAAAGTCAGATTTTCTGACTCTGACTTCAATACTCTTTCAACTTGAAATAGCATAAATTAAAGCAAACACTAACTTGGTTATGGGGCAGACAGTCAATATTTTTAGAGTGTTTATAGAAAGGAAGTAATTTTGGCCTGGCAAAAGAGCAAACTGAAGGTAGTTTTACATTCCTATTTCAAAAAGAATCATTCAAATTGGGAAAATTCCCATGGTGCTGGATCACTCTGTGGGATATTCAGGCAGAGCAAACCCCTTCTGCTCCCGCTCCAGCCCTCTTAAAAGCAAATTTTGTAGATTATCTCACTGGGCTTGTTGCCTTCTGAGTCTGTTGCACAAAATTGCTTGGTGTTTGGCAAGATCTGACTGGCAAGAAAGCATCTGTGTGGTTAGCCTTGTGTCTGACCCTGACTGGGAAGTGAAGACCAGTTTTTATATCTGAACCCCCACATCTCATCCACCTCCATTCTCCTTGGCACAATAGGAAGTGTAGCCATGAGGAGAGGAAACAAAGTGGGCTGGACCACGCAATGGTTAGAAGGGCTTCAGAGTCACTCTTCCTGGATTCAATTCCTATGTCTATCATGCTCTGGTAACTGACCTTGCACTCTTTGTCTTAGTTATCTCATCTGTAAAGTGGATGTCAGTTTGGGCTGCTATAACAAAGTACCATAGACTGGCTGGCTTATAAAAAAATGAAATTTATTTCTTAGTTCTGGAGGTTGGAAGTCCAAGATCAGGGTGCTAGCATGATTAGGTACTGGTGAAGACACTCTTCTGAGTTACAGACTGCTGACTTCTCATTGTATCCTCACATGGCAGAAAGGAGAGAGAGCTCTCTGGAGTCCCTTTTATAAGGGCACTAATTCTACCCTCTACCCTCATGACCTAATTACCTCCCACAAGGCCCTACCTCTTAATACCATCACATTGGGGGTTAGGATTTCAAGATATGAATTTTGGGGGATGCAAACATTCAGTCCATTGGAATGGGGAATAAGGGTTTTGCCTTATGTGGATTGACAAGAAAATGTATTTGAGGGCATAGCCTTTGAAATGATTCACACTAAGTGTTTGGTAGAATTTTGCTACGGTTATTAAAGAAAATGTCTGAAGGAGTGTCTAAGAACAACAACACGGTCTTCTTGTTTGTTGTGAATTGTCTAGTCATATTTTCTCCAGTGCCTGCCTAATGAATTTAGCTTAGCAAGAGTGATTTGAAGGAACCCACTCAGCAATAGATTTTAAAGAAATAGGTCCAAGTTTAGGATGCAGAATTTGGCTTCAGAGTTCCTGAGAAGCAGCAGAATCTTTGGGTGGCATAGCTCATTAAAAGTGTAGTTTGACCACCCCTACCTCATTCTTGGAAAAAGTCAATAGGTGGCTCTCGGGAAATGTTTCACTACCAACCTGTTTTTAATTTTTTTCTCCTCATGTTCATGTTTTCTGCTCAGAATTGTTAAAAAAAATCCTGCTATAGCCATTTGATTTCACCACAGTTTTTTTTTTTTTTTTTTTTTTTGAGCCGGGGACGGGAGGTGGTGATGTCAAGCTAGTTCATTCCATATCTTGGTAGTGGTAAGAAGCCAGCTGCTTTTCAAGGTGAAGGAAGGAAAGAACATGGCTCTGTGTCCACCTCTTCATGCTCTCGAATATGTGGTCTTCTCTCTCTCTCTCTCTCTCTCTCTCTTTTTAAAAATGGGCTCCACACGCAACATGGGGCTTAAACTCACAACCCCAAGATTGAGAGTTGCATACAGTACTGACTGAGCCAGTCAGGTGTCCCATGTGGTGTCTCATTGCATGGGTACCCTGGAGACATGTGGCTCCAGGCTGTAAGCATCCAGGAAATAGGGTTCTCAGGGGGCCTGAGAAGTTGCAGACGGGAAGAAGTAGGTCAGACAAGGTTGAAAAGGCTGGTGTGTGAGAGGCAAGGTGGAGGAAAGTGAGAGATGGAGCCACAAGGTTTTGTCTGAGAAGTGGGGAAAGGTTAGGCTACTTCCAGAAAAGGACTGGCAGGAACAGCAGAGTCTTCACTGAAGCTTCACTATGGGAATGTGGCTGAATCCCAACAGGTCTTTGCTGGGTCCATTATCTATCCCACATCTATTTCAGAGGCACAGGCCTAAGTGCCTTCTTTGGATTTCCCATTGGCTGTTGAGTTTTAACAGCAGTTCAGCATCTGAGACCTTTCTTCTGTTTCCTTCCTAAGACCATTGCCATGATCTGACCAGATCAGTTTACTCCTGTTTTTCAAGTATATAGATAAAATATAAATAGGCTTCCTGATGAAAGACAACTGGACTGAGGGGCAGAGGTTCTGGCATTGTCCCCAGTTGTGTGATTCTGGTGCACTGTAGTGGAAGGTCTGGTCCCTCAACCAGATCCCCCTCTAAGCACTGACACCCCATTTCCCTAACTGTTGGGAGTAGAGGCTGCTGATGGCAGCTGAACCACTGGTAAGAATTACCCTTAGCTGAAGGCAGTCATCCCTAATAGGGGCAATTTTGCACGTACTTGGTAAGGTCTGGACACATTTTTGGTTGTCACAACTGAAGGGTGGGGTGCTACTGGCATTTAGTGAGTAGAGACCAGGGTTGCTGCTATACATTCTTCAATGAATAGGATAGTGTCCTGCGATAAAGAATCAACTAGCCCAGAATGTCAAGAGTGATCAGGTTGAAAAATGCTGCCCTGTTCCTGGAAGCAGCCTGTAATATATAACAGCTTTTTGGTGTTCTGGTCCCTTGCTTCATGCTTCAATTTAGGACCACTTCAAAAAGGCTATCCCAGCTCCAGAGCTCTTTGTGGAATTGGTATAGGTCTTTGCTGTGACTGTATCACAGTTTAACATCTCTGTCCAGTCCTGCTGGTTTCCTAATGCTATAGACTATTTAGAGTCACCCTTCCTAAATTCACATGTTGAAACCTAAAGCTCAATGTGATGGTATCAGGAGATGGAGGTGCTTAGGTAATGAGGGTAAACCCCTCAAAAACAGGATTAGTACTCATAAAAAAACAAACCCCCCAGAGCTTCCTAGTCCTTTCCATCATGTAAGGACACAGCAAACAATAGCTGTCTATGAGTAAGGAAGTTGGGCCCACACCAGACACTGAATCTGCCAGCACCTTGGTCTTAGACTTCATAGCCTCCAGAACTATGAGAGGTCAGTCTGCTGTTTATAAAACACAGTTTATGGTATTTGGTCATAGCAGCTCAAACAGACTAAAACCCCTCATGGGTGTGAGAAACACTTCTCAATAAGCCTTCTGCACACAAACCTTCATCTCAGTCAGTTATCCCAGGGTGCTCAAACCAACACAATTGGTATCAAAAGTAATCCTCAGAAGCACCCTGAATGTTATACCTTCTTGCTACTTGTTAAAACTGAGGCAGATTTTATTTTACTTATCAACTTCTGTTAGTAATGTTTGCAGAAAATTGCTAGTTGTATCCAATGTCTTTTCTCCCATTGTCACATAATACGAATTTTATTGGGCCATATATTGCCAAATGTTAGGAAAGGTTGGTAATATGGCCATATTCTGACCAAGGGGAAGGAAGTTGTTCTGATGTGTGTAACTTCTTGGTTGGCCACTTATGGAAAAGGATCATGTCTTTCCCTTTATTCCCCTTTCTACTGGCCGGACTGCAGATATAATGGTGGAGGTGGGAATAGTCATCGCAAAAGCCTCATGTTGAGGATGCCAAAGCAGCAAAATCAGAAAGACTTGGTCCCTGATGACTGTGTTGTCACCTTACAACCTATGGGCCACTTTTCAGTACTATTATGTAGGAAACTTTTTTCTTAAGTTGCTACATTTTTGTATTCTCTTTTATAGCAGCCAAACCAATATGTAAGCTATGTACATCTTTAGGATAATAAAATGATGATAAGTCCATAAAAAGATGTATTATTTCTGGTAATGAGTTTCACTAATCACATTTTTAGCTTCCATTCTAAAGATCAACCACATAATTTTATGATTCATTCCCTATTGTCTACACAGTAGTTCTAACCTATAATAGAGAGTGGGGTTGAGAGTGAGGGTAAGTATATCAGAATCTCCTAAAGAATTGTTTCAAGAATACATATACTCAGGTCTCTCTTCTATAGTGATTATAATATATACCCTTGGGATGGAGTATGTTTGGGGCTTGTGTTTTGAAAACTTAGGATAGAGCATAATACTGATGTTTGGGGTACCTGGATGGCCCAGTCGGTTAAGCATCTGACTCTTGATCTCAGCTCAGGTCTTGATCCAGGGTGGTGAGTTCAAGCCCCACATTGGGCTACACACTGGATGTGGAGCCTACTTAAAAAAAAAAAAGACTACAGCTGGTATGTCATCTTGCCCTATACAGGAAGCACAGAGTAGACACTCAACAAATGTCTTTTGATTAAATGAAATTTCTAGGGCTGAAGATATGCTACATGCTATGAAATTCTTTCTTTTTTTTTTTAATTGTAAAACTAATAGCCCCTTATGAGAACTCAGAAGGCAGGCCTATGTTCTAAGGCCATAAGGATATAAATGCTAGCAGATTTGTGAGTATCCAAGAGGTAAATAAAAAGCTAGGCAGAGCTCCACCATTTACTTTTAACAGATATATTTTTAGATGGCATTCAAAGTCTAAAATTCCTCAGTGAGATTCAGGTGTACTAAATAAGGAGGTGATATTGTAGGGCAGACATTGCAGATTTGTTAGGTAACCCTATCATTTTGGCCAAAGATTCATTGGGTACTTATATAAAATATTTATAGGTGGGTAACATTTGGCTGGACTTTTATAGCCTATAACTCTGCTCACTGATTCTAACTTAGAGTAGAAGTGTCAATACATATGGACTAAGTAGTATTTAGATATTCCAAATAGCTATGTAAATCCATATTGGGAAGTAATAAGCATACTACTGTTACACAGAACTTTATGTCTCTTGTTGAGCTCAAAGAATGAAATGGGGGGGGGGGTGTGAAATGATGCTGATAAAAGCAAGAGTTTTGCTTTAGTGCTCATTTTCCCTGGTTCCTCTGCTATTGGTGCTCTTCAAAGAATTTGTGTTAGGGTTTCACAGAGCTGAGGCCAAGAATGCCTCAGTCTACAGCTATAGGGGAGGAAAACACCACTTTTCTTCTACTGTCTTAGATTCAGTGACAAGTTAAACTAACAAGAGACAAATTAACAGGAGAAGGGAAATAGCTCATTTACATGTGCAATATGTATACATGTGGAAGAAATTTAGTGATGAGTAATTTCAAGTGGTGATTAGAGCTGAAAGTTTACATACCATTTAACAAAGACCAATAAAATTGTTGAGAATTGATAAAAGAAAGAAAAAGATGTTTAGGTGCTCAGTGGTAGCAAACAATGAAAGATATATATCTATATATCTATATCTATATCTATTTATCTGGAGGGTTTAGTAAGTTTTCTCACGTAGACTCCTCTAAGTGCTATCTCTGGGCTAATTAATCACCAGAGAGGGATTAAGAATTCCGTTCTTCCTGCAATAATAGAGGAGAATGTGGAACCATTCACAAAGAGAAACTTATGCCCTGCTTCTAGGAAAATAGGAGAGCAGAAAGGTGTGTGTGTGTGTGTGTGCACGCGTGCATGTGAGCACTCTTTCTCAACTATGTTCAGCTCAAAATAATCCCCATGCCAATCCACATTTTGGGGTGGCATATTCTGATCCTTTTCACAGCCCATGGGGCAGGGGACAGATGGAAGCTCAGGCTTTTTCATGACCTTCCTGGATCTCCTAGCCTCTTTGTTACTCAAGAGCATTTAACTTAATCTCTTCTTCCTAACAGTCTCAATCTTTCCATATCTGAATAAGTTCAAAAATCTTAAGAGAAAAAAAAGTGGCTCATCTTTGTGTGCCAGTCTAAGTCTTATTAACTTCCCATGGATTAATTGCCCTTGGGTCAGTGATCATCTGCCCAAGGATCACCCCCCACCCAACATCCCACCAGTCATTTCCCTGAGTATGTGCCAAAGGAACAGAGCTGTTAGCTTAGAAGAGGAAGTTGGGCACTTCTAATGATTTACAATTCCTACAGAAAATTGTTATTTTTCAGAAAATCAAATTCTACTAAGAAAACTATTAAAGCATCTGTCTTGAAAGTTATAAGCAGTTTCATAAGAGGTCTGTAAAAGTTGTTCTTAATTTGGTTGAAGGCGATCTTTCTTGAGTTTGCATGTATTTACTGACTTTGGAGGAGATTTACATATAAATTCCAAACTTCTGTGATGTATGAGAGATCCTATGAAGGAAAGCAGGTTGGTCAGCCTTTTAGCACTTTAAGAAAGTAGAATGCTCAATGGGAAAGGTATTAGAGTTAAGAAATTACATATTTTAAGTTAGAGTATCTGGGTGGCTTGGTAGGTTGGACAACTGACTCTTGGTTTTGGCTCAAGTTACGATCTTGGGGTGGTGATATTGAGCCTGGTATAGGGCTCAGTGCTCAGTGGGGAGTCTGCTTGGAATTCTATCCCTATCCCTCTGCCCTCTCCCTGACTTGCATTCTCTCTCTTTTTCTAAAATAAATATTAAAAAAAGAAATTCTATATTTTAGGGATAATGAGAGTAGTCATAGAGTTATCATGGTTATTAAATGAGGTAACTCAATATACCTACCATTTAACAGATGATCAATACATGGTAATGGTTATTCCTTGTGAGGTCAAAAGACTTAAATTTTTGAAAACATTTGTCCCTGAGTCATTTGTTTTTTTCCTTTCATTGTTTTACCTGGTCAATTTCTGCCACGAGAAAATACCTTTTCTTTTATCATTGATACATAAATATACGATATCCAAAAGAAGCCTGACACTCTAATAGCTTTTAATTTGCCCTTAGTTGCTTTGCATTTGCTGCTGGAAGCTTCCACCAGACGATTATTGAGGTCTCATTAAATTATATTAAACATGGATAATATGTACAAACTTGAATGCAACTGGGAATAAACACATTTATATGTTCAAAAAAAATTGAGCAAGCATAAATCAACCTCACCTTGTATTTTGAAATTGCAAAATTCAGAATATCTGTTGCCATTTAAATGAATAAAGTGGTAGGGGAGGAAAAAAGTCTTTTCTGCTACACTCTCAGGTTCAATAACTGAAGCATGCCAATTAAACTGACAAAAGACAGATTAACAGGAGAAAGATATGCAAAGATTATTTTTAATTTTATATGCACAGAGGCTCCATAGAAAAGAAGTGAAATACCAAAAGAAGCAGTTAGACCTGGATGTGTATGTACCATTTTAACAAAGAGCAATACATTGTGGAGAAATGATCAGACAAAGGAAAACGGGTTTGGGCTCCTAGGGGAAGTAATTTATGGGAAGGGAGATATGGGGAACAGGAAACTAATGGTAGAGAAGGGCTATTTAGTAAGGTTTGTTTATGCAGACCCATCTCAGTGCCATCTCCCATCTCTGGTGATAGGGTTATTCTCCTCCTTTCGGTATGGGAGAGACAGACACCTTCACAAGGGAAATTTATGTCACCTTTTAAAAAGTAATTGATAAATTAATTAATTACACTAGGTTCAGAGCCCACCATGGGGTCAATTCCATGACCCTGATCCCATGACCTGAGCCAACATCAAGAGTGGACACTCAACTGACTGAGCCACCCAGGTGCCCCTATGTCACTTTTACGAAGGGAAATTTATGACTTGCTTTTAAAGGCTGATAGAAGGAGGATGGTGAGCTCATGTTTGCTATCCTACAATTACCTTCAACTCAAAATAATCCTTATTCCAAAGTGACATATTTTGGGGTTACATACTCTGATTTGCTTTACAGTATAATTTTTATGTATTGACATGGAAAGATGTCTACAAAATATTAAGTTAAAAAGCAAATTATAAAATATATTTGTAGGATGTTCCATTTTTATGAAATTGTAATAAGTATAATAAAATACATTTATTTTGCATAGAAAGATAATTGGAAAAGAACACACTCTTTATTGTAGTTCTCTGATGGCATTAAGGGGACTTCCACTTTGTACTAAAATATTTGAATGTAGTTGAATTTTTATTATGAAAAGATACTATTTTTGCAATTATGAATATATTACAAAATAAATGAAACATGCAGAATAATCTGTTTGAGGCAAATCTTACGAAGCAGACAAGGTGATTAAGCAAAAGTAGGGTGTTTTTTTTTGTTTGTTTGTTTGTTTTACTGACTTAAGTTTAAATCAGTTCTACCACTTGGTTTAGTATTTCCAATATTTTGGCTACCTCAGGCAATTTTCATTGCTTATTACCAGATTTTCTGTTTTAGTTTATCCTCAGCTTCTAGAATATAGGTGTTAAATACCACATTTTGCCCTCTTGGCTAGTCATTCTCCACATGAATGCTCTTGAACCAATGTTTAACTTCTCTATCTAGCTGTCTGCTTCCCAGTCTCTGGGTTCTCATCTCCCTATGGGTGGTTCTGAGAGGACTTTGAAGGAGTGTTAGTACCCTCTTTCTTGAGAAGCTCTGATTAATTCTTTGATTTAGATTGCTGTTCTTGTTTTCAAATGGTGCTCCCTGGAGCTCAAGGCAGTGTTGTAACTATTGAACTTTACTGTGCATGGATATTATTAAAATGCAGAGTACAGAGACCTAGCTCTAGTGATTCTACTTTGGTAGGTATAAGGTAAGGCTCAGGTATCTGCATTTTTTTTTTTTTTTTTTTTTTTTTTTTTTTTTAACAGCTTCTGTGCTAACACAACAAGCCTTTTCTTTTCTTTTTTTTTTTTTTTAATTTTTTTTAATTTATTTATGATAGGCACACAGTGAGAGAGAGAGAGGCAGAGACACAGGCAGAGGGAGAAGCAGGCTCCATGCACCGGGAGCCTGACGTGGGATTCGATCCCGGGTCTCCAGGATCGCGCCCTGGGCCAAAGGCAGGCGCTAAACCACTGCGCCACCCAGGGATCCCAGGTATCTGCATTTTAACCAAGTGTCTTAAGATGATTCTGTGTTGCTCAGGTATCTGCATTTTAACCAAGTGTCTTAAGATGGTTCTGTGCAGATTCTTCAAGCACTGTAGACAGGAAGGGCTCCAAGGTCCATTTGTGGTCAATGAAAATATTTGATTTTATCTGTTTTGTAAATATGCATCTGGTAAAATTTTATTTGAGAAAATCTTGTCTATCCATATCTATAGATCCAAATCTACCAAATGTTTCCTTTTGTATTATGATTTGAAAAGTCTTCTCCAATCCATGATTCCAAAAATAAACAAGCAAGTAAATAAAAAAAATCTCCCTCCAAATGCCTTTATATTCTTTTCTAGCTTTATTATAGCTTCCTTCTTTTTACAGTTGAAAGTATATCTAGAAATAATAAAAGTATATCTAGAATTTCTTTTTTATTTCCATTTTTCAATTTTTAAGTAGGCTTCTTTAAATGGAATAGTTTTTGCTTGGTTCTAAAAAACTCTGAAATCTAAATTGTAATTTCATTCAATTTATAAATTAATGTGGTGGAGGGGAAGAGGAAAAAAATGGCACTGAGTATTGAGTACTCTCTTCCAGGAATTTCTTTTTTATTTCCATTTTTCAATTTTTAAGTAGGCTTCTTTAAATGGAATAGTTTTTGCTTGGTTCTAAAAAACTCTGAAATCTAAATTGTAATTTCATTCAATTTATAAATTAATGTGGTGGAGGGGAAGAGGAAAAAAATGGCACTGAGTATTGAGTACTCTCTTCCAGGAATATAGTATGGTGTTCTTTTTTCTTTTCTTTTTTTTTTCTTAAGATTTATTTATTTATTCATGAGAGAGAGAGAGAGAGAGAGAGAGAGAGAGGATGGCAGAGGGAGAAGCAGGCTCCTCACAGGGACCCCGATAAAGGGATTCGATCCTGGATCCTGGATCAGGCCCTGAGCCAAAGGCAGGCACTCAACCACGAGCCACCCAGTGTCCCATATAGTATGGTTTTCAATGTAATCAATCTTCTCTTATGCCCCTCAATTAAGTTTTGTTATTCTCTTCCTATAGGATCTGTCCATTTCTTGTAAACTATATAGTACAGAAGCAGCACAGAAACATTGTAAAGCATGAAGTCAGATGCCTGAATTAAAAGCCCATCTCCTTTTACTAGTTATGGACTTTGAGAAAGTTGCTTACCTTTGCTTGCGTCAGTTTCCTTTTCTGTAAAATGGGGAGGATGTTAATAGCACCTACGTCACAGAATTGCTTAATAAATAATACATACATGCAAAACACGTAAAATATTTCTGGCATCAGATGCACCATCAATTTCAAGTTAAGTGCCCTTTCTATAGGTGTAGTTGTCTTATCTGAAAGTTATTTATGTAGTGACCATAAGCTTATAGAACACAAGTGAAGACCTTGAAATCATGTAAGCATATTAAATAGATGGGTCAAAGAATAATTCAGATGACATCCATTTATGATAAAAACTTTCAACAAAGTGGATATAGAAAGACTACCTTAGCATAATAAAGGTCACATATGACAAGCCCATAGATAACATCATACTCATGGTAAAAATCAGGAAGTTTTTCTTCTAAAAATAGGAACAGGACTAGAATGCCCACTCTCACCACTTTTATTCAACATAATACTAGAAGTCCTAGCCAGAGGAATTAAGTAAGAAAAAAGAAGAAGGCATCCAAATCAGAGAGGAAGGAAAACAGTCACTATTTGCAGATGACATGATATAGAAGACCCTAAAGAAATCACCAAAAAATTGTTAGAATAAATGAATTCAGTAAAGTTATAGAATACAAAAATCAGCATACAGAAATCTGTAGTATTTCTTTTTTTTAAATTTTTATTTATTTGTGATAGTCACAGAGAGAGAGAGAGAGAGAGAGAGAGAGAGAGAGGCAGAGACACAGACAGAGGGAGAAGCAGGCTCCATGCACTGGGAGCCCGACGTGGGATTCCATCCCGGGTCTCCAGGATCGCGCCCTGGGCCAAAGACAGGCGCTAAACCGCTGCGCCACCCAGGGATCCCACTCTGTAGTATTTCTATACAGTAATACTGAAATATCAGAAAGAGAAATTAAGAAAACAATCTCATGTACAATTGTATCAAAAAGAGTAAGATACTTAGAAATAAACTTAACCAAGGAGGTAAAAGACCTGTATATTAAAAACTATAAGATCTTATTGAAGAAAGATAAGAAGATACAAATATATGGAAAGATATTCTGTGTTCATGGACTAGAAGAATTAATATTGTTAAAATGTCCATTCTATCTGAATCAATCTACAGATTCTATGCAATACCTATCAAAATTCTAATGACACATGAACTAGAATAAATAATTCTAAAATTCCTATGGGACCACAAAAGACACGGATAACCAAAGCAATCTTGAAAATAAAGAACAAAGCTAGAGGTATCATGCTCCTTGATTTCAAACTACACTATAAAGCTATAGTGATCAAAATGGTATGGTATTGATATAAAAATAGACATATAAATCAGCAGAACAGAATAGAGATCCCAGAAATAAATCCACACATATGTGGACAGTTAATCTATGACAAAGAAACCAAGAACATACAACGGAGAAAGGGAAGTCTCTTTAATAAATGATGTTAGGAAAACTGGAGAGCCATATGCAAGGAAATGAAACTAGACCACTATCTCACACTATACACATAAATTAATTCAAAATATATCAAAGACTTGAATGTAAGACCTGGAACCATAAAATTCCTAGAAGAAAATACAGGCAGTAAACTTCTTGTCATCGGCCTTGATGATTTCTTTGTGGTTCTGAATCTAAAGGCAAGGGAAATAAAACCAAAAATAAACAAATGGGACTATATCAAACTAAAAAAACCTCTGCACAACAAAGGAAACCATCAATATAACAAAAAGGTAACCTACTGAATTGGACAAGATATTTTCAAACCATATATCTGATAAAGGATTAATATCCATAATATATGAAGAATGCATACAACTCAACAACAAAAAAATATCCAATTAAAAAATGGGCAGAAGATCTGAACAGATATTTTCCCAAAGAAGACCTACAGGTGGCCAACAGGCACATGAGAAGGTGCTCAACATCATTGATTATCAGGGAAGTGCAAATCAAAACCGTAGTGAGATATCACCTCCTATTTGTCAGAGTGGCTATGATCAAAAAGATAAAAAACCAGCAAGTTTTGGAGAGAATGTGGAGAAAAGAGGACATTCATATACTTGGGGAGATTGTAAAATGGTTGTAGCCACTATGGAAAATCACATGGCGATTCCTCAAAAAATTAAAAATAGAACTACCATATGATCCAGCTATTCCACTTTTGGGTATTTACTTGAGAAATATGAAAACACTACTTTGAAAAGATATATGTATCACTATGTTTACTGTAGTATTACAATACTCAGATATGGAAACAATCTAAACATTCATTGGTAGATAAATGGAAAAAGATGTGATGTATTTATACAATGGAACACTACTCAGGCATAAAAAATAATGTAATCTTGACACTTGTGACAACATGGATGGACCTTAAGAGTATTATGCTAAGTGAAATGTCAGACAGAGACAGATACCAATGATTTCACACACATATGGAATGTAAACAAACAAAAAACCAAAATAAAACAAAAACAATTCCAGAAACAGAGAATAGATTAGTGATTACCAGAGAAGAAGGAGGTTGAGTGAAATGGGTGAAGAGGGTCAACTAGATTTGTGGTGGGAATCACTTTGTAGTATAATCAGATGTCATGTTATAAAGCTATATACCTGATATAATACAAAAAATACAAAATACAATACAAAAAATTAAACATATAAAAATATAAATTTATATATAATGAATTTATATTTATATAATAAATTTATGTTCATATAATATTTATATGATGAATTTATGTTATAAGTCTATATATACATATATAAGCATATATGTATATATATTTTTTGTATATAAATATACAAAGATTAAAGATTCTTGTTTGATATAAAATTTGGAAATAATTAGTGGTCATGGTAGAACATTTATAATTAATGTCAATGATTTATACACCTAAAAATAGCTAAAATAGCAAATTTTGTGTTATATGTATTTTACCACAATAAAAAAAGAGGATGCTAAGAAGAAAAAAAAAGAGAATAACTCAGAGGTAATCATTTAAAGCACTGAGGACTTGCTGGTACCTACAAGGAGAATAGCCTCTGGAAATGGTGTCTCCTTGAGCAAAGGCAAAGGCAGGGTTTATAAAAAGCTAAACCCTCAACATTTCACAAGAGAAAGGGATCAGTTGATTTAGGCAAGTCTAGTTCAGGATTGGTTAGTATGCAATGGAACAGGCTGATTACTGCCCATTATGTTGTGGTTTCTCCAGGAATTATGTGTTCCCACTACAGCTCATCCTCTTTATTCAGGCTTTTACCCAGAACTAATTTTCTTTTATTTTAGACATTCTTTAGTCACTTGCTAGTCTGTGCTCCACTGTATAAATGATTATTTTCACATATTTAACTGTGACTTTATTTTTATGGTTTTAACCCAATAGACTCTGAACCATGAAAACCTTTCTAATTTACCTTTGTCTTTCAGTGTCCTGACCAGACTCTAGCACGTACCAAGATCCCAACAAATGTTCTAATGAATAATATTCCAGCCCATACAAAAATTGGGGATGGTGGTAGGGATGGGGGGACCTTTGAAAAAGTGACAGTATATTGACTACTGGAAATTAAGTGATCCTAGTTCATGACTACTGGAAATTAAGTGTCCTAGTTCATTAACCTCTGTGGATATCTGTTTCCTCATCTTAATCATGCCATATCAATGGTTTTCAACTCTAGTTGCACATTAGACTTACCTACAGGACTTAATCTCCAATGCCCAGGTCCCCCTCCACACCAATTGGATCAGAATCTCTGGTACTGTAATTTAAAAAACGCTGCCTGTAATTCTATTATACAGCCACATTGAGATCAGCTGGGCAGGGTGTGCTATCACATCTATGAGTAGGAGGAACATCTGATAATCTTAAAGTGAGGGAGAAGCAAATTAAAAAGCTCTAGTCATCTGGGATTATCTTGTATAGTAGCAAATATTCATACAACTTTGGTAGTCCATGAGAGGACATCATTTGACTATGTAATTCAGGATGTAACTGCTGTCTGTAATATGATTCAGTAAGTAGAGAATTGGTTAGTACATTTTAGTAAGATTTACACAAAAATGCATAGAAAAATTTAAAAGATTTTGATGCTTAATAGTATAAATTAGTTGTCTGGTAAAGCCACTTATATGGAATACTTCACGTTTCTTGGATGCCTGGTCATTGAGCCTTACTATGGTCACTTTCACTTTTAAGTCTTCTGGTATGTTATGAGGCTTTGTGATTTCTTGTTAGAGGATGGAGATTAAAATAAAACAAAACCAAAAACATACAAGAAAACCTTCTTTCTTGCCACCATGACCTCCCTTCTCTGTGGCTCCATTTCTCTGCTCCCGTCACAGATAAACCTCTCAACTGAGATTTTTCCCTGTCTCTATTTTCCACTCACTGTTTCATTTACTTTCATCTGGCTTCTTTCCTATCATGAGATGGAAGCTGCACTTGCAAGATCATTACCAATGACCTCCAAACTAGCAGATACTTTTTATCAGCTCACCTGACCTTTTAGCAACTTTTAAGTTTCTCTAACACTCTCTTTTCCTTTTCCTTCTACCACTGGCTGCTCCCCTCTTTTCTTGGCTTCTCCTTCTCAACCCAATGACTAAAATGTTGGAGTGCTTTGGAGCACCACTCCTGACATTGGTTCTGTGAGTTTTTGTTAGAAATAGAAGCTGAATATCTGACTTGCCCTACCACACAGCAGTTCAATGGCTTAGCAGTGCAATAATTTTATTGCAATTTTTCAAATTGCAACTAAAATTTTTCTGAACCAGAAGATTATCTTCAACCATTATTATAGAACACTGCATGACTCTGCAAATTTTGTTGCAGACACAATGTTTCTTAATTAATTCAGCCTAACATTACAATACAAAATAGTGCTTATATGTGAAACTTACACACAGAAGTAATTTCAATGACAATTAATGTTGTTTGGATCATAAGTAACATGAAGCTCAAATATACTTTCTATGCTGCCTTAGTTACTATTATTATTTTAAAGATTTTATTTATTTATTTATGAGACACACAGAGAGAGAGAGAGAGAGAGAGAGAGAGAGGCAGAGACACAGGCAGAGGGAGAAGCGGGCTCCATGCAGGGAGCCTGACGTGGGACTCCATCCAGGATCTCCAGGATCACGCCCTGGGCTGAAGGCGCTGCTAAACCGCTGAGCCACCTGAGCTCCCCCTATGCTGCCTAAGTTAAAACAAAAAGCAAGATCTCCATTCCCATGCAAACTTGCAGGATAGATTTTCTAAACTCAAACTGAAGTGCAAAAGAAATTTCCTTGTTAAGAAATCTCTCTAAACTGTGCAGTTGTGGAGCTCCCACCTAACCTTTAATTGGAAGTGATTAATCTGCAATGCAATGACATACCAAAAGGCAAATATCAAGTGAAGAATCTAATAGAATTCCATAAATGCTTCCCAAGTGATTAATACACACAATGAAAATCATGTGCTTGTGGACTGATGTCAGTATTTGTCAGTACCTATCTTTGTGAAAGACATTTTCAAAGATGAAGTATATAAAACGTCATTATAGATCAGCATTAACATGACCATTTTAGCCAATTTTATTAGAAATGCAAAATTTGAACCCAAGTTAGGCAAAACATTATCCTTTCCCAAGTAATTCTGTCCTTCTCATTTGTAGACCCACATTACAAAAATTATTCTCAATTATGTTTTGAATTTCATCAATTAAAAAATTGTGGAACTTTTCCATTTCTTGTTATATAAGTACCTATGTAATATCCCTGCTTCTGCCTCTTGGTCCTTTATAGAAAAAGTTGTCAAGCCCTGGTCTAACCCATCATCATTATAATCATGCACAACTCAAAAGATTCTAGGCCATGAATGATCTGGCTTCTGTCTGCTTCTTCAACCATCCTTGCCTTCTCTGCCTCAAACACATCAGTCTTCCCTCCCACAGGAGCTTTACCCTTGTTGCATCTTTTGCCTGGGATGCCTTTAAAGGTACAGGCCTTGTGAGGCCGAGTTCTTGATGGTGTCTGTGCTAACTCCAGGCACTTAGTTCCAGAACTGCTGGCTGTGGAAACCCCACACATCTAGTGTCAGCAGAATTGTGTGTGCGGTAGTAGCATGAGAGGAAGGGAAAATACAGTGTTTTTCCTAGACAAGATTTGACACAACCTATCAATTAAGCATTAAAAGATGATTATTTTCACACTTTTTGATTTTGAGATGGTTAGATACTTGTAAGTGTAGTTATTTATGCCCACTGTTCACCAGCTTGGGGTCGCACTCTTATGTTTGTTCTCCAAAGCACAGAAAGTTAGAGTTAATGTTTCCCTAATCAGTAAGGACCCTGGCTAGTCTTCCTGTAGGGCCCACCTCTGTGGAGATGAATAAAGGCCCTGGGCATGCTTTCTGGTGTCTTATCTTCAGTCTTTGTTGTCCTTTGGGCTTCTGATGGAGCAGGTTCTTGGACTTGTAACGAAAGATACAAAGGCTAGACCTTTGTTGTTTACTGGGGAGGACTAGAAGCATTGACAGCATGTGGGAGCTTGCTAGAACTGCAGTCTTGTTTGCCACTTTCAACATAATTAGAACCTATTTAAAAAGGTTCCCAGCTGAATCTTATGTCACATCCAGGCCTGGATGCTGATTGATGTGGAAGGTGGCTCCAACTGGTTGTTATTGCTGCCACCATCGCCTCTGAGTGTCCTCCAGAGATTTCTGCTTCATGCCACATAGCTGACTCCTGATGGTAAATGCTGCACTACTATCCAGTTCAGAATCTGGGACAGGGCCACACCCCTCCCTAATCTAAGTCATTCCATGGGTAGAATGCAGCTCAGTAGAATCCATATGGTAATTTTCAGCAAGACTTGCTAATTTAGGGATTATAGAATATTATAGAACCTTATGTGATGTTCTTGGACTGCTTCTACCAAGGCCTGGGATGGTTCAACACCTAACACAGAACAATGTCTAGGCAGCAACCTGCCCCAGAGTCCTGATCAAACCAATTCTTGAATACAGGGAGAGAGGAAAAAAGCTTTTTCCTGACTTCATTCTTAGGACTGCTTGTCAGAGCTCTCATTTCCTGACCCAGTATTGACCCTTCTCTAGGTTGACTGACAGTGGGAACATCCATTCCCTTGAGGGGAAACCCCGCCCCCACCCACAGGGGTGTGGTCTGACATATAATAGTTTGACATAAGCACATTCCCTAAAGTTCAGGGTATTTGGTCTTAAATAACACCACATGTGGGATATCAGCAGCCCTGGCAATTTTCTTTTCCATTTCTTCTCATCAAGGTTCTGAAACTTGGTTGTCTAATCTCATCCTGGGCTACCTGGTTATATAAGAACTCACCTGACATATTTAAAGCTTGCAGAGAACAGGTTATATACTTATTTAAAGATCCAAGGAGGAAAAGTTGTGATTAAAGAGAACTGGTTGAGATATGAATAATAGTAAGTGTTGTGAAATTTTCTCTGGATTTTTCTAAACAAATATTAGAAAGTATTAGCAAGAGGACCTGCTGCTTTTGAATTACATATACCCTGACTTGAAGAGAGATCGGTTATTGCTGATCTATCTGAGCAGAGGTTCCACAATGACTTTGGATTGCTCAATACTGTCTTGGAAACCCTACTGAATGGCAATTTTTAGCTTTTCTTTTCCATTTTAGAGGTTTGTATGAGCTTTAAAAATAACCCAGTTATGCTGGCTGGAAGGCAGTTTTTCTGCGAAAGATTTTCTAGAGGTTGGAAAGGAGAAAGAACAATGAATAGAAAACACTTGCTGTTTATTGAATTTAATAAACATGCTTTATGTTTGTATAAGCTGAAGGTATTTGCACATTCATTGTCTCAGTTTATCCTTATATCAGCTCTGGGATTATTATAGAACATCCCATTTTAAGAATTTGGAAAACTGGAGTCCAGAGAAGTTAAGTGGCTGCAAAGTGGTAAAATCAGGTCTCAAACTCATCTTCTGACTCTAAATTCAATTTTCTATTTCAGGTTTAAAATGTTTGAGTTCAAGTTAAAGGTGGATCAAGAGGGAGTAACGTGATTGAGCTGCCTGCATGATCTGTGGAAGTACCATTTTTTATTTATCATTTTTATGATTTTATTTTATTTTTTCATGCCTCTCATCATTTTATTTTTTATTTTATTTTAAATTTAATTAAAATATTTTTATTTATTTATTTCAGAGAGAGTGAGGGAACATGAGCAGGAGGAGGAGCAGACTCTCTGCTGAGCAGAGAGCCTGACACAGGACTGGGTCCTGGGATTCCAGGATCATGACCTGAGCCAAAGGCAGACACTTAACCGACTGAGTCACCCAGGTGCCCATATAATAGGTCATTTTTGTCTCTGTCTTTATAAGATGTTGAGAGAATTATCTAGACCAGAGCTCTACCCAAACCTTTTTTCTTCTTCCCACTTGCTCTTTCTCTCCTTTCTCCCCCTCTCTTTTTCCCTCTCTCATTTATTCCTCAAATAATAGATTTCTTTCCACTTCACTCCCACTGGTTTAACTTGATTTTTAAAGGACTTTACTAGTAAGATCCCAGAATGACTCAGGGTGGAGGAAACTACAGCAGATGGAGAGAAGGAAGCAGAGGAGGGGGTGTGGAAGGAAGGAGCTGAGGGCCAGGGCAGGTGTGGAGAGCAGCTTAGTGCAGACACACGAATTTCTACAACCAGACTGGTATTCTGAGATATTCCCTGCTGCTCTGGAATCTCTGTAAACACAGGGATTTGTCTGGAATGACTTTACAGCTCAGCAGGAAGCTTGCTAAGCACCAGGAGTCTCAAACTCTGAGTGCTGCTCAGAAATCAAGGGAGGAGGTGCTCTGAGCCTGGCATGTGCTCCCTGCCTGGGCCTGCTGATGCCCATTTAAGCTGGGAGAGGGCCACAGAGGCTTGTGCATACTCCAATTCCATTTGAGGGCTGAAAGTGACCTCGCAAAGGCATCGACTACATCTTTGTTGCTGTTATGGTGAGCCACACCTAAAATGTCCCAGAAAGCCATTAAAAAAAAAAAAAAACAGCCCAGTTTAAAAAATTGTTTTCAGGGTAGGAACATTCATGATTTTACTCAATACTTTTCACTTTCAAAAATCTTTTTTTATGAGAAGAATCTACATCTTTTCTGCTGCAGTTGAATTCTTTTTCCTCTTTTTTCCTTAATGGCACGTTTTCTGAGAGCTCCTGGTAGTATTTCTTTCTCATACGGTGATTGAGACCTATGGCCTTTGAGTAAGAGAAGCTATTGAGAGGGCAAGAGAAGAAAAATGTGAATGACTGCTGTCTCTGGGAAGTGACATGCAGAGAGTTACACTTTAGTCTGCATTCTTGTAAAGAAGGGCACTGGAAGGGGATTGGGAACCCAGGGTCAAACCACCAGGAAGCACTGTTGTACTGGAAAAAGCAAAGGGAAAGCCATGCTGGGCTTTCTGCCGTCCAACAATACCCATAACCTCCCTGTGCCAGCACTGCTGGCCTGCTCTTCTCTGCCAGATGGCCACTCTGTAGATGAACTCTTAGATGCAGCTTGTGAATTATCTTATTTTTCTTAGTTATGAGCAGTAGCTATACAGGATTCAAGTTCTGTACATTATATACTAGTTCTTGTATCAGGGGTTTTCAGAGATAGGATCTCTATCTCTGTCTATCTGGATGTCTGCCTATCTGTTGATCTATCTATCCCTTTAACTGTCAAGAGATTTATTTTAAGGAGTTGACTCATGTACTTGTGAGGCAAGCGGGCAGGCTGGAGATACAGGTAAGAGTTCATATTGCAGTTTTGAGTCAGAAGGCTGGAAACACAGGCAGAATTTCTGTTGCAGTCTACAGGCAGAATTTTTTTCTTCTTCAGGAAACTTCAGTCCTTTGTTCTTATGGGCTTTCACTGATTAGACAAGGCCCACCATATTATGGAGAGGTAATCTGCTTTACTTAAAGTTCACAGATTATGTTAATCATATCTAAAGAACGTCTTTATAGCAACATTTAGATTAGTGTTTGGCCAGACAACTGGTCACCACGATATAGACAAATTTACACAAAATCAACCACCACTCTGGCTTTTAACTTACTAGCAAGTTACTTAACCTCTTTAAACTAGGTTTTTTTCTTTCTTTCTTTTGTAAAATAGAGGTAATGAGGTAAAGCTTAGTCCAGTGCCTGGACAATAGATCAATATGTGGCACATATTATTATGACTGTTGCAAGTTTTCAAGTAAATTTACACTATGAGTCTCTTGTGGGTTCTGTGTATTGGAAATCAAATAAAACAATCGGTTCTATTTATTATTTTTATTGATTTGTTATTAGACCCAATATTAAGGTTGATACATAGATATCAACTGCTTAATGTTAAAAATATATGTTTGTTAGCACAAGCAATAGTATGATAACAATAAAGGTAAAACAACAAAAGAATGAAAATTCATCTATGATACGGTTACCCTGACAGAGCAACTGTGTTCATTTCTCTGTTATCTCTGCCAGTCCTTACCTGTCCATGCATAAACACATTATTTATATAGAGGTGTATTCAGGGTAGATCAGTGTTTGCATTTTGCTGTTTTTCGATTATATTAAACCAGTTAAGATATTAAACCAGTCAAATGAATTGCATGCTGGTTAAAAATTACAGTTGTTCTCTCTCCTTCTACTAAGGAGCTGGTGCCACAGGGCAATGTATTCTCTGAATGTGACAGCTTGGCAGGCAAAGCTGTCTAGATGTTTGGCATCCCATTGTTGCCCTACAGAAAGGACAGTTGAAGGACAAAAAAGCTCATGAAAAGATTGTAGATTTATTAAAGTAGAGAAAAAATTAATCCAATTTTGCATTCTCATGGTTTCTATTTATGTCTTTCTTTCATTCATTTAAAATGTTTTGAGTTCCTTCAGTGTGCTGTGTACCAGATACTGGGATATATCCAAGCACAAAGCAAACCACAGATCTGCCTTCCCAAAGCTACAGACTAGAAGAGGAGACAGATGATGAAGAGCTATGTAAGGGCCACAATAGGGTATAACATCTAACAGGCTGGGAGCTGGTGGGTGGAAGTTGGATGGGGGAGGGGTCCAGGAAGATATTCTAAGCTCTGAAGGATGAATAAGAATTAGCTAGGTAAAGAGGGGAGAGGGGCTAATATCTTTTCCTTTGGAGGCAGAAAGAAAATTTATTTTTCCAGAAAATTGGGTCTAGATTCTTTTCTATTTATTTAGGCAAACCTGAACCTCAGGTAAGGCCATGAGAACAGCATGTGCAAAGGCCTACTATCTGCACACTGGTTCAGGGAGCTGAATATAGACTACTCTGGCTTTAGGATGAGTATGAGAGTGAAAGTGGTCCATATTACGGAATTTGATCAGTGGGGAGCCACTGAAATTTTTTCAGGAAGGAACTAACATGACATGATCTATAAACTTTAGGAGAACCACTTAACTCTACAGTGTAGAGAATGAGGGGTAAAGGCAAGCCTTATTGCATGGAGACCAGTATGTTGCCACTGGGGTAATCCAGGTAAGAAGTGATGAATAACAATAGAACAGTTGAGAGAAATGAATAGAATCAAAAGATATGAAGAAGATATAAGGGCTAGAATGAGAGAGAGAGAGAGAGAGAGAGAAGGATGAAAGCCGGGCAGCCCTGGTGACTCAGCGGTTTAGCACCGCCTGCAGCCAAGGACCTGATCCTGGAGACCTGGGATCAAGTCCCATGTTGGGCTCTCTGCATGGAGCCTGCTTCTCCCTCTGCCTATGTCTCTGTCTCTTTCTTTCTCTGTTGTCTCATGAATGAATAAATAATATCTTTTTTTTTAAAAAAAGGATGAAACCCAGTGTTCTTCTATTCAATAACTCTATGTGCTTGAAAATGAATTTTCTTCATCTCAAAGAATTTTGCCTTTAAGGGCAATTTTTGTGATGTTATCTAGTCAAGTATTCTATCATGACAGAGAAGGCACCATGCACAGGAGAAAGAGTACTTGCCGAGTGGCTAGGTGCAGGCCAACCACCATCCCCCACAGTGTGATCCTGATCAATCATTTCATCTCCTTGCAGGGAATATGAACAGCTGCAATATAGGACAACATGATTATAAACTCGTTTGGGCTTTGAGTTATGGCACATATACATAATAAACACATTTACATGGCACTCAGGGTAAACTACTGAGGTTCTTGTAGCTTGAAGAAACTGGCCCAGGGCTCTCCCTGTTCTAGGTCTTGCCTAATTAGACCAGGGAGTGAGGAGAATCCATACTTTGCCATACCTCCAACAAATTCAGGGCAGACCAGTATGCTGAAGAACAAATATCTTCTGGGAAGCTCAGGTTGGGTAGTTAAACTCTTGGGTCAGATCATTTGGACTAGTGTCCTCCTTCCACCATTTATTAGTTGTGTGACTCTGTGAGAATGATTTTATCATTCCAAGCATCAGTTTTCTCATCTGTAAAATGGGACTAATTAGAGTACCATCCAACAGGGTTGTTGTGAAGATTAAATAAGAGAGTGTATATAAATACTTTATTAGAGCTCTTGAATATAGAGTAAATGTTTGATATATGTTAGCCATGATTGTGTTTATATAATCTTTCTTTTAAGATGTACAATTCAGTGATTTTTTTTTGAAAAAGATTTTATTTATTTATTCATGAGACACACACACACACACACACACACACACACACACACACACACACAGAGGCAGAGACACAGGCAGAGGGAGAAGCAGGTTCCATGCAGGGAGCCCGATGTGGGACTTGATCCCGGGACTCCAGGATCATGCCCTGGGCCAAAGGCAGGCACTACACAGCTGAGCCACCCAGGGATCCCCAATTCAGTGATTTTTTTAAAGGTAAATTTTATTTTTTAATTTTTTTTAAATTTATTTATGATAGTCACAGAGAGAGAGAGAGAGAGAGAGAGAGAGAGAGAGAGAGAGAGAGGCAGAGACACAGGCAGAGGGAGAAGGCAGGCTCCATGCACCGGGAGCCTGATGTGGGATTCGATCCCGGGTCTCCAGGATCGCGCCCTGGGCCAAAGGCTGGCGCCAAACCGCTGCGCCACCCAGGGATCCCTAAAGGTAAATTTTAAAGGTGAATTTACAGAGCTGGGCAGGCATCACCATAATCCAAATTTAGAACATTCTTATCACTTCAAAAAGATGTGTCCATTTGTAGTTATACTTTGTTCACAGTCAACCCCATGTAGCCACGAATCTTTCTGTTTCTACAAATTTATCTGTTCTGAATATTCTGCATAAATAAAGTTATATAGTATGCAGTCTTTTGTGTCTGGCTTCTTCCATTGAGTATGTTTTGGAGGTTCTTCCATGTTTGTGGTATAGGACAGTACCTGTGTTTCTTTTCATTGTTGAATAAGTAGTCCATTGTATGGGCATACCACAATTGTCTCTCCATTCACCAGTTGGAGAACATTTGGATTGTTTGCACTTTTTGGTTATTATTAATGATGCAGCCATGCACATCTATATACAAGTCTTTGTGTGGCTATATTAACACATAATCTTCTAGTTCTAAAAGTCAAACATTCTAAGAAACATTGAACTTATCAGGAGGATGACTCTTGAACCAGGACCTGGTTCTTATCCTGGGCAATAACTCTCTTTTTTCCAGGAGGTTTTGAAGAAACACACTTATGTATATCCAACAAAGAAATTTAGCTTTTCAATTAAAAAAGAAAAAAAAACTTCATTTAAACAAAAGATTTAGTCAAAAGCTGATCAGGGGTTGGGTTTGCTATTATTGAATTTTAATTAAAATTTCAAGAAGAGTTAGACTAGGTTGCCAATCCAAGGGCCACCATGCTGCTGGAGGCATCCTTCCATTAGAGTTGCTTGTCCAGGGGGTGCCACACACATAAGACTCCATGGGCATCATGCTGCCTGGAGGTGTGTGTGTGGGGGCACAGGTGGCCATACTACCAGTTTTGAGTCTAGGTAGTCTATGCTCTGGCCCTGTGCATGGGGCCTCTTCTGTTTGTGGAGGGCAGTGCCAAGTCAGAAATGGAGTTGAGGCCTAGGATGCCATTCTGCAGACTGTTGTAGCTCCAGTCTCTGGGGAGTCTTGGGAGGGAGGCTTATTTGAAGCTAAGGAAATCTCAGACTAGAATTGTGGATGGTGCCTTTGAATTGTTGATAGGACAGACCACAACCTCAGACTCAGCTCAAGCAGTCTCCTGCACATCCTCCCATCTAAAGGGATCTTGAGCTAGATGCCCTGAGGCTAGTTGAGACCTTGAAGATTTGTTCTTGCCTTGGAATTTATCCCTTTGTTTAGACAAAAATGGGTTAGAGCTGTGGATAAAATTCTGGGGTAAGTGAAGCCAACTGGGACATATGTCTTACTGGGACATGTGCTTAGTCCCATCTTTCCCCTAAGAGTGCTGGGCTGAACCCTCTCAGCAAAGAGTTGTGGAAAATTAGAGACGTTGTGTGGAAAGACCAAGTTAACGTTCAAGTCTCAGAATCTGATCTTAGGTCAAATATCTCTAGCTTTTGCCAGTAAAAAGAGCCCAGATGTTTTTCTATTTACTTAGGCAAACCCTTGAAACACAAGTTAGTGATATAAAACTTTACATTTGCAATGTTAAGAACCCAAATTTGGAAAGTCACAAGCATAAAATATATGCTGTGAAATGGGAGGTCAGGATGGTGAACTCATTTTAGAACCATAGTTTTGACTCAAGAATTTTGATGGGGTCTTCACATTGGTTGAGCTTCTTGGTCCTAATATCATTGAGAGAATTAAATCATGATATTAAAACATTGAAACACTAATGCTTTGTTTTTATTGGCAAGAACTAAAATGATCTAATACTAATGCCATGAAACATCAGTCACTTTTTTCCTGATGAATAAGATGAACTTTGGCTGCTTATGATAGTAAATTTAATAATGTCAGTGATTTGAACTGTTTCAATTCTAAATGTGCAGAAATGTGTTTTACTGCATCTCTTTCTCTCTCTCTCTCTCTCTCTCTGGTACTACTACTGTCAGGAAGTTTTGTGGCAAATAAGTCCAAATACATAGATTAGAGCATATCATTCACATGTGCCACATGTATGCCAAAGTATGAGTACCCACGGCAAGGCTCTCTCTCACAGGTGGTCTGAATTTGCTTCTAGCTGGTCCTGTAAGCAGATTCAATATTTCATAAGCACTGCTCCATCTCATGCCTCCATTATTGACACCACATGGAAGTCAGGAAATTGGTTCTTTCTGGGAACAGTTTGCAGAAATATGCAGCCTGTCAGCCCCTTTCTCATGGGTGCATTAACAGAGCGGCTCACCATTACAAGTAACGAACCTTCTCCAGATGTGTGTAGCAACTCAGCTCCAACTTTATCTTCAGCCCTGAAGATGGACTTGACAAGATGGATTATTTGTGGCCGTATTGTAATAACTTTGTGAACTCGGAATTCCCAATGATTGTAATGGAGGGTGAGGAATCAGCAGGAGAGGGACAGAGAGTTTCTCCTTGCAGTAAACAAGACCAAAGGACAACAACAATAAAAAGAGCAAATCAGCTGTGGCATTTTCCTGCCTTGGACAACATCTCTTCCAGACTGTTCTAATTCTTTCCCTTTTATGATTCTGTTTATGTTACACACATTAAAGTTAAGTCATGTCTTTAATAAGATGGAAACTGGAAGTGAGATTTGGAAATGACTGAATCAGTCTTCTTAACTTTTTTCTTCTCTTGGAGAGCTCAAAAACAACTGACAGAAAGGGATATACCAAAGAAAACAATTTTAATTGTTGGCTTCCATGGAAAATTCAATCCAGTCTTTCATTCATTCCCTTCCCAGTGCGATGCCAGCACACTTCTTTCTATATGGCCAGGGACTTAATTTAGCTGACGAATTTCTAAAGATATAACTAAATTTCTAAAAGGAAGGTTCTAACTACAAATGATGCATAGGCTTTTCTCGGTCACAAAAGATAGAAAGATTTTCCCAGGATACAGTAATTGGGGATAAATTTCTTTTGCATTTTATTAGCAGGGATGATTTCAAGTGAGTATTCTCTTCAAACAAGGCTGTATTTAAATCTTTCTTGTAAATTACAAGTCCCCTGAACTGAGAGTTATAAAACTGGGTCCCTTTGGGAGTTATTTGTCCATCTCCAAGGTTGGCACTCTTATTTGTTTGATGTAGATGTTCTAGATAAAATTCCTCAAGTCCAGCTGTTATGATTTAGCTTAATGTTTGTACAGAGGGATTTCCTTTGTCATCGAAGAGATGGAATCAAAACAGAATTAGTCATTCTTGCATCTTCTATTTATAGCCTGCTATTATTCAGATGCATTGTAGAAGAATGATGCAGACAAATTTTTTTTTAACTTTCTTTCTTTTTTTTTTTTGTAAACAAAACTTTTTACACTCTGTGGATTTAACTTTGGTTGCACTTAACAAAAATATTACCACTTAAATGAAAAATTACCCAAGTCATATCGTTTCCATTTTCAAATTAAATGTTTGTCAGCACAAAGTATGTGGGATGACCGGAAGTCACGGATGACTTACATGAAAGTGACAAGAGTAGAAAGGTCAATTTGGAAAGTTATTTTTATGGGTTCATCATGATGAATAGTCCAAATCATGAGAATATCTTAACAGAATTCTACTTTATTTATTTAGTTTGGTGCCAACATCAAAGCTAGTCCCCAAATTTAGTGAGAGTCATGATTTAAGACACTTTTATTTAGGGCAAATTTTAATAACTTAACTTGCTTTTTTAGAGGTGGTGAGATGGGGTAGAGGCCTTAGGGATCTGTATTGGGACAATGAGTAAATTGATCATATAACCTGGTTGTCAGAACTCCTGGCCACTGAGTTTTCTTATTTCCATTTTTTTGGTAGAGAGCTGACTTAAAAGAGATCTAGAATAGCTTATTGGGTGTAAGGAGATTAGAAGCAAGAGTAGCAACTTTTCACTGATCTGAACTATATGGTAACTGGATGTGTGTCATTCTCATGTAGTCCATGGGAAGAGCATATGGCAACCAGTGGTAACACCAATGAGGGCTTTCTCAACTTCACACAGAAGGAGATCCAAGACGAACAGTGGACCCAGGCCTAGAGAATGCTATGGGAAATAAGTCCATGCCAGCCATCCAGGCTTTGGGACACTTGGGGCAGTGTCATGTGGACTGCTGTCATTAGCCACAAGAATATGGCTCTGAGGCTGCTCAAATCACATCACAGGAGTCCTTAGAAACATTGGGTAGTCTCTTATTTGGGGAGGTCAACAGCAGGTATCTCTGGGAAGCTGCATACTCACAGTTAGAAGCTAGTACTCTTGTCAAAGAGAGCCTGTCTGGAGGCCTGGAGGAATAGTGACAGGATCTAGGCCTCTGTGAAGAGATGTCTGGTTCAGGCTAGGTCAGCTGTAGGCATCTGATCAAGAATGTGGCTCAGAGGGACACCTGGGTAGCTCAGTGGTTGAGCATCTGCCTTCAACTCAGGGCATGATTGCCGGTCTGTGGATGGAGTCTCACACTGGGCTCCCCATAAGGAGCCTGCTTCTTGTTCTGTCTATATCTCTACTTCTTTCTCTCTGTGTCTCTCATGACCAAATAAATAAAATATATTTTAAAAAAAGAATGTGACTCAGAGCAGGAGGAATTGGTATGCAGAATATAAACTGGGGGAGAAAGCAGAGTCATATAGATTGGGTAGAATTTTGGCAGGGCCTGGTGAGGAAACTGCAGTCAGCAGACTTCTGTGGGCTCCAGTGGTTCCCTTCAGAGACACAGGCTATCATGCTGACAATAGCAAAGCAAATCCTAGGCCCTGTGTACTGGTGGAGGTGGGCTTGTTGGTAGATCACCATGCTGGTGAGTTAGAACTGGCTCAGGGTCTAGCTGGGCTGAATATGCAGGTTAAATCTTTGACACCTTTAGTGGGATGGAGTTAGATGGAGTTAGGGCAGGTGCTGTCTCTTCGGAGGCAAGAAATTGTTTTTGTGATACAGAATAACTAGTGTTAATGTTGAAAGCATTAGATTATTATTAAAGGCATATTTGTGATTATTCTGGGTGGTTCTTATACAAGGAGAAGTATGATAATATACCAGAATAAATCATGTGTTATTTATTTTGAGAAACATATGCTTGGAACCAAAAATTAGGATACATGGTATGACAAATATGAGCATACTGAAAAGATAATTGGGTAAGATACCTGCATTCAGGATAGTTTTGGAAAATAGGAGACCATGTGGTCACTATGATATGCCTTGCAGAAGGGCTTATCTAGAATAGGAGGGAGAGGGTTTGCACATAGAAAAATAATAGAAGCAACATGGGATAGGTGCTTATGAGAGGAGTTCAGAAAAAAGAGAGAGCTTGTCCAGTGGAGGTAATCAGGGAAGACTTCATAAAGGTGGTAGCACATAATTGCATCTTGGTAGATGTAAAAGTTTAGAACAAGGACCTATAGGTATAAGTTTGGAAGCAAAACCTATAGGTAGTATCACTGTCAGTATATAATTCCTTTGGGAGAATGAGATAAAGCAAGACTACAAAGGTGGTTTCCACTGTCTTATGGATCATGTTGATTGGAAGATTTGGTGCTGTACTCTGGGCTGGATATACAGATGGAAAATGTCAGGAATGAAGACATGTGTTCGGAGGATGCAGATTAAATAGAAATTAATGTGGTTGGAAGTCATTTATGAGAAAAGAGAAAAGAGAAAGAGAAAAGAACTAAGGACTAAACCTTAGATTTGGGGTATAAGGAAATTCTGAAAATTTATTCAATTTAGGAGGATACTCTGGGTGACTCAGCATTAAGGCAGCTAAGAGAGGAATGAGTATCAAACCAAAATACCACTGAGAGACCAGGGAAAACAGAAATGGAGAGAAGACCATTGGAGTTGCTTTTTCAGTCCTGTAACCTCAGGAATGCAGGTGAGAATTTCAGGTGACTGGGGTTAGAGATAAAGGTAAGGGTGGAATCCCTGGTACAAAGGATCACAGCAGTGGTTCTCAATGTACAATTCCTAGACCAGCGGTGTCAGTATCACTTGGAAACTTATTTCTGCAAATTTTTGGGCCATGTCCTCGACCATCTGAATCAGAAACTCTAAAAATGGGGCTCAGCAATCTGTTTTATCAGGCCCTCTAAGTGATTCTAATGGCTGCTAACCTTCTAATGGCTGCTAACCTATAACCTGTGTTGCAGGAATGCATGGTGAGACTGTTGAGCCCTAGACCCCCAGGTGTTAAATTTAATTGTTGAAGAATCTCTAGACCTAGGGATATTCTCATAGGCTTCCTTATTTATGGTGGCAAACAGACGGCCTCTTCATTAGGGTGGTGTGTCTTGAGGGAGAAGTGTCAGCCTCACAGATTGTTAGTTTGCATGTTACTGTCCAGATCCATTTAGTCTTTGAAGGCTTTGGGGGTCATTTTCTCCCTAGGCCATTTTTTGGGAGGCCTAGGGAGGTTTGTGATGAAGCCTTAAGCCAGGAATGGCCAACAGATTTTACCTTTTGTGCTATATTTGCTTAGGAATGATTATTTGGAATTCTGTATCAGCAATGTCTGCCATAGGCACAGCAGGCGAGTAGGGGCACACGTATCATGTATTTACCATCCCTCCCATAAGCTTATATCAGGATTCCCACGACACAGGATATTTTTTGGAGGAAACAGAAGCCTAGAGAACAGAGAAAGGTGCTGAGGAGGTGCTGATGTGTGGGGAAGCATCTCACAATTTTTTCCAGAGGCCTACCATGTTGTCTTCTAATATATGTACCTGACACTTGACACCAACATGAATACCCACACTTTGGAAAAGTTCAAGGAAATGTAAGAAACTTTGGGATTTAAGAAAAGGGAGGAAAAACCTACTCTTGCTTATTAGAAATGTGAGAAATTGTATAGTTAGAGTCCACTGTTCTCTTCTGGAATCTACTTCAGGCCTTTTGTTTTGCTATGGTACAGACATAGCATCCAAATGAGACTGTGGCCAGGAACAACGGTAACTGTTCTCATGCAGGTCCTCTGGGCTCCCTAAGATATGGCAGGACAGCCTTGTACCCAGGAAGTTTTGTGTACTCATCCACTTACATAAATATTTAAATTGGCTCATTGAGTGGTATTTCTTCATAGAAAGCCTGTTATCCTACTTATCATCCTAGTCAGGGGAGTTAAGTTGCTATACATATTTTTTTTGCACTGTGGTAGCAAAATGACTATTTTAAAACAAAAATATTAGAGAATATCATGAAGAGTAATTAACTATGACACCTGGCATAAAGAAGAATCAAATAATGTTATATAAAGCATAAAATTTAGGCTTCCTTTGAGTTAGATGTGAACAAATGTTTTTCCCATTTAAACCTAAAAATCTGAATCAATGACAAGTCTTTGGGTTTATATGGAAGATTGTCCACTTAACTGGCGGTATAAATAATGAACCTGAGACATAACTGGAAAAAGCATGGAATTGGGGGACAGGAAAAGTGTGTTTTAGTCTTGGCTTTAGTGTTACTTTCATGTTCTTGGGCAAGTCCCTTAATCTCTCATGGTCTCAGTATCTGGATCTGGAAAATGGAGTGAGCGAAGTACTCTGTGAAGTCCCTTCTAGTTCTAGGATGTCAGTGATATGTTCTGGGTTTGTTATTTATTTGATCTGAACATGCCACTGTCCTGGACTCAATGGGTTGAGTTTCTAGTCTTGTGACTAGTTCTACTTTCTTTTCTTGCCAAGGAATGTTTATTCTCTGGGTCTAATTATCTGAACTGATGTCTGACTCTACATTCCCCTAAACTCTGCTCTATGAAATTCTACCTGTTGGGATGATTAAAAATAAAATGAAAAGTCCCACTCATTTCAAAGCGTCATCTAGGATGCTTGAAGTTTCTTTTATTTACTCCTTTGGCTTAAGGCATTCAAATCTTGCCTGTACATTTATTTATATTTCTTTGAGGCTGTACTGTTTGAAATGCCATTCTATTCTTAGAGGCTTACAATCTAACAAAGACATGATCTGAAAGAAGTCATATTATGGTAATACCTCCAGAGTTATTTTTTAGAAAGTAGTGACTACTGAAGGCAAAATGTTAAATGAAAGTAAACAAGTATGGTAAGAGATTGATTCCATTCTGGGATTCTAGGTTTGCATCTGTGGTTGGGACCTAAATGAATTACACACATATATTTTTTCCAATCCTGTGGGAAGTAAAGAAAAATTTGAATTCCCATTTGAAAAGAAATACAGTCTTCTTTATTCCATATGTAATTCAAATTTATTTTCTCTCTCTTTCAAGTGGAGATGTTACCAAGCATGCTTTAGTGAATATGTAAGGTACACTCATGGAGAAAGTATCCAATAATTTATGTGTTACAGTGCTCAGGCGCCCATTATTCCTTTAGATGTGCCAAATGTACCAATCTTGCTGACATAGCATTTATTTGCTTAGGGAATCTTCATCCGGAGGGCAAAGTTAAGTTTCAGTCATGGCAACATTACATTCTTAATTAGTGGAATTCAAATGAGTGAGATGTCAGTGTATTTTGCTCATAAAAAGCAGTAGGTAGAAACCAGTGTAAAATGCTTAGCAGTCAACAGTCTTGAGAGGGTGCATGTGTGAATCTTACACTTTGTGTAAGTACTAGTATTCACTGTGTACCAGTACTTAAACACCACTGGAAACCAAGACTATTGAACCTTTTAGAGAGCATAATGCTAAGAATTAGATAGAGAATATCTTGTACTTTTAGCTAGGTTTTTAAGCATATAAAATGATCAGACTTCAATTTGTGCTAGGGAATCTGCCGAGCCATGGGGAGGTGTATAAAGATATAGATTAAGCCCAGGGCTTTGGAAATAGCCAGAATACACTAGCAGGATTCTGAAAGAACTTGTGCACTTGTAAACTTGGCAGTCCTGTAGCTGTGAATGGTTGAACCACACCAGATGAACTGTTGAGAATGTTGAGAGAGCCAGGGAAAGAATTTGCTTATTTCTGCCGCCTGAAAGAGGGAAAAAATAATCCAAATGACAGACATCCAACAGGATGGTGGTTCAGTACTTGGAAAGCAGTGAGACTGAAAACCACCTGTGGTTGGTAATGGAAAGCAAACATCTTTCTTTCTTTTTTTTTTTAAGTACTATTTTGGGCTTTATACCTCAAGTGAAATGCCAGGGGCACAGAGGTGGACAGTTGCTTATGTGACATCAAGGGTGAGTCCTTATGACTCATACAGTTCAGGGTCCCCATGAATTAGAAAGAGTGAATGTACTGGACTCAATTCAAAGAACAGAAATTCAAAAGTATAATAGCTGGCTCAAGAAGACAGATTAAGAGGCCTAAATATGTTTGGCTTGGATGAAGGATGAAAAAAGGGACTATAATAGCCTTCTGCAGGTCCTTGAGGAGCTAAAACTCAAACTAAGTAAGGAGAGGAATTGTTTGGGGTGGTGTACAGAGGCAAGCTATGCCCGACATGACGAAACTGAGAAAAGGAAAACTCGGCCTGAATGTCAGGAAAATATTTCTTATACAACTTCTATAAATCTGCCAAGGGAAGTGGTAGAAGTCTTATCATTTGAAATCACTTTAATCTAGATTGGAGAAACCACTCATATTTTTACTCCTCCTTGACTTCACCTTTTCTCTATTTGAAAAAAATCTATGATTCTTTGTTCTACCAGTATTTGCAAGTTCTCTATCTTAGGTTTTCCCTGTGAAAGTCTTGAAGATATTTTATATTTATTCTTCATTTAAAAAATAATAAGAGTTAGAATCACTGGAAAAAAATCATCAAGATGCTTATTACATTTTTTCTCTTTTTAGAGTCCATTCCTTACATTGCTTTGTTCAAGCTTATTTGGTTACCGGCTTTAGTTTGTTTTTTATATTTCAAGTGGAATTGCAATACAAGTAATTTTGATTGGATACTTCAAAGCACTTAAAAATAAAATGGAATTAAGACCTACACATGGCCAACAAGCACATGAAAAAATGCTCCACATCACTTGCCATTAGGGAAATACAAATCAAAACCACAATGAAATACAGTAAGAATGGCTAAAATTAACAAGACAGGATACAATAAATATTGGTGACTATGTGGAGAAAGGGAAACCCTTTTGTACTGTTGGTGGGAATGCAAGCTGGTGCAGCCGCTCTGGAAAACAATGTGGAGGTTCCTCAAGAAGTTAAAAATAGAGCCAACAATTATGACCCAACAATTTCACTACTGGATATTTACCCCAAAGATACAGAGGTAGTGAGACTACGGGACACCTGCACCCCAATGTTCATAGCAGCGATGTCCACAATAGCCAAAATGTGGAAGGGGCCATGATGTCTTTCGACAGATGAATGGATAAAAAAGATGTGGTATATATACACAATGGAATATTAGTCAGTCACTAGAAGGAATGAACTCCTATCATTTACTTTCATATGGATGGAACTGGAGGTTATTATGCTGAGTGAAGTGAGTCAATTGGAGAGAGATAATTATCATATGGTTTCACTCATATGTAGAATATAAGAAATAGTGAAAGAGACCATAAGGGAAAGGAGGTGAACTGAGTGGGAAAAAATTAGAGAGGAAGACAAACCATGAGAGACTCTTAACTCTGGGATATGAAGAGTTGCAGAAGGGGAGGTGGTTGATGAGATGGGGTAACTGGGCAATGGGCATTAAGGAGGGCACATGATGAGATGAGCACTAGGTGTTATACTATATGCTGGCAAATTAAATTTAAATAAAAAAATAAAATGGAATTATATTTAGAATCAATAACAAAAGGGAACTTAGAAAATGCATAAATATGTGGAAATTAACATATCCCTAAGTAATTGATGAGTCAAAAAAGAAATCTTGAGAAATTAGAAAATAATTTGAGATGAATGAAAATGAAAACAACATAGCAAAATTTGTAAGATGCAGCTAACACAGGGCTTAGGGAAAATTTACTCCTGTAAATGCCTATATAAGAGAAGAGGGGCGCCTGGGTGGCTCAGTTGGTTGAGTGTCCAACTCTTGATCATGGCTTAGGTCTTGACCTCAGGGTAATAAATTCAAGCCCTTTGTTGGGCTCCATGCTGGGTATAGAGCTTACTGAAAAAGAAGAAGGAAGAAGAAGAAGAAGAAGAAGAAGAAGAAGAAGAAGAAGAAGAAGAAGAAGAAGGAAGAAGAAAGATCTCAAGTCAATAACCTAACTTCTCTCTTAAGAAATTAGAAAAAGAAAAGTGAACTAAACCTAAAACAAGTGGAAGGAAGCAAGTAACAAAGATTTGAATGGAAATAAGTAAAATAGAGAATGGAAAACAGAAAAATCAAGGAAGCCAAAAGTTAGACTTCCGAAAAGATCTACAAAATTGATAAAAATTTAGATAGATGGACTAAGAAAAAAAAAAAGAGAGAGAGAAGACACAAATTACTAAAGTCAGGAATAAAAGAGGGAAATCACTACTGATCTTACAAAAATGACAAGGATTACAAGGAATATTTGGAACTACTGAATACCAACAAATTAGGTCATTGAGATGAAATAGACAAATTCTCTGAAGACACAAAGTACTGAAACCATCTCAAGAAGAAATAGACCATTGACAGATGAATGGATAAAGAAGATGTGATATATATATATATATATATATATATATATATATATATACACACACACACAATGGAATACCACTCAGCCACCAAAAAACCTGAAATCTTGCCATTTGCAACAATGTGTATGGACCTCGAGAGTATTATGCTAAGTGAAATAAGTCAGTCAGAGAAAGACAATTATCATATGATCTCAATCATAGGTAGAATTTAAGAAACAAAACAGAGGATCACAGAGGAAGAAAGGAAAAAATAAAACAAGACAAAAATCAGAGAGAGAGAGACAAACCATAAGAAACTCTTAATTATGGGACCCCTGGGTGGCTCAGTGGTTGAGTGTCTGCCTTTGGCTCAGGGCATGATCCTGGAGTCCAGGAGTCGAGTCCCACATTGAGCTCCCTGCATGGAGCCTGCTTCTCCCTCTGCCTGTGTCTCTGCCTCTCTCTCTATGTGTCTCTCATGAATAAATAAATAAAATCTTAAAAAAAAGAGACTCAATCATAGGAAAAAAATTGAAGGTCTCTGGAGAAGAGGGGAGTGGGGGATGGATGGGGTAACAAGCTGATGGACATTAAGGAGGGCACATGATGTAATGAGTACTGGGTATTATATAAGACTGATGGGCAACCCCAGGTGGCTTGGCGGTTTAGCGCCGCCTTCAGCCCGGGGTGTGATCCTGGGGTCCTGGGATCCAGTCCCACGTCGGGCTCCCCGCATGGAGCCTGCTTCTCTCTCTGCCTCTCTCTCGGGCTCGCTCTGTATCTCTCATGAATAAATAAAATCTTAAAAAAAAAAAAAAAAGACTGATGAACCATTGACCTCTACCACTGAAACCAATAATTCATTATATGTTAATTAATTGAATTTAAATTAAAAATATATAAAATGAGCATATATGTAAAATATATATGCATAAATATTAAACTTTCACTGGGGAAATGAAACTTTCATTGGGGACTACAGCTCTAAGGGGGCAGAGGCCATTATAATACTAATACCTACAACAGGTCTGATATGGTATGGATAGTCATTAGGTAACTGTCAAATCCGTGAATAAATGATGTGATTACAGGAAGAGTAAACAATGATTGAATTGGGGAAAAAAAGAAGAAATAGAAATTTGAATAAACTTATTATAAGTAGAGAGATTGATTTAGTAATAAAACAACTTCCCACAAAGAAAAGTCCAGAATCAGATGGCTACACTGTTGAATTCTATCAAACATTTAAAGAATAATTAACACCTATCATTCACAAATACTTCCAAAAACTGGATTACTTCCTAACTCATCCTATGAGATAAGCATTACAAAACAAACCAGATAAAGATACCACAAGAAAAGAAAACTACTTATGAGTATAGACACAAAAGGTCAGAAACAGAACAAGAATGTCCACTCTCATGACTTCTATTTGACATTGTACTAGATGGTAATTAAGCAAAAAACAGAAATAAAAAGGTATCCAGATAATAAAGGAATGGCAAAACTATTTCTATTTGCAGACAATAGTCTTGTATATAGAAAATCTTAAGAAATCCACTTAAAAAGAGGAAAAAAGACTAGTAGAAATAAACAAGTTTAACAAGTTGCAGGATATAAGATCAATATACAAAAACCAAGTGTATTTCTATACATTAACAATAAACATTCTAAAAATAAGAGTAAGAAAATAATTTAATCTATAATAACATCAAAAGAATAGGATACTTAGGTCTAAATTTAACAAGAAGGTGCAAAATTTGTACACTGAAAACTATAAAACATATTGAAAAAAATGCAAGATCTAAATAAATGGAAATACATCCCTAATCAAGGATTAGAATACCTAATAGTGTCAAGATGACAGTACTTTCCAAAATGGCTACACATTCAATGCAATCCGTATCAGAAATTTAGCTAGGTTTTATTTTTCCCCCCAGAAATTAATAAACTGATTCTAAAATTTTGTATGGAAATGTAAGAGAGCCAGAATGGCTAAAACAATCTTGAAAAAGAGAAGCAGAGTTAGAGAACTCACAATTCATAATTTCAAAACTTACTACAAAGTACAGTAAAAGTTCTGGTATAAAGATAGACACATATGGAATGGAGAGTATAAAAATATGCCCTTACATTTATGGTCAATTGATCCTTGACAAGGAGCCAAGACTATTTGAGAGGGAGGAGAAAACCATAACACAGAGAACACAAACAACTGAAAAAGAAGACGAAGAAAATGGATACATTAAACTACATTAAGGTTAAAAACTTTTTTTGTGACAAACAATAGCATCAAAAAACGTAAAAGACGACCCAAAGAATCGGAGAAAATATTTAAAATATATAAAGAAACAGTGATGTATTATAATTCCTTGTTTAGTTGTTAGTATCCATGGCTGGACTGCAGCTCTAGGAGGGCAGAGGCCATTATAATACTAATACCTACAACAGGTCTGATATGGTATGGATAGTCATTAGGTAACTGTAAAATCAGTGAATAAATGATGTGAGAACAGGAAGAGTAAACAATGACTCAAGACTGCAAGATTAGGGAATAAGGAGGTAATGGAAAAAAATGGGTAGGGGCATCTATTTGTGGGAGAAAATGATGGACATCCACGGGCTAATTTCAGACAACAGGTGGGTACTCTAAGGCGGTACCCTCCATGCCTCCTGTTTAGCACTGACTCCAATGTGGAAAATGTCCTAGCCCTGCTTACATTACCTATGTACTCCCAAGGACTCAGATGTATGTTTTCCCCAAAGGCAGCATATAATTTTGAGAATTGTGATCATTTTTTCCGTGTTCTTTTGAAGGCTGTAAAATAATTTTAGATGCAATAGTAATTCTAGGTCCTTGCTTATTCTTGACCTTTGAAATTTGATTCAAAACATCACACACCTCCCAACCCAGATGTTGGCAAGTTAATGATATATTGCTGCAGGAAAAAGCTTGGTCCTGTTTGTATAAGGAGCTGGAAATCTTTGGTAATGTTATCTTACCTCGATTTTCTTTTTTGAGGATAAAACTGAAATAAACTTTTGTTAGTTTAAAGGCAAAAGATAAAAGAATTAGGAAAAATAATGAAGCTTCCTAATGTTTATGGTATGGAGCATTGTCAAGCAATTGGTGTGAGAACTCTTCAAACCCATTGTGACTCTTCTAGCTCAAGAATACAGAGGATAATTTCCAGCTAAGTGCATCCAAAGTCTTTTTTTAGAGCTTGAGTTCCTTTTACCCATTTCCTATATCTAGCCTTCATCCTTGGTTTCTAAATGATAGGATTCACAGAGAAATAATTACTAAAGCTGACCCGCCAACTGCTCAAAAACTCTTCAGCTTTTTAACTGGCAAAATCAACTTTAAGAAGAAAATGTCTTTTAGGTAAGCAGTCAGCAAATCTAGCCAATGCCATTTGGTACTTCTTATGTAGGTCATAGTGATTTGGGTATATTTCTTGAGATTCTCTACTGAGTGGTAAGTATCTTGAGGATATGGGACAGATATCCTTCTTGGGCTCCAATACAATGTTTTACATTAACTAAATGATTAATAAGTATCTGTGATATGGATAAATCAATCACCTTTCTGGTGCTGGTTAGTGGTTAGTGTGCAGTGCTGGGCATGTACAACTCAGTGAATACTAGTGAATTAATGTAATGACATTGTCTCCTAATATCTCCCTAATATTCATTTTTCTGGGGAAGGGCAGCTAATCATGCCCCTGAGAGTCCTAGGCACCTTCTCCTTGTCTCCTTAGGCAGGCATGTTGTCTCCAGGCATGGATAATGCTGGGCCCTGAAGCAGTATTAGTTTTCCTGAGTTAGTGGAGAATCTGGTTCAAAGAGGTTGTGAGACCATACCTGAGTTTCTATGACACATTGGTGGCCGAGTGGAGGCCAGAAACCTCCCTGACCAAAGAGCTGACCTCTTGGAAGCAGTTAACAAACAGCCAGTTTTTAATGAGCAGACATTTTCTTGTGTGAAACTTGGCCTTTATCTTTTTTTTTTTTTTTTCAGTTTTCTAAATTGGAAGATTTTTCTTCTTTTTTCCTTTCACTGGCTTCACATGGGAACCTCTGCTTATAAACTCTCTGTTCTTTTTTTTTTTTTTTTTTTTTTTTTAAATTTTTATTTATTTATGATAGTCACAGAGAGAGAGAGAGGCAGAGACACAGGCGGAGGGAGAAGCAGGCTCCATGCACCGGGAGCCTGATATGGGATTCGATCCCGGGTCTCCAGGATCGCGCCCTGGGCCAAAGGCAGGCGCCAAACCGCTGCGCCACCCAGGGATCCCCTCTCTGTTCTTTTTAATAATAGTTTTCCAGTAAGGTTTCTTCATCCTGGAGAATCCAAAAACCCACACTATATTCTATTTAGTGCTCCTGTCATCTTCCCCTTACCTTGCTCAATGTTAAACTGCAAATTGCCATGCTGTTTCATCGGGGCGATTGAAGATACCACTCTTTCCATAATAGCCTAATGCTTTCTCCTCCGCTCTGTGATCCTTTATGTATGGCTCCTTCAAACTCGCAGAAAACCTTACTGGCTCTAAAATATATTTCTTTGTGTGTGTGCCTTCTCAGTAATGAAGTTCTTTTGACAGGGAACTATTATGAGAAAAACTTCCCCCCTGATTATACATTGATGTTTATAATAAGCTCCCAATATCATCACACCCCAGCTTCTCTATACAGCAACATAATGACAAGACACATTGGCACATTAGTATAATCACTGCCCTAAACTGAAAATATGTTAATGTAGTATTTTCTTGTGCTCTGTTTCCCAGAAAGTGCCAGAGCAGCAGCCAGTGCAGCAGCCAGCACCTGCAGTGACTGGCAAGGTGTACTCAGCTGCCTTACCAGCCAGATGCCAAGTTCTGTCTGCCCTGGTTCAATAATAGCGTCTGGGTGGCAAGCTGGCCTCCTGTTGATGTATAAATCTGCCACAGGCCCTTGAAGTGTTCCTGGAAGCCTGGACTAGGGCTGGCTGCTAACCATCCCCTCCACAGAAGGAGTGGACTACCCCAGCCTCTTCCCTAGGATGTAGTAACTATGTGGTAAAATTCTCTTTTAGTGTTGAATGTCTGCTCCTTTTGGCAACTTCTGTGTCTAACCTGGAGCACCTTGGTTCTTCTCTTGGTGCTCTACCATCCTCTCATGAAGAAACATCCTTTAAATCAGAGCCCGTGCTTCCCTATCTCTGCCTTGTGCTGAGAACAGTTGGAGCCCAAGTCCACCAGTCAAGTGGCTTTGGGAAGGCAGATGGCTCTACTGCATTTTTGGTACAGAATGTGCTGAAGGGTCTAAACTGGCCCTGGTGAATGCCAAATCAACATGAGTAGTCTAAGTTTTTCATTTGGGTTACGGTAATTTCTCATGCTTAGTAGATACTCAAGAGAAATATTCCTGTTAAGTTCCTTTGCAAGCAGGGACTCGTCCGGGCAAGAAGTTCTCCATTGAATAGATGGTAAATGAGGCTGTCTCATAATTTCTACCACCGTTAAACTTTATGTTGGGAGATTGGGCAAAAAATAATAGGAAGTCTAGTTCTATACTTTAGTTCAAAGTATAAAGCTTTGAAGTAAGTGACCAAGTTTGAATCCTGTTTCTATGCTTACAAAAATAATATAGATAATGATAATGATATAATATAGTAATAATATACATAATAATCAAAGACTAATATATAAATAATGTAGATAATCATAATCTTTGAGAGCACTATATTTGAAGATCTAATGTAAAAATGTGTGAAATGCACTTCACACAGCCCTTAACAGAAAATTAATACTACTCAATGCTTTAAGACTATTTTTTTCTGGCTCCTTTGCAAGTCCCCAGAATGGATCTGTGTCCACATTCTTCAATGTTACTGGCAGTTAGGATGGATGGCAGAAGAGTCTTAAGTAAGTTGGTTTGAGGTTGAACTGCCTTGCTTGAGTGGCTGCATAGGCCCATCTTACTGTTGTGTAACTTAAATTTTTCAGCTTCAACCTCGATGACAGGTTTGTGTAACATGCTGCAAGTCCCCCTATAATTATGGTTAGATGAAAGGAATATATGGGATAATGATATGACTTTTCCCCACCCCTTGCTCAACACTGTGGTAGAGAAGGAAGAGGCCTCTTGAGAAAGCACTTTCAGAATGGCAAGAGCATGTGTGTTGGCTTGTCTTAGAACACAGCATTCTTGGATTCCACTACTGGTGGACTTGGTCAGGCCTCTTAGGCTGAGGTTCACTACAGGAGACAGAATTCAATGCTATGCAAGCAAGTGCGATTCATGGCCACTGAAGATTTTGCAGAAACGTTAATGTTTGTGGAGTCCTCTAAAGTTCATATTTTCCATGCATCTGGAAATTCCAGTTACCAAAATTGAATTGTCGCTCTTTATAATTTCCATTCCTTTATTTGGTAGCTAGTCTGGGACTGCTCTTAATTAAGGACTCATACCTTCCTTCCAAATTTCTTCTTCAGCAATCTTCATTTTACTAACAAACTGTGGGGGTTCCTGGATTTTTTGTTGAAATTGGAGAGTTTAAGTATCTGTGCATTCTCTATCACAGTCTGGTGGTGATGCAGCCACCATTTCCTTTCCTTTCATGCACTTCACGAGTAATACTTTTAAGTACAAACGAAGCCCACATTAGAACTTCTCAATTAATGTGCACACAAATCACTTGTGGGCTTCATTAAATTGCTGATTCAAGATTTAGGAGGCCTGGGACTGTTCTGAGATTTTGCATTTCTAGTAAGCTTCCAGGTGATTACCATGCTACTGGAGCACAGATTAAAAGCTTATGTATAACTTCATCCCAAATTATACACAAAGTTCTGTAGGGATTCAATTCTCCAAACATTTACTGAGACTTTCAGCAAATCTAGCTATTTTTTTTCCCCTCTGAATCCTCAGGTGGAAGTTTTGGATCATTTTATCTTTTGGCAATACTCAATACTGTAGATTTATGAAGCCCTACCTTAGCTCTATTTCCTTTGATTAGTTTATCTTATGTTAATATTTATTATCCACTTAGAATTTCAGCCCTTGTATATGTAGCTGTTGCTGTGACAAATAATATGCATATAAATAGAAATGTATAGTCAGCTGCAGTGACTCTCTTGGGGTTGTTTTACTTTTGCTGACCTTTGGATATTGAGTTTCCTTTTGTTGATTTCATCATCAGATTCATGGCCTTGTCAAACTCAGTGATATGTTCCACCTATCAGACATCATTGAAATGTCCACTACTGTCACTTTCCCAGATAATTCTAACCTGCGTGAAAATTGCTCAATCTTTTTTGTCATCTGCCCCATTGTTTAGTAGGCACACAAAAGCCAGCTAGAATTTCTTTGGCTATCTTGTATGATGAACAATGGACAAACAAACCCAGACAACATAGTTAAAAACATCTCACCACTTCCTCTTTTTGAAAACTGGAAGTACATCTAAGACCACACAGGAGATGGAAATTTAGGATATATCTATTTGGAATTGAATGAAGTCATCTACAATTTAGCAAACATCAAATCTTTTGGTTAGAAGTACAAAACATTGACCATGCTTTCCGGACTCTTCCTCTTCTCCTGGTTGTCTATTTGTAATTCTCACTTCATAAGTACTTTACTAAATTATCTAAAATTAATAACTCAAGCAATTAAAAGTAGTTCACTAAATTATTAGGCTACTTGAGAATTTTCTTTTTTCCGAATGTAGGTAGGTGTTTATTGCTATAAACTTGCCTTTTATTTTATTTTATTTTTAAATCAAATTTTTTTTTAATTTTTTATTTATTTATGATAGTCACAGAGAGAGAGAGAGGCAGAGACACAGGCAGAGGGAGAAGCGGGCTCCATGCACCGGGAGCCCGACGTGGGATTCGATCCCGGGTCTCCAGGATCGCGCCCTGGGCCAAAGGCAGGCGCCAAACCGCTGCGCCACCCAGGGATCCCTAAACTTGCCTTTTAGAACTGAGTTTCTGCATTCCATGTTTTGGTATGCATGGTTGGGTTTCCACTTCTGTTTGTTTTGAGATATTTTTTGATTTTCCTTTTTCATTTCTTATTTGACCCATTCGTTGTTCAGACATGTGTTATTTAATTTCCAAATATTTATGAAATTTCCAGTTTTCTTCTTGGTATTGATTTCTAATTTCATATGATTGTGACCGGGAAAGATATGCATGATTGTAGTCTTTTAAAGTTTTCTAAGACTTGTTTTGTGTTATAGCATATTATCAATCCTGGAGAATGTTTCATGTGCATTTGGGGGGAATGTGTAATCTGCTGCTATTGGATGGAATGTTTCATGTAGATCCATTTGGTAGAAAGTGTAATTCAGGGGTGCCTGGCCTGGATAGCTCGGTCGGTTAAGTGTCCGCCTTCAGCTCAGGTCATGATCCTGGGGTCCTGGGATTGAGCCCTGCACTGGGCTCCCTGCTCAGTAGGGAGTCTGCTCTCCCTCTGCTCATCCCCTGACTCATGTTCTCTCTCTCTCTTTGTCTTTCTGTCTCTTGATCTCAAATAAATAAGTAAAATCTTAAAAAAAAGGAAAAAGAATAATTCAAGTTCAAGATTTCCTAATGGATTTTCTGCCTGGATGATCTAGCCATTGTTGAAGGTGGGATACTGATATCCTCTACCTGTACTGTATTGTTGCCTGTTTCTCCCTTCAGATTTGTTGGTATTTACTTAGTATTTTTAGGCACTCCAAAGTTGGGTGCATACATATTTATGAATGTTACATCCTCTTGATAAATTTTATCATTATATTGCTTTCTTTGTCTCTTGTTACAGTCTGATTTAAAGTTAATTTTTTTACCTCTAAGTGCAGCTAAGTATAGCTACTCCTGCTCTCAAATGTTCTTATTTGCATGGAATATATTTTTCCGTCCCTTTATCTTGAGGCTATGTGTGTTCTTAAAGCTGAAGTGAATCTCTTATAGACAGCATATAGTTGGGTCTTGTGTGTGTGTGTGTGTGTGTGTGTGTGTGTGTGTGTTTAAATCCATTCAGCCATTCTTATGCCTTTCGCTTGGAGAATTTAATTCATTTATGTTTAATTATTGATAGATAGGGACTTACTAATGCAATCTTGTTTTCTTACTGTTTTGTAGTTCATTGTTCCTTTCTTCCTCTCTTGTTGTATTCCTTTGTGAATCAACGATTTTCTGTAATGGTGTATACTTTGATTCCCTCTTTTTCATCCTTCCTGTATCTACTATAAATGTTTGTTTTGTGGTCACCAGAGGCTTATGTAAAACATAGATATAACAATCTATTTTAAGCTAATAACTTTGACCACATACAAAAACTCCATCCTTTCAGTCCCCTGCCCATTTTGTGTTTTTGATGCCACAATTTACATCTTTTTATGTTTTTTATCCATTAACAAATTATTGTAGCTATAATTATTTTTAATAATTTTGACTTTTCACCTCTAAACTGGACTAAAGTGATTAATACACTATCAGAGTATTATGAATTTGACTATATACCTATCAGTGTATTTTATATTTTCATGTTACTAATTAGTTTCCTTTTATTTCAGCTTAAAGAACTCCTTTCAGCTTTTTTTGTGAGGCAAGTCTAGTGTTGATTAACTCTCTCAATTTCTGTTCATTTGGGAAAGTCTTTCTCTCACCTTCATTTCTGAAGGACAACTTTGTGGGGTAAAGCATTTTTGGTTGGCAGTCATTCTTTCAGCCCTTTAGAGATATTGTCTCATCCTCCCCTGGCCTGCAAGGTTTCTGCTGAGAAATGTACTGATAGCCTACGAGGTTCCCTTACATGTGAAGAATTTATTCTTTTCCCTTGCTGCTTTCAAAATTCTCTTTGTGTTTGATTTTAGACAGTTATTATAATGTGTCTCAGAGGAGATTTCTTTATATTTTATCTGTGTAGGGACTTATGAGCTTCATAAACTTGGATGTCTAAATCTTTCTTCAGATTTCTGCACTGAAACTTACAAGATTCTGAGTTAGTAGTTCTGAGGATGGCAATGGTCAGTTTTCTTTGCTGATTCCTCTTCTTCTCTCTGATTAGAGTGTCCTCAGGCTCAGATGTCTTTTCTTTACCAGCTATGCTCACTCTCTAGGTGATTTTATCTAGGCTCAGAGATTTAAATACCATGTCCACACTGATGATTTCTGTATTTCTATCTCCAGCGTGCTCCTTTCCTTCAACTCCAGACTAATGCATTAATCATCTATCCACGTCTCAAGCTTAATATGTCTTGATTCTCTTCCAAATCTGTTTCCCCCCCCTGCAGTCTTTCCCATCTCAGAAAATGTAGCTACATGCTTCCAGTAGGTCAGGTCAAATGTCTTTCTCTCTCATGCCTCACATAATACCTGCCAGGAAATTATCAATTTTCAAAATATATCACAAATCTTATTGCTCTTCATCGTGGTCACTTCTCTATCTGGATCAAAATCACTATCACGTCTTTCCTGGATGATGGCAATAGTCTCCTGATCAATCTCTCTGCTGCTCCATTCACCATCAGTCCTCTGACCTCCCCTCCCATCACCTTCTCTCTTACTCCCTCCACTCCTGCCATATTAGTTCCCAGCTCTTCCTGAAAAATATACCAAGTATATTTTACCCAGGGATTTCATACCAGCTGATCTCTCTGAGAAGGCTCTCTTTTGAGATATTTGCACACGACACTCTCTTACTTCTTTCAGGTCTATGCTTAAATATAATCTAGCAGAGAGAGGCAGTCCTGACCAACCCATATAGAATAATGATAACTCTACAGCCTGACTTTATTTATTTCCATAGTAGTCATCCCTACCTTAGAGATTTACATTTTTATTTGTTTATTATTTGGATTCTCCCATAAGAATATAAGCTTTAGGAAAGAATGACTTTTTAATGCTATCACTGAATAGGCACTCAATGAATATTTGTAAAATGAATGAAAGAAGGAGAAGTGTATTTCCCTGCAATAATTTTCTAAGCATAGTGTCATATTTCCAACTAGAAATTTATTGAGGTCATACACCCTATCTTGCTCATTTCAGTGTCTAATATAGTTGCACCAGGCATCCAATAAACATTGTTGAGTGAATGAATAATTGTAGTGTAGAGGAAATACCACAGACTTTAGAGAAAGGGAGCTAAGCTCAAATTCTGGCTTGGCCTTGGATTAATCATGTGACTTAGGCTAAATTATTAAGTCTTTCTGAGTCATAACTTCCTCATAAAGAAATAAAATTTCCATTTTCATATGATTATTTCAAGGATTAAATAAGATAACATATTTAAACTTCATAACATAGGGCCTTAACCATATTAGGAACTCAATATATTGATGTTGATGTTCCTCAGCCTGACCAATACTAATCAATCCTGACCTCTTATCTTCTTTCCTCTTCATTATATTTACTTTCCGCTTCACAGATTCTTTAAAATCAAAGAAAGGTACTAATCCAAGCTTTGGCAACTCTACTCACTGTCCCAAGTTCCTGCAGCAGAGATTAGTGGAAATCCTAGATTTACCCCAAAGACTCAAGTAAAGAGGATAAATGGCCATAAATTCACACTTTGGAGGAGCTTATAAATAGGTCTAGAATATATTCAGAATCCATCTACTGCCACCTCTACCTTCATCTCTCCCTAGGTTAATGCAACTGGTTTCCTTGCTTTTGCCCTTGTGCTAACTTCACTCTAATTACAATGTGCTTGTTGCTGTTCCTGGAGCATATTATCATGCATAGTCCATCCCCAGGACCTTTGCACATGCTATTTCCTCTGACTGGAATGCTCTTTCCTAAAATATTCATAGCACTCATGCTCTCACTTCAGATCTTTGCTCAAAAAAATCACCCTTACTAAAAAGTCTTCCTTGGACCCCTTTTTGTCAATTTCAATGCTTCCATCCTTGGAAGACATATGACCTTTCGCTACTTTATTATTTTTTCGATAATGTCATGTCATCATTGGACAAACTGTATCATCCCAGCTTAGAACATAAGCTCTATGAGGATGGGGATTTTTGTTTGTTTTGTTTTCCCCCTCATCCCTAGTGGCTGGCGCGTGGTAGGTGATTAAAAAATGTTTATTACGTGAATTGATAAATGAAAAATGAATGAATAGGAGAAGAGAGTTGGACGGGGTGGCCTGGGTGTCCAGGTGTGAGTGTGACTTGGAAGGAAGAGGGGCAGATTTAGAATCCAACATCTGCTTCTGTGTCCTCAGGCTTGGCTGGCTCAGAGGTGGCTCAGCTCCTGTCACCTGGCCCACTGACAGCTGACACCATAACAAAGCAATGTACTGGAATGAGTCAGGTTCTGGAATGCTGGAAGGCTTCCACATGTCAGGATGACCTTAAAAAAGGGGATCCATGGTCCTTTGTTACAAATTCTCCCCAAGTGATTAACTCAAGGCCAGAGACCCTCTCCGTATTGTTCCCAGCTCTCAAGGAACAGATATGAAAAATGGTGGATTTTCCAGAAACATCTTACTGGTAAAGCAGAATTGACTTTGTTTTCTGTCTTTCTGGATTATGGTTTTGCTGGCTTGAAGGAGGCAATTGGCTATGTAGGTTAAAATGTTCCTTTAAGTGTCTACAATATGTCAGAAAGTGAAGAAAAGAATTAATTAAGCAAAGTAGAACTTGGAAAGTGATTTGATTGTAGTTAGTCATCATCTTTAACCTTGGTGTTTTCATTATGCTCAGAAAGCACACTTCTATGGGTCACTCTGTCTTGTGGTGGCTCACTCTTTATGCCTAACCCCAAAGGATATGGGCAGTTGGCTTAGTTCAGCACTGTTGGACTGCTTCTTTCCTTTGGAGAGTGGGCTGGAAAACTTCGATGCTCTCAGAGGTGCCCCTGGGGGTGAGAAAGATGAATCAAATTGCAAGCAAAAAACAGAAAGAGAGATGGGGTGGAGTTGAGGAAGAATCACTTCTTAATTTAACCTGACTTTCCCTTACCCTGAAAGAAAGTCTTGTGTGTTTTTTTGGAATAAGTAGCAGCTGAATCTCCTCTGGGATTTTAGGCCCCATTGGGCAGTCTCTCCCTCTGTAGGCCCAACCTCTGCTAGAAGCCCTTTTGCTGGCCCAGCTCCCATTGAATGGACACTGGGAACATCACCTCCCTATTGACCCTACAGCCCAAGGAGTGGTGGCATCTTCCTGCTTTTGCTTATCTTGGAGAAGTCTTGCTATTCTTTGTTTGGATTCCTAGCTATTCCATCATCTATGTAACCAGTTCTCTGTACTTTTGTTTGAAAGCTACAGAATGGGTTATGTTTTCTTGACTGCACTCTTGCTGGTCTGCTCAGCTCAAACTGTTTTTAAATTTTGTAAAGATAGGACTACTTATCACATTGCTTTTGAGTTTCAAAAAAAATTTACAAAGCTGAAAATATTGACCTTGATCTGTAAAGATATATATAGTTATCCAGTTATGTCTTTGTTTAATATTTTTATATCACTCTATGGGTTTCCTGAATACAGGCATTGGGTAATTGATTTTCTGTTGTAGGTTGAAAAACTAGAGAGCATGTGAATGGTTTTGTACTTAATTTCCCACTGTGTCATCAAATGTCTGCTACCAACCAGACATACTGGTTTTTAAAATTGCATTTAACTTTTCTGAGCCTTAATTTCTTCATTTATAGAGAAAGAAAGTTGTATCTGAGGGATCATTTACAAAACTTTAATTTAGCCTCAAAACTCACTTTTTCTTGGTATTTTTTTTAATTGGAGTTTGATTTGCCAACATATAGTATAACACCCAGTTCTCATTCCATCAAGTGCCCCCCTCAGTGCCCGTCCCCCAGTCACCCCTAGCCCCCCATCCAACTCCCCTTCCATTACCCCCTGTTCATTTCAAAACTCACTTTTAAAGTATAATCTGACCTGAATTCTCAACATATAAAGTAGGAGATCCTAAACTCACCTCCTGACCTCCAGATAACCTTTTGTTTGTAATAGCAAACCTTGTCTTTTACAGCAGGCCTGAGTTACCACTACTCAACCCTGAAGTACAAAATGATTGAATAAAGAGTGCTCAGATTCTGCTCTGACCACATTTCATTTTATGCTCTTGAAAGAATCCAGTGATTTTATTTTTCAGAGTTTTGCCAGTTTTAAAACTAAGATATTAAAAAACCTAACATTTTTAAAAAAGATTTTATTTATTTATTCATGAGAGACACTGAGAGAAGGCAGAAACATAGGCAGAGGGAGAAGCAGGATCCCCGCAGGGAGCCCAATGCGGGACTCAATCCCCGAACGCCAGGATCACACCCTGAGCCAAACGAAGGCAGATGCTCAACTGCTGAGGCGTCCCAAAAAACCTAACGTTTTTAAGCTTGATTTTTACCCATCTTAATTAATTTACTTATCTTCAAGAAAACACTTTTTAGCCCGATTTTACTTATCCTTATTTATCTTACTGTGAAGGAGAAAAACCCATGTTTCCTTGGAAAAGCTAAGGTTTTGTTGGAAAAAAAAAGTGCCAATAGAAAAATCTCTTATTAAAGGAAATAAAATTGGATCTGCACTCCTAAAAAGATATTCAAATTTCCTAAATGCAGTATCCCATGGACATTGTCAGGGCCTGCCTGACCCCCTAAACCTTGCACTCTTCCTCATTCTAAGACAACATCTTAGCCTTACTCTGTTCCCTCTTGGACTCTGGATAAATCTTATCCTGGATGGGACTTTCAGGGGCTCTAGCTCAATACTCCCATGACTTAAACTCAAGCTATTGTTGCCGGAACTCTGCCTTTGGCTTTGTTCCCAGTTTAGTGTGTCCCAGACACCAAGCTCCTCTTAAACTCAATATTGAAGAAAAATGCACCTGCTTCCCTGTGCCTGGTTCCCAGTCTTGATTACATGCTGAGAGTCCCAGCTCTACCAGGCCCGCTTGCCAATTCCTCCCCAGGACTGGACGCTGCATCCTGCTCAAAGCCCTCTCTAATGCTGATTAGTTTCAATCAGAATCTCAAAATAAATCCCATTTCCAGACTTTGCCATGCACTCTACACCTGCCATGCACTCTACACTCTACAAGAGGGAACAGAGATCTTGCTGACAAGACCTCCTCATGGACTTCTTTCTTAAAGAAATCAGTTGTGTATTATCCTTTTGGGTACCCTGAATATTATGCCAGCCTGAGCTCCCTCTTACTCCCCAAAGTGGTCTGTTTCTTCATTACTTGTGCCCAGTTCCAGGTCCTATTTCATTAGGGTCCCTAAGGTTCTATCCCAGGTAAACTTTCCATGCTATTCTGGGTCAGGAGCTAGTATTGGTTACATGAGACCTTTTGCCTATCACAAAATGCAAATCTTTCTGATTCCAAATAATCTTATTTTCCTCTCCACATTAACATGCTTTCTGTTGAATAATAATAATAATTCAATAAATAGTTATTGAATACCAGGTGCTAGAGTATATGAAGATTAATAAATAAGTGGCATTTTGGAACTCATAATCTAGTAAGGAAGAGATTTTAAACAAATAATTGTAATGCACTATAACAATGATGTAAGTTGTTCCTAGAGCACAGAAGAAAGAAGTCCAAATATTGAAGGGTGATAGTAGTGGTGGGGGAAGAGATAATTTCAGGTAGCCTGGAGCAGAGCCTTGAAGAATTGATAGAAGCTCATCACTGGTGGATACCAGGAAGGCAAATCCAAGCAGAGACATCAAGACATGTTTGAGGAAGGTTGAGTTAATGGCTGTAACACCAACGAAATGAAAATGAAAAGGTCGAAGATGAAGGCCAAGGGGTTTAGGCTATATTGTTCAGCAACTGGAGCTAGAGTAGAGTCTGAAGGAGTAGATTATCACAATTGGATTAGCATTTTGGGAAGATTCTTTGGAGGAGGTATTGGTTGGAAGGAGGTGAAACTGAGGGCAAGAAGACCAGTAGACTCTAATACATAGTTGAAGCGAGAAATGATAAGTGCTTAAACTAAGACGGTATTATTGTAGAGATGGGCTGGAGTGGGGGAAGATTTGAAAAGTGTTTATCAAATATAATAGGACTGGTGATCATTTGAAAAGAGAAGTGGTGAAGAAGAGGGGGCTACTGAGGGTAACTCTCAAAAACCTGAGATCTATGGAGGGTAACTCCCAAGTTTGTGCTTTGGGAGTTGGGTAAGAATGGGATGCCATTCCCTAACATGGGGATAGCAGGAGGATGTGATGTTGGACACATTATGTGAGAAGTGTCTAGAGGATGCCAAGTAGAGATGTTCCACAGGCAGTCTACAGTCTGAAAATCACATCCAGCTCAAGAAAGATTTCTTGGCTTCAGATTAATTTGGAAACCATAAATATATAGAGGATGACCATAAATTCTGAAAACATAGATAATAATACTTTGTCATGTATTATAATATAGCATCAATAAATCATTTCTTATGTATTCACCTATGCTTCCAGACTTTATGACTATTCTGCAGAAATTTGTTAGAGTCAGTTAGAATACGGATTAGCTAGATTGAATATATAATGTAAGAAGAGAAAGGGATTGGACCCGGAGTCCTGGGAACTATAATATTTATGGGGCAAAGGAGACCAAGAAGAAACAGAGAGGGGGTGAGATTTAAAGCACCGAGAAAGCCCAAGAGGGAGTGCTACTTCCACTGAAGGGAAAGTGGTGAGATGAGTAAGAATGTGCAGATGTCAGCCCAACTTGCCATCAAACTCCTTTAAACCTTTTCCCCCAGTGGCCAAAAGTATTACTTTCTCTAGAACAGTGGTTCTTAACTTTTATAGGGTAACATGTTCTTTGAGAATCTGATGGAAGCCACGGACCCTCTTCCATGCATGAGTAGCAGGAATGGAATGCAATGTAAGGGGTCACAGATCTTCTGAAGCCCAATACCCAGGAATCTCAGGTTAAGACTCCTGATATTTTGTAAAATTGCTTTTAAATACTCACAGGGAAGGTCTTAGTTTCCCTGCATTTTGGGGAAACGGTGGCTTATTTTCTTCTGAGAAAGCAGAAGAAAAAGAATAAATGTTTCACAGTAGCACAATGTCATTAAGCTTATCAAAGCCCAAATGATTTTTTTCTCCCATTAGAGAGAACTTTTTCTTTCTTTCATTTTTCCTGTTGTTTCCTTATAAACAGCTTAAGATTTTTTTCTTAGCTGAAATTGACTTTAGCTTTATTTGCATGGTTGTGATTGTTGTTACCATAAATTACTTCAGCTTGTAAGTCTCAGCCACAGAGTTTTCCAGAAAATTTAAAAATCATATTCCTTTTAGGAAACATTTGAATCATGTTTTCCCCCAACAGATATAATGCAGTTTCCTTATATTGCTCCTTTCCATTTGACATTGTGATCATGTGATCACATCTTCTTTTAAATATTCCTTCATTTTGGTTTCCTTGACACTGCATTCCCTCTTTGCCTCCATCCTCTTTGTAATTGTTTTTAGGTTTCTCTGTTGACTTATTTGCACAGTTGAGGGCATCTTCAAAGGCTCTGTTCTTTTTTTTAATATTTTTTAAAGGCTCTGTTCTTAATACCTTGCTTTCTTTTTTTCTAATTCCTTTTCATTCACTGAAACAAATGTTTATTGACTGTGGACTGTTTAGTGCACTTATTCTCGTAACTGCAAAATCCGTCTTTTTCTGAGGATTTATGCCTCCAAATTGTGCCTCTACCTCTGATATGATGCAATGACATAATTCCCGCAGCTTCCACCATGTCACTTTGAGATCTTTCAGCTCTACTTCCGCTTCTACCTGACTTTCTTACAATTTGATTTTTCCATGCCAACCAGCAGACTTGTCAATTTTCGGTTTCTCAGCCTAGATGTTTGGATTTTTTCAAACTTTGATCATACCAAAAGTAAAAAACAAAAACCCCCTACAAATCCTTGGCCAAAATGGTGCTGAAAACTCTGCAGTCTTATTAAGTTCACAAAATATAATATTGTTTTCAAACTTATTGATCTTTGGCTCTCTTATATTTTTGAGTGATTCTTCTCTTTCATTATTTTCTCCTTTCTTTCTTTCTTTCTTTCTTTCTTTCTTTCTTTCTTTCTTTCTTCTTTCGATTCTTGTAATTTAGGCTCTTTTGTGTCATTATGCTGTGTAGTTGGATCTCACATTCCTTTCCCTTATGTGCTTCTGTACATTATGTACATTATGTGCTTTTGCAAATATCATATGTGGGGACTATGTCCAATAGATGTCAATCTTCCTATGATTTTGCATATATTTCACATGTTGATAGTTTAATATAAGGCATTGAAATCCTCCATTCAGTATCTAGAACTTTTTAAAATCCAACTATTCTAGATATCATCTAGTTAAGCTTGGAAAATTTTAGATGGAAAATTAAAAAGGTCAATGATATCTAGCTGCTGACCTGCTTGTCTCATCCTAAATTTTAGTTTTTATGTCACAATTCATTTTTTTCTTGCTCCTTGGTTTTATGATTCTCATTCTTGGATCATGGTAAAGATGGCATCAGAATCATAATCCGAACTTTCTATACCAAACTGAGATATTCTGACAGAAGGCACATACACTATTAATGTCCTATTTAGCATATTATGAATTTGAAATCCTAGAAGGGGCAACCTTATGAAGGGTGATAAATGTCCTAGAGGTGAGTCTGGGTCTATTGCTTCATTTGGCTTTGGGCTTTTCACTGCAACTTTTTTCCATGAGGGTATTTATCATAATAGACATATGTTTTTAATGTATCAATCAGGAGGGTGTGTGGTCTTGCTTATTCTTGATTAAAAAGCTTATGTCAAATAAAAATTATTTCAAAGTTCCAGTAATAATTGGAGCAATAAGATGGTAAGGGGTAATTAAAGGATGTGGCTTTCTTTCAGAAACACAAATGAATCTGGTGACCACATGTACTCTCCTCCTCTTACTTAATAAGTGTGATGAAAGATGTCAGGGTAAGAAACTATAGAGATTTGAGATACACCAACTTCATGCTAATATGCTAGGTGCAAGTCCAGGTTCCCACTTTGACTACATTCAGGAATCTGCACCTGGTAATACTGTATGCTAACCAGCAATGTGCATGTTCCATACCATGATGATGCCTAGTCATAGTGGCATTGGTAGTGCAAATGTCAGTATCCACCTCCCACCCATCTTTTAAATGGGAAGTATAGTTGCTTACTCTTCCCATTTTGAACTCTTGGACTACAAACCGTAAATTACCCAGGTTATTGCTCATGAATTGTGGCCATTTAAGGACTTTCTATTTCAGCTGGTTTGACTTGGAAAACTTAGACCATTGAGAATGAGAAATTATCCTGAGGACAAACTGTTTTTACTATACACAGTGCTGTTTTCTTCTTTTTGCAAAAATCGTGTTGAGTATATTGGCCAGCATAAAAAAAAATTCCAATCCTTTTGGTCAGTACTGAACGATTTGACCCCATGTCTTTGTGTCTTTTGAGAGTTGTCCAATGGGTCCATCATAGCGCATTAAACATCTGCTTCTCTGTTCTATTTTATGCTTTATTGGTCAATTCCCATTGGTTTAAATAGTTCTTGTGCCTTTAATGGGACTGTCTATGTGGATTAATTGTCATGAATGCAGTGATGTGTTGATAAGGACCATCTTCTATTTAGAATTTGGCTAATTTAAATTGTACTTGAAAAATGTGCTCTGAGATTTACTTTAAGGGAAAAAATAAGAAAGAATGTGATGATATTCTTATCTTATTCACTGAAAAAATTAGATATGCAAATAAAAAAGTAACTCAAGAAAAATGTGTCATGTTCTACGTGTGGTATAGGAAATGAATGCTGTGAGAACATTAAGAATAGGTTATAAGCAGTTAGTTTGTATTCATCCTGACATCCTTAGAGGAAAAATAGGTTGTAAAACTGCCACTGCATAAGTGGGGGAAAGAATTAGGGGAACCTTAGCTTCCTCTTTAGAATAGAACACTTTGCCTCTGACCAGATGCTTATGAAGCTACTCAATAATGTTGCTTCTGGTTAGTTATTCTGCTAATTGGCTAGAGCACAATTTAACTAGGTTTTAGCACTTATTTCATCTTTAAAAACTTTTTTTCATCGTAAAAAAATTTTTTTAAAATCACCTAAACAGTCACTGAGACAAGGATATGCTTTTATTTGAGATGTTTCTAGATTAATTATCTGACTCATGAGAGAATAAATATGAATATTCTTAGTGGGAATTAAGGACTGTGTTCTAAGACTTTAGATGTTGCCTCTTTCATAAATCATGCTTCATTGTACTATTTTGAATAGAAAACATCTTGATTCTTCTCTTAGATGTGTGAAGACAAAGGACGAAGGGTCATGCTGTGGGAGTGGGAAAGTAGATGGATCTCAGAATCCAATGTTAGGTCTTGGTATGAATTCAGGCTTTGCCTAAATTGACATGTTGTTGAATAAGCTACTTAAACTCTCTTTTAAAAAAATATTTTATTTTGGGGAGCCTGGGTGGCTGAGTTAGTTAAGCCTCTGACTCTTGATTTTGGCTCAGGTCATGATCTCAGGGTCATGGGATGGAGCCCCACCTCAGGCTCTGCTTTCCCAGGGGAGTCTACTTGTCCCTCTCCCTCCAACTCTGCTCCTCCCCCAACTCAGTCTCTGTCCCATGCACTCTCTCTCTCCTTCTCTCAAATCAGTAAATAAAATATTTTGAAAATATTTTATTTTATTTTTTAAAAGGATTTTATTTATTGATTTGAGAGCATGAGAGCACAAACTGGGGGAGGGGCAGAGAGAGGGAACCTCAAGCTGACTCCTCCTTGAACATGGAGCCCCCACTTGGGCTCTTTCTCAAGACCTTGAGATCATGACCTGAGCTGAAACCAAGACTTGGTCACTCAACCAACTGAACCACCCAGGTGCCTTGAGTTACTTAAACTCAGTTGTCCCATTTGTACGGACAAATATATGACTTTGCAGAGATTAAAATATTAATGTATATTATTGTTTAAAAAATAGAACATGCTCCAAGAACTATAGCTACTATTACAACAGCAACAGTTACAACTTTAATAAATAACAGAGTGCTCACTATGTTCTAGGTGCTGTTCTAAGAGTTTTACATGTGTTATCTCATTTAATCCTTACAACGTTATAGGATACCTGCTGACTACATTTCATAGATAAGGCACAAAGAGTTTAAAATACCTTTTCTGAGTTATTTGCCCCAGAGTGAAGCATAGTATCAAAGACATAAGGCTATACTTATTCCAAAGATTTGCTTTGGAAGTAGTGTCCTGACACATTTTAGAATATAGCAGGCATCTATAAACAGGAATTGGAAACTCAAGAAAATTCTCAGCTAATCAATTTTCAGTACATTCCCATTGAGAAGTCTGGTATTTTAACATTTGTGGGCATGTTTCAACCTCAATTGCTATATTCCATTGGTGAACTGTCTTTTTCTACAAAGTACACTATTTGTCTTTGTAAAACAATTGGTATTAAAGAAGTTGTTTAGAATTTTGAGGAGAGGCAAATAGGGTGATTATTGACTGATATTACAATTTGAAAATTATTTTAGATTTTTATGCTCATTATTATACAGAAATGACATTTAAAAACATGGGCCAGTGTTCTTTTCTGCTTCTTTTGTTACTTAAAAAGTATAAAATAAAACAAGACAAAACAAAACAATCTGGTTTAGAAGTGAAGTCATAAGGTTATTAAGTAGTTGTATTTTTTTGTTTGTTTTTTATTTTGTTTTCTGTTGAAAGAACAGAATTAAAAACACATTTAAAAGTCAGGCCATTCTGCATTTGGCAGGGAGCTACTTTAATTAGGTAATTATCACAGTTTCTTTCTGTTCTTCAGAATCAATTTATAGCCTGAAGCATTTAAAATTTCTTACCATAAAAGTTAGATAGGTTCTATTTTTGGGAAGAGATTGAGAAGGATTGGTAATAATTCTTCTTTAAATGTTTGGTAGAATTCACCAGTGAAGTCATCTGGTCCTGGACTTCTGTTTGCTGGGAGGTTTTTGATTACTGATTAAATTTCCTTGCTAGTAATCACTTTGCTTAAGGAAATTAAGAAACAATTCCATTTATAATTGTATCAAAAAGGATAAAATAGGAATAAACTTAAATCAAGGAAATAAAAGCCTTTTGTATTGAAATCTATAAGATATTAATGAAAGAAATTGAAGAAGACACAAATAAATGGAAAGATATTTCAAGCTCATGGATTAGAAGAATTAACAGTTATTAAATGTTTTAAATGTCCGTACTACCCAAAGTAACCTACAGATTCAATGCAGTCCCTATCAAAACTCCAATGACATTTTTCACATAAATAGAACAAACAGTACTAAAATTTATATTGAACCCTAAAAGATCCTGATAGGTAGAGTAATCTTGAGAAAGAACAAAGCTGGAGGTGTCATGCTCCCTGATTTCAAAATATATTACAGACCTATAGTAATTAAGACAATATGGTACTGGCATAAAAACAGATACCTAGATAAATGGAATAAAATAGAGATTCCAGAAATAAACCCACACATATATGGCCCATTATTTTATGACAAAGGAGCCAAGAAGAAAGATGGTCTCTTCAATAAGTGGTATTGGGAAAATCAGATAGCCACATGCAAAAGAAGGAAAATGGACCACTATCTTACATCATACATAAAAATTAACTCAAACAGATTAAAGACTTGAACATAAGATCTTAAATCATAAAACTCTTGAAAAAAAAGGGCAGTAAGCTATTTGACATGGGTCATGATTTGCAAATCATGTATCTGATCGGAGGCTAACATCCAAAATATATAAAGAACACACACAGCTGAAGAGCAGAAAAACAAGCAATCCAATTAAAAATGAGCAGATCTGAATTGACATTTTTCCAAAGAAGACATACAAATGGCCAACAGGCACATGAAAAGATGCTCAACATCATTAATTATATTTATATATAATATTTATATATTTATTTATATGTAACACACTAATTAATATTTATTAAAGTAATAATTATTAATGTCTTAATGATATACAAATTAATAATATATTTACATAATGAAATATTAGGCAGCCATAAAGAAGAATGAAATCTTGCCATTTGTTATGCTATCGTTGGAACTTGAGGGCACTATGCTAAATGAATAAGTCAGACACAGAAAGACAAATACGGTATGATCTCTCTTACATGGGAATCTAAAACAAAATAAAACCAAGTTCATAAAAACAAAACAAAACAAAATATTTAAAAGACCATTCTGCATTTAGAAAGGAGGTACTTTAATTAGGTAATGATCACAGTTTCTTCTGGTTCTTCAGAATCAATTTATAGTCTAAAACATTAAACATTTTTTACCATAAAATTTAGATAGGTTACTATAACTTCTACAGTTTTGTAGTAACTAAGCAGACATAAGTGTTATGATAACAGAAAAGAATGACAGTCCAAAGAAGGAATTTGTCTAAAAATATACTGAGAAGTTAGGTGTACTTTCATAAAATTCATTAGTAATTATAGTGAGTTTTTATTATTAATAATAATGTGCACATTTTTAACACATAAGCAATTTAAAAGTCTCAGTGGAAGTGAAGAAAATGAAAGCTCTGATCTAACATTTCCTGAATATTCTGGGTAATATAACCATGGAAACTGTAATACTGTATTTTAATAATGCTAATAAACTAAGTTAACAAATAATTTGTTTCTGATATGTAGTGTACTAATGATAGTTTACAATATTTGGTCCTTCATTGCTTTGACAGATCAGAAGTTTAATGATCGTAAATAGGTTATTTCATTTATAATTGGGGGGGGGTAAATGACCCCTGGATACATTGTTTTTGGGATTTAGAAGTCTAGGTTGAGAGAACTCATCTGTCTTGTTAATTATGAATGTACTGCAACTGGAAGAAGGGTTGGCAGAGGCCAACTCCTTGAAGAAGCATCTATCATACGAGTGTTTTGCTGACATTTCAACTAATGAATTTTACTGCAGGAGAAATGTTTCAAGTGGTGTGATCTTGACTTTTTTGAGGGAAACTCTCTTCATTCCACAAAAGCTTATGTGAGTCTAATGTAAATGCTCTTGCCACTCATAAATTCTTTGAAGAAGAAAAGAACAGTCATACACTAGATTACTAACTGAACTTAAATACACGAGACAAGTTATGTATATCTATCTATATGCAGGCAAGATCTATATTCTTTTACTACTGTCAGATTTTATGTTTCAAATTATTCAAGTTTTTTTTTTTTTTAAAGTAATCTCTACACCTAACACGGAGCTCAAATTCATGACCCTGGGTCAATCAAGAGCTGCATGCTCTACCAATAGAGGCAGCCAGGTGTCCCCTAATTAGTCAGGGCTAAAACAGAGTTAGTGAAGTATAATCACATAGAGTAAAATCCCTCCTTTTTAGGTATACAGTTCAATGTTTTGACAAATGAATACATTTGTGTAACCACCATGACAATGAAGATATAGAACATTTCTATCATCCCATTGAATTCTTTAATGTCTCTTTATAGTCAATCTCTCCTCCTCCTAAAATCCTGCTGATTTTCTCTCTCTTCCCATAGATTTCCCTTTTCCAAAATAAATCATAGATAAATAAAGTCATGTAGAGTGGGAGACTTTTTTGTTTTCATAATGGAAGTTAATATAGTCTCTGCTACTTCTGCGTGTGTTATGCTTATATTCATTTTTTGACTGTTTTTGTTTTGGGTGCCAGAGAGCATAGGAAAAACAATGAAAAAGAGGTAAAAACTAAAGGGATTGTTACATGGGAATTAAGAAGACTGATACCAATATGAGAAATGAGTAAATGGAACAAATTTCCACCTGTTGATCTGAAGTATAATTTGGAGCAACTTTAAATTCTGGAAGGGACAGTGATGTGATGAAAACTATGTGACAGGATGACTGTCCTTTCATCAGGACACACAGCGTTTCAGGGCATAGATGTCTGTGGAGATGTGTGAAGATGTACAGCAGTTATGTGGCCTCTGCTGTTTCCCTCTCCCACTGCAGACATGAGCGATCAATCAGGACTCTGATCCCAGATGCAGCCTCAGATCCTTCTCAAGACAGCATTCTTGAATTTATAATTTATTGATCAGATTTAGCAAAAGAGATGAAACTTATTGCCACTTCAGGTGCTTATGTTTAAATATGTAACAGTGTTTCATAAAACTTCATTGGGTAAAGTTTTTTTTTTTCAGGTCTTATAGACACTGAGTTTTAAAATTTTACTTAGTAGCAAGACTCTCAGCAGGATCTTAGTAGAATCTATCACAGAAATGCAGTCCAAGTGCTATTTGAAGGATGATATAACATTGTTTCCCCTAAATATTTTATAAGTTTTGTAAACTTAGAGGATACATTTACCAAATCCTGTAATTTTTGTTTCTTATTATTCATGTTTTTTCACAGTCATTAAACATTCATTTGTTAAAAGGTTAACACATTCCATTACTCTACAGAATTTCTATTTGTACCAAAACAATGTTTCAGAGCAATTCAAGATTAAATTAATGTGACAGGTCCTATTTATCAATATGGCAGTCCAACTGCTGGAGGACAAAGGATGATTTACACCCAAATTGTATGTGTGTATGTGTGTGTGTGTGTGTGTGTGTGTGTGTGTGCATACACATCTTGCATAAACTTGTGGGCTTTGCCTTGGTATTTCTTTCAAACTGGAGGATTCCTGATAAAATAATCTTCTAAATACCTCAACATATGGTTTAAATTATCAAAGAGAAAAAACACTTGTAAAAGCACATAGAGGGCACCCAAAAAACACGTACATCTTACCAGTTAACTCCCTTTGTAGTCAATGTAAACCATGAAAGACAGTTATTTTGAGTCAAATTCCAACACATGTATATTTTCAAAGTATCTTGCTAGCTTGAATTATGGGAGGTGCTCCAAGAAAAGACAACATGGGAAATACATTATACTTACACTATACGCTTATAATTAGAATATTTTCTGACAAAAGGTCAAAACTATTTCGAATCCCTATGGATTGCTATGGATTTTGTTTGTCCTAAGAGCTGGTAAAAAGGAATGAGAGGCCAATCAAGTCAGATATTCACATGTTCCTGTGATAGGCCAGTGGCCTGGAATTGCACAGAATAATAAGAATAAAAGGTAATTCAATCCAAAACACAGTAGATGACAAATATGTCAGTACTTTTAATATTTTTGTAGTAAAAATTTGAAACTACCCAATTTTGGGCCTAGAGAGGCCTCAGAGATGGTTATCTAATCTCATTTTACAGATGTGCACACCAAGTAGCAGCGTGGATGTGGGAGCTGTTTAAAGTTACCCAATTAGTTAAAATAGACTTGTTACTAGAACCCATGTCTGAAGACTTGTAGTTTTATGTTTCTGGACATTTACTTACTTTTGGTGCTTTTGTTTTCTTAAGGAAACTTCTCACTTAAAAGTTCTATAGTCATTGGGAAGTTGCATCAGTGTTGATGATGCTCCTCCCTGGGCTGGCAAGAAATGCTAAGAGATTGTGAAGAAACTTGTATCTATGACTTATGTGGGGAGTTGATTTACAGTGGCATAGAATAGAGGTGACTCTACTAAGGTCAGTGCCAGGGAGGTTGAAGAAGTCAGGTGACTTCTTTCTCTAAATTTATCATTTTTCACTTGGAATTTAGTCATGGAAAGGCCAATCTTGTTCTATTACCGGATATTGTTGGTAAATGTGATTTCTTTTTTTGTGTGTGTTGTCTTGTTCATGCAGCACAGCAAGGATGGCCACTGCAGAGCCACAAGACTGGTGGGAGAACCATGAGACCTTCCTTGACATTTTCAGAATCAGTGGATAAGCTCTGCAAGTTCAGAAGGGGTGGTGGGAAGGGACAGATCCAGGGAGAGATTATCTTGATGTTATTGTGATAATGTTTTCATTCTTTGTTCATCTGGCAAACCTGTATTTACCCTTCAAGACTGAGCACTGTGGGTTTTCTTTGAATTTCCCCAAGATTACCTTGCCCTCTCCCTCTCCTTTTTGTTCTAAATTTCAAAGATATATTTGAAATGAGGTGTTTGGGCTGGATGATTTCTGAGATTATTTCTGCTGTTTAACACTTCCTAGTCCTTTTGACTCTCAGGTCAGTGCAGACACCATAGCTAGAAATAGCTGCTTAAAGTATTTAGGAAGACATTTGGCAAGTCAAGTCCTTTTAGTTTTTATTGTCCTACAGCATGGAAAGAACAGGGAAGAGACGTGATGTTCTTGCCTGACTTGAGGAGATGCAAAAGTTTTCGAGAGTGGAAGAGCTAGGAGTAGGAGATCATAAATGGCAAAGACTTTTAGCTGGAGTCTGAGACAGGGACCAGAGAGCACCAGGCTAGTGCTCAAAGAACCACGTGGAACAAGCTGCATCTCCAGACACAAGATGAGTCACTCCACTTCATGAAGAAGATCCATTGCCTCGAGGTGTCTCCTCCCAGCCCCCTACAAAGTTTTTTCCAAAGGATGTTTTAGAAAAAGATTTAGTGAGTAAAAATAGGATCAACAAGCCTAGACCTGCAGATTGTATAAGGAGACAGTTTCACAAAGTCTTGGAAACTGTCTTTGGGAGTCTTGAGTGTCTAGCATGTCCTCTGCTCTGACACACTTGGCTTGGGAATGCTTTACTGGTGTACTCTGCAGACCTGAGTTCCCACAGCAGAGGGCCTTGCATGTCCCTTGAGCCTCTACCTCTTCCACAAACATGCCTTTAATTGGGGACACAGAAAATACCCTTCTCTGGGGACACTTCCATGCTCTTTGTTCCTTTGCAGTATCATGGTGGCAAACTGTATTATCGAACACTTGAAACCAAAATTCTCTTGGTTGCTTTGTGCAGAAAAACATTTAACAAACATCAGGGTAAATAATGAGAAGTGTGGGTTAGCTGTAGACAAGACAACAAAAGAAATAGATGGCTGGTTCTGTACTTGAACTGAATCGTACTGAGGAGATGGGGTAAAGGGTAAGGAGAAGGAGGAGCAGCTTGGAGGGATGAAGGACTTTAAAGAACAACTTTAAAGAACAACATTTTATGTTTACAGACTGCCACACTCACATAACCTTTTGTGAGTGTTTTTGCTTTTGCTTGTTTGTTTGGTGTAGAAATCATGAAAAGTAGCTGCTATCCTTACCCAGATTGGAAGATGAGAAGATGATCCAAGTAGAAGAAATTCTGTAGGTGACCTTGGGAATGTAAGGAACCCAGGAATTCACTGAAACTTGGGGGACGGCATTGGACTTTCCACAAATGATGGAATGGGGGTTTTAAGACAGTCTTATCTAGATTTTAGACCAACATCTGGATTACATTAATTGAAAGTCTTGGCCGAACCTAATACCTCTCCCTCCTGTCTCTTCCCCAATCCCACTGAGCTCTTATTTCGGAGGCATTTTAAGTTTTCATTCCTTAGGTGGAGCTGTTTTCTATTCTCTTCAGAAAACATGGAGGGAAGGAGAAGGGCCCACATTTTCTATTTTGGTTTCTCATTTCCAGGGTGGAGCCACTGGCTGATTCAAAGAAGAATACACAAGAACCAGAAAATTCTCCACACAGGTCCATATCAAAATCACATTTTATCGATTTGGCAATGAAGATATTATGTGTGCAAATATTGAAAGAATTCTCTAATTGAGGGGTTGAGGGGTGTAATTTTAAATCTGGCTGTCCTTTCCTCATTAAATATGCCTGTCTGCTGTACACCCTCACCAATTGCTTGGTGCCTAGATTGCTGCAGATTTGACTTTTTCTGTAACAAAATACAGTTATTTCTGTGACTCTTGTTAGCCTCTGAGACTAGTATGCTACATCCCACAAATTGTTCTTTAGTGACAGTGCTCTTTAGTGACACTGTGTTATAATAAGGACTTCTTTTATTTAAAAAACAGAAATACAAAATTTAGATACCTTAGAAAAATGAGAAACTTTTTTTTGACTTATATAATTGAATGGTCCTGTGGTTGAGTCCTACTTCAGGTATGGCTGGACCCAAGAAGTCAAATTACGTTGGTTTTGTATTAGTTTGTTATATATTTAGAGTTGACATGAAAATGTTAATTAAAATCCTATAAAAATATTCCCTTTCTGCCTTTCTTTTCCATTTATTTATGTATATATCCTCCTATTTTCCTACCATCTCCCTATCCATCTATGATTTGTCTATTTTATCTGATTAGATTCTCTCTCTCCCTCTCTTCTGTTAGATGGAACTACTCAGGAGTCTGCTCACTGATCTGTGAATCACACAGTTGGCCCAGCTGGTTTAGAGTCTGATATAAATTAATCCCCACTAAAATGCATTAGATACTTATGCTGGTGCACACAGGTGCTAGTAAAAAGTTGTCCTCTAAGGAGTTGTGCAACTAGGAAATAATCAAGGAAGGAATTGAGACACACAGAGCATTTTATTAGTCAAATGCAGCTTTATGCCTTCTGGCTTTGTGAATGAATTTCTCATGGCAGATAAAGAAAATCTGTCACTTAAATAACCAAAGCAGATAGCACATGCAAAATCACTCATCCAGCTGGTCTGAAATCTGAGGTTTAGAGCCTGCCTGTTTTGGTTTTAATTTCCAAGAGATACAAGTTTAAAATGTTAAAAATTTCATCTGGCTAACATTCGAGGGGAAGGCAGCCCCAAATGCAGCTTTCACTATATCCTTTCCTTTTGGTTTTTAATTGTAGGAGATATAATATGCACAAAGTTTAAAGTATATATGTACAATTTAAAATGAAGAGTAGTTTATCCAACACCTAGATAGATATAGAATATTACCAATAATTTAGAAGCTTCCTGTGTCCCTTGCCAAAAACATCTCCCACTTTCCCCATCAAGAGGTAACTATTGTCTTCTACTTTGTGTTATTCTCTTGTTTTTCTTTGTTTTATCACTTACTTAAGCACCCTTAAACAATATATTATCAAATTTTGCTTATATATGAGCTTTAAATAAGGTGAAATAATACTAATTAATGCTGATGCTAGAAGGTGTAATTCCTTTATTTTTCACTTTGGTATAGTAGTCCATTGTCTGAATATACAATATGTATTTCTATTTTGTTGTGATGGGCATTCTATTGTGATGGGCATTTGAGACATGCTTTTGTGAATATTCTTGTGCCCTGGTGCATATGTTCAAGTGTTTCTCTTGGAGTTGCTGAGTCACCAAATGTATATGTTCTCCTTTACTAGGTTATGCCAGCCTATTCCCTCGTGCAGTTGCTTGGAATTAACCAACCTAGAATGTTTGCTAATTATGTACGTGGAATGGTGTTTTATTGTAGTTTTAATTTGCTTTTGCCTGATTTCTTTTTTTTTAATTTTTATTTATTTATGATAGTCAGAGAGAGAGACAGAGAGAGAGAGAGAGAGAGAGAGAGGAGAGAGAGAGAGAGAGGCAGAGACACAGGCAGAGGGAGAAGCAGGCTCCATGCACCGGGAGCCCGACGTGGGACTCGATCCCGGGTCTCCAGGATCGCGCCCCGGGCCAAAGGCAGGCGCCAAACCGCTGCGCCACCTAGGGATCCCCTTTTGCTTGATTTCTAATGAGGTGCATTTTCTCTCTCTACAAATTTTCTTTCTTTGTTAAGATTTATGAAGTACTTGGGTTTCCTTTCCTTGTTCATCTATTTGGCTCATTTTTCTATTGAGTTGTTTTCATAGGACTTCTTTATGTAGTTTAAATACTAGCCTTTTATCAGTTATATGTGCTCTACATGTCTTCTTCCAATATATGGCTTATCTTTTCATCCTTTAATATCTTTACTCATCCTTTTGAGTAAAAAATTAATTTCATAATCAAATTTAACATTTTTTAATTCTGTATCTTTATATACTTTGTGTTTGCTTAAGAAATATTTCTCTAACTTGAGGTCTTAAAGAATTGCTCCTTATTATCTTAAAAAGTTTTGTAGTTAATCAAGACTTAATCCACCAAAAGTAGATATTTGAGTTGTGAGAGGTAAATAACCAAATCAGTATTTTCCTATATGAATAGCCAATATAGTCCATATTTTCTTCACTGATCTGCCATGCTTTTTTTTTTTAAATTTTTATTTATTTATGATAGTCACACAGAGAGAGAGAGAGAGGCAGAGACACAGGCAGAGGGAGAAGCAGGCTCCATGCACCGGGAGCCCGACGTGGGATTCAATCCGGGGTCTCCAGGATCACGCCCTGGGCCAAAGGCAGGCGCCAAACCACTGCGCCACCCAGGGATCCCTGATCTGCCATGCTTAAACATAGATAGAATTTCCATTATTTTAATAATGTTTCATTGGTCTACTTGGCTATTTTTGCATCAATATCCTTCTATCTTCATTACTATGGCTTTATATTTCTTGATATCTGATAATGTAAGACCACATACTTGCTACTATTCAGTAGTGTCATAATTTTTGTTTGTTTGATCCTTTGCTCTTCCATAAATTAAAAAATATATATTTATTTATTTATTACAGAGAGAGTGCATGAGTGGAGGGGGGGGGGGACAGAGAGAGAATCTCAAGAAGACACCCCTGACTAGAGAGTCCAATGTAGGGCTCAATCTCACAGCCCTGAGATCATGACCTGAGCCAAAATTAAGAGTTGGCCACTTAAATTTCTAAAATACTCAGAACTCCTCTTTTGTATACTTTTTTATTTAAAAATTTTTTTAAAGATTTTATTTATTTATTCTAGAGAGATAGAGAAAGAGAGTGTGAACAAGCAGGGGGAGAGGTAGATGAGGAGTGAGAGGGACAAGCAGATTCACTGCTGAGTGTGGAGCCATGTGTGGGGCTTGATCCCAAGACCCTAAGATCATGACCTGAGCTGAAACTAGAGTCAGATACCTAATTGAATATGCCACTAAGGTGCCCCCCATATACTTTCTAAAATCAATTTTTTAAGTTTCATGAAAAATTCTATTGAGAATTTTATTGACATTTCACTGAAAATTGGAAAACCTTTAGCAATCATTGAAATCTTTATTAAATATGTTTTATCTGTCTAATCATTTAATGCCTTGCAGTGAGTTTTATCTATAAAAGAACATCTATTGTTGGATGTATTCCTAAATATTTAATATTTTTGTGTTTTGCAGCCATTATGCATGGTGGTTTTTTAAAATTTACATTTTCTAATTGATTGATGCAGTGTATAAAAATACAATTGATTTTTTATATTGTTTTCTAAAAACTAAGGTATTTTACCAAATTCTTTTAACATTTCTCATATATTTACTTAATTCAATATGTAAAAACATAAATAGCATAGTATTAAATATTTTTTATATTTGCCTATCTTTGTTTTTTAATTGGAGAGCTTAATATATTTCCATGTATTGTGATTACAGACATATTTAGGTTTATTTCTAATCTTATCATGTTTTTTTAAAATTATTTATTTATTCATGAGAGAGAGAGAGAGGCAGAGACACAGGAAGAGGGAGAAGCAGGCTCCCCACAAGGAGCCCAATGTGGGACTCAATCCCAAGACCCCGGGATGAGCCAAAGGCAGATGCTCAACCACTAAGCCACCCAGGCGCCCCTTTTCATGCTTTGTATTTGCGTTACCTTTTCTGTTCTTTCTCTCTCTTTCTCTTTCTCTGGCCTCTTTTACATAGAGGCTTTTCTCCCATTTCCTTTTCATTCCCTTCATACTTATTAATTATAAAGTTAATTGGCTTTATCCTCCTTCAAAATAAGGAAGATATTTTCAGAATTAACCATTTTTGAATCAACTTTCTTAGGTATATGAAAAGTCCTTTCAATATATCTATATTTTATTTTTAGAAAGCGTTATTTTTTCTTCTTTAGGGACTCCAATTATACATATGTTAGATCTTATTTGCTAGTCTATTTAACCACTTTCACTCTGATAATTTGAAAATATCCTCCTTTAGGTATCTTGCAATTTATTCTGCATTCCTGAGGGGTTTTTTTCTTCAACTTTTTTTTCTCACATCAGATTAACTTTTGTTCCATTTCTTCCCTTTTTTGTACATTTCCATGCATAGTTTCCAGATTTCTGATATTAAGTATTTTTTAATTACAAATAAATGTTTGAGAATATTTAGTTCTATTTAGAGTGTTGTGTTATGATTTTCTTCTGCTTTGTGGTTTTTTGGTGGATAATTCTCAACAGGTAGAATGTTCTGTTTGCATGTTCTGTTTTCTTACTACAGCAGTTTGAATAGATTTGTTTTTGTTTCCCCTATTGATAGATATTTCATAGAGAGTTCCTAGTTCAAGAACATCTGTCAATGTGGTGAAGTGCAATTTTTTAAAAAAATGGACAACATTGTGAGCTTTTGGCATGCCTTGTGTTTCTCTTTTATTTATGTAGAATCATTGCCTTTTCCCTCTTACTTTTCCTTCACTTCCACATCTCAGGAGGGTACTTCCTCCTTTCTTTTTTTTCCTCCAGAATTCATACTTCTTCAACACTGCCATCTCCAGTTTTGCTGAATTTCCTGTAACTAGTGCCATGGTCCACCAAGTTCCAGATTTGTATTTTCTATTTTAGAACTTAGTGTTGGACTTTGTCTTGTGGGAGAGATTTTTTGTTTTTGTTTTACCGATGTCCTCCGTTCATCTTTTCCTTTTCCCAGAGAGGGTATTAAGACTACTTTCTATTACTTTCCACACCAGTTGGCCTGTTGTGACAGCAGGAAATCTAATACTTGACTTGGAAGTTAGTATTCCAAAATAGAATTCCAAATAATTTTTTTGGAATTTAGTATTTATTTCTTTGCTTGTGAGTAATTTGAAGTATTCTCTGTCTCCTGGGTCATGTATGGTTTATTTGTTCCTCTTTTTGATCTTATGATTTTGGGGAAACTGTGCCAAGATTTAGATTTAGGTAGCTGCTGTCATCCTAATGCCAATCAGAATTCTTGTGTATATCTTATGGTGAAAAAAAGCTCTCATACATATATTATAAAAACCCATGTAAGAAATCAGAGAAAGACAAATTAAGGGGGGAAAAAAAGCAATGGCAAACAAATATATGAAAGATAGTAAATTTTACTAATAATTAAACACAGGAATAAAAACAGTATCATTTGCTCACTCTCAGAATGAAAAAATTATTAAAAAATCGTATCTACTGTTAATATGAGAGTAGGGAAGTTGACAGTCTCATACACTGCTAATGGTAGTATAAGTTGGCACAATATTTTTAGAGGGCAGTTTTTCATATATGCAAAAAAACTTTAGGGACGCCAGAGTGGCTCAGCGGTTGAGTGTCTGCCCTTGGCTCAGGGCATGATCCTGGAGTCCCGGCATCGAGTCCCACATCGGGCTCACTGTATGGAGCCTGCTTCTCCCTCTGCCTGTGTCTCTGCCTCTCTCTCTTTCTCTATGTCTCTCATGAGTAAATAAATAAAATATTAAAAAAAAACTTTAAAAGGTATGTATTCATCTAGCTATTTCACTTCCAGATATTTTTCAAAGAAAATAATTATCAAGTAACTAATGATAGAAGTCCTTTTTTTAAATCAGATAATACTTTTAATTTATAAAACTGTTATCAACCTAAATAGTCATCTACAAAGTCTTGTCTAATATTTAAAATGATGTAAATCTGTGTTTGTTGTCATGAAAAATAAATTTCTATGATTCTAGCTTTAAGTAAAGATGTGTAATTACAAAATAACACTAGGTATTAATTTTGCACTTAAGTAAATGTTTGCAAATTCATACACAAATACACACACATACATAAACAAAAAAAAAAGTCTGGAAGGAAATATACCAAAATTGAACTGTGGCTATCTTACTTAGCACAGTGGAATTATGTGTTATTTTTATTTTCTTCTTCAAAATACTTTTTAAAATAATTTTCTTATTAAAAAACATTTGGCATATATTACTTCTGCATCAAAAAATTTTAAATTAAAAAATTATGTTAAGTGTCTTGAGACCAGCACCAAATTATGCTGATCCAACTCAAGAACAATTTCTGAGGCAATGATATCTATACCCCATTTAGCTTTGAAATTATCTTAAATGGATCCTTGAGGCAACTTCTTAACTCTAATAAATCCCAGAGGATTCTTGATACATTAAGGATTTAGGATTAATAGTATCTCTCCTTTTCTTTTTCCATTCCCATTTCTCTTATTATGTGAGCCAATTTGTTGACTTCAAGTATTGTTAGAGAGTAGCTACAAGTATAGCAGTATAATTTATCAACACTAGTACTTCTGGAATGTACCAGAAATAACACAGTGCTTACTTGATAGTAAAAAAATACCTCCCCAAAGATATATCATCTGCCATGACTGTTTACAATCCTAGATTTTTCTTTATCCAGTTTAAAAAACACAGGTCAGCTCAGTCAACATTAATAAAGATAACTTTGTTTTTAACTAGCACATAGCGAAGTGAAAAGTGTTATTAAGGTCTGACAGTTCACTTCCCCATTCTACCTTGTGGCTTCTCTCCTCTCTCATGGTGCACATAGGAGCCCCAGATAGGAATTGAGAGGCTTTCAGTTTAGCTGCCCAATGTGGTGGGAGACTTGGAACAAAACACTTATTTTCTCTGGATTGTGTGTGTGTGTGTGTGTGTGTGTGTGTGTCTTGTGGGGCTTGAACTCATGACCCTGAGATCAATACCTAAACTGAAATCTAGTTGGACACTCAACCAACTGAGCCACCCAGGCTCCCCTGGGCTATTTTATTTTATTTTTTTTATGAAGCAATGTAGCAATATATAGGAGGTTGATGGTTGATGAGTGGATCTTTTAGATTTCCTAAAAACTCTAATATTTTATGAGTTGATGAATTCTCTTTGTTTACCAATGTAAATTCTGTAATCCAGACAGTTACACCTGTTTGATTTTGATTGTCTTTACTTCATCTTAATTTTGACTTAAGGGTAAAAAGCATAAATCATTTTTAAATTACTTCTCAATGTATCCTCACTTAGTAAAGTACCTTAAAATTTTAAAATATGCTTTCAAAATAGGTTTCAAATTTGTTTTAGTACCATTTTCATATTTACAAAAGAATGAAAGTTTCCTTCGTCAAGTAGAAGCAACTACAGAATATGTTGATTTCTTGCTCTGATAATTCTTACCAGGGTGTATTATGTGGGCATATCCTAGTGTCTATGTAATTTACCACTATGATATGAGGAGGCAAGAAGCAGAAGGAAGATTTCATGGCAAGGCAATATATTTTTTAGAAATATATCCCAATTAGGCTGGAAAGAACATAATTTCTTTGAGCATAATTAAAAAATGTCTTTATTGATTCTGGTTATTTTTTTAAAGATTTTATTTATTTATTCATGAGAGACAACTCTCATGAAAGAGAGAGAGAGAGAAAGAGAGAGAGAGAGAGAGAGAGAGAGAGAGAGAGAGGCTGAGACACAGGCAGAGGGAGAAGCAGGGTCCAATGCAGGGAGCCCAACGTGGGACTTGATCCCAGGTCTCCAGGATCACGCCCTGGATTGAAGGTGGCGCTAAACCGCTGAGCCACGGGGGCTGCCCTGATTCTAGTTATTGTGTAAAAGTATTTGTATAAACATTTTGTGTTCCCTTTAATTATTCCAGTTGCTCCCCTATGTATCTTAGAGATGTCATCTGACCTCATTGGTTTTGTTTTACGTGGTCCTTTATGCTTGGGAGAAGATGATCTAAAATACCTTCGTGCACTAAAATTCTTATTTTTATGTCAAAAACCAATGATATTGGTAAGAATGAATTTATAGCTTTGTTCTTATTCCGTATATTTGTTGTAGGAGAATTATAAAGCAGAAATAAAGAAAGAGAGAAAATACATCTGTAATTCTATGCTCAATGATAACTATTGTTAATGTTTTGGGTAACTATGATATTTTGTACCTATGAATTGCAAAAATAGAAACATTTATTTAATTCTATCTGCCTCCTGAAAGGAAAAATGAAACTGAATACTTTCACTTATATTATTGTATTTTTTGTTGATTCATAACTCGTAGATAGTAAGATCCACACTTTTAGTGCATAGTTTCGGAAAAAGCATACGGTCATGGAACAACCATAAAAATCAAGATGTAGAGAGTCTATGTCAGCTTCAAAAGTTCTGTCATGTCCTTTTGTCATCAACTCATCCTTGACCCCCAGATCCTGGCAACAACCTGTCTTTTCTTTGTCCCTATAGCTTCCCCTTTTCCAGAATGTCATAGAGTATGTACTCTTTTAAGCCTGGCTTCTTGCGCTCAGCACAATGCATTCCCTCATGTTGCTGTGTGTACCAGTTCTTTGTTCTTTTTATTGCTGAGTGTTGTTCCATTGTTTGGAGGTACCACAGCTTGTTGATCCATTTACCAATAAAATGACATATGAGTTGCTCCCAGTTTTTTTGGTGATTATGAATAAAATCATTACTATAAACATTTGTATTCAGATTTTGGTTTGAATATGTTTTCACTTCTTTTGTCCTTAGGAGAGTGTTGCCCAATCATATAGTAAGTGCATGTGTAACTTTCTAAGAAACTACCAAAGTGTTTTCCAAAGTAGGTAAACCATTTTTCATTTCTAGCAACAAAGTATGAAAGTTTTAATTGCTCTGCATCTATATGTCAGCAGTTGGTATTGTCAGGTTTTTGGTTTTGTTTATTTTAAGCCAAGCTAATGGATGTGTATCTTATTATGGTCCAAATTTACATTTACCCAATGACTAATGATGTTGAGCATCTTTGAATGTGGTTCTTTGGCATTTGTATATCTTCTTTGGTGAAGTGTTTAAGTCTTTTGCTTATTTTTTGTTTGTTTTTTATTATTACATTTTTAGAGTTCTTTATATATTTTAGATTCAAACCCTTTATCAGATGTATGTGTTAGAAATTTTTTTTTGCTAGTCTGGATATTTTTCCATTTTACTTATAGTGTCTTTCAATGAGCAGAAGTTTTAGTTATAATGAAGTTCAACTTATCAGCTTCTTCTTTGGTGTATCATGCTTGTTGTGTCATGTGTGAGAAATCATTGCCTAACCCAGAGTCTCAAGATTCTCTTCTTATATTTTCTTCCAGAAGTTTATAGTTTTAATTTTTACATTTAGGTCTATAGTTCATTTTAGGTTAATTTTTACATATGGTATGAATTATGGGTCAAGGTGCATTCTTTTGCATATAGATGTCCAATTGTTTCCATACTATTTGTTGAAATGACTATCCTTTCTCCACTGAGTTGCCTTTGCAACATTCCAGTTTGGTAAATGACATAAACCAGTAATTTGTATATATTGCCAATGTTAGTTCACTGGCTCTATGGTTGGATCTGTTTTATGTGTCACATGTGTAACTGATAAGACAAATTATGTTTGAGGAGAATCAGTACTTCTTAGTCCAGGTTAATTTTAACATTTTCCTCTAGTGTGTCAACAGATTCTACTGTATTTTCTGAGTACATCTGCTTAGAAGTCCCGGTCTCCGTTAAAAAAAAGATACACACACAATCACACACGTATTTTTTACCTTTGGGTCCATTTACTTTAGAGTTTTTAATAATTTTAAGGCCAAACTGGAAGAAATTCCTAATTTGTGAAATCTATGGAATTTAGAATGCATTTTTACATAGGAATAATGTTTGTAAATGTTGGTTATATACCCAGGCTATTCCATAAATATTTGATTCATCCATCATGAAGAAGAAATGCCATATATTTTAATAAAGAGAAGAACCTTCAAGTAGATGGAGATTGTGGGGATTTTGATGGAAACTTATTTGGAATATTTTAGGAATTACAGACATTGGTTCTACAGTAGAACCATTTAGCCTAGAAGTATGGCTTTCTTTCTTTCTTTCTTTTTTTTTTTAATACAAAAGCTTGATTATTTTATACATCACTCATGAGGGCATTGTAATGATATTCATTAAATACCCACTATGTACAGATAGGTATTAGTGTTTTCCTTAAGTTATTGTAATTCATTTCATTCCTGTAAACTCAAAGTAGGCAATTTATTTCCATTTTATGGATTTGAAAACTGAGATTTAGAGAGGTTATGTAATTTGCTCAATATCTCATAATTCATAAATGGTGGATCTGGAATTCAAATCCAGTTCTGTCTCACTCCAGAGCCCACTATCCCCTGATGATTAAGCTGACCTCTTAGCTAGTAAAATAAATTAGTGGGAGAGACATTTTCCCTCAAAGAGAAAGAGAAAGGAGGAGAAGAAAGGGAGTTAAACGAGATGAAATATGAGTAGAAAAGATTATTTAAGGTAGAACTGAATGGCTTGGGAGTGATGGCTTAAAAGAGGTGACTATGTTCTGCCAGAAAATTCCTTGAAGAGGGAAACAGGATAGGGCATAGGAAAGGGACATGAAACACATGAATTCCTCTTTGTGACCACTAGGTGACACCATTGACAGAAAACACCTTCGTTGCTATCTGGAGGTGGTGATAATGGGGGTTGTGGTGGGGAGCATGAGGGAAGGAAATGGGGAGAAGGATGCTGAAGAATGTTGTAGGAAGAAGTGGCAGTCCATCTCTAAAAGGACATTTGAGGCAGTCAGAAATCATGTCAATCACATGAAAAATGCTTTATTGAGAAGGGAGTATAGCATATGGCCTGTTCAGGAGCCACTTTTAATTTAAATGTGTATCATTGATATTTTTGACAAAACACAACTTAAAGAACCAGTGTCTGTGTAGGGGTTAAGAGCACAGAATCTGGAGTTCTGCCTTCTATGTCTGGAGCCTGACTCTACCACTACTGGTTGTCTTATATTACCCAAGTCACTTAACTATTCATTCTGAGCCTCAGTTTCCTTCTCTGTTAAATGGATATAACAATATCTACCTCAAAAAGATGCTGTTAAGATTAAATGAAATAATAATGTAAAGCACTTAGAATAGTGCTTTCCTCTGAGTTCTTGTTAAATGCTACCACTGTTGTTACTGTTGCTATTAGATGGAATCTCTGAAAAAAAAGAAAAAAAGACAGCTCAGTTAAAGTCAAAAGCAAATGAGTTAATACAGTTTGAAAACAGGAAGAGAAGCTTTTTTAGTTAAGACAATATATTTTTTTTTACTTTTGTTGTATGTAAACAAAATGTTTGTGCTTAGATTAGCACTGCAGTTTAGCCTCATGGGCTTTTCTAAATTCCTTAACAAAAGAGAAAAAGGTTGTATTCTTGAATATTTTGCCAAGAAGCCACACAGATACTGGAATATTCACAGTCAATTCTAGGCAAAATTTCAAGATGAAATTCATCTTAAATGCCTTCTCATCTCTCACTTCCATTCATTTTGGTGCCCCTCCTCCACTCTCTCTTCTCCCTTGACAATCCCTATCTTCTCCCAAAGTTTCTAATGATCTGATTCTGCTCTTTAGCTACTCTCAACACCTGTACAAAACACTCGAAGGCTTTTCCTCTCATGCCATCCCAATCCCAAAGCTACAAAATCACTTCTTTTTCATTCTCCCCATTGACCAAAATGTTCCCATTCAGTCAACTCCTCTCTCTTTGGAGATCAAAAATTGGATTTGACTAATTCATAATAAATGATGAATGAATATTCTTAGCATTCTCAGGAATGTTTGCATTTTGTAAACACCTTGTTAACAGCAATAGATCTGCAGTTGATGGCATTTCAAGCCATATGAGATAGCTAACCGAAGAATTCTGAGCACTGTGAAGGAGAGTTTAGGAGTGGAGGGGTCATCCTTAAGTCACAGCATTTAGGTGGCCACCAAGGAAATATAAATGACTGAAAATCACCAAAAACTCAGAGATTTTCTACTTATCCAATACATTTACATATTTTCAACTTCTTACCAATATTGCTTGCACTTAGAAAAACAAACTCTCCTTACTCTCTTTTTATTTCTCCATTTTATCATTTTGCAATACTATTAGTATGGCAGAGGCTCCAGTTTACTTTCCAGTAGCCATTCTCTTTTCCTTCCAAAGTAATAAAACCCTTAATCTTATAGCCACCAGAATAAAGGTCACATTCCCCTGCTTCATGTGCTCCTGGGAATGGCCATGCATTTACATTTGGTACCATAGGATGCAAGCAAGAATGTTGTTTGCAACTTAAGGAAATATCCTTAAAGGAGAGGGCCTACCTATGCCCTTCCCTTGTCTCTGTGCAGTTGGCTAGAAGGAAGATATAGAGATGAGGCCTCTAGACATCATCTTAGACAAGGCCACTGAAGTCCATTTCCTGGGGGTGACATACGAGGAAGTGGGAAGGGACCTGGGTCCCTAATGAATTATTCCAATTACTGTAACAGCTTTGGCCATGCTGATCTCTGGAACTCTGACATAATAGAACTTTGTGTGTTTAAGGAACTGCTAATTTGTGTTTTTGTCATATGTAGGTGGATTGAATTCACCTACATTCAGGCCCAAATTGAATTCTAGCTGCATATGGCTAGTAGACAGAGTTGAACTAAATAACCAGCTCATAATTGTGAATCCATAAAAATATGACTAAAATTCACTAAGATAATTTTTGTCTTACACAGCTTTACATACACAGCTTTAAATCTCTTAGGAGGGGAATCTCTGACTCTGATGATCTAACTAGATCTAACTAGATCATCAGATCTAACTAAAGACAGGCACTGCTCAACAGAACTTTCTGCAGTGATGGAATGTTCTGTATTTGGGTTATCTCAATGGAAGCCACTAGTCAAAAATGACTACTGAGCACTTGAAATGTGCTTTTGTGACTGAGAAATGGAATTTTAAATTTTATATATCTTTAATTAATTTAAACTTGAGTAAGCTACACGTGGCTTATGGCTACTTAATTGAACAGGACAGTTCTGACTCAGAGTTTGATGCATATTCAACACATCCACAACTTTCCTTGATTTGAGTTACATGTTAAACCAAAAAACTGGATCCCGAAAATGATCGATTGGTTGGTGAAGCCTGTTACAGCTAATGAAGCTACCTCTTAAAAAAGTAGGGTAAGCCTCAAAGGGAGGTTAAAACATTCCTTATCCCACAATAGGAATATGCCCAAATACATTTAAATGCATCACACTACATTGTTGTAGAATCTTAAAACATGGAAGGTTGAAATACAGATTTGCTACTTTTGGTAGCAGCCCTGAGAAACCATAGATGGTCTGTGGTAGATTTGTTACTCCTCTACTCTCCACAAAGTTGACCCTTGACCTTGTGCTATTGTCTCAGTGACCCCACTGATTTCCAGGCTTATTCCCTCATTTCTGGTGAATAAATTCTCTTTCCTGTATCAGGTGTTCACTGAGATTACCGGGCTCTGCCTACAGGTGGCACAGTGTGAGCATGACTATTTATTCTGGAGCTCTTTCCATTCCAGTCTCTTTACATTCTTTGTAAAACTGTAAATGGCTAAAACAAATACTCTTTGCTGGTGGCTTAACTGTCATGTGTTCTATCAACAGCCCTCACAGGCAGGGCTGTTATTAGCAAGGTGGACCCTGCTTATTTTCTAACTCTGCACTACAAGTAGAAGCTTTCTAACAGCTGGTGATGGAAAGCTGAGTGTTTGGTGTTTGTATGTATATCAGGGAACCTGCCTTTAAAGAGGGCTTTCAGATTTAGAAAACAATGCTAGAATTCCAAAAAAGTCTAAGATCTTCATTAAGAGACCACATCTATTATAGTCATTCCCCCTTGTCTGTGGGGAATATATATTTCAAGACCAACAGCAGATGCCTAAAACCACAGATAGTACTGAACCCTGTATATACATTGTTTTTTTTTCCGTATACATCTGTACCTATGATAAAGTTTCATTTATAAATTAGGCACAGTAAGAGATTAACAACCACAATAACAAAATAGAGCGATGGTCATGATTATGATTATAATAAAAGTTATGTGAATGTGCTCTCTTTTCTCTCTGACCATCTCTCTCTCTCTCTCTCTCAAAATATCTTATTGTCTGTATTCACCCTTCTCCTTGTGACGATGTGAGATAATAAAAGACCCACATGATGAGATGAAGTGAGGTAAGTGATGTTATGTCACCATTGTGACATGGTGTTAGGCTACTACTAACCCTCTAATGATTAGTCAGAAGGAGGATCATCTGCTTCTCGACCATGGTTGACCCTGGGTAACTGAAACCTCAGAAAGCAGAACTGAGGATAAGAGGGGACTACTGTATGTGTCCACACACACAGAGTTTGTGTTAGATGTCTTAATTTTCTTTTAAAAATTTTTTTAAAAAATTTTATTTATTTATTTATTCATAGGAGACAGAGAGAGAGAGAGAGAGAGAGAGAGAGAGAGAGAGAGGCAGAGACACAGGCAGAGGGAGAAGCAGGCTCCACGCAGGGAGCCTGATGTGGGACTCGATCCGGGGTCTCCAGGATCACGCCCTGGGCTGAAGGCAGGTGCTAAAACGCTGAGCCACCCGGGCTGCCCAGATATCTTAATTTTCTAAGCGAATGGATTTTCTGGCTTATGAATTATTCAGTGAGGAGGTCTCCCTGACTTTCTGCTTGGATTCTAGAGATTAATGCCTGAAAGAGAATAGGGAAGTGTATGAGTGGCTCTTGTTACTTTCTAAAGGCAAAAAAATTAAAATAAAATAAAATAAAATTGTGCACTGACCTTTCTTCTTATGTATATCTTTTCCCATCCAATCCAAGGATTGACTGTATAGCTCAGGACAGGTTGTCTTTGTGACTACATGTAAGGTACCACCCTGAAAATTTCTGTTACTTATGTAGGCTCTGAGGGTTTTGGTGCCATCCATATTTAGATGTGTGACACCACACCTCACTTTCTAGATGTGTGGCTTTTGGCATTTGTTTAGCTTCTTGGTTTACTCATCTTCAGAATGCAGGTAATAATAGCTCCTGCTGGATAGGGTCATTATGTGATTTAAGTGTGATAATGTAATTTAATGTGGTTAGTATTTTCTGTGCAACATAGTAAGTATTCATTAAAGATACAAGTATTATTACTATACTGTTTCAAATTAGTGAACAAATATATCATCGTTCTTTTTATTGAAAAGCATTCAAGTGCCCACTTACACATATTCTATTCTAATCATGCATAGTTACTGACATAGACCCATAAAAATAAAAAATATATAATATAAACTACATTCATCTGTACTGTAATTCAAGTCAGTTTTTTGTTGAGGTGGGAAATGTTGGGGGATGCTCAGTTAGGAAATCACTTCATATAAGAAAGGCTAAAGTGTCAAAGAGGAATTCGTGGTTTTGAATGAAGACAAACAAGGTCAAATGCATCGTTAAGTACTAAGAATGTGCAGTAATTCATTTTCCCTGGAATATTAAATAAAATCCAGCTTAACTGAATAAGGACATGCAAAAATCTGAAATCATCCATCTAAGTAGGGTGAGAGAAAAACTTGCCCAGAAAAGGAATTAGTGTCACACTGGGCCCTGGAAAACAGGTAGACCTCTCTCCTGGACTCAGAGGACTATGGAAAAAAATCAGCACAAAGTGTCAGAGTAGGTTGAGGGTCAGTCTGGATGTAGAAGAAGTAAAAGGAACTGAAGATCAAGGAATCTAGTACAAGAAGATCCAAATAAATGCTGGTTAAATGAAAAAATTTTGGTTGCCTATGACTATATTTTTTTTAGAAATTTTTTTTGAAAACTTATTTTTTTTTTATTTATTTATGATAGAGATAGAGAGAGAGAGAGGCAGAGACACAGGCAGAGGAGAGGGAGAAGCAGGCTCCATGCCAGGAGCCCGAAGGCGGGACCTGATCCCGGGACTCCTTGGGATCGTGCCCCGGGCCAAAGGCGGGCGCGAAACCGCTGAGCCACCCAGGGATCCCCTGCCTATGACTATATTAATATTAATCAAAACTACCATGTCCCTCCCATGATGGCTTAAATAAAGTAAAAATTTATTTTTTCTCTTTTATAAATGAAGTCTTGAGGTAGAGACTTCATGGTTGCTTTAGTGGCTCCATGAAGTTAGGGATCCAGTTTCTTTCCAGCTTACTCTCTACCATCCATAAGAAGTGGCCTTTGTCCTTATGGTCCAAGTTGATGGCTAGAATGCTAGTCATCATAACCATGTTCCAGATGGCAAGATGGAGGAGCGGAAGAAGAGGCAAAGGGGCACATGCCAGCTATCTTTAAAGGAAATTTCCTGGCATCTGCCAGATAAGAGTTTTGCTTACATCTTACTGGTCAGAATGCACATGTCCACACTTAGCTCTAAGGGAGGCTAGGCAGCAAGATCTTTAATTTTGTCAAGCACAATCTGGAGTTCCATTATTAGAGAAAAGAAGGGTAGGTAAATATTAGGCTAGGTAACTAGCAATCTGTACCAGTATCCATTCAATTTCATCCTATATCCTAATAGGACCAGATTTTCCTTTAGGAAATTACCCCTTCTCCACTGAGTGTTATATAGCAGACTCAAAGTTTGGACAAAATCGACTTTGCTTCAAGCTCCACAGGCAGACCCTGATTGGTTAATGGGAGGGTATTATATATACCTCCTGCTCCTTCCAAGCACTTGTATTAATCAGTTTCTACCTCTAAAAGAAGACAAATCTGCTCATTGTCTGACCAAGGAAAGCATTCCACTGTCAAGGTAGGAAGTATGCATATCATTACATTATGTTTATTAAATTCATGTTTATATAATACATGCATATAATATGTAATACATATGTTATATCTCAATATTATATCCTTGGCATTACTGTTTAGTAGGAGTGGTATATATTATAGGCTTGGGACCAATGTATATTTTTCCCCTTCTCTCTCTTTTCCCAATGGGATTTTAAAAAATTGCAGTTGTCTTGTTTTCTCCTCACCGTTGTATATCAAGTGTATTGATGGAGGTTACTTCACCACTTAGCCACATGTCATGAGGCCATGAGGGGTTAATGCAAGATTTGTCAGAGTAGTCTGACCATCAGCCACAGTTCTTAGGCTTGGAGCTGGCTGTAATAACTACACAAGGCATTATGTATCTCATTGGGTGAGTTAATTTTGCACATGTGTGGACAGTTTTGAAAGTACAAGTATGGGAAGGTGAATATGGGTGAATTTTGGCAGCCAAAGGGATGGACTGGAGAGGACATTCATTGGCTGCTTACTTAGCACTCATCACCCTCTTTTCTCCTTCCTAATACTCTCCAGATTTTCATTTGAGGAACTACCTCTCCACCACTATATTAGAGCAATACAGAATGGGGTGGGTTGATTTGGGACAATTCAGATAATCCTATTCCCTCCCCTCTCTCTTATTCCCTCCCCACCCTACCCCTGCATTTGGCATAGTCATAGAATCTGGTAACCCAGACCTGAGCCATCTAGTGTAGTTGTCAGTTCCCTAGCCTTAAGGTAGATTCAGGGGTGGTCTAACAAGCACAAAGCTCATAATTTTCACAATGATTTTGACATTGAGTCAAAATCCCCATCTCTCTTTCTCTTTCTTCTTCTCCCCTGCCATCTCTTTTCACCAGGTCCTGGATATAAACAAGGAAGCTGTAGCCTGAATTGTCACTGACAGCTATCTTTCAACTAGGAAAAGGGTCAGTCGAAGAAACAATCTGACATACAGAGGAGAATAAATCTGAGAGAAGCAGAGCCAGAATCCTGATCAAACTATACCCGAAGCTCACATTACTGCTCGCCTTCTCACTTAGTCAATCAATAAATCCTTTTTATTGTCAATTAATTTGACTTTGTTAATCTGATACTTGCCTAAACTGATACATGAATGGATTAAGAAATGAATCAGTTATTATACAGAAGCTTGAGGTCAGGTTGAAATCAGGGACTCAAGCCAGATATGAGGTCCAGGGTACAGAAACAGTCCCAGTGCTCCTTGAATAAGAAGGTATACTTCAAATAAAAGTCCTTTATGTAACAGAATCAAAAGATAGTCTTCCCAGATCTTGGTTGACAAAAGCCCAAAAGCTCAGTGGGCCGTGAATTACTGAGTGGGCCAGTGCAGAGCAGATTTTCATAGGAAAACCTGGCATTTAGGCTCATTCTCATCCTAGGGATGCCTGGCTACTATTCAAAAACTTTCACAGAAAGTGCTAAGAGAATAAAGAAACAGTAAAAGAAGGAAAGATAATCAAGAATCAGTTATCCTCAGAAAAGAAGTAGTAAAATATTATGGTTAAGAGTATGGACTTGGCGGTCAGACCTGGTTTTTGATTGCTGGCTCTGCTGCTGACTAGCAGGTTAGCTAATATACCAAACTTTTGTGGGTTTTTTTTTTTCATTTATAAAATGAGAGAAAAATAGTATCAACTTCTTTGAAGGTTGCACCAAATATTAAAGGTGATATTTTATGTGAAGCCCGGGACATAGAAAAATTCCATTAGTGACAAGTAGTTCTTATTTGTCATTCATAGAACTAGGATTGTACGTATTGGTAGGACTTTTGATAGTCTGTTTCGGCAGGCTGCAAGAATCTGTGATGTTTGCAGGAAGGCTATTCTGGTGTATAATGATCACGGGATTGCTGACCCAATTTGGGATTCTCTTGGTAATTTTTATACCCCTCTTACCAACTTTGGGGCAGGAGAGAAGCCATCGTTAGAGTAGTTCCTAATTTCCACTTGACCCCAGACTTTACTGGAGTCACACTTGAGTTCTCTGGAAAGCAGATGGGAGCCAGTGCTAAAATCACAGTGCCTGACACATAGTAGCCTCTCAGTAAGTACCATCTGAAGTTTAGGCCAGCAGGTTGATTGTTTTCCCTCAGATGTGATGATTAAAGGGTATTTTGGGAGGGAACTGAAACATATAAGTTCGCCAGATTTTCTTGTTATCTCTACATTTTAATACCTTTAGGCATGAGCTCATTTATGGTCTGGAATGGGGTCTAAGCTTCCTGTGGAAAAGATAAATAAGTTGGCTGTAGCCCACCTCATCTAGAAATGGTTCTTCTCTGAACTGATCTCAAAGTTTCTCAGAGCTCCATTCAGAAGGAGGGCCCAGGGTTAGTGGAAAGTTTTGCATTGTTGTTAGCTCACTCTGAGGCCTAAGGCGAGCCATTTAACCTCTTGGTGTCTGGATTTCCTCATCTGAGAGCCAAGGATAATAATACTTCCCTACCTCACAGGTGTGTTGGGGGCATTAATTAATGTTTGTCTAGTGCTCAGGGATCTGTGATGAAAGGCAAGTATCATTATTGTCAGTTTGCTGCAGGCAAGACTAGATTATAGTCCTCCAGATGGGTTGCATATGGGAAGTGGTTTTAGCAAAAGATTTTCCCAAATGAAATGCAGGCTTTAAGGTTTGAGGCCACTTCAAAAGCAAAGGTGCCAGTGGAACTTCATAGTCTCCTTCTTGCCTTGGTTGGCTCAGGTTTTACTATTGTATGGAGTTACAAATCAGCATCCCAGAACTACAAATTAATTTATTTGGCAAATGACATTTAGGTTGTTTCAGTGGTCTCTGCTTCAGCACAGATTGTTCAAGATTCAATTAAGTAGGTAAAGTTACTGTTGCAGCAAACTCTTAATTCCTTGTGAAGAGTACGGTTTGTGTGGCGACCGTTTAGTGAGTCTGTCCCATGATAAGCAGGAGAGACAAAACCATTGTGTTTTAACAGCACCAAGTGGACAAGTCAATTAGGCCAGAGGTTTCAACCTTTTCATTTTAACTTCCTCCTCCCCACTCCCCCTACTCTTTTAAAAAATAGCCTTCCACACTAAAGAGCACTGGTATGTTCTTGAAAGCTTTTGAAGAGAACCACTTTGAGAAAGGACTTCTGAGCAAACAGACAACAGAATGGCTGGGTACATTAATGCCAAAGAAGAAGAAGAAAAAAAAATCTCTTCTTGGGGGACAAGAGAAATTTTTGTTTTCCAAAAATTGGGAAAATTGAATCAATGAGTCCACTTCTCCAATCGAAGGGCAAAGATAACATTTCCTTTCCCATGAGCAGAAGTGTATTTTGTCTTATAAATGCAAAAGAAAGCAAAACAGAATATTTGATTAATATCATCAACCCAGGTAATAGGAAAACAAATAGAAAGAATATCATTGTTGGTTAATGCATGCTGCTGAAAAATCTCCTGGGAGAAAAATTCTAAGACAGAAATGTATGTGATGATAGTGCTGTTAATGTACTTGATTCAATTACAAAGCAAGTAACACATTCATTTAGCAAATACTTATTGAGTGTATTCTAAGTGTTGGGCACTGTACGAGACACTGAGAAATGACTGATAAGCCACATAGACAGGGCCCCTACTCTCATGGAGCTTACATTTCAGTGTGGAAGACAGGGATACACACACAAAATTGTAATGCAGAGAACTAAAGTGAGGTGATGGGATAGAGAAGTTGGTGGTGATTTAGTTTGTATGGCTAGAGAGCCCTTGCAGGGAGTGCAAGGGAGTGTGTGTATGTATGTGTGTGTGTGTTGGAGGGGTGGCTTTCAGCTGGGAGGCCCCACAGTGGGAGCAAGGGATAAGACTCAATATCAGAAAATGACTTTGTTGTAATGATAGAGCCTTCAGTAGGTATGGGATGCAGCTTGGGATTTTAGCATGTCCGTCCAACATGGCACCCAATTGTTTCTTCCCTAATGTAGATTCCTCCATCATCTACTGCATCTAAAGGAAAGTGGACTGTGTTTGGAATCATCAAATTAAAATAGCTGGCTGTTGTTCTGGAAAGGATAGAAAACCAAGTCAGGAAACTTGGTTGACCTTGGTTCATCCAATACCTTGCTGGGGTTAATCATACAGTCTCTTTACCTTAATTCCTTCCTTTAAAAAAAAAAAAAAAGTGTTGGTGAGGTCCTTTTCAACTCTGCTTCCAGGAATAATATAGAAGCAGGATTCAATCACTATAAATGCTTGGTTTTCAGAAACCTACAAAGATGTTGAAAGAAAGCATCAAAAATTTGAAAGATGCATATATCAGTAGCTCAAAAATGTAATAATTAGGCAGACAGCTGGGGGCAAAAGTTAGCTATCGTGTGTATTTTTGTAATGAGTCTTTTTCAGTCCTTAATGCCTTTTTTTAAATAGAAAATGGGAGTTTATTAAAGCCTAAAGTATAGAGTTTCAAAACATTAGAAAATTAAATAATCATTACTGCTATAATGGTTTTCTTACATTCGAATTCTTCCTGCTTTCCTAAACTGACAGAAATGAATAGATGTGAAATGTCTTAGAGTTTTAGAGCCAAGAACTCCACTTGCAACAAAAATTAGACTAACAAGTAAATTCAGTGAGTAAGTTCAGAAGGAAGATAGTCTAAAATCTCAAACTCTGCAAGAAATTAAGAATTTCTTCAAAAATAATATCCCAAACAAATTTTATGAGCAAGTGAAATTATGCATCACTTTTTTCCCCTATAAACTAATAAAATGACACTAACAATACTACTTTCTATGGTGCTCAACACTTTCAAAACAGTTTGATGTTTTTTACTTCATTTGAGACTCATAACTTCTTTGAAAGTAAGTTGGATAGAATTTATTATTCCCATTTCACATATGAGGAAAAAGAGACATAGGACATGGGACCTTCCTAGATTTCCATAGCTAGTATTTTAAGCTAGAATCTGGGATCCTGGATCCTGTCTAGTGCTTTAATCACCCCAGAATGGATGCACACATAACCTGAGTTTCTCTTCTGGGTTTCACTGTTTCTTGTTTGTTTTTAATGCAGGACTCCAAAGTACTTCTGAGAACTTCTAGAAGACTTTGGGGCTGTTGTATGACACAGGAACTTATGAACAATTTGGGCAGCTTTGGTGAACTTACCAGTCTTGTCCCTTCTGCTGTGATCCTGCTCATTTATGTCCTACTTATCTGTCAGGTACAGCTGTCACTTTTGTTGGGCCACTCTTACCTATTGCTATGAAATCTTAGTTGTGTTGGGGTGTTTTGTTTTTGATAAAATCTGGACAGAATGGTACATTTCATTCTTTATTTAACATATCATGGCAATACAAAACCAAGACAAAATCCTTTTTAAAAACATTTTTATCAAGTATAACATTTTTGAAATAGGATGTTAAGGATGTTATTTTTTTGCCTAATTATCATCAATCAGTAAACACTATGTTCAGTGTTATACGGAACAAAGGACATAAGACTCTGTGCCACTCTCTAGACCTTACATTCCTACTGAGGACACAAAATATTAAGCCTTTCTATTAGAGTATAATCACATGATTATGTGAAATACTTCACTGTATCATTTTGAGACACTGCTATAAGATCTGCTAAATACATCTGCAGGTCGAAGAGATTGAGGGAGGCAGAATAATCCACTTGAAGCCTATGGAGAAAAGATGGAAGCAACACAAGGGAATAAAAGAGTTGAGTTTAGAGAGAAGAACCAGGCATAATTTCGTTCAAAATTTCACTCTTTATTAGCAATAAATTAAAATAAGGTGGTGCTTTTAGATGACTCATAAGATGGATGTTGCATGAAAGGGTACTGGAATCAACAGGCACAAATAAGACGGCCAAACATGGAAAAATGATCATAGGTAGAGCATTTGTTCCACTTGCCTTTTATCTTTTACACCTGTGTTTGAATTCATCCAAACTTGCATAAATCCTTTACACAGCTGTCGAAATTGCACCTGAAAAAAGGCTGAAGTAGTCTCAGACGGGCTAACATTTCATCATTCTGAATACTTAAACCCAAACACATTTAAACACTTTGCCAAACCCAAGGATAACGGGCTTCCCATTGATCTTTGCTCTGTTCAAATGTTCAACTGTGTGCCAAAATGTACACTGCAGACAGCATTGTAGAGAATTCCTCAATTTTTAACTATAGAAAAGCTCAAAAATACAGTCTTAAAGATGGAAGGTCTCTTGAGACCTACACAGAAATGCATACTTTGATACATATAATTAGAAAATATGCTGAATTTAATTTTTTTCCATGTCAACATGTAGTTAAATATAGTGTATTTCTAGTATTTTCACTAGGCTATTTCTGATGTCTATTCTGAGTTCCATAATTCTATCACTTTTAACTTGGAGTCTAAATTACAATTTTTAAAATTATAAATATATATATTGGTATTACAAAAAATTCACACAGTATAGAAAGAGAATGAAAAATGTGAGTCCTCCTTTACCCTCTTTCCTCCAAATTCCCCTCCTCAGAGGTAACCTCTTTAATAGTCTAATGTATTTCTTTTTGGGTCTTCTGTAAAATACATTACTTTGTGTATGTAATTATAAATAAATGTGATTGTAATATAAATGCTGTTATATTGATATCTTTTCCTTAAAGTAGCAAAATTTATTACCGATTTTTAAAAACTTTGCCAGAGTAATGAGTGAAAGTTGGTGTCTCTGAGTATAGAACTAGAGATGAGTGAGGACTAGTTGTATTTAAACTGCTTTCTTTAAATTTAATTCTATACTCTTTGCTTCCTTGTTCACACTACTAATAATGGGAGTTAGCTTTCTTGATAAACACAGTACCATAGAGAAGTAAGTCTGAAAGTTAACCTTCCAGGAAATTTAGAGCTTGCCTTCATGGACAGGGACAAAGGAAATTCCAGGTAGGAGAGGTTCTGTAAGCAAAGCCATGGAAAACGAAGTTCCTCTCTTATTTTCTTGGTCCAATCTATCCATGGCTGTCATAGAGGAATACTTGGGCCATCTGGCAGGCTGACTTGATGGATACCTCTTCACTGGGCTCTCATTAGGACTATATACAGTTCTACATGTGGATGGACCTCCCATTGAGTGTGCTTGCACTCCTGCTTGAGTTTCTATTGCTCTTACTCAAAAGGACCTCCTTTCTTGGGAAAGAGATGGATTTCTTGGCAGAGGAGATCTCAGAGTGGGCCTGAACTTTATGAATCAATCTGAAAACAGCTACAGAGAGTTTTGACTGCTGGAGCAACTTAACCAGAACATAGCTGGCAGGGTAATATCAGGCCAGTTGCAAGTAGCACTGGCGGAAATTTGGGATTAGTGGTGCAAGCAGAATATCTGTGGTATGAGTAAGGTGGGAAACATGAAGAGGAGCAGAAGATACAGTTAATTCTAGGGTTTTGCACTTGGACCTGAGCCAGAAGAAACTAAGAAGATGACAGTCATGATGAAATGAAATGACCTTCATTCGTTATGTCGTCATGTGCCATTTCTTGTCATTCAGCTTCAAGCCCATCCTTCTATATTCCTTTAGTGATGCTGGGGTGGGGACTCCAAATGACTTGGTTTTGCCAGCTGGTTCTCTGTGAGGCTTTGCCATCTGGGGATGCTAGTAGGAGAACAGAAGTCCTGCTCTTTCCTGTTTCCTTCAGGCTTCCTGTTTGCTTCCTGCTCCCAGGACCATCACCTCAGCTTTCCCTTTCTTTCTCTCTATCTCTCTTTTTTTTTTTAAACAAAATTTGGCAGTGGTACTTGATTCCAGGAGCAGCTGTTCAATCCAATTAGCAGTTTTCACAACTTTCACAGAACCTGCTTCCTTGCACTCTTACTTCCCACAACACCAGCCATAGCCAAGAAGCACCCCCTGATTTAGAGGTCTGGGGTCCCAATCACACTGGACCTTCCTCTAGCTTAGAGACCCCGGCTCCAGCCAAACATAGAGGTCTGAGTTTTTAAGCTCTGTGAAGCCCCTCTTTCCAAGTGTTGGTACTTCCAGCCTCTTCTCTTGATCTCACAGCTTTTGGAATGGTCGCTCCTTCCTGCAGTTGTTACCTCTATTAAACCTTAAAGTTCTCCTTGTGAATTTTCAGTTCTTTAATATTTAGCTAACAATTCTTTATAATATATAATTTCTGCTTCTGTACCAGAGCCTGACTGACACAGGCTCTCTAAGATGGAATGTAAATGGGAGAACTCATGAGTTCCTATATCATTCAGGAACAGTGTGAAGCCTACATATTGTGGGGACTGAGAGAATAAAGGGGAAGAGGTACATCTGACAAACTTGTGTGGGAAGGAACCAACAGGACTTGATCATTAGAAACAGGGAGTGAGAAGAAGGAGCTGTAGAATACACGAGTTTTCTATCCTGGTGGTGGACAGAATGACGATGCCATAGAAAACTAGGGGAGATAGGGAAGGAAATGAGTCCAGGTACAGGAAAATGCAAGTGGAAATATTTTAAAGGCTTAAAATGGAACTGAAATTCAGGTGAGAGCTCGAGCAGTGCCCTCAGCAGTGAGGATGGACACTGTGGCCAGGTTCCCTGAGGACATGAAGCTGGGGTGGGCGGAAATTGCTGGGTAGCTTGTAAAGAGGCTTAATGCAGAGTCCAGTGTGGGAGGGACCTCTTGCCCATAACAAGTAGGGATGGTCTCTTGTTTAATTCCCTGGACAGATTAAGAAGGATAAGAACTACAAGTCCACTCTTTTAACCAGAAGAAGGCATTAGTGGTTATTTGAAATTCTGTCATTGTTCACATAAGCAAATTTCAACTCTGATTGGATTGGTCAAATAGAAGAGCATCAATGAACAATATTGATGGAATTTTTAAAGATGGAAACAGACAAGTAAATTACATCAACAGATACTTTATATAAGCAACTGACTATGAAACCTATTGTCATCAAATAAAACTTGCAGTTAAGTTAATCCAGCACACATTTAATAATAGTCATGGTCAAGACTGTGCTACATTGTAATTAGGCACAGGTGGTAAGCAGTTCTGTAAACCATTATAATTCATATTGATGAAAGTCAAATTGACTATACTTTCTCTCTTTGCTTTCTTAGTTCATTATCTAAAATGGATGTCAGCCATTTTCATTGATATCATGTATCAATCCATTTATCAAATGTTTATTTAGTTTTTATTATGCCCCAATTATTGTGCTGGGCTCTGAGAGATATAAGTACGAGGAGTCTCAGCCTTTAAGTTGAAAGGTTTAGGTGTGCACTTTAATCTGAATCATACAAATGCTACAGAGTGATTCACATGTGTTCCTGCATAATGGTCCTGTATTCTGCATTCTCCTTGATTAAAAATATATGACTTCCTCAGGGAGGCTTTCCTTCCTCAATGGACAACCTCACTCTCTTCACACTTGCCTTTTTCCTACCCTTTGTTGGTCACTGAAGTATTTCCCATTCTACATTTCTGGGATGGTAAAGGACTAGACACCAGGGAACTCTGGCTCATGACCCTGGGGTATCTTGCTCAGGGAAATAATATACACATGGTAGAGTAGATAGCATAGGGAGTAGAGAAATACAAGGGGAAGTATCCTTTCCTCTTTAGAAAATGGCAGTCTTAGGGAAGGAAAGGAAGGGAAGAGTTAGGAAGAAGTACCTATGCTCAGGCTGGGAAAGTAGGAGGAAGGATCTTCCTAGGGACTGAGACATACTTGAGTAGGATATTTTCTAGCCAGAGGGACATCCACCAACTCTAGCAGTTAGGCCCTGAGTAACAGGAGCTGGTAGTCTCTATATCAATGCATCTAGGACATCTATACCAATATACTTCCCATCAGTTGTCTGGTTCAGCCTTCTTAGTAACTCAAGATAGTATATTAAGAAAATTGACTGTAGAGCCAGATTGCCTGGGTTTGAATCTTGGCTCTACCACTTAGCACTTCTGTGACCTTGAGTGACTCCTTAATTCTCTGTATCTCAGTTTCCTAATCCATAAAGTATAGATAGTAATATTATCTATTTCAGAGGATCGTGAAGAGTAGTCAATGTTTGTGGGGGTGCTAAGAATAGTGACTGGCAAAAGGTAAGCTCTCTATATAAGCATTTGTTAAATATATAAAATAAGGGCTGCGAAGTAGTCTCATTTACCAAAAGGACATTGGAGATCATAGAAGTTAAATAATTTGCTTGGGGAAGAGAAAGAGCCAATAATAGCTCCACTTCTCTCTAAAGTCATGTTTTCTCCTCCACCATATTGAGTGTTAGATAATAATATCAAAAGAAGAAAAAAAAATGGAGGCATGAAAGGTAAGCTTTTCCAGCTTCTCAACATTGTGTTTACTTGAGTCCAAGTTTTATGTTCTGAATGGCTCTTCAATAGGAACTTGCCAGTGAGCAAAAATGATCCATAGGCAGATACAATTCAGTGCTGTGAAGAATATTCTATCTTCTTTTTCTCTCTTTCTTTTCCTTCCTTCCTTTCTAGAATTTTATTTATTTATTTGCTTGAGAGAGAGAGTGATAGTGAGCTAGAGAGAGAGCACAGAAGGAGAGGGGGAAGCAGACTCCCTACTGAGCAGAAAGCCCAATGCAGGGCTTGATCCCAGGACCTGGAGATCATGACCTGAGCCAAAGGCAGGCATTTAATCAACGAGTGACTCAGGTTCGTTCTTTCTTTCTTTCTTTCTTTCTTTCTTTCTTTCTTTCTTTCTTTCTTTCTTTCTTTCTTTCTTTCTTTCTTTCTTTCTTTCTTCTCTTTCTTTCTTCTTTCTTTCTTTCTTTCTTTCTTTCTTTCTTTCTTTCTTTCTTTCTTTCTTTCTTCTTTCTCCTTTCAAGTATGACATATGACAATATATTACTGTCAGGTGTACAATGTAATGATTCAATATTATATGTATTATGAAATGATCACCACAATAAGTTTAATTAACACCTATCACCATTTTTTTCCTTGTGATAAGAACTTATTTTAAGACCTATACTCTTCATTGACATGCTTTGTGCCAATGATCTGTCAAGAGTACAGTGGCTTGGAACATATATCAGCCATTGGTCAAACCTTGAGGATTTTATAATTGTATGTGAATAAGCATAATTGCTTCAAATATAAAATGGTTTGTTGAAGTATGAGTGATACATTTTCCCTTGTCAAGAAAAGCCCTTGTGAACATAGCGGGACAGTAAAAGAACAAGATGAATTCAGTGTGGTTAAAAAGTTAAGCATAAAGAATGAATGAATGGGATCAAAGGATGACCTTCCTATGATAAGTTGCAAAGAGCCAAGGGATGTGCATTCTGTATTCTCACCTTATTGTTCTAAAGAACTCAGCTTTTTATAGGGAAAAAAACTACCTAGTGGTTAAGAGCAAATTCTGAAGTCAGAGAGATCCAAATTTAATACATGCTTTATCACTTACTGGCTGATGATGGTCAATTTTCTCATGGAAATCATAGAGACAATGACATTCTAGTTGTCTCCCAATAGTCATTCCATCTCTTCCCATTTTATAATATATGCTTTGGGTGAAATTGACTCCAACTCGAGATTTAGGAGTGGGCCCTAATTAATCTTAGCCTATCATTGAACTACCATACCTTTTCCCAGTGATGGTATTAGGGTATACAGATAACTCATGTCCCAGTATGAAGCTTAGTGTAAAGAGCCATTTTTGTTCATTAATTCTTGGATGATGTAGAGGAAATATGTAGACCTATGTATTGCTGATACATTTTGTGATCGTGAGGGGAATGAACCTAATGACAGATCTAACACATGAAGACAGAGATGAAAGAACTCTGGAAAAATCAACCCAGAGCACTGATCAAGCCATACCTGAAAACCATACTACCATAAGACTTTCCAGTTCATGAGTAATAAATCTTCCTTGTTTGTTAAACAAGTTTGAGTTATTTCTTACAAAAACCAATTTGTATGCTTACTTTGAGGGTGGTTGTATGTGAATAAATATCTTAGAAGGGTGTCTGGTGAATTCTAAGATAGCATCCATCATGGCAGTACAATTATTGTCACATGATGGGGGAGAAGTGGGAGTGTTACAGATAATGATATGTAACCAAGTCCCAGGGATAGGGTGGTGGTGATTTTAGGTACAGAGAATAGGAATTAAGAATAGAAAGAATCACTTAAAACTTCAATTTCACCAATCTCTCAGGCTAATTACTAATTGGTTTACTATTTAATTGGTAAGTACAGCTATTAATTATGTTAGGAAATAAAAAGTTTTATAAATATGTAGTCTCATATATTCTATAATTTCGAGTCATGAATCAGAAGGAGGTACATAATTTGATTGTCAGTTCAAAGGGCCTCAGGACTTCAAGATATACTAAGGAATGGAATGCAGCAGAGGTCTTAAATATTTGTCAACAGTTGGATGAATAAGAAAGTAGAGTTAAAAAAAAAAAACAACAAAGCAAAATCAATTGAGATCACAATGTTGTTCTTTCAAAGTCCTTTCCTGAGATTCCAAGTGAAATTGGTGAGCACAATCTTCAACTATGATGGAATGTGGGGGCTGAAATCTGCTTTTCTGAAGCATGGGGTATCGGACTGCCCCATGCCCATCTGGTAACTCCAGGGCTGGAGTCTGTGGAGAGGGTGCTATTGACAGCCTTGGAGAAACAGGGAGAGAAAGAAAGGGGTGTGGAGAGATAATGAGCTCCATTTCTGACATGTTTAGTTTTAGGAGGTGGTGGGACACCCAAGTAGAGATATTCTGCAGACAGAAAGAAATATGGGACTGAAGAAAGGGTGAGAGGTCAAGGCTGGAGCTGGAGGTTTGGGAGTCATCTGCATTCAGGTGGTAATTAAAGCCATCTGACGGGGAGCTTCCAAGAGGAGTGTGCTGTGAGGCGAAAAAGCCTACTGAGCCTGCTGAAGGAGAGAAGGAAAAAAGGTGGAAAGACTCTCCCAGGAGGTTCAGAAAAGTGGTGCTAAGAGGGGAAGGAAGAAATCTACAGATATGGTCCTTAGAACTGAGAGGTAGAAGGAAATGGGGACCCATTTAAAAGGCTCATAGAAATTAAAAACGCTATAAAGAGTAATAGGCAATTGGACATTTCTATCATTTCATGAATACCATTCAGAAGGAAGCAGAGGTCAAAGAACCAGAGAACCATTGGTACAAGATGAATGATTTGAGGGAGGCTGGATTCTCAGGGCTTTTCTTTTCTACTGAGAAAGGAAATAATATTTATCAATTGGGGAGGGATTGATGAAGGTAGTCAGCACTCTTGGTGGAAAAAAATAAATGAAAAATTCCCAATCATTATAATACCAGGGAGATTATCATCATCATGTTAGTGAGATTTTTTTAAAGAGAGCTTTTGAAAGTTATGGGAAAGAGGACATGACAAAGGAGGATGGCTCACTGGATAAGCATTACCTTAGAAACCTAAGCATTAAGAAAAAATAAAGCCAGTTGAGAACTACCCTAAGTGTAAATGCCCAGTGAAATTATCCACTGCTATGGCTGAAACTAGCTAAGCAAACTGAACAATAGAAAAAGACTATGGTGTTATGGAGTAGAATATAGACACATAAACATTTTTTTTTCAGTTTTCTTCATGACAGACATCAGTGGGGAGTCACATCTTTATACCCTGATATATCTTAATAATGCCAGATGTGAGAATCCACAGATTCACTCAATTCATAGTCCTGAAGGAATTTCATAGTGACAAAGAGCTGCAAATCATGTCCTCCTAACAACTAGGCAAATTCCTTTCAGCAAGATGTACATTAATAATGGGGTGATGATAAGATCATTTCCTTAGGATCTCCAGAGCTGGGATGTCGACTAAGGTGGTGCAGGGTAGCCAAGATGACTGCAGTCAACACTTGCCCAACCATTAAAGCAGAACACAACATGCTGGGTCACACCATTGCTCTGGTTTAGTACATAACCCCCAGCAGTAACCAATAGCTATTCCTTGGGAGGAAGGCAACCATATTTTTGCAATGAATTTAAATGGTTGGGTGAGGCTGAATATGGATGCTTAGAGAGAGGGTTGGATTGGGGCCAAGGACAAATGGCTTCCTTTATTTATATACATTAAGATTCTAAACTTTTGCTCTAAGCCATGAAGTTTGTTTTGCTCTAATTTTTGTACCTATAATTTATTATAGCAATGATTTTCCAGACTCCTTTAAAATTCCATTAATTGAATTTAGATTGCCTCACAGAAGCACAGGAATGAGAGGACAAAAGGAGACTAGAAGAGGCAGAGAAGGAGAGAATTGGAAGAATGGACTAGGATGAGCTGGGGTGGCTGGGAGGGAAAAAAAATCTGCCCACTCTTGAGGGTCACAGTAATCTTTGTTGTATTTCGGGAAGAGTAGGGAAAGCAAGGAAGGGGATGGATCTAGTATTTCCTGAGTGCTTATCATGGCCCAGATATAGCATATGTGATATTTTGATATATAATAAGAAATAGATATTTGGTTTTGTCCCTATTTCTGACATAGAGCCCCTAAAAATATTAACATTTCCTAAATATGAGAGCAACAAAGATGTCTTTCATTATGTTAATGAGATGAATTTTGGACCCCCATCTAAGAATGGAGGCTGGTTGCCAAGAGAACCCACTCTGTGATTAGGGGGGTTGGAAGTTTCAGTCTTGTCTCCCAAACCCTGGGGAAGGAACAGGGGCTGGAACTTGAGTTCAATCATCAATAGCCAATGATTTAATCAGTCATGAATATGTAATGAAGTCTCCACAAAAATTCCAAAAGAGGAGAGAGTTAGGAGAGCTTCTTGTTGGTGAACACATGGAAGCGCTGGTAGTTCCCACTTGCAGAAGAAATGGAAGCTCCAAGCCCTTTTCCTACGTCTTGCCCTTTGCATCTCTTCCATCTGAGTGTTCCTGAGTTATTTCCTTTTGTAATAAACTGTGATCTAGTTAATAAAATGGTTCTCTGAGTTCTGTGAGCCACTCTAAAAAATTACTCGAGGGCAGCCTGGGTGGCTCAGCGGTTTAGCGCCACCTTCAGCATGGGGTGTGATCCTGGAGAACCAGGATGGAGTCCCACGTCAGGCTCCCTGCATGGAGCTTGCTTCTCCCTCTGCCTGTGTCTCTGCCTCTCTCTCTCTCTCTCTCTGTCTCTCATGAATAAATAAATAAAATCTTTAAAAATAAATAGATAAAATAAAAAATCACTCGAACCCAAGGAGGGTGTTATAGCCAATCTATAGCCAGTTGGTCAGAACAACAGGTGGTGGAGTACCTGGGTGGTTCAGTTGGTTAAGCGTCTGCCTACAGCTCAAGTCATGATCCTAGGATTCTAGGATTGAGTCCCACGTCAGGTTTTCTGCTCGTGGAGAGCCTGCTTCTCTCTCTCCTCCCTGCTTGTGCTCTCTTTCACGGTCTCTGCGTCTCAAATGAGTAAATAAAAATCTAAAAAAAAAAAAAAAAAAAGCAGCACAGGTGATGACTTCAGCTTATGACAGGTGTCTGAAGTGGGGAAGGGAGGACAGTCTTATGGAACTGAGCCCTTAATCTGTAAAACATGACCCTATCTCCAGGTAGAGAGTGTCAGAGTTGAGTTGAATTATAGGACACACCCAGCAAATGTCAAAGACTTGCTTCGTGGTGAGGGAATCCCCTTTCCCCTGACACACACACACACACACACACACACACACACGACTCAGGTGCTCAGATCCTTTGTATGTCATTCATATAATTCTCACAATAGCTATTTAAGGTATGTATTGTTGTTCTATTTACCCATAAATGAAGGAGGGTCAGATTAATAACTTGTCTGAGGTAGGAGCAGAATTAGGATCTGAAGTAAGTAACTTTCCTTTCTCCCTCTCTTCCTTCCAATATGACAACACTTCCTTCTCCTTTCCTGTGTTTTGGCCTTTTTATGAGTTACTCATAGAAAAGAGCTTGAATTTTCCTCTTATTTGTAGCAGAACCCCTCCACATGTGTGCTAACTCATTCAACTGTATTTTGCTAAACAAACAAAGCAGCAAGACATGCAGGTGGCAGTGGAGTACTCCAGACATGCCCAGGCATCTTTTGTGGTTCCAAGTGATTTGCCCACACTGATCTGCTTCCATGTCAGCATGTGTGTGGGAAATAATATGCTCCTATACATGACAATTACTCCCCAGAGTATCAGGGCCCACATTGGATTGGAAGTTGGAAGTTCAGGTTGGAAGTTGAGGTTGATTGGAAATTGAGGCTGAACTCCAGCATAGGGAGAAGGTCTAGAGAAACTAGTCAGAATTCAGGAACAGGATGAGACCAAAATCCAGTTTTGTAAGTGGGTGGGTAAAGGAGTGGGGGTTGGGAGCCCAACAGCAGGATCCAGGGCTAAGCCTGGTCCAGCTGATCCTAGGAAGTGGAGAAGATATTGAAGAACACAAAGACGTGAGGGTCGGGGGAAAAATGATTGAAAATTCTTATCCCAAGGGACAAAACCCTAAGATATCAGGCAAATTAAATGGAGAATGAGGAATCAAGAGACCATGCTCATTAGTACCCAGAAGAAAGGCTAAGGAGTTTTCATGTGCCTGAAAGGTTTTCAAGAGTTTGGAACAAAGGCTAAGACATATCTAAATTGGGCTAAATAGGGATGTGTGTGGCAGTAAGGAAGGGGAGATAGGTTGATTCTTACACTTCACCAGTTTGCCACCAGTGGAGTCCTATTGTTCCCTCATTCATGGGGGTTCAACACAGAGAAGGGGGAGAAACTTTGCCCCTCCTATATATTCTTGTACCAGAGCTCTAACCTGGTTCTTGGTTGAGGTGGTTTTATCTTCCAGGTAGGGCTGTTAGATAAAATACAGGATGCATAGTTTAATTAGATTTTTGTTAAATGACAAATACTATTTAGTACAAGGATGTCCTAAATATTGCCTGGGGTATACTTCTACTGAGAAATTATTTGTTGCTTTTCTGAGGTTCAAATTCAATGAGTGCCTTGTATTTATGTTTGATAAATGTGGCACTGCTGTACCAAGGGAATTGACAATATTTAGGGACATTTTTACAGTCATGATTGGGAGGGAGGTGCTCCTGGCATAAATAGGTAGAGGTCAACGATGCAGTGCTAAGTGTCAATAGTGCCAAGATTGAGCCTGCACTAAGACAAGTTGGTAGGACAGTATCTTTGTGTCTATTTCCAGAATCAAAAACTACCAAAGTAAATTCGCTTCTCTACAATTTTTGTGTTTATATTTAGGTGGAATCCCTTAATTAACTGTCAGTTAGAATGGAGTGAGAGAATTCTATATTTGCCTTACTCTATCTCTAACACTTACTAACTATGTGATCTGGCATCAGTTTCTTACCTTTCTTTTCCTGAGTTTTCTTACATGTGAAATGGGGGAAAATAGTGATAACTGACATCATTTTTGTGTGCACTGGTGAGCAATGAATAAGTTATTATATATAAAATGCTTTGAAGAGTGCCCAGAACATAGAGAAACTCTCAGCAAATGCAATCTAGTGTTGCAATTAATTATTGTTACTAATTTAAAAAGAAAAGGAGGAAATCTCTCACTACTCTAAAAATGCTTTGAATATAGTTCACAATCCTCTTTGTGAACTATTATTTTTTTTTACAGATGCCCCATTTTAAGGTCGACAGATAAAATTATAAAAATTATAATGAGTAATTTTTTAGTGTACGTATATCCCAAATAAGTATGCATGGGACATGCTTACCCTAAAAAAATACATTGTTTATTTAAAATTCAAATGTATCTGGGCATTTTTATGTGCTAAATCTGGCAACTTGGTCCATTTTGGAATGGAGAGGATTGGTGTGTGTCCTTGCTTTTTTGGTGGGCATATCTTAGCATTGTCAGTTCTAGAAAGAGCTTGCAGGTGTTAGCTGAAGATGTGCGAAGGCCACTCATTAAAGACAACTTACCAGAAGAAATGGCAAAGCTGCCATTAGTGATGTCAACTAATAGCTTGCTGACATCAAGCTCTGAGGTTTCTTTCCACTAGGTAATAAAAAGGGTATGGTACTTCAAAGAATCAACAGGTGTGCAAATAGTCTAGAAAACTACCCTGTTCTCAGACTGTAATGATATTCTTATAGTCCAATTCAAGGGCTTGGCAAACTTTTTCAGTAAAGAGCAAAATAGTAAAATTTCAGGCTTTGTGTTCTATGTTTGGTCTCTGTCATGTATTCTTTTCCTGCTCTTTCTACATCTCTTCCTTTTCTTTTTAAAAGTAATTCTTTAAAACTATAAAAATCATTCTTTGCTGAGGGGCTATATGAAAACAAGCCTGGGGCTGGATTTGGCCTGTGGACTCCAATGTTTGGATCCCTGCTCTAATATGAGGAGAGCATTAAGGTGGTATGCAGGGCTCTGATGTGGTATATTTATTCATAGTTATTATGTTTATAATTTATAATGGAAGGGAAACTAGCATCTGATTATAATTAATTAGTACATATTTAGCATTTACTACAAGCAAGGCAAGGTTCTCAGTTTCTTACATGTCTTAGCTCATTTAAATTGAGACAGGGAGAGGCTAAGTAACTGGCCCAAGGCCCTATTGTTGGTGGAGCTGGGATTCAAGCCGAGGCAGTCCTGTTCTAGATTCTGCAATCTTAGCCATGAGGCTATGTTGTCTCTTAATGAGAGTAGTAACTCCTTTTTAAAAAAATGCATATTCTTGCCCTCATCTCTTTTCATTTTTCAAGGAACTTAATATCTAAGATTTCAAACATACTGAAATGACCAGAAGAACACTCTTGTTTTACTTTACTTGTCATTTAGCACATAAGGAATTTTCAGACTAGGGTAAATCAAATGAGATGATGTCATCTCTGGGTAAGGATCACATAATATCTTAGTACAAACTACACAAATACATATATTTTGAGTACTGAGGACTCTAACTATGGAGTCTGGGGCTCCCTGAGAAAAGAGAATGAAATAGTTTGGATTTCCTAGAGAAATGAAATGGAGCCTAGAAATGAGGTTTTCATTGGATTTCCTAGAAGCAGAAAAGGCTTAATGTACAAAGGAAGAGGGGGCAATTATTGGAAACCTCTTTCCCACCAATGCAGTATTATCTGAGGGGGTCCAGAGAATGATGCTATGAATATTCTCTCACTTTGGCATCTGGCGAACCTTAGAAATAGTAACAAAACTAAACAGGGCAATTTTCTTGTTCCTCACTAACTACATCTTTTTTTTATGGTCTGAAACATTTTAATGAATAGATTTATTACATTTATTTCTTTGTGACATTAGTTGAAAAGATATAAATGAGATTTATCTCTAATGAGGGACAACATTTAACATAAAGTTATATTAAGGTGTTCCTCACTAACTACATCTTGCAAGTGCCCTTGGAAAGAGTACATCAAGAAGTTCCAAAGTAGAAACTAATTATGAGATAATATAACATATATTGATCTCTGCTTTTGGTTCCTGGCACAGGGCTCCTGAAACTGTAATTTTCTGAGTGATAAGAGTGTCTTTTTTTTTTGTTTCAATGAGGTGGCCCTGGGTGGGCTCCCAGATGGCTTCTGGCTGAGGGCTGGTCAGCAGAAAGACTAAGCCACGATTAGAAGTGTTAAGAATGATTTAAAAAGACACCTTAAGTGATATAAACTTTATTTAATACTTCATGAAGTGAGCAGTCTCTGTTCCCAAGGGTCCAGAGAACTGCAAAAAGGAGTGGATGCCAGGAAGCTTCCATAGGATAAAGAATAAGGAGCAAGCAGGAGAAAGCTAGAAAATAATAAATAACAAAGAAGTAAGCTGGCCCAGAGTTGGCTTGGGGGTTGGGGTTGGCTGATGGATATACTGCATTTCTGGTCAAGTGAAGCATTTATAGGAACACTCAAGTTATCCAAGGTTCAGTTTGCTGGGGTGGCTCTATCTTGGGCCTAGAGTTTTATTTCAACAGAAGCTTGGAATTTTGAGTTCTGCTCTCCCATTCTCTTGAGAAACAAGAAAGGCTGAAAATAAGGTTAATAAATGATCATGGAAGCCTCCATAAAAATCCCAATAATATGGGGTTTGGAGAGTGTCCAGGTTGATCAACACATCCATGTAATGAGAAGGTGATGCACCCCAACTCCACAAAGACAAAAGCTTTTGCCCTCAGGACCCTCCCAGAGCTTGTGTTCTGCATCTCTCCAATTGGCTATTCATTCATATCCTTTATCATGTTCTTTAATAAGCTGGATAAATGTAAGTTTTATCCCTGAATTTTATGAGCTGTTCTAGCAAACTAATCAAACAAGAGGGAAGGGGTCATGGGAACCTCAGATTGATGGTAGATTGGTCAGAAGCACAGGTGACAAGCAGGACTTGGAATCAACTTGTGAAGTGGGGTGAAGGTAGTCTGTGTGGCTGAACCCTTAACCTGTGGAATCTGATGTTATCTCCAGAAAGTGTCAGAACCGAGTTACATTTAGGACATCCTGCTGGTGTTGCAGAATTATTTTGATGTGGGAAAAACGCTCACACATCTGGTGTCAGATGTGAAGCGTTCTGTGTAAAAGTAAAGGAGATACACAGAAATAAAAAAACTGGGTTTTCCCCCAAAACAATAAATTAGAACATTGCTAGCTGATATATGAAGATGATCACTTTTCCTTCCCCGAGCTTCCCAGACTTCGGATGCTCTTCCTTTCATTTATATTTGTTAGAGATGTAGAGTGTTTCCTGGTTTGTGTTCCACCATATCTGCCTCCTACTTCTACTTTAGGATCTTGACATGCCAATCCAGCGGGATTGCAATTCAGCATAGCACCTCATGCCTTTCTGGGACTCATAGGCCATTTCATGGTCTCTGGAATATCCTTATCTGGGTGCTGGCTTCCCTTGATTGAGCTCAGGGTCAGAGTGCAGACCCAGCCTTTATGGAGGATAAAGAAGCAACACCTAATCTCTTTCCCTTACCAAATATATCTTTCTTTCTTTCTTTCTTTCTTTCTTTCTTTCTTTCTTTCTTTCTTTCTCTTTCTTTCTTTCTTTCTTTCTTTCTTTCTTTCTTTCTTTCTTTCTTCCTCTTTCTTTCTTTCTTTCTTTCTTTCTTTCTTTCTTTCTTTCTTTCTTTCTTTCTTTTTTTCATTGATCAGAGACCTCTTTCTTCTCTGGCTTTTCCCTTTTAATCTGTGTTTAATCTACATTTTCTATTCTGGTTCCTCTGTGATACTTGGTCCCCAGTAGCAGCAGTCTTGATAAATCATGAGCTTACTATAACATATTTTTGGGGCATTTGTATTGAAATAAAACATAACTGCAGAAAAGTACATGTAATACGAATTTGGAAGTGTGCTCTACATCACAAAACAGTGTAATTGGCCTATTCCTCAACAGATACTCTTTTAGTTTTTTTTTTCTTTTAAGATTTTATTTATTCATTCATGAGAGACCCAGAGAGAGAGAGAGGCAGAGGCACAGGCAGAGGGAGGAGAAGCAGGCTCAAGGAAGGGAGCCTGATGCGGGAATCAATCCTGGGATTCCAGGATCACGCCCTGGGCCAAAGGCGGGCGCTAAATGGCTGAGCCACCCAGGGATCCCTTCTTTTAGTTTTTTCTATTTTTTACCCCTTTCTCTTCCAGGACTAATTTGTGAACTCAGAAAATTTTTAGAGTTGTTGTGTGTGTCTTTGGAGGTCTTTTTAAAGCCCAATTTCTCTTCAAGTAATAGAATACAGTTCCAATAACTATGTTTTGACTGAAGAAATGTTTATTTTATTTCATGGATCACTTGAGTGATTTAGCTGCATATTTATTATCTAATGATGTCATTGTCTCTTGGAGAGGCTGGAAGCCCTTAGTAGGCCTATGGGGTAATTTTTCTCCTTTGGGTCTGCCTGTTAAGTAAAGCCTCCTCTACTTATCCTGTTTTTCCCCTCACAGAGGAGTGTTTAACCTTTAGCCTCTGAATGCTGTAGGTGTGTGCCTGTATGTGCGCTGTGTGTGTAGAGGATGCTGGTGGGACAGCAATATAAAATAACCCCAAGGCCCTTCATGCATTTTTATTTGCCACTGGAAACAAATTGCATTGGAAGGAAAAGAAACATTAGTACCCACAGATGTTCCATTTGGCAGAGCCATTTCAGGGAATTGAGAGACTGAATTCAGTTTCAATATAATGCTGTTAAGAATTTTGGACAAGGAAATTAAAGCATTATGATTCTGGTATGACTTAATTCAATATAGAAGAGTTCCTAATTTGGGGGGTTAACTTATGAATCTATTTTTGCTTATTTTGGTGCCCCCATCTACATCATATACTCATTTTGGCTTCAAGTAAGTAGATCTACAGATATGCGAGTAATACTTTCTTTAAGATCATCACAGACCCTGAAAGAAAAGCTAAATGAAATTTGTTTTCAATAGATTCACCCGGGTATAGTACCATGCAAATAGTGAGTACTCAATACATGCAGTTGATTTAATTTGTAAGTAAAAGTCCCCAAAATATTTTTAAATATAGATGCGGAGTGGTACGTGGGCTCTCAGCCAGTAGCGTTTGTCGGGATAAGATTGAACCACGGGGTTAGGGCAGCAGGAAGTGATGAATTTTCTTAGGTATTTAACATGTTCCTTTGAGGGGGATCAGCTTTTGAATTTTTAAGATTATATTTATTGCAATGGTGCTTCCCTTCTATGTTTAGACATGAAAGTGAATGTCATTGTTGAACAGTAAACACAGGGGAATGACTTTGTGACAGAAGTATGTAAAGTATCTTGTAATTCAGTAGGAGAATCAAAGTCTGCTTCAGTTCTTTGCATTCTCAGGGATTCAGAAAGGATTAAGGTAACAATAGCTAGAACCTATGCAAGGGAGTAACTGAAGGATAGCATTCCTTGAACCTCAGAAACCCGGGTGAAAGGAATTGGGCAATTAAGGTCTTTAGGAAATCTAATGGGGTCATTTGTGAAAGCTGTCTTCATGGAACTTGGCAAACTGTCATCTCAGAGATCAAGGGAGGTCACTGGCTTAAGAGTTGGGGAATGAAAGTGGAGTGACTGTTTCCTGCAAAGTATGTTTAAAGACTCTTAACTCTTGTCTGACAGTAGCTACGGGGTTTTTGTTTTCTTTTTCTTTTTCTTTTTCTTTTTCTTTTTCTTTCTTTCTTTCTTTCTTTCTTTCTTTTTCTTCTTCTTCTTTTTTTTTTTTTTAACAATATTGGGATGATAAAGATACAATGCTTGTGTAAAGTGAGCTCTTTTCTGCCTAAGTTGTATCATATGCAAAGAGCTTAGATTTGTTTTTCCCATGCATACTCAACCACAATTATTCATAACTAATTGAAGTTAACCAATCAGCAAATATTTATTAAATGCAAATGGTGTGCCATGCTGAGGATGAAATTTAAATGTAAAAAACTCTTACATTACCTTTATATTCTCAAACACATTCATGCTGTTTCCAGTTTACCAACAATCTTATGGGGGGGATTTCCTATTATTCTGGTCATGGAGGAATTTGAAAAAGAGGAAGTGTATAATTATATTATTTTACTCAAGAGTTGGTATGTTTTAAGTGGGGGCTCTCACACTAGGTCTAAACAAAATTGATGAGGGATCTGCAAAAAGGAAGTCATCTGGAGAGCGGAGAAAGGAATTAGGTTGAAGGAAAGAATATTAAGTAGACACATGCAAGTTATTTTTAAATATCTGAAGGAGAGTTTGGTAGAAGAAAGAATGAAGTTCTTCCTCTCTGATGCAGAAAAAAATGGGTAGGAGTTACAGAGAGGTAATTCATTTTATATAGGAAAAGGTTTGATTTGACCTTGAAAGAGTCTTCACACTTCTGCCGTATGCAGGAATACTTGCAACCAGTGAAGGCTTACAATCAAGTAGCAATATGCTGATAATAGTTTTTGAAAATGTGCTTTGCCTGCACCTGCACCTGAGCCAACTCCAAATCTCCAGCTAAGTACCTAGTTTTCCACTTGGGTAAATGCCAAAAATCAAACAGACATATCTAGAAGCAAATTCATTCATGCCTACACCTCCGCGGCCTCCCCTCCACTTCCTCCTTTCCCTGAAAAAGACTCATAATGTGTTTTCCTCCTGGGGCTTTCCAGATTTTGTCTGTGGTATCAACAATCCCCCAAGGCTTGGAGCACAGGCGAGCTTGTCATGAGGGAGGTTGCGTGGCAGCATCATTGTAATCCAGATGTGGAGTGAGGAGGGCTCTCATAGGAGGTAGTGGAGGTGGAAAGGAAGAAGAAACTATATGTGTGTGTGGGAGGGCAGCAGGGATTCTTATTTTAAAACTATACCATAGGTAGACAGATTCCTCTTTTGTTTTGGAGACTAAAATAGCAATAATCTCCAAAGCTATAATTTACTAATCACAATATTCCAATGAACTATTATATTTCCATTAGGTTACATCTGAAGAATCAGTACTGTTAATAATACTTTTATGGTAATTCTTGCTTTCCACTCTTCACTCGCAAGGGGAAAACATGACTTCAAGAAAATCTTACCCTGAAAAAAATCTAGCAACAAATACTTCTGCTGGATCATCAGTGCTATGCAAAGGATGAGCACCTGCTTCTGTATATTATCTTCACAATTTCTCAAGAGTAAAAGAGTGACAGTTAAACAAAGAGTGGCCTTTATTTTTGTTGTTTCTACCCATGGAATTTCGAGTACATTATTTTTCAAGTGACCGACAATGGCATAAATGGCCATTAAGTGTAGGTTCTGAGAATGTACACATTCTCATTTAATCCCAAATCCTGTAGCAACTGGCTATAGCTCTGTCAAAAAGACTTTGAAGATTGAAATAAATTTATCCATAAAATACTAACTTTTCTTTTATTAGTATTACTTGTGGTATGTCCCCACTGGTTCCTTCCATCTTAATGGAAGTCATGTTCTCAGGATTGGAGCAGAAGTGTTGACTAAGTGTTGAGCAATTAAAAGCCATTGTTTATTCTATTGTTTTACCTTGGGGACTGAAAAGTTCTGTTTTTCGTGTTTCTGAATAATCAGTAAGGCTAACCACATTTCAGTAAGTTGATTTACTCCTCAGCTGGGTAGATGCAGCTACATTGGTTGGATAATGATTGATTTAGAACAATAGGCACCGCCCTGCCAATTTAGTAAAAATGCTAATTTCAAAAAGCTCCTGTTCTATCCACAGAAAGTATTAATGTTGAATTCTGTAGTGGCAAGATTTCTCAAAAGTCTACTTCAGCTAATTAAAATATTTGTGAATGTGTACAGTCAGCCTTAAATTTGTTTTGAAATGTAATTCTTATAAGTTATGATAGACAGAAGTCTTTGGTTCAAGCATCATATACTTTCAGGTTCTTGTAAACCAAACTAGAGCTGTTTAGAAAGAAGAATTTTATATTCGCAGCACAGGTATTTTTGTTTTCGTCACAAAACCTATTCCCAGTTCTTCAGGAAGAAGAGAAACAACAATTATAAACCGCTAGGGCCCAGTGGCTAGACTATAGAGGATGATGGTCTTTTTCCCACTTGTTATTGCAAAAAATATCTGCAAATGGACTTGTTAGAGGTCCAGTAAAAACCTTTTGGATGGTAACATTCACCTACACGACTGGAAATGTTGTGGTTCACATCTATTACAACATATAAATGTGAATTTAGAGGTGGCCCCAAGTGGTGTTTTTGATCTGAGCAGGAACCCAGCTGCAGTGTGTTCTAATATTAGCTGAGAGGACCTGCTTTCCTAAATGGAGGATGATTTAAGGCTCTATTTTTGTTGTTCAGCAAATGCTGTTAGAAGTGGCAGAAGGTTACCCTTTTCCCATCACCTTAATTCCAGAGATACTCACAGACCTGACATTAGGCTGTTGGCTACTCGTCATAAGACTTCTCTGTCAAAGTGAATTCAGCTGATGAGCTATGAACACGCTTACAGTCAGATAATAGATGAAAGAGTCTCAAGATAAACGAGGTGCTTATAGAAAACCTGGCCAAAGTTGTTTAAAATAGGATGGCAAAGGCCGTTAATTCTGTCAGGCAGTTTCAAAAGGCAGTTGGTACTTGACTTCTTACTTAGAGAGTGCATTATCTTACCTTTTTGCAAGAGTGGGGCCTCTGCTGTATGTTGAAAGGGAGAGTGTGCCTTTTTAAGCTGATGCTAACCGTGGAGTTCTGAAGGAAGAAAGGAAAAATACCCCCACACACCTCTTAGTACAATAAAGGACTTGTGGCTACCCTTATAGGTTAACATTTTAACCAGGTTGTATCCCACAAAATACTATTGTTTTTCCATGCTCTGTTCCTCTTTCTTTTCCACCCAGACTGCTCAAGTTACATCTGTGGAATATATTAGCATGAGCACTGAGAACCCTTCCTTTTAGGAGCTGATTATATTAAGATTCAAAGTGAGCACTGTTGTTAGTCTATTTCTTTTTTCATACTTTAGAAGGGAGATTTTAAAATGTGGTTAATACGTAGATTGGCCGCACACTTTTTTTTCCCTGCCAAAATAGCCAGTCTGTCTCTGTTTACAAGTAAGTTGCATCTTGGATTGTATCCGTCAGTATAATGTATTAATAATAATTGCAATATAAATTTAAAAATATTTTAAAAACTTTAAACTTTGACAATCAGACTAGGGCATCTCACAAATGTGAAAGTGTGCCTAAAGTTTGCCAAAGGTGGGGCACCCGGGTGGCTCAGTCAGTTAAGCATCTGTCTTTGGCTCAGGTCATGATCCCAGGGTCCTGAGATTGAGCCCTGCATCAAGTTCTCTGCTTGGTGGGAGCCTGCTTCTTCCCCTCCCTCCACTGTTCCCCCACCTCTGCCCCCACTTGTGTTCTCTGGCTTTCTCTCTCTTTCTCTGTCAAATAAATAAATAAAATATTTCCAAAAAAAGTTTGCCAAAGGAAAGATTTCACATTTCATTTTTTTCCATTTTTATGCACAATAAATTTAAAGTTTAGGAGAACGTGGTTAGAATCTAGATAGTAAAGGAAATGTGTCTTTCCCCAAAAGCAGAGCAGAAACCCATACATTGGGATCCTAAATAATTCAAAATGCCTCATACAGAAAAGATCTTCCACATACTCATCGGTTTCATTCTCTTTCATCATTATTTATTCCTTCATTCAGCAAATATTTACTGAGTGCTTTCTCTGTGCAGATGTGGGGCTTCATGTGGGACTTTCAGAGAAGGCACTTCTCTCTGAGTGTATGTCTAGAAATGGGGACAGATGGTTACCACCATTCAGTAGTATAGTCCAGACACTCAGGGAATCTGAACGAGGGCTAGCCAGCCTGGACTGGGGGAATTGGGGAGGGCATTCTGGATGAGGCAGACCTGCACTCCTGGAGTCTTGGAGATCAAGTACAATTAACAGTGGAATTGAGTGAGAGGAGCAATCATTTAGGTAGAGGCTGTTAAGGAACTAAGGCAGGGAAGTGTAGGTGTGAGCACGAGAGCCATCAGCAAATAATGCAGCCCCAGTGTAAGGCAAGAGGTGGTGGGAGAAGGATAGGCATGGTCTTGGATGTCTTTCTGAGGTGCATAGTCAGACCATTACACAACTGCATGAAAACTTCAAGTGGCTTCTCACATCACTCAAAGAGCAGAAACCTAAAAGGCCCTATACAGTTGGCTTCCTGCCACCTCTCTGATCTCTTGTTCCACTCTAGCTACTGTCAGCTCTGTGTCATTCATTCCTCAAACCCTCCAAGGTGTGAGCACTCAGCTCTTCCTTCTCATGGGGCCATCCTCTGCTGGTAGTCTGGCTCACTCTCCCACTTCCTTCTAGGGCTTTGCTCAGATGCCACCTTCTCAGACAGGCTTTTTCCAAACACCGTAGTAATGATTGGAAACTGTAGTTCTCTCCATTCACCCTGCCCTTGACATCTTTCTTTCTGTCCTTTCTCTGCATTGGTTTACTCTGGTAGCACTTTACTACCATTAGACTTTCTATGTATTTGACTTACTGGTTTATTGAATCTAAAGTAAGCTCTACAGGGGGAGAGGTTGTAGTCTGTTTTGTTCCTTGACATAGTCTCAGTGGCCAGAACAGTTTCTGATATGTAGTATGCTGTTCAGTGAATATTTATCAAAAACACTCTAATATATTAGTGCTTTTGGCAGAGTTGAGTAATTGGCACATGTGACTTAAGAACTCAACTTTGCACACAAAATAAAACAATTAATTACAATACCATAAATTATATTTTGTACATCTTGCTCATTTTATATATTGTACCCTATTATATACATTACATATTTATACATACCTCCTCCTACACTTGTCACTCAAGGAACTTTTCAGGATAATTTTGACTATACTTAATTTATGTTTTATTTTTTGCTTTTGGAAACTAATTCTCCTGTAAGATGCAACTTCCTATGATTCTGAAGGCAATGCAGAGGCTCTGGTGGATTTTCAACAAGAGCTTGACACAACTGAATTTATATCTTTGCAAAGATCACCCTGATCACCTTTGCAAAGTGGAAGAGTGCATTGCAAGGGGTTATATTGGAGGCAGGGCAATCACAGAATGTTACCCAGTTCTGAAGAGATGATGATCATCTGGACTAAAGCCATGGCAATTTGGATGAAAAGAAAAAGATGGATTTCAGAGGTAGGAGGGAATATAACTTCTAGAACTTATTGGTGAACCTGTGGGCTTTAGCTAGCTGTACTATAAGGACTTACCTCAGTTATGCATCTTTACCCACATGTCACCATGCTAGGAAAGGACCTTGAAATATTATTTGCAAATTGTTTGTGCTTATCTATAAATAGTTCATGGTTACATAAAGACAAGTGCTGGTTAAGACTAAAACTAAATCGTTTCAGGTGGCATGTGAAGGCAGGAAAATGGAGTTAAGGTTGACATCATGTTGAGATTTCAATGAGAACACAAGTGTTAATGAAAGTATAGATGCTCCAAGTCAACATAAGTCTCTAGTAAGTTATCTATTCAAAATAAGATTAGGCTTCCAAAAATCATTTTGGGTTTGTTATTTGGAGGGTGGAATATATTTCCTAAAGACATGAAGTTTTGAGATGTGGTTGGGTTTATCTCAATTAATTTAAATCAAAATGTAGCTTAAAAGCCATATATTAACATAAATACATACATTAAAGACTACTATTGTAAAAATGCTAATTAAATAATGCAAAAATATGAAATGTTAACAAGATATTGAATGATAGAAATTTTTAATGATGGTACTTGAAGACTAGCAGATATTAGATGAAAATAAGGACATAAATGGAGATTAGATTATGAAGTGAATTTCTTGGTTCCTTCCAATAGTATAGCATCGAATCCTTAGCTTATATAATTTAGAAGATTAGGAATTTTAATTATGCAATGTATGTCAACCTAGTGGCATTGCTGCCAACAAAGCTAATGTCTTTTTAGACTGTATTAATGAAAGCATTGTGCCTATTTTGGGGAGAGCAGAAATCCTACTATGTTTTGCTCTGGTTCAGTTATACTCAGAGAGTATTATAATCAGTGCTGGATATCACACTTTCAGAGGGACAGAGACAAACTAAATTATGCTTAAAATTGATAAGTCAAGTGCTGAGGTTATTGGATAATCAGGAAATATTTAGATTGAATGAAACGGAACTAAAAAGATATAAAGGGTATCCTGTATGAGAAGAATCAGAAGGCTCTAGAGTACCCAAGAGATAAAATGTAACAGCCAATAATATCATGCTGATATTATAGTTGCATTTCTTTTCTAAGTTATAAATTTAAAATACAGTAAGAGAAAATATCTAAACTTCATTATTAAGAGCATATTGAATTTTTTGTCTTGATCTTGATTCTTTTGTTGGATGGCTTACTCTCCTACCACACATTAAAGTTTATTTGCCCAGACAGTATATAATGATGCTTCAAGAGAAAGATGCCATCTTGATTCTCAAACCCTGAAAGGATTTCTTATTCTTTAAAAAAGTTCATGACACCTGGGCTGATTCACCAAGCTCTCTGGTCCTGGAAAAGAAAACAAACAAACAAACAAACAAACAAAAAGCATCCGCTGGCCTCATTAAGCGAAATTATACTTTGTCCTGGTTGATTTCAAGTATTTTGGACTTGAAAATGAGTTCTTGAAGTTTCAAGTTGGGCATAACTTCTGTATCCAAGATGTAGTTCTTGGAGATGCCTATTTTATGTCTTTCCAGAGATGAATTTTCTTGTGTGTGTTAGATAGGTCAGGGAAATTCCAACCATGTCAAATTCCTCTTCATTTGCTTCAACTTTCTGGATAGAAACAGTTTGAGATTATACTTCAATATCTTCCTCCCTGAAGAGATGATTTTGAATAACACTTGTTCTTTCAGTCCTGTTGCTTGGAAACTTCTCTGTCTGCACCACTTTGAAGCAAATGATCTTCCCTGATGAAGAATCATGAAGGGTGCCATGTTTGTCTGCTAAACCTTTTTTTCTTTTTCTTTTTCTTTTCTTTTTTTTTTTTAAAAACTCTATGTGTTACTGGGCCTCAAGGGTATGACAAGAAAATGGATTCAGGAACAGGAAGTTTTTGCTTTTTTTTTTAACTTTTAAAAAAGATTTTGTTTAAGTAATTTCTACCCTCAATGTGGGGCTCAAACTCACAACCCCTTGTCAAGAGTCTCCACCAACTGAGCCAGCCAGGTACCCCCAGGGACAAACTTTTTTTAAAGATTTATTTATTTCAGAGGTAGAGAGAGCAGTGTGTGCAAGTGTGGCAGAGGGAGAGGGAGAGGGAAAGCAAACTCCCCGCTGAGTGGGAGCTGGACTCAGGGCTCCATCTCTAGACCCTGAGATCAGGACCTAAGCCAAAATGAAGCACCAACAATCAGAAGCCCAAATGACTGATCCACCCAGGTGCTTCAGGACCAAACATTTTAAGAAAAGGAAAATAATTTACTTGTAAAGGAAGACTTAAATTCAGAAAGATTGGCTTCTCAAAGGCTATACATCTATCTAAGGGATAAAATTATTAAAGTTAGAGGTTATCTGCACATGGTGGAAAGAAAAGGAGCAGTTTCTTCACTTGATAGTCGTATCGTATCCATTGCAAAAGCATCAGGGAAAAAGCTGTTTTTGTTAGAGAGATAGTAGCTTGTAGGGAAGGGCTCAAAGTTTCCTCTATTTGAGGGACTAGAGGTAGACATAGTATCAACTGACCAACTTACTCTGATATTGGAGAGGGAGATGTTTCCTTACTTAAGTCTCACAGCTCCTTCATTTGCCTTAAGAACATTAGTTTATTGAGATACCACTAATCACTCTATGATAACTAACCACTTCCATCCACGGGCATAAGTTTTCTTTCCTCTTTACTGTGATTCTTCAGCCATACAACAGCATCCATGCTGGCTATGGCTATGTCATTCGACATAACCAAAGAGCAGGCTAGTTTTGTACAGCACTTGATCATATGCTATGTAGTTTTAAAACTTATTTCTTCAGCAAGGTGATTAAATATCTCCCATAGGTAGGTAAATAGTATTGTTCATTTTCTACTAAGTGAAATTGATCAAATGCAGAGGTGAGGTATCTAAAGCTGTTAATATTACCCCTGGTCAACCTGGATAATCAGTGGTTAGGAACAGGTTTATAGTCAACCACTGAGAATTTGCTATCACTGGCTCAAACAACAAAGGAGATACTAAAGTAGTTTCATTACAGCTGGTGAAATGATCCAGCATGTAGTTTAAAAATTATAAAGGCTGTAAATTCTGGTCTACAATGGAAAAAACACTGTGGGTATGGGTGTAAATCTATTGCTCAGTAGAAGGATTTAAAAATACTTTTTTCTATCTAATCAGATGAGTGATTAACTTTTGAATGGAAGGATTAAAAATGCAGTCCCATGAAACCAGGAAAGAGTATCTGAATAACTGTTATTATCCTGAAATTGCTATTATATTACCTCACCCGAGTTTTTTAAAATTAAGGTTCTAGGTTGTAAAACTCAATCATCTGAAATATTTAAACGCACTTCTTGAGTGTCCTTCGCCCTCCATCCTAGCATGGGAAACGGTGAACCCTTTGGCAATTTACCCAGCAGTTTGTGTAGGAGTTGATTTTAAAATGCAATTGGTCGTTTGTTCCTATAAAATTTTTTTCTCAGACACATGCCTCTTTGAAACCGCATTTAACATTAAGAGTCTGACTGTAATCGGGATTTTTGGTCTTTTTTTTCTTTTAGATTTTATTTATTTATTCATGAGAGAGAGAGAGAGAGGTAGAGACACACAGGAAGAGGGAGAAGCAGGCTCTATGCAGGGAGCCTGACGTGGGACTTGATCTCGGGCCCCCAGGATCAGGCCCTGGGCTGAAGGTGGCACTGCTGGCTGCCCTGCATCTTTGGTCTTAAATTGAACTGTTGGGAAAGAAGAAAAGGTGGGAGGGAAGAGAAGAAGAGAGTTAAGTTTGGGTATGGGTATGTTATGTCTCTGCCTCTTACTTAAAAAAGGAATTGATCTCCTTTCTCTCACTTACAATAAAATACCAAAGAGAGATAGAAAAAATAATTGATTTTACTTCTCATACAAATCAGGCATCATCAAAATGATGATCAATAAATACCAAGTTAGGAGGGGGCTGCCAACATGGAATGACAGAATGAGGAATTTATGTTTTAGTTGCCATAAAAACGGAGATCAAGAAATCTTATAGCTTTCTCAATGACTAGAATAGAGGACAGGTTCCCCCTCCCCAAAAAAGGATAATTAATGACAAAAGTGTAGGATTTCATGAATAGAATCAGGTTTTACTTTTATGATTCAAAAATTCTGTGGTAATCAGGAATACTCATCAATGAAATAGGCCTTATGTCTACTTTACCTAATGAACTTACCTATTAACATTCACTTAATGTTTATTAAGCATGTGCTATATGTAACACAACTGCTGAGTACTGAAATTTTAAATATGATTAAGATACATTTGTTACTTACAAGTAATTCCTTGTGTAAAGTAATGTGATGAGGATTTATGGGTTTTAGTTAGGAAAGTTATTTACCTGTTGACACCATGGAATGGATTTTCTAACTTTGGCAAAACATGGCAAAGTGTTAGCTTGGTCTACTCGAATGGGTAATGATGTGTTTATTCGAGACCTTGCACTTTTGGTATGTTTTTGTTAGAATCCAGGGCATAGAATCCTGCTCCCGTTAAAATGCTGCTTAGAACATCTTGGTGTCCAGGAACTTGGCTGCAGCCAGTTTTACAAAGATGATATAACTGCCATTCGAGTTTATATAATTCCCATTAGAAAGAAATATATACTATGGCTTCCAAGTCAGCAGGCACCAAATATACTGAATGACCATCTTCCTTATTTTTTAATTTTTAAAAACTTATTTGAGAGACAGAGAGAGCATGAGTAGGGGGAGGGGCAGAAAGAGAGAGACAAGCCGAACCCCTGCCAATGGAGAAGCCACAGGAGACTTGATCCCAGGACACTGACATCATGACCTGAGCTCAAGTCAGATGCTTAACTGACTGAGCCACGCAAGTGCCACCAGAATGTCCACTTTTCAATCAGGGAAAGGTGAGAGGCCTCACCTGGGAAAGGTGAATACCTCATCCATGCATAGGATCGATGCTGAACGTCCTTGCACATAAAATTTTTGCGCAGTTGTGTAAATGTTTCTATAGTTTGTATAACTTCTAAAGACGTACACACTAGACCAGGGGGGCCTGGCTGATTCATTCAGTAGAGCGTGCGACTCTTAATCTCAGGGTCATGAATTCAAGCCCCACATTGGGTCTAGAGCTTACTTTAAAAAAAGGAGGGGGCAGCCTGGGTGGCTAAGCGGTTTAGCGCCGCCTTCAGCCCAGGGCCTGATCCTGGAGACCGGGATAGACCCCACGTTGGGCTCCCTGCGTGGAGCCTGCTTCTCCCTCTGCCTATGTCTCTGCCTCTCTCTCTCTCTCGGTGTCTCTCATGAATAAATAAATAAAAATCTTTAAAATAAAAAAAAAAGGTGTACATGTTGGATTAAAGAGTGTGTATTTTAGAAATCTGCATTATCAGATTGCCTTCTGAGAAATCTGTATGTATTTTACAGTACATAAATGAATATGAGGACTAGACATGCCCAAGTGACAGGAATAGAGTACTAGGAGAATACTCACCATCATTCTTGGTGTCCAACCAATTCACAGATATTTTGTATTTTTAATGTACACATTACTATGAAATAAATAAATGAATAAAGAGATATCCCTACTGCTTCAGGTTTCACTCTGGCAATATTCTAAGTGGTTTCTCTCCTCTGTGGACCTCTGTCTGAATTAATGAGTCTTCCCCACCCAAGAGTCTCCCTTTTTGACTTAATTTTCTTCCACATTTCTCTAGGTTCCCACATCAACAATCCCAGACCACTAAGTGCCCATATTCTTTGTTTTACAGTATTCCCAACCTAGAATGCCCCTTTCATCTTTCTGTACGTACTGATAGTTTAAGTTGTGCTTGTCTTCTGAGGCTCAGTTCAAATCCACTTCTCCAGGAGCCTTCCAAATCCCCTTAAGGCATGCAGAATTAACAGCCTTTGTCTGGGTTTCCACAGCACTTTGGTTTTATGGCACTTATTTAATATTCCTTAGTATTAGAACTGAGTACTTGCTTTCCCTGCTGCAAAAAACTCACATTCCTTGCTCTGGCTATGAGTCCTTACATGATATGGACCTGCTAACTTTTCCTTTTTCACCTCATACAGCTGTCCTCTTGCCCATTTGACTTACACCCATGTGCCCTTATGATGCTCTCCAAATGTGCCAGGCTTGTTCTCATCCTAGGAAACTCTTTTCCCCAGACTAGCTCTACATGACTAGTTTCTTTTGTGATTTAAGAGTAGCCTTTCTTGGCTGACCCCCTAACCTAACCTCTCAATCACTCTCTAGCACATAAGCCCACTGTATTTTTTTTTAATAGCAGCTATTATTACTTAATTTTCTTATTTGTTCATTGTTTAACTAGCTTTGCTATGTTTTAAGTACATGAGAACTGGAGTACTTTTTGTCTTATTCAAAGCTTTTTCCTCATTGTCTAGAAGAGTGTCTGATACATGGTAGGTGCTCATTAAATGTTAGTTGGATAAATATGTGAATGAAATATATATTCTTTTTTTTTTTGAAATATATATTCTTTAGTGGAAAAACCTATGTTGACCTTCTTGGGATAGCTACAATTCTGAACATGTCAGCTTACATGTGGTTGGAGCTCAATAACATTACAGGCTGAATTCACATACCTGTAAGATGGTAAAGCAATGAAAAATGAACAGTGGTAGCTTTGGAATCCCTCATAAAATGGGTGGCCACTTTATATAAGTTAATGCATATATAAGAACTATTTTCACAAGCATTAAGCCAAATGCTAACATCTACTATACACAAGGGACTTCAAATTGTACTAATTTAATTTTTTGAGCAATCATATGTATTATTATTTTGACACATTTAGTAATAGAATTCAAATCTTTGTTCATAGTTATGCAGTTAGTAAAAGCAAGACCTGGGATATGGGGGTACCTGACTGGCTCAGTCAGTAGAGCATGCAACTCTTGATCTGGGGTTGTGAGTTTGAGTCCCTCCTTGGGTGTAGAGATTATTTAAAAATAAATAAATAAGTAATAAACTTAAAAAACTAAAGAACTGAGTTATGGTCCAATTGCCCTATTTCAATGTGTACATTCAATAATATTATAAGGACCTTTGGAAATTTAAAAAATGTATTGCTGAAAATAGCTATTACTTTGAGCTGATTGGTGTGATTTTCATATTTTACCTATTAGTTATTTTTTTCTTAAAGGTAGAATGGACTTTTTTCTCTTAACTATTGATTTCAATAATCACAGACAAGTAGTAGCCATATGCTCCTTTCATATTAGCACTTCTATTCTTGGGCAAGTCTGGATGGACACTCTCATGATATGTGTGTTCCATGATGTGTCCATTTTTAGAAGAGAATTTTATGATCTCATATCTCTCAAAATGACTTTAATGTGGTTTTTAAGTAAGTACTCATTTTCTTTTTTAATGGTAGTGTGAGGTAATATTTTTAAGGGATAAATGACAGTGTGGAGAAATGCTTACTTTTGTTGTATGTCATATGTTCAGTGTCTAATTCGTTCATTTTAGGGCCTTCGTACAGGACTGACAACTCAGTTGGGAAGCTCCAGACCTTGTAGTCACCACAGAGCATAACCCTTGATCCTATAGTTCCAGCACTGGGAAATGGGTCTTGGGTTGTGCATGGCAAAGGCTCCCGTCCACTTGGCAGACATACTTCTTTCGGCTTTTCAATTTTTTAAGATTTTTTGAACTATCTTTTAAAATTAGGAAATTTCTCACTCATACACACACACACACACACACACATTTGACATCTCTTGAAAGATTAAAATACTCAGCAACAATGGCTCACATTCTGCATGGTAATAATTGAGGAGAGCTGAATACAGCTGCCCCCTTTGGATGGAGCTTGCACTCTCTCCTATTTGCCACAGTGGGGAATCTTTATTATTGTTTCTTTATCTCCAGCCCCTCTAGACTTGAGTCTGAGATTCCTTGGAGTCATTGGAATTTATTGGCAAACCTCCATGGTCACCCCTTCTAACTTGACTACACTCAAAATAGTGTAACAAAATGAGATGATGATTTTACTGCTGTTCTACCATTCCTACATCATCTGGACAAGCTCATTCATTATTCTGCTGCCTGGTTCTCAATCATGGATTCATGTTCGAATCACCTGGAAGCTTTTTATGATGCTGGGACCCAACATTAGAGATTCTGATGGAATCCAGACATTAGTTTTACAAAAATCTCCCCTGATGTTTGGAATGTGCTAGTTGGGTTAAGAACTGCTTCTCTAGTTGGTGTATTGTATGAATTTTATTTTATTGAGTAATTCACCGAACCAAAACAATGACAAATTCTGGTGTGTAAGCAAATGAAACAAAAAGAGTGTAATTATCACAAAAAATAGCCAGATCAAAGAAGGAGCTGGTAAGCAGATGGACTCTAAGAAGTGAAATGGAACCCTTCATCCTGTTGCCCTGTAGCAGCCATGAAATCTGCAAGATTTCTCAGCTGTCCCAAGATCGTTGGGCTTGTCTTTGATTAATAGTAGAATGAAGAGCCCCTGATGGTGCTGAAGAATTCTAGCTGCTTTTCTTCGAGCATGAACCTCTTTTTATACAATATATAAACGTATAAATTCCATATTTGGAGGAAAGTTTGCAGAAGGAATGGTTGTAGTTTTCTTGTACATTGTCAGTTCCCCAAATATTTTAAGTTATATTTAGGTTATAGATTTTACTTATGAATTTTTAGCTCTTCTTTGCCATTGTCTACAGTGAAGGTTTTGAGAAAACTCTGTGCTTATGAATAGATGTTAATTTTCACGGCTGATATTTATTATTATGAATTAAAATCTAACTTTGGGTTAATTTCTTTTGGCTACTATATAAACCTACATTAAATCAGTATATGCTAATAAATGACTATTAAATACTATATTCTTGAAGTCACATATTAAATTTTATATTCTAAATCAAGTCTCTAAAAATATAATTGATCCATCTGGATATACAATGAACTTCTAATTAGAAACTATAATTCATGTTAATATTAGTAATATTTTCATCACAAAATGATTTTATTAAATAAAGCATTCAAAAGTACTTTTAACCCAAACCTTATTTCTCTATCAAAGTAAATGTCCCAGGAAACCCAGTTTTTGCATTTATTAATTTTTATGTTAAAGAAATTTTATACTTATGTTACATTATAATATATATGTTACAATATAATATATAAACTACTTATAATAACATAGTCCTTCCATAAATTTCAACTTTGCCTTTAAATTATATTTACAATTTAGCTGTGCCTTGCTAATTATTGGATTATATATATTTGAAATTCACATAATTTATGAATTTTATAATTCGTATTTTCTACTTAGACTGGCCTGACCCAATTCCAGTTTGCTGAAATTTTATTGTTTATCTATTAATCAATGCATAAATCACTATTTGAAGAGGACTTTATACAAACACAAACAACATAAACTATTGTCCTCAAAGAGGATAAAACCAAACAACCATAGAAAAATAGATCTAAAGTTCTATCAAGCTGTGAACTAATACAAATATGACGTTATTTTCCTGGATGTTGTGATGCTTGTGGAATGTTAGCGTTTTTTTTTTTTTTATTTATTTATTTATTTATTTATTTATTTATTTATTTTTTTTGTTAGCGTTTTTTTTAAGATTTTATTTTTAAGTAATCTTTACACCAACATGGGGCTCGAACTAACAATCTCGAGATCAAGAGTCACATGTTCTACCACCAGCTGAGCCAGCCATGTGCCCCAGAAAGTCAGCTTTTTAAAATATGGAATTTGTTGTGATTTCCTTTTTTTATTCTAAATAAGTATTCATACCCAATTTTGTATGTATAATTTTGTATTTATTTATTTTCTAATGAGATCTCTTCTCCACTTCTCCGCTTCCCCAGATATATAAGCTTCAGGCCCTATATAACCTAAGTCTATGCCAATCTACAATAAAATATTTTATTCAGTACACGTTACAGTATATGTCACTAAAAGAACTTGAAGCTCTGAAGCTCAAATCTGAATTCAGTTGTTCAACCAGCTAAAAAAAGAACTGCACAACACTATCGCATATATACAACACACCCCCAGGGGCATCTTTTATCCACATGTATATTATGGAGATGCAACTGAATCCAGTATCACTTGCTAATGTCATTACTCCTTTTTATAGGTATCCTAATGTACAAAGCTGGCACTATTGAGCAAAATAAAAATGAAGTTGTCACAACATGATTTGCAGGAATTATTCCATTCTTTTTAAGTTGTTAGCAACCACACATTACCTGTTACAGAACTTTACCAAGCTGTGATATCTGGAGTGTTTATCAATATTTACGATCTGTAATCTAGTTATTTAGAAAATGAAAGCATAAAACAAACCACAGATCTAAACATCTAAAAACACCACAATATAAAGGAGAATACATAGGTAATTTTATTTGTAAATTTTGGACACATCTTCACATTGCCCTTTTCTCATTTTTTGGCTACTTACTCTGATTGTCTTTTCATATGGTAATAGTTTTGTAATGCTTTCTAGCAAAAGAATGTAAAGATAGTTGTCTTGTCTCTAGCATGGTTAATTGAAATGTATTTTCGTAATGCTATGTAAAATTTTATAATTGTCAAATTTGGGGAAACTTCTCTAAGTTTCTTTCATATATGAACTGTGAGATTTGGAAGAATTTTCCACAGATTAACTTTTTGGCTGCCTATATTTCACATCTTGTTTTTCCTCCGTTCCCACATACTTCTGTGCTGAGGGCCATTGGACATGTGTGACAGAGGGCAAGATTGAGTGGAAAGACCCAGAACTAATGACAGCTAAAATGTCTTATGCTAATTCTACAAAAACTTAAGACCACAGGGACAAGTTGCTAGGGCCCCTCCCAAGGTCTTAAAAGGGATCTGGGCAAGTGATAAAGCTTAAGTTTTACTTTCCCTATCATAAAATTTGCATCTAAAAATGGAAATAAAATACAAAATGATCTCGAAATTCTAGACTGAAACATGAAATTTAATTCAATAAAAGTAAATCAAATAGAGTCAAAGTATTAATTTCACAAACACAAGTTAAAAGGTAAGGTGTATGGTAATGGATCAGAAGTTTTAGCTGACTTTCATTTTATTCAGAACGAACAGTGTGATACAAAGCTAGAAATGGCTAGCATAATAATAGGGCACATTAATAGAAATAGTTTCCAGATCATGAGACCTAACAGTCCCTAAAAAGCTGCCCTGGTCAGAAAGCAGTTGCAATATTATTGTCCAATTTTGGTTCCATAATTTAGGAGGCATAGTGACTGATTAAATTGTATGCAGAGTAGGAAATTCTGGTGAAGTCTGTTTGAATTCATGGCACCAAATGAGTGGTTACTGAACCCAAGGATGTCAGATGAATATTTGAGGGAACAAGGTGCTACTTTCTAATAACTGAGGTGCTGTCCTACAGAAAAGCTTTTCACACAAAAGTTGTTCTGAATTGCCAAACTAGGCAGGGAGAGTACAAATATGTATTTCATTTCAATATAAGAAATAGTTTTCTGATATTATAGGTACTTGCGGTGGACTCGGCCATCCCTTGAATATCTGAAAGAATTGAAGTACAAAAAATATGACTACATACCTGTATCCAAGAAGGGATTTGTGTAACAACACTTACATAGCACACCTTGCCAGGTACTGGTATAAACACTTAAAAAAACCATTGCTCTGGCTCATGCCCTAAGACATTGCTATTTCCTCCTCTAGTGATTCCATTTTCATGCCTATGAGGATTTCTGATTGAAATGACCCACCTGATACTTTCAATATGTTATAGGTTCAGTCTATTTTTAGGGAGGGGAGGGCCAGAGTTCCTGTTGCTTTTTATATCATCAGTCTTGGTTTAAAATGTTTGTATACTAACTAAGAATAAGAGTGTAGATTCTGAAGCCAGACTACCTGCTTCTCAACATCATCACTTAAGCTGAATGCTTTCTGTGCATCCATTTCCTCAACTATATTATATGATAGGACCGCTTTATAAGACTGTTTTGAGGATAGAATGATTTATTCCACGTAAGCCACATAGAATGGTGTTTGGCATATGGTAAGCATTTCATAATTTATTTTAAATTCTTTAAGTTCTACTTGCTTCCAGTGGTTGTCAATAATATCACCAACTTTTCTTTTTCTATTCATTCATTCATTCATTCATTCATTCCACACATCTTTGTTTTGAGTGCCTAACATGGACCAGCACTGTGCTAGGAGATGAGGATTTAGTTGTGGACATGCCAGACATGATCTCTGCCTTCATGAAATTTATTATCTAGCAGATTTTTATGAAGCCAATATCGAAACTAGGGAAATTCAATGAGCAGCTTACCAATAATGCTTATTAAGGATAATGAATAGCAGTCCCACAATTAATTCTACTAAAAACTTTAGCCTCTGTGGTCCTTAATTTTACTAAAATTACTAAAATTGTGTGTATGTTTTGTGTGTGTGTGTGTGTGTGTGTGTGTGTATGTGTCTTGTTTCTTTAAGAAAGTTTTTAATCAGGAGACTGAATGAAAGCCAGCAGAAATCAAATGTGACTACCCAATCTCTCTGTGACCATCCTCTCTCTCTTATTTTTATTGCTGTCATTGCTATTTGTACCTACTAGTAGGTGAAAATTTTCTGGGAAAGTAGGAATTGGGATGATCGGGTTCTCTAACTTTCTCCTCGTTGGTGAAGTTCTACCACAGGATACTACCAATTATAAGCAATCAAATGAATGACTGTGATCTATCAACAGTGAAAGATATGTGAGTAATAATGAGAACATGGGGTTTATAGCTTCTTGGTTAACCAAAGTTTTTAGCAAGCTCTCCAAGGGCAATCTCCTTTTCTGTAGAGACTGAATCCTTTTCTAGCCTTTAAAACACCGTGGAATCTTTAAACTATTATTGGCAAGTTAAGAGATTTTGAGGTCTTCTCAAAAAAATGTTACATGCTGTTAATTGGACTGTCCTCTGTTAACACTTTAAGTAGAATAAATAGACTTATGTTCCTAGGATTTGAGCATGGAATTTCTTGGACTTGTGTAAACGTTAGAGCAGCTACTCAGATCTTAGAGTCACTTTCCTTGTATTCAGAGTTCAAATTGGAAGCTCAGTTTCTAACATGTCTTGGCAAGTCTTTCTTCTCTGCAATTAACACATTCAGTTTAATACCAGTTAATTAAATGTCATATTACTTTTATGCTATTAACTTTGCTTTGCTACATACCATGGACATGTGTGTTTAACATCAAATTTGAATTAAAGTGTTATTTCTGAAAGGTTTTTTTTCCCTCTTCTTTCTCCATTTCTTGAGTAAAACCATGATTTTGTGGCAAAACTACTAAGACAAACCTGTGATTTTCATTAAAAAATTTAGTGACATTCTTTCCTAATTATAAGTATAGAGTGAGTGAGTCCAAGAATTTGTGTACCAATTTCAAGATGTCAGCTACACCCTTGTTTTTATCTATTTGCTCAAGCCAGTTGGATTCTTTAAGATCTTGAAAGAAACGCATTTTCTTTTGATTAGTAACAGTGCATGAGACTTGTTAAGTGCAGTCAATCAAGCAAGTGCACCCAATCCAGATGCCAATTCCAGGGCACTAATTTATCTATGAAGGGATTTTAAAAATTAAATTTCCTATTTAAAATTTATGTCACATAAATTTTATCCATTTTTAAGTTTGCAGTTCAGTGGCATTAAGTACACTTACATTGCTGTGCACCCATCACCATCATCTACCTCTAGAACCTTCGCATCTTCCCAAACTGAAACTCTGAGCCCATTAAACAATGGCCCCCCATTTTCCCTTCTCACAGCCCCTGGAAACCACCATCCTATTTGTCTTTATGAATTTGAGTAAGGATTTCATTTAAATGGAATCTTACCATTATTTATCCTTTTGCATCTGGCTTATTTCACTTAGCATAATGTCTTTCAGGTTCATGTATGTTGTAAGATGTATCAGAATTTCCTTCCTTTTTAAGGCTGAATAATATTCCATTATATGCGTGTACTTTTGGCTCTTTCAGATAGTGCTACTCTGAACACGGGGATATAAATATTTGCTCAGGTCCCTGATTTTAATTCTTGGGGAGCATATCCTAAAAAGCAGAATTGTTGAGTCATATGGTAAATCTATTTTTAATTTTTCAAGGATCCATAGCAGCTGCACTTTTTTTACATTCTGACCAACAGTGCATAGGGTTCCAGTTTCTCCTCATCCTCACGGCACTTTTATTTATTTTTTTTAAATAGCCATTTTAATGGGTATGTATGAAGCCTTTAAAAACGTTATTGAGAAGCTTTGTGTGCTTTTAATGCAGACACAAAAGATACAAAATTAAATATTCTGTACTGGATATATACCAAAACGTCGAATTCCTAATTACGTATCCCTGTTGTTTTAAAGTTAGCTTCAAATATAGTATTTTAGTAAATAGCACATCTTAAGGATAATAGATTGTAGGTCTATTGAATAAATGTCTCAAGTGGAAGAAAGAAAAAATAAAGATGGATAGTAGAAGACCTCCAAACTGAACTACAAACTTTTCCCAGCTGGTATCTGAAAGGTACCAATTAATGTTTAGTGTGTTGGGGTACTTTTCAAAACACATAAGATACGCTATGATGATGTAACTTTGTAACTTATATTAAATAAAAAGAGAAAAAACACTTAATAAGACACTTGTTTTTGAAGTCAGAATATATGCGGCAATGTTTGTTTTTTATGAGCTATTGTTAAAACCCCATAGCTTTGGTTTTACAAATGCATTGGGTATATGACAACACATTCCTATGTTTATGCCCTTTTCTCCCGCAGGCTTTTCACCATTTTCAAGGTTCATTACCCTGACCTGAACTCCCAGTTTTGCCCTGGTAGAAAGTGGATTACTTCATTAGCAATCCAGAAGTGCCAGGTGAAAATCTATCTAACATCTACCTCTCTGGAACAAATATGCCCAGGTTACTGGTAATATACACATGTGGTATCGTTTTTCCATTATTTGGAACATACAGAACTAAATTAATAACAGTTCTTACAAGACCCTGGGGGTTTGTGTAAAAGAATTTTGATCTCCTTAGGAAGGGCTCGCCAGTACTCTCAGGAGAGATGCACTTGACTTTTGACCTCTTTTCAAAGGCACCTGTGTGAGCTTTTAAAATCCACTACCACCAATTATCCACTTTCAACCTGAAGTGTTTAAACCTAGGGCCACATTAACTGAGCTTAGCACATAGCCATGTCATTGTAGACTTCCTGATGTGAGGCGATGTCTTGACATAGTTAAAAGGGAGTTTAGGGATGGGGCATGAGATTAATCAGGTCCTCCTACTGACAGCTTCAAACAAAGAAGCCTTTTAGCCACCTGGTTTGTGTCTCTCACACCTGCATTCAGATTGCTGGGACAAAGCTTTATACCATCGCCTTGATCCCATTCTTTTCAGGTACTTGTTTGTGGCTATGCTGCTTCCCTTAATGGCTCTTCGAAGAGACAGCACAGAAGATGCAAATAAACAGCTTCCTCTTTCAGGAAAAGCAGTGCTGGTTCGCATTGTAGCCATTTAGAAAGTCAGTTCATATTGGGCTTATGAAATCCTTTGTGTACTTCTTGAAGACTTCTGGAAAGGAGGCCACAGCTCATGGAATATTGGAGTTCCATACCTAACTCTTTCTTCTGCTATTTTCTTAGAAATGTAAACCAGGGCAAATATAGATTTCTCTCTCTCTGCTTCGCATCATTGTCAGTTGGCTTCTTGGGAGTAAATGTGGCTTTGATTGTAGTCTCTGGGCTTATTAAATTTTAATATTTTCATTTTGTACTTCTGGTGCTGAGGACTTCAGCATTGTAGTACTAAGTTATCCCAGCATGCTGGGAAGGGGACTGTGAAACTGAGACTCCAGTTGACGAGCACAGTCTTTCAGACGTTGCATGTTGCGGAGTTTCAACGACGGGCCAGTATCTGCATTGTTCACCCGAACCAAATAATGCAGAGATATTAGAGGCCTAGTTGAGTTCATATTCTATGCCTGGTTTAAATCACTGATGTTGTAAGATCTGGCGATGGACTAAAATAAAATTCCAAATGTTTTCTGGTTCTAGTTTTTGATATTTTTTTTTCGATTGAAAAGTAAAACCATACAGAATCTCTTGATTGCACAATGGAGCACAGTTCCAGGGCCGTACTAATAATTTATCCCAGTTTAGCCTTAACAGAGTTATGCAATGGCTATTTCGAATATGCTCATCTAAGCCATCTGATCTTGAGGTTCAAGAGTCATTTTGCTAAATAGAGTGGAGTTTTCTCTCCAGTATGTGTTTGGCAGGTAAGACAACCGGCTGCTCTTCTATGGAGAGTTAGATCTCTTTATATTTCTGCTCTCAGTTGTTTTAACTACTTCTATTGCCTTAGTAACTATCTGATGTCATATCAATGGTAACTCTGGTATTAATAATGACAATGACAACAGCAACAGAAACAGTAACAGTAACAATGAATATGTGTCAGTGTGTACTGTGTGCCAGGTACTATGCTAAGAATTTTATGTATTTTCGCTCATCTACTTCTCTAAGTAACCCTATGAGACAGATACAACAATCAGTTCAATGATGAGGAAGCAGGCTCAGAGAAGAAAGTAAATTGCCTTCGAGTCATTCACATCTTACTGGGCTAGCCAGGATTTGGCCCCTGGCACTCTGATTCTAGAATCCATGCTCTTAGTTGGAGTACTATTGAAAAAGGCTCACATTCATGCTAATTCTTGAAAATGAGAGCTGGCCTATCTCCATTTCACGTTTAAGGAATGCACAGAACAAGGGGAAACAGCTAGAGATGGGTGTACTGGAGTTTGGAGTATCATTTTCTGGTCTTGATTTTTTTCTTTTTACTATTTTACTATTTACTATTTTACTATTTACTATTTTACTATTTACTATTTTTTTATTTACTTTTTACTATTTACTTTTTACTTTTACTTTATTTACTTTTTATTTTATTTTATTTATATTTATTTTATTTTATTTACTTTTTACTATTTTACTATTTACTATTTTACTATTTACTATTAAGTAAAAAGATTATATAAAGTGAGGGAAAGGGATGTGATATTCCCTCCCACCATACATATACCTTTGGTAATAATGAAGAGTTGCTTTCTAAGACAGGCAACTTGAATTAATAGAAAGGAAATATTCATTTCCTTTCTATTGATTTTGGAAACACATTGCTTTTTTGTAGACTTTTATTGGAGCATGGGTGACATTATGAAAATGTTGATGACAAGTAGAATTTATCACATAACTAAGTAGGTGATCTATCTTGACCCCTAGATAACATCTCCTATCTCAGTAATTGTGAGGAGTCTCTGTACCATATGTGCAAAGCTGTTGAGGAAGAAATAGGTTTGGTGCGTGTGTGTGAATGTCAATGTGTTTTCAGTCTTCAGGCCTGGGCTCATCTCTTTCTGCCTCCATTTCACAAAGGAAGTATAGTGGGAAAGGAACAATCAGGGACAAATATGTGTACTGGATTTGCAGATATCCGACCCTGTGAGTCATTTAGGGAATTTGCCTTGTGACATGCTCTTCATGGTGAAGTTTCTGTGCAGACACAAATGGGTATCAAATGGACACTTACAGAATTCCCAAGAGGGAACACACACCAGTGTTAGCAAAATGATGCTTCAGAAAGCCAGAGGTGCAGGGAGGCAGTTGTCATTTCAGTGCAGCCACAGGTTGAAATTGTTGTCCGATTTGTTCTCTTAGCTCCCACTTTGCCTGCCAAGCTCACTTCCATCAGCGTATTAACACACCAATCAGAAAGGATTTTAGGAACCAGAGCTGGAAAGACATTTAGGTCAAGTCCTCCATTCCTCTGTGAAACCTAAAATAGCCTCGTACCCCCTGAGCCCTTTCTAGTTTTTCTTCAATTTAAAATGTCTTGAGCCTAAATTGTCCTTAGTTACCTTTAACCTATTACTTTTGGTTGTAAGCTCCTTCATCATGCCAACTAATTTGCTCACATCCTTTACATACAATTATTCATCTTTAGTCCTTCCTTGGATTTCATTCTTTTATTTCCTCCCCTCTAGCCCTTCAGTAATTTTTTGACTTGCTCTGAACTCTACACACTGTGTACCTTTCTCACTGTGAGGTTTTCCAAAGCTTGAACTGTTGCTCCTGAGTGTGGTCTTGCTCTGGACTGAGTAAGGAAGCCAGTATTATCTCCTTATTCATATGGGCTACTTTTGCCTGAACCTTCAACAAATGGTATATGAGTTTACTTTGGCTATGAGATTGCCTTTATGGAGAAAATTCTTACTTGATTGTTTTTAGAGTTTCATCTGTGCCTAGGAATATGCTGCCCTCTAAATCAGCACTGTCTGATAAAAATGAAGTGGTAGCCACACATGTAATTTTTTTTACTGTTAAGAAAAGTAAAAAGACATACATGAGATTAATTTTAATAATATACATTAAATAATAAACCATTAAATAAATAATATACATGTAATTATACATTATAATTTAATAATATACAACTTAAAAGTTCTTCAATAACTAAATTATCAGTTCTTTTTCTTTTTTTTTTTTAATTTAAACTAGGCTCCACATGGAGTGTAGAGCCTAATGTAGGGCTTGAACTCACAACTCTGAGATCAAGACTTGAGCTGACAGGAATAATCAGACACTCAACTAACTGAGCCACCCAGGTGCCCCACTAAAAACTGAAATGATCAGTATTTCAATTTAAATTTTAACTAATGAAATGAAATGAAAATTCAATTCCTCTGTGCACTAGCCATACATTTCAAGTGCTTGAATGTGACAGATGGCTACCATTTTGGATAGTGCTACTCTGCCAGAATTCAGGGTGCTTCCTTCTCATACATATATAACTCAGCTTCTGTTTCCCCCAGGTGAGTCTTACCTTTTGGATTCTTGATAACACGAACTTCTTTGCGGGAAAGGGGTATTTTGTATTCCCCTTTGAATTTTAATGAGGCCTCTATTTTGTTGAAGGTTTTTGTAGTATAAGTTCTTATATTTAGGATTATATTTCAAGATTTAGTGTTATAGTTTTTAAATGCATTTGCGCCAAGTAACACAAAATTAGTACACCATCATGAAAAGATCTCAGAAATTGGAAATAAAAAGACCTATGAGATATTTAGGCTTGAAGATACTTGCCTGGTCCTGGATTCATATCGAAATACAATTGTTCTTTCTTTACTTTGTCATAGAAATGCCAATGAAGCTTATAGAATAAATTTGGTTGCTTCACAAACTTTATCAATATTTGCGTAACCTAAGCCAAGGGCCCTAAATCTTGTTGTTTTGCTTATCTTTGCATTGTATGGTTAGTAATAATTCAGATTGTGTTTTTTTTACTTCTTTGAATCATGAAGGATAAGTCTCAAGCATTGCAAACAATATTCTTTTTTTTTTTTTAGAGAGAGAGAGAGAGAGAGCATGAGAAGGGGGTAGGTAGGCACAGAGGCAGAGGGAGAAGGAAGCCCCCCGCTTAGCTTGGAGCACCACATAGGGCTCAATCCCAGGACCCTGAGATCACAACACGAGCCAAAGACAGACACTTTACCGGCTGAGACACCCAGGCACCCTCAAACAATATTATTTCAAGCAAATGCTTTAGAAGAGAAATAGTTTAAAGTTGATGGGATTCCCAGTGACCCCAAAGGTGCTCCCTGAAACTTACATTATAAAGATAAGAAAGAGCCTATCTCAAAAAGCAGGGCTGGGCACACACTCTGGAGGGTTTTAATAAATTTGGTTGATCAGTGCCATTAACATAATACTGGCATTCAAAATTAATACTAGCCTTCAAAAGGAAGCCCTAGTCCTTCCTCTGAACCTTGGTCCAGCCTTTTAAAGGACATTTACTCATTTTAAAGTGAAAGAAATCTTTAGCTTTATTTTCTTAAGTACTATTTGCCAACTCCCCCGATTCTTGTTCTCTCTGCCCTTGCAAGCAGATCTCCTTTCCCGTTACACAAGTACCCACATTGCAAACACTTTTCCTAAATTAATATTTTGCTTCTTTTATTTGCAGTTCTATGGCTCCCATGGTCTCTATTTTATCTATCTGCTTCACATTTTAGGTTTTAATTTATTTTTAAAGATTTTATTTATTTATTTATTTGAGATAGAGAGAAACAGAGAGAACACGAGTGAGGGGCAGAGGGAGAGGGAGAAGCAGCCTCCTCACTGAGCAGGGAACCCGATGGGGTGCTTGATCTCAGTACTCCGGGATCATGACCTGAGCCAAAGGTAGATACTTAACTGACTAAGCCATCCAGGAGCCCCCACAGTTTAGATTTTAAACTTCCATTCAAAGTATTTTACAAGGTTGGGACACCTGGGTGGTTGAGTGGCTGACTCTTGGTTTTGGCTCAGGTCATGATATCAGAATCATGAGATCAAGACCCACCTCTGGCTTGGCACTCAGCAGCTGAGTCTGCTTAAGACTCTCTCTCCCCTTCCTTCTGCCCCTCCCACTGCTCTCAAAAATAAATAAATAAATCTTACTTAAAAAATATTTCACAAGATTGTTTTAATTAAAGCTCAATGCACTGACATAAGAGGAAAATAAAGGGAGAAAGTGGCTGACAGTTACAGTTTAATCTTGTTCCTAACTATATGAATACATATTGGAATGGTTTACACCATCATAAAGTACTTTATAACATTCAAAGTGGGAGTTGAACAGAAATGCTTTTATTTTACGTGGATTCCTTAATATCTCTGTGAGCGTTTCAGTTTGGAATACTCTGGATTTCTTCAAGAACCAGTTTTACTATACATCTCTCATATCCCTCCCAACTCCTCCAACTCATTTTATGCCTTTTCACTTCAGTTGCAGCTAACAACAATACACTACTTGGTATCTGCTATTTTGTAGTTATGAAATTACATTGAAGCATTAGCTCATTTTAAATCCATAGTAACCTGTGAGGAAAGGCAGATATGTTTACTTCCATTTGTTAGGTAAGAAATGGAAGCCTTCCAATAAAGTCACCTGCCTAAAGATGTCCAATTTAGCCAAATTTCCAAGTCCTTTGATAACAAGCCCATTTACTTTTTCCTCCAACCATTTACCCATAATCTTTCTCTAAAGGATCTGAGATAACATTTCCAATGTTACACTCTTTTCTACACTGTACTGCTAGTAAAAATACCTGATTCCCATCCATATAGTATTCTTGTAGTATAATCCCCACAATCCAGCCTGAAGGATGAACCCAGAAAATCTCCATTTTACTAGGCTATTAGTTGCAGGGACCTATTATAATTTCTTTCTGGTAGATATGGATGAATTTCATTCTGTATTGAATTAGTGTATCAAAATCTTTTACAGGATTTCAAAAAATGCAGCTTGTTCTAGTTACTGCCACAAACTAGTCAATGTTCTCTCTGTTGTAGTTTAATATAAATGCCTGAGTGCAATTGTGTTATACTCAGCAGCAGATTAAAAACACTGGTTTCTATTCACTATATAGTTCTTTCTACCCACAAGCAACCAGATTTATGTTGATCATTGTTTAATAGGTCATTTCTCTATATTTACTTCCATTTTAGGGCAGTGAATCACATATTTTAAAATAAATTTCTGTTACCCTGATTACACATAAACTATGGAACACAATTCTTAATAATTTTGAGACTAAATCCTACCAATGTCATTATTGAAGAGGCAAGGGCTCACTCAGCATCTGTCCATAACCAACATATGAAGCAAGTGCCATTGGGCAAAGGCCACTGAATAAAGCAGGATGATGTATGTGACAGTGACCTGAGAACTATAAAGTGTTGGCCAGGCACATTTGAACATCATTGTTAAGGGAAGTTGACTCTGTGTAAGGAACTGGGCTGGGAATCAAATGATCCAATCTTGATAGATTCATCTAACTTCTTTGAGCTTAAGTTTCCATCTATTCTACCTGTATTTTTTTCTACGTCAACGTGTGATAGAAATAACTTTAAGTCCCTATAGTCCTCTAAGTCATTTGGATGCTTCAGTTTTATTGTTTTTTACGGGGCTTCATTCTCTGGGTATTTGTGTATTTCGATTGCCAGATGATTCCTTCTCTACACTTACCACTCTCCCATCTTACTTTTCTTATTTGCAATTATCATTTGTGCCAATTTATGGCTTGAAATTAGACTGATGTTCACACATTATTTACCCACCACTGCAAAGTTTTCCCAGTAATTTGGTTACAAGGGCCCTATGGGATTTATTTATTTGTTGCTATGAGGTTGCTTGATTTATTGAGTTTACTGCTCAGAATTAATGTCACATTAAGATTGCTCCTGCAGCCTGCATTACTCATAAACAATGAATTCTAGGGGTGGTAAATTCAATATCTCTTCTTTTCTTCAACTTAAAAATAAAATATTTCAAAGGGCTTTTGTAAAAAGTATTATATACCACGAACAAGTGGGATTTATCCCAGAAATGCAAGGCTGGCTTAATTTTCAAAAAATTAATCAATGTAATCTATCACTAGAATAAAGGACATAATCCAGATGATTATGCAAATAGAGGCAGAAAAGCATTTGACAAAATCCCACATTCTTTCATGGTAAAAGCACACAACAAACTAAGACTAGAAGAGAAGATACTTAACTTCATAAAGAGCATTCATGAGGACTCTCCAGCTAACATCATGCTTAATGATGAAAGACTATCTGCTCTTGCCACTTCTATTCACAATTGTACTGGAGGATCTAGCAAAAATAATTTAAAAAGAAACAAAGACAAGGCATCCAAATTGGGAAGAAAGAAGTAAAACTATTTCTATTTGGAGATCACATGATCTTGTATAAAGAAAATCCTACAGAATCAAAAATGAAGAACAAATAGAACTAAATAAATAAACTCAACAAGGTTGTAAAATACAAGATCACTATTCAAAAATCAATTGATTTTTAATACACTAGCAAATGATCATTCTGAAAGTATTGGGAAAAGTCCATTTATAATAGAATAAAAAAGAATAAAATAGGTAGAAATTTAACAGAAATGCAAAACTTTGATTTTAATAAATGTGAAGCATTGTTAAAAGAAGTCAAAGATCTAAATAAATAGGAAGATATCCTATGTTCATAGATTGGAAGATTTAATATTATTAAGATGGAAATGCTCCCCAAGTTGATATACAAATCAACTCTATCCCTATCAAAATTTCGGCTAGCTTTTTTTTTCAGCAATTAACATGCTGATCCTAAAATTGATAATGAAAATATGAGAGACTCAGAATAGCTAAAACAAAGTTGGGGGACTCATACTTATTAATTTGCTTATTACAAAAGTACAGTAATCAAGGCAGTATGGTCCTCAAACAGGATAGATAAGTAGATCAATGGAATTGAGCTGAGAATCCAGAACTAAAATTTGCATTATGATTTTTGATCAGGGTGCCATGATTATGGAATGGGAGAAGTAATAATCTTTTCAACAAATGGTTCTGTGACAACTGGATATTCACATATGAAAGAATGAAGTTAGATCCCTCTTACACCATTCCCCAAAATTAACTAAAAATGGATCATTTAAGAGCTAAATCTATGAAACCGTTAGATGAAAACACAGGAATAAATATTCATGACCTTGGGTTAGGTAGGACCTTCTTAGATGTGATATTAAAAGTGCAAGTGAAAAAGAAAAAAGATAGAGGAATTGGACTTCAATCAAAATTAAAAACTTTCATGCTGCAAATGGTATATAAAGAAAGTAAAAAGACAACACAACACATGAGTTATGAGAAAATATTTGCAAAACATATCCAGGACGTATGAATAACTTATAGCTCAATAATAAAAAAGATAACTCAAATTTAAAAATGGGCAAAGGATTGAAAACCACAATAAGATACCCCTTCATACCCACTAGGATGGTCCTCATAAAAACCCAGACAATAGCAAATTGCCAAATACGTAGAGAAATTGGAGCCCTCATACATTGCTAGTGGGGGTGCAGAATGGTGTGTCCACTTTGAAACACAGGTCAGCAGTTCCTCAAAAGATTAATCATAGAGTTACTATATTACCCAGAAATTCTCCGAGCTAGACACCCAAAAGAAATGAATAAATATGTCCACAGAAACTTGTACCTGAATATTCATAGTAGTATTGTTTAAAATAGCCTAAATATTCTCATAAATGAATAAATGAAATGATCTACCCATAGAATGCAGTATTACTTGGCAGTAAGAAGAGAAAATTCTGACACATGCTATAACAAAGGATAAATCTTGAGAACAAGCTAAATGAAAGAAATGAGTCACAAAGGGCCATATATTTTATAATTACACTCATATAAATGTCTGGGATATTGAAATCTATATATAGAGTCAGAAAGTAGATTAGTGGTTGCCTAAGGCTGGAGCAGTTGGTAGAAGTGGGGTGGGGACTGGGAATGACTGTTAATTGTTACAAAGTCTCTTTTTGGGGGTAATTATAATGTTCTAAACTAGATTGTGGTGTTAGTTGCACATTTCTGTGAATATACTAAAAACAGTTCAATGATGTATTTTAAAGAAATAAATTACATTGCACTGAATTACATCTCATTAGAACCGAGCTGGGGGAGCCACACATGGCAGGGCCTGGGCAGCCAGAGCTCTTCCCTGTTTCTCAGAGGCCTCCCATCTTCACCGAGGCTGTCTGATCCTGTCCTGGGCTGGGGAGGGAGGAGGGAAACTTTGTCAGGAATAAACTTCACTCTGCGGAGAAAACAAAACACAACAAAACCAGCTTCTGCACATAAGGTGGATCAGAATACACTGGCTGAGTTCCACTGATTTGGAGACCATTAGGCACAGTTTATGAAACTAAAATTTTTCCTCAGGAAAGCTGAACTTTGGAGTGGAGGGGACAGGGAAAAAAATGAAAAAGAAATTCCAAATAGCTCAAACAGCCTGGCAAGAGGATTGCCTTGGAGGAAGTACATGGAATTAAGAATTAAGGTGCTTAATGGCTGAAGGGGATGAGGGAGAGAAGTCTAAAATGGGGGTGAATGTTTGCAAAGTAAGCTTCCCAAAGTCTCTCGAAACCGAGTTTTTAGAGGGAAGAGAAATGAATCCTTTGCCTTGGAGAACGTGGTGCTGAGCCTGAGAGAAGCAGCATGCAAGGCGAGTGAAAGAGCAATTTCTGCTCGCACACTGGGCTGTTTCTTCTGGGTCCCTTTTCATCTAGATTTGCGTCTAGATTGGTATGGCCATCTCTGCGGCCTCTTCACAAAAATAGGAGCCGCTTTAGAAGGGGGGTGCTCTCAGAAAATTCCTGGGGAGACTTGTTGACATAATACTCATAAATACATTTGAGAAACTGCGTTTCATCAGCCACACTCTGAGCACCCGGGGACAAACTATGGATAGATGTTGTGCAAATGTTTGGCAGAACTTCCTTACTTTTAGGCGTATCTGTGGCTTTTTGATGCTGTAAACAACTGACACAGCCACGGAGGAGTAGTGTATCTGAAATTGTTTATACAAAAGAATTCCATCTGTCAGTCTGTTTACAGTTTACATGTGAATGGGCAAAACCTTCATAATGAGGGACCCAGCAAAATACAAAACAAAACAAAACACAAAAACCCCCCAAAAAACCCAAATCTGGGATATGCTGCAAATGTTTCAATAGAGTATGTTGAAAGTTTTCCTCCTCCACTAAGAGTCATTTGCTTAGAAATTATGCTCCTTGATGATTCTGTGGTAATTCAATGTTCCTGAAAGTCAAAGATGGGACAATCTGGGCTTGCCTTTTGTGTCTTCTATGTCAAGGTTGTGCAGAGCTCCCCAAAGCTGGGCAAGAGAATTGGACCAGAAAAGTGTTTCCTGAGAGGCAAGGTCAGATGCTGACCCCGGCACCCAGAGGATGCCCTTTTTCAGAACATCAAAATATCTTCACCATGAAAGATACTATGAATCTCTCTGTAAGGGAGTCCTGCTTAACTTGTTCTTTTCTCCTTCTTATTCCTGTTTGAGTAACATTTGGCTAAAATTTGCAGGCCTTACCATCTGCCATCTAAGCACTTCATTTGGTAGACAGCGCCAAGGACATAGACGCAGAAGACAACACTAACAGAACAGCAGGAGTGCTTGTGCCCTGACTTAGCAATGTTGTCCAAGTTTTCCTTTTGAAGAACACATCCTTTTAAGCTGTTTTATAGTTGCTAAATGTGGACTATCATGATCTCAAACTTCATTTGGTAGTAATTTTTTTTTTTAAAAATTAAGGCTTTCGGTGAATGATATTTACAGGCTTTCAATTTTTCAAATTTGTTTAATCTCATAGTTCCTAATCGTAATGATTTGAGCTCAGGAAAAAAAGGTCATCAAAAAAGTAATCTTTCCTGAGAAATGAAACACAGGGGCCAGCCTGCCTTTAAGTCACCTCTAGAATGATTTATCTCTACATATCATATCATATCATATCATATCATATCATATCATATCATATCATCATATCTTCATAAAATATCATATGTATCTGTTTCTTTTTTTTTTCTTTTGGCCTTTCTGTAGATCCTTTACATATAGTTGAAAACCTTCCTTAGTGATATTTTCCAGCATGTTAATGTCTCTACCAGCAGGGCATCTTTCCTAGTACCTAATCTAATACCCATGTATTGCGTATTCAGTCTATATTCTTTTACTTCTTTTCTAACAATATGAAACTATTTTTAAAAGTAATTTAATTCACATTATTTCAGATCTTCCTTTTCCATCAAATTGCAGCCTTATGACCTACGATCATTAGTCCTTAACTTCACAGCATCACTGACATAGGAGATTTAGGCAGATAAATCTTATTCATGTCAATGAGTATTTTTTTCCCGGAAATATTCCTTGAACTGATTGGGCTGTTAGATAAGATATTTTTATCTTCCTCTACTCCCCCTTTCTGTCTTCTCTCTTCTTTCCCTTACCTTTCCTTTCTTCTCCTTTTATTTCCTTTCTCTCCACGACTTCTTCCCACTCTTCTTTCATTTCTCCCCTTTTCAATTATATATTGAGTCTCTATCATGTGCTTGTTGTCCATGAGAAATTCAGAGACAAACCCAACCAAAGCTACAGTCAAGAGATTCCCTGTCTGACAAATTAGACGTTCAAGAACATCAGTGATTGGAACAGGGTAAGTGCATCCATAAGTTCTATCCATGGAAGGGGCACTTAATTCAACCAAGGTTAGGTGAGACTTCTAAGAGGTGGTGACCTTTCAAGGGATAGTTGTAGGAAGAATAGAAATTGGCCAGGCAGATGAGGTTGGGAACAGAGTCCTTTTCAAAAAGCACAGCACAAACAAAACAAAACAAAACAAAACAAAACAAAACAAAACACAGCACTTTCTGAAACCCTAAAGCAAGAAACTAATTTTCCTCTTTCTTCTGATTGCCATTAAGGCAGTGTTTACTGAGAACAGTCTTTAGCCTTTATATTATATAAAATATATCTTACTTCTATCCACAATCTAGAACCTTTCAAGGTATATTCTGAGTTATTGTAGGTCACTAGCCTCAGAATAAAGGAAAAGAGGCGAAGTGGGGTAGAAGAAAGGAAAGGAGAGCAAGGAAAAGGAAACACATGCTTAACAAAGAATTTTTAAAAATCTGGCATCCTTGATTGGTTAAAACTGAGCTCATTAAATTCTCTCCTAATGGTTTATCCCTGATCTCTCGCTACTTAAGTGGGTGGCATCATCATCCCTATTGGGCCAACTAGTAATTGGGAGCCATCTATGACTTCTTTCTCACTGAGGAGTTCTACCCTATTGCTCCATCACAAATCCTACCAATTTTGCCTCCTATATTTATTTCAAATCTCTCTTCTCAGGCCAATCCTGTTACCACTTCTTCACCCCCTCACATGGATTCCTCTGAGAACCTCCCGACTATTCTTTTTGTTTCAATCTTTGCTCTCTTTTAGACCATCCTTCCATCCTTTGCATAAAACCCCTCATTGCTTACAGCAGGGTTTCCTAATCCTTTCTGATTTATTTCTCCTTTTAAAATTATAGAAGCTCTTGATCTTCCTTGGATTTTATTTTTATGATTTTGTACTGTGTGCAGTATAAAATGAAAGCTATTTTATGCAGATCAAAAATTATTTTAGATTATTTTATTATTAATTTTATTTTGAATCCAGTGTCAATAAGAATCGTTAACAGATAGACCCATTGTGCTTGTTCCTCATTTCACAAGTGATGCATATTTCATTTTCTTTCAATAAATTATGTAGTAAAAGGATGATATAAGATAAATACACTGAAAATATCATTGTATTTGGGTATGAGGACACATGCAGGAAAATGTATGTTGACATTTATTTAATGGCATAAAAATAGACAAAAATTCTTTTACTATCTGATGTTTGTAATTCTTGCCTTTGGTGCTTTAAGAGCTTAACTGCTTTTATTTTATGTATTTCTTGTTTTCTTTCTAAATCTAAGTCCAGGAGGCTGCTATATGCAACTTGCTTCAGCACAAATAATACATTTCAAATATGGATGGTCTTTATTGCTAATAAATGAAAGGTAAATCAGTTAACAATTTTTTAAAGACTTTATTTATTCATTCATGAGAAACAAAGAGAGAGAGGTAGAGACACAGACAGAGGGAGAAGCAGGCTCCCCACAGGGAGCCCGATGCGGGACTCAATCCTGGGACTCCAGGATCACACCCTGAGCCAAAGGCATCAACCTCTGAGCCACCCAGGCATCCCTAAATCAGTTAATAATTGTCACTATTTTTTTTTTTGTACTTTTGGTTGTTGAAGTACCAGGGATTTCTTCATATATACCATAAAGATCATGATGAAATGAATGGACTTTGTGATTAAGATAATATTGAGATGAATTTTCAAAGTTATTATTTTTATGCTCCTTATTACTATTATAATTCCAACATCAGCATTCCTTATGCTTTTGAACTTTAACTAGAGATCAATTATGAGCATATGGATTATCCATATAAAGCACAAATATATGATTTTTAAAAATTAGAAATTCTAAGAGGCTAAGATCCATGCTGCCCCTCATCCCTGCAGTGTCAGAGCTATAAGAATAATAATGGCTAACATTTTTTAGTGCTTTCATGGAGTAGTTCAATTATTGCTCATAGTTACCTCAAAAAGAAGTATAATGGTTATTGGCATTTTGCAAACAAAAAAAGAGAGATTCAGAGAAGTTATCTGAAATTACACAGCTAGTAAGCTGTGTTAGATAGTAGCTGTGTTCACACAGCTGTGTGATAGAGCTGTGTTCCTAGTTTGATTCTAGAGCCCCCACTCTTAACCATTTTATTGCCACCTGCTGAGTTAATTTTAAGCAGGTTTACTTGATATATACTTGGATTCTCTCTTTTTAAAAAAGATTTTCTTTATTTTTTTGAGAGAGGGAAAACATTCGTGCATGTGGGAGGGAGAGGGAGAGAGAATCTCAAGCATACTCCATGCTTGAGTATGGAGCTGACACTGGGCTCGATCTCATGACCCTGAGATCATGACCTGAGTGGAAACCGAGTCAGTCCCTTAACCGACTGAGTCACCCAGGTGCCCCAGTATACTTGGCATCTCTTGATGAGCTCTGCTTAAAAGAAAAAAAAGAATCAGTTTATTTTCTGATTCAAAATAAAAAGCTGGAGGAGAAAATTGCCACCATTAACATTAACTCATTCTTTTTACATCTTTGCTTAGCTCCCCTCTCTGGTTTTGCTCATCCTATACTTTCTGCCTGGCATGCCCTTGTTTCCTGCCTTGGCTTGGCTGACTCATTCTTTAAGATCCAACCTTTCAGCCTCCTTCCTCATCCACTCTCACCCGGGTTAGGTGGCCTTTCTCCCATAGCACCCTTTCCCTGCTTGTGGTAGATTTTCTCTAGTCAACTGGGCACCACCACCACTACCACCACCACCACCACCACTGCCACTCTTGTCTAAGGCTGGGAATTATATTTACTAGAACCACTTCCCCATATAGCTCTAGATTTACTTTTGCCACTGAGAGGATGTTCTGTGAGATTTAGGAGTGGAAGTGAAGTGGAGATCACTGTTCTTAGGGGGTGTGGGTCAGGCATGGCAGTTTCCTAGACCTCTCCTTGAGCTCATACTTTATGGCTGCATGGGCTTCACATGCTTTCCTATAAGCTCCCCCTCTGCAGACTTCCAGAGAGCTCTGGTTTCTCCATCACATTCCTGTGCCCAGCTTGGTCTTCACCATCAATCTTTGACCTTTAGGAGCAGCTTTCCTGGTGTCTGCTCTCCTAGCTCTTCCAGCCGGCCTGTGGTCCCCTGATTTTACATGACATCTTTTCTATAGAGTGTCTTCTGTTTCCTGTCCAAACTTTGGCTGATGAGCCATTCTTGCCATTTTTCCTCTCCCATTGAATTTAATAACCTTTAATTACATGTGACTGTCTCCCCAGCCAGACCTAGGTGCTCTAAAGGTTGGATCATATTTCAGTACCAAATACCTGGCATGGTATAAAGTAGACCCTCAATAAATATTTGACTGATAACGAGACTTAGCTTTGGGAGACCTCAGTTACTTTAAGGAACGGAAGGTACATATTTGGGGGTCACCAATGGAGTAAGTCTTCCCAATGGGTGACATATGCAGACATAAGGGACAGAAGGAGAGAAAGAAAATAAGGCAAAGGAAACAGAGAAAGCTCAGGAGAGTGACGTCAGAGCAAGGGAGTGAGGGCAGTGAAGAGAGAGGAAACAGAATAGGAAGAGGAAAGGCATGGGTGGCCGGGTATACTGTTATTGGCTCTGGGCTGGGCACTTGGTCACCCTGGAATTGAAGTATCTCACCTGGAGTGGCTGCCGTTTCCTTCACAATCCGGTCCCAGAGAAGAATTTGACTTTTCATCTTTCAGATTCTGCCAAGGGCAAGAGCCAAGCTGTATGGAAGCACCCAAATATCGAAGCTAGCCAAACCCTGGGGTACCACAATGATCTTTCTGTTCTTGGGAATAGTCAGAGGCAGACCCCTGCAGGGCAAGCCATCAGCTTAGAAGATACACATTCAGGTGTCCCCAAAGGGGTAGGAGGAGGCAAGATCCTAAGGCAAAACTTTATAAAGAATAGTTTCCATTTCTAAGTTTTCTTTAATCTTAGACCAATAAGTTCAAGCAAGTTTTTTTTTTCTTCAGTTGTTTAGTAATAAGGAACATTTTAATACTGGGAGCTGGTGAGATTAGAATGTTTTCAGCCAAAAATACTACAGGATTTTTTCAAGGGGCATTTTGTTAAGCTATTTATTCATTATCAAGATTTAAGTTTCCATGGCCTGAGTTCTCACTACTGAAAAAAATAGATCAACTGTGTTCTTTTACAATTTTAATCATTTGTGCAGTCTTCTTGATGCCTCACTAACACGAGCTCCCCTCATGATAAAAGAGAACCAGAAAATGGGTTTTTCTTTGCTTGTTTTGCACAATATACATAGCTAGTGTCTTCCTTTCCCCATCTTTTGCTCCGTTTTCTAAGGGAATATAAAAAAACCAACTAACAGATATCAAACAGATAGCAAGTTGAAATTTTTAAATAGATCAGGATACATTTAAATTTAAATAAATGGTTTGCAGCAATGTAGTTTACTTAGTTTTTTAAAATTCAAATTCAATTTGCCAATATATAGTATAACACTCAGTGTTCATCTCATCGTGCACCCTCCTTAATGCCTGTCACTCAGTTACTTCTATCCCCCTTAATTATCTTTACAGTCAAGAATTGTGTGTCCCTCAATCCCCTAGGAATATGTCATCTGCAGTAAAGGTTTCTCACTAACGTTGCTTTTACATGAAAGACAATAAAATTACTTTAAAACTAACTTTGTTTATAATTTTTATGAGGTATCCTGGAGAGTTTAAGAGATTGGATGCAAAATGTTTATGTGTACATGTCACTGCTATGTTAAAAAACACTGTGTATTTAATTTTAGAAATGAAAATAATTCTCAAATAGCACGGAAGAGTGAAAATCAATAGGAAAAGTAAAGGTGTTAGATAGTGAATAGGGAGTAAGAAGAATGGGGTAGGAGGAGATGGCTGGGGTGGGATGCTGGTGGGGGAGTTGAAGAAATGGAATGCTTATATTTCTATTTTATTAAAATTTGCTCTGGGTCCTGGTCTTCCTAACATGTCCACAAATGCTAATTCAACATTAAAAGTAAATCAATTCGTTTCTAAAACGTCCTTCCCGGGCAAGACAGCAGGTTTGCCCACTCGGAAGCCCAGAAGAAGATCCTGTGTGTGTCCAGCCCTGGGGTTGCTGCTCCTTCCTTTGGGGGAGAAGCTGGGCTCTGGGAGCCTGCAGACACCCTTAGGCTGGACACTTGCAGTCAGTGCTGCGCAGGAAGGGAGGTGCGGCTGCAGGAACCAGAGTTCTCTGGTGTGAGTTATGAGCTTTCAGGGATGGATGGATGGTCTTGGGGGGAGAGGGGCAGGGTGTAGTCGCTGGGGGCAAAGAGGAGGAGGGACAAGGTGAACTTTCCTATACTCAGCATGAGCTGAGAATCTTCCACTGCAAACATCTGTGCTCTTGGGCCTCCTCTCTCCCTGCCATTCCAGGAGTGCTGGGCCACAGCTTTGCCTCCTCCTGGCCACGACCCTCCAAAGCACACTCATCAGAAAAACACAGCCGGGGTGCATTACATCAGCACAGGGTGGGGCCCCAAGAACAAAACAGCCCCTCACTGCTTTGAGTGGGAATGATTCAATTCCATTCAGGAATGGGTCAAGGGGGAAAATCCACAGTTCAAACCTAATAATTTTTGCCTCTTGTTTACGAAAGAGTTTGAAATGTGAGTGAGGTAGAGAGCCAGAGCTGTTACAATCTTCTGCTTTAAAGGTGCCTTTTCTGAGGATCCCTTTGATATTCCTTTGGACTGCTTTTGCTTTTCTATATTCATCTTAAAAAAAAAAAACAACAAAAAACTGCTTTAGTTTTTAATAGTCCTTGTCATGATGCAAAGGGCCAGACTCCAGCTGTTCTTCCCAAACCTCTGGGAGAGGCCTGGTTACATCTCGTTCTCGTAAATCTTGAATCCAGTTCTAGCAAGTCTTTAAGCCTGACCCTGACATGCCCAGGCAATGGATGATTAGAAACAGGAGAGGCGGAAAAGTCCAGTGCCAAGTTGTGTCCACTTAAAAAACACATCATCTGGCAACGACCATGTCAGCATGTGGAGGGAAGTGGCACATGTCTGTACGAAGCACAGCAAGGTGATACATTTACAGTTTTACTTTTATATTTTTATACGACTTTACCAAGAAGACCAGAGTCAGGATAAGGCCGCTGATTTGCTGACAATATCTGGGCTCACTGAGAGAGGCTTTTGTTATCGATAAATGTATATTTACCTATGTTTTGTGACAGAGGTAGAATTTAATAGATATGAAAGAAAATAATTGTCCATATCTATTTCTCTATCTACATCAATATATATCATCTATGAATATCAATTGTTATAATTTATTAATATAAAATGTCCATTGATATTAGTTATTCAGTATTTAGTGAAGTTAAAATTTAATTAATAATTGAATGGTCACCCAAATCCTTGGGTGGAGCTACATGACTCATTCTGGTCAATGCACTTTGAGTGAAATGATGTATGTCAGTTTCTGGCTGAGGGAGTTACAAGCTCTTACTTAACCCTTGCACTCCCTTTTATTCCCTTACTTCAGCCAAGGAGACTGCATGTGGATCTAGTGGAGCTGCCTGATAGAAGCAGGTGACCCTGAACCACCATGGGAAGAAAATTTCCTATGGAACATCTTCAAAACCTAAATGGACTGTATGAGCAAGAAATACATTTTCATATGTAAGCCGTTTAGATTTTTAGTTTTGTTTGTTACTGCAGCATAACCTAGTCTATTCTAGCAAATACATCCTCCACCAGCATCTCTCTGATGCAGGAGAAAAGCTGTGCCAAGTGGGGAAATTAAGTAAAATACACAGCTATATAAGTCACATCTTCAGATCATCAAATATCTGATGGGGTAGTTAGTAAAGGGACACTGGGGAAGAGCTCATGAGAAGAAGATGGCACCAACCCAATAGGTCTGATATAGTGGAAAAGTGGAATATTAAGACATTTTGCTATGCAGTGTTTAAAGGATTAGTCATAAATTGTCAAGAGGTAAATTGATATAACATTTTCAGAAGGCACATTGACAACATATATGAACAATTAAATTGTGCAGATACTTTGGCTCATGAATTTCATTCATTCTAGAGAATGAATCTTCAGAAATAGAGAAGTGTGAAAATGTATGTGTTCAAGGATGTTTATTGCAAAACTGGTGGGAAATTATAAACTTCCTAAATATCCAACAATAGGGAATTGTTCAAATAGCCAATTGTTTCATTTCTGCCTTAGAATATTATGTAGGTGTAACAACAAAGAGAGTTTTACATATCGACATGGAGTAGTCACTCACTGCAGTAAGCAGCTTTTGAGATGATCCCCAGTGATCCCTGCCTCCTGGTATTTATGCCCTGGTTTAATCCTCTTCCTTTGGGTGTGGGTTGGGTCTAGTGATTTGCCTCTCATGAATAGATATGGCAAAAGTAATGGGGTGACACTTTTGAGATTAGGTTAAAAAGAGAGTAGCTTCTGCCTTATTGTCTTTTGCTCTCTTGCTTGCATGCTCTTAGGGAAGTCAGCTGCCATTTTTGCAAGCTGACTTCTTGTAATATTGTGATTTAGAATAAGAAATATATGTTTGGGCTTCATCCCCATTCCTCACACAGAGCTCTTAAAACCATTGGAATTTCCTGATTAGAGTGACAAAGGTGTCCTAGGTAACACAAGGATGGGGCCTGGTTGCCAGGGGACCCAACTATATGATTAGAGGCTTGGGACTTCCAGGGAAGGGAAAGGGGCTGGAAGTTGACTCAATTGTCAATGGCCAATGATTTAATCAATCGCAACTATGTAATGAAGCCTCCATGAAACCCCAAAAGGATGGGTTTGGAGAGCTTCCAGATTGGCAAACATGTGGAAATTCAGGGAGTATGGTCCTCACCCTTTCCCACGTATCTTGCCCTGTGCATCTCTTCCATCTGGCTGTTCCTGAATTCTATCTTTTTATAATAAACCAGTAATCTAGTAAGTAAAGTGTTTCTCTGAATTCTGTGAGTGGCTCTAGCAAATTAATTAAACCCAAAGAGGGGGTTATTTGAACCTACAACCTAGGGACACCTGGGTGGCTCAGTGGTTAAGCACCTACCTTTGGTTCAGGGTGTGATCCTGGAGTCCCGGAATTGAGTCCCACATCAGGCTCCCTGCATGGAGCCTGCTTCTCCCCCTGCCTGTGTCTCTGCCTCTCCCTTTCTGTATCTCTCATGAATAAATAAATAAAATCTTAAAAAAAAAAAAAAAGAACCTACAATCTATGGCCAGTGGTTCAGGGAAACAGGTGACAAACCTGGACTTGCGATTGGCATCTGAAGTGGGAGCCTTCCTGTGGGACTGAGCCCTTAACCTATGCACTCTGATGCTATCTCTGGGTAGATAGTGTCAGAATTGAGTTAAATTGGATTTGGTTTCAGTGCAAGATAGTGACCTATGAAGACACCAAACTCAAACTCCTCCATGGAACACATCAAATTATACCTGCTGATAGAACAATTCCTTTTGAAGAATTAAGCTGAATGGTAGGACACACTCAGCTGGTGTCAGAGAATTGCTTGGTGTTGGGGAATAACCTCACTTACTGGAATTGGATGTACAATCTTACCTGAAGATATCTACACATGTATCTCCATATTTGGCACATAATAGACCTTCGAAAGATACATGTTGAATGTTTGTATTTATGTATTCATCAAATATTTACCAAACACTTATAAGCCAGCTAGCATTTTGCTGGCTCTGTGGGTACAGTGTTGAGCTGTTGAACACTCATAAAGGACACAGTCTAGGGAGGAAGGCCAACATTGAGACAACAAAGAGAGCAACCTGTGGGGAATTCTGAGGTAGAGATAGTCTTGGAGTATTTGGGGAAATGAATAATGGTGGCTAAAGCCAAGTGAGGGAGAAGAAGATGGTGAGAGGTGAGGCTGCAGCAATGGGCAGAGGCCACATGAGGATTCTCAATTTTATCCTAAGTGCCATGTGATACACAGGAAGGATTTCGAGTAGGTATGAGCTACTTTATTTTGAAAAGATTATTGTGACTGCTTTGTGGAGAATAGGTTGGCATTGGGTAAGAATTGAAGCAGGAAGTCTAGTTATGAGGTGATGGCGTTGGTCCATGTGAGAGAGCTGGCCATGGAAAGGGGTGTGTGTGGCAGGTTTGGTAAACATCATGGAGACAATTGTATTGACAAGGTTGGTGATGGATTGAGTATAAAAGCTGAGGGATAGAAAGTGTCAGAATAACCGTTATATTCTGGTTGTTATAGTGCCATTTACTGAGCTGGGGGAACATTGTAGAGGTACTGCTATATGAGGAGAGATGAAAAGTTCATGTTGAGATGCCTGAGAAATATTCAAGAAGAGTTACCAACTAGGCAGTTAGATATTGGGTCTTGAATGTAAATAGAAGTCTAGGCTAGAGATAGCAACTTGGGAATGATTAGCTCACAGATGTTTTCTAAGTCCATTGGGGAAATGAGGAGGGAGAAGAATGTGAGAAGTCAGGGCTTAGGACTTGAGGTAACACATAGGAATATGCTCAGTGCTATGTTTGGTACAGAGGAAGCACTCAACACATATAAGTTATTGTTATAATTTATAACAGCTTTTGCTGTTGCTGTTTCTGCTGTTGTCACTAGCAGGGACAGAGATAAAAAGCAGGAGAGTGTAGGAGAGTGTGATGTCACAGAAACTGAAAGGAAGGCATGTAGAGGAGGAGGTGGCCAAATGCTGCAAGAAACAAGAGCTAGACATGTTGCACCGAAACATTTAACTATTCATAGAGTGATGTACCTATGGGGTTCCAATTTGGGACCTGGCTTCAAAAAGCACAACAGTATTCCCGATTCCCTTCCTGTCATTGAGCCATCAATAGTTCTTTGCCACTTAAACTGGGTTTAGGAGACCCTCAGGATCCTCGAACCACATTGGCCTGTTTTCATCTTTAACTAAAACAACAGTGATGAATCTAAGTGGCACTAAGGTAAGTTTGTTCCCATTTTGTTCTGAATTGGGTAGGATCAAGACAGAGGTGGATTAAGACTACTTATGTGATGATATCAGAGAGAATTCTCGCCTTGTCCCCAATTCTCCTCTGATTGGGGGAGGGAAGGAGAAAGAATGATGTCCATGAGCATCTGGAAAATGGTGTGGTGATGCTGAACTTATTCAGTGAGGCCTTGTTGTGGAAGACTATGATAACTAGAGAGTTATACCCCCAAGACAATGAAAATTGTATGAGTATGTAGAGTGTGTGTGTCCAGCTAATGTGTGAACAAAGGACAATTATGGCATGGGAAGCTGTTGGATGGAGGAGGAGGAGTAGCTGCTCAATCCTAGACAACTGTGTTTGCAAATTAGATGGCCCAAAGTATCTAAATTTCAGGACTGTCCCAGCTATGAGAAAGGAGCATTATCTGACCACAGGGCCTCATCACAGGCTGCTTCCCTGGCATAAGGTGAGATTGAAACTTCTTAGATGCTGTCTATTGCACCGGTGGCCTCATTTTAAATAAATTCAATAAATAACAATCCAAATTCTTGAAACAATTTCTTGAGTTGGAGTTTGATTGAGGGCAAAGATTATGTCTTGTATTTCTTTCATATCCTTCACCCATTAGGCCCTGCATAAATACACATTATTTCTCTACTAAATAATTCATCTCAGGGCTCTTGGAAATAATGAGCTCCCCCAGTACTAAAAAGGTACATTTCTATTTTCAAAGATTTCCTGGCAACTCTTTAGGGGTATATCTATTCTACAGTCAAAAGTACATCTGTAGACAATTTTAGTTCAAGTGTACATATAACCAAACAGAATCAAATTCATGCATTTATAATGACTTATCATGATATTACTCAGCTTGGCAGTTTTGTTTTAATAGGCAAATATGTACTTTATAATCAATGATGATTATATTCCTAGATACACAGGAGGAAAAAGGAGCATAAGACATACTGTTATAGGAAACTGGGTACTTCGAATTGAAGTTAACTTTTCCAGGAAAATAGTTATAACTTTTTAAGGGTCCTCTTGGCTTTTAGAAGAATAAGTTTCTCAGGGCCCAGACTTGTTTAAAAGAGAAAAATTAATTTCCTGAATTTGAAGAACCTGCACTAATTCCACAGGCCAAATTCCTCTTCATCCTTTTTCTCTGTTATAATAGGGCAGAGGTGACTCATCTGGTGGTCGTGGCCCTCAATATCTGGATGAAGCTGGGGGCTTACTATGGGCTGTGCTGACTTGCTGTCCTTCAGGCTCAGATTCTGAGGGATACACACCACTGCTACAACCCCACATAGTCAATGGGAGCCTTCATTCTCCAAGTCTGAAAAGGATGAGACTTTTTACCTTCAAGGAATTTTTGTTAGTGCAAGGAATCAAAAGTTAAGAGGCTCTTTAAAAAAAAACAAAAACAAAAACAAAAACAAAAACTTCGTAACTTGATTTTTTTATTCTTTCTAAAAGTCCAGATTTTAACTTCTGCTACTATTAGGCTTATGATTGGGTTCATAGACACAACCTTCCTTTTGGCATTTCTGTTGAATTCCAAGGAACTAAAATGTTTCGAAAGAGGATGGTAGGGAGGGGAGTTAAAGGATCCTATCTTATAAAGAGCTGGATTTATTTTCTCTTTGTTTTTTTTTTTTAACTTCTCCTGGTGTGTGTCTCCTTGTACCATTGCTGTAGTACATTATGACCACAAATATTCCTCTCCCTGATGGAGTGCTGTGTAGCATGTTCCCAGAGAGACAAGTTGTTTGAAGTGAATACTTTCACTCCTTGAGCCATGCTAAGAACAGACTTTTATGCACTTATACCTGTGTGGCCACCCAGACCGTAAGCATCTTGGAACTGTGGGGCTCATAATTCAAGGAAACCACTTTTATGCACAAATGAGAAATACATCCCTGGTTCGTGCATCACTGAGGGCTGGGCCATGAGGAAATGGCAGCCACAGCTCACAGAAGGAACAAGAAAACCACAGCTTTGCCTGCAAAATTGGCTGCTTGAAGCAAAGTGTGCTAGCACTTTGGACAGGTTATATGCTCAAATTTGCTAAATCATTTATAAGAATCTCTTTTAAAAACAGAAATGTTTCCTTAAGCATCTGTGTTCTGAATTAGGCACATCTCTATTTAAACTTCTTTAGGCTTTACTATTATGGTGAAGTGCAGGTGCAAGTGTGGAAAAGCAAACATTTGAGAAAAGCTATGGTCTTTATAGAGCAGTAGGGCTCAGTTTTCAATCATCTGATGCTTTCCAACAGGTCAGCAAAGACCCTAAAGATTGTATTCTCTGTAGGACAATGAGATTGTGATATAGTCTATTATTTTGACTTGTTAAGACAAGTAATAGAAAACTATTTCACGAATTCTCTTTAGGCACAGGGTATCATGGAAATCTTTTCTAACAGGCTATTATTCTGGAGTATGAGTGGGAGCTGGCTACAGCTGGCTGGGAAGAAGGTCTTGAAATCCAGCTAAAAACGAAGACTTAATTGATTCTCCAGGCTTGGGCAGGTAAAGAATCAAGTCCTTTTGTCTAGGCAAAAGGTGCAGGTAGATTACAATAAGTAGGAATAGAGGCATTAGAGTTGAGCACTGATCCTTGGGTACAAGTCAAGTTTTCTTTGCTTGCTTCTGTGCTTCCTGTTGGGTATGGCTAGACCTGAGTTAATAGGTTCTGATTCCTGACTGAAAGAAGATGAGGTCTGTGGGTGATGACAATGATGATGATAGCAAACATTTACCTCATGATTACTCTACTTACTATTCTAGACATTTTATATAAGCCATTAATTCTCACAATAACTGCTAGCTCATAGATGCTAACATTATTTCCATCTTATAGATGTAGGAGATGAGATAAGAGTTTACATAACTTGCCTAAGCACAGTAAATGATGGAGCTAGGATTTGAACCCAGGCTGTCTGTCCCCAGAGTTTGAGTATATACTCATAATTCTGTTTCTTAGCTTATATTGTCCAACATAATACAGCTTGCCAATTAAATGCTTTTTGTGAGTTAACTTGGAAGCATAATACTTTAAAATACCAATGTTCTTTCAGCAAATACCTCTGGCAGCTGGGGAAATATGAAAATAGCCTCTATGATTTGAAGTTTAATTTGGTCCCATTCTTATTTGCCTCAAGAATGTCCTTTAAACACTTCTTTTGCACTGTGGCATGATTAAGAGTGCCACGAGGTGGGAGATCTCTGAGAATCTCTTCAGGCATCTGATTCTAATGTAGTTGGCTCTGAAGAGCCAATGGTGAATGGCCTATAAAGTAACAGTTACCACTTACTAAGCACTGCCTACATAATAGGCACCATTCTGGCGTTTCATGTGTATCACCTCTCTTAATCTTTGATCAGACTTGACAAGGCAGGTATTCTAATCCAAATTTTACAGATGAGAAAACTGAGGCACCGAGAATCAAATAAATTGCTTGCTTAACATCCCAAAACAAGAAAATGGTAAACCTTGGATTTGAACTTGGGTCAAGGATGACTCTCAAGTTCTTGTTCTTAGCTACTGCAGTACTAGGGCTTTAGAAAGTAGTGACATTTGTATGGTTAAGAATATAAAAATTGCTATGTCAAGTTCCCAATCATAATCAAGGAATTTGTGATGGTTTTTTAGCGTCTCAACTTGGCTAGGCTGAACTACATTTCCAAGAATTAGCTTTCTTGTATGTTTCTGGTCACAAAGGAACCACAAGGAAAATTCTTGGGAGATTTGGAGGATGGCCAAGAAGCAGCAGCCATCTTGTAACTCACGTATGTTGTTGCTCATCTGCTGAGTCACTTGATGATTGGTGTTGAACAGCAACAGGGACTGGCCTGCAACTGCTCTACTTCCCCTGGACCCTGCTTCAGTTTCTCTGACTCCTGGGCCAAGAGTTTGTTTGATTAGCTCTCAGAAGTGTCCAGCTTCTGTCCATCACCAAGATCAGATGCAGGATTTATCTACCCTTGAGGGATTTCAGCTTGTGTCTCTGGCTTCTAGCCTGTCCTTGATATCCTATACTTTATAGCCATCTTCTCTTCCTGACTGCCTGTCCTGTGGATGTCAAACTCCACATCACATGTGTAAACAACTGCCTTACAGACACTGTTTATTCAGCTCCCACAATTGTACAAGGTCAATCTCTTAGAACAAATTCCTGCTGGTTCTGCTTCTTAGGGTGAATCCTGACTGATACAGTTCTCTGTAGGTCAGCTCTACAGCATGGTCCATGCCTTAGCATCAACACCATTATTTAGGATCTACATTCTAGAATGCTGTTTTATTTGATTCTTACCTATAAGGTAAACAAGATAGGAACTCTTGTCCCAATTTACAAAAGGGAAGCTAAGGTCCTATGAGGTTTGAAGACTTACCCACAGATTGCACAGGATTAGAACCCAGACCATTGGACTTTAGTTAAATGTCCTAGTCCTACTCTTAGCTTCAATGTTAGATTTTTTGGTGTTAGATCTTTTGTACAAGATCAGCCTTCTCCATGTATAGTTTGAGCTGAGATTTCTCAGTGGGAGTCAAATTAATGAAGCTTGGTTTGGCCTTTCTTTCTTTTCTTTCTTTCTTTCTTTCTTTCTTTCTTTCTTTCTTTCTTTCTTTCTCTCTTTCTTTTTTTTTCTTTTTATACCTGTTGTTAAGACTGAGTGTTTGTTTTTCCTCCTCCCCAAATTCACATTTCATACCTTAGCCCCCAACATGACAGTATTAGGAAGTGGGCTTTTTTTTTTTTTTTTAAAGATTTTATTTATTTATTCATGAGAGACACAGAGAGAGGGAGGCAGAGACATAGGCAGAGGAAGAAGCAGTCTCCATACAGGGAGCCCGACGTGGGACTCCATCTGGGGTCTCCAGGATCAGGCCCTGTGAAGGCAGGTGCTAAACCGCTGAGCTACCCTGGCTGCCCGGAGGTGGGACTTCTTGAGATGGGACTTTTTGGAGGTGATTAGATTGAGAGGGAGGAGCTCTCATGAATGAGATTAGTGCCCTTATAAAAAAGACCAGATAGAAGTCCCAGGAGTCTTTTGTTAAGTGAGGACACAGTGAAAAGACAGTTGTCTATAAACCAGTGTATGGGTCCTCAGCAAACACCACATTTGATGGTGCCTTGATATTGTATTTCTCAGCTTCCAGAACACTGAGAAGTAAATTTCTGTTGTTTGTAAGTCACCGAGTCTATGGTATTCTGTTATAGCAGCCTGAAGGGACTAAAGAAGTTGCTGAGGGTTTTTTTCAAGGCTCATATGCACACTGTTCACATTTTCTTATATTGCATAGTCAAAGATATTACTGTCTAAGGTGAAGGAGTCTAATATTGCCTTCTCCTGATCAAGCACCTTGTGAAGAAAGCAGAACAATTTGAGGAAATCAATAATATAAAGTCTTCTAGGAGCTTATAAAACAGATGTGATGTATTTATATAGGAATGACATGATCAGGACAAAATTCTAGAAGGCATTAACACATTAATCTCTTGTCTATGGACAGAGAAAACTTTTTGTTTCCTTCATTAAAACTGAATTTACATGAAACTTCTTTACCATGGTTCTTGGCATATATGAACCACACATAGTGCCCAGCCCACTAGAATGTAAACAACATGAAACTGGAGACTTTCTCTGTCTTGCTTATGATGGTCTCTAACCCCTGGCATGTAAACCAGTATAACTAGTGTAAACCAGTGCTTAGTACATAGCAAGCATTCAAAACACATTGACAAAATAAATGGCTTTTAAGTGAATTGATTGGAGAGAAATATAGGAGGATGAGTATTTCTGTCATAACAAGAGCAAATACTCAGATACGATTTTATGCTTATTTCTTATTTTGGAAAGTTATAAACTTAATGACAGTGACAACCATGATGACAATGACAGCAAACACTTACATAGCAATTAGCTCATTTCATCTTTATGAAAAACATAAGTAATATTGTCACCTCAAATGCGAAAATTGTGGCACAGTTTAAGTAGCTTACTCAAGGTCACACAGCTGGTTAGTAGTAAAGTGAGGTCCAATTCCAGACTATGGTCTTCACCAGTATAGTATATTACTACTCTGTGATTATTGTTCATAATTGAATTGGATGATTAATACAGTTTAAGCAATGGGTATGTTGATAACCATTGCCAGTTTGTGGTTATTTCAGCCCAACTCTTGTTTTAGAACATATGTGCATAAGACGTGTCTACACATACATACACACAGGCATGTGAATATGCACACAGATGTTTACTCTTATGACAAATCTCTTTCCCAAACACTGCATAATAATCATGTAGGGATTAGCCATAAAAAAGTTGACAATCCTTAAGTGCAGAAGTTTTCCTCTCATGTGACCATACTACCATCTTTATATTGACTAGCATTCTCCACTGTTTTTTGGAATAAAGTGCGAAATGTGAACTAGAAGAGAGTGGGTGGGGCCACCTTGAAGTTTCCTAACCACAGGGTAGAAAGGAAGAGAAGGAAAGGAGGGGTATTTGAAAGAGCTTCCAAGCTGAACCCATGCAATAGACACTAAATGGTAACAGTACTCCTTAAAGGAGGGAGGGAATCTTTTTTTAAAAAGATTTATTTATTTATTTATTTATTTATTTATTTATTTATGACAGGCATAGAGAGAGAGAGAGAGAGACAGGAGGAGGAGAAACAGGCTCCGTGCCCAGAGCCCGACACGGGACTCGATCCCGGGACTCCAGGATCATGCCCAGGCCAAAGGCAGGCACTAAACCGCTGAGCTACCCAGGATCCCCAGAGGGAGGGAATCTTTAAGACACAGGGGTCAGGACCACTCTGGGTGTGATGCATGTAAGCAAAGTCTTCAGGAAAAGCAACTCTCCTCAGTTATCTGTCACACTGAAATGAATTGAAAAACATAGTAAAGCAGTAATTTTGAAAATTTGGGAGCTGGCTAGTCTCTTTATCTCATTGGTTCCAATCCCCCCACTCCCACTGCCTTTCTCCACTGTTTGTCTCAACTACTCTGCTTTCTTGCTCAGCTCTCTCTAGTGATCCAGGTTATGCCACATTACCTTGGTCATCACATACACTGACCATGAGGTAGAGCTCAGCTCATTGAGTCTAGCGGTTCTCATTTGCTAGAAATAACAGGGATTTCTAGTGCTGTTATAAAGCTTATCTGCTCATGTTATTTCTCAGTATCAAATCACAGTAGAAAAACAGAATTCCCCCTGCTTAACACAGGTAGGATTACACTTGGGAGTGTTGATGACTTAAGCAAAGATTTTCCACCTACAGCCAAGTGATTGATGGCTTATCCATCTGCATATAAAACCATTGTTTAAGTCTTGGTTCTATTAAAAAAAAAAAAAAAAAGGAAAGAAGGAAATAATAGGCCCAAAATGGAGTCACTCGTGCTTAGCCCATGTCACCAAACCGAGACTTAATACTTAAACTAATTGCAGTTTCAGCTTTTCCCAGGAATGTAATCTTAACTAGTCAGTCTGGAATTTCCTGGTCAGCAATAGTGAGGTAATCCACCTGATAGACCCCTGCCATCACCTAACGGAAGGTGATTTTGCCTGAAACAATCCACTCTTTGCTAGTAACTTCCTTGTTCCTGCCCTCTTCTGCCTATAAAAGTCTTCCATTTTGTACAGCTCCACGGAGTTCTTTTCTATTTGCTTAGATGGGAAGCTGCCCAACTCATGAATCAGCCAATTAAATCTTTAAATTTACTCAGTAGAATTTTGTTTAACAGTTTGAATGGGTCACATCACCTGCAGTTTCCAAACAACTGCATATTCCCAAAGTAAAATACAACACAATGAGAACGAAGATTTGCAAGTTAGCTTCTTATTTTTCCCAAATTCCACAAACCTGGAGGAGCCTGTCATTTGTTATGTTAATTGCTCTGTGGCTAGATTTAGTCCGTGGTTTGATCCCAAATTGTCTTCTCACAGCTAGAAGAGAAAGTCATCCCAGCAGGTGTCATAAACACAATTTAATTACTATTTAGATCTTATTATATGACTAGACACAATGGGTTTTTTACTTTCCCTAGAAAACTGTGAGAGTGTTTTGGAGGGGAATAAAATGAAAATTTTGCATGTTTTTCTGTTTCTGTTGTTGATGTTAAACTCTCCAACAATTTGATCGCTATTTGGGTATCAGAAATTGCTTTCTATTCAACTTCTGTTCCCAAGTTTAAAAATACTATGTGTATACTCCTCAAGGTATTATGTGTATATATATATATATGTATATATGTATATTATGTGTATATATATGTATGTACATATATATATATATATACAGGCACAGTATTAAGCCATTTCCATTTTGAACAGCATTCAGATTGGTGGGATTTCTAAACATCTAAAGAATAGCCAACATGCTATTTGAATTATGCTACTCCTTGAGCCTTCATTAGTTCTCACTGTTCTAGATTCCTAATTAGACCTCCTGGTTTCACCCTTGACTCTTGACAGCTGTTTTCTACACAATAGCCAGCATAATTTTAAATAGTAAATCAGACTGTATCACTTCCCTGCTTATAGTTTTCTGGTAGCTTTCCCTTGCAACGGGAGGAGAATCCAAATGTCTTCCCATGGTCTGCATAGTCCTACATCATCTGGATCCTGCTTTTCTCTTTGAGCTGATCTCAAAAGGACACCTGGACTTCACTCTATTTCAAGATATTGATATCTGCCTTAGGAGTCCTTCTACTTCCCCTTTCGCCTGCCTAAACCTTTCTTCCTCCAGATCTTAACATGACAGTTTTTTTTTTTTAAATTCATTCAGGTCTTAAGCTCAAATGACATTTCCAACAGAGGACCTCCCTACTCACCCTGGCTAAAGGGAGCCGGAGGGGCATGCTTCTCTATTACTCTACTTTTATATTCCTTACAGAATTTGTCACTGCCAAAAGTTATCTTACATATTATTTGTAAAGATGTTTATTGTGTGGTACCCCATAAGATTTCAAGTGTCATGAAGGCAGTGCCCTTATCTGCTTTTCCGTTACTTTACTATGGTGTTTAAAATCATACGGGCATATTTTAGGGCTCAAAGAATTATTTGATGAATGGATGAACCAATAAATAATATTGGCAGCTAAATATAATATAAATAATATTGGCAGTTAAATATAAACTAAATAAATACAAATATAAATAAATAATATTGGCAGTTAAATATAAACTTTAAAGGCAGTTTTGTGTAAATTTGTGGATTTGGTGCCAGCTTCTTTATTTGAAAAACTTTAATCATAATTACCAGTGCTGATTGGTAATTAGGGAATATTTTAGTTGGAAATACTGTACAATCATTTTTCCAAGGAGGCATTCCCTTAGCAACATCCCTGTCAAGGGTCATCTAGTTTTTATTAAAATATTTCCAGTGTTGAAAAGCTCACTCCTTATTTATGCAGCATGTTCAGATGTTAGACAACTTATTTTGTCTCTTAAAATAAATTCTTCTTCCCATTATGCTGAATCTTAGCCCTAATTCTGTCTTGAGGAGTTACATAAGATGTCTTTTTTCTCTTCCACACAGAATTACTATCTCATAGTCTTTTCTCAGCTAAGGTTCTTTTATAACCCAACAATTTCTTATATGATACTTTTAACAGGACCTTCATTTTTATAATATTTTTCAAAAAATGTTTGCTTCCTTCTCCTTTATCCTGAATCCATCCTTCATTGTTAACATTCTTGTTAAATTCTGCCACCCAAAGTGGAGTATATAAAGCCATTTGAGTATGGAAAAAAAATCAGGGATCAAAAAAATCATGAAGAGGTTGAGCACCATGAGAGTTCCCTAGTGAAGAAAAGTCATTTTTTACCAAAAGACTTCTTTTTTCATTTTATCCTTTCTTTTAACTATATTGGTGTTTCCTTAATTATAGACTTGAGGGAAAGGAATCATGAGAGGTCATTAGATCTCTCCCTTTATACCACCATGCAGATGGATGGACTTTGCAGGGATAACTCTCTCCCCCTTGACCCCCAGTAAGGACAGCATTCTTTCTGGGAGAAAAGGCGCTCTTCACTCCTTGACTTTAAGGTCCTGTTCCATCTTCAGTCCAAAATCTCAATGAATATAGATTATTTTTCCAACACTTAGTATTGCCTAAAGGTAATATTCCTTTATTTCTTTCTTACCCCCTCTCAACTTCAATAACAGCCACAGTACAAAAGCTAGATTCATAGTAGAAACTAAGTGGTGACTCTCTTACAAACAGAAAAGTGATCAAATGGATAATCTCTCCTCTTTCAACTTCTCTAGAAATACATTGGTCTGTACACTTTGAATGGCATGTGAATTGCATGGCCATGTTGAAGTGGCTTGAATGAATTCCAAGAAACCACTGAAGTCAAAGTAAAAATAAACAAACAAATAAAAGACACAAAAATTTTTTTAAAGTGGGCCAAGAAATGTTTATTTTTTTCTGTTCCAGATGACTAACTTTCTTAAAATCTATTTCTGAATAATCATGTACTTTTCTGAAAATCAAAATCCATTCGATTCTATTGTCTTGAGTGGTAGTGATTATTTTCATTAGAAAAAAGAAAACTTCGATTGACAAGTGGTTCTCTATAAACACTGTTGTCCCAATCATGAGGTAATTGATCTTATTCAAGCCTCATGGCTTGGGGACCCCTCTGCTATAAAACTATGGGCAGAGAAAGAGAAGATGGCTTCACAAGCCTAAAAGGGACATTATACTTTTAGACCTATTTTCAGTCATTGAAGTATTCACTGCCAGCATCTTGCTCAAGGCCCAGAGTTGGATGACACTTTCTACTTTCATAACCACTTCTTGGCTGGCTTCTTGGACTTGGACAAGTGACTTCTTTCCCTCTCCAAATCCACCCTTAATCTCTATTTCAACCACATAAAATTTTACAGCAATAGCGATGGCAGATAGAAGCTATGAAATTTACCCTAGTGATGTCTATGGGCACCTCATTTAACTAGTTTTATGAATAGACCACCTCCAGCTCTCCTAGCCCTTCCTTAAAGATCTGATGGTCAGTTGATGTGGAACCCAGACATCACGAAGCTGCAAATTCCAATTGAATTCAGTTTAAGATTTTTTTTACCTTCCAGGTGATTCATTTGTGCACATTTGAAGGAAAAGAAAGATTTCAATATCAGGCTTATTATTGATTCTGGATATTTGTGGTTAAGGGTAACAGAAGGGATAGTTTAAATATTTTTAGTTTTCTCTAATGGTCATGGTGGCTTTATGTGAACAAGCTCCATGATCTTTGCTAATGAATTGTCTTTGATGAAATGAAGGAAAAAGGAGAAGGGTGTATGGAAGAGGATAAATGAAATAACAATGATGTTGTAGAGGCTGGAGTGAGAATTCAAGGACATGAGCTAGGAGGATTGGTAGAGTCCAAGGAAATTATTGTAGCATCTGTTTAATAGTACTCCTGGGAGAAGATGCACCAGTTTGCGAAGAGAAGCCAGAGCAGATTTATTTCATAATGTGTGACCCATCTTCCACAACAGAGAAAATTAGATCTAAATCCATAAAATAGAGCTGGAAAATATAGGTTAGAGATCTTTTCTTTGTTACTGGAGTGTCACCATTCTATGTAAAAACCAAAAGCTCCTAAAGACAGTGCGAGAAATCAAAGATACACAAATCTCAAAAATTATACCTCTGAGATAGATGATGATATTTTACAGGAGAGTGTTCTATTGTTATTACTCATGTAGATATTTAACTTAAATGTTCTTGAAGAATCTCTGTAGAATGAGAATAACATTAATAAACAAAAGCAAAAATTGTATGGTAATTGGTGTTTTGTGATCAAGATCCTTAAATTGCAGTCTTTATCATAAAATCAGAGCTAGTGTAAACAGAGTCTCTTGTGAGGTAGCCAATGTTTTGTACCCATTTTGGAGGTAGTGCACTAAAAGGAACTTAGAGTAAATTATACCTAAAGACAAATTTTGGTTATCTTCATTGGATAATTTCTTCTTCTAGGATAAATCAAGACCACCAATAATTGCAAGACAGTGTGTAGCGATGAAAAGATGAAAAGCAGAAGACCTGGTAGCTGTAATTTCCTCTGAATGCAGACAGCCAAAATTACAGAATATAGCACTTGCTCTACTGGATTTGCTCTATTTATTTCTTGTTTAGGAATTCAGACAGGCCTATCACTGTTTTTTTTGTCCATTAGAGTTTGATCTCTTCTTTGTCTTTACCTGGGGTCTCTGTTCATCTATGTATCATAGTTGAAGTTGGTTTGGGTTCAAATCCCAGTATTGTGCAGCATTAAAAATGTCATTACCTTAGCCCACTTAGCCTATAAAACAAAGCCTGAGGGATCCCTGGGTGGCGTAGGGGTTTGGCGCCTGCCTTTGGCCCAGGGCGCGATCCTGGAGACCCGGGATCGAATCCCACGTCGGGCTTCCGGTGCATGGAGCCTGCTTCTCCCTCTGCCTGTGTCTCTGCCTCTCTCTCTCTCTCTCTCTGTGACTATCATAAATAAATAAAAATTAAAAAAAAAAAACAAAAAAAAAACAAAGCCTGAGGCAAAGTTGTTGATGTTGTCACTTTGGTGGGAAGCATCATCTGAGAGAAACACAGTGGTAGAAAAAGGGAGGGAGGCAGCCCAGGATGAAGAACAAATGCAAAGGAGTACATTCTCAAAGTGGCCAGAATTTGTAACCAGAATTGGTGATTGCTCAATCTTTCAGGACAGCTTCAGAGAGTCTGCGTGAGTCATTATATCTCAGAACAGTTCACCTGTGTGAAGAAAGAGAAGGAATTATCCATCATTTTTCATTTCCCTTTGGTCATACTTTGACCCATGATCCCTCTGCACTTTTGGGTTGTACCAGCTGGTACTCCTAACAGCCGCTGTGACAGTAAAGGTCCAAGATGGCAGCTGCCTCTTCCATGTGAGTCACAGTCCAGAGAGCACACTGTAGGCAGCAGCAAGCCAGGGGCCTTCTGGCTAGCCTTTCTCTACACTACATTAAGGGGTGAACTAGTGCCTATACGTGAACACCAAAAGGGGCATATGGTGCCTCACACCACAGTGAATAAAACATAGTCTTTGGCAAGAGGCAGAAGGTTCCAGGAGTGAGGTGAAAGAAAAGATGGCTTTCAGTTCTGCCCACAGTAGCATCAGATTCCAGGAACAGCTGTAGTGGCAGTTTGAGCTGGCTTAGCACACAGACCACCATGAAGACAAACATGAACTTTCCTCTCAGACTGTGCTTGGTCCTAGGAAAGCTTTCTGAAGGGTCATGAGCAATAGGAAATAATTTCTGAGTGAATGTTGGGTGAGGAAGTATATAACCTGGGTCCAGGACATTATCCATCTTTTCTAAACCTTGGTTTCTTAGTAGCTACTATTATTTCCTCTTTTCCCCCCTTTACATGTTTCCTTCCATAGCATCCTCTCCCCCTTTTCACATGCCCTGCTCAAATCTAAGTCTGATGGCTTGCGGTCTCTTGCCTTTAGAATCCTTTGCCAGGCTTTCTAAATGGCCTCACTACTAGTTTTCAATGATCCTAACAACCCATTTTCTTGTATGATGCCTTCTCTGACTGAATAGGAGAGCCTCTTGTATATTTCTCAACTTCCAAGCAAAATACATGAGTGTGTTATTTAGGCTTTCTTTTTTTTTATTATTATTTTTTTATTTAGGCTTTCCTAATGCTTTGTTTGTGGCCTTAACAATGACTGTATTTGGAGCCTCTCTAAAAATATTGTGGGTATTGATATTTCCCATATTATTCTATGAACACCAGAGACTGTTTAATGTATCTTTTATAAGTAGCAGCAGAGTTCTCTTCCTAGGAGCAAACTTATTGTAGCTTTTGGCTGTTTACAATGAGAAGGTAGGAATGTTCTTTGCTGCAGCTGTTTTTTTTTTTTTAATAATTTCACTAATACTCATGAGCATCCCCTTATTTCATTCTGACCCTCTCACCTGAAGAGGGTAATCTTTTTGTGTATTTCCATGGCATGAGATTCCCTAATAAGGTAACAAGCTGCCTTGCAAGAGAACAATGGATGATATGCCCGAACACCACCCCTGACTCCACTGGGATTGGAGTTCGACGGGTCAGGATTGCAGTTTGAGTTCCAGGGACCAGAGCTGGGCAGGGGAAAGAAGAAGTTACCATCTGTGTGTCCAAGAGTGGAACAAGTCAATGATTCTGATTCACTGTCCTTAGGGAGCATGGAGGATTAACACTAGCACACACAAGTGCTGCCATTAAATACAAGGAGCTGCTTTCAGGTTGGCCGATGGGAGGCAAAGTCAAGAGTTAGTTGCTGGGTGGAACCAGAATGATGCAAGATCAGGAGCAATAGAGGAAAGTTTTGGATGGTTGCAAGACAGAAGCTGGAGCACAGCAGCCTGCCTTTCATGGCATTGGCTGGACAGAAATCAGCATGTGAGAATGCTGAAATAGATGAAAAGTACAGCATCAGGGTAGGGCTGATGCTGGGAGTGCCTGCGTGGCAAGGGACATCTTAACAAGGGGCATATCTGCCCTCATATCTCTAGTTGCACATAGGCACTGAGCTGTACATTCATGGAAGATTAATATATGTGTAAATAATTCAAATTTGGCCAAGGAAATGATGTAGCAGCAGGTAGAATTTGCCTACTTGCATTGACTTTCCCCTGGTTGGGCAATGAACATATTTCATAATTGGTAAATGCAGAGTGGCATTTGCCACCCCTCCCACATGTACGCCTTGGCTTGTTCTTGTCATAGGTTAAAAAGCCAAAGACCCCTTGTTTCACACTGTTTCAGAGTGTTTCATGTTCCTTTGTGTAGGAAACCTCCCTTTCTTGTTTTTAGTATGGAGACTTCTTAGCTCACAGCCTGAGCAGGGAAGTAATATTTGGTTAATGTCAAATTTACTCTGAACTTCGCTGGCCTCAAAGTTCATGTCTTGGAAACTGTAGCTCTTCCCATGGTTTGGATATTTTACATCTACACATTACATTCAGAAAGCCAGAGTTTAGACTAATGGAAAAAATAGCTAAATTGATGACTAATTTTACATCAGAAGCTTTTCAACCAGAGAAATAGTGTGCTACAGAGTAAGCAGAGCCACCCCACCCCTGGCCCCCTGCCTTCTGCTTGAAGTGAGATTTTCAAGTGTCTCTTTGAGAGAGGGTGGAGGAACTACAGAGCGGAGGCACAGCTGCACAGACCCACACAGCAGATGGTCCAACTGAAACACAGGCGGCCTGAAGTTACTCTCCACTGGGTACTACTGACCAAGCTATTGAGTCATGCAGCCACTTGTTATGCTGAAGAGGATTGTTTAGGAAGAAAAAGGGGGTGGTTTTCTTTGCTTAATATATCCCTATTGAAGGTCATGACCCATCTTTCTTATTGCCCACTTTTATTTATACACCATAAGGAATAATTTTCAGCTCACCTTCCCCACTCCACTCCTTTGCCAGAACATATAGAAATGTTCATGTTTAAAATGAAAAGCTCTTGCTTTCTTGGCTGAATATCAAGATTTTTCCAGATTGTCAACTCCTTAAGAGGGGAGAAGCATAAAATCCAGCTGTAGAAACCCAAAAGTGACCTAACATAATCCAGGTGTTTCTAGTTTTCTTAGGAAAGAAGGTGAATGTATATACAATGCCTGACTGACCGTACCTGGAGGATACTGCCCGGTAACAACTAGGTTGTTCTGACAGGGGGTTGTGAGCGAGTCCATAGGGTGTGACAATGATATCTGATTTATCAAGACTGGTTTTGTAGTGGTGTTCTGAAAGTTTGTGACCTTGTATATATATCTTCCTCCTTATGATGTAATGCTCATAAAAATGAATTTGAAAGCTGTAAAGTTGTAAAGACAACATGGTCATATAGAAAATGCAAGGAGTGGGAAAAAATGAGTTTTAGCTTCAGTTCTGCCACTTGTCAGCCATATGTCCACGGACAAGTCTTTAATTTCTCTGATCATCATTTTAAAATCAATAAACAAATAAAATAATATTTTCCTTTACTGCTCTCCTATAAAATGAAAGTGCTGTGTTGGGACTGATTTATATGAATAACTTTGACAAAGCTATGAATTAATGTGCATTTAGTAGTCTGCAGGCTTATCTGTTTAGTCTGTAGAAACATTCTGACCCACCATTCACTGACCAGATATAGTCTGTGATATTTTTCGATTATATTTTTTATTGGTTAAAATGGAATAAGTTGGGCAGAATGAACTAATTCTCCAGAACAAATACCAAGCCACCTGCCAAAATCTTCCTCAATGCCACCTACTTCACAAAGCACTCTGAAGGTGTGTTAACCTGGAAGGACTCCGTCTTAACAACTGTTCCTTCCCAGCATGGGCTATCTCTATGGCAGCTCTTCTGCAATACTGGTAGTGGCTAATGATCAACCAGGAAAGTGTCTTCCTCCCAAGGATAGGAAACTAGACTTAGTCAGCTTTATATGTGTCCACCTTACCATCTGCCATGTGTGTAGGTACACAATGAATATTTTCTGACTTAAATTACTACATTTCTTCAGTAGAATTTGCATGAGATGGGATAAATGGAAGCTGCTGAGAAGCCTCCATCTGATATTGGTGGAGGATAGTGTAGGTGAAAAAAATCAGAATAAGAGTCAGGGAACTGGATTGTAGTTCCAGCTTTGCCACTGCATTGTAGTATGTGGCTTTGGATGAGACACCAAACTCTCAACCTTTGTTCCCTTCTCTTTATAATAAGAGAATGGGATGAGTTGGCATTTAAGCTCTTCACAACATGTCTACATTTCCTGTTCATGCTACCTTCATCTTTAGGCAAATCAGGAGAGGCTTTAAAATGAAAATTATCCAATAGGGTGATTCGAAGGCAATAGGAATCTATTTTATTTTGAGTGGTAAGGATTATTTTATATAAATATGAGATTCAGCGTAAGGAGTTGATATCAAGTCTATCAGTGGACAGTTTATTTTTTTATTTTTTAAAATTTTATTTATTCATTCATGAGAGACAGAGAGAGAGAGACAGGCAGAGACACAGGCAGAGGGAGAAGCAGGCTCCATGCAGTTAGCCTGACGTGGGACTCGATCCCCGGTCTCCAGGACCAGGTCCTGGGCTGAAGGCGGCGCTAAAACGCTGAGCCACCCAGGCTGCCCCTGTGGACAGTTTAATATTAAAAAACTATCATCAGAGGAATAACCCAAGATTACTACATTTGGACTATTGTACATATTGCAAAACACATCGTACATATTAAAGATATTAAACATATTAAAGATAAACATAGATTAGAATTTTAATAAAGTCCATGAATGTTGGCAGTATTTATTATTTTAAAAATTTGATCACACTTTTTTTCTCCATTTTTTCATATTAGAATAACTTGGAGTTACCCTGAAACTTGAAGTATCCTTTACAATAGCATTATGTGAGATGTATCTTTAGTAGTGGAGAAACATAGAACTCTTTTGCATGTTTTGGGTTAATTTCAATTCCAAACTGTAGAATATTTTCTTGTGGAGTCAAATCAAAGTTGGTGGGTTCTTAATTGTAGTCTTTGAGTAGCATGCTCTATACTGTATTATTTTATTGCTGGGTCCCTTGTAATTTATTGAGACCACTGTAATATGATTTTATTGGATTATATATATTTATATATATGAATATATGAGTATTCCACTTCTCTCTGTATCAGTTGTACTGAATCTATGTAATAAATTTGGCAATATAGTCAACTTTGTAGACCTTTTATCAAGTTTGACTTTCTTTCAATCTATCTTCTTGAGGACCAAGAAAGAAACTCAATAAATATCAAGCTTTCTTCTTCTTCTTCTTCTTCTTCTTCTTCTTCTTCTTCTTCTTTTAAATGCAGTGGAATCTTCACTAGATGAAGTCAACCTTTAAATGAGTGAACTAAAAAAAAAAATAAATGAGTGAACTATTTCCATTGTTCAGTTGTCCAAGTAAATTTAAAGCAGAAGGTGTTTTTGACAGCTTTGTTAATGCAGCTTTTTTTTTTCTCTCTGGTAATTCAAGCATTATTGACATCTCGTGTTGAACTTTAATTATGTGCTTGAGACTTGAAAAGGAAGCTTGATGAGGCATGTACTGCAGCATAACCTCTCAATTATTCACACATTTATATGACTATACTCACCAAGGCCTCTCATTGTAAATATTATGAGCGCTTTTATAAGACATTGATATGAGCTAATAGATAGTGAATTACAACTCAAATGGTGAACCTACAAATAGTAATCAGAATATGGTCAGGGTCATCAATCATAATTAAAACCATCATTGTTCATTTCTAAAATCTCTGATGCTCTATCAAGTCACATTTGAGTCTTAACTGAGTCATTTCCAATACTTAAACTCAAAAAGTTGGGTGAGTTTGACAATGACTGTAGACCTCAAACATAACACTCACTGGCTTAGCTGAGGACAAGGAAGATGACCATTTTTGTGTCTTGCTCTTTTAGATTCAAGTAACTTAGAAGATCTCTATCATTCAGCATGATCTAACAGCTGTATTAAGTAAAGTGTCTAAATTTGGATTCTGTTAGTAAAATAATATCTAATAAGATGGGAGGGAAAACCTACAAAAAATGTTATTAGTGATGCTTACCTCAATCTGTCCCTTTCTCCTTTCCTGCTTACTATCAATTAATTAATTTAATCATTCGAGAAATACTAATTGAATTACTGTCTTGGGCCAAATATATACTAGGCACCAGGGGAACAATCCAGGTAGACTTTCTCACTGTCCTTCAAGTGTTATATTCCAGAGCCATAAAGGAAGATTTGGAGTTTCTTGAATCAGTTTATCCTGGACACATCTCTAAGTCATTAAAAAAAAAAAAAAAAAAGGAATCAGTTGAGATATATTGTTAGAATAAGTCTGGGTAACCCACTTCCTTTTCCTTGCATGGTGGATTGAGAGTGCAATTATAAGTAGAAGATTGCTGGCCATTTTTTGTTTCTTTCCTTGAAACAGTTGGGGAGATGACTGAGAAGATGATAAATTATCAGTTCCTTAAAACATTTTGAAAGAAAAAGCTCTATACTCCTTTGCGGTAGTTTTTCCATTTCTTGAAAGCTCTTGGGATGAGCAGCAATAGAAGTATCCATTTCCAGGTTAAATGAACAAGAAAGATGTGTGTTTAAGTTCCACTGTGATTAAAAATCATATACAGCTTATTACATCCAGTTAATGTAAGTGTAATTATGGGTAACAAATGATCATTAAGAACACAAGAAGGTTTAGACATTCTTTCCTAAGTCCCTCCTCTCTAAGGATTGTTGAAAACTCAGACCAAGGTAACTAATAAGAGACATTAATGCAGAGACTGGGGATGCCTGGGTGGCTTAGCAGTTGAGCGCCTGCCTTCTGCTCAGGGCATGATCCTGGAGTCTCAGGATTGAGTCCCACATCAGGCTTCCTGCATGGAGCCTGCTTCTCCCTCTATGTCTCTGCCTCTCTCTTTCTGTCTCTCATGAATAAGTAAATAAATAAAAATCTTTTTAAAAAATACAGAGACTGAAAATAACTACTGACCCTAACAGTAGCAGCATCTTCTTAACTTTATTTTTCCTCTTGGGTCCTCTTGGGTCCCTCTTGGGACCTCCTCTTGGGTCCACAACAGTGGCTATTGTTCCTCTTCGAATGTCACCCTCACTCTTCTGCAGACTGTTCTGGCATGAGCCTTTTCATGTACCAGAGTCCTGAGAGAATTTGCTCCAAGTTTTTTCCAAGTACAGTTTTGTTCTTGTTTTTGTACTTTAGTTTTAACAAATTTTATTTCCAAGAATACCTTGCTCCACCCACCATCGTAGTCTGAAAAAATGTTTATCTCTCATCACTCAGTAGCAGGGAATGCCTTCCTTATTTCTATGTACTCGTATTAGGTTGAGATTTTTTTTTAACTAAAATATACAGAGGAGAATACTTATTTTCAAATTGTTCACAGATCAAAATGAAAACAGAGTTCCCCATTCACTGGAAGCACAGCTGCCATAGCATTCATGATCTGTGTCTTCTCTTAAGTGCCCTCCCTGACAGCAACTGCTCAGTGCTATAGTGTTCTGCTATGTTCATGTCCTCAGTATGGTGAGCTCTGCTTGGGTATCCCTTTACAGCTTCTGCCCTGATGAATCAATGACTCCATGGGATGATTTGACAAGACCAGATTCAATTGTTGGGGCACATACGGCCCAAGAATGACCTCCAGCAGGGTGTCTGGGTAGAAAAGAGAAGACATCTTCTCTTTGCTCTCTTGTTGGAATTTAGAATTGAGGAAATTCAGAACCTGAGCATGTTAGGTTTAGGAAACTGATTTGGAAGCCCACCAGATTGACCTGGGCAGTAATTACAAATTATAAGGATAAGGACCAAAAGAATGGGGGCAACACAGCAGAGATGCACTGAGAAGGTGTGGGTGAGGGTCCCTGCAGTCACTGAAAGAAAGGGAGGAAGACAGATTGACACAGAAGTTTGTATACAGGCACCTAGCAAAAGCTACTTAACTCCTGATTGCTTTTTGTTTCCAATTTAAGGTCCCCCATGCTTATTATTTTGGGACACCTTGACTGAGCCAACTTTGCCTCTTATGACCAGATGAGTCTTGACAACATTAGTAAAATTTGTTGAGTTTTTGTTAAATATTATAACACTGTAACTAATGGTGTTGTAGCAACCAAGATAAGTTAACCAAAAGATATATAATGTAATTGTTGTCCTCCTGCTACCACTTGTCAACTGCGAATTTTTTTTTCTAAATGTCTTGACATTAGAGAGTAATTGGAAAACTCCTAGAAATTGTCTCTTGCCAATGTTCATTAAAAAATAAAATATCATCAATATCAGAACTCAGAAGTCCATAGCATGTAGTTCTTTATTACTTCATTTTAATGAATATTTTATGAAACTAGTAAGTTGTTATATAGGACATTAAAAAAGGCTATGACAAAGTTTTGTGCTGAATATATGATCTGGAAATCACAATACGTTTGTGTTTCATTCTCATGGTGTGATAGTTGACATCAAATTACTCTTAGTGAGGAATGCCATGTTCTTTTTTTTTTTTTGAGATTTTATTTATTCATGAGAGACACACAGAGAGAGGCAGAGACATAGGCAGAGGGAGAAGCAGACTCCCCAGGATCATGCCCTGAGCCGAAGGCAGACATGCAACCACTGAACCACCCAGGCGTCCCGGGAATACTATGTTCTGATGGCAGCTGGATGCAGAACTCAATGCTCTTTGGGGTAAAGTGAAAGAAGAGTATTTGGGAGCACTTACATATATAGATATCTTAAATATCTTACTGTTCATTTGTGTGAATATGGCTTGGCAATGGGGTATAATAAAGCTGTTATTTTGGCAGTTGGAGGATATCACTCACTGAGTAGGTCTTTCCAAACGAGTTGTATAAAATTTACAGCATCTGTGCTCACTTACATATTTCTCTTATACAGTGTGTGTATCTTCTTTTATCAGCTTTCTGTGACTTTGTCATTGTTTTTGCCTTCTGTCAGCCCTCAGCTGTCATGGAAAGAGTAGATGACTTAGAGTGGAGTGGAACATAATGCCATCTGTAAGTGTAAGCAGGTAAGCACAGACTTAACTCATTGGTCCAGTGAATAACAGGCATTCATGTGTGTTAATATCTATCTGTTTGATCATCTTTGGTTTATATTCCCTACCCAGCCTTTCTAACTACACACATGCACACACACACACACACACACACACACAGAGGAAAAAAAAAACCAAGCGAACATTAATTGACTTAGAAACTATGTTTTTGCTCAGACAATGAAAAGGAAAATTTTCCTCGGGTAGGATAATTCTAATGGTAATTTCTTTTCCTTTAGAATTTTTAACTACAGAAGGCACACTGAATTCAGTGCTGGAGGCAGCCATCATCCCATGAAGAGATATTATTTGTCTCATTAGCACTGTGGGAGTGCCATGAAAGGGTCCATGACCTAGAGCCCATCTTGCTTTAATAATGGCTTAACACTCATAAAAGATTTTAAATGGCTACATGAGACATATTTAAATATTAAACGCCATTCCTCTTTGTTGATTCACAAACCCCAATGAATAGGACTCCTTTGTCGCTTCCAAGATTGAAGAAATGTGCCTGGCTTCTCACGCCAAGGAGTGAACAAAACAAACCCAGGAACGGAAACACCTCACCTCTGCCCTGCTAACCCACTTGCTAACCTGAAAACCGTGCATCTCCAGGACTCACCGGCTGCCTTGAGTTCTCAGAAACAATTTTCATCTGTTTGATACCCATTTCTAATCCTGTCATAGGAGAATTAGGAAGATGGGCATATATATATGTATGGAGACTTTTTTCCCTAAATGCAACTTTTTGGCTTTCATCATAATGCAATCCATTTGCTTTGGTTCCCTAGTGTTCCCTCAGATGAGATGGATCATACTTCTACTTGGTAAAGCACTTTTTGTGATATCTAAATTTGAACAGAATAACGTTCATTGATTCTTCTGTGTATTTAAGTGTCAGTAAGGACTCACGAGCCTGGTAACAATGGGACTATTTTTCCAAAGCCTGGGGATGGAGTGTGACATTACATGAGAATCAGTGCTGTTTGTTTAAACAGAATGAGTCCTCCAAAATCAGCACCTGTCATCTAATTCCTAAGTGTGTGACGATCCTGTGAGGATGACAAGACCCAAAAAGGTTGTATTTGCCTTTCTTTCTTGCCTTCTGGTGTGGATGTCAGACCTATACTTTTAGAAATGCTTTTATTTACAGAAGAAAAAATTGAATCACAGACCCCTGTTCTGAGTAGAGCTGCCTGGGGAAAATGAGGTGGAAAGGTATTCTCAAGTACAGAGCAAGGCTATATGGGCCCAGAAACACTTGGGGTTTGGCAAGCTTTGTAGTATTCTTTAAATATTTGGGGTACAGTGGAACCAAACAGGTATTTTGCTCTAAATACCATTTCTCTTTCTTTTTTTCCCCAAACTGTGTATGTTCTAGGGGAGGTTAATCTGTATATTTTGGAACCATTTGACCAGCATTCATCAAAATATTGCAAAGTAAATACTAGATCTGGGTTCAGGGCATCTCTTGAGCTCTCCAATAAGCAGTTTTTTCCTTGGAATGCAAAAGTAAAATTTTGCTTCTCAAATTATGTCCCAGCCAGTGTGCAGAGCTTTATATGCATCTTGTATAAAACAGTGATGGGGACAATGCTTTTCCAGGGGCAAGGCCTTCAAAAATGGAACTTGCACATCTATGGGCTTTTCCACTGGAGCTTCCCCGCTTGGCTCTGCTGGCATTAGATCTCTCCTGGTGCAGCCACTGCCCCAAGTTTTTCCCAGCTACTCCTATGCCTGGTATTTCTGAACACCAAAATTCCATGTTTATTTAAAGTTATATTTTGTTCATCATGGAGTTTGATGCATTAATTTTTATTCTTAAGACAGAAATATTATTTACCTTGATGGCTAAGTTTTTTGATGTCTTCTTACATTTTGTGCCTGAGGCATGTACCCTACTTGTCTCACCCTCATCCCCATCTCACCTCCTTCCTGGGGCTTCCTTGTCCCTTTCATTCTGTGGCTCACATCAAACTGCACATGGCATCTGGATAAGTCTTACAGGAAGGGTGGTGTGGAGACCTTAGGAAGAGGTTAAAATGTACTCTTAGAGCATAAATCATAAGGTAAGGTAAATTTCATACGAATCTTTTTTTCTGAGGAAACTCCATTTTATATGTCAAATTAAATTAGAAAAATGAGCAGTGTTTTCAATTTTCATTTACATTTTGCTGTATTATTAAGACTTGTAAATAAATGTATTGGGTTTTGATCTCAAAGTGGGTCTCTGGGCCCATAACCCAGTGGAGGCTCCCCAGGACATTGTATGAGGTGGGAAACAGTGGTAGAGCTTTGGTACTAGCCCATTCTTGACGTTTGGGTACTGGATGGTCTGTATCCAGTGCCAGTCATGTGCCCCCTTCTCACATTGACTTGAGTTAGTGCTTAGGCCATGGGATTTATAAATTTCCTCTTGTCGGGAATTATCTGCGAGTGCAGAGTAAGCATGGAATAAATACACTTGCTCCTAGGACATGATCTTCTCCCCTCAATATGATGATTTCATTTTAATATAATACAGATTGAAAACAAGCAACGTTTCATTCTCTCAATTATCATTCCAGTGATACCTATAGGTAGATCCAGAGCCAGAGAAAAGGGAAGAAATTTGAGTTCACAGAGAATGCTGTTGTCAAGATTGGCTTTTAATTCAAGATCTTTCTTTTTTTTTTTAAGATTTTATTTATTTATTCATGAAAGACACAGAGAGAGAGAGGCAGAGGGAGAAGCAGGCTTCATGCAGGAAGCCGGATGTGGGACTCGATCCTGGGACTCCAGACTCACGCCCTGGGCCAAAGGCAGATCTTTCTATTCATGATGGCTTATTGGAAATGGTTATTGCCAATAATGAGTGAGCAGGGCCAGACCCTGTGTCAGGTATCTTCTTAGGTTCATGTGTCATTTAAACAATACAACAGTCTGGAGGTGGGACTATTATTGTTTCCATTTTACATTAGAAAACTGAGCCTTAGAGAAGTTACCCAGATAGGTAATAGTAGGATCCAGAACTTCCTAACTCAAAGCTTCAGTTCTTACTCTTGTTCCACACACTTCCGCTCCACATAGGAGAAGAGCCGTTTCCCCTCTTTTATGGGCATGCTAATAGCAGTGTCTTTCATATTAAGACATTGAAAGAATAAAATGCTATAATTCTTTTATTACAATTTCTGTTTCAATGTTTTTTTCAGACTATTTTTTAAATATTTTATTTATTTATTCATGAGAGACACAGAAAGAGAGGCAGAGACACAGGCAGAGGGAGAAGCAGGCTCCATGCAGGAAGCCCGAAGTGGGACTCAATCCCAGAATCTCAGGATCACACCCTAAGCCAAAGGCAGACGCTCAACTGCTGAGCCACCCAGGCATTCCTTTTTTCAGACTATAATGAAAAAAATTTTCAGTATCTAAATCATAGCAAAGCCAAGTCTTTTTTTTTTTTTTTTGCCATGTTATAGCCCTCATGATACTTTTCTTCTAGAGTTCCAGAGCCTAGGTTCATGCAAGCAGGTGCCCTTGATCCAGTTTCTGCAAGCCTAGATGGAATCAGACAGATAGCATTTTACTGTAAGCATTTTGGGGATGAGCTGAGGGATAGGAAACTCTCAAGAATTCACATTCATCTGGCAGCCAAGTATGCCTGTCTGCTAACCTTAAAATCCTGGATCTAGACCTATTATGTATTCTTTACTGGCTCCTGCTCTAAGCACACTACAGATTCTGTGAGGAATTCCCAGCAGATTGCTCTGGTCATTCTCTTCTGGGAAGGCTTTGCACCTGGCCTCCAAAACGCCATTGAGAGCATCCCCTTGACTATTTCTTCAACCAAATCCCCAGTCTATAGACTTGGATTATTTCTTGGGCATCTGATTTAAAGAATGTGGTGCCTTGGGTCCCACCTTCATGTGGGACACTGTCCCCTCACTCCCACCCCTAAACTTGTGAAGTTCAAATGAGGAGGTTTTAAAGGAGGAGCTCTTTAGCTTAACAAGGCAATTTAAGGGTCTGGGATTGAGAGCACAGCAGCCTGTGTCCAGGACTGGTTATGTAAGAGAGTCTCCAAGAGAGGACAGACATGGTTTTTCACAAATAAATAAGGCAAAAAAAGGCTACACTCACGAGTGCCACAGCTGGGAAGCAACTATGAGCAATGAATTTCTCATGCTAACAAATCCAAGCTCTTTGGAAAACAGATGTTGAGCCCTGGGACTGGCACTGGATCTCCGCTGGCAATAACTGCAAGGTTCAGAGATGGAAGGGTATCTAGAGACCATTTGTTCATAAACACAGCTGAGGGCCAGTAACCTGCTTTAATGCCCTGTCTGGGCTGCACTGGTGGACTCCTTCCATCCAGCATTTCCACAAGAAGACAGGCATGCAAGGCTTCTGCAGCCCACACTCTAGAGAAATAATTAAACAGTTTTTCTTAACCTCTTGAACTTTTCATTTATTATTGCCATCCATTATGTCTACCTTCTCAAATCGCAGAATGCCGAAACTGAGCTCTGGGGTCAAGGGTTTATTGTTTAATGGAGATAGAACATTTTGTAAATTGCACGAAGTCACAATGTTTATAATAGAAGCTTCTGGTGTACTGAATCTTTTCCATTTAACAAACAGTGAGCTTTGACATGTGTTCTTCCTACATAGCAAGAAATTTGGGGTAAGTGCAGTACTGGCATGAACACGTTACCAAATCTTTCCTGTAAACCAAGTGACATCCACAGTCAAATAAAAACATTCTTTCCACCAAATACCAGGAAATGCTAAAAGTATCACTATTCTTCTAAGGTCATGCTAAAATGAAGTTTTGGCTTTTAGAACACAAAGTAAGGATGAAGAAGGCCAACATTTTTGTCCAATACACATTTGCTGCTACAAGTCCTCAGGGACAACCTTCTGGTTCAAATATGAACATGTGTATGGAGGATTTTTCCTGGGACTTAACCTTCAAATGAAAAGTGTAAATATTTTAAGAAAATGTATGAATGGTAAAAAATATTCCTGTTTTCTTTGTTTTTACTAGAATTTGTACTTTCAAGTCAGAAACGGATTTGCTTAAAACAAAGCAAACATCCTCAAAAATGTACCCAGCCAAAATAACCAATGTATAAATTCCTAAGATTAACAAAATATGAATATTCTTCAGTAAAGAAATTCAAGAATTGGAAGTTCTTGAGAAGAGACAGAAAAGAATGTCTTCAACCTATAGTTTTAACCCGTTGTGTTGGAGCTCTAATCCTTTCCTTCCTCTTTTGAAGGAAAAAATGTGCATGCATTTCTTTTGGGAATTTTTAAAGTTAATGCTACACAAAACATTTTGGACTATCAGTGTAGCTGATAAAAACCTATGTAGGGCAACCCGTGGCTCAGCGGTTTAGCGCTGCCTTTAGCCCAAGGAGTGATCCTGGAGACCCGGGATGGAGTCCTGCCTCAGGCTCCCTGCATGGTGCCTGCTTCTCCCTCTGCCTGTGTCTCTGCCTCTCTCTCTCTCTCTCTCTCTCTCTCTTTGTGTGTGTCTCTCTCGTGAATAAATAAATAAATAAATAAATAAACAAACCTACGTTAAAAATCACCTTCCAAGAGTAACTAGCACAACAATGTTCTTAACGCTGAATAATTGGTTCTAGGTGCAGGATGTATTTAGGGCTCATTTTCATGAGGTCAAAACATATAAAATCCTTAAAATTTATATTTATAATGGTTCAGGCCGATTTCCCTGCAAAGCTTCCCCCCTCCCAAGCTGCTCACAGAAAGACAATGCTCACTCATTTTTTTCTCACTAAGTTTCTAAAATAATATTATAGTACTTAATATTTGTTTCAATAGACTTATTTGTTTATGCCACCAGACTCAGAAGGCCTTTGCCGAGACTGTATTGCCATTCCTGCTTGGCCAGCAGGTGTCACTGTGGGTTTGGGTGGTAACCCAATTGACCATAGAAAAGAGTGACTCATGGGGGGTGGGAGGTGGATAATGACAGAAAGGGAAATATAAAAGCAGGTTCTTAGAGGAAGAAGTTAGTAAAATTCCCTTATGTTTCCATAGCCCTTTTTTTTTTAGAAGCTTGGAATTCTTTGTGCTACCATCTTAGCTCCTGTAGACTCTGAAATGAATTCACTTGTGTGACATCTAATGATGCTCAATTAGTCACTGAAGATTAACTTCACTGGATAAAGTAGCAATAAAGATGAGCAAAATTGAGAAGTGGATTCTTGTAGTCCTTGTCTAATCTCATGTCTTACCTGTGTGTTTCATGGCTATACATCTTTTTGAGCCATAGGCCCCTTTTCGTAACCTCAGAAATGTTACAAAGTCTTCCAGCTCTTTGATAGGTCATAGACTCAGAGCTTAAAATAAGATCTGGGCTATCACTAACCCCAGTGGTAAAATAAATTCAGTTTCATTAGTTGAAGGGGCATCTTGTCTGGAAAGTTGGTTCTTACAGTTCCTCCAAATCTGGATTGCTCATTTTCAAAAAAGCTAGCCTACCCAAGTCATATATCTTTCTGAATACATGGAATTTCTTAATAAATAAAATTTCAATTGGTAAAATTAACACATATTTCTTGAACAACTGTCAACTTTTCAAGAATGGATGACCATAAAACCTCCCTGAACAGAGAGGAATTCACAGCTGGCCTCATTTGAATAACAGGCTGTAAATTGATTTCTTTTTTGGCTTGGTACTTGGAAAGGACATCCATGTGCTGGTGCAGAAAGAAGACAGTTTGTTAAGAAAAGATACATGGTTTGACTTCTCCAAATAAGACTTAACGCATGTGTGAAACATCCCAATTTTAGTTGAGGTCTGAGGAAAACAATGCAGAAAAGGGTTTTGAAGGAAAATAGAATTCTTTTCTACATTCAGAAGAGCTTCTTGATTATGTTAACTCTAATATCTACTCTGAACTACCCATCTCAGATGATAGACCATTATCTCATGATGGAGTTGTAGTACCTCATTGGTTGAGGTTCTAAAACCCCAGGGTGGGGTGGGGGGCATTGAAAACAAAAGCAATGTGCACTCTGTTATGAAGGTCCTGTGGTTTCTATCTGGTTTTGATTTCCTCACCTTTATGTGCAAGTCAAGTTCTTAATCATATAATACAGTGTTCTAGTGTTGGTTTTAATTAATAATTAAAATAATAAAGCTCAGGAAAAAAATTGATTAAATGTGCCAGTTCAGAAATACTCGGAAAACTTAACTACAAAGTATGAATAATTGGTTTCCATCTAGCTTAGTCATCCATTCACAAAGATAAGTCACTCTGAAATAAGATGATTTGTGTTCAGGAAAGAAAAATACAAAGGATAGCTTATAAGTAACTCCAAGTAAAATTTCCTCAGAATATCCATGCATTTATATATATGTCCCTTTCCTGACTCTGAGAAGGCTGTTTCCTTTGCACAGAACAATGTGTCATTAACGTAACATCATTTTCTCTGGTGCTCAGAGATTAAGAATCACTTTTGCTTAAGGATTTCTGGCAGGATACATAGGAATCATAGCAACAGCCACTATAAGCACAAGCAGCTGATGGGTGTGGGGTGGGGAGAAGAGAGAGAAAAAAGAGGGATGTTAAGGTATAAAAATATTTATCCAGGGTAACAGAGCATCAACAGAATTTTCTTTTCAATGGCATGTATACATCTATGAAGAATAGAGTCCTTGACATTGGTTTATCCTTTGGAAAAATGCCCACTATTTCCATGACAACTTTTGAGACTGTTAGAAATAATGATGATCCTTATTTCCTCTGAACCACCATGCCCATTGTGTATTGTAACTGCTATTGAACCCTTAATCCCATATGGCTGGGTATTTTGTGTATGTGTAAGCATGTGTGTACACATACTTGTGTGTTTTCCCAATAGGAGTCTAGTTTCTCTAGGACAGGAATTGCATATTATGTATCTCATGTCCCTTAAAACTTGTGCCTTGATACAAAGCACGTGGTAGGACTTAAAATGAATCTTTGTGGAGCGAATGAAAATTATAAAGGATACTTTTGTTTGGCAAGCATTAGTATTGCTAGATTACTTTTATGTAGTCCATATAAATAATTCACTTCTTGTGGCTCCATATCCTGATTTGAAAATTATGCATTTACTGTGTTTTCATAGATATTAATGGGAGCTATTAAAATGAGAAGTTGTCTCTAGGTTGGTGGTCTTAGGCCTGGTATTGAATGAAAAAGATGAGGTAGATTTTAATTGTGGAGGGACGCTGGGGTGGCTCAGTGGTTGAGTGTCTGCCTTTACTCAGGGCATGATCCTGGAGTCTGGGATTGAGTCCGGCATCGGGCTCCTTGCATGGAGCCTACTTCTCCTTCTGCCTGTGTTTCTGCCTCTCTCTCTGTGTCTCTGACGAATAAATAAATAAAATCTTTAAAACAATTTTTTTAATTGCAGAAAAAATAAAACTCCACTCATTGCTTTGCTAAAGTTTGACAGTGTGCACGATTTTTCCTGTTTATTTCAGAAAGAACAACAGTAAGACATCAATTTTCTTTAACTTCAGCATGTAATGTAAAAAGGAAAGAGAATGGAAAAAAATGGGTAGAAGTAACCAATCTGACATTGTGATATTTCTTGTCCTTAATGTCAAATATTTTGTTTAAAAAGCGTAGTTTAAAAGTAAAACTATAAATATAATAACCTAATTGAAAATCTAAAGAAAAATGATTATATTTATGCTTTGGTACATCAGGTTTAGCTATTATGAACCAGATGGTATTATGTTTCTGTTGGAAAAATATTTTTAGAAGTTATTTAAAGAATTATAAAATGAAACAAATCAAATAATTACTTATACTTTTTTTGGGTGGAGAGGACAGTGTGAGGAAAATGTGCAGAAAAGACTAATGTTTGTATCTAATGATTTCATTATCATGTTTCTACTTTCTTTGTCATCCAGGGTAAACTCTAAGGATATGTCATGAATTCCTGAGCCACAATAAATCTGTGAATGTCAGACTCTGTGTGTGGGTAAAATGGATAATTTTCTGACCTTTAGTAAGCTTTCACTAAAGCAAAGGAAGTCCCTCCACATAATGTTTCCCCACTACAAAATACTGGCAAGAAGCCAAAGTATGCCCTTTGGCAAATCTCCAGTCTGGATGGCTTTCCTGGAGCTAGAAGACATTCATGAATCTACCCAGCCCTGCACTTTTTTTTTTCTTTTTTCAGAAAGGCCTTGGAAAGACCTTTCCAATGTGTAACCTGCTGAGGGAGATGTGAGAACACATTAATCATGGATTTCTTCAAAAGAAACTTGGGGCTGTACTGCTCTAATGCAACAGGTCCACCTTCCTGCCCAGTGTGAGCCGCAAGGCTATCACAAAAATACTGCAGATAATCTAGAATGGATCCAGCTGAAAACTAAGGGTATGATAAAAATGAATTAGAACTTATTGACTCGGGATCCCTGGGTGGCGCAGCGGTTTGGCGCCTGCCTTTGGCCCAGGGCGCGATCCTGGAGACCCGGGATCGAATCCCACGTCGGGCTCCCGGTGCATGGAGCCTGCTTCTCCCTCTGCCTATGCCTCTGCCTCTCTTTCTCTCTGTGACTATCATAAATAAATAAAAATTAAAAAAAAAATTAAAAAAAAAAAAAAAGAACTTATTGACTCTTGGAGCTGAGGTTCAGCCATGGTTGGCTTTACTTCTGAAGGACAAAACTGATAGTAAGTAAAATATTTTAGTAAAGATATTGTTTATTCTTGTTATTCCTAAGTTTTATTCCAAATCTCAAATCATTCCCATCAAACAACAAACAACAAAATGGGTTGTTTATAATTCAACCCATTTTCATTTTTAGTCATCACAAGATAGAATACTACAGTTTTTTTCTCTTAAGACTCAGGTGTCTGGTAGTTAAAACTTGCTTGGACATTTCCAGAGCCTGACTAAGGTGAACCTATATTCCAGTGTTATCTCTTGCCATTCCACAAATTTACACCATCATCCAGCTAATTCACATGACTTTCTCTTCCTCTGTCCATGACCTTATTTCAGCTTGGAACATCTCACAAACTTCATTTAAGCCCAACTCATCTTCTATAGCCCAGGTAAAGTGTACTGCCTCCCCAAAGCATTCCACCCCACCCCTCATCTAATAGAGACTCAAGCCTCCCAATTCTTGGGGTATTTGGGGTGATTCCACATTAGTAACACAACCTGAATTGCATCAGAATTATTTGTTTGTGTGACCTACAACTAGAAGGCAAATTTCTTGACACTAAGTGTGATTTTTCATTTGCATACCTATAATGTTTAGTATAAACTACCTCGTCAATATTTGTTGAAATATTAAAATGTGAAACTATCTTAAATATTGGCAATGAAATGTTCAAATTCCTTCTTTAAACATAAATGGTTCTGTAGAGAATATGAATTATAGACTTGTTTCATTTCCTTTAATCATGAATTACTCACTTTTTAATTCATGCTTTCGATAAAGCTTTGATTGGCTTTTAAGGACAATACATACTTACGGACCAAGAGGGCTTGACAATAAATGGAAAAGATTGTAGTTAAAATTTAGGTGATAAAACATATTTTAAACAATGTGAATATTGCTGATATATATTAGCACCAAGGTAACAGGTATCTTGAGGTACCATGCTCTGAATATTAAGGCCTTACTCTTTCACCTCAATTCAGAACAAGTCTTAAGGGTCATCCCATCTTCAGAACACCCTGCAGGCTTATTACAGCTTCCATTAGGACTGCACTGTAGCTCAACTTCTCCCTCTACCTAGTCCTGCTTCCTTTCTGTCTCTTCTCTTCTTCTCTATTGATGTTGTCCTCCAGAACCCAATAAGCTCCATCCTATCTCTGTCTCAGAGTCCACATCCTCAGGCCACCCAGCTTGTCTCTCTGCCCCACCCCACCACTACTCCGATTTTACTGTCACTCCAAATATAAATAGATTCCCTGCCAGATTCAGTCCTGTTAAGCCCCCTACCAGCTAGGCAAGATGTAACCCTCTCCCAAACTACAGATGATGGGGGATGGCCACGTGTTCTAGGTTAGGAAGGAAAGGAATGAACAACTGAACAGGAATCAAGAATTCAGACTAAAAGCAGGTAGAGAAAGTACCAAGTGATATCAATTATAAAGGGGCCATGTTGGAGAAGCCATGAATAGACATTTTTCCAAAGGAGATTTACAGATGGCTAACAGACATATGGATCAGCATCATTCATCATCAGGGAAATACAAATCAAAACTAAAATGAGATATCACCTCACACCTGTCAGAACGGCTAAAATTAATAACTCAGGAAACAACAGATGTTGGCAAAGATTTGGAGTAAGGGAAACCCTCTTACACTGTTGGTGGAAATGCAACCTTGTGCAGTCACTCTGGAAAACAGTATGGAGGTTCCTCAAAAAGTTAAAAATAGTACTACCCTAGGATCCAGCAATTGCATTACTAGGTATTTATCCAAAAGATAAAATAATCCTGATTTGAAGGGGCACGTGTGCCTTGATTTTTATAGCAGCATTATCAAAAATAGATTATGGAAAGAGTCCAAATGTCCCCCGACTGATGAATGGATAAAGAAGTTGTGGTATTTACATACAATGGGATATTGCCCAACCATAAAAAAAAATGAAGTCTTTCCATTTGCAACAATGTGGATGGAGCTAGAATGTATTATGCTAAATGAAGTCAGTCAGATAAAGACAAATACTATCTGATTTCACTCATATGTCGCATTTAAGAAACAAAACAGGTGAACATAGGGGAAAAAAAAGGGAGAGAGGCAAGCCATAAATCAGACTCCCTCAATTATAGAGAAGAAACTGAATGTTCCTGGAGAAGAAGTGGTTTGGGGATGTGCTAAGTGGGTGATGGGTATTAAGGAGTTCACTTGTGATGAGCACTAGGTGTTATATGTAAGTGATGAATTACTAAATTCTACTCTGGAAAGTAATATTATACTATATGTTAACTAGAATTTAAATAAAAACTTGAATAAATAAATAAATGAGCAATTTTGGGATCAAGTAGGTAAAGAAGTTAGGAGAAGTAGGTAGTGAGCTAGGCTGTCACAGACAACCTATGAAGGAAAATATGGCCCCAGGATTGGTTAGCCATGTAGATTTAAAGGTGTAAGGGATCTAAGTGATTCTAAGGTGGTTGTATCTCTTTGCCATGATGAAACAAAGTTTATAATATTACCCAGAGTTAATTCATGGTAGAGGAAATGAGGGCAGGAAGAGTGAGGATCTGTGGAAGGAAGAGGTAAAACTAGAAACCTCATGATTTGATTAGAAACCAGCAACAGGGTTTACCTCAGAACATAGAACTTCTTATGATAAACAGTACCTGTATATGACATTTAGGTATTAGGCTGAACCATGTGCAATTGTCAATATTTCATGTATTTGACCTACAAAAATGACCTACAATTTCATGTAGTTCAGTCTCAAAATTTTATTTCTTAACTGTCTTCCCATGATGGAATGAAAATATTAGTTTGTTCAATGCTGTATCACAGTATCCAGCACAGTGTCTAACACAAAGTAGGTACTCAATGCAAATCTTGGATGAATTAATTAAGAAATGAATTACTTAGCTCCAAATTTTTAAAGCCACAATTTACTATATTACTTAACCCTTCCTCCACTATAAATAACAGAATTCCAATTTACATTAGATAAGCAAAGAAGAGAATTTATTGGTTCACACAATTAGGAGCTCTACAGAGATCAGGTACTAGTTTCAGGTACAGTTAGATCCAGAGGCTTTAATAATGTCATAAATATTTGATCTCTTGCTGTCTTTCACCTCTGGGTTTTTTTTGTTTTTGTTTTTGTTTTCCATTTTGGCTTAATCCTCAGACAAGACCTTTCAATTTGATGATTCCTAGTGGCTCCAGGCTTATTATCTATCATTAGCTTAGCAAATGCCGGTGAAAACAAAATGCCTCTTCAAATCAAAAGTCCCTGACCTTGACTCTCAAAGAAATTACTCTGGCAATATCTGAGAATCTAAAGTAGGGAATCAGTCCACCTCAGTTAACTGGACTAAGAATGAAATGGTGGTTCCCTGAAGGAAAATCATGGTGCTGTTACCAAAATAATAATAGCCAACAAACTGAACCCTTATCTCCCAGGCACCAATCCCCTCAACAGCCCTGTGAGGAAAGTACTATTATTATCTCTACTTTATACATGAGTAAATCAAAGTGTAGAGAAGTTGAGTAACTTGCTCAATATAGTAGCTGGGGAGATAACCCAGGATTAAAACATCAATAGTCCAATATATGGCCCATTCCTTTAACCACCTCACTCTGCCATCTGAAAAAAGTTTAGGGATAAGGGAAAACATGACCATCTACTTAGCTTATTAATTTATAGAGCCAATGATTTGGAAGCATCCAATTCACAGTGGTAAATGGAGAGTTACTGGTTCACTTGTCAAAATGTTGCTGAGGAGATAAGGCCATCCCAGAAGTTTTCTGGTTGCTAAGAAAGTAATTCCCTACAACTACAGGTCTTTCATTTTTTATTTCCTCCTACACCCTTCTCCACAGCTTGATAATTTCCACCAAGTCAATTGATTCTGTTCAAGAAATAATATTTAGAGCATCTTCCATGTGGAAGAACACTATTTGGTTGTTAAAAACATATTATTAAATATGAGTTATATTATGTTTAGGTCCCCTTTAGCTTGGACATTCCAGTAGGTTCTGGATTTTTTTTTTTTAAGATTTTATTCCTAAGCAATCTCTACACCCAATATGGGGGCTCACACCTATAGCCCCAAGATTAAGAGGTACACGCTTCACTGACTGAGCCTGCCAGGCACTCCTGTTCAGGATGTATTTGATTCATCTATACTCTGGTTGACTCTTTAGAAGCTGGAGTTGCTCCCTGTAAAGATCATATGTAGCTCTCTTTTGTCTCTCTTTTCCCTAACCATTTCCTTGAGACTAACTTATCAAAGCTTACTTCTAACAAGTGGGGCATAGTGGAGGCTCAGATGTTCCATTTTTCCTCAAACATGGTGGATGGTGCCTGGTTGGAGGGAGTTCTGGAGAAAGGAAGAGAACAGAGTCCTGAAAGTCAGTCCCCTTGCCTGAGATTGATGCATCTTGTCTTTGAAGTAGAATATCCAAGTGGCCTTATTTTTTATAGAGTGGCAGTTAGGTGAAGGAGTTCTTCCCAATAAGGTTCCTGCCTGGCTGATTCATGTACTCACAGCTGAGTGGTAATCTGTACTCCTTCCTGCAAATCAGAAACCTCTGCAATTTTTAAATTTCTGCCCTCTCATGACATCAGGTCTGTCTTGCCCAGGTGCTGATTCTGGCACTCACTGTGTCTAATTGGCCCCAACTCAGTTCAAGGTCATAAGTTTCCTGCTGGTTTAATCCAAATTATCAGTGAGTTTGATGTTAGATCAATGAATTTCTCTCATTCTATAAAATGTGGCCAGGGACCAGGATCATGTGGTATTAACATGGCCTTAGGACCACTCCTTCAGGATGGACCATGGTTGGAGAGCAATTTCCAGAGGAGTGTGCAGGAGTGGGGGTGGGATGACATGGAAATCATAAATATGTCTGCTGCATCTTCCAAAATTGTTTCCTATTGTAAAACAAAATGATTTCTTTGCTGATATATCTTCAGTGAGGGCTAATTTTCATGATGATAGTCTATAGATAATACTTAATCCTGAAGTGACTTCTGAATTCCTATGAGAACTAACTATGCTCACAGAGGTTTTTTTTTTTTTTTTTTTTTTAACAATTACAGGTTGTTCACTTTCTTTGAAAATGGTAACCTGGGTATGCCCTACAGATAGCTCTCCATTAATCAGGACATTGGGTTATTCCCAATACCCATTTAAGCTGCACATGAAATTTTCCTGTATTTGGTCATTAAGTATAATTTCACGAAATAGAAAATACAGCATAAAATAATGATTTAAATTACCATATCAAAAGTCCTTTAATTAATGAAGAGGGAAGACTGGCTGGCAATAATTAGAAAGTCATGCAATACCAGATGCTAATAGGGATGGGAGAATTCTATATTACAGGTAGGACAGACATTCTGGAGATTAGCATGCAAATACAAAGTGAAAATAAATATACATCTTTCCCATGACACAGTAGTCTTACTCAGATATAACCCGCAAAAGAAATGCTTTCATTGTCTGAAGAGGTACAAAGGAGAATATTCAAAGCAGTATTACTTATGGTATCTGGGACTGGTGGCAGCCTAAGTATCCATTCCTGGAAATAGTGGATAAGAAAAGTGTTGGGATGCATTCTACGTGAGAATATACAGCAGTTTGAAGTAATAAACCAGATTTACATACAGGAGCATTGATGGATCTTAATAAAAGAACTTTGAGTGAAAAAGTAACAGAAGGAGAGCTTCATGCAATATTACTAATGTAAATTAAAACAGGTACTGCACAAAACAATGCTAAATTATCCAAGGACATGTGGATATCCAAGGACATAGAGTAAACACCCTAGAAGGACTGCCTATGGGACGAAGGACAATGGAGTGGGGAATGAAAGATAAAGAGGGAAGATAACAAAACTTAAAAAGAGAGAGAGGGTTTTACATAAACAGATGCTAGTGAGCCACAAACTGAGGAATATGATAATTCTCAATATTATATATCCAAGTCCAAAGAAGAAAATAAGACAAGTCGAAGGGGGCAACATTTAGCTAGCCTAGGAGGGAAACCCACTTATAAGTGGGGAGAAAGCTCGAAGCCAGTGCCTCCTGGCTCTAGTTTCCTCCCTTCTTCTGGTCCCCAGCACTAACTGGAGCTGAGGTTATCTAGTCCTTGCTGCCCCATATTCTAGCTGTCTGAGACAGAAGGTAGGAGAGGTTGGAGGCCACTGGTGAGGTTGAGTGCCCACTGGAACACTGACTATGAGATATGGGGGAAATGCAGGTAAGTCCTGAGCTGCAACCAGGGATCTCGATGAATACCAGCAGGAAGTGGCACCACTGCCACCTATGACTCTTTTAGACCTTGGTTTCTTCCCTGAAAAAGTGAAATGGTCTTATCTCAGACCTCTGTCCCAAAGTCCCAATGGTTTATGATTCTCCGTCACACAAGCTCATCACTGATGAAAACATGTGGACAAACGATGCCGAGAAAGTACAAGCCCTCTCTTCTCTGTGGCCCAACTAAGGAAACAGCCTGCTGCCCTCCACATCTCAATGGCCAAGTGCACACGGGATCTCGTTCCAGTTGCCTTCCTTTTAGATAGAGGAGTCAGGCAAACACGTTTGCTCTGATCCTTTAAAAAATTCTTCCTTGGAATTCTTCTAAAGGAAATGTGATATGCAGAGATAACTGATAAAACTGGCACGTTTAAAGTTGCCATTTTAGGGGCTGTTTTATATTAATTATCCCTTTGGGTGATAAATTATCCAGGATCATCTGAAGAATAGGAAATAAGGTAGCATTACACTTTGTATAGAAACCATGTGAAAGTAAGCTCTTTTTTTTAAAAAAGCTGAAACTACAAAAAGCGAGGACATTCTAAAATAAAGTGCTCTTTTCATCAAAGACTTCTTTTATTAGGAAAATACTGAAACTTCCCTGCTTCTTTATTTCTTCTGAGTATTTTCATTTTCTCCCTAAGACCTTAACATCTCTTGCCTCAATAGAAATGGACATTTATTCTGTAAGACAAAGCTCCAAGATTATTAAAATGAATATGAACACACAGCACCTCTTTTTCTGATAGTCTCAGTGCTCAGCTGCTCTCTAAAGATGTCAGTGTCCACCTTACCATTCAGAGTGATGAGCTTCATTAGAGGAAAGCTGCCAAGGGGTTATGCTCACTATGTAGCATGATCATGTTGCCTGAGCAGGGAAAAAGGTGTCTTTTAAGTGCCAGTGTTGAGTTGTACATTTACATTTCTCCTGATGAAGAAAGGCCCCTGCCAGTTTTTCTGGTTTGGGAATATGTCCCACAGATTGACAGAGATGTTCTCCCCTGTAGAATCTGCACGTTGTGGCACATTGTTGGGTCGGTGGTCAGATGGGCTGCTCTTTCCCCAAGGAAGATCCACCTCTCTATTGGTGATTACTGCAAAGGACCAGATGTTTTTCTTTAACCTCCTATTGGTTCTAATCTCCCTCAATCTTTGATCCCAGCCTCACTTGAAAGTAACCCCTCATTTAGCTCCTCTTGGGTGGTCCTCGTGGAGATTTAGTTAATTCTAACTTCTTGTACAGTCTTCCCCCATGTGCTTCCATGGTAAAATTCTACCTTTCTAATTGCTAAGAGGAAAATTGTTAATCCTTTTGATTCAGGGAGCAGTGTAATAGCCTGAAAATTGGCAACTTAATTGAAAAACTCAGAAATTGCTGACTCCTTGTGGTAGCCCTGTAATAGCATTTCCTTCCCCATTCTTTGTTTTTTTTTTCTCCCAAAGTAAAATAAAATAAAATATGAAATGAAATGTTATTTTATACGTACTTACAAAAGACTCTCCTCTTATTATCTCTCTATTCCAAGATTCTGTTTGGATTTCTATGCATGCTCTCAGGTATTTTATTGGTCGTTATAGATCAGCTTAATGGGTTACTACAGAAAATACTCACCAGAATACAGAAAAGACATGTGACGCTGACAAATGGGAAATAGAAATTCTTCCCCTCCCTCCTTTTCCATTATGTAAGAATAAACAACTTAAATTGCTACTCTTCAATTCCCAGGGTTGTCTAGGCTACATATGTCAAATGTCAGTGTGTGTTTTGGAGATTAGGTTATTCTGCAAAGCGACTGGTATATATTAGTATTCTCTTGACTTCATTATCAAAAGTGAACTAAGCAAGCTAGTTTTTGAAAGAGATTTCCAATTTTGCCTTGGGTTCATAAAAGTAAATTCTCTAAAAATTCTGGGAATAAAAAGGTTTCTGGGTTCTTGGCATAGACCATTGATCTAACTTATGAATAGAGAAAAGGTCAAGGATTTTGCTTATTTGTTTTCCATAGGCACTTTAAATTTTAAAAGATTTGGAGACTTTTAAGGGACTTTTAAGAGACACTTAATTTGTTACAGATGCATTAACATATTGAATTTATGTGAAAGAGTGAAGGCCAGGCAAAGGATATTGGGTTCATTATTTATTAGTGCAGCTAGTGAAAACTTCCCTGTTTTAACCAAGTGGTGGTTTGGCCCCTATTCAAGAAGCCATCTCTTAATATTGCTGTCCCCAGCAATTATTGTACACTAAGAGGGTGGTTGTGCCTTTACTATACCCAACCATATTGGATTCTAGACTCTGCAAGTTTATCTTGCCTCTGTCTGGACTGGACATGATGCTTCTGGGTAATCATTTCAAAGTATGAAATGCTACTCTTGCTTTCTGCTCAAAATGAAACTCATGAATGAGGCCTACAATTGTGCAGAGTTGGAGTTCTCCCCATCATATCTCATTTCCTGTCATATCCCCCATACTTTCTCCATGCCCGATACACTGGCTTTTTCTCAGTGTCTCTTACCGTGCTCTCTCCTCCTGAATGGAAAACTATTCTCTGATAGTCACACAGTTTATTCCTGTTCAGTGTCTGTCTCCTCATGAAAGTCTTCCCTTCTTGACTGTGTCATGTTGATTATGGCAAGCTCTCATATTATCATGTTATTCACATCACAGTTTTAATTTTGTATTTGTGTCTTATTTAATTGTCTTTCTACTCCACTATTTTGAGAGTTCCACAAGGGCAGAGGCAGGGTTAAGTATTCTTCGCTCTTCTGTCTCTAGTGCTTAGGAAGCTGTAGTAAGTATTTGATAAATGTCTGTGGAATGAAGGAAAGAATAAGTGAATTAATAAGGAATGATTGAATGTATAACATTAAGATTCCCTTGAGCTGTATCTGACAATTTCATGTATGAATTCAACGTATTTTTTTTTCTGAAGTCCTTACGTTTGGGTGTATCTGCATCTCCTCTCTTATATTATTAAATTTCTAGAGGGTGAAGACTGGCTTTCAGTCTTCTGAGATGTTTCTCTTGTCCAATTCTTGGTGCAGTCTCAGACAGTGGTAGGGGCCAGGACCACTCCTATGAGGTTATAGAAGAAACAACACAATAACATGCACTCTGCTTTTTCCTGCACAGAGAATTGCATTAAAATTAAAAAAGAGGAGAAGTAGAGACAACAAAAACGACAAAGGCAGCCTGAAAGGTATGTGGGGAGGTATGTGGGTATGTGGACCTTGGTTAATGCCTCATCAGAATTTCAAGGCTGATTTAGTGTGTAAAAAGTCTGGAGTTTCTCTGAGCACCAGCCTGCAGTGGCCACTTTTGTATTTTACCCCTCCTGGGGAAATATGCCTTGACTCCACTGGAATCATAACTGTCAAAGTCAGGGCACCTGGATGGCTCAGTCGGTTAAGGATCTGCCTTCAGCTCAGGTCATGATCTCAGGGTCCTGGGATTGAGTCCTGCATTAGGCTCCCTGCTCAGCAGGGAGCCTGCTTCTTCTTCTGTCTGCCCCTCCCCCTGCTCATGCTCTCTCTCTTTCTCTCAAATAAATAAAAATCTTTAAAAAAAGTAACTGCCAACGTCATATGGCATTAGCTATGCAAATTGCTAACCATAAACAATTCTGTCCTGTAGTAATATAACTCAAAATGGAAAATTACAATTGACCATGCTGTGTTCCAGTTGCCTATCATTCTCTTTATCCTCTCATTTAGTCTTATGAAGCTTCTCTCCCTTTACAACTTTTTTTCAGTTACAACAGAGTTCGAAGACCCTCAGTGTGACCCCTCAGGGACCCTGACCACACTGGTTGATAACTGAAGGACAGCTATCAACAAGTGACTTCCCTTTAAATAATTGCTCATAACTGTAAAGTTTCTTATCAGATTATCTCAAGCAGAATCCAAAGTTTCTCTTACAAATTAGCCTTCACTCTAGGAAGAGAAGCTAGAATCCAGTATTAAAATGAGTTTTATGAAGTTTTCCTACTTATTTTTGCTATTATTTCATATTTTAATTAATATTTTTCTTTAAAATTATATTCTTGGGGAGCCTGGGTGGCTCAGTTTGTTAAGCGTCTGACTCTTCATTTGGGCTCACGTCTTGATCTTAGGGTCATGAGATCAAGCCCCATGTCGGGCTCTGTGCTCAGGACAGAGCCTGCTTGGGATTTTCTTTCTCCCCCTCTATCCCACCACCATCGGCCTGCAGTGGCCACTTTTGTATTTTATCTCTCCTGGGGAAATAAGTAGTATTAAAATAAATAAGTAAATCTTTTTAAAAAGTTTAAAAAATTAAATTGTGTTCTTGAGAGATTTAAAGCAAGAATCCATTTTTTTCCTCCTACCCACATTTGTCTATGTAGAATTTATACTGTTGCATTGAATGAGACAAACTTTACCTTTTTTTTAGTAAGAAAAGTTTATCTTTCTGTTGGTTACTACCAAAGGGACAACATAATTTTATCAAGTTATTTCTTCTCCACTCTATCCAGTACTTGTCAAATTTAGAAACAAAAATTGGAAAATCTCACACTTCCCAAACAAGTCCCTGTGGTAAATAGAACTTTAGACCTATCTTACCACATTGCTTATGATAGTGCTTCTAAAAAGCATTTAAACATAGGTAACCATGTGTCCTAAGAACTGGAACTATTGATTTATAAAGTTAAGTGTGAATAAAATCTAAAGATAAATAGCGTATCATTAAAAAGTGAAATAATATTATTTTGATTCATACTTGACAATTTTTGAAAGAATGTTAAGCTCTTACATAAATATATGGCTTCCCCAGCTGTTCAAATAGTATGATTAATTAAATGGATTCTGTCTGAAAACCAACACTGGCTCTTGTTCTCAAGTTGCAAATATGTCCAATGTAAAGGGAAATGAAAAAGTATTTCTGTAGTATCTACTGCATTTGAGGTAAAGAATTAATATTGTTAAAATACCAAATACCAAAGTTCCTTAGTATGTGTTTGTAGGGTGTGTGTGTGTGTGTGTGTGTGTGTGATACTTTTTTTTAATGGCAGGTAATTTTACCTATAATGAGCTTAGCGATTTGACAATCTCATCAATCTAGAATAAAACCAAGAATCTGTTAAAAGCCAACAAAGAAGATTGCTTAGAAGCCCAGATAGAGGTGATCAAAGTCCACTCACTACATCTCTTGCATTTAAATATAGAAAGAAAAAAGTCATAGATCTTCAATTAGAAAACTATTTTTATTTTAGTGTGATTTAAATAATTTGCCTAGAGAGTACAAAGCATGAAGAAGTTGCTGAGGCAGATTGCAGTGGTTAACTGGGTTTGGAGAGTGGACAGGCTTAATCCAGAATACACTGGGGAGTCAATAAAAGCTTTGAGTAGGAGAGAGACATTATCAGACATGTTCTTTGGGAAAATTAATCTAAGTGCAAGAACATATTGCACAGGCTGGAAATCAAATGCAGTTATCAGACTATTTCATTAGTCCAGAGACTATGGCATTAATCCAGATGAGCAGTAACAAGATTCCGAACAAGGGTACAGGGAAGAAAGTAAAGTCTTAAGAAATTTCATGAAAAATGGGCAGCCTGGGTGGCTCATGGTAAGCGCCGCCTTCAGCCCAGTGCGTGATCTTGGACACCTGGGATCGAATCCACGTCGGACTCCCTGCATGGAGCCTGCTTCTCCTTCTGCCTGTGTCTGTCTGTCTGTCTCTCTGTCTTTCTCTCTCTCTGTCTCTAATAAATAAATAAAATCTAAAAAAAAAAGAAAAGAAATTTCATGAAATAGAATAGAAAGGACTTGGAATTGTTCAGGTTGGGAGACAAAGAAAAGAGAAAAATCAAAGGTATCTTTAAAAATTCAAGTCTATGATAGTGAAATGGTGCTCCAGGCAGAATTTAAAAACACAGGAAGAAGAATGAGTTTGGTGGGAGGTAGAGGACAATGGTGAACTCAAGTGCAATTTGAGGCACCAGCAGAATATCCAGGAAGGGATGTCTAACAGCAGCTACAAATGCAGCATCATACCATCTCTAGGACCAGCTAGAAAACAAAAGCTGTATCAGCTAATGTTTCCTGAGCACTTCCTAGGTGTGAAATCCTCTCCTACAGATATTTCATGTATTTAATATTCATAGATCTCCCATGACATAAGTACTATTTTAAAATTCATTTAAAATTTTTATTTTTGATTAATTTTTAACATGTAAAAATAATTGCATAATCATTGCAAAAATTCAAACCATAGATAAGCATGAAAAGTCAAATGAAAGAATTAGAGGTGTTAAGTGAATCACAGGTGTCCTAAAGAGACACTTCCTTCAAGAGGAAATTAAAAGCTGCATAGAAAAGGAGAAAACATCAAAACTACAATAAGTAGAAAAAAATAAGTCAAACATATGAATACACCACCCCCACCAATAAAACAGAAAAACTACTGCAATCTTGGCCTCTTTAGGAGAGAAATGGTCTTTCCCTCCTTATTAAGATCTCGAGTTCTCACTCTACAATAGCCCAGTGGATAACTGATGTTAAAATGATACCAAGAAAAAAGTTAAATGATATTTTATGTAATCCTTTAGAAAGGCAGGAAAATTAGGTTCCAATAATGGATAAAATAAAAGATCTTTTGCACAATGGATTAAATTGTAATGTAATCAACAAAGTCAGCACCACATGAATTATTCCATGATGGTTCCACACTGTTGAGTTTCATGTTATGTTCCGAACAAGCGAGGTGTCAGACCTTTCTTCCCAGACAAGCAGGGACTGGGTCCGGGTTGAAATTCTACTAGCAGGGACTGGTATTGGAGTGGGTGTGGTTTTTCTGCACTTTGAGGGCTCTAATTAAAGGGGAATTAGAATCAAAGTCTGAGATGAGCGCTGGGGTGGGCCCAGGATGTAAGGGAAGTTCCAAACATCTAGTCCAAAGGTAATGAATGAAAAAACAAAAACTAGATTTAAAGCAATGAATCACATCAGAGAACTGCAGACAAAATGGAGTTTAACAGGGTTTGGGAGTAGGGACCAGAAGGATTTCCCAGAAACAATGGCATAGAAGGTATAAGACTTTTTCTAGGATAGCCAGGGTCAAGCATAAGGATGAAGAAAGAACAATGAGGGGGCCTTAATTCTTTAAGCAAAGAAGTGAAAGTCTCATGAATATAAGAAAATGAAAGAATTCAAAGAATTTGTAAAGAATGTGGAGAAACATCTGGAAGGCAGGAAGCAGAATGATAAATATTTAACTAGCTAGCTCACATATATATCTCATATAGGTATATGAGTATATATATATATGAGAGTATATCACTAGTGATGGAACAGGAGAGAAAGGAACTTAACTTCAAGTGAGAAAAATTTTGTTAGTTTTTAAGTTGCCTTTTAAATTCCTTACTAAGGGGCACCTGGGTGGCTCAGTTGGTTAAGCATCTGACTTTGACTCAGGTCATGATCTTGGGGTCCTGGTATAGAGCATCGTGTCAGGCTCCCAGCTAAGGGGAGAACCTGCTTCTCTCCTTCTGCCTGTCACACCCTCTGATTGTGCTCTCTATCTCTGTCAAATTAAATAAATAAATAAATAAATAAATAAATAAATAGTATGTATTCTGCCCTTTGCATACAAAGACAAAGAATGTAAAGAATTCACAAAACTCACAAGAAAGCAAACAATTCAATAAAAGTGTAGGCAAATGGTTTCAGCTAATTTGCAGATACACAGATGGCACATAAGTGCATGAAAGATGCTCAACATTATTAATCATTAGGGAAATGCAAATTAAAACAACAATGAGCTAAACTATTAGAATGACCAAAATAAAAATACTGAAAATAGCAAGTGCTGGCAAGGAATTTGAGCGACTGAAAGTCTTATATATTGCTGGTGGGAATACAAAATGATGTAATCACTCTGGTGGTTTCTTACAAGTTAAAACATACATTTAACATATGACCCAGAAATCCCACTTATAGCTATTTATCCCAAAGAAATTAAAATTTGTTTTCAAACAGAAACTTCCACCTGAGTGCCTAAAATAGTGTTACTCAAAATCACCCAAAACTGGAAACAATCCCAAAATACTTCAGTGGGTGCTAAATTCACACAGTGGAATACTACTCAGCAACAATAAGTAACATACTACTGGTACAACATGAATGAATCTTAAATGTGTTATGCTAATTGAAATAAACCAGTATTAAAATATTGAATTCTATATGACTTCATTTATGTGACAGTCTGATAAAAGCAAAACGATAAGTTCAGAGAACAGATCAGTAATCCTTAGGGCTTGGGGGGAATGGAATTATGACTACTGAGGGACAGTACTAGGAAATACTTTGGGATGTTAGAATTATGCTGAGTTCATTTGTGTGCTGGTTTCAAAAATCTATGCATGTGTTAAAGTCCACAGAACTTTTTTTTTTTTTTTTAGATTTTATTTATTCATGAGAGACAGACAGAGAGAGAGAGAGAGAGAGAGGCAGAGACATAGGCAGAGGGAGAGGCAGAGGGCTCCATGCAGGGAGCCCAATGTGGGAAGTGATCCCAGGACTCTGGGATCACGTACTGAGCTGAAGGCAGACGCTCAACCATTGAGCCACCCAGGCATCCCAAAGTCCATAGAACTTTAAACAAAGAAACAAAAAAAAAAAAAGAATTTTACTGTGTATAAAACTTTTTAAATAAAATAAATTTAAAATGGCAATAACCGTTCATTGCTTCCAATTTGTGAGTCAGGAATTTGGCAGGATCATCCTTTTGCTCCATATGGTACCAACCATGGGGCTGAAGAGCCCAAAATAGTCTGAGTCTTGTTGCCATCTATCAACTAAGATACCTCGGTTTTTCTTTACATGGTGTCTCTTTCTACAGGAGAATCTCTCTCTTCATGTGCCTTCTCTCTTCAGCAGGATAGCTTGAACTTCTTTATATAGCAACATGAGTCTAAAAACAAAAATGGAAGCTATAAGGCCACTTAAGACCTGGTTTCAGAAGTTCTAGAATGCTATGTCCATTGCATTGTATTAGTCAGAAGTCGAGCCCAGATTAAAAGGAGAGAAAATGGCCTCCACCACTTGATGGGAGGAGCAGCAAAGTCTGATTGCAGAAGGGCATGGACACAAGAAGGTATGATTTGTGGGAGAGGGAAGGGGGGGGGAGTGCAATGAATATTCTAAGCAGAGGGAGCAGCATATCAAAGGCTCTGAAAAAGCTGAAGTCAGAGGAAACTAAAAGAAGGTCACTGGCTGATGATGAATGAAAAGAAGTTTCAAGAGGGATGAGGTTAGAGGAAAAAGTAGAACCAGATCATTTGGGGCCTGAAGGCTACTGTTAAGAGTCTGATTTTATTCTAAGTACAATGGGAAGCCAATGAAGAATTTCAGGTAGGAAAGATCTGATATGATTTTTCTTTTCAAAATGACTGTTGGCTCCTGTGTGAATTCCAATGTTCATTAATTAGCCACCAGAAGAGAAACACTATTCTAAGGTACTTCGGATATGGAATATGGATCTAAAAACACACTGCATTACAATTTAATGTGAAAATTTCAAATCACATGTCTTATTTACATTTATTTAACGCACATTTTGGGGACCAATGTATGTCAGCCACTTTGGTTTAAAAGGCACATGAACATAGTAATTGCTAGATGTAATCTTTTGGAGACCAGTGAAACCAAGGAAAAAAATTAAATGTCCTGAGGTAATGTGAGCCTTTCCCCTGCCCAAAAGTCAAGTTTCCAAACCATTTACAACACTACTGATTGCTTTGAAAACTGGAATCAGAACAAGTCTACCTTTGGAGACAGGGTAGTGATAAGCCATAAATGGTATGCTGTGTGAAGCTGTACTTTTACCTTTAGGAAGAGATTGAAGAAGGATGACAGGCTAAATACAGACACACTGGGTTCTCAGCAGGTTGGTTCTGTGTGAATGGCCATGTGTAACCTGTGTGGGGGCAAAACTAGTACTAAATATATGAGAGGGAAGTATGTAATTAATCAGAATCATGCCTGAGAATGTGTTAGACAAATCCTCTTTAAGAATTCAAAATCTACATAATTTGCTAAGCATTTATTGTGTGCTGGGCATTGTTATAAATTCTGAGGCATAGAAAATAAATATTAGTATAACACGATATAGGAGAAATAAGGGTGGGGAGTCAGGAGATGGGATTTTGGTCCCATCTCTGTTGTTAACTTGGTATGGAAAGTTGAGCAAGTTATTTGTCCTCAGTGGCTGTCTGCTTTCTATTCTATAGATTGCTTCCAGCTATGATATTCCATAACCCTTTCATTCCTAAGACATACTTTCTACCATTGAGTTTACAACTTGCAATTGCTGAGAAGCAAGACTAAGACCAATGAAAACAAGGGAACAAGTTTTCAATTCAACTCAATTCTACTAATGTTTATTGTAAGAAAGTGGATTAAAATATTTAGAGGCTTACTTTCAATCTTTCTCTTATTGACTGAACTAGGAGGATGGTTGTACTTTTCATTAGAAATTAAAATGGCAAATTCCATTTCTAAAGGATCTTTTTTGGAGGGGGTTGTGGCTAGGGAAAAGGATCTTTGTGTGGCCATTACAATAGAATTCCACCTGCAAATTCCATTACCACATATTTTAGGGGAAAATAAGCTTGAAATAGTTTGCTTATTTAGAAGATGATTGCTTTCTAAAAGTGAATTAAATGCAACTAATGTTGAGTAAAGAAGAAAATCAATTAATATCTCTCTTCCCCTACAAGCACCATCAGCAACTTTAGGATAAAAAAATAGAGAAATTCTCTTATTTTTGTGCTTCTTGTCTCACATTTTCCCAGGCTTCTCTTATATAGTCACAATAGAATATGAAGTGGTGTATGTTTCAAATCTACTTTGAATGGTTTTTCAATGACTGGTGGATTCTCTTGGTTATCCTATTGTGCAATTGTACCTGCTCCTACTGCAGAGGAGCTGGTGCTAACTTCACGTCTGCTAATGTTCTTTCCATACTTGTGAATAAAGACATGGAGATGGAATTCACCTACCAACCAATATTTAAGTATATTAACTACATCTCTGGACCAGTGTAAGGAATTAGCTAAGTGTAATGAATAAGACAGACCTTATCTTTGCCCTTACAGATCTTATAGTCTAATGAGGAAGACAAAGAAAAAGTAATTATGAATATGATGAGTGTAATAAAAACAAAAGGTAAGTGCGTCCAACAGAAGGAACTGACCTAGAATTAACTGATCACGGTCTGAGGACAATGAGAAAACCAGTCATATCAGAGTAGATGCCTGTCATCCAATACAAAATTTGGCTGGACTTTCATCCCTGGAAGGTAATCTCTAAATCCTTGGAATTTCCTGAGGGATGAGTGTCTTTGTTACTCATGGTGGAATCCAACTCTATGCCTGAGTTTATGCTAAGGAGATGACTCAGGATGGGGCTAGCTAATCTGGAAGAACCAACCATGTGATTCCAGAGCCTTGGGGCTTAACACACATGACTTTCAGGGAGGGGAGGAGTGCTGGAAATTGAATCCAATGTTACTTATACAATTAAACCCCAACAAAAGCCATGGACACCCTTGGCTCAAGTAAGCTTCCTAGTTGGTGATACACATTGATGTGCTAGGAGGGTGACAGATCCTGAGGAAATGGAAGCTTTGCATTCGGGATCCTCTTAGACCTCAGCTATGGGTCTTTTAATGGTCGGTACTTATTTGCATCTTGTAGGTGAAACTGTAATGATAAGTATAGTTCTTTCCTGAGTCCTGTGAGTCATATTAGTGAGTTATTGAACCTGAGATGGTAGTGGGAACCTCCAAGCTTGTAGCCAGTTGGTCAAAATTGCAGGTGGTCTGAGAACTTCAGAGTTCATGACTGGAGTCTAAAGTGGGAGGAGTCTTATGGAGGACTGTGTCCTTGACCTGTGAAATTTGACCTAACTCTGGAGTTAGTATCAGAATTGCATGCAGGAGTGTCAGGAGTGTCAGAACTGCATGCTGCAGTTAGTGCAGAAGGCCAATAATGGGAAATGCAATTGGATTGACAAAACTGAGGGAGATTATGGAAGATTTGTATATCAGGTGTATATATTAGATTTGGAAAGGGAAGATGATATGATAAAATAACAAAAGCTTAAATTATTAAGTGTTTGCAATGCATCATGAACACATGTGAGCATTTTTAGGTTTCTTCTCATTACCTTTTACCTCCTATCCTATGGTGTGGGAAGCATCGTTATTTCATAGATGAGTACTAAAAACAAAACAGAACCATGAAAATAACAAAAAACACTGGACTCTGCTAATCTGAGAGTTGCCATGCATGTGCTGTTGACCTTGGAAAAACCATAGCATTATATGACCTCAGTATGTTCATCAGCCCTTCCATCTCTAGAATTTTAATATTCCAGATGGTGCTGTCTGAAAAGTCACAGGTTATTTAAGTAGTCTGTAGGAAAAATGTAATTTTGGACATTAATTTGTATTTTCAGTAAGTACTTACTGAACATTGCCATGTGCCATATGCTGGGTTCTGCGTAGGAAATGCAGAGATAAGCACAATGGATATGGTTCCTTCTCTCTAAGAGCTAATAGATACTCCCTCAATATCTGTAGTACTGTGTAAATTCCCCTTTTATTTCAAATGAGATTACTTTTAAACAGTCAGTATGAAGGAAAGCTGGTGTATTAAAAGAAAAGCAGCCTATTGCATGGGGGTGTAGGAGATTGGGAAAGAGCTTTGCCTTGCTATTAGGAAAATGGAAGTTTGAATGGAAATGGAACATTATGGACAGACTGTGAGCATGTGAGAGGTCATCTTTAGCATTAGATAGTGATCTTGGGGAGCAAACCCCAACAGTAGTGTATGTGTGTGTGTGTGTGTGTGTGCATTTTGTTATGAGTGACAAAGAAGGCAAGGAATTACTCTCTGTACATATTTACTCTCACCTGACTATATGAGGAACAATATACTAGTTTCACAGCCTAGATTAAGAAGAGACTTTCAGACTTGGAGTAGAGAATTCAAGCAGAGGAATACATGAGACTGGATGAGCAGAGTGACATTAAACATGCATAAAGACTTTACCCATGTTTCAAAGCCTCCAGAACCATTTGGAGGCACTTTGTGAACACACAGATTCTACTGCGGATTTTTAAAATCAGAATTTTTAGTGGAGGAGATTTAGGAATAAGGCTTTTGAGATTATTCTGATGCTTGTTAGATTTGAGAACCACTGGTTTATCTGACTAGCACACAATTATGGCTCTCAAAGACTCAAAGAGCCCTGTCATCAATAATGACCATTTTGTTTTGCTCTCCTGACATTATTGTTCTGAATGGGCCAGTTTGGTTTCTAAAGCTATTGATTTATGGATACTGCTTTCTCCCTTCTTCCATCTGTAGATTTTTATTCTCAGTTTCTTTTGTTGGCATCTAAAGTTAAGGAGATGTGTTTTGCATTTTTTTGTGATGGAGTCATTTCTGCCTTGTATAGTAGACACAGATTGGGTACTTTTGGTGAGAATCTCAAGGATGGGGCAGAAGGTAGATCTAAGCCATCAAAATCATTTGAACTAACCAAATCAACAATAAATCACAAACTCCAGATTTTTGTTTAAAGGGGAGGAGACCAAGGCAGTGGATGTGCAAATTAGCCAGGCCACGACTTGCTGGCTCTGGTTCATTTTGTAAACAAAAGCAGGCCTGAATTCAATCAAACATTACTTGTTAAAGTAAACTAGCAAAAAGCTGGTGAAAATTAAAGTAGAACAGAAGATGGTTTCAATAATTTCATTCTCCGGCTTTTAGCTTGAAAAAATCTACCCACCATTCCATTCTTTGCGGCTTGTCCTTTCTTTCAAGATACTTTCATGAAAATTAAAGAGCATTTTAGTTATGCATATACTGAGAAATGCTACCTGTAGTATTGCATAAATTGCCTTGGGAACACATGTCTGAATACTATCATTTGTTGTTTTGACGGTATTTTTGTAGGCTTTTAGAGATTTTTTAAGTGACAGAAATGGGACCCAATAGGTTGGCTAGCTGAGAGACTAAATTGTTTGATAAATACTATGTGTCTGGTATGCTATACTTGTTTGAAGTGACACTGAGAGATTAGTTGTTTCTAGACATTTTTTGGTTAAATCTTTAATGTATACATTTTTTGGTTACGTCTTTGAGTTTCTCCTCAGAACTGAATAAGCCTAAGGGGTTTTGCTCAGTGGGCCATGGTTTTTGCCTGAGGTGAAGTTTGTCACTGAGGTGATGTGTTTTACTCAAAGAGGGACAGTCAGAATGCCATCAGAATCCCTGCATGAAGAAGTTCTAATTATTAAGCCTGAACTTAAAAGTTTCGGTAGGAATTTTCTTTGCATGGAGAACTGTCATTTGGGGGGTTGTGTTGGGGCAGGGATCCAGAAGATCATTTCTAAGAGTTTTGGGACTAGTTGTAGCTGTCTAGCTGTCCACCTAGGCCAAAAGTAATCCCGAGTCATTGAAATTCTCTCCACCTGTGAGCTTGTGCTATGTTCCAGCAACTGAAAGAGGTGTTGATTCATTTCAGGCCTAGTTTGTCTATGATGAAGTTCAACCCACCACAGAAGGACTCAGGGGAACTGCACTGTGGGATCTAGGTCTGTGATTTATGTTTTCCCTGTGCCTTTCTCTGTTTACTCTGCACTGCTGACAGTGAGGTAGACATCATATGTGTTTAGCCCAAAAGATAATGCTCAGTACCTTATAAGAATGTAGAACAGAGGTAGGTAAGAATATCTTATAGGTGCAAATCAACCGTTGGTGATAAAACAACCACCAAGGTCAAACAGTAACAATACTCCCCTGCTCTGGAATCAGATCCAGGAGGCAAACATTGGTGATGGCCTCCCCCAGGGCTACTTGCTATCATCAAAACATGGTGAAGAACTTGGACTTCCTCCTACTCAGGTCTATCAGTTGAGTGTAGAATATTCAACTTGGGGTGGATACAGAAAAATATGCTCCCTGCCCTGCCCACTCAGAGCTCTTAAGTATTAGAAGAGGATTCATTTAATACTTAATGATGATTTGGATCTAAAACAATTACCTATTAATCTTCTTTAAATGCTTTTATTGCAGGTCCTCTTAGAGACAGTACACTGGATGAAATGACCTCTTACAATTCCTTCTTATTCTTTGGTCTCATGATGATTTGTTTCAATGACATCACAGGGTGGAAACCGCTTTCTCCTGAAAACTTTAAATATCAGCTATGGGAAGAGCTTTTTCTATTTCAGGGTTATGTCATTGCTCTGGTAGTTGACGGTTCTATTTTGAGAAATACCAAATTCTTATCTTCCATCCTGGTACCTATCTATGGCATTGGCCCAACAACTAGTTACAAGAGTAGTTGAGCTTGCAGAAGGTCCTTGGGAGAAAAGTCCCTGGCTCATATTCTAATAGTCCAAGGAAATAAGAACCAATTTCCTGGCACCCCTACGTCGGTGCCTGCCCTCCTGGGGTGATTGAGAATGATGTTTGTACTCTCTTGTATCTCAGCTTTTACTCCTTTGTGTTTATTCCATTGCTGAAAGACTCAGAACATCACTTTTCTAGTACACATTGTTTGTCTGAAAATACACCTGGAGACTTGCCCAATTTGGAAATGACTTAAATTACAAAAAAAGCACAGCTGTCTTTAACAGCTCTAGGAGTTCATGCAACGAGCCTACAATTTATTGAGTAGGATTAGATGCTTATTGCCTATGACACTTTAAATACCATTACATTGAAGTTTATACAAGAAAGTCCAAGTTTAAAACTGGAATCTTAGCAATAACAGCTGGGCCATTTGTTTATGTGATAGGCAGGAAAGAATGACTTCTGTAATCTTCGTATTTGGCTTCAGGATTCTGCTCAGGAGAAAAAAAGATGGGGAGGGGGGAGAGAGAGAAGCTAATTTCAGATTGTCAAGCTGAGCTGAACACTGCTGGCTAATTTGTCCCTCATGTTAAGACCTCTGCCAAGGTTCCTCTTGTATCCTCTTGCTCTCTCACACCTGACAAACCAGCGCTTGAAATACTGTAGCCCACCTCTCTGACAGCAAGGGGTATGTCGCTAGCTCGCTTGCAGCTCTCTCCCCCAGGCGGCTCACATTCCGCATTTTGTTTCTAGCATGAAAGACTTTGTTTTAAATCATAATAGCAACCAGGCTGTAATCACATTAGAGCGCACATGGAGAACTTGCAAACAGTCATGTGTTTTGGATTTGACATTCTGATTTATGGTTGTGTGCTCCAGTTACACAGCTGCAATCTCATTTTCCGACAAAGATGTTTTCTATTTTTCTATTACTTTGCTTCACCCTGTCTTTATGTTGGGGAAAATGAAAGCCACCAGGTGAAGTCATAACATAAGTACAAATGTTTTCGTGTTTGGGTTGGAGAGCGTAATAAATGGTGTATACCAGCATTTCAAACACAGCTTGTTATTTTTGAATAAAAGTGTAAAGGGAATTGCTTACTTAAGGTAATCGCAAATTAAAGAGGTACGTGGAAATTTGTTTGTAAAACCCAGAATTGTCCTACAAACTTTCTATGTCTATCACCTGATATCAATTTCCTAGGAGGGAAATGGATGGTAATGTTCCATTTTAGATATTTGGGTAAACTGAGCTCCCTAATTAGGTATGTTCATTTCACAAAATTCTAATAAGTTCATGATTGGGAACTTCTAAAGATAATCTCTGCCAAGCTGTACATTGTGCAACCCAGAGACAAAAAGTAGTTTGCCCAAGGTCACAGAGCTGGATAGTGATTGATAGAGCTTAGTCTAGAACTCAATTTTTATCCGTCCTATTCCAACACATTTTCCACCTCTCCATTTAAATGCAGGGTGAACAGGACTTCCTGTGGTAAACTGACCACCACCACAAAGAATATTCCACATAAGTCTTTTGTGAACATATGAAAAAGGAAATTCCTTTCACTTTTTTGGGTTTTATTCACATTTAAACATTTTATGTTGTTGCTGTTAAGTCTGATGAAAATTCAAGTCCATACCTGGTTCACCAATACAGGACACAATATTCTATCTTGGTCTCATATTTGGGGTACAATGTTGGCAATAAATGTAACAATCTTAAACTCAGATGTGTTAACACTGAACACATTTCAATTCTTCACAATGAGCAATTACAAATGTGTTTCTGGCAATTCAATGAATCTCAATAAAAGGGTAAAAAAATATCTGTATAAGAAAATTCAAAAGATATATACTATGAAGGTGTGCATGGGTGTAAGCAGTCAGATTGACTTGGAAATCTCTATAAAGAGTAGAAAGAACATTAAGATCTATTATCTGGATCATTATTTTGGGGCCCATTTCCTCTTGCATAAATTATCTTTGCTTTGTGAGAAGATTTTGACTCCAATGGTTATTAGGTCACCATGGTTTTCTCATAGAGAAGAAAATCCATATACCTAGTAATTAAATATAACATTTCTTAGTAGGATTTTCTAAATCGCAAATAATGATAAAAAAATTTTCCTCCTGTTCAGGAACTGGAAGGAGAATGAGGGACTAACAATTTTGTTTATGATTTTTACCTGAATGCACATGAACAGATGCTATATTAGAATTTTAGGTTATCTTATCTAGTTAGGAATAACACTTAGCAGATATAGTAGACATGTTTTTGATATCTATACTGGTCTCTCCCGGCCTCCTTTCTTCCCTTTTCTTGACAACAGCACCAAACTTTTCCTTGTGAGGAAGTTATTTCCACTTCATTTTCATCCATGAGAATTATCATCCTACCCTGAGACCAAAGGGTAAACTGATTCCTTAAGCCAGTTACCTTATCTTATCTGCTCCTTTGTGACAGTGATAGTATGCGGTTTGGGCACATGACAATGAGAGTCAAAGAGATGAGTCCAAGGACTTCTGAGAATGTTATTAATCAATGTGCCTGATGAGAATGTGAGAGTCGTAGAATTTAGCAGCTTTCCTTTTTCTCTTCTTCCATTTTTTAATCTCAAGGGGAAAGCCTGGAGCTTCTAGAGCAGCTAAACACTGAGGAAGGCAGAATGGAAGAACAGGGAAAAACACATGTTACACGTTGGATCAAGCTTCCACTGAAGGTGGTCCTGGAGGGCAACCCGATCAGGTGTAGGCTGGTGGCCTGGGTGGTGAAGGGATTTATCCGAAGTTTACTGAATACATCTCAAGGAAGCATCAGGCAGGACAGCAAAGCAGACACTGTGTGTCAAAAGGTGGTGGGGGAATGGGAGGTGAGGAGCATATGGAGTTCTCCGTTTTTGGTACCTGTGCCCAATTGAAAATAGCCCATTGGTCAACTATGGTTTATGGGTATTTTGAGGTGGGTCACCTAATGGGCCTGTTTGTATTCAGTCCAGTGGTCACTGTGGACCCTTCTAGCTCACTCAGGTTACCATTGTTCAGGTTGGCTGCCTAAAAGGGCCTCTATAGGTCCTATCAGGATTTTTAGTGACAGATGAAAAAAAAAAAATCCACTTTAGTGTTTCCTGGCACTTGTTACTGGAAGACTCCTAACTGATATACCAGGGAAGTGTAAAGACAGTGAATGTCTGCTCTGAGCATAGTTATCAAGACAGTCTTTAAGGAACATGTGCCTTTGTGCGATCTCATCTATCTCACAGTAAGGAAGGAGCATATGCATGTAGTGCTCAGCAGAGTGACTGATCAGAGAGGGGCTCCTAGGAATTGTAGCAGACATTATGGTAATGATGATGGTGGTGACTCTGATTGCTAGAGTTTAAGTCAGAGAAATTATTTGCCAAATACACAGAGAAGATGCCGGGAAATGCGTCTTTGCCTGACCTAATAAGATAGAATAAGATTATTGTTAATTTAAAATGTCTTACTTTACCAGAATATTTATGTAAAGACCAACTTTACAATCTGCCAAAATTCCCCCATTTAATATTAAAAAGAAATTCTAATAAGGTTTTCTCAAATTATCATTGCCTCTATCATGGGTCTTCAGTGACTGTGAGTATTCCCACCCCATTATGTTAGGATAGGCCTATGATTGGCTTGAGACCCACATTGTTCCAAGACACTACCCTTAACTACAAGCAGCTTTCCATAAGCGAAATCCAAAGTACTATTTCTATTGTCCGTACATTTTTCAAGGGAATGTCAGTGTATGATCTCAAAAAGCATGAGGCACTGAAAATAGTGTAAACTCCAATAATCACAGTGTTACTATAAGGGCAACAATTTTCTTTTGCTACAGGTATTCTAACAGTTGTAAAGTTTGTTAACTAAAACGTGTAAAATTTGTATTGATAAACTCTTACAAATAATAGAACTCCTCTTTTGTTTTAATCAGTGTTGTCATAAAATGGGATCTATCTGTATTCATTAAATTTGTGGATCCTTAGAAGGCACTGCATGTTTCACTGTTTTTTCTTTTAGTATTAAGATGGATTTAGTTTACTTTAACCATGACCTATAGGATGTACCTTTTTATCTTAGGGCAATTTAAGGCATAATATGTGTTCATATACCCCATTCTTAGGTAGTTCTTAGGTAGTTACTTAAGTCACCATCATCCTAAGTAGTTAACGTTTACTAAATTACGCAAAGTGCCCTGTGAGTCACCTGACAGTGGATGTGAAATGATTAAACAGCCCCAGGTGCACATTTACTGCTATGATACCTCAAGCAAATGGGATTTATCAAGAGCATAATGAAGCTTGAGTTTTAGGACTGTACACTTAACATGTCTCTTCTAAGGATCTCAGTCAGGGGGCACCCTAGCAATTCTTACCTGTAACCTCTAATTTGTTTTCCTAAGCAGGGCTTTCCAAAATAATAGAAACAGTAGCCTCACAAAAATAAGGAATAACTTGATTTCTTTGTTTCTTTCAAGGGGTAGGAACAAAGGGAGAACAAAATCCGTTTTGGCTTGAACCCCCATTCATAGTGACCTTTACAGGAACAGGGAGTTAAAGATATTCCTCTCTTCTGGCATGCAGAGAATATACCATTCAGAAGCTGTGGCTTCTGCTCATGTTAGTGAGAAGAAGTATAGTTCTGTGCAGCCATTCCTGGTTAATATACAAAGCAGTGGGCAATGCTGGGTTGTGATGGTTAACTTTAGGTGTCAGCTTGACTAGGTAAGGGATACCCACACAGCTGACCAAACATTATTTCTCTATAAGGGTGTTTCTGGATGAGATTGATTAGCATTTCATCTGTACACTGAGTAAAGGAGTGTACCAGTGCAGGTGGGCATCATCCAATACACTGAGGCCGTGAGTAGAATGAAATGGTGGGAGAAGGGAGAGTTAGTTCTCTGCTTGAGCTGAGGCATACCTCTTCTTCTGCCCTCAGACCTTGCTGCTCCTGGTTCTTGGACCTTTAGACTCAGACTAGGACTTAATATCCTTGGTTCCTTTTGTTCTCAGGCCTTTGGGTTTGGACTGAAACTATACCACTGGCTTTCCTGGACTTCCAGCAGAATCATGGACCTCACAGCCTTCTGAATCATGTAAGCCAATCACTCATAATAAATTTCTTTCTATATATCTATATATAGGTTTTTAGTTTATTTCTCTGGAGAACCTGCTTAATATTTATGTAGATGTAGAGAGTAAGGACTTCTGTAATTTCTCCTCAGCCCTGGGATAGGATAATGATAAGACAGGGCGAGTGTAACATTGAGAAGAGAACCCATGGAAACAGGAAGAAACTGAGCGTTACCATAGCGAACAGATTTCTGTTTTCGACAGGCTACTTAATGTCTGTGTCAGTCTTTCGTGAAAGGGAATCAGACATCTCTGCACATCCTTTGGTAACTACAGCTTGAAGCTAACCTTATAATATAGTATACTATACATATAGTATATGTATAATATGCATATACAAAATACGTAGTAGGATGTAGTCATTTTGCAGCACAAGTCATTTATGTAAAATGCTTCTACAATGACAGTAATACATGAATAGGAGCTCATTTAAAATATATTGAGACAATACAAATAAAAGAGAAGTCTCCTATTGGCTGCACCCCCACCTCTCCGTCCCCCTACGTTTACTGTGCCAATTTCAATCATTGCCTTAGGAGGGGGAGCCCATGTTACCAGTTTGCAATATGTTCCTCTGTGCCTTTTTACACATAAATTTACATTTGCAACTGCACTTAAATGGAGATAGTATCTTACTGACTTTCAGGATCAGCTTTCAAAAAAGAACGAGAGTATCCTACAATACAGGTGCAGCAACTTTCCTTTGAAGCTCAAGAAAATACGTTAAAGATCCTTCATGTCAGCCTATATAGATGTATCTCATAATTAACTGCTGTATGAATACCCTGTAGCATGACCATATCCATATTCGTTTACATCTTCTCCTTACTGATAGGTCTTTTGCTATGGCACTTGATGATACAATGAATATTTTTGTGTATTTTTCGGTATATTTGTACGTGAATTTCTCTGAGAAGGATACGAAACAGTAGAGTGACTGGGTCAGTGAATTCTTACACTTTGCATTTTAATCTATCACCTTCCTCCAAAACTGTTGTTCCAGTTTATGCTCCTATATATCTGGGGGTGCTCATCTCAAGCAACATATAATGTTACTCCTTTTAATTTTTTGCTAATTTGATGAACATAAAGTTTTCTAATTATTGGATCATTTAATCTTTTAAAAAGATTTTATTGATTGATTGATTCATTCATTCATTTAGAGAGTGCAAGTGGGTGGAGTGGCAGAGGGAGAGAAAGAATCTCAAACAGACTCTGTGCACTGAGTAGGGAGCCAGATGCGGGGCTTGATTCCAGGACCCTGAGCGCATGGCCTCAGCTGGAACAAAGTCAGATGACTGAGCCATCCAGGTACCCCAAGGATCATTTAATTTTTAAGTAAATATTTTGGTATCTTTCTAAGTTCCTCATTAATGAATAATCCTAAATATTTTTATACTTGGATACTTATATTTACAGCTTGTGTAATATGGGTAAGATTCTGGAACTCAAAGTTAGCAAAACAAGATAAGCAGACTTTCAAAATGCAGACACGGCAACTTAAAATTTTCGCTAGCTGGGTTGTGTATTATATCTACCTCAGAGATGATTTCTGCCTCAATAATCCAAGGGAAGACAGCAAAAATATTAACAAACTAACCTTAAGTACATCTAAGAGACCTAGCTAAAGTAAGTTTAATTTCACAAACATTTACTCTGCAGCCATTATGTTCATAGCCCTCTGCTAGGACTAAAAAGATAAGTGAGATCTGATACTTATCAAGTATTTTACAGTTTAATAATGAATGCTGGTAGGCTAAAAAATAAATGTAAATGCAAGGAATATTTTATTAAGGGTCACATGACATAAAAACTGGGTGCTCCAGAAATTTTAAGAGGGGAATTCTAGTTTGAGATATTAGGACTGGCTTCAGAGCTAGGTAAGACCTCGAAAACAGATTTCACACGGTGGGAGGATAGAGAAGGACATTCAAAGCTGAGAGAACAAGAAGAGCACACAGGTGAGGCTGTGTGTCATCTTTTGGGGCCTAATGTCTGTGTGCGTGCATGTATGTACACACACACACTAAGGCTGGGATTTGGGAGTTAATGTGGAGATAAGCCTGAAAAGTTATTTGGGTCCAGAATGGACACTATTCTATAGGACAGTATTTTTCAAAAGGCAGATTAACTACACCTGCATAGGTTAGCCTGCATATTTAAAATGCACATCCCAGCCTCACCCTAACTGGATTAAAAATATTTGGGATTTGGGGCCCAGGAGTCTTCATTTTTAACAGTATCCCATAAAGGTTTGGTTTTTATGTTTTTTTTAAGTGCATTAAATTTGAAAATCACTCTTTCAGACTAGAGTAAGCCTTTGAAAAACTTGGACTCTTCTGGAAGGGGTCTAAGGAAATCAACCACTTAGGGGACATCCTGCAGGTGGTTCAGGGAAAAGAAAGAGAAGTGATGGGGGGTGGGGGAGGTGGGGGGCTGGGGGGTGGGGGGAGTCCTACTGACTAGTGCCCTTGGGACATACTGTCTTTGGGATTGCTCTAATATCAGGATGTATGTTGGTCAGAGCAGCCCAGGTCAAAAGCAGAGATGCATTTAGGACCATTTAAAACCAATATTAGCTTTAATGCTCTTTGAAAGAGTCATAATTAGGAACGTAAAAGTCAGGTTACCTCTGATTAGTGAGAAACAGAGTGAAGGGTGAATCCATTAGGAGCTACTTGTAAGACATTCACACTTTAAGAACATTGCTTTGATGATTTTGAAGGGACTACATTGGGGGAGAAAGGCAGCTGAACCAGTTCCTACTTCAAAGACCTATTACACTGTTTATCTTTTTAAGGCAATACCCTTAATTGTTTTGAATGACACTAAAAGACTCTTTTAATTTGAATATGAATGACTTGGCCATTTGCAGGTAAATTTTGGTTAACTCCATACTATGAATCAACCAATAATTTTTAAAGATTGTTTGCATTTACCTGTATGTATTTATAGTGTATGTGCATAATTCCATGCACCTTTATGCACTTTCAAATCATATTAAAGACGCTGATCCTTGCTACTGTGAGTTATTTGGGAGAAGGATCTTCACTTATTTGCAAATAAGACAAAGATTATATGTTTTCCTTCATTCAGTACTAGAAACCAGGTTTTCCAAAGTCTCAACAGGATTCTTCTCTCGAAAAGCCTTGAAGACAATTAAAATGTGATGGCGATGGCCTGTGGCAGGTAAGGAAATTGTTTGCCGTTCCCTGCAGATAGAAACACTGGGGAAATTCTGCAGTCTGAAAAATGGGAGGGGAGGCACACACAAAGGATTTTGAGACGCTTAGCTGTGAGGATGTAGATATAAACAGAAAGAGGCAAGTTGCTGGACAACCTTAAAATTCTTTCTGTAGGTAGGTATTTCAGTTGGATTTTCGGTTGCCATAGTAAACCCCTGAAGCAGAAGATGCTCTACCAAAATACCCTTCAACAGGGGTATCATCTTATGTCACAGTGACAATAGAAAGGAAAGACTGCATAAAATGGGCTTATGGTTTTTTACTGCACCAGGTCCACGTTGCAATAAAAGGAATCAGGAATTTAATGACATACATTGTGTACCTACCAAAGTAGGGTGCTATGCTATTTATACATTTAGGAATTGGAAAGACAGATAGGATCCAATAAATGTAAACTTCCAAACATTACCAAAACTTCAAAGTTTTCTTATTGATGGAGCTGCCAGTTTCCATTAGTACATAGCACAACAGCTTTCTAAAAAGGAAAGGAATGTGGGATGTAAGAACCATGGTGACAGTCTCTAGAAAAGGTATATGTGGTCAGAGCAATCTACAAGGATCATGCTGTGTTTTCAGCACTCCAGCCCTAGAAGCCTAGTATTTTCCTTTATTGCCTTCAGCACCTTGATGCTTAAAAAATATTCTTGTGTCTTCCTTTAAACCCTTCTCTGAATATGCATATAGACATCTTTTTGGGCTATGAGCTCATACGTGAAATAGGATCCTTGCCTTGATGAAACTGCATGGGAGACATCCAAGAAATATCTGCTCTAGGAAATGATTTGATGATTCAACAAGTTGGCACTCTTTCTTCTGAATCAAGACTGTGCCAGCCTTCGTGTCAGGGGTCACTGTTGGAAGGTTTGGCTTTCAACTGAATTGTAACATAGAGTCCTTAGCTGCCCTGGTCAGTAAATGTCCAGCCGCTTTTTCTATCCATTTAGAGATCTTAACTTCAATCATCTGGCCAAAACCCAATTTGGGTAATCTATAAACCCAGAATTCCCCAATAATTTCACTTGGATGAGACATTGCATTTTCTGTCCTCTTTGCCCCCCAAACTTGCATCACATTACATGCTATTAAACATGTTCCACTACCAAGCTGGCTGAGGCAGCAGGTAGCACAAAAACTGTGCTTTGTACTCACTGACTCCCTTCAGAAGCCAAGTCTATAAACCGCTTGTTTATTTGGCAAGAATGCAAAAGGAGTGTCTTTCATTTCTTCCTTCCTCGTTTTCTACCTTTGAATTGCATTTGTCCAAAAGAATTCCACAGGTAATAAATAGATTTATATGAAAGGTGGTTCAAAATGACATCTTGATTTTTTTCAATTAAAAGTATTTTTTATTAGGGGCACCTGGGTGGCTCAGTCAGTTAAGTGTCTGTCTTCAGCTCACGTCATGATTCTGGGGTCCTGGGATTGATGAAGTTTTGGAATATAGGTGAGGTCCGGAGCTGATGACCAAGAAAGAATTCTTGAGACATCTTTGGTGCAAAATAGTAGTTTTATTAAAGCATGGGACAGGACCCGTGGGCAGGAAGAGCTGCTGCCCCGGGGCCTGTGAGGGGTGGCTGATTATATACCTGGGAATTGGGAGGGTATTGGGAGGGAATTGAGGATAGCTGTACTCTCTAAGGAATTTTGGAGGCATGGTTTCCAGGACCTTGAGGGGGCTAGCTACTGTTGGGAAAAGGTCACTTATTACCGTCCAATAAAACCTGAGTCATGAGACCCTTCAGATGTGTATCGGTGGACCATGTGCTTGGGGGATGATTGCCAACATGTATCTTGGGAGTTTAGAGATAAAGGAAATTTCTAAAGGAATTTTTATAGGTTAAAGTAGACTTACAGGCTCCTGGGAGTTGGGCAAAAATTGCCTTCTGCCCTTAGCAAAGTATGAACATCGAGGCAGTTGAGTCTGAAGAGGAATGTCCCTTTGCCTATTTCAAGGACTTGTCAATGTGCTGCCCCAGGCTTGTGCCTTGTCCTCAGCTAGCCCTGTGTTCCCCCATCAGGATCAAGCCCCATGTTGGGAATCCCTGCTCAGTGGGGAGTCTGCTTTTTCCTCCCCTTCTACCTCTCCTCCTGTTCATGCTCTCTCTCTCTATTAGTCTTGGAGTGCCTGAGTGGCTCAATCAGTCAAGTGTCCGACTATTGATTTTGGCTCAGGTCATGATCTCTGGGTAGTGAGATGGAGCCCTAGGTCAGGCTCTGTGCTCAAGGGGGAATCTGCTTCTCCTTGTCTCCCTTTGCCCTCCTCCCCACTTGCACTTGCGTGCACACATGCACATTCTCTTTCTCTCAAATAAACCTTAAAAATTTAAAATTTAGTCTCTATGTTGCTGTGTCAGAGAAATTAAGACTGGAACATACGGTTGTGTAGATGAGCTATAGTTTGCCTTTTAGAGATCTATGTCTAGAGAACAAGCCTTGAAAATCAATAATATTAATCTCTAAAGTACTCCCCCTGGAGAGTTCGGTGCTTATATAAATACATTTGACTTGTTTGCTTTCTTTATGGTCAGCATCCTTAATCCATAGCACCATCTTGGGTTTTTTTGAAGACAAGTAAAAGAAGTTTTAGGAATGTCTTATGCTTGCCCCTAACACAACTAGAAAGCAACTGTACTATCACCGAGGAGACTAAACACACATAAAATGCCCACAAAACAGAACATGCTAAAATGCGGTAGAGAAAGCCGGTATAGAAGTCGTACTAACTGTATTTGAATCCTCACTCTACCACTTATTAGGTGTGTGATTCTGGGCAAGTTACGTAACTGCTCTATGCCTCATTGTTCCCACCTATAAAATGGGAATAATAACAGTTAACACATCTAAGGGTCTCAGGACAGGATATCAATATTAGGGATATTTATAAAATATTAAGTGAAAAGATGCATGCAAACAAAATGTGAATTTTTGAAGGGAGAGTTTTCTTTGAGTTAGAATATTTAAGGGAGTTTCCATGGAAAGCTCAATGGATCAGGTTGAATTTGAGCTCTGAATTTCAAAATTAAAAATGTATTTTTCAAAATACATTGTATTTCAAATACAATGTATTTCAAAATACATTTCAAAATACATTTTCAAAAAATGTATTTTTTGCACTTACTGACTTCCTTCTGAAACCAAGTTTATATCCCATTGATCTATCTGACAAGGATGCGTCAATAGTGCATTTCTATTTTTATGATTCCAAAATCAGAATTTTTTTAAAGAATGTTTATTATAAAACATATAGAACATACAGAAGTACAGAGAAGAAAATATAGTATTCCTTTATGCTCTGTTGATATATTCTTGATTTCCTTCCTGTCTTTTTTCTATGCATGCATTTTAACCAAAATGTGGTCATGGTGCATATATAGTTTTGTGTCCCACTTTTTCATTAAGTCCATGGGTAGCATTTTTTATTGTTGTCACTTACTTTTAGAAACATTTTTTTAAATGATGACATCATATACAATCCTGTGAAATCTCTTGGTTATTTATTGCTATAATTTAGATTATTTACAATCTTCCACTATTATATGAAAACCGTGTGTATTTTGCTACATAAGTTTTGGTGAGTTTCTTTAACTTTTTTTTTTTTTTTAAAGAACAGAACCTTAGAAATGAATATACCGACTTAAAAAGACTGTGTTTTTAAAATTCTTTTAGAGTTTATAGTTAGAATTATTTCAGAAGGGGCAGCCCGGGTAGCTCAGCGGTTTAGCACTGCCTTCAGCCCAGGTTGTGATCCTGGAGTCGCAGGATCAAGTCCCACGTCGGGCTCCCTGCATGGAGCCTGCTTCTCCCTCTGCCTGTGTTTCTGCCTCTCTCTCTCTCTCATGAATAAATACATAAAATCTTAAAAAAAAAAAAAAAAGAATTATTTCAGAAAAGTTAAACTAATTTACACTCTGCCTAGAAATGTTGAAGAGTTTATATCTCACTGCAAATTCACTATAATGAATATTATCATTCTTAAACATTTGTTGGCTTACTAGATAAAGCATAGCATTTTCCCTTAATTTATAATTATTTGCTTTACTAGTGCAGTTGATTTTTTTCCGTGTTTCTTTATTTTGGGTTTCTCCATCTGTGAGAGTCTGTATCCCTTGTTCAGTTTTGAAGGGATGATTTTGATGTTCTTATGTACTTATGTACATGCATGAGCTTTTGCACAATAGTGAAAGTAACTCTTGGTCACATTTGAGCCAACTTATTTCTATTCGTTTTTCATGTATAGAAATTTACATTCTTATAAAGTTAGTTTAAGAATTTTTGACTCGTGGGATCCCTGGGTGGCACAGCGGTTTAGCGCCTGCCTTTGGCCCGGGGCGCGATCCTGGAGACCCGGAATCTAATCCCACGTCGGGCTCCCAGTGCATGAAGCCTGCTTCTCCCTCTGCCTATGTCTCTGCCCCTCTCTCTCTCTCTGTGTGACTATCATAAATAAATAAAAAATAAAAAAAAAAAAGAATTTTTGACTCGTGATTTCTTTTAGGTTGTTAAATTTAGGTTGTTAAATTTGGTTTGTCTTAATAAAATCTAATTAAGAAATTAAATTTTTACTAAGGAGAGGTGGAAGAGATATTTCTTTCTCATTCTGATTTCTTTTCTCCTCTTCTCTCTCCTCCTTCTAAAGAGTCTGTCAATCAAAGATGACTCATAGTTAATTTTGAAAAAATACATTTTTTTGTCCCTTTTAAGTCTTTAACTCTTGGTTCACACCAGTATCTTACAGAGGCTGTAGTAGTCAAATAGTTAAGTAGAAAATATTTTCCTATGAGCTGGAAATAAATGATGGGCATTGCTTGACAAAGATTCAAACTTTAGAATAGCAATTAAAAAAAACCACACACATTTTGTTCTTGCTTGGTAGAATCCAGTCCTCTTTATTGAGTTTGCTCTTGTGGCTGTTGGTTAGGCCCTGTTCAGTGGATAAATCTAAAATGCACATTGTCCTATCATTTGTTTTTCTAGGGGACACTGACTTCTATCCTCTACATTGCTTCCCAGCAGGTCTGCCATAAGTGGGGAAGAGTTGGGGAAAGTTTGTACAATCATATTTCACAGGAAGTTTGATGTAAAAGAGATTAAACCTTAGCATTGTTTCCCAAATTATTTTAAATGTCAGTTTAAGAGGCTTTCAAGGTTTTGGGTTTTGTTTTGTGTGTGTGTGTGTGTGTGTGTGTGTGTGTGTGTGTGTTTTGAATGGAAGTATTAACTAGAACTGCCAGGGGCAGTTAGTTTGAGAAAAGCAATACTGTGCATCTTAAATTGGGTAGAAATTTTTATGACTCAAATTCTTCATTTATTATACCCAGATGGTGGAACAGGCTGCTGTCTCTGATGCCCTGGTGGAAATAAACCATCAAGGGATACTTTTCTAAGACGGAAGCCTCACTAAGAAGTTTGAACATGGTGCCTTGGTTGCCTTTTCTTTGGCATTTTGACTGGTGCTTCATACTGCAGCATCTTTAACTTAAATGTGATTCATTGGATTCCCTGAGATTTAAAGCTCTTCCTGAAAATTGCAGTTGCCTATATGTACATTGGCTAAGGAATTAACTGAAGGTGTTGCTTTCCCAAGTAATTACCCACCTGAAACCTGAAAAAAGTGAAGCAATCATTTGTTCAGTTAACAAATTATTTGTTCCTTACCCATAAAGTACAAGATATCCTAATGCAGCCAGGAAAAGAAGTTGCCGGAAAAAAGTTAAGTATGAAAACTGAACAAACTATTTAAAAGTACTATTTATAAATAATATCTTAATGGGAAATTCTTTTGTTTTGAGAAAACCTTTACTTAAAAAGTAAATATACTAACAAGCTATAAAAAACAAGGATAGAGAACAGACTGAGGGTTGCTGGAGAGGAAGTGGTGGGGGGATGGGCTAAATGAATGATGGGCATTAAGGGGGACACTTGTGATGAGCACTGGGTGTTCTATGTAGGTGATGAATCACCAAATTCTGCTCCTGAAACCAATACTACATTATCTGTTAATTAACTTGAATTTAAATAAAACTTGGAAAAAAATACTGATACAATGTGGCATTCTTACTGGTTTAATATGTATAGCACCTCATAATTATAAAGTGTGTTTACATATGATATCTCATTTAATTTATACAACATTGTAGTGGTAGATAGGGAAGACATTACCATCTTATTTTTACCCATCAATGAGTCGATAGCTAAAGTTACCTGCTAGTAAGAGATGGAGCCAAGAATCAAAAGTAGATCTTCTGAGACTTAGGCTGGCTCATTTCTTCTCTATTATAATGCTGAAGGAAAAGATAATGAATATAGCTACATTTGCATGTGTGACATCTTAGAGTTTAGGTGAATATTTTAGTGATAGTCACTGTTACAGTTTTTCCTTTTAAAAATGAATGTAGGGGCACTGGGTGGCTCAGCGGTTGAGCATCTGGCTTTGGCTCAGGTCATAATCCTAGGGTCTTGGGATCGAGTCCTGCATCAGGCTACCTGAAGAGAGCCTGCTTCTCCCTCTGCCTGTGTCTCTGCCTCTCCCTCTGTGTCTCTCATAAACAAATAAAATCTTTTTTAAAAAGTTAATGTAAATTAAGGCATTGCTAGGATTTTATCTCTTAGTATAAATGGGTAAGTAGCTATGGTTTAACTATGATAAAACAGCAGAAAAATATGTCATAATATTTTAAGTTTAAACATAGAATATTTATTATTGCAGATTTTTTTTTAGGAAGGAAACCCCCAGGTTTGGTTTTATCTAAGCATTGTATCAGGATTTCCTTTGTTGTTTTTTCTATTTCATTTTCTAGTACAGTTTATTGGAGTTGCAAAGCTGAATTGGCAAATAATTATAGCCACAATTATCTAATTTTGCTGCTTCCTAGGTAAAAGGATTTCCTCTCTGAGGGTAATGTGGGTAGACAATGATAGGCTGGGTTGTATGCTGCTGAAACCACTATTGTATGTCAGAAGAATGAGCAACAGATAGAGAATTTTGGTTGTTTGAATTAGTATGGATTTCTGCTAAACCCAAAGCTTGAGAAAAATTCTATTCATGGTCCCCTTTCTCAGTAGAAAACAGATGGGAAGAGTACTGCCATCATTTATACTTGGAATACTGTGCAACATGGATGCAGACCTGGAAAATAATTGCCTGATGGTCAGAAAATCAAGGAACTAGAACATAATTCAATTCAACAAATGTTTGAATTGAATGTGCCTCTTCTGGGGCAGGCACAGTTCTGTGACCTAGGACTATGGCAGAAAGCAAGTGATATACAGCCTCTGCAGTCATGGAACTACAGGCTAGGGGAATTACTGATACTAAACATTCCTCATTACAAGGATGAGGAATTATATAAATAAAAAAGGATAGGGGACTATAGGAATGAAAAGTAAGGGGATTTAATCTAGTTTGTGGATGGAAAGAAGACTTAAATCTTTTAAACTTTAAAAAATTCTTAGGAAAAAAAGCAGAAGAATTTAGAAAAGCCTGGGACACCTGGGTGGCTCAGCAGTTGAGCCTCTGCCTTCAGCTCAGGGCGTGATCCTGGAGTCCCAGGATCTAGTCCCACATCGGGCTCCCTGCATGAAGCCTGTTTCTCTCTCTACCTATGTCTCTGCCCCTCTCTCTCTCTCTCTCTCTCTCTGTGTGTGTGTGTGTCTCATGAATAAATAAATAAAATCTTGTGTGTGTGTGTCTGTGAGGATGTTTCTAGAGGCGCATCTGAGTGGTTCAGTCTCTTGACCATTTACTTTTGCCTTGGGTCTTAATCTCAGTGTCCTGGAATGGAGCCTTACATTGGGCTCCCTGCTCAGCAGGGAGTCTGCTGCTCCCTCTCTCTCTGCTACTTCCCCTCCATTCATGTTCTGTCTCTCATTTTCTCTCACTCTCAAATAAATACATAAAACCTTAAAAAATATTTCTAGATAAGATTCACAGAAGACTGAATAAAGGAGATTGCCTTCCCTAATGTAGATGACCTTCATCCAGCCAGTTGGGTCATAACTTAGAATTAACATGATTTATCAGAAGCATAATGTTACTTAAAGCTACTTAACATTAAGTTAATAATTATTAAAATTTTAAAACACTTACTGAATTTTAACAATATTGATTTCATGTTACCACTCAGCTGATAGAGGAATCTATCAAACATAAATATATTCTTATGTAACTACACAACTATCTATATGAATCTATCTACTATATATTGCCATAGTTAAATCAAGAATGGGATATTGTAGAAAGGATGAATCATGAAGATAAATACAATTGTCTAGGAAAAGCATGAGTTATCAGCCAGCCAGTAAACATTAGTAAATATGATTTATAGTATTAGGAGCAGCAAATGTGTGGTGAACACAAAAGAAATAGAAAGTGTGGTGCTTTTCCACACAGAGCTTACAATCTCATCCTTAACCAGATCAAATACCTTGACTATACCACTAAAGGACTTTGGGACTAGTAGAAATTTCATCTGTGCAAACCAAAAGTTACATGGGAAGGGACATGGGGCAGGAGTGCACAGAGGTAGGTTGGATTAATTAATTGAAGACATTTTTATTAAGAGCAAACAAGACTGAGGCATTCCTGCTAACAAAGGGGATTCAGCAGTGAGCAAGAGACACAGTCCCTCTTGGAGTTTAGGTATATGATGTAACTAGGAGCTAGTAAACAAATAGTCTTCCCTAAATTTTTCAGTGATGCTTGTGCTAAGTGTCTAAAGGAGTTTAGGTGCTGTGAAGGTGTAGGAGGAAAGTTAGGAAAGGCTTTTCAGAAGAAGTGAGTTTTCAGCTTTGACAAGAAGGAAGAACAGGAATTAACCCAATTAAGGGAGAGGAGGAGAGCCTCATTATTAACAGAGGGAAAACCCCCATGAGGAAAGGAGATCAACTCCTCTGAAAAATTGAAAGAGTAGTATGTGTGGTGCATGGTGAGATAGAGAGAATGTAACGGGATATGCTAGATTATGTGGACCTTGTAGGACCCTAAAAACATTAGAAGACCACTGCAAGTCTTCAGTAAAAGGGTGACATGATCAGATGTTCATTTTAAGAAGACAGTTCTATCATGTGGCAGATGGACCATAGGAGATGAAGAGTGAAAACATGAAGAACATTACAGGTGGCACAGGCCTCAGGGAATAGTGGGATCAGCCCAGAGTGTTAGTGATGCATGTGGAGAGAAGAAGATGGATAAATACATTTGTTGTCGAAGTAGAATCAATAGAGCAATTAGATGCAGGGGACTATGATAAAGGAGAAACCAAAGTGACTCCAGACTTTGGGTGTGAGTGTCTGGAAGGTGGTAGAGTCATTTATTAATCTGTGGAGGAAGATAGAGGGATGAGTTTTGAAGAGAGAATAAGATTTAAACCAAGAATATTTCTTGCAGGAGATGAGAAGTGAGAAAGTACTCCACAAATACCAGAAGAAAATGCTATAGAAAGGCATGAAGGCAGAAAGAAGGCCATTGATAAATGTGTCTGTTTACAGAAGAGTGAAGAGAAAGGAGGAATCTATTGTAATGAAGAAAAGGGGAAGACACCCTTAAAGGAAAGGCAGATATATTTGAAGTCAACCTTCGTTGAGCCTATGAAGAGATGGTCCTGAAGATCATAGCTTAAAGGTTAGGCTAGAGATGATCCCAATGTCAGGGATGCCTGGTTGGCTCAGTGTGGAGAGCACTCAACTCTTGATCTCAGGGTTGTGGGTTCGAGCTCCACACTGAGCAAAGAGATTAGTTTAAAAAAAGATTATCCCAATTCTTTGCTCATGTGGGCAGACAGGAAGGCACTTTTATTCAGTTTGACACCCTGAAGAGATCCAATGGTGACAAAAAATAAATAGAGCCAAACACTTTTCTTGGATATTCAGTTCTATACAAATACTAGTAGTATGGCAAAAGGGGTTGTAAATAGTAGAGAGAAGGACTCCAGTTATCAGAAACCTTTTAAACCTTGGTTTAAAAACAAGAACAAGAGCAACAGTAATAGCGAGGAATACAATTGCTATTCATGGTGCTTCTAATATGTGCTCACTAAGCACTTACCATACTTGACCTCATTTAATTTGTGCCATCACTTTATAAGTATATATTTAAATCTCCATTTGCAATTAGAAAATAGAGCTCAGTGATACAGTTAACTTCCCAATAATTAAGCAACTAAGAAGTGGTAGAGGCAAGATACAGGTCCAGATTTGGTTAACTCTAAAATCCTTGTGCTTTCCCACTAATCACTCCACAACACTTCTGGCCTCAGGAGGAAACATCAGGAAACTCATGGTTTATATTTGCTCCAGGAGGAAACTGGACATGGCTCTGAGTGCCCGACCTATACCAGGCTTCTAGACCCATCTGGGGTCCTGCTGTAGTGGAAGTAGCTGCTTAAGGATGAAGGGTACTTGAGAGGGACAAACATAAGAATAGGGAAGGAACAGAAGTCTCTCCATTTCTTCACTCCCCAATATAGTCAACTATCTGGATTTAGACTTTATACATTGATCACTAACTATTCTGGTTTCATTTTCTGAATTTCTAGGGTAAGAAAGAGTCTTTGTCCTAACAGCACTCACCTCCCATCCTACATGCCTTTCAGGAAGTGATTGTACTGGAATTTGAATCCAAGTCTAGTTAGTAGAATTCCAAAATGCATGAGCTTTGTCACACCCCACACAGACCTTTGTGAGACCGGAGAAGGTCAAAAGGACAAAGACAATGACTTCAGAGGAACCTTTTAGTTTGAACAGCCAGGACACAACGGCTTCCATGGAGGTTTGTGACTAGAGGGAGCTAGAAAGTCTAGAATTTAAACCGTACTCCACTGGCCACAGATAGACAATGACCTCAGCTCCTTCCTCCTTTATGGAAATCCAGCTTGTGGTATATATCACAGGAATGTCAAGAATGAGGTTTGTGGCCTCAGCAATTTCATTGTTAAAAGCCATGAGCCGAAGTATAGGATAGTAATTATAGTAGAGAAAATGGATTTTACCAAGTTTAACTCAATTTAACACTATATCTTAACAAATCTTGAGTTCCAAACCAATCCCCCACTCATTGGGGATTCAAGTTCACATGTCTTTGCAACACACAGCTTCCTGCCGCTAAGGAAAAAGGGCTTTAGAAGACTTACAAGGCTTCATAGACGTCAAATAAGTCTTATGAAACAACATGTTCACGTGTTAAGTGTAAATGAGTCAGAAACATAAGGATTAAATTTCCTTAAAATACACAGGGGTTTGAAAATGAAGGGAAAAATGCTGAGGGCAAAACGTGTTTTGGATTTTGGCAAACCCAAAACATTTGAAAAAAAAAATGGTTTGATGTTTGATGAAACCTAAATACAGCAGAGTTTGCTCATCTCTTATTATGATGAAGGCCAATAAACCATTTTTGTGTGAAAACAGAGTCCCATTGGAACTGCCTGTGGACCCTCACTACTGTAGAATTTGACTGATTTTTTTCATTTCATTAGTTCACAAACTTCCTTACTCACACAGTGGTTGGTGGTCTCCCCCGCATGAGTTCTCAGCAAAGACATAATAAGAGAATACTGGAGAAGATGTCTGGGATTACTAAAACTTCATTTGTCTTATAAAATGTACTTCAGGGCCTAACCACTATACAATAAAACATTAACATAAATCATCAAAATAGAATCATGCCTTGTCAAGATAAATAAGAGGAATGTGTTTCATGTGGCATGTCCTCATTTCTTTAAATTGGTTTGTTCACATGCTAATCTGCAAAACTGAACAATCAGACATTCTGGGGTATGAGTTATGGCAGTGAGATTTCCCCATTCATAGATTTCGTGTCACTACTCCTGATTTTCACTGAAGTTTCTAAAGTAGTCATAAAGATGGGAATAGGGTCTGGTGGATCCTCTAGGAGCCATGGCAGTAGTAGGAGGTGAAAACAGATGGCAATACTCTTTTTCTTCTTGAAGTGCTTTCTTAGGGTCTATGTGAGATCAGAATAGGAAACATCATTTTTATTCCTCCAGTCTTAGATTTCTCATGCAAATAGAGGCTCCCTCGTGAAAAGTATTCTGTCCGGATTATTTGGGTTGGCCTTTAATTTGAACTGAAATTACTTTATCCTTGTGATGCTCTAGTAGTCAGATTTGTGTGACAAGCCACTCACTTTTTAAAAGACTTTCATAATGTGTATCAAGAAATGTTTCAAAGACAGATATAAAAATAACAAGAGGGACCATGGATTGAGCGAGTGCTATGTGCCAGCCCTTATGCTAAGCTCATTGCATACACCACACTTTTGAAAGTTCTCTGAGAGAAACAAAATCATCTCCATTCTGCAGATGGGGAAACAGAGGAACTGAACTACATCACTGAACTACATCATGGTGGTAGAGTTAGTATTTCAACTATTCATTTATTTGAATGGTTACAAAACAATTGATTTGCGTCAGGCATTATGCCAAGTGTTGGAATAAGACATATCTCCTGCCCTCACAGACTACATTCTAGATGGGAGAAGACCTTTCTGATCCGAGAACCTCATTCTTGACCACTGTACACATTTGTCATGGTTTTTAAGTATAATGAGACAGTAATAAAGACTTCATATTGATTTATCTTGGACTTGGTTCATAGGAAAGTGTTACGGGGAAAAGGCCATTGGGGAGATTATCATTGTGGAGACAGAGGAGAGTTGCCAAAGCAGAAAAGAAAACCCCTTATGTAGGAAATCACCCTTCTGCATTTTACGAATTAGATTACTCTGAATTTAAAACCATTTCTAAATACACAATATTGACTTGGACCTTAAATTTTTAAGAATTGTAGGTCTGGAAGATGTCCCTCCTTCTCTATATGTTCAGCTGAAAAGAGCTTCATTTTATAGTGCTGTTAGCAAATACTTACTGCCATCCTTGTGATTTTCCTGACTTATTTGAGGTTTTATTGATTTGAGGGTAAATTATCAGTGAAAAAAGCTTTCAACCCAGAAAGCTTTGGATTGAAAACTTGAGCTGCTTGTTTTTAATCCTCCAGGGTATAAGAATTTTGGCATGAAAAAGGATCTACACTTAAACTTCTCACTTTTATGAAACCGAGAAACTAAGGTTAGAGATTTGAAATACATAACAGTCCTCATGAGAGCAGGCCTGGTCTAACTCTCATGTAAAAGAAGCAATAATGATCTTCTTTAGACCAAGTTGTACTGACCACTCACATGTTGGAGTCACTCTTGCCCTTAAGATTTACATGGTATTATTTAAAAATTCCATTCCATGGTCATAGGAAGTCAAGCATGTTCCTAAAGTTTTCTGCAAATTTTTGCAAATTTCTAAGGGCTCACATTCCCATGCCCACCTGTGGCTCCACACTCCAGCTGCTCCCATATTAGTTCTGATTATAGATGGATCACCTGTCACATTATATTCCTATTCCATGATGTGTTGACCTACACTTAGAACTCAGAACTTTTACTTGATTTCACACTCTTACATACACAGAGGAAGACCCAAGCAAACAAACATTTATACAAAATCTTTATGTATTTATGAGACTTCACTGAGGTTTTGGTAAGATAGAAAGTATATTCACAAAGTCGTGCAACAATCATCACTGCCTAATTTTAAAAGATTTTCATAACCCCAGATGAAGACCCATACTCTTTAGCAATTCTCATTCCTCTGTCTCCATTCCCTGCCCTGGCAATGGTTAATCTACTTTCTGTCCTTATGTGTTGCCTATTCCGAGCATTTCATATAAATGGAATCATGTAACATATATATAATCTTTTGGGTCTAGCTTCTTCCACTTAGCACAATGTTTTCAAGCATCATCCATGCTGTTGTATGCTTCGGTACTTCTTTCTTTTTTATGATGGGATAATATTCCATTGTATGGATAGGCCTGTGTACCCTTCACCAGCTGATGAGTATTAGGTTTGTTTTCAATGCTTAACTATTGTGGATAATGCCCCTATGAATATTTGTACAAAAATTTTTGTATGAACATATATTTTCAATTCTTTTGGGTATATCCCTAGAAGTGGAATTGCTGCGTTAAATGGCAAGTCTATGTTTAACTTTTTGAGAAATTGATAAACTATTTTCCAAAGTGGCTGTACCATTTTATATTCCCACTGACAAGGGATGAAAGTTTCAACTTTTCCACATTATTGTCACACATTCTTTTTCTACACATTATTTTTACTATTGCAGTCATCCTAGTACATGTGAAGTGGTATCTCATTATGGTTTTGATTTCCATTTCCCTAATGATTAGTGATGTAGAGTACATTTTCAGGTGCTTAGTGGCTTTTCTATGTCTTCTTTGAAGAATGTCTATTTGAATCTTTTGCCCACTTAAAAAATTGTATTGTCTTTTTATTGTCAAGTTGTAATAGTACTTCTGCTAGACCTTTATCAGAAATATAATTTACAAATATTTTCTTCTGTTTTATTGGTTGTTATTTCCCTTTTTTGATAGTGTCCTTTGAAGCCCAAAAGTTTTAAATTTTGTTAAAGCCCAATATGTTTAGTTTTCCTTTGGTTGCTTTGCTTTTGGTATTATTCCTAAGAAACCATTCCCTAATCTAAGCTTATGAAGATTTATACCTACATTTTCTTCTAAGAATTTTATAGTTTTAGCTCTCTTATTTAAGTCTTTGATCCATTTTCAATTAACTTCTGTATATAGTGTGAGATAAGGGTCTAACTATTCTTTTGCATGTGGATATTCAGTTGTCCCAGCACCATTTGTTGGGAAAACTATGCTTTCCATATTGAATTGTCTTGGCATGTTTGTCAGAAAACCTCCTGACTATTAATTGTATGGGTTTACCTCTATGTTCTTACACAGCAATTCTGCAATCTCCAGCCCTCCCCTGCAAATTTAGCTCTGGATGTTCCTTTGCATGTTCAGGGAGCTTACTAAAGTATGAATATACTGCTCCCAGGTGTGCCTCTGATTAAGGTATTAGACAAGAATTAATCTCTAACATAGTGAGAATGGGGAGTGAAGGGGAAGGATGGCTTCCTTGTCCTCTGGTCACACAAGAATTGACAATATTGTATTGTAGCCAAGTGGTTGATCAGACAGTTGCACTAGTTGTGTGATTTGGAACAATAATTTAACTGCTTTGAGCCTCAATTTTACTTTCTGTAGTGTATATCTTATAGTAGTATTTCTGTGTGGGAATTCCTTCCCAGAATTTCCCAGGGAATGTATGTTTTCTTGAATCTTGGAACCTGTGAGAAATCAGTTGAGAAATTGGGAAAATAGCACAAACTATTATAATTCTCTTATGATAAACATAGAAATATTATAGGCTTTAAGATAATCACTGATGTCACATTGAAAGCAAGAGCAGGAATGAAAGTCAAGATAGACATTTCCAGAACTGTGCCAGGACCGTATAGGAGAAAAACAGCCATAATTGAATTCTGCTCAGCCCAATATAGCATGTGTCTATTGATTACTTGAACTGAGACTAGTCTGCACTCAGAATTGCTATAAATGTAAAAAGAATTTAAAGACTTGGGGAAAATAATGTGAAATATCTCAATAATTCTTATTGATGACACACTGAAATGATAATATTTTGAATATTTTGAGTTAAACATATTACTAACATAAATTAGGCCTGATTTCTTTTCTATTTTTAATCTGGCTCCTAGAAAATTCAAATGACATAGATGGCCAGCATATGTAGTTTGTGGCTATTGTCATATGTGGTAGGAAAATTATTATATAGTCCCGAGTTTCCAGATCTCTGGTATATCCACACTTTCTCCCAGTAATTCAATCAAACACTAATCTAACTGTTATTGTGATGTGATTTCGGAGATGTAAGTAAGGCCTTAAATGTGTTGGCTTTAAGATGGGGGAATTATCCACATGGATCTTACCTAGTCACAGGAGTGTTTTAAAAGCAGAGAGTTTTCTCTGGCTAGTCACAGAAGAAGAAAACGGAGAGAGCTCTCCACCTGGACTGGAAGAAAGAAAAACATCCAGGTTGTGAATTGCCTCTGGGGCCACAGGCAAGGAACTGTGGGTGGTCTCTAGTAGCTAAGAGTGGTCCCTGGCCGACAGCTAGCAGGGAAATGGGGACCTCAGTCCTAAAACCACAAGGAAATAAATTCTTTCAACAACCAGTGAGCTTCGAGAGGACCCTGAACCCTTTGATGAGAACTGTGGCTTTTGATTTCAGCCCCAGGGACCTAACTTACAGAAACTATGAGATAAATTTGTGTTATTTCAAGCTGTCAAATTTGTGGTGATTTGTTACACAGCAATAGAAATCTAATGAAGCATGTTACAAGAGCTTGTTTGTGGCTCTCTCTGTGACTAATAATGAGTCATTCTTGTGAATAAAATAAGTATCAATAAATTTGTATATATGCTATACTTCATACAAATCCTATGTATTTTAAGAGAGAATGCGTATGGAAGCAAAGTAAGTCCTTAAGTTAGCTGTTTTGACATATGATTCTGTGTAGTGCTGTTAATCTTGCTAGAATATCTGAATGTTAGGTTTTTCCAGCATTATTCAATAATTTTTGCTGGCTTTTTCCAGTTTCTGAATATTCACTATAGGGCATAGTTCTTTACAAGTTTGTCTAAAATATGTTCTTTATAGTTTGTCTAAAATACTAAGACAAAACAAAACAGCAACCACTACTAAAAGCTTTTCCTTGGTAAATATCACTAACATACAGAATAATTTATGATTTCAGGAACTCACAAACATTTCTGGGATTCCTGATTTCTTGTTTCCTAAAGATTAGTATCTATTGGGAATTTGGAAAAACTGTTTAGTGTTGCTATAAGGATTAAATGAATTAATGAATGTAAAGTACTTAGGCCTAGTCCTGGACAGTGTTAAGTGCCCAACACATGGTATTTATTATTAGTCTCTAGCCTCAGACACATAAATAATGGGAACATAAAGTTGACTATGAACATTTATGTATGTAACTGATGAGATAATAAGAAAGTAAATGATCATTTTCCCCTGCAAACCCATGTCTATCTTCTTACCATTATAAAAGAGTATGAATTGAGTTTGGAGAGTTTGATATGATTTTATTTGCTTGTTGCTAATAACAATAATAAAAATGCTTTGCAGGATCTGACAATAATCAAACAATTAGTTTGATTCTGCCTTTTGTTTATTTTTTTAAGATTTTATTTACTTATTTGAGAGTGAGAGAGCATGAGCTGGGGGAGAGGCTGAGGGAGAGGGAGAAGCAGGCTCCCTGTTGAGCCTGGAGCCCGATGCAGGGCTCAATTCCAGGACTCTGGGATCATGACCTGAGCCGAAGGTAGATGCTTAACCAACTGTGCCACTCAGGCACCCCAGTTTGTTTATTTTTAAAATTCCATTTATGAGTGGAATTTTGTGGTATTTGTCTTTCTCAGTCTGACTTATTTCACTTAGTATAACTCCCTCTAGGTCCATCCATCTCTCAAATGGCACGATCTAGTCCTTTTTTTGACTGTGTAATATTCTATTGTGTTTATGTAGCACATTTTCTTTATTCACTCGTCTATTGATGGACAGTTAAGTTTTTTCCATGTCTTAGTTATTGTAAATGATGCTGCAGTAAACATAGGGATGCATATATCTTTTTAAATCCGTGTTTTTGTTTTCCCTGAGTGGGAATTTCCAATGGTAGACTCATTGGATCATACGGTATTTCTATTTTTAATTTTTCCAGTAACCTACATACTGTTTTCCACAGTGGCCTTCAATTTACATTCCTACCAACTGTGCATGAAGGTTCCTTTTTCTCCATGTCTTCACCAACACTTTTTGTTTCTTCTTGATTTGGGCCATTCTAACAGTCATCTATCTTGTGGTTTTGATCTGCATTTCCCAGATGATTAGTGATGTTGAGTATCTCTTCATGTTTCTGTTGGCCAGCTGCATGCATGTTTTGGAAAAATGTCTATTTAGGTCCTCTGTCCATTTTTTTAAATCTTTTTTTTAAAGATTTTATTTTTTTTTATTTATTCATAGAGACAGAGAGGGAGAGAGAGGCAGAGACACAGGCAGAGGGAGAAGCAGGCTCCATGCAGGGAGCCTGATGTGGGACTCAATTCTGGGTCTCCAGGATCACACCCCAGGCTGCAGGCCGCACCAAACCGCTGTGCCACAGGAGCTGCCCTCTGTCCATTTTTGAATCAGATTTTTTTTTGGTGTTGATTTGTATAAATTCTTTATATATTTTTGACATTAACTCCTATTGGGTATCATTTGCAAGTATCTTCTCCTATTCAGTAGGTTGTCTTTTTCCTTTGTTGATGGTTTCCTTATTGTGCAAAAGCTGTGTGTGTGAGAGAGAGAGAGAGAGAGAGAGAGCTCTATACCCAATGTAGTGCTTGAACTCATGACCCCAAGATTAAGAGTTGCATGCTGTACCAACTGAGCAAGCCAGGCATTCCTGTGCAAAAGCTTCTTATTTTGATGTAGTCAATCCCAATAATTTCCTTTTGCTTTTGTTTCCCTTGCCTTAGAAGATGTATCTAGGTAAATGTTGCTATGACATCAGAGAAATAACTGCCTGTGCTTTTTTCTAGAGTTTTTCTGGTTTGGGGTCTCACATTTAGGTCTTGAATCCTTTTTGAGATTATTTTTGTGTATGGTGTTGTAAAGTAGTCCAGTTTCATTCTTTTACATGTAGCTCTCTAGTTTTCCCAACACCATTTATTGAAAAGACTGTCTTTTCCCCATTGTATAGTCTTGCCTCCTTTGTCATAGATTAATTGACCATATACATATGGATTTAATTCTGAGGTCTCTATCCTTTCTCTTGATCTATGGGTCTATTTTTGTGCCAGTACCACACTCTTTTGATTATGATAACTTTGTAGTATATCTTGAAATCTGGAATTCTGACACCTCCAGCTTTGTTCTTTACTGTTCATTACTGCCTTGGCTATTCAGGGTTCCATACAAACTTTAGGATTATTTGTTCTAGTTTTGTGAAAAATGCTGTTGGTATTTTGGTAAGAATTGCATTGAATTTGTAGATTGCTGTGGGTAACATAGACATTTTTGACAGTATTGATCCTTCCAATTCATGAACATGAAATATCTTTCCATTTGCATCATCTTCAATTTCATTCATCAGTGTATTATAGTTTCAGAGTACGGGTCTTTTGCCTCTTGGTTATTCCCAGGTATTTTATTCTTTTTGGTACATTTGTAAATAGTGTTGTTTTTAAAATTTCTCTTATGTGACTTCATTGTTAGTGCATAGAATGCTACTGATTTCTGGGCATTAATTTTTGTATCTTGCCATTTTACTGAATTCATGTATTACTTCTACGAGCTTTCTGTAGAATCTTTACAATTTTTTACAATATATCCATGATATATTCAAAGTGCTGAAACGAAAAAACCTACAACTGGCAAGATTATCATTCAGATTTGAAGAGCTTCCCTAACAAACAAAAGATAAAGGAATTTTCATCACTAAACCTGCCTTGAGAGAAATGTTAAAGGGACTTATTTAAGTGGAAAAGAAATGGAAATCAGTCATAATTAGACAGAGGGAAAATATGAATAAAAAGATGTAAAATATGACAATATATACATAAAATGAGAAGGGAGTAATAAGGGAAGAGAAAGAGAAAAAATAAAACAGTAACAACTTAAAAAAGAAAAAAAAAACCTTGTTTGTTTTCTGTTCCTTAGCACCACTGGGTGGCTGGTGGGGGCTTGCAGACTTTGCATTTGCTGAGGTCCTAAGCTCACCATGAGCTGGTCTGCTCTGGACTGGGCACTTGAGGTGGAAGGAGAGAGAGAATTCCCACATTTCCACAGCCCCTCTAAACACAGCTTCTCTTCTGTGTCCCACTGTATCTAGGGCTGGTGTGGACCTGTGGATCCTGGGCTTGCTGAAGTCATAAGCCCATCCAGACAAAAGGACTGGCCCACAGTCCTGTCCATGCTTCCAAGTGTGTGAGAATAGAAACCTTGTTGTTCTCCAATCCTTCTGATCTGGAGAACTTTTCCACAGCTCCTCTGCTGCTTGGCAGTGTTTTAGTATTGTCTCTTTTATATGTTAGTTACTCTTTTAAATTGAAGCATTTTTTTCTGTGCCCAGGGATGAAGAGATCTGTTCCTGGCCCCTCAGTCCTATCCCTCCCTACTGCTGTTCCCAGGTGGGGGGTGCAGTTTCCCTTTGTTACTATGTCTCTGTCTCTCTTACTGTTCTCTTACCATTCTTTCTGTCTTTGATTGTTCAGTAGCTTTTCAATCAGCCCTCAGTTGTTCTTCAGGAGAAATAATTCTATTAATAGGTGTAATTTGGTGTGTTTCATGGAGGAGGTGGGTTCAGTCTTCCTACATCACCATCTTGAACTGGAACCTACCCTTCAGTCCTTATAACTTAACCATAGAAGTGATATCTACTCTTCCTTTACTTGTTAGGAGGAGAGGAATAGGTTGCAAGTTAAGGTAGAAGGAAAAGAATAATGAAATAGATTGTGCTTCAGGGTCTTCACTTCCACTGAAATATCTTCCTTTCTCCTATCCATCCAGCCATGTTATCCTCTCAAATCTACCCAAAACCTCAAGTTTCCTTGGAAAAGGTATCCCTGACTTACCTTATTTGTTCTTATTGATTTCTACTTGCCTTCAGGGCCTTTGTTCCTCTGTTTTTTGTTTTCATTTGGAATGGTCATCCCTGAGATCTTGTGTGTTGTTAGGTCTGTGTGAGCTATTTCTTTCCATTAGATTATGAGGTCCTGTGACAGACTAAGCAGTCAAGTTTTTTGTTTGTTTCTTTGTCTTTAATCCCTAGTATTTTACACACAATTATCACTTCATCAGATGGTATCTAGTAACTATATCTCAAATAAAAGTTAATGGTACATGGTGAGATGTTAATTTAACAAGTAGAGAACTGTCTTTTTCTACTAAGTCTAGATTCTTACAATATGAAGATTCCATTTTTTTTGGTGCAGTTTTAAGTAATATGTTTTTCCTCTGCAGTCATTAAATTTTTGCTGTTCTCAGACTTTCAAGATCTCCCATCACCATTTTACTCCTAATACAAATGAGAGCTGGAGGAGCACATAAATTAATAGACTGGAGATATTCCAACATTATTTCAACCTTTGTTTTTAGAAATAACATAGTTGTTATATTTCATTGAACAAGTGATGGTATTAGAATCCCAAAAAGCTCTCTTTTATAACTAAGTTTCCTACTTTCTACTGAAACTGAGTGAATATGATGGCATTTCACCACTTTAGGAGTTTTTGGGTTCCAGAGTTCATTATTCCACCTCTGCCACTCCTATGTCCTCAATGTGGGACACACAGTATATATATTAGCAGGTGTCGGCAAATCTCACATATGCGGTTTCTTCCCTCTACCCTTTACCCGAACAAAAAGTATTTCCATTCATATTAATTCAATCTTGAATTTATTTTAGAATCAACTGGAAAAGCCTCATTTATCTTTGTCATTGTGCAACTGGCTAAGAATTAAGGAAATCATGTGGTTAGATGATTGCTGAAAAGACCCAGCTCGTTAGAGAGGGGCAAACGTTGGAAGGGTTGACTAGGTTTTGAGAGGACCCCTGAAGTGTGGCTACTTCTCTGAAAGGCAATCTAATTAATAACCTGTGCATAGTAGTAACACTTAGGAGTTCCCAGAAAGTTACTGCCTGGTGAGGTTATCATCCTTTCGCATGTAATTGTCTTTCCCAGGGAGGACTCTGGCTCCGTCATGGGAGAACTCAGGCTAATAGCATTATGCTGTGACTTCAGGCAGTCTCCTTCCCCAGCCCCACCCCGCCCTTCCTTTCTCAGAAATGGTGGGCCCTTTGTCCTAGTGACAGCAGAAAATTCAGAACAAGAAAAAGCCCACAGGGTCAGATCTTTACTACTATATTGCAGGGATGGTCCTATGCTGGGCTGGTACAAATAAAATATGCTGCTATTGTTGCTGCTGCTTGCTGCTGAGTATGTCTCTGGAGAAAACTAGGTGCCTTTTAGAACAAAGAATTAGGCATGGTCTCCAGTGAGTGGATTTTCTAGGCCTATGGCTGGTGGTAACTTCAAAGTGAGGTCTGTGCACAGAGGGAGGCAGGCATTGAGAATATTGGAGACCAAAGTGTTATATGACCTCAGATGTTTCCCTTGCTTGCTTGCTTTCTCTTTTAAGTCTGATAAATAGTTTCTGGAAAGCCAGTTCCATTAAGGAAGTTCAAGAACCAATGAGCTTTTCTCTCACTAAAGCACTATTTTTCAATGTTATTTGCAGCCCTTTGTTTCACTAGAGTAAAATGAGTCCAGGGTGAGAAGATGCCAGGATGGGAGATAGGAGAGAGCCCACCAAGTAAGCCTGCTGGTCTTGTCCTTCCTTGTCTAGGTGTCTCTGTGCTATCATCATGTAAAACTGGAGATATTTCCATACTCTCATAAATGCCAGTGCCAGAAATCAAAGATACTTTCTTTTAGATGTAATTGTCTTCTAGTTTGCTGGTAGGCTTCATTTAAAGAGTCTTTGGATGTGTCACCATTTGGGGCTATGAAAATTCATATCTCATTATTTTGAAATTTGGTACCCTTTTATACAAAAGATATTAAAACAACAACAATGAAAACATTGTCCAATTCTATGTACAATAAAAATATCCTTCAGTAATTTGATTTGCAGGAAATGAAAAGTATTATCAACAGAATATGCTTTTCAAAAATTTATAATCCTTTAAACGGGCAAATCCTTTCCCTGGGATTAGTAGCATGGTTTGTGTCCTAGGAGCCAAATCCTATTCTCTGATTCAATCCTGAAATCCTTTCTAACAGTGCCTATATTGATTTCAGACCCAGTTTTGCTTAAGAATCTGAGGACAGTATTTGGTGCTGTGTTTAGAGGTCCTTAAATAAGGGTTTTTTTTTTTTTTTTTAATAAGGATTTTTTAAAACGGAGTTTATCTAAAACAGCCTCTAGTTCCCAAAGTTAAATTCTTATGTCTCAATGAGTGTAACAGATGTGGTTAATTTCCAGGCTGTCCTTTATTTTCCCCATACCTAGCTGAGTTGATACTTCTCTGATCTGGAGGACCAACCTAGAAAGTTAGTGCTTAACTCCAAAGGTTTTTGGTGATTCCGGGTGTTTCTTTAATCCCAAACATTGACCCTGAATGTGCATATAGTTTTTCTCCCTGTCATATTTTTAATGTTCTTGGAACTTGGTCTTTTTGAATACAATGTACATGTAAATGTTTATTATACATATTTATATTCACAGGGGTCAGATGCTCTGTTACAAGGAGGGTAGCTGGTGTTCTGCTCATCTACAGGAGATGAAAATAAATGCTGATAATGATGATATGTAGATAATGAAGGCAGTAAAAATTCTAAGTTTTTAAATCACTAAACAGTGTTTATATTATGAGGAGGGCAGTTTTAGTAAATGTGTTATATTATTACACGCTAATTATTCAGAAAATTATTATCCACATGTGGTATATATAATAGCTCTCTGTAAAGCAGACTATTTGTTTTATCAGGACACAGTATTCTCTACCTAGAGTAGATAACAGAATTTGTTGTACTGTCTCACAAAGTCTTGTCTGAGAAAAAGAACTAGTATATACAAAAGTGCTTTGAAATAGGCTACATTAATTCAAGAAACCAAGAGCAGAGAGTAGTAAGAGGATCACCAAAACATGGCTATATCATGAATACCTACATAGAAGAGAAGTTTACAAAGAAACTTGGGGCAGCCCGGTGGCTCAGTGGTTTAGCACCACTTTCGATCCTGGGGACCGGAGATCGAGTCCCACGTCGGGCTCCCTGCATGGAGCCTGCCTCCTGCTTCTCCCTCTGCCTGTGTCCCTGCCTCTCTCTCTTCATGTCTCCCATGAGTACATAAATAAAATCTTAAAAAAAAAAGAAACTTGGCAGATTACAGTAAAGTCAACTATGCAATTTGTATAATAAAACATTTTTGAATGTATACTGTGAGCCAAGTACTGAGCAAAACTATTTATTGGGATTGTGTTTGATTCTCAGAACAACCTATAAAGTAGGCATTGTTATTGTTATCATTTTCCATAGAAGGAAAATATAGCTAATTAACATGGAAAAACTTGTTTAAGATCACACAACTAAGTGACACAGCCTGGATTTGAACTCATTTGTGCCAAACTCCAATCCCCATGATCCTAACCCCACCTTCTGTGCCTCCTTTTCTTCTCCCCAGTCCTTTATCACAGCAATGTGCTCTGCACATTGTACCTATCTACTAGACCATCTCTTAATGCTCAAATCCAATGATGACTCCTTGACCTTAGGCTTTCTTGAGTTCTATGTTAATTGCCCTGAAATGTAATAGAGATCATTAATGTGCATGATGGTACATTTGCAAAGTAATTGTAATAATAGAGAAACTGCTTTGGACATCATGTTTGTTATTAAAGTAGAAAGCCGTGGTCAGGGTTAGGAGCTCATGTGGTGTGACCTTGGATAAGTTATTTTGCATAGCTATGTCTCATTTTCCTCAGTTGTAAAGTGTCAGTGATAATAATACTTGCCACTTTAGGTTGCTGAGAAAATTTAGTAGGACAATGCCTATGAAACTGTTAGCACTGTGCTTGGCTCATAACTAGCATTTAATAATCATTAGTATATTACATAACATAATCATTAGAGTTATTATGTATAAATATACTGTGTAAATTCTTTCTACCTGAAATTCCCTTTCTTCTTGATCTCCATAACATGGTCAGGTTTTGTTTTTTTACCTCTCTCATGGTTCTCTCTTCTTTGCTTGCTTCCCTTCTTCCTGCCCCTTTGCACATTTTTTTAGGCTTGATTCTTGGCCCTCCTCTCTCTGCCACCTCTAGGATCTTATACTTTTTGAACACTCTTCTGATTAATAATGCCCTGTCTTTCTACCTCATGCCCACAAAGCCATTCTGTCTTCACTAGACCCTCCAATTCCAAAACGTGTACTTGTTTCCCACTTCTGTCTTACTCCATTATTTCCAGCCTGGGGCTACCAGGCAAGATCGTTCCATGTGAAAATCTGTCCACTATGGACTTGATTCTCCCAAGTCTGTGATCTCCACATGCCCTCTCACCATTCTGTAAAATGGGTCATTACTGGAGGTTGTGCTTGGATTCCCCACAGATCCTTGTTATGGCATCTCAGTTGGGTATTCAGGCTTAATTGGATAACTATCTATTTATGTCCAGTTGATGCCATATAATATTCCTCATAGTAGTAGTTCTAAACTTTTCCATTTTTTTATGTCCCCAGAGAGATTGCTATATCCTCTCTCCATCTATTTCTTTATCAGGGAAACCAAGGACATTTGACCTGAACTTCCTCACATTCACTTTTCCACCTAACAATTATCTGTCAATATTCTTCATCTCATTGCCCTTCAGCCTCCACTGGAAACTTCTTCATCAGTTATACTCTATTTTCTATACATTTTCAAGCCTCCTTCTCTGGTGATTCTTTTTTAATCATGTGGCTTTCCCATATAAGGATTTTTTTTTTAACCCCGCTAACATCTTCAGGTGTCATACTCCATATTTTCTACTTTTATCTTTGGTTTTCCCCAGAGAACACTCTCCTTAACTTCTGGTAATCCGACTTACGTGAAACTTCTACTAAAACTGAAGGCCACCTGCGTCTCCTAATCCGTTGAACCATTGTCCCTTTCTCAGCCTGTGTCTTTCTTAACTTTCCTGAAATACATGACACTGTCATATGTCCTTTTTCTAGACTTCTTTTTTTTCCCATTAGCATTGATGGCACTGCATGGTTCCATCTTCTGAACTGGTTCCTCTTCTATTCAATCTAATTTAATTCAATCAACATGTATTCACCATTCACTTATTTCAACTGAGGGTGATGAAGAAGTGAAATATTTTTGGATAATCTGGCTATTAGCAGCATTACCACCAAATAATTAAGCTTTCCTTTCTCTAAAACAAATTACAGGCATAACAAATTATGTCCTCCTCAACTCCTGGACTTGAAAATTTGGTTGATGGTAATGATGTAATTTATTTGAAATAATCTCAAAAAGGATGCTTTATTTACTATCCATGCTTATACCTGGTACATCTCATTTTAATTCAGCAAGTACTACATCATGTGTGTTATCTACTAGGTGCTATTTCCAATGCTTTACAAATACTAACTCACTGAACACTCAAGACATGTGGGTTATATTGTCTACAGACAATGAATGGAGTGTGCCCTTAATAAAACAAAATTGTTTATTGTTGTTTTACTGATCAAATCTGTTTGTAGTTGGATAATCTTCACTACAAAGTATTTTATTTCTCTTCTACTTAATGGAAAGCTTCATTCTTGTATATATTCTTTAAACAAAATTCAAAAAGCAAAAAAAAAAAAAAGAGTGAGTTTATGATTAATCCCATTATATAAAAGAGAAACTGAGGAATATTTAAATACCTAACTCAAAGTCATATAGCCAGCAAGTGACTCAGCTGGGATTTAAACCCATGTAGTATGGTTCTAGATTTGGTGCTGCAAAGGTACTTAATAAATGGTGATTGAATGAAAAAAATACTTGAAGAACAAATTTTCAAAAGCTAATTTAAGATTTTTCATTTTCATTTAAATTGTTTATTTCTGGTATTTTGCATGTTCTTACTGCTTCCTCTCATCATTTGAGGGAAAAAAAAATTGTCTTTAAAATTTAGATATAGAAATATGCCATCGGGACAAGGTAATCTGGTCTCCAGATAACAAGAACTCGAATATCCTGGATTTCTATTTTCATTTTCAGTGTGTAATGATGGGGAATCTTTGGAAAAGATATGCTGAAGAATTATTACCTTCTCCAGGTTCCTCTGTATCTGCTACTTCTTTGGTAGGCTTCAGAACACACACTCCTTCCTTGTAGTTGACCTTGGTGGTGGTAGGTCCTGCTGTGTTGACACTGCTATCTATAAAGGATTAATACTTTGTCAAGAGGCTTTTTAAGGGGGCAGCCCAGGTGGCTCAGCGGTTTAGTATTGCCTTCAGCCCAGGGCATGATCCTGGAGACCCAGGATCAAGTCCCATGTCGGGCTCCCTGCATGAAGCCTGCTTCTCCCTCTATCTGTGTCTCTGCCTCTCTCTCTCTCTCTCTGTGCCTCATGAATAAATAAAATCTTAAAAATAAAAAGAGGCTTTTTAAAAACATACATTAGTGGAGGAGGAATCCAAGATGACAGAGGAGTAAGAGACCTTAGTTTTTATCTGGTACCAGGAATTCAGCTAGATAGCTATCAGATCATTCCAAATCACTCCAAATGAACTCAACTGGAGATCTATGAAAAGAATAGCTGAAACTCTACAGATAGAAAAGCAATCACTTTCTGCAAGGTAGGAGATGTGGAGAAGTGAATTCCAGGTAATATATAGGAAGAGAGGCCACGGTGGAGAGGGAGCCTCCAGCAGCCAGCACTGGAAAGTGATATAGCAAGGGAATGCAAAATCAGAACTTTTAGAAGTCTGCTTCAGTGAGAGATGTCCCAGCTTGAAAGGCATTCATGTGGCGAAGTGGGGTGTAGAATCCTAGGTGGGACAGTGTGGTCTCAGAATCCTCAAGATCACAGGAAGGCCAGGGGTGCTGATTATATTCTTTTTATTTTTAATTTTTTTGGTCTCTTCCTGTTTGTTTAGTATATATTTTTCTGGGGTTGTTGTTGCCATTTTAGTATTTTGTTCCCTTGTTCATCTATTATTCTTGGATGACAAGACAGAAGAACTTGCCTCAAAAAAAGAGAACAAGAAGACTGCCAAAGACCTAATCAGTATGTACATAAGTAAGATGTTGTAACTAGAGTTCAGAATAGCAATTATAACGATATATTAGCTGGACTTGAAAAAGCATAAAAGACCCTAGAGAATCCCTTTCTGGAGAAATAAGAGAACTAAAATCTCTTATTCAAGTCAAAGTCCAAAAGGCTATTAATGAGATACAATAAAAAGTAGAGGCTCTAACTGCTAGGCTAAATGAGGCAGAAGAGAAAATTAGTGATATAGAAGACAAAATGATGGAGAATAAAGAAGCTGAGAAAAAGAGAGATAAACCAATTACTGGATCATGAAGGGAGAATTCAAGACAAAAGTGATACCATAATGCAAAACAATATTAGAATAATGGGGATCCAAGAAGAAGAGGAAAGAGGAGTGGGGCAGAAGGTATGTTAGACTAAATTATAGTGGAAGATTTCCTTAATCAGGGGAAAGAAACAGGCACCCAAGTCTAGGAGGCACAGAGAACCCCCCTCAAAATCAATAGAGTATAGGTCAATATCCCACCATATAATATTGAAACTTGCAAATCTCAGAGACAAAGAGGAAAACTTGAAAGCAGCTCTGGACAAGAGGTCCATAACCTACAAGGGTAGAGACATTAGACTGGCAGCAAACTTATCCACAGAGACCTGGGAGGCAAGAAAAGACTGGCATGATGTATTCAGAGTGTTAAATGAGAAAAATATGCAGCCAAGAGTACTTTATCCAGCTATGATGTCATTCAAAAGAGAAGGAGAGACCAAAAGCTTCCAGGACAAACAGAAACTAAAGGAATTTGTGATCACCAAACCAGCTCTGCAAGAAATATTAAAAGAATCCCTTTAAGTGAAGAGAGAGCCCAAAAGTAATAGATCAGAAAGGAGCAGAGACAACATACAGAAATAATGATTTTATAGGTAATACAATGGGACTAAAATCATACCTTTCAATAATTACTCTGAATGTAAATGGGCTAAATGCCCCCAATCAAAACACACAGGGTATCATATTGGATAAAAAAGCAAGACCTATTGATATGCTGTTTGTAAGAGACTCATTTTAGGCCCAAAGACACCTCTAGATTTAAAGTGAGGATGTGGAAAACTATTTATCATGCTAATGGACATCAAAAGAAAGGTGGAGTGGCAATCCTTATATCAAACAAATAAGATTTTAAACCAAAGACTGTAATAAGAGATGAAGAAGGACACTATATAATTAAAGAGTCTATCCAACAAGATTTAATAACTGTATATACTTATGCCCCTAACATGGGAGCAGCCAATTATATAAACCAATTAATAACAAAATTAAAGAAACACATTGATAATAATATAATAAAAAAATGGGACCTTAACACCCCACTCACTGCAATGGACAGATTATCTAAGCAGAAGATCAACAAGGAAACAAGAACTTTGAGTGACACACTGGACCAGATCGACTTCACAGATGTATCCAGAGCATTCTGTCCTAAAGCAAGAGAATACACATTCTTCTTGAGTGCACTGGAACATTCTCCAGAATAGATCATGTTCTAGGTCACAAATCAGGTCTCGAGTGATAACAAAAGATTGGGATCATTCCCTGCATATTTTTAGACCACAATGCTTTGAAACTGGAACTCAATCACAAGAGAAAATTTGGAAAGAATCAAATACATGGAGGCTAAAGGCATCCTACTAAAGAATGAATGGGTCAGCCAGGAAATTAAGGAATAATTTTTTTAAAAAAATTCATGGAAACAAATGAAAATGAAAACACAACTGTTCAAAACTTGGCATGCAGCAAAGGCAGCCCTAAGAGGGAAGTAAATAGCAATACAAGCTTTTCTCAAGAAACAAGAAAGGTCTCAAATACACAACCTAACCTTACACCTAAAGAAGCTGGAGAAGGAACAGCAAATAAAACCTAAACCCAGAAGAAGATAATTAATAAATATTAGAGCAAAAATCAATGAAAGAGAAACCAAAAGAACAGTAGAACCAACAAAACTAGGAGCTGGTTCTTTGAAAGAATTAAGATCGATAAACCACTGGCCAGATTTATCAAAAAGAAAAGAGAAAGGACTCAACTAAATAAAATCATCAATGAAAGGGGAGAAATTACAATCAACACCAAAGAAATACAAACAATTATAAGAACATATTATGAAGAGGTATGTGCTAACAAATTAGGCAATCTGGAAGAAATAGATGCATTCCTAGAGATGTATAAACTACTAAAATGGAAACAGGAAGAAATAGAAAACCTGAACAGACCCATAACCAGCAAGGAAATTGAAGCAGTCATCAAAAATCTCCCAACAAATAAGAGTCCAGGGCCAGATGGCTTTCCAGGGGATTTCTACCAAACATTTAAAGAAGAATTAATACCTATTCTTCTGAAGCTGTTTCAAAAAATATAAATGGAAGGAAAACTTCCAAACTCTTTCCATGAGGCCAGCATTACCTTGATCCCAAAACGAGACAAAGACTCTACCAAAAAGGAGAATTACCATTATCCCTAATGAACATGGATGCAAAAATTCTCAGCAAGATACTATAGGATCCAACAGTACGTTATACGGTTTATTCATCATGACTAAGTGAGATTTATTCCTGGACTGCAAAGGTGATTCAATAATAGGTGATAATGAACTATTGGGACTTCATCAAGATAACAAGCTTTTGCATAGCAAAGGGAACAGTCGACAAAACCAAAAGACAACAGACAGAATGGGAGAAGACATTTGCAAATGTATTATCAGATAAAGGGCTAGTATCCAAAATCTAGAAAGAACTTATCAAACTCAACACTCAAAGAATAATCCAATCAAGAAATGGACAGAAGACATGAACAGATATTTCTCCAAAGAAGATAGACAAATGGCCAACAGACACATGAAAATATGCTCAACATTACTGGTATCAGGGAAATAAGATCAAAACCACAATGAGATACCAACTTACACCAGTCAGAATGGCTAAAATTACAAGTCAGGAAATGACAGATGTTGGTAAAGATGCAGAGAAAGGGAAATCCTCTTACACTATTGGTGGGAATGTAAGCCACCCTGGAAAATAGTATAGAGATTCCTCAAAAAGTTGAAAATAGAGCTGCCCTATGATCCAGCAACTTTTTTTTAGGAATTTACCCCAAAGATACAAATGTAGTGATCTGAGGAGGCATTTGCACCCCAATATTTATAGTAACAACGTCCACAATAGCCAAACTATGGAAAGAGCCCGGATATCCATCAAAAGATGAATGGATAAAGAAGATGTGGTAGATATATACAGTGGAATACTACTCAGCCATCAAAAAATAAAACCTTGCCATTTGCAACAACATGGATGGAACTAGAGAGTATTATACTAAGTGCAATAAATCAATCAGAGAAAGATAATTATCCTATGATCTCACTCATATGTGGAACTTAAGAAACAAAACAGAGGATCATAGGGGAAGGGAGGAAAAAAAAAACAAGATGTAATCAGAGAGGAAGACAAAGCATAAGAGACTCTTAATCATAGGAAACAAATTGAGGGTTGCTGGGAAGGAGGGCCGGTGATCTAATGAGCACTTGGTATTATATAAGACTGATGAGTCACTGACCCCTATCTCTGAAACTAACAATACATTATATGTTAATGAATTGATTTTAAATTAAATTAAAAAAACCAAAATATGCATTAGCTGTTTGTTCCATCTTGTTTATATCCTTGCATAAGTACCATACAGTTCTCAAATCTCTTTTGAATCAAGGGGTTTGTCTGTGGCTAGAGAATTGATCACAGTGGCTCACTATCTTTTGCTGGTCACTAGTAAATCTGTAATATTATTCTGTGCTAGAATTACTTCCTAAGCACACATATGAATAGTGTAAATCATTCATGGCATCTTTCTATTTTTTCCTTGAAAATGATAATTACATGATGTCTTTCTTTCCTGATTTTTCCATTATATAAATATTTCTTCAGTAAGTTCACTGTGATCACTGTTTGAGATTCAGAAATCCTTCAGGAAGCCAGTAAAGCAGAAACCTAGTTGAATTCATCATTCATCCTAAATGCTGTCAAATTAAAAAATAAGATTTCTATTCCTTTTTGCTGATCTGGATATCTGCTATATGAGATACAAAGGAAGCAAATATAATAACATTACTAATTTTTTGTGAAGAGCAGAATATAATTTAAGAAAAACTTTCTTCAGCAGGGGTGTAAACAACTACGTAAAGAAGAGAATTACAATAAACCATTATTTTGTCTTGTATTATCACTTAAATTTTTATAAACATGTGCATTTGAAAAAGATTTTTCCTAGTTTATCTAGGAAATGTATTTTCTTTCAACATTTGTGTTAGCTGTGAAACTATTATTTTATAGTTACCTATTAGAAAGTTATTAACTTTAAAAATAAATTAGTAGCTATTATAATCATGAATAGTCAGTAAAGCATTTTACTTCTATAATGATAAATATATTTTGTGTTTCAATTGACTAATACTATATTAGCACATAAAGCAAATAAGGTAATTTGTTACTCTAATGATAATTTTGAATATAGACCCACACTTGAAAGTTAATATCGAGATATTAAAATTGTCTGATTTTGTCTTATTTACTTTTTTGGTGTGACAATATCCTTTTATGAAATTATAGTGTTGCTTTTCCTAATGTACTTACTTAGCAAAATAAAAAGTTGGTAACTCTATCAAAAAAATTAATCCAAAATGTTGTTTCAGCTATCATCCTAGTGTTGTTATACTCATTAGATAAAATTGTAAACTGTAAAATCAAAAGATTACTGATCATTTACAAGTTCTGGGATACTAAAACATGATATTGAAGTAGACATTCAGCTATTTGGCCTTCTAGAAGCCAAGGCTGTAGCTCATGCCAAGTATTAGTCTGATTCTGAAGTTCAGTGCATATTTAACATTTATCTTTTCCTTCCCAATCCATTACTTCTTATTCTAGGTCTTGATTCCCTTGGTGTCTACATTTCTAGGTGACCTATGTCTTTTCTGAACTCTTAGATCTTATGAGGTCCTACTCATTTGACATTTAATCATTGTATTCCTTTGTAGCATTTCTGGGTCCAATGTCTTGCATGGCCATTTAGTTTTTGTGTGCATATTTCTATTATTCCCAGCTCAATAATAAACTAACTTGAAGTTAGGCATGGACATTATTTTCTTTAGATCCCTTGCAGCTCTTAGCTCTGTGTGCCTGAGAGAACATGTGCTTTGTGAATGAATAAATGAATGACATAATTCAATCTTTATTAGGCATTCAGATGAGAAGGTTTGTTGGGTTTGTCTTGTAGAAGGGATGTTCTAGTGCTAGAAAGATTTGGCCAAGCTTACTGTCCCACAGACTAGAGTCATATGAGCAAGCTGGCCTGGAGCTCAGTCACCTGTGACATATCCAAGTTATTAGATCTTATGACATGGGAAGTCAACAAACACTGGATCACAAATACAATGTAGTGAGTGCTGGGTCTGTGTCCATGTAAATAGTCTGTTTCAGAGCTCTCTTTATAAAGAAACTGTATATAGGTTTATATACCTCAATTAAATGATATAAAGAAGTGTGACAGAATCAGGATTTGAACTTAAGCAGTCCAGCTCCAAAATTCCAGTTTTTAGTTGCTCTACTACACTGCAGCTTCATGATGCAATGGTATGCAGAATTAGGGCAATGAACATTTAACTCTCATGGGCCCTCATGGTAGAAAGATCAGCCTAAACTCATAGGTAGTGCCACAGGGCCTCTGCCATAGGCCAGATGCTCATTTTCTAGACCACAAAGGCTAGTCCCAGAGAGAGAACAACCTGTAGCAAGTTAAGGTGCCCTCAGGTGGTTCAGAGTCAGTCTGAAAGGCTAGCAGAGAGTCAGCCTGCCCTATCAGTAGGGTGACCATATAATTTACCATCCAAACCAAAATACTGTTAAGAGCAAAAGGAACCTCTGTAATAATTATGTGGGAATGACAAATGTAAACTGACTATTCCAGGCAGTCTTCACTGGCTAAGTCTATCCAAACCTCCCAGGAAAGGGAGAGAAACATGTAAGTAAACTTGGTAAATGTGGGAAGCCAATTATCTGAAAGAGGAGGATAAAGTTGGGATGAGGGCATTAAACCTAGGGATAGAAGTTGGGTGCAGTCAATGATGTTTAAAAAAGAATTGGGTAGATACATATAATAAAAAGAAGCAAAAAGGGTATCTGGATTCGCAGGACAATGTGGTCGTTTGTGCATGTGACAAGTCGGGAATAAAAGACACTGAGAGTAGATTTCCAATGATGATTTGGGAGTGAGACTGATCAAATATGGTGTGGATACATTATGGTAGGGACTCTGAAACAACTCCTGGTCATCAGAGGTTCAGTGTGGGGGATCCCTGGGTGGCTCAGCGGTATAGCACCTGCCTTTGGCCCAGAGCAGGATCCTGGAGTCCCAGAATTGAGTCCCACATTGGGCTCCCGGCATGGAGCCTGCTTCTCCCTCCTCCTGTGTGTGTGTGTGTGTGTCTCTCTGTCTGTGTCTATCATGAATATATAAATAAATAAATCTTTAAAAAAGAAAAGGTTCAGTGTGAACTTGAGAGGGAGTCCAGGCTTGCCATATCAGTATCTTCTTGGGACCAGGATTGTTCCTTATCTTTTCCAGGTGATGTGTAGCCCTCTCTTCTCAGCTGGTTGACTTTTCTGAGAACTCCCATGACAGAATAATAAAAGTAAATAAACTTAGGAAAAGTGAAAGGCCAACTGTCTGAAAGAGGATAAGGTTGGGACCTCTCTGTGCACCTAGGAACAAAAACTGTAGGGAGGCAATGCTGTAAAGGAAAGGATTGGGTGAGTATATATGACAAGAAGAAACCTGAGATCCAGCTGCAAGCTGAATGTAATTCAACAGTATATTTTCAGATTGAAAATGACAGAAATTCTACATCACCAATCAGAAAGAACCTTTCCTTGTTCCAAGACTTGCCAAGGACCTTACAAGAACAGTATGTGCAGTTCTGACTTTTTAAAAATGATGCAAAGAATTGAAGTCCAGAAAAGGATTACCAGATAGATTATAGTGGTAGGAGCATGGCCTTTCATGAAATTTAGTAGAGAGAGAGAGAGAGAGAGAGAGAGAAAGCTAAGGGTTGATTTCACTGTTTTCAGAAATCATGAAGAATTTGGATACTCATTATTTTGCTTCTCCACAGTAGGTTGAAACAGAGAAATGAGCTGACATTGCAGCAAGAGATATGTTAGTAATGCTTAAGGAAGAACTTCTTGACCAAATGCTGGTGCACAGAAGTGCTGAAATGTCTGACCCTGTAATCTTTATATGATAGGATAGAAAATCACTAGTCCAGAGTTGTCATTATACATGGTATTTGATGTAGGAGGTCCTGAGGAGTAAGTGGAGGAATCTGAGTGCAAGGGTGTCTCTTAACAGACCTGGAAGTTCTGAAACTGATTGGAGAGAAGAAAGAGAAGTCAAAATCAATTAACCATAAAAACAATCATGCGGACTCTACCCAGGTCATGAGTGTGTTGAGATGACTCTTCATACACGGCCCAGTCCCTATTTCTGAAATCCAGATAGTGACACTCTGACATTGCACTGTGACTTCAACAGTGTTATTCCTCTTCATTCTACTTTAGTCCCAAGTGATTCACCTGGGTGGGGACCCTGCCTTCAGCTGTGAGTTAAGCATCACTTCTCCCTTTTGAGTGGGAAGGAGCAACTTCTACAGCTGTCCCTTCCAGAAACTCTATGGCTTCCTTAAACCTCAGAGGATTTTCTCTATCAGGTGAGAGACCTAAGAAAGAATGTTTACTACATCTGCCTTGGTAATGTGGTCCTTCCATTAGGAGAGGAGACATACTCTTGCACAGGGCAGCAGCCAGCATCAAATCAGCTTCAGTTGAGACACCACTTCAGGCTCAGCATCTAGGCTAAGTCCCACTGGGCACTAGCCTTGGCCTCCCTCCCCAGATCCTGAAGCCCCAAATCTGCAGAGCTGCTCATCTGTCCTCAGCAGTGAGGAATCATTCTCCTTAGGTGGATATGCTATTTCCTGCTTGTGGGGCTGGTAATAGAACAGCACAGGATGTGTCTGAAGCTTCATGTCTCTGAGAGATAGAAAGAAGGTCGGTAGGAGAAAAAGGATGTGGATCTGCACATAGTCAGACCTTTGCTCTGAAATCACTGAGTTGAGTAAGAAAGTATAGCACTAAGGGATTCTTCTCCTCTATGTGACTTTTAGGAATCCTATGGCTCTAAGTCTTGGGCTCCATTTTGCCTCTACTGCAAGCACTAGACTTGCTGGGCTCTGTGGCTATTGTGCTCTTATGTAGGCAATGGAGACCTAATGACAAATAAGACAGATAATGCCTCAATCTCACAAGGGTTTATTCCTCATGAGAGGAGACAGACTATAAACAAAGAAGCAAATAAATAAACAAGAAAATATCAGATGGTGACAGGTGATAGTAAATCAGAGTGATTGATGGAAAGTTAGTGCTGGGTGTAGGAACAGTTTAGGAGGAGATATTGGGGACAGGCTCACTGAAGAGGTTAATCAGTAACTTGAATGACAAAAAAGAGTCAAACAGACAATGCAGGGAAAAAGCTTGCCAGAGCAGGAACTGCTAGTGGAAAGGCCCTAAGCTGGAAAGGAGCTCAGTGTTTTTGGAACAAAGAAGAGGCCCATGGGCCTGGAGCTAAGTGAGGCTGGGATACAAGATGGAAAAATTTGGAAAGTTTGTCAGGCACCAGATCATGAGGAGTCATGGGGTCAGGATGAGAATGAATTCAAAACGGTCCTAGAATTGGATTAGATCCTGGAGGTCATCTAGCTTGTGCTTCTTACTTCAAAAATGAGGAAGCAGAGCCTAAGGAGGTGTCATTTTATAACTGCCTCTCTGCCAGCCAAACTTGGTCATGCTATGGTATGGAAGTAAGATCTTCTGACCTATGGTCCTTGCCACTTTCCATCAAATTCTTCCTGAATGCTAAGTGGGACTCCTGAATGTCCCACTTTCTTTTCTTTTCTTTTTTTTTTTTTTTTAAGATTTTAATCTATCTATTTATTTATTTGAGAGAGAGAGAGAGAGAGAGAGAGAGAAAGAGAGCATGAGCGAGCGCTTGAACCAGGGGGAGGGCAGAGTGGAGGAATAAGCAGATTCCCTGCTGAGCAGGGAGCCTGACAATTGAGGGCCCACTCCAGGACCCTGGGATCAAGACCTGAGCCAAAGGCAGATACTTAACTGACTGAGCCACCCAGGCCTCCCTGAATATCTCACTTTAATAGGGAATTAAATAAATAAAAAACTGTAAAAACATTTAGAATAATATTTGTTTCATTATACTTGTTATATAATAAACACTATATAAATGTGTCGAAGATTAAAAAAAAAGACCAAAACATGGAATTACCCTTCACTTATCCTGTAAAAAAGGGGTGCTTATAAACATCTATGTAGACTAGTTATGCATTATCCCAATAGCAAGCACTTAGTTTGACTATTTAATGCCACAAACCAAATGCAACCCATTTACTCTATGATTGGGACACATTCCCACTATAGGGACATATGGTGTAGCTTCTATATCCAGGAGGAGTTAACATTCCACTGTACACACAAACATTCAGAATCAGAAAATTATATTGTAAGTTATGTACACACAAGACACATGTGTGTATATACATCTTGGTTTTTCAAATAGCAATGACATTGCCTAAGGGAGCAATAGCTTTCACATCCTCCTCTGTGTTGAAAAGAAGGCTTTATTGAAGAGGACATATGGATGGAAATTCATTTTGGAATAGTCAAGATCTTCAGTTCTAAAAGGATTTGAGGCTGGCTTGATTAAGCACAAACCCACAGCAAGAGATGTACTGGTGGAATAGAAGCTTATTATTACTGCCCTGGCCCTCATTCAGGATTTATAGCCCAAAGATCTGCCACCAGCCAGGTGCAATGGCAAACTACATTCTCATTCTCTGGCCTGAGTTGCCATTCAGCCTACTGCCTTCTAGACTACCTCCTGATTCGCTCCCACTAACTGTGACAGACTTTCTATTTTCTCTCTCTTTATTCCTCTTCTAGCTCTGTCTTTGAGAGATAATGTAATAGAGAAAAGTCTCCCTCTTTTCTCCAGATCTTACAGAGACAGGAAGAGCATCTTCCCTGACTTTGTCTAGGGTGGATGGAAGTATAAATGAGGCAATGGATTTGAATCAAAGATGGTAGGGCAGGAAGAAACCTCGGAGTCCATGGGAACATCTCTTTACTCTTTGGTTTTAAGGCATATGTGGAAGGAGTTGATGTTTGTACAGTGCACTAAGGTAAATGGAGGAGCTTGCTTACAGCTGAGGTATCCAGGCTGGGCACTCCAGCTGCCCTAGATTCTCCAGCTACCCTGAGATGGAGGACAACCCAAGCTTGAGAGAAGCTCTGTGAACTTCAAGGTCAACCATGGGTATCAGCATCCAGCTGAAGACAAGGGAAAAGAGAGCATGGAGGATCATCTATGAGGATTATGATCCAGGTCTGCTTGCACACTTTGGTGCACATTCCATTGGCTGGAGCCTGTCATATGGACACATCTGGCTATGAGGAAAGCTGGAACCTGGGGTTAGCTGTGTGTCAAGAGGAATGGAACAAGGTTTGGTGAATGGGTAGCCAATCTCTGCCATTGGGAAGTATGTGACCGGTGATACTCCAGAGACAGCGGCAGAGATGAAACTAAGACACAGGTTACTTAACCCATAGTACAGTTCTCTCCTTACCAAATCACTCTGCCATATCTTTCATTTGTCCCCTACCTTTAAAAAAACACTTCCCACAAAAGGTGGTTAAAGGAAACCAAGAAGAAGTGGTTTGTCTCTTTTCTAAGGCAGATTGGTATGATGTGAAAACATGTATCAAGACAGGAAGCACAGAACAATGCTCGTCTTGAGATCTCAAGTAACCCTCCGCCCCAAGGGTCATAAAGTGAGGCCTGTTGCTCTGCAGAATGATGAAGTTGCCTTAGAAAATCCAGACTGGGACGTCTGGGTGGCTCAGCGGTTGAGTGTCTGCCTTTGGTTCAGGGCATGATCCCAGGATCTGGGATCGAGTCCCACATTGGGCTCCCTGTGGGGAGCCTGCTTCTCCCACTGCCTGTGTCTCTGCCTCTCTCTCTATGTCTCTCACGAATAAATAAATAAAATCTTTTAAAAAAAGGAAAATCCAAACTAACCACCAAGGATATTCAGGGCAAAACCACCTGCCCAACTTCTATGCCCTGGATCTTGCCCATGAAAAATGTGCTCCATAGTCAAGAATATGGCAGACCATGAGTGAAGCTCATGTCAATATCAGGAGTACCAGGAGTTACATGCTTCATTTGTTCTGTGTTGGTTTTACTAAAAAAAAAAAAGCAATTATCGGATTTGGAAGACCTCTCACATTCAGCACCTGCAGGTCCACCAAATCAGGAAGATGGTAGAAATCATGACCCAAAAGGCACAGATAAATGGTTCTAAAGATGTTGTCAATAAAGTGATTCTAGTCAGAAATGGGAAAGAATTTCCAATCTATTTATCCTCTCTGATGGGTTCATTATAAAAGTAAAAATGCTGAAGAAGCCCAAGTTTGAAATGGGAGAACTCATGTTGCTTCACGGTGAAGGCAATAGTTCTAGAAAAGCTCCTGGGATGAGGCAGGTGATACAGTTAAATGAGCTGATGGATATGAGCCACTAGTCTGAGAATCTGGTTAACATTCCGACTTTTAATGGTGACAAATAAAAAGTCTTATTTGCGGGGAGAAAAAAAAGACAAGTGTGACCCAGTAAATGCAATTCCAGCATACCTTCAGTCAAATTCTACTCACAGGAAAAGCCCCAGTGCAACTTGTGGGAATCTCACAAAAAAGGGTCAAACTTACCTCCTGATAACAGAGAGGATTTCCACTGCACCATGAACCCTTTGTGAGGAAATCGGCACCCGAATCCTAAGTCTTGCTTTTTCTTACTTCTTTAGGCCCTTGCCCACTTGGTTGCTTCCGGAGGACCTGCGGAGGGAGGCAGGATGGGGGTTATTGCGCGGTTCACTGCAAACACCTGTCTCATGGTATTACCTCAACCTTTGATTCCGATGTTTTCACTTCCTCCCCTTTTTACATTTGGCCCTTTGGTCTCTGTCCCCTGAGCTGACTTTCATCATCCAATTAGAAATAACACCCTCTTCTCACCACCAGCTTTTCTGGGAACCATAGGGAGGAAACCCCAAGCCTCCCTCACAGTCCGTGGGGCCAGCACTGCTTCAAAGGAGTGTGGTGGCGACACCACCTCACGGCTGGGCTTCTTTTCTGTTTGAACAGCTTCTATTGCTCACTGCTGATCAGTAACTCAATGATTCATTAAACACACAAACAATGAGTGAATCTGTTCCATTAGCCAGGCCACCTGTTGATCTCCGACATCCTCAGCTGAACTCAGCGGACGTGAACAACAGAATGGCTGCATCGGTGGAGGGCCCCATCCGCATTTGATGGCATGTTACAGCAGGAAAAGTAGAGTTCCAGCCTTGCTGGGGCTTTTATGCTTTTCCTTTCATCTGGTGGCAGGGCTGTAAGAATATACAGTGGAATACAATGCCCTTCTCTATAATCAACTGGAAGATTCTAAGAGCTTGGTCATTATTGCTTCCTTAGGCTTGTGGAATTAGACAGAGGAGATGGGAATATCCTGCACCCTTTTGCCTGCAGGTGTCAGGGCAACAGAATTAGCAGAGTGCTAAGCAAAAGCAACAAAACAAAACAAAACAAACTATCTGTAAAAGCCATCTTACTTATTGTAATGATACCTTCTCCCGCCCTGAAATGAGACGGTCTCTTTGGTACTTAGCCCCTTGCTCCCAGAGCTGCTCCAGGCCTTTAGGAACTGTTCCACTAGTGTTCATCAGTTTATCATAAATCAAGACTAGTAAAAATCCTATAAAGCTGACTGAGTGAAGCTTTAGATGCAGGCATAACAGTCAACAAAGTTGACATTTTGTTATTTAAAAAAGTAGTGCTTTCTCTTCTGTTAAACAAAGCCCTCTAATCATTGCAATAAAAAGAAGAGCTTTCATGAAGTCAGGAATGTTTGTTTAGAGCCTAAAAACTGTATCATATCAGGAATAGGGAGATGTATAATCTTTGCTCTATTGAATTTGAAAGTGCCTCTTTAGGGGGAATTTCATTTTTGAATGGCACACTCATTAGGATTTGCACTACGCACTTCATAATAGCTATGTTGAAATTTCCCTATAGTGACGCTTTGATTGAAAATCTTTGATTACACAGTCTAGTGTTTATGCTGTTGATGGATTTATTCTAGACTATCATGAAATGCTTTGTTGTTCGTTGGCTCTTGTAAGAACATAGATGAAGTAGAGGGAAACAACTCTCCAATGAAAATTCCTGTTTCTATTGGTTTTAATCAGGTAATTTTTTAAAAAATCACCCTTTTAAAAATTCCCTGACAGATTTCAGAGATTGCCATAGCTAGTGGATGTTTTACTTTCATTTTTGTAGCCCTGGAAATGGTATGATGCCAGGTGAGGAATTCAGGTTATTCTTCTTTCCTGAATATTGTTTTGCTTTTAGAAGGTAGGCTTTGAGCTGCAAGCATTCAGAATGAACATCATGAACAGATGGCGGCAGGCGGACTCCACTGCTTGGGCTCTCCAGGCAGGTGTGAGCAGATCTCCCTCATCCAGCACATAAAAGGACCACGTGCACTTTCAAAGGGATTTCTGCAATCCTGGTCTTTTGACAACCACGACTATGATTTGATTGCCAAATGCAGGTGGTTGTGCAGAGGCCCGGTTGTGCAATCAAAAGAATCCTCAGTCTTCTGTATAAAATGGAAAAGCACAAGGAGAGATTTAAAAAAAAAAAAAGACTAACTAGGAGATAGCCACATAAGAATTAAAACTTAGGTGAAAGACTCATAGCTATTTTCTCACGTGGTTAGGCTAGCACCATCCAGTAGAATTTCTACAATGCTGAGGGTGTTCTGTGCCAGAGCCATCTAATAGGGTAGACACACGTAGCTACTGAGCACTTGAATTGTGGCTAATGTGACTGGGAAGCTAAATTTCAACTTTAGTTAACTCAAATTTAAATAGGCACAGGTATTTTGTGGTTACTGTGTTGGACAGAAAAGGATTATTCTATAACTCCATGAGGGACACAGACCAGGTTGGTCTTCACTGCAATGCTCCCAGTACTGATGTAGATTTTCTACCTTCATTGTAAGTCCTCAATAAATATTTAATGTGTGAAAATATAAATCTGATCATGGTCCATTCTTCCTTAACACTCCTAGGTGCTTCTCCTGGCCTAAGAGCTCCAACTCCTCCTGGCAGGCCCACTTTCTGCTCCAGCATGTCCAATTTTTATTTTTATTTTTTTAAAATTTTATTTATTTACTCATGAGAGAGATAGATGCAGAAGCATAGTCAGAGAAAGAAGCATGCTCCCCACAGGAAGCCTGATGCAGGACTCGATCCCAGGACCCCAGGATCATCACCTGAGCTAAAGGCAGACACTCAACCACTGAGCCACCCAGCTGCCCCCAGCATGTCCAATTTTAAGTCTACACTTTGACTTGCCCTCATCCTCCTGCTCTGTGGTTTTTGTGTGTGCAATTTTCTCTGCCTGGAATGCTCTTCTTCCCACTTACCACCTAGATAGGCCTCTGCTTATCTTTCATAACTGGAAAGTCTTCACCAACTGGCACAAATGGAGTTAAGCACTGTCTTCCCTTCATTCCCATGGTAGTGCAGTGTAAATGTCAGAACACAGATGTCTTAGGGAGGACTCTCAGACCTGTGTGTAAATGTTTGTAAGGAAATTCCCAAGGGAAACTAGGAAAAGTGTGGGTGGGGGGCAGAGGGCAGGGAAAGGAGGAAGTGGGGGAAGTGTGCAGTCATGAAGTTCCACCAAGGGTCGAATTTGCCCTATCTTCAGGTAAACTCAGGAACTCTATAAATCGAGTCTTCCTGAACAAGGTAAAGGAGCTGGTGTTTTCACACTCTGACTTCCAGCAGTTACTGGTGAAGGACCACCCAAGGAATGTGCACTCCCAGATGCTATCCTCCTTCTGTGCCAGTGAGGAGACCCCACAAATAGCTCCCCAAGAAAGGGGGTGGGTTCTGATTGTGGGAAGATAACTCCGGGGGAGTAGGATGCGATGGGGAAGGCAGCAAAGAAGTACGATCTGGGCAGAACACAAACATTAGACATTGGATGTTATCCTGTATGAGGGATGTTAGAATGGTGTCTGTGTGGGTGGCAAACCCAGATTACTCTTAATCTAGAAAAGTGACTTGTTTTCGATTCCCTCTGTAAAATTCAGAAAATAATTCTTCTCACTTAGGTGACATTTAAAGATTTTATTTTTTTAAATTGTTTATTTATTCATGAGAGACACAGAGAGAGAGAGAGAGAGAGGCAGAGACACAGACAGAGGGAGAAGCAGGCTCCATGCAGGGAGCCCGACGTGGGACCCGATCCTGGGTCTCCAGGATCACGCCCTGGACTGAAGGCGGTGCTAAACCGCTGAGCCACCCAGGCTGCCTTTATTTTTAAAAAGTTAGGAAGTTGACTTTTTTCTTTTTATTTATTTATTTATTTATTTATTATTTATTTATTTATTTATTCATTCATGGGAGACACAGAGAGAGAGAAAGAGAGAGAGAGAGAGAGAGAGAGAGAGGCAGAGACACAGGCAGAAGGAGAAGCAGGCTCCATGCCGGTCGCAGGACTCGATCCCGGGACTCCAGGATCGCGCCCTGGGCCAAAGGCAGGCGCTAAACCGCTGAGCCGCTGAGCCACCCAGGGATCCCCTTAGGTGACATTTAAATATGATAGCATGTATAAATGTGTAGTTGGGGTTAATGAGTAAAAAGTAAAAAAAAAATGGCAGCTATTATTAAAACACAGCAGTTTGTTGTGATATATGACAATAAGTGTGCTCTCTGGCAATAATGCGATACTACATACCTGATTTCCACTGGCTTTGATATTGTTCTAGCTGCATTATGCCTCATTGGTCTTTAAGTCACTAGCATTTAAGCTAATGCCTGATCCTGAGTAGATGTCAGATCAATATTTCTTGAGTAAATGAGAGATGCTCAACTTTGAGCCCAATCTCTCTTATCATCTCTAATGTTACACTGAAAAGCTCTATTTGTGTGTCTATTTTGCCCATTAGACTGTAAGGGTAGGGCTTCTTCTCTTTTTTGATTCCCCTAAACATAGCACAACCCGGCACATGGCAGCTGCTAGATAATTGTTTGTTGAACTTAGGTTTGTTGGGTAAGAGTCCTGAAATTTCCATGGGTAACAATATTATAATCCAAAGGGTTGTTTTCTTCACTTCTGAGTTTGCAGACTGTGATCTTAGATCACTTATGGTTCAATACAGAAAAACAAAAACCCCTTTAGGTTTTTCAAGAAGAATGTGATTTAATAGAGGGATTTTGGTGCTACAGTAGGTAGCATTCTAAAATTCTACTTCCAAAGATGTTCCACTTTAATCCCAGAAGCTATGAATATGCTGGTGATCACTCCTGTGATTATGTTATGTTATATGGCAATACTCCCAGTACCAAAGTGGATTTTCTACCTTCATTGTAAGTTCTCAATAAACATCTGTTTTGTGAAAATACAAATCTGATCATGGTCCATCCTTCCTTAGCACTCTTGGGTGCTTATCCTGGTCCATAAAGAGATTACCACAGTGGGCCTGATCTAATCACACAAGCCCTTAAAGTCAGGGAGCTTTCTCTGGCTGAGAAGAGAAAAGAGAGTGAGAGTCCAAGTGCGAGGGGATTGGGTGTGATGGGTCCTACTCTGGCTACCATGTTGGGAGAAGGACTCGATGCGCCATCACTGGAATGACGATGGAGGAGGCCACATGAGGAGGGATGTGGTCCTAAGGAGTTGAGAGAAGCTTCTGTCTGACAGCCAGCAAGGAATTGAGGACCTAAGTCCTAAAACTACAAGGAGATGAATTCTGCCAATATCCTGAACGAGCTTAGTAGTATATACTTCCCAGAGCTTCCAGATAAGTTCCCTGTCAACAGCTGACACCTTGATTTCAGTATGGAGAGACTTTAACCTGGAACCCTATTGATCCCACCTGACCTCTGACCTGTAGAGTGGTGAAGTAATAGATAGGTGTTATTCCAAGCTGCTAAGTTTGTGGTAATTTGCTACATGGCAGTAGAAAACTAATATAAGTGCTTATTAGATTATGGGAAAGCCGGAATCAAGAAAGTTAGGTGGGCTACTCCCAGCTTTCAGGTTACATCACCACAGGCAGCCAGGGAGCTGTGGGAAATTAGAACTGGTCCATAACCCTGAAGCTGCCACTTAGCAGTGAGAGACACCAGCCAGCTGCCACACTGGTCACATCTGCTGAAGCTTACACTTTCATCCCTACCAGTGCTGAGAGAAGGAGGGGGCCTTTTGCTCTCTTCTGCCTTACAAACATCGCATGAATGAGTTTTAGTATGAAACATGTCATACTCAGAACATTGGTGGAAGTTCTAGGACATGTGGTTCCCAGGCATCTAGCCCCCGAGATAAAGGGGAACCACTACAAGGGGTGATGAGGATAAAGCTGATTGACAATGAGTAGTATCCAATATGGCTCTTCAAACATTCAGGACCCCTTTAGGTCAGCCTTCTGGTAGGAATTATTTTCATTTTACAGATGAGAAAACTAAGGTTCAACTGGGTTAAATACCTTGTCTAAAATCTCATAAATAGGACGTAGCAAAATCAAGATTAGAATCCAGATCTGTTTCTCCCCAAGTCCACATGTGTTCTGCCTCTGTCACTGATGCGGAGCATGAGGTGGAACTTGTATAACTGGCTGACAGATGGACCACCATGGAGGCTCAGCTGAGGTGGCAGTGGAAGTGGTAGCAACTTCATTTTATTAAAAAAAAAAAAAAAGTTTTCCTCAGGTTTCTGGTGAGGCCTGGCTTCATCTTTTGTTGGAGCCCTCTCTATCTCTGTCTCCTCCTCCCCTTCTCTCAACCAGGCTTCCTCCTTGGCCCATAATCCCTGAGTTTGGACACAGAGCCTGCAATGTGTGCTCTACTTTCTGCGTTTATTTTGGTGAAGGTCCTGCCTCCTTTTACAGGGCAGTCCCTGTTTTATGGGTGCACATGATCGGCCCTTCTCTTCTGTGGTCTGGGGTCTCTCTGCTTCTCCCACACTAGGGGCTGGCACTGGACTGAGGATTGGCATCAGGAGAAATATCCCCTCCAGAAGGGGGCCGTGGAGCATTTCCCCCAGACAGCTCTATCTTTGCTGCATACCAATCCAATTACAAACAAATTGGCCCACGGGTTCAAGCATGAGAGCGATTTGGCCTTCTTTCCTCTCTTGCTGACAATTTTAAACCTCTTTTCTTTAAAAACCTAACTCTGGGAAGAAAAGTTTAGCACCCAAGCTCAAGAGAGGTGGGATGCAAATTATCCTAGAGATCAGGGTGTTATGAGGCTCAGAGAAGGAACTCTGAATTATAATTTTCAGGAAAAAAAAAAAAGTAAGAAAAAGAGACAGATTCTCTGGGACTAACCCGTGACTGCAGGTTGAAGACTGGGAGGTTGGTCTTTTCCACATTTGACTTGACCAGCTCTCTGGGTTCACTTTTTTTTCCCTGAGTGGCTACTCTCTTCTCTCCTAGACTCTTCCTCAATGGTGAGGAATTCATTCCTAGGTTTCTGGAGGGGGAGAAGGAATGTTTCAGTTGTCTTTACTCTGCCTTAAATGATATGTTTTGTTTTGTTTTGTTTTGAAACATGCTCATACTTTGATACAGCTGAATGCAAATAAAAGTAGGGAATCTGTGTCAAAGAGAAGTGGACAGCCCACCTATTTAGAAAGTTTAGGATCAGCCAGGCTTTCTTCACTCAGGGATTCCACTGGAACACTGTCAGGAGGAGACGTGAAAGAATGTGCTCCTTCTGCCTTTTTCTAAGTCTTTTTAAGCACACCTTAAATTGAAAGCCCAACTTTACTAGAAAGAAAAGCAGATATAAAGTAAGGTTGTACATGGTGTTGTTTTTTTTTTTGTTGTTGTTGTTTTGTTTGTTTGTTTTTTGTTTTTTGTTTTTTGACCAAAAGTTCCTCAGTCCAGGTTTTCCTGAAGTGGAATTATCTGGGGCTGCATAATGACATCAGTCAAATAAAGGATGATCCTTCCTTTTGTTCCCTTGTCTTTTTGAGAGAGATCACCTGTCATTTCCTATCAGCACACCAGTCACACTTCTCCTGCGAGGATCTATGTGGAGTTTCTGGGGGAAATCAAATTCACTTGCACTGAGACGCTTAGCTGGCAGGGAGCCTGAGGCCACCCCCTCATCTCAGATCCCATCAGAAAGCCTCTTCAGCCACCACTCTTCTTTTCAGAAGGATGTCTCAGAGGATTTCCAGGGTGATTCAGAACATCCTACTGAGATGCTCAGAGATACAAGTCAGAGGATGTATCTAGATATGGGCACGGGGGGCATATACCGGAGACTTGGGTAGGCACATGCTCTGTTCCCATAGCATCTAGAGACCAGCAGAGGGGGAAACAAACAAGTGTAGTATGATTGGCAAGTGAGAAAAGCACTGTGATGGGAACAAGGAGGTCGTGAGGACACAAAGAAAGGTTATGTAACCTGGACCTGGCGGCAAGACCTTCCAGAAGAAATGGCAATGGTGCATAAGACTGTTAATGACATTGCCACAGTCTCTGTGATGAGATCTCAGAAACTGGCCTGAGTAAAGAACAGGGAGGTGTATGTCACTGAGGGGAAATGTGTTGGGGGAGTACTTCCCGTAGATCTACTTGGATGGACTGCAGTGGTACTGTGGCCATGCCGATCGATTCTGCAGCTGCACTTTGATGGCCTTCAGCTTTCCATCACTAAGTCATTCGAGAAGCCAGAGCTCCTCCTCCTTTATTTCCTGCTTTTCTTAAACAACAGCTGTGTAATTCAGTGCCTCTTAAAGGGGAAATGCTGAAGAGTAGATAGGAATTCCAGGAGGGATGTGTGGTGAGAAGATGGAAGTTGAAGCTGACTCATTCTTCAGCTTCGTTATGGCACCTGCCTCACCTCATCTGAGCATCCAGCCCTCGGGTCACAATGAAAAAGAAGATGCAGGGATCATCCTGTCAAACTGTCAAATTTGTGGGTGAATGAAATATCCACAAGGGATCTCCAAGAAGCCAGAAAACTCATATTTACTTTCGACCAGGGAGAATTTGAACCTATGTCTACAGATTTAAAAGTCTAAGATATTAATTCATTGTGACATCTGGTCCTTCTCTTTGATATTTTAAAAATAGGCTAGAAGTGGAATTGTGAATCCATGCTCCAAAGCACTACTCTCCGATTCTGGGAAAGAATGCAACTCTGAGTTTATCTTGTTTATCCAACTAGTCTCTGGTCATTTGTGTAACATGATATTTCTTCCATTGGACGCTGTAAGCCAATTTCTAGCACAAGGTTTCCATTTTGTTTTAATCATCCATGAAAGAAAAGAATGTGGGAATGTCTGTTTTGCCATTTTCAAGGACTGTGGTGGCACCAGTAGCTGGCTGCTGGCTTCTAGTCTTTGCCACCGCCACTTGAGAATGTGAGATTCTCTACAAATCCTAGAATTTTGGAACTAGAAAGAAAAGTTAGCAGTTTGTAATAAGAACCGTAAAGATGCTCCTACCCTTTGTTCCAGCCAATCCACTCTAATGAATTTTAAGGAAATGTCATTCACCAGAACCACCAATATACATTCTCAAAGATATTCACTCTAATTTTTTTTTTAATAAGAAAAGGAGAAACTGCCAAGATGTTTAACATTATGGACCTTGTTTTGAAAGTCAGGATACATTAACTTGAGGGAATATTATGTAGTCCTAAAATAATTATGAAAGCTGCATACATTCACAAATGTTTTTTGAAAGCCTACTATGTACCAATGCTCTGATATTATATCTGCATATGAAATATGCAGATTTCAAATCTATGTTGCCTATGACCTTAGAGACTTGAAAGACACATACCTACCACAACTACAGAAGAAAATTTGCAGAAATGTTATTAGTTGGCAAGGTAATAAATACTTTATAAGTGCCTTTGCAGAAAGAAAATTTGTTACAGTGAAGAAAAATTTGTTACATTGTTTTGTATCAATTAATATATGTAAAAATTATGATAGGAGAACAGAAGGTGCTGCTAGCTTTGGGTAAGAGAGTGTAAGAGTGGACATTCATTTATTCTTGGTTCATGTATTTATTGAATAACTACTCTATAGTTATTCAAATACAGCAGTGGTTAAGACAGAGACATAATCCTCACAATTGTTAGTCAGGCCTGTGTTTTACTTTATTTAATATTTATTTAATGAATAATTGGATCTAAAAATTAGATAATTTAGAATACTCTATGCTAATTTCTTTCATCTCTTTCCTCCAAAAACACTTGTTGTAGAGGGAAAATTTAAGTTAACGGAGACGGTGATTTGCCTGAGGTCTCACAGCTTTTTGTATCAAGTCTGCTATTAGATTCTGATTCTTGGTTTACCTGCCACCTTACCCCACATTCCTCTTATAATCCTCACACCTCTCTTAGAAATACATTGTTGGAACAACAATGGAAAAATCAGCAAAAGTCTTTAGAACCATGATTTAAGGATATTGGACAGAAAATGAGGATGATCAAGCTTTATAGTATGTGGGAATTACCCAAGAATCTTATCTAAATGCAGATTTTGATTCTGTAGTCTGGAATGGGACTTGAGATTCTGCATTTCTCATAAGGCCTCAGGTGACACTAATAGTTTCTATTCTTGAGTAGCAGGAACCTGAAGGATAGAAACTGTTCAAGTACGGGAGAAATTCAAGTTTAAGCCGTAGCCAGTGATCTACCTAGCTTTGTTGTCAGGGAAATATAGATGTCAGTTTTTTGCCAAGTGTCAGTTTTTTTTTTTAATTTTATATATTTATGAGAGAGAGAGAGAGAGAGAGAGAGAGAGAAAGAGGCAGAGGGAGAAGCAGGATCCATGCAGGGAGCCCATGTGAGACTCAATCCCAGGACCTCGAATCATGCCCTGAGCTGAAGGCAGATGCTCTACTGCTGAGCCACCCAGGCATCCCTCGTCTAAGTTTTCCATCACTAACTGCTGACATAGCTTCCTTTTCCTTCTCAGCACTTGCTCTACATCTAAATCTGTCTTGTTCAATATGCCCATGAAAGGCAGGAAGAATATTCTAGAACCATGCCACTATGAGATAATGGAATAGGAATTTGCACCAAAATCATCTGACTCCCAAGCCTCTTCTCTTAACTGCTATGATATGTAGCCCCCGCCGTGTCCCCCCTCACCTAGTGGTCACAGTCCAGGTCCTTGGAGTCAAGACCAAACCTGAATCTGAAGCCTAACTAAGCACTTAGTACTAAGGTTCAGTTACCTCATGTGTTGGTGTTTCTATTTCTTCGTGTATAAATATCGATAGTAAATAGCACCAATCTCATTAGACACTTATGTAGATTAAATGAGATAATGTACAGAAATCACTAACTCAGTGTCTGGCATGGAATGAGTGCATTATAAAAGTAGCTGTTATTGTGGTTAGCTGAGAATCTTATTCTGACTTCTTCTAGAGGAGCTCACACAAACCTAGTGCTTAAGGCAGACTGGATATCAAATAATTATATTTATTTAAAATTTTATATGTAATTGAACATAGTTTAAATACAAATAATATAAATATAAATATCTGAATAAAATGCTAAGTAAATCATAAAGATAGAAATAAAGCATGAATATATACTTATGTAAACATTTAGATATATTTAGGTAGTATCTAATGTGTTTAAAGTATTTACACAAAACTATATAAATATGTGGACAAAATATAAATTAAGAAATAATATATAAGGATATAAAGTTTAAACAAAATGAAGATATCATAAAAATGTAGTGTAATTTAAATAATTTAAATTTAAGTAATAGAGTAAAATAAGTATGTATCATTTTATATATGTTATATATGTGTGTGTGTTATATATATACACAACAGTTGCTAATGCACAAGTGCTTTTGAATACTATGGGAACACAGAAGATGGTAACTAGCTTTCTGGGATGATGGGAGAAATAACTTCTGAGCGCAGTTCAGAAGGATTAGTTTGAGGTTGGGAGAAAGCATTTTGGGCTGAGGGTTTGGGGTAAAGAGGGCAGCAGGCAATAATGCTGCTATAAAGTTTGGTGCTAGTTTGTAAAGAGCCGCTAAATCATAGCTTTTATCTGTGGATGGTGGGGGGCCATGGGAAGGTGGTTTTGAGCAGACCAGGCATGTGATTAGATGTGTCTTTAAGTCTGTGGGGTGTACAACTGGGTTAGAAATCCTTTGGCGGGCTCTCTGCTTTTTTCAGGAGTTTAGACTGCTTCCCAAGCTTCATCAAACACTGCAATGGTCTTTCAAAACTCTCCTAGCCATGAAAAAGGTAAGGGGGAGTCAGTCATTGTGTAACTGGGTATTTTCTAATCCCTGAACTAAAATTTCACATTAAAAAAAAATAAAGGTGAATACAAAGCAATGCCTTACTCCTGTTTCTATTGTTAACTTCTAATTTCTTATCCTTGGAGATACTTCCCCTTAACTTGACCTTAAAAAGAATGAACTCTGAATGTCACAGAAGTCCTTGTAAAGGACTTTACCCAGGTAAAGATCAAGGGTAGAGTGCTATGATTGGGGAGGGGAATTTTAATTCTCTTCCTTCATCACTAACTCACGTGGTTGGAGAAGGAAAGGAAACGTTTCCTTAAAGAGGAAACATGCCAGAATTAAAATCTGATGCAACCTCTCATCATTCCCAAAGAGAATCACTTTATAGGCTATTTTTTGGCAATCATATGCATAGATCTGCATATCTTTATTAGCCTTTGCAACAGAAATAGCATCTCAAAGTCTTGTCCCGTGATACATCATGTTGAAAATAAATGATAACTCTATTTGACAGTTCCTTTCATCTCAGGATCTTAATCTCCCAAACATTCTTTAATAAAGATTCACAACACCCTGTGAGGTAGGTAAATATTAGTGTGCTATTTTATGAATGAGGAAGATGATTGATAAAGAGATTAAGCAATTTGCCTGTAATAAGGTAAGTTTGTAGATATGGGAGTCAAATTTCCACCCTCTGAGAAAAACACAATAATTGCTAAACCAAGATAAAAGCCTTTACTCATCCTTTTAAAATGATTGAACAAAATTGAATCATGGCTTTTTCACTCCCAAGTTATTAGAGTTCATCCAAAATTAAAAAAAAAAAAGTTGTAATACATTTTCAAAAAGAGAGAGGCTCGTATTTACATGTATGAATTCATTTCTTCATTGGTTTACAGAACCTCATGACTATAGTGATTGTTCCTAAACAATTTGTAACTGAATTCCAGTCTTTTCAAAGAAGGCATGGCATTTGTTATTATGTAGGATAATCTTTGCCTTCTAAATCTATCCTGCATTTAGATTTATGTCTTCTTGTAGGATGTTCCTAACGTAGTACTTTGCTGCCTTAGATGAGATAATTTCATACCACTTATTAGGATGTAAAGTTCTAGTGTATTTTTTCTACTAATACTAACCTAATTTTTCTACTAATACTAAACAGATACACTTTATTGAGCACTTACTCTTCGCTAAAGGCTCAACGTAGTTCACATTTATTCCTTAAACACATTTATTCCCTAAAATGGGAGGTACCATCCCATTTGACATATGAGAAATCCGAAGCTTCAAAGAGCCTTGCTCAGTCAGGAGAACACAGCCAGGAGGTGGTAAAGTGTGGAATCTCCCAAAATTGTCTGATCCTGGGACCCAACTCTTCTGAACATTGGATCATAAGCAATACCACCAGCTCACTAGAATTCTTTTGGAAGGAATAATAGAAGTTTAATGTATGTCTTTTTCTTTGCTTTAGGTTCCATTAAAACGAGGTTAAAAATGTGACATATTTTGTTTACCTGCAGGAGAAATTTGTAAAGTGGTTCCTGCTATAAACTCAGATACAGAATTTGTAGGAGAGCCAAAAATGACTAAAGCAAAACATTCATCTTTAGATTGTTTCCCTGATCCCTAGAGTTCTCATTTTTCTTCACAGAATGGGTTAAGTAGTCTACTGTTTACAGGTACCTTCTGTCTTCTCAATCACACCCAGTATCTCCTCCAGGATGTATACTTGGGGTGCTTGTCAAAAGCTAATTTTGTTGTTTCAAAGCCTTTTTCTGTCTGATATTCAATTTTAGTTCCCTTTCCTCTTTTGTCTCCTCTATGAAAAGTTGGCAATATCCGAAGTTCTCTTCTCTCCTGATCTTAATGACATTCCAACTCCATAACTCTCTACCTCTTTGGTTCTGAGGGAGACTTTTCTAAAACTTGTTTGTTTTGCTCAAGGACTGGTAAATGATGTGTTTTAGAAGTGACATTTTGACTTGCAGGGGCCAGACAATCTGGACATGGACAGACTTTCTATAAATCCCACATGTTTTTCTGTATTTCAATGCTGTCATCTTAAATGCAGCATCTGTAGCATAAAACTGCCAAAGAGGGTCATATTTTTATTTTTTACCAATAATTCTAGGTGACCTGCTTTTACCCAGATCCAACAACTTGGATTATTTACTGACTCTTCTATTAAATCGAGCCATTCTTTCTAAACACTAAAGATTTGACATAGTATAAAATATCTCTTTGGCACTGCCACTTAAAAATGTATACATATACTACTTCCAGAAAATGGTCTTCTTGAAGAACAAGATGAAAATTTAATGGCAGCTTTAATTTTAACTTAAGACACTTATAATATTACACTAGCAAAAAAGAATTCACCAACAGCTGTGTGTCTGAGAGACCAAGGGACTGATTAAATCCGTCACATGGACAACACTCTTTGAGTGGTAGGTGTGCACTAGAGCTTGCAGTAAGTCTGTTACCAGATGAGCCAACTTCAAAGATAGTGGTGGGCTGTGCAGAGGATAGTAGGAGGTGGGGAAGTGCCAAAGTTTCAAAGAAAATTGAGGGTATTTTTTTTTTTAATCATTTAAATTCATTGAACACAAAAATATTTTGAGGTATGTTGAAAATGACCTAACATTTATTTTCAGTACTGTGACATTAGTATACAAGACAGATTAAATAAATAATGCAAATTAATTGCATTTATATTTTAAACAGAATAGTACTTCAAATGCAAATAGGAGACATCCTGTCTACAAGGATATTTAGCCAATTGCTTGATGCATGTGGTTACAAAGAGGATTGAGTATTGTCCAAGAGGCACAGATGGGATGATTTAGGCACAAACAACTTTTATTTTGTTACTTCTGTGCAAACTCTTGGACATACCTGCCTTTATAAAGATTATATTCTTGGTATACATATGAAAAGCCTTAAATATACATCAAGAAATTATATGGAGAGCAGTTTCTTGGCTAATAACTGGGGTTATTAAACTTTAATATATTACAGATCATATTCTTTATAGATTTGTTATAATTTAGGAGTTAAATGTTGACAGTTCCTAGTTACAGAACTTTTATTTAAGATTTCTATTAGAATAACATTTCCCACCTGATTTGAAGGAACAATTTCTAGGATTGTTTCTTTTTTTTATGCATATGCATTTATAAATGCATTAGATGATACAGTCAGCTGAAAGTATTTTTAATAATAGAAAACTCTTATACTTGGGATGTTTTTAAAACTTCTTCCTGAGCCCTGCAAGTGCCTATTGAAGTATTTCTTTCCCTCTTCTGGTTGGATACTAGGAAGATTACAGCCATGTTTGTCCATTTCTAGTAACAGTAAAATTTCAGGACAGGCATACTTGAATACTAGTCTCATTTCGGTTTGAGGTTATTTTCCTATTCCTGTGTTCTTTTTAAAGGTTCTTTAAAAAAATGTTAATATTAAAATTTTCAGCTTTAAATAACATTCTTTTAAATCTTACTTAATCTTATCACAGTATGTGAGCCACCTAAACAATCCTCAAACTATATACTGAAACACTGAACGAAACAAAGATACTGATGTTTCAGCACCTATAGTTCACTCATGATATAAATGTGGAAACTTTAACTCTGCCTTTTTGCATGGATGACACAGGGCTGCCTAGATTTCCAAGGGTAAAGTGGAATTAGAAATATATTACTATAAATGATTAACTCATCTAGGTCATAATGAGGATAATTATTTTTGTGTATCTTTATCCCTCTAGGATATGAAATAATTGTATCAATGCTCTGCCAAGTACATTTAAATATTGTTATTGGTTGAAACAAAATGCAAATCTTGTGGGCCTCATCCAATGTGTTCAAATGCAAAGAAAGATACCAAGAAGGTAACACCCAGATTCACATTTACTAAGGGATTCCAAATAATGCCCTAAATGACTATTTTGGAGCTCAGTTACATGCAGGTGCTAGGAGGATTTATGCTGTGAATGCCTGAAATACTTTCTCCACCGAGGGGAGATTATTAAGTACTAGCGAGCCTGAGTGTTTGGTGCCAATACTAACCATTAACTTTTGGCTCCGAGCCATGACTGTCTACTCGGCAGTGGACTCTGCCACCAAGGGGAAGGTCATTAAAGGCTGTTCTTTATTCTCGTTAGTATGTTCCAACATAATTAACAGAAGTTGTTCACCAGATGGTTTCCTTCCTGTCAGCAAGTACCTCCAGCTTAATGGGCTATGCAGGATTCTTTACTTTAAGTGGGTGAGGCGGGAAGCAAATTTAAAATATATCATCTTTGATCCTCCCACTTCTAATTAGTTCTAAAGGTTTTAGATAATAATGTAAAGGGGGCAGGGAAATGAAATCATTCTAAAAATCAAAGAATCTCAGAAGGCCGACAAGAGTTTTATACATACCAGGGGATATTTCTTCCTTCACGCCAGGTCTCTGCCGCGCACCAAGAAAAGTGCAGAAGCTGTTCAGCCTACTGCTAAAACATGTTCACAGAGCCTTAGAGCTGCAATGGATTTGAAATCTGATAACAGAATTCAGTAAATGTTTATGTAGTTCCCACTGGGTCTCAGAAATTGTAAGAGATGCTGGGGATGTACAGCCAAACTCTTGCTCCTCTTGACCCAGAGGTTAGCGACTAATGGGTTCAGACCTGTAAACAGGCAATTTATAATGGAGTTCGGTAAGTACTGTAGCAAATGCTGTTGGCTTCCAGCCTCAGTGCCACACCCCCTTCTTGTGAAATAAACCTTGATCTTGTTTATGGATGCCGTCTCTTGCACAAGGTACTGGGTGCAAGGTGGGTCTGCTCTAAGCCAATCTTAGTTGTTTTATTCCCCTTCCTAGTTTTTGGTTTACAAATTGTGGACATATGAGCCACCTCTGGCCAATGCATCATGAAGGGAGGTTTGATTGGGAGCTTCTGAGAAAGGCTTTCTGGCTCCTAAGAAGGCACTAGAAAATCTGGCCCCTTTCACTTCAATTGTTGATATCGTCATAGGAATCATCTAGCTACATGGCATAAGGCATCATGAACTATGTTCTAGTAGCTCAAGCTAAGTGGTTTCTCTCTTAACTAGTTACATTTAGGAGATGATTTTATTATAAGGAATATAATAAAAATATCCCATTCTCTCTCATTATCTCAAATGATTATTATAACAATCTTGTAAATCACATGAGACAGAAACTGTTCCTTTTGTAACAGATGGAGAAACTGCATCTCAGACAGACTATGGTGATGGGCCTGGACAAAGCTGCTGGCTTCTGAAAGTAAGGATGCTTCCTGCCACACTATGCTGTTTCTATCTTAAATAGAGTAAAAAAGCTCAGTTGTACAGGCCAGGGATGTGATATAATTGTAAAACATTTCCCTCTCTTTCCCTCTTTTTTTTTTTTTTTTTTTTCCTGAAAAATATACTAACTCTGCCTTCCTTTGAACTTTTATTCTGGCATTTTAAATCCAGTTGAAACCTAATTGTTACATGAGGAATTTTTGAGAGGATGGTGGGAGACAGAGAGAGAGAGTAAGGGAGTGGGGGTGGGGTGGAGAGAGAGAGAGGTAGGGGAGAGACAGAGAGAATCTTAAGCAGGCTCCACACCCAGCCCAGAGCCTGACCCAGGGCTTAATCCCACAACCCAGAGATCATGACCTGAGCAGAAATTAAGAGATAGTCACTTAACTGACTGAGCCAACCAGGTGCTTACATGAAGAAATATTTGTTTTTTGTTGTTTTAGTTTTTTAAATACTTATTTATTGTTTCAGAGAGAGAGAGAGTGAGAGCATGGGGAGGAACAGAGGGGGGAGGAGAGAGAAAGGGAAAGAATCCCAAGCAGATTATTAAGTACTGATAACAAAATTCAGTAAATGTCCCCATGAGAACAGAGCTTGACATAGGCCTCGATCCCACGACCTTGAGACCATGACCTGAGCTGAAATCAAGAGTGCTCAAACAACTGAGTCACCCAGACACTCCAGCATGAAGAAATATTTTAAGTAAGGGGAAAGGGGCTTTCTAATAGGGTAAAATATCATTAAAAATCAGTTTAGTCTTATAATGACTAGAAAGGTCTCAAAAGACTTTGAAGGAAATAGGAAGAAATGGTCTTCTAGTTTCATACACTGCATACCATCACGCCACCTAGGAAGGATTGCAGCAGTGATGAATGGGCCAGAAGGCTGTGCTATAAAAATCTGGGCTAGAGTGGTTACAGGCTTAGTAATCATGTGCTATAGCTCACTTGTGAGGACAATTTTACTCATTCACGATAGTTGTTAGGACTCCTTTATTTGTGAGTAACAGAAAGCCCAACTCAATTGGTTAAAGCAAAACAAGTAATATATTGGCTCCCATAACTAAATAATGTTCAACAGGTGGCTCTGACTTTTGGTGCAGCTTGATTGGAGGCTCAGCTCTTGTCAAGAGGCTCCACCTATGGGCTCTCCTTTCTCTAGGTGGCTCAATTCTGGCTCTGAGTGGTAGTCCCAAACTTAAGGCTCATTTAATCATAGCACCCAATCCACTGGAAATAAAGTTTGCCTCTTGAAGGATTCAGACGAAAGTCTAAGAAGTAAAGTTCAGTGGTCTTGACTACATTGTTGTGGTCAGTTGAGTTATTTCTTGGTCATAATTCTTCACTGTCTTATAGCAATATTATACATATAACTTTTTGCCAACGCCTCAAAGTAGGCAAAGTATAGACCTCTTCTTCCCTTGGCCATGGCCTTGGTCATGATCTGTTCAGTGACTGTGATGCTAACAAAAAGGGTGTACTCACTCAGCTGGGCTTGCCTTCTTGCTACAGTTCTGTCTTTTGCTATGAGAAGAGCATGCCTTGTATATAAAATTTGTGCAAGGAAGATGAAAAATGCATGGAGAAACCCTGGTCTCGTGGACTAGATCTATTAGCTATTGCTGTAATAAAACCATGTAATAAATTATCCGAAACTCAGTGGCTTATACATTTGTTTCTCATTTACATTTCTGCAGGTGGCTGAGATTTGACTGATAAAGATGAGGCTTGAATGATGTTGCCTCCAAGTGAGTGATTATGTCCAGGGTTTCTCCATATGTCTTTTGCCTTCCTTGCACAAACAAATCTTACATTGAAGGTATGGCAAAAGAGAGAAGTGTGGTAAGGGAGAAAGGCCAACTGTGTAAGTATGCTCAAGCTTCTTTTTGTCTCATACAGTCATCCACTTGCAGCCAACACTATCCAAGCCGAGGCTTTATTAGCCAAATCTCAGCTACCTGCAGAAATGCAGGCAAGAACACAAATGCCTGTATTTATAAGCTACTGAGTTTTGGAATAATTTGTTACATGGCATTATCAGAGCAGTAGCTGACTGATATGGTTCACCGTGTCCATCACGATGTCATTCCCTAAGGCAAGGGGTTGGACTGTGATTGGGAAAGCCTAGGTGATGAGTTCTGCTACTAGAACCCACTGACGGCATCTGACTCATCTTTATTAGCATAAAGGAGGAAAGGGCAAAGAAATATGGACACTGTTGCCAGAAGGAGGTGCTGACAAGCAAAAACAACAGTCTACAGCCCCCACTATGAGCAAAACTGGCATTTAGAGTTAGCAACCAATTGCATCACACTGCCACACTCTACATGCAGACCTGCTGTAGATACCTGACACCCGGACATGCATGTGATATGCTACTGATCATGAAGGACTTATGGAGATGGATCGAAAGAACGACTTTCAGAAGCTACACGTTGTTCTGAAGCCTTGAGCCCAGAACAGAGTAAGTAGGAGGCTTGCTGTAGTCTTGACTGGTTGGGACATACCTAAATGTTGGGTTTGATCCCAAATATCACATTTTTAAAGGCCCATTACTAAATTGAAACCTGTTGGAAGTGAATGATCCAGAAATTTTGAAACAAAAAGCTGGGCTTTATTGGCATGGCTGATGTAGGGGGGATGGAATATGAAATAAGGTCAGCAGGGGAAGAAATCATCATTTGCCAATATCATAAGAGATGACATATGGAAGAGTGATTGTACTTAGTCCACATGGTACAGATCAGATACAGGTTATTGTGGAAAGACTATGGGCTTTGGGGTCATGGAGATGGAACTCAACCATTTATGAGCCATGTGTCCTTGGCAGGTAACATTCTCTCAGTGTTTGCTGTCTCATTTGTAAAATGGGGGTGCTTCCTTATACATACAAGTGTTGGGGAACTTAAAAAGTAATACACGTAAGGCTGGCCCTTGTAGGTGCTCAGTAAATGTTAGCTGTTTTAATATTGGTGATGTCCTTATTAGAACTGTATTAGAACTGTATTAGAACCAACATGTGGAGTATATGGGAAAGCCCCTTTCACCTAAGGGTAATAAAGAACACTTAGCACTATCCAAAACCAGAATGGGCTTCTGACCGTCAAAGTAATTCTTCTGTCCCTGGGAATTGTTTCCGCAGAGGCTGGACTTGAGGAATGGAATGTGGAGGACTTTCTAGTAGTGGCAGGAGGCTATATTATATGGTTTTTCTAGGCTACCCCCTATTTCTGAGATCCTAAGGCCAATGAACTGTGAGCCAGCTTCATTAACACTCATCCCCAACTGGGCGAGCACTGAGAGGTATTATAAATAGGGAGTCCAAACATCTGGATGTACTTGGAACAATCTTGGTTTAGACCTGTTGTCCTGGTGTAATTATGAAAGAATCTCCTTTCTCTCTCAACGCTGTCCCAGTTTAGATGGTAAAATTATATAGTCGCCCTAATTATAACTAATTCAGTGAATAGAAGCCAAGCGTATTCTTGTTATTTTCAACATAAGTTACCCCCCTTAGTGCCAGAATTACCACTCTTCCTGGGTTTCCTTTCCTGGTGTAATGGTATTATCATCCTCCCATTAACTCAACCTCACACCTTTGGAAGTTGCTTGAGCATTTCTCCCTCCCTCTCCTTGCACCTTCAATCAGTTGCCAAACCCTTTTGATCCTATCTCCAAAACGCCGCCAGTATCTGCCCCCTCTTTTAAGTCTCAATGCTTTAATTCAGGTCTTGTTCCCTCTTGCCTGGAGCATTGTAAAATCCTCCTAACAGCCCTGACCCATTCTATTATCCATAAACCTCACCGCCACTGGAGTGTGCCTTTTAAAGCATGCCACCAATCCCGCTGGTGCTTTCTCTTCACCTAGATAGGTAAAATTAAGTTTCTCTTGTTAGAACCTTATTGCATCATGTAAAAACAGATGGAAAGGTTTTCATCAAATGTGGAGGACACGTTTGGGATGGGATGATTTAAGATGTAGAGGTATGTGGCCTGCACAGAACTCCCCAGGAGGCACTCAGGAGGGGATCTCAATGATATAGGTTGTTCACCTTCAGAGCAAGTGGCATCTACTGCTGAAACCAGCCTGTGTGACTCCTGCTTGGAAGAGGCAAAGTTAACAAAATAAGCCAGGGACAACAAAAACAAAAAATGGCTCCCAACCTGAGCCCAAGTTGAATGTCTAGGGGCAGGTTCTCAGAATTGCAGATGCTGGCTTGCAATAGGTATTGATTTTCCATGGAGTTGCTTCTTCATGGGCAATTTGATACAGCATTTTCTGGGTTTATTTACACAATGTTGGTGAGTGATTCCTTTGAGCAATCCCAGAGCACCCAGCTAGAATGGGAAAAACTACGAGCCTCTTGGATAAATATTCACATTCACCTGGTATCTCAGTCTACTAAAGCTGTGTCCCATGGACACTGTGCAGACCATGTTCCGTCTCTCACCTGTGTCTACATTCCTCTTCTTCCTGAATGGGGACTCAGGTGTCCTCTTCATGTAAAACACTCTCCCATCACCTCTAATTGTGTCAGTGCTTCCCATCTAGTTCAGCTAGAACACCACTTCCTCCATAAGACTTTGCAAGATTCTCCTGGGGTCTTTAATTTCCTCCTTGACCAATTTTCACTGTATGTTTCTATCTCTATCTCTATCTCAATATCTCTTTCCTTCTCTATCTATCTATCTATCTATCTATCTATCTATCTATCTATCTATCATCTATCTATATTTGCCTATAATATGTCTCTTAAGCTGTAAGCCTGAGAGACGATACATAATACCTCTTCATCTTAGTGTCATTTTTAGTGCTTTACATATACAGATTGTCAATAAATATTTATTGAACTAAATGATATTTTAAAGAAATATCTTAATTGGGTTAAGCAACCATGTGGAATTGAAGTTATCTCCTAGAAAGGGGACCATAAAGGCAATATTATACCTTTATTTGACCGGGACAGGAGAGCACCCCTTCTGGTGAAGAAACCTATCTGCTTTGCAGTTAACAAAATGAGAAAAGGACTATTTCCAACTTTTAAAAATGAGGATTCAGAAACTTTTAAAAAGCTATGGAATGCCAGAAAATACTGAGTATAAAACTAATCCGAACACTCAATTCTTGGTTATCCTAATACTTAAATTCCTTAGTTATCTTAATACTTAAATTCTTAAATTTGGCCTGTAATGTGTGGAACTGGTAGAGCAACTTGTTACTCTACTCACCTATTTTGGGCAATGATCTCTAGAGAGTATCAAATCTTCAGCAAAGTTGTTGGCCTCAATCTAAGCAATTTTGAATTACCTTATGGGTTCCAGTCAGTGGGATATCAGATTGCTTCCTGTGTAGTATGCAAGTTTAAACCAACAACCACAAGGGCCTATCTTTGAAGCATAAAACACTTGGACATTAAAACTTCTTTTTGGCATCATGCCTGAGGTCAGAAATCTGCATTTTCAGAACACATCACCTGGGATTTCTCAGCACACATGGCCTGAGTTCCACATTTTCACTCAACTTCCAAGCATGCAGTTCTGTTGGAAAGAGAAAGCCCGGTTTTGGGGTCTGTTATAAAAGCAAAACATGGTTACCTCAAGCTGGGCAACCAGTAAGAAAGACATCTTCTTGAAAAGAGATATTATGGAGACCATGACAAGGTTATCAAGAAATCATTTGAACTATGTAAGGTGAAACTGAGAAAGGCATCTGCATTCAGATGAGCCCAAACAGAAAAGCAGTTTCCATGAAGACAATGAAGATCAGACCTTGGGAGAAAGTCACTGGGAGTGAGTTGAAAGGGCAGTCACATAGAATCCTGTAGCAAAAAGTCCTAAAGCAATAAGTGATTCCTAATTTGGAACTGATAAAATGAAAGGGATGAAATAATTAGTAAAAGAGCCCTTAAAGAATTGTTTAAACATGGGCTCAAACATGATGCTTGGTTAATTTAAAAGGGGTAGTCAAGACACTACCATGTGTCTCTTTGATGGAGTGTGGGATATGAGGGTAGGAGACAGTGCAGGGTATTGTGTGGCCACAGGCAGAGGGCTGAGAACCTGCAGGGAGTACTCACAGGGGCTGGCAAAGGGGCTGTGGGAGGACATAAACATATCCTCCTATGGGCCTTGCCTGCTATGGTCAATTCCTGCTCCTAAAACTCTGAGACCCAGAAGGGACCTCAGAGGTTATTTAGTCCAACATTGCTAGGAGAAGTCCTAGAAGGGATAAGTGCAGTGCTCACTCACCCAGTGATAGAGCTGGGTATTGAATTGAACTGTTAGATTCCTCACCTATGCTTTTTCCCTTGGGACATGTGCTCCCAAATCAGATAGTATCCTGGCTCCAAGCCCCAACTTCCTCCCCTGTGCAGAGCACTCTCCTACTTTCAGATTTCACACAAGGGAAAAGAGAGTAAAGGATCCTGAAAGATGCCATGAAAGAAGGTGTGCACTAGGTACTTTGTCTCTGTTGTCTTCAAAACAACCCCAAGAGGCAGCAATCATTGGCCCCATTGTACAGGAAGCTCAGAGAAGTTAAGGATCTTATCACAGGCAACAAAGCTAATAAATTTGGCATACGACAAGTGAATTCAGTCATGCTAACTTCAAAGTCAATGCTCCCTCATCCCTATGGTGAAGCTATCCAGGATTTTATTCCATAGCTGATTCCTGAATAGGTTCCTCAAGGTTACCAAGAGTCTGCTCTTTCTTGGCCTTCTGTTCTGGCCCGAGCTCCCAGTTCCCAGACTCTGACTGGAGCTCAGTATAGCACTAGCACCCAGGCTCAGCGAACAGTTTCAGTTACACTGGATCCTTTGTTGTAGGGTAGGAAGTCTTCTTTCAAAAGCTCAAGTCTGGATATCTATAGCCTCTTTTAGGTTGGTCTTGGAAGACCATCAAGTGAGGGAAACGTGTGCATAGGGGAGCTTAGGGAATAGTTCTGTGCATACTAAAGACTGGAGAGATCAAGGAGAGTGAAAATCACTATGTGGGACAGGAAAGTGACAACAGGAAACACAATGCCTTCTTCATCTTTTCCCTTAAGGATAAAATACCAGGAAGAAGTCTTGAAGTACAATAAGAAATATATAGCTGGGGCTAACCTATCTCAACATGACCCTGACCATGGATATGCCCAGGTCAACCTCACATAGAGGATTTATAAATAAGGATGGATCCCTTCATAAACCTAAGATATTTAGTGGCTGGGACCATGACTATTAAAAATTGTGAGAAGAAGGTGCCTGAGGAGACTGTGGGGTTAGAAATAAAGTTGTGTTCTGGGCTGTTGGACCTGTGAACACCAGGTCCTGGATGAAGGAATGAAGACTACAAAGGAGGCACTGGAACTGGAGAAGTAGGTTCTTCCTGCATGTGAGCATAGTTCGTCTGAGTCCTTTTGCATTAGAAGGTTTTCATCTATAAGCAATAGGAAAACCAACTCAAACTAGCTTATACAATAAGGTTATTCTTCAGCTTACATATGTGAGGAAAATCAGAAGTAGGGGTGGACTTCAGCTTTAGTAGATCCAGAAGTTCAGTGATATCATCAAGGACTTAGGGTTTTTTCATCTTCCACATTGCTGTCTGCAGTGTCAATTTAATCCTAAAGCAGTGGGATGCGTGCCAGTAGCAATCAGCAGGGGAGTGTCTGCTTTCCTGTTGCTCTTTCTTAAGAGTGAGAAAGCACTTACTCAGAAGCGTCCAGAAAATCTCTGGTCACATGCCTACTTCTAACCAAGTCACTGTCATGAGGTATAGGATAACCCTTCAGACATATCAAATCTACCCTTCAAGCTACCAGCAATTCCACAGAATGCTTTGATACCATTCATCAGAGGAGGGATGGAATGAATGTTGCCTATCAACCACAACATCCACCATACCCTCCTGACAGTCAATTGCATAGCGAATGCCAACAAATCCTTGTTGACTGAATGGAAGTATAGGTTCTAAGGTGAACTTCTTTTGGGTAGAACTGGGTACCGAAAGTCACCAAAGAAAGGCTCAGTCTAAGACAAGCCATTGGGCTAGAAGATAGAGATACTGAATTCTACTCTCTACCATTTTCGACATACAATTTCTGTGGAAGCTTCGAATATTCTATATGCAAAATATATTTAACCCTCTCCTTCCCATAAATCCAAGGAGTTGTTTAAGATTAAATAAGATATATGTCAAAGTACTTTAGCTTCTTAGGAAGAAAGAAAATGTGTTATCTATTGTTATTTCATAACATTTTGTAACAAGATGGGAATTTTCCAAGTACATGAAAATCATCTCTTGTTAAGATAAGAATCTCCTGCTTATGACAGGTGACCAGAAGTACTGTTTTTCCAACTGAGCCAAAAAACTAATGGAACTCAAAGCAGCATGGGGGGAACCGCCCATGTTTCTGAGTCGGTAATTGGCCCATCTTTTCTGGGCTTGAACTTCCCTTTTGATTTAGTGAAGGCTCGATTAGAACTCATTCTTTAGCTTCTCAGTCTGCTCTTGGGGGATTTGAGCTTGTTGGAGCAGCAATATCAGAAAACACAACCCTTAGGTTTATCAAATGGCTGACTCTGTTCTGGGGGCCAGAATGTGCTGGTCTGTTATCATGACTCTGTCCCAGTACTTCTCATAGCAGCTGTTTTCAAACACATTCTTGGGCTCATTCTTAACATATGATGTTAATCCATTTGTTCATTCAACTATCTGTTGATGTGTAATCTTGATCACTATCAAACCCCAACATATTTAGTAGGCCTAGGTCCAGGAATAGCACTGAGCTATGCTTGTTCAGAAGGAATTACTCAGACACGTTGCCTCTGGGTGTGATCCTCAGTGACCCAAGAGAGCTCACTCTGTGTTTTATTCTCTCATTACTACATATGCCACCTGCAACTCTTATTTTTCAAATGCCTTCATTATACCGATGATGATCATGTTAGCACAAATCATATTGTACTTCCTCCACCTCCAGGGGTTGCATGAGCCTTTGGGAGAGGCAGTTATAAGCATGATGGGTACTTCACAGGATTGGGAAAACCTAAGACTAACAGTAGGAAAGCCAGTGTTTGGGCCACTGTCTGCTTTCTCTCTGCCTCTCCTTCACCATGGCTCCTTAGTCACTGTGTTCAGCAATAAGTCTAACATGTCTGGATCATGTCCTTACTCCTGTACTATTATGATCCTGCCTATATATCCCATAAACTACCACCAATACACTCTTATAACTAATGGGGGGAAAAGAGAGGAAAAGAAAAATTATTTTAAAAAATATGTATATAAATTTTAACATACACATATCACATAACAAGGAAAAAAATACAGGTAGATATTATAATTTCATATCTGCAGCTGGTTAAAGAGCTATAGATCATGTTTATGATTTCCTTATTCTATTACTCATTCCATGTTCTCCTTGCTTGCAGGCAGTTTTTTCTTAGTGGGTTAAATCATACCTTTATACCTGAAAGTTCTGAGGCCTTCATAATCTTGCTTACCTAGGGTTGTAAACCTCCATTAAGTTTTCTAATCTTTGGAGACTGATGATATTTCTTCCCTAAATGTTAGAAGAATTCACTAGGGATGCCATCTGGGCCTGGAATATTCCTTCTGAAAAGTTTCAAATTACAGATTCAATTTCTTGAGTACATATAAAACTATCCAGATTATTTTTTTATTATTCTTGAGTTTATTTTAGTAACTTTTTTCCCCTAGGAAATTATACATTTATTCAGAATTTTCTGATTACCATGCAGTTGTTCATTTTAGCATTGCTTTATCTTTTTAATGTTTGTAGGATCTATAGAATGACCCCATACAAAGATCACAAGAATCACATTTAGTTGTTATGATACCACAAGTTATGATGTGCCGTATTTCCATTACTAGTTAGTTCAAATTATTTTCTAATCTCCATCAAGAATTCTTTCATTCACAGTTTATTTGTAAATATACTGCTTAATTTCCAAACATTTGGGTATTTCTAATTCTCCTGTTGTTACTGATTTCTAACTTAATTCCAAGATGGTCAGAGAATATATTCCATTTGTTTCAATTTTCAAAATGGGTGAAGACTTGTTTTATGGTCCAAAATGGCTACTGTTGATAAATGTCCCATGTGTGCTTGAAAAGGATGTGTACCCTGCATCTGTTGGATGCAGTGTTCTGTATATGTCAGGTCAAATTTGTTCAGATCTTTCATATCTTTATTAATTTTTATTCTCAATTTCTCAGTTACTGAGAGAGATATATTGAAGTATCCCACTTGGATGGTGGATGTGTCTACTTCTTCATTTAGTCTTATGAAATTCGACTTTATGTATTTTGAAGCTACGCTTTTAGGTACAAACAAATTTAGAACTGTTTTATCTTCCTTGTAGATAGACCCTTTTATATAAATCAGTCATGCTTCTTGGCCAAGTTGACTTTAGGTATTGGAACAGCAGCTTTCTTTTGGCTAAAGTTCATATTGTATCCATATTTTCCTCATTCCTTTTCTTCCAATTTTGGTCTTTCTTTATACTTAAGGTATGTATTTAAGTAGCCTATAGTTGGGTTTTATTATTCTCATTCAGTCGTAAAATCTTCATATTTTAATTGGATTATTGAGTTATTTACATTTAATCATGTATTTGGGTTTATAACCATGTTACTATTTATTTTCTATTTGTCCTATTTATTCGATAGCCTTTTTTTTCATCATGGTTTATGGTTAATGAAGCATTTTAAAAATTATTTTATTTTCTCTTCTATTGTTGGTTATGGTTTGCAAGAGTGAATATTCAGTTAGATTCACCAACATAATTACTCTGTTCCTTGATCTTTATTTTTTTTGTACATTTCCACACTTTTTTCCTGGTATTACATTTTTTACTCAAAAGAAATCATTTAATTATTTCTTCGAGTGCAGGTTAGTGGGTAATGAATTCTCATAGGTTTTGTTTCTGGAACTGCCTTTATTTCCCCTTTAATTTTTTTAATTTAAAATTCAATTAATTCATTTTTATTTTTTTAGACATTATATTTTTAGAGTAGCTTTATTATTTTTAAAAATTTTATCTATTTATTCATGAGAGACAGAGAGAAGGCAGAGACATAGGCAGAGGGAAAAACAGGCTCCTCACAGGGAGCCCAATGTGGGACTCAATCCCAAAACTCTGGGGTCAGGCCCTGAGGTGAAGGCAGATGTTCAACCGCTGAGGGTGAGCAGGGGTCCCTTAGAGTAGCTTTAGAAGGAAGGATACAGAGATTTCCCATTTATCTCCTGCCCTTACACCAAGATAGCCTCCCCCATTATCAACAAACCAGAGCAGTACCTTTGTTACAATTGGTGAACCTATACTGACACATTATTATCACCCAACGTCCATAGTTTACACTGTAATTAACTCTTGGTGTGTGTTCTATGGATTCAGCAAAATGTGTAATGACATGTCTCCATCATTATGGTAGAGTATAGACTATTTACTACCCTAAAAATCCTACATCCTCTATTTATTTATTCCTTCCTCTCCCCCTAACCCTGGCAACCACTGGTCTTTTCATTGTCTTCATAGTTTTGCCTTTCCCAGAATTTTCTATAGTTGGAATTATAATGTTATGTAACCTTTACAGACTGGCTTCTTGCAGTTTGTATGTGCATTTAAGGTTCTTCTTCATGGCTTCCTGGCTTGGTAGCTCATTTCTTTTTGATGCTGTATTATCCATTGTCCAGGTGTACCACAATTCATTTGTCCACTCACCTACTGAAGGACATCTTGGTTGCTTTCGGTTTTTGGCAATTATGAATACATTTTCTACAAACATCTGTGTGCAGTTTTTGTGTGAACATATGTTTTCCACTTTTTTGGATAAATATCAAGGAGTGTGATTGCTGACTTGTATGGTTAGGGTATGTTTGGTATTTTAAGAAGCAGCCAAATTCTCTTTAAGTGTCTGTACCATTTTACATTCCTGCCAGCAATGAATAAGAGTCCCTTTTGCCCCACATCATCAGTGGCATTTGATGTCAATGTTCTGAATTTTGGTCATTCTAATAGGTGTGTAACGGTATCTCATTTTAATTTGCATTTCCCTGATAACATATGATGTGGAGCATCTATTCATATGCTTATTTGCCATCTGGATATCTTCTTTAGTGAGGTATCTATGAAAGTCTTTGCCCATTCACCTTCAATTTTGAAAGATATTTTCATTATATTTAGAATTCTAGGATGGTGGCTATTACTTCAACACTTTAAAAGATGTCATCCCTTTGTTTGTTTTTTTAAAGATTTTATTTATTTATTCATGAGAGACCCACAGAGAGAGAGAGAGAGAGGGGCAGAGACACAGGCAGAGGGAGAAGCAGGCTCCATGCAGGGAGCCCGACATGAGACTCGATCCTGGGACTCCAGGATCAGGTCCTGGGCTGAAGGCAGCACTAAACCGCTGAGCCACCTGGGCTGCCCCATCCCTTTGTCTTCTGGTCTCTATCTTTTCTATTACTATGGTCCTTAAAAAGTACTACAGTTACACACACACACACACACACACACACACTCATTCCCCCTCCTTTGGCTGCTTTGTAGATTTTCTTGGGTTCAAACAAGATATTCTTGTCTTTGTTTTGTTTTTTAGCAGTTTTACTGTAATTTACCTAGCTATGATTTTCTTTGTGTTTGTCATACTTGTGATTCTTAAGCATTCTTGAATCTGTGGCTCTTCTCCATTTTGGAAAATTCTCTACGCCTATTTATTAAATATTTTTTCTGCTATACTTTCTCTTTTTCCTTCCAAGAGTCCAATTGCACAAGTGTTAGATCTTTTTGTCATGGCCCATATTTTCTATTCTTTTTTTACCCTGTCTTAATCTGGATAATTTTTAATAATCTATCCAACAGATCACTACTTCTCTTTTTTTTTTTCTGTGTTTAATAAACTTTTGTACCCATCTATTGTATTCTTAATTTCCCTTGTAGTATCTCTCAATGTCATTTGATTTTTCTTTAGAAACAATTCCCTGGTCAAAGTTTGTATTTTGCCCTTTATTTTCTAGCGTATGTTAATTTTAGTTCTTTTAACATCTATATCCCATCACTTTATTATCTAAATCACCTGTGAATCGATTTCTACTTTTTTCCTCCTCAATTTTGCTTCTTGATAATTTTTATTGAATGTTGGATGTGGTATAGAATATGGTATAGATGATCTATATGATGTTATTTTTCTCCAAAGAGGGCTTTCTTTAGTTTTTGGCAGATAGTTACAATAGGAGTAAATCACTTAATCCAATCAGGGACTGATCTGATTTAAGGCTAAGTTTCAGTCATTATAAGGTTTGATGTATTCTAGTGTGTCCTTATCACTAGGGTGTATTTTGGGGGAGATCTCAAAGCTGTTGATGTTTATCACAGAGCTCTATCTTGGTGGGCTCTGACCTTTAATTTCAATCTCCTTAGTATTGTGAAACTACTGATAGTTCTGCTTAATGTCTGGGCCTCTTAGCTTCCGCTTCCTGCTCATAATCTCCAACTCTAGGCTTGTGCAACTTATAATGATTCCAGGAAAAAAGACGTAGAAGGCCTGGCTCACTTTAATGTGTTTTCCTTCTCTCTAGAATTTCTAGCCTCACAATCTGTTGCCTTAGTAATCTTGATCTCCAATATTTGATTCTCCATCCCGTGAGATAGCTGAAGATCTACTCAGCTTCCATGACTCTTCACAGCTACTTTTTACTCAGTTTTTCAACCCTTCCTCATTCATTGCTTAGGCTTTAGCATGGAAAACACATGGAAAAAAATAGCACAGATTTTCTTGGCTCATCTCAGTGGGTTTTCTTCTCACACCCTGGCTGACTTAGTAGCTCTCTGATACCTTAAAACCGCTTTTAAAATGTTCAAGATTTTCTAATCACCCACAGTGGGGGAGAGATAATTAATTTTCTAAAAGATAGGCTTCATATCCAGATGTGGAATTCTCCCATTAACTTTCCTGGGTATGGCAATGCTAAGAGATAACCTGGATGTTTTCCTTTTACACCTCCCTCTGCCACTCTTGAGTGACAACAATCCTCACTGAGCAGGCTCAGTCACCTCAGATAAGATTCAAACTCCACTTTTTCTTCAGAATGTTTTCCCCCTGAACAAAATGAGCATGAGACAATGATCTCAGTTCTCAATCTTTTGAAACAATTGTTTTGTATACTTGTGGAATAATTCCTTTGGTACCGAGGTCTCTAACATAAAAGAGCCATTGTTGTGGGGATGGTAGAGCAAAAATTTTTAAGTGAATCATTTGATATAAAAATGAGATGACAGCCATCTTTTGTACCTTGGTTCCCAGACCAATGTATTCTGGCTGTGGAAGAATCATCATTTTTATAGGACACTGATTCAGAGAATAAACCACATCTTAAAAAATACCATTCCAGCCTCCCAAGGTTGTGTTATTGTCTCCCAGATGATGCTGTAACTGACTCTAAAATAGGCCACCCAACAGTTCTATAAAGCCAACTCTTCTTTGTGTGAGGTTTACAATACATTGCCATAAATCATTGGTTCTCAAGCAGGGGTGATTTGCCCTCCAGGCGACATTTGGCAATGTTTGGAGACATTCTGGATGGTCATGACTTATGTATGGGGGTATTACTGGCATCTACTGGGTAAAGAACAAGGATGATGATAAACATACAATAGTGTACAGGAAAGCCTTCTGAAATAGTTACCTTGTCTAAAATTTAAAATTCTCACTGTAAAATGAGTTCCTTGGTCAGAAGCAATGAGGACAGAGCATTCAGTGAATCTTGGAATAGTCGTCCTTTAACAAGGTGACCAGAGAAAGCAAATAAAAACTCAGTGTATATTCAAGTGAGAACAAATTATCATCTCTCCCAAAAGGAAAAAGTCCAATGTAATTAACTTGCCCCAGTGGGGCACCCAAATGTAGCTAATGCTACATCTGTTGGATCCTAGATTCAGAGAGATACCCCTAAATACCTTAGCCTAATTCATGGATGATTTGGCTAAATTGAAACTTGGTTGTGTTCACAGGGCTGCAGTAGCTTTTCAAACTCTGTTTGTAGAACTGAAAATAGATGTGGTCACTTTGCTCAATGGGGAAATCCCAAGGACATTTTCATAGCTTTGGCCAATATTCTCCTTGATGAAGCTTGTTATATTTTTACTGACTCTTGAGTTCTTGCCAATGACCCAGCTATTTGGCCTGCTATTTGGAAAACAACATACTGGCATATTAGAGACTCCCTTCTTTAAGATTGCAAACTGTGGGAGAAAAGAATCACAACTGCTCATCAAACCACCTGTGTCATTTATATAGATGCCCATGGTAAGGTTTTGTTCTCTGAGAAGACTGCTGATGGAAACAGTACTGCTCACAGTGCCACCATTGGCAATCCATAATTATACTGAATAGAACAACTCATCTATCATTCTAGACTAGGAAAAACTAAAGGACTCTAGATTGTTGGAATTATGCCTCTTGCCACACGTTTATGCAATTGTCTGTGCTGACTCCTGGCACACTGACCACAATGGACTTTCAACCCATTCTTGGACCTACTGATGGTGCCTTACCACTATTGAAAACTTTCAAGGTACAGTATTGCTGCCCAGCCTGATTAGCCAATTCCCAACACACCATTGTGACTCTTGAAACTAATTGGTTCATTTTCAGCTTTCCAGACCATTTTCAGCCCTACAAAAATAGTATACATTCTATAAAAGAAACCACTAGTCAATGGGCTTTTGGTCAAGGTATATGATGGGTCTTTCCATGCTTCCTACTATCTACATTCATCTAATATTGACAAAATTAAAACAACCTCTTTAAAGACTTTACTTAAAAAACATTTCTGTTTCTGTCTTCCTCATTTTTTCCTTGGAGACATACCTTAGAAATATGACAATTTCATCATCAAATTCCATCTTCCCCAGAAAGGGATCATCTTCTCTCAGCCTCTTTCTAGGTAATGACTGAGACAAAGGGTTTGTCAGGTTGTAACAATCCCTTTGGAAAATTGAGTATTTCACACTGCTCACTGCTGAGCCTAATAACTCTTTCTGTCCCCCAGTGACAACTCCAAGCCAAGCTAGTTGGTATACCCTGAGGTAGCAGCCCAATAAAAAGATGGCCTGGTTGATTTAAGTTTCTTCTTTATATTTTTATTCTTATTTTCTTTCTTTTAAGAAATATGGATCTATTTATTTTAGAGGGGCTGGAAGGGCAAAGAGAGAGAACCTCAAGCTGATTCCCAACCCAGGGAAGAACCAATGTGGGACTTGATCTCTAGACCCCAAAATCATGACCTGAGCGAAAATCAAGAGTTGGACACTTAACTAACTGATCCATCCAGGTGCCCCAGATTTTAACTTATTTCTGAGTTAGCAACCTGGGTTCCCTTATTGCACTAACTTGATCCTATGGCATAACAATTACCTGGTTGAGTATACCACTTATTGAATGCCCTTAAGGTAGTCTGTCTAGGTCTCTGTGAATTCTATAAAAATGTTCTTGTCTATCTTGAATATGTTCTTCCTAGTTGGAGAGCCTGGGTACAAGTAAGTGATGACTGGCAAAACAATGCAATTGTGGCCACTGAGAAGAGGCACAGCAATCTTGTGGCAGTGGAGGAGAGCAACAATTCTGGCACTTGGAAAATACATACTTTTGACCTGGTTATTTATAGGAGAGGGATGGACAGTAATGAAATCTGTCTTTCAGAAACATGCCAAGAGACTTCATCATAAAGGAAGTCAGCCTATACCTAAAGTTGATGTAGGTTCCTCTTGTGAGGGCCCACACATCATACATGGTACTTTCGGAGAGCACCATATATGTCTTCGGGAATATACTTCTTATGAAGAAGTTAGGCATTCCTTTGCTTCTTGCTCCAAAACAAAATGACTAGCAACTTTCTTAGGGGTATCTTAAGAAATCTTCAAATGTTAAGGAGGAAACACCATCAATAGATAATGTAGACCTTGGGTGGCTGTAAATATCTCTCCAAAATGAAGCTACCCTTGGTTAATCAAGGGGAGCTTCCCAGAGGATAACTGACCCATTATTTATGTACGTGTTGTGTGGGAAGGTATCTGGATAGCAGGAGTTACCCAATTATAAAAGGTGACAAAAATTTGTCCCTGACTTTAGTGAAGTGATTAATGACACTACCTTGGCTATAGAAAGTATTCTGGGAAGCCTCAACTTAATAGCCAGTGTTGTTGTAGATGATAGAATTGCCCTAGATTTCCTGTATATGGGCCAAGGCAAAGTCTGTGTAATTGCTAGTATATCCTGCTGTACCTGGATCAGTTCCTCAAGCCTAGTGGAAAGGTAAATACAGAAATTTAAGGAGAAAGCCACCTGGCTTTCTGAGGTAGACTCTGATAATTGAGGGGATATGTTCAGCTGGTAGGGCCAGGGTCCTTGAGGTCAATATTGTGGGTTGGCCCCAATCTGCTGCTTGAAGTCCTACTGACAACAGCCTCAATTAAATCTGTATGAGACAAACTGAATATATTTGGCCCTAGCCTCTGTCATTCAGATTAATCCGAGTGGCCAATAGAGTGGCATAGTAATGGGAAATTTTACCAGAAGCTAAGATGTGGTATAAACTACACATGGATATTGAGTGATAATTTTCCATGTGTCTCTTGCATTTCCGCATGTCTTATGAGCAAGACACTGATAGTCTTTGTTCTATATTATCTGTTTTGTTTGTGTGGCAAATGGCCTTAAATGATAAAAATAATGTCTCCTTTGGAGCAAAGAACATGTATGCTTACAGTTTTGGAAGACAGAGATAGAATCTCCCTTCCATCAAAGGGCAAGCATGCTTACTGCTCATTATTAAAGATTCAAGTTCCCTCATCTCACCATTCCTCTCCTGAAATGTAACCCATTTCATATTCATGTATTGATTTGAGTTCATCTGAATTACCCCTGAGGAACTTAGGGGCAGGGAGAACTGCTGTACGTATGCTCATGGTGCTTGGCATACCACGTATTAACAAATCCCTTGTCTTTAACTTGGGGGTCTTGTGTTTTCTACCATAATCTATGAAACTAGAAAGCTAATTGTTAAGCAGAGTAAAATTTCAGACTGCCTAATGAAGTCAGGAACCCATTTATACTGTTGTATTTCCCACCAGCCTTTTAGCCTATGGAGTACAGCTATAATTACACATTTCAAGATGCTGGCACTCCCTTCACCAATGTATTTCTTAGTGTCTTGGTGAAAAAATAATTTCTTATGCCCTCTTGGAGGATATATTTAAGGGGAGGGTGAGTACATAGTCCATAGTAAGTCCCCTTTCTACATTCTTGGTTTCCATTTTCTACATTATTCTGGAAACCTATGGCATTCTAGCCTCTCGTCAAGGTCTGTAGCTGACTCTGGGTTTCATTCCTCCAACCATGCAAACAATTACACCATACCAAGTTGCTCTAACCAGCACACTGCATCTCTGATTAGAAATTTCATACCTATAAATTTGACCTGTTTGAAAATTGTGTTATACCCAATTTAATCCAACACCTCAAAAGCCATTCCCTCACACATTTTCTACATTGTTGCTCATATACATTAAAAGTATCTTTCAAGTCTCTTTCTGGATTTGAGTTGTAATTGACCTTCCAACTCCAGTCTCAGAACTTTCCAGATCCCATGGGAAGAGTATGGTGTTTTGTTTTGTTTTGGCCTTTCTATGCATCTTCTGGGATTTAGCTTACTTGGTTCTGCTTAGTCACAAAGTAAAAAGCCTGTTTACTTTTTGTTTTCCAGAAATTTGTCAAAATTTTTGGTACACGGATGACCTCTCTTTCTTATTCTCAGGGCAGTTATGGAGTTAGACTCCTTTGTAATTCTTCCAATCATCTCAGTTGGGTGACAAGGGAGATAGATGTGTATACTCAGTCTGCCATTTTGAATTGGAGGCCCCTCATTCAGTTTCCAACCCAATACTCATTAAAACTGTTCTATTGAATGTCACCTATGACTCACAGGTTGCCAGATCTAACTGGCCCATTCTTGGCTTATTTTACTTGATTTTTCTAGAATTTGACATTGTTGATTATTTCTTTCTTGAAAAGTTTCCGTTAAATACTTGGCACTTTCCTGATTCTTTGAGTCCTTTTCCTCAGATTGTTTTATAAGATTCTATGTCTTCTTCTTAACTCCTAAAATGCTGGTATTACTAAGTTTTAATCTTTGTTCATTGTTTTCCACTTCTAGTGTTCTTCCAGAGATGGGAGAGAAAGAAAAGGAAATAAAACTAAAGTGGAAATTGGACATTTCATCAATAAGCCTATATGATAGAACATCAATCAATATTTCACACCCATAAAAGAAAAGAACTTCCACCTAGAATCCTATGCTCAGTCAAATTATTGGTCCAAAATAAAGACATGTTCAGGCACGCAAAGGTTGACACAGTCATTAATACAATCTCTGTGTTATGACTTTCAAATCTATTCAATTAGCACAGACCTAAACTTAGGTCTCAAAAACTCCCTAAACTTAGTATGCTCAAAACTGAACTAAACAACTAGCTCGATAAAGTCTATTTATTCCCTGTATTATACTCTTTATCTCTGCAAATTTCACCATTATCCCTCCCACCAAACTTCAAGTCATTGCCAAATTCTTTCTCTCCTGTTAGCAAGTAATCAGGTCTTCTCAGTTCTACCTACTAAGTATTTCTCATTGCTATTCTATCCTATTTTCTCACAATTGCTCCCTTCACTCACATTCTCATCATTTCCTGTCCAACCTCCCTACTTCCAATCTTGACCTACTCAAGTCCACTTTCTACACTATGGCAAGAATAATCTTTCTACAAGGTAAGAGGTCATATCTCTCCCTTTATTCAAAGACTCAGTGGTTTTCCAGTGCTTATGATAACACCCCAAAACTCCTTAATTTCCTGATATTTCTCCTGACTTTTCCCCCCTTCTCCAACTTTTCTCCAGCTTTAATAAATTGTATCATAATTGTAGCTCTCTAATGCTGTTTCATGCCCCCCACATTTTTACTCCTATTGTTCTCACTGACAAAAATCTCTGTCCTCCTGTTGATAATAGCCCAATCATCCTTCACGACTTAAGGGAAGCATCAGCTTTTCTAAGAGAACTTGTCTAAATTCCCATACAACCCTGCTATTCTGTACAGATATCTGTTTACATTTTCTATGTCTCCAGTGTGCCCTGAAAATACCTGCTAACATGCCTGCTCCCTGCTAGCCTAGGAATTCCTTAAAAGCATGGACCATGTCTTGCTTACACTTACATAATCAGCACAGTGTTTAGCACAGCCAAAATTTATAAATGAATGGATAAATAAATAAGTGAATGAATAAAACCTTCATTATCCTTTGTTCTGGATAATCCTTCTCCAAACTATTATCCTTAAAGTATTACTAATTCTCTCCTTCCTTTCATAGATCAACACCCTGGACTAGGGACAGAAAGATAATTCCCAGATATATTTGGAAAGAATCTGAAAATAAGTATCAGGAAATGTGCTAGGTTTTCTTTGTGAACTGGCAAGTCACTCAGAGAAATTCAACCCATGGGATTAGAGCAGTAAAACAGAAAGGTCTCAGGGAGGTGCTCTGGAGGTAGAGCTGGGTAGGCTCCAGAACTCCATATGCTATATAGTGATACAGAGAAAGTAACTGAGAATTCTCAGGAGAAAGGCAAAGACACAGAAGGACAGGCAAACTAGTGAATCAGAAAGGGCTTGGACAGGAGGCAAGAGGTCTACACCTAGTTGGAAGGAATGGAGAAGTCTGTGGATTCTAGCCTGACACTCCTAGGTAGAAGCCACACCACAGTGGGCATGGCAAAGAGAGAAGTTGATGCTCAAAGACCCAGTGAGGTGAGAAACCCAAACCAGGGACTGCTCAGGACTGGGTGCTTCTTCTCAACACCAGAACAATGTAAAAGCCGGGATATTAGGTTAACTCCAAGAAAAAAGACAGGAAAAAAAGGAAGGGGTAGAAGCCCTGGATGGCTGATATATAAACCAGATGTGACAATTTGATAATAGCTGAGATAGTAATACTCAGGTTTGGCTACAGATCATTAGATCAGACTATATAAACCTGAATGGAATAGGTAGGGTAAGTTGTCTGTCCTGGGAAAGCAAAGGAGATCAAGAGAACAGTTGTCAGTTATAGAAAATCAAAAAGTTCTCTTTCTGCACTTGGGGTCCTAGTGTGTATGTTTGGGTCTCCCTGCTTCGGCCCTCAGCTATCCATGGAAACCACATATCCCAAACACTCCAGGAGAGTTCAAACTTCAAATATTCTTGTCTTTCTGATTGCATCAATTGTTCAGAGCCCACAGCCTCCAGTTTAGAAAATATTGCATACTTAGTTTCATTATTTTTTTAAAAGATTTTATTTATTTATTAAGGAGAGGGAGAGAGAGAGGCAGAGACATAGGCAGAGGGAGAAGCAGGCTCCCTGCAGGGAGCCTCATGTGGGGCTTGATCCCTGGACAATGGGATCAAGACCTGAGCCAAAGGCAGATGCTCAACCACTGAGCCATCCAGGTACCCCACTTAGTTTCGTTGTTGACTTGACCCTAGCCCCACCCACACACCAGAGGAAAAGAATAGTTGGTAAGTTACGTTTTGCTTTCAAGTGTCTTTAGCTGTGATCCTGGCATTGCCAGGAATGTTGTATGGCACGCAGAGTACAGATTGATATGCATGATGTTGGAGAACTGAGACAGATTTAAATTTGCACTTGGCCCTTTGGGAGTGAAAGTCTGCACTGTTTCTCCATTTGTTTCATGATATCATTAGTAATTATGCATAACAAATGTGACCCTCCAGTGAGAAATGATGATAGTGATAGAAAAACATTATTAACCCTTGAAGGAAAGCTTTTAGAAAAGTCAAGTTTAGTTAAGGTCTTTAGTCAAATTAGCCTCTGGAAGTTTAGAATAAATAAAAACAATCAGAAGCTCAAGGACCTCTTGGGTGGTTGGAAGTGGGAGGAGAAGAAAGCTGTAATTAAGTTTCCTTTGTCATCAACCACTTCTCAGATAAATGATCATAAATTACTGGAATGTGTCTTAACTCTTGGCGCTGCTAAACCATTAAAAAGCTCAATCTTTTGCCTTGCTTTAGACATTTGGTGTAAGTAATTGGAAAAATAGGATATTCTTAGGTTCAAACTTCTGGCTTTCTTTAACTTCTTAATAAAGCTTCTAAATAAACTAGAGTAAAGATGCTTGAACTAAACCACATTCTGGCCTGTCTCCTGTGTCATTTTTGCTGGAAGGAGCAGATAGATTTTCCAACATCATATTTAATTTCATTAGCTACTGTTGCTTTTTTTGGGAATCTACTTATAACACATGCAGATAAACATTCCCCTGTGATAAGGCTGTGTTTATAAACTGGGTTTAGGATGAAAGAAAACCTTAAACTGATGTGTTTTCATTGTGGGGTTAATGGTGCTTTACTAATCCCCTTTCTGTGGGCCAGCAAGGAGCAGGCATTTGAGCATTTTTGGAGACTCTCACATGTTTGCCCTCTTAAGCATTGTAATGGGAAGAAACCCCATCCTGTGCTCAGGAATGCTAAGAAGTGATGCCCCTCCTCCTCCTGGAATAGAACTTTTGTCCAGCAAAAATAAAAATGTATGGACTTTGAAAAGTTTATTAGTAAGGGTTGAATGAAAGGTATTGGTCCCTTTAGTAACTCAACGCCTAATGCCAGCGGCTCTTCTCTCTTTTTGTCTCCCTGCCATGGATGCAGGTCTCTCCCACACTGAAGAGGGAGGATGGTGCCACGACTTCTAGGTGGTGGGAAGACCCAGCTCCAGCGTGGGCTTCCACTCTTCTTCCCAGGAAAGAATTGAAGGCATAAAGAAAATAGGTTGTTAAATATTTCAAAGTACAGAAAGGCGAAAGGAATTCTGTAAAGAACACCCATATGCCTACTACTCAGCTAAAGAAATGATCATCACAAGGATGGTTGAAGCCCCTGTATACACCCTATTCTGTTTCCCCATACCCTATCTTTCTCCCTTCCTCCAGATACAAGTTTTTTTTTTATTATTTTATATACATTAATGGGTCCCTAACCAAAAAAAAAAGTGTTCCTTTCAAGTTTTTAGACTACATAATAGAATTCTGACATATATATCCTTTTGTAACTTGTCTGTTTTGTTTTTGAGCTTTGTCCACATGGATGAAGTTTTTTTTTTTAATTTATTTTTACTGAGATAATTTACGTATAACATGGTGTACGTTCAAGGTGTATAACATGTTGGTTGGTATATATATCCTGCAACATATAATTGCCACTGTAGCATAACTTAACACCTCTGGCATGTCATGCAATTATCATTTCTTTTTTGTAGCAGATGAAATTTTATCATGAATTGTATCAGGCACATTGTTCCATGACATCATTTCCACTGAACGTTGTGTGGCTATACCACAGTTTATCTCGTCATGGACCATTTCCTCTTGAACAGATATAGCAATGCTGGGAGCACTAATGAGACCCTCAGAATCTATAGCAAATGCAGTATCTCCACAAACAGAAATGTAAAGAAAATGCATAATGGATGATACTTTTGTACTTCACTTTCTGCTTTAACTTAATTCTATTGTACTTTCTTTTGTATGGATGCTGAGGTGGATTTCTGCAACTCAGTGAGTTCACACTTTCCACACATCACAATGAGTGTGTGCTGAAATAAACTGAGAGCTGTTGTCACCTGCTCCTGTTTTCAGGGACCCAAATCTTCTGGCAGGTGAAGGCATTCTTGGGTACTTATCTTAGGGTGTCCTTGGCCTCAGAGGAGATGGCCAGGTGAGAAGGGTTGGGCAAGTCCAGGAAAATTCTACCTTGAGAGGTTAGCAGTTCCAGAAAATTTCAGAAAGCCTGCCACTGGCAAGGACCAGGGTGTCTTTTCTCTTTGCATTTTAGAACTTGTATAACACCAGAAGGCAAGAGGCTAGCAAGTTTTAATGGTGAAGCGACCTCCTGATTTTAAGGAATGAATTAACAAGTGCACTGAGCAAGGTCATGGGTTGCTGACCCCCAGGCCTGGCTTCTATTCCCTAAGCCTTCTATCTTTTGCTCCTTCTACAAGTGTTAGTCATTTTCTTATCTCTTCTGTTGCAGACGTGGTAAGCCCAGTGATTTTGATCTACTGAAAAGTGTTTATTAAATCCTGCTGAGTCTTCCTTTGAAATGCCTCTTATCCACACCCCTTCCTTTCCATCACCCCCCCCCCCACTACCCGTCCCAGTCATCACTTCACACCTGGATGGCTGGCATGGGCTCATAGCTAGCCTCAGTGAGGCCTCCTCTTCTTCCCTAGCTCATCATATAGGCCATGGCTATTCATCTTCCTCAGACACTCTTGTTCCACAGTTCAGTGGTCCCTGAACCTTCAAAGACTCCCTGCTTTCTAGAAACCCAAGCTTCTCTTCTGAGTTTCTCAGACCCATAATTTGTCTATCCTCACAATCTTTACTTCCTGTTATTTCATGTGATCCAGCTTTAGCTCTAGTTTGGCTAACCTCTCTCAAATTCATCAATATGCCATTCTCATGCCTCTCTGCTGATGTTATTTTCTCTCCTGGAATACTTTATCTCTTCAAACAGCACACATATTGCAAGCCTCCTATATGCCAAGTCCTAGAGTTCAAGATCAAGATTTTTTATGTTGAATTTTGCGATTACTTCATCTCTATTAATCTTTCTTCTATTATTCTTAACCACTTTAAAAACATAAAATAATAAATAGAATATTACATATATCAGGCCCAGGGCATAAGGGTAAAGGCAAGTGAGAGACATGGACCTTTGTCCTCAAGTAGCCTTCCCTTAAGCACCAAGAGGGATGAAGAGAATTTCAGTCCCTAGAGAAGTATTTATGTGAGGCAAGGTGTGAAAACTAAATGAAATGGAATGTAATTAGTGGAGTGATGAGTTAGCACTAAGTTATGTATAACCTGATTATGTTCACTCTTGTTCCAAATGGGTTTTCCTTATTTCTTGCCAGAAGATAAGCTATTTGAGCACAGAAGCTAAGCCTTTTTTGAATTGTCCCAGTTCTTAAGTGTGTTTGCTACACACTTGAGCCTTTACCAACTTTGTACTGCTTCTGACTTCCACAAAATGAAATGCTCCTTTGCCTGTATTCCAGGAGCACTACTGACGGAAGGAGGCCCAGGGTGCAGCCACTTTCCTAGCTTTATCCTCAATTTATTTCCTAAAGCAATAGAAGCCCTTGGATAAGGGCAAGGCAGCAATATAGTGAATGCAGGTGAAGTCTGGACCCTTACCCACCTTCCTAGATGTGGTTCTACTGGATCCACTGATCCAGTGGGTCCTGGGTCAGTGAAAAGTCTTATTTATTTCCTTGGAAATGTCTGTCTATATGTTCACATCTTTAAATCCACTCTTTTCTGAGATATGCTTTCATTGTTTGAGTGATTCCTCCTGAAGTATCATGACATTTTTAACATTCTCTTAAGCCATGGATCCTAGCAAGACTGTATGATTGTAAGTCAGAGAATTGAGGAGGCATTCCTCAAGCTACCGTAGAGGAATCTGCAGTGGTTTTGATTGGGTTTTAGATTGGTTAGAGCTGCATTTTAGTTCAAGTCATCCTGCTACCAGTTCAAAGATTTGTGGATGGCCGTGGCACGCAGCCTCTATTTCTGCCTATTTCAGTAATTTCATTCTCTGTGGTATAAGTTCATTTTGAACCAGATCATAATTTGGATTGTCTTAGGACTTCATCAGAGTGGTGCTCTATTATGAGTCAGCACTTTAGGGTCCTCTGTCTGTCTCCCTCCTACAGAACCCTGTGCTACGGCTTTTAAATTTAGATTATTGGGTCTGAACAAACAATGACTCATGACTTTTCAGAAAAGATGCTGAAACTATTTTTTACTTGAAGGAAAGCAAGCTATAAATGCTAAAGAAGTCAGTGATTTATAGTTCAATTTTTAAACTGAGAAGCAATAATAAATAGGAAGTTCAGTGATGCTGCAACAGTGGCCACAAGCAACCTGAGTGATTCCATTACAATGTAATGTACCAATTAACGTAATGATGCTAGCAAATTAGTTGAGGGGGAGAGAAAAGGAAAAGACTTCTCAAGGATGTTTCTAATAACAGAGAAAGGTAGCTCTATACTTTTTTACTTTAGAAAAAAGTGAGATCTCAATGTTCATTTAAAAATTGGATGTGGTGAGAAAGGGGAGACCATACTAAATGATGAAGACATAAAAAAATAAATAAATGATGAAGACATATAGATTTTCTATAAAATATCTTGGCCTAAAAAAAGCTGAAGATTATATCTTTCCTTTTCTTCCACATGCCCACCCCCACCCTCAATATGTTATTTCAATTTATGGTTAGCCTAAGAGGCCATATTGTTTTAATTTCCATTTTATGGGTAAGGAAATTGGGATGTAGTGGTACAAGAATTCAAATTCAAAACATCAGCCGAGAAACCAGAAGTTGCAATAGTTCAGTGCTGGACCTGTGCTCATTCTAGAAGACTAGGGACTAGGGTGAGAAACGGGAAGATGACATCATTAGGACATTTCTATGGTCTGAATATTCGTGTCCTTCCCAAAATTCATATGTTGAAATCTACCCCAAAGGTGATGGTATTATGAGGTCAGGTCTTTGGGAGGTCATAAGGCCATGAAGCAGACCCCTCATGAATGGAATTAGTGCCCTTAGAAGAGAAATTCCACAGAACTCCCTAGTCTCCTCTTCCATGTGGGAATACCATAAGAAGTCTGCAATTCAGTGCTCACTTGGGCAGCACCCATACTAACAAAAGAAGTCTGCAATCTAGAAGAGGGTCTTCACCCAACCATGCTGGCACCCCGATCTTGAACTTCCAGATTCCAGAACTGTAAAAAATATGTTTCTACTATTTATAAACCATCCAGTCTGTGGTATTTTGTTACAGCAGCCCAAACAGACTAAGATAGATGCATTTCTATGATCATTTATGCAATACTCCTCTCAACAACAGCATTCCACATTATCTTATGAAGTGTACATGGGGCAGTAACAAAAATAGACAGTATTCTGAGTCATAAAATAAATTTCAAAAATTTTAAATGGATTTAAATATTTACAGAGTATTTTTTTTTCTGAAAACAGTAACATTAAACTAGAAATCAACTATGGAAAATATTTCTGGAAAAATCATAAATAGAAATTAAACAGCACATATCTAAATAATTCGTGGCTCAAGGAATACATCACAAGGGAAATTGTAAAAGAGTTTTATATAAATGAAAAGGAAAATACCATGTGTTAAATTGTAAGATTGGTCTAAAATAGTACACTTAAAGAAAAATGTATAGCATTTAAAAAGTATAATATTACAGAGAAAAAGTTAAAGTCTATGATCAAAACTTCCATCTGGAGAAATTAGAAACAGGAAAGCATCAGTAATTAAGTGGAAAGAAGTAAAAATTAAGAAAGTACAGAAACTAATAAAATATAAGAAAAACGAAACTACCAAAGCAATAGAGAAAATCAATAAACCCAAAAGCTTATTTGAGAAGGTCCATATATTGATTAAAAACCAGAAAGAATGATCAGGAAAAAGCAAAACAAAACATGAATCACTATCTGCAATAAAAAAAGGAATAGAACTACAGAGCCTGCAAATGTAAAAGAAATATAAGGCAATATTATGAACAACCAAATGCCAACAAATTCATCAGTTTGATGGAATGGATGAAATTTTTGAAACACAAAGTATCAAAGCTAACTCAAAATAGATGAGCTAAATCATCCTACATCTATTTTTAAAAAAGAAAACCTTCTTTTCTTTTTTAGGTCTGGATAACTTTTTGAGGTCTGGATAACTTCATTGATGAGTTATACCAGGCATTTAAGGAAGAAGTAATACCAACTATATAAATTCTTCCAGGAAACAAAAGAGGAAAGAATATTTCCCAAATCATTTTGGGAGGTTAACATTAACCTATTACCAAAATAATAGAAAGACATGACTTGAAAATTATTAGATCCTTATCTTTCATGAACATGGTTGCAAAAATCTTTACCAAAATATTAATAATTTGAACCCAGCAACATATAAAAAGGATAATATATCCGGACCAATAAAACACATATGATATGGTCTTCTCTGAATAAAATCTTAAAATATCTTTAAAAAACATACTAGAGCTAATAAATGTATTTAGCAAGGTTACATTGTTAACAAAAGATTAACATACAAAAATCAATTGTATTTTCATATGCCAATAATTAACAATTTGAAATTGAAATTTAAAAAGCAATAGCATTGGAGTGCCTGAATGGCTCAATTGGTTAAGCATCTGTCTTCAGCTCAGGTCATGGTCATAGGATCGTGGGATTGAACCCCTCATCAGGCTCCCTGCTCAGTAGAGACTCTGCTTCTCCTTCTCTCTCTGCCCCTACCTACCCCTGCTTGTGCTCCCTCTCTCTCTCAACATCAATCAATCAATCAATCAATAAATAAATAAAATCTTTTTAAAAAAATTTATTTATTTATTTATTTTAATTTTTTTATTATTTATTTATGATAGTCATACAGAGAGAGAGAGAGAGAGGCAGAGACACAGGCAGAGGGAGAAGCAGGCTCCATGCACCGGGAGCCTGACGTGGGATTCGATCCTGGGTCTCCAGGATCGCGCCCTGGGCCAAAGGCAGGCGCCAAACCGCTGCGCCACCCAGGGATCCCTGGTTTTTTATTATTATTATTTTTTAATTTTTATTTATTTTATTTTTATTTATTTATTTATTTATTAAGTTATTTAGTTATTTAGTTATTTATTATTATTATTTATTATTATTATTTATTTATTAAAAAATAAAAAAGCAGCATTGTTTATAATAGCATAAAAACCTTAATTATGGATAAATTTAACAAAAGCTGTGTAAGACATGTAAAACTGAAGATATGTAAAACTGAAAATTACAAAACATTACTGTAAGTAATGAAAGAAGACAAATAATGGAGAGATCTGCTATAGTGATAGAATGGTAAAATTTTAAAAATATTTTTATTTATTTATTTGAGAGAGAGAGAGAGCATGAGGAGGGGGAAGGGAGGGAGAAATGGGCAGAAGAAGAGAAAGAAGCAGACTGCTCTCTGAGCTGGGAGCCCAATACAGGCAGGACTCGATCCTAGGACCCTGAGATCATGACCTGAGCTGAAGGCAGACACTTAATTGAGATACCCAGGTGCCCCAAGATGTAAATTTTCCCCAAATTTTTCTATAGAGTGAATGAATTCCCAAACAAAAATCCCAGCAAAACATTGAGAAGCTGATTCTTTAAGTTTTTAATTAACATACTATGTAATATTAGTTTCAGGTGTACAATATAGTGATTGAACACTTCATCCAGTGCTCATCTCAAGTGCGCTCTTCAATCCCCTTCACCTATGCCCCATGTCCCACCTGCCTTTCCTCTCTCTGGTAACCATTAGTTTCTTCTCAAGAATTTGTTTCTTGGTTTGCCTCCCTCTCTTTTTTCTCTCTTTGTTCATTTGTTTTGTTTCTTAAATTCCACATATGAGTGAGATCATATGGTATTTGTGTTTCTCTGACTGACTCATTTCACTTAATATAATATTCTCTACTTCCATCCATGTCATTGCAAAAGCCAAGATTTCATTTTTTGATGGCTGAGTAAATATTCCATTGTGTATTTATACCACATCTTCTTTATCTATTCATCATTCAATGAAAAATTGGGCAGTTTCCTAATTTGGCTATTGTAGATAATGCTACTATAAACATCGGGGTACATGAATCCGTTTCAATTAGTATTTTTGTATTCTTTGAGTAAATACCTAGTAGTGCAATTGATGGATCAGGGTAGTTCTCTTTTCAACTTTTTGAGGAACTGTTTTCCAGAGTGGCTGCAACAGTTTTCATTCCCCCCAACAGTGCAAGAGGGGTCACCTTTATCCACATCCTCACCAACAACCTGTTGATTCTTGTGTTTTTTATTTTTGCTATTCTGACAGGTGTGAGGTGATATCTCATTGTAGTTTTAATTTTTATTTACCTGATGATCAGTGAAGTTGAGCATCTTTTCATGTGCCTGTTGGCTATCTGTATGGCTTCTTTGGAAAAATGTTTATCCATGTCTTCTGCCCATTTTTTAATTGGATTATTCATTTTGAAGGTGTTTGAGTTTTATAAGTTTTTTATATATTTTGGATTGGATACTAACCCTTTTCAGATATGTCATTTGTGTATATCTTTTCCCATTCCATAGATTGCATTATACTTTTGTTGATTGTTTCCTTTGCTGTGCATTAGCTTTTTATTTTGATAAAGTTCCAACAGTTCATTTTTGCTTGTTTCCATTGCCTCTGAAGTGTCTAGAAAAATGTCTCTATGGCTGTTGTAAAATAAATTATTGCCTGTGTTCTCTTCTAGGATTTTTATAGTTTCAGGTCTCATGTTTAGGTCTTAATCCATTTTGAATTTATTTTTGTGTGTGATGTTAAGAAAGTGGTCCAGTTTCATTCTTTTGCATGTTGCTGTCCAGATTTTAGCACCATTTGTTGAAGAGAGTTTTTCCCACTGGATATTATTCTCTGCTTTGTTGAAGATTAATTCACCATATTGTTGTGGGTTCATTTCTGAGTTTTCTATTCTGTTCCATTGATCTATATGGCTATTTTTGTTCCAGTACCATACCGTTTTGATAATTTCAGCTTTGAACTACTACTTGAAGACTGAAACTTTGAAACCTCCTGCTTTGCTTTGTGTTTTCAAGGTTGCTTTGGCTATTTGGGGTCTTCTGTGGTTCCATACAAATTTTAGGATTGTTTGCTCTAGCTCCGTGAAAAATGCTGTTGGTATTTTGATAGGGATTGCATTAAATGTGTAGATTTCTTTGAGTAGTACAGACATTTTAGCAATATTTGTTCTTCCAATCTGTGAGCATGGGATGCTTTTCCATTTCTTTGTGTCATCTTTAATTTCTTTCATCAGTGTTTTATAGTTTTCAGAGAATAGGTCTTTCACCTCTTTGGTTAGGTTCACTTCTAGGTATCTTATTGTTTTTGGTGCAGTTGTAAATGGATCAATTCCTTAATTTCTCTTTTTGCTGCTTCAATATTGGTATATAGAAATGCAACAGATTTCTCTATGTTGATTTTATAACCTGTCACTTTACTGAATTCATTTAACAGTTCTAGTAGGTTTTTGATAGGGTCTCATTTTTTTCTATAAAGAGTATCATGTCATTTGCAAATAGTGGAAGTTTTACTTCTTCCTTGCTGATTTGGATGCCTTTTATTTCTTTTTGTTGTCTGATTGCTGTGGCTCGGACGTCCAGCATTATGTTAAATAACAGTGGTGAGAGTGGACATCCCTGTCTTGTTTTTGGTAGAAGCTGATTCTAAAAGTTGTATGAGAACTCAAGGTACCTAAAGCAATCTAAACACTCTTGAAAAGGTAGGAAAAAAGTTGAAGGATTTATATTATCTGATTTCAAGTTTTACTGTGATGCTACAGAGATTAAGATAGTGTGATATAGACATATAGATCAATGTAATAGAATAGGGAGCTCAGAAATAGATGGCATATAAATGGTCAATTGATGTTCAATGAAAGGGCTAAGATAATTCAATGCAGATAGTTTTTTTAACAAATGGTGCCAAAACAATCAGATATTTATATGGAAAATATTAACTTAGAAACTTTACCTCACATCACATATATATAACTCTCAAAGGATTAAAGACCTAAACACAAGAACTAAAACCATAAAATTTCTAGAAGAAGACATAGGAGAAAATTTTTGTAACTTTGAGTTAGTAAAAAAAACCCAAAAACTATATATAGGACACAAAAAAGCATGAACCATGAAAGAAAACTTCATAAATTGGACATTAGAATGAATCATTTTGCTCTTCAATAGACATCGTTAAGGAAATAAAAAGAGGCGCCACGCAGTGGAAGACAGTATTTGCAGAATATATATTTGCTAAAGAATTTGTACTCACAATATATAAAGAAACTTTACAGCTCAATAAGCAAGAACATAAACAATCCAGTCAAAAAATGAGCAAAAGATTTTAAAAGACATTTCACAATGAAGATATATGAACACAAATAAGTACATATTCAATATTAAGAGTCATCAAGGAATTTTACATTAAAATTACCATGAGCTTCTATTGCCTACTCAATTGAATGGCTCCAATTAAAAGACTGATAATGCCAAGTATTGACAAGTATGCTGAGCAACTGGAACTCTCATACATTATGGTGAGAATGCAAAACTTTGCAACCACTCTGTAAAACATTTAGACAGTTTCTTATAAAGTTAAATTCAGATTAACCATATGACTTTGGAATTACACTTATAATCATTTACCCAAGAAAAATGAAAACATAGGTACCCTACAAAGGCTTATGTGTAAATATTCATAGCAGCTTTTTTCATTAAAACCCCAAATAGAAAACTACTCAATATTCATTAATAGGTAAGTAGATACATGTGGTATGTCTATGTAACTAAACAACGTATAGTAGTAAAAGGAACAAACTACTGATACATGAAACAGCATGCATGAATTTCAAAAGCACTATGCTCAGTGAAAGAAGCCTTTCACAAAGTAGTATATACTATACAAATTCATTTATATGAAATTATACAAAGGGAAAAACTATAGGGATGAAAAGCTGATCAGTAATTGCCTGGGGCCAAAGGTAAAGAGAGGGGCTTAAGTGGAAAGGTGCTTATCTTCAAACTGCAGAGCCATATACCTACCTCACTGCATTGACACGAAGATTAAATGAAATAATATATGTAGAATGCTTAGAACTACAGTGCCTGACACATAGTAAGTGCCATCATTGGTCTGATGGAAATGTTCTTTATCTTGATTGTGGTACCAGGCTACCATGTGTAAGTATGACTGCTTACATTCATCAAAATTCTGAACTGTTAAGTTAAAGTCAGTGAATTTTACTGAAATTAAACCTTGGAAAGCTTATTTTTCAAAAGATCTTTATTTAAAAATCCAAATTTTGAAAATTACAACCTAAACTTTTTTAAAGATTTTATTTATAGCACATGTGGTATGTACGGGGGGAGGCAGAAGGAGAGAGAGAATCTCAAGGAGACTCCCCACTGAGCATGAAGCCTGATTCAGGGCTCAATCTGATGACCTTGAGATCATGACCTGATCCAAAATCAAGTCAGTTGTCTAATCGACTGAGCTACTCAGGCACCTCTAAAATTTTGTTTTATGTTACATTTGTGTGACATTGTATTGTAGGCCCTGTGTTTGTCAGAATACCATAGGCAGAGCTTGATGTCCATCTTGGTGTGGTACTTTGTTTTATTATCACAATCTTGTCTTTGCTTCTTTTTTTAATTAAAAGTTTTTATCATAAGTCAAATTTCACATAAAAATTGGAAGCCAACTTACTGCCATCTTGCTCAATTTAGGATAGTCAGTTTTTGCCCTAAGAAGTACAACTGTGAAGCCCACAAGCTTCCTCCATTTTTTTTTTTTCTCTTGAGGGTTTGAAAACCCTGTGGCAGAGGTAGGTCAGGAACACAGTGGTGAGAGCTTCAGGGAGAAGATAGAAGCTGTTCCCTCCTTTGGCGACTCTCACACCTGGGATACTGGAGTGTGATTGCCCAACAAGAGACAATCAGGACAGTTCATAATAGTGAAAACTTCATCATTAAGGGTAGCATTAACATTTGGGAATCACTGATCTATGACACTGAGGTTAACATTTGGAGCATAAAGTAGTGATTTTATAAAGGATTTGAAACAGCCCATCATGGACTTGAATCCTGGTTCTGACAGTTCTTAACTGTGTGCTATTAGGTTCAGCTTGCATATCTTCAAACTGCAGAGCCATATACCTACCTCACTGCATTGATACGAAGATTAAATGAAATAATATATGTAGAATGCTTAGAACTACAGTGCCTGACACATAGTAAGTGCCAAATAAACAGGGGCTATTTCTTGTTTGTTTTTTTTTTTGTTTTGTTTTGTTTTTTTTGCATTCTCTAGGATTACTCTGTCCTAGGACCATAGGGAACCTTGAAAAAAGGTGTTTGAGATCATGGAAGAGAAAGGCAGAAGCCCAGGGAGAGCAGCCAGGTAGGAAACTACATAGTAGGACAACTTGAAATTGTCTGCCGGGAGATGGGACTTAGCAATATGGGGAAATTTGAAGCAGGTATAAGGCTGGGCTGCTCTAGCACAGGATCTTTAACTCATGATATCCATTTTTTTTTTAAAGATTTCATTTATTATTTTTTTTAATTTTTATTTATTTATGATAGTCACAGAGAGAGAGAGAGAGGCAGAGGGAGGCATAGGCAGAGGGAGAAGCAGGCTCCATGCACCGGGAGCCTGATGTGGGATTCGATCCGGGTCTCCAGGATCGCACCCTGGGCCAAAGGCAGGCGCCAAACCACTGCGCCACCCAGATTTCATTTATTTATTTGACAGAGAGAGAGCACAAGCAGGGGGAGTAGCAAGCAGCAGAAGAAGCAGACTCCCTGCTGAGAAGGGAGCCTGATGCAGGCTTGATCCCAGGACACTGGGATCATGACTTTAGCTGAAGGCAGATGCTTAAGTGACTGAGCCACCCAGGCGCCCCACGATATCCATTTTTTATTTTTCCTTGGCTCATTTCTTCTATTTGCTTGTCAATTTTCAACTTGTTTTCTTACATTTAAAAGACACTATTCTAGTAAGACTGTTTTAAAAAAGACATAGGAGAAACTTAAAGGTAGATGTGTATAAGTCCCTAACTGGTTGACTTTATGTTAATCAAAAAGGAGATTATCTTGGATGGGTTTGATTTAATCAGCCAGAAGGCCTTTAAAAGAGGGGTTAAGATCTTACTAAATGAAGGAAGCCAATTTGAAAAGGTTACATACTACATTATGCAGAAAGACCAGTGGTTGCCTGGGGCTTGGGAGAATGGAAGGATGAATAGGTGAAGCACTGGGAATTTTTTTTCCAGATTTTATTTATTTATTTATTCATGAGAGACACACAGAGAAAGGAAAAGACATTGGCAGAGGGAGAAGCAGGCTTCCTGCGGGGAGCCTGATACTGGACTCAGTCCCAGAACCCCGGGATCACTCCTTGAGCTGAAGGCAGACGCTTAACCACTGAACCACCCAAGTATCCCACACAGGCAATTTTTATGGTAGTGGAACTACTCTGTGTGATACTGTAAGGGTGGATGTATGTCATTATACACTTATCAAAACCTATAGAATGTATGACACAACCAGTGAATCTGAATGTAAACTATGGATTTTGATTGATAATAATGTGTCACTATTGGTCCTTTGATTGTAACAAATGTACCATGGTGGTGCAGAATGTTGATGGTAAGGGAAGCTGTATGTGGGTGGGGAACGGGGTGACTGGGAAATCTATACTGTTTTTTTGTGAACCTAAAACTGCTCTAAAAAATAAAGCTCATGAAGTTTTAAAAAATAAACCAAAGCTCCCACAATCCCACCACTTTTAGAAATATTCTTACTTTTGTATAGTGATCCTTGTGCACATACACACCCTGCTCTGGATAGTTGTGACTACTGAGGGATGATCATTTGACTGCACCGGAACTATTTAATTTATTTGTAAGCTGTACTAGATACCACACCTTAATGGATAAACAGAGGGTAGAAAGCTAACATTTATGGAGCATTTACCAGGTAGCAGGCCCTGTGCCAGGTGCTTTACACATTTAATTTTATTTAATCCTCTTAACAACCTTATGAGATTGGTGTTATTATCCCCACTTTATAAGGAAGCAAACTATAATTTTAAGATAACTCAATTACTAGATAACCAAAGATCATCCTTGGACAAGCTTAGATGTTACTGGTCATATAACCCCCCAAATTTTCTTATGGTAGGAAGAATAGGTCAAAATAATATTTAGTAACATGGGTTTTATGAAACTCCATTCTCAAAGGAAGTTAAAAAGTAGATAGATTACAGATAAATATTGATAGCCATATGTAGATAAAGATACATCTCCCCCCCCCCCTTTTTTTTACTTCTAAAAGTTTGAAGTCACCCTAGGTGAAAATTGGAAAAGCTTCTTTCCTATAGAACATCTCAAGGCTTTGACATACTAATAAACGCTGTGAATTTCCATCTTTTCCCATTTTTTGGAGAAAGAGTACAGCAGCACTAGTTTGGGAAACTACAACATCAAACACACTTTGGGAAATACCGACCCATAACATTATCCACAATTTATTTAGTGAACTCACTAGTTAATTGTAAGAATTTCCAAAATATATTCCATGACAGTGTCCATAAAAAATTCCCAGTTTCATCTTATTATTTATTTTATCAAATGAATAATATACCTTGGGGTTAAGCCATAAAATGATGTAGAAGAATAGAATTGTAGGTCTGGAAGAGATCACAAGAACTCAATAGGTCACCTCCCAGGCTTCAGAGAGGACCACACCTAAGCCATCATGGACAGATGGGTATCTAGCTTGTTGTAAAAGACCTCCAGGGAAGAAAATTCCATAACCTCCCTGTAACTTATTCCAGATGCCCAAGCTCTTCTGAGAAAATGAGGAGTTCCCTGAAGCTCTTCTAGTCTATTGTGCAAGTACTGTGTGCTTTATCATCATGGTAATATATTATATGCAGGTGTTCAGGTTTTTAAAAAGGGTACTGGTGAAGGTAAGATGAAGATCTCTATATCTATATAGACATGGACATATAGATATATAAGATATAGATAGATATATCTTCTACCTATCTACAAATATATATTATCTATCTGTTATGAGAGAACACAGGAATTAAAAATGTCATCTCAGAATTATCTTTGGCTTCTATCTATTTTCAATCTCAATTAGTCTTCTCATCCTATAACTTTCTACTTTCTCCTTTGAAATGTCTCTTGATTCAATTGCCTCCTCTTTTTCCCTTGCCACCCATACACCAAGCTCTTTCTTGGAGCTTGCATCTCTCAAATAATTCTTGACTAATTTCCCTATCTCTAGACTCTCTTCCTTTTCACTGCCCCCCACAGTGCTAAAGCATTCATCTTTATAGTGCAACTCTATCATGTCACTACCACGTCTAACATTTTTGGTGACTTGTTATTGCCAACACTCTAAACACTCTCACAACACTCTATGTGAGCTTCATAGACTGGCTTATATGGTTTGGCTCCAAATTCCCTTCCCAGTCTCATCTCTGGTTATTCTCCACTACACATTCTACATGTTGCTCACAGTGGACATGCTTTCCTGACCCTATGGATTTTCATGCTTTTTGTGCCTTTGATTTTTTCATTCTTTCTGCCTGAAATTGTATTCCTTCCCTCTTTGTGGTATTCTTGTTCATCCATCAAATCTTAGCTCCATTGTGAAATCTGCTTCATTCTCTCTAGACCAAACTCATTATTTTATCACATTTTTGCTCTTTAAAACTTTTGCATCTACCACACTCACATCCCTTAGAAAGTTAGGTCATAAACTGTAGCAGCTAGTCAACCAATGTGTAACAGGACATTGATGTGTGCCAGGGAGAGGGGCAATGGGCATACAGTAAGCCCAAGGGAGGCCAGGTGTGACTATCTGATCAGCAAAGGAACATGGTGATCATGAAGATAATGGTGAATGTGAGAGAGAAAATCACATGAAGACCCCACTCTGGGGAAGGGAAAGGCTGTCTGTCATCCAGGGAGGATAGGCAAGCACAGGGCTAAGGGCAGGGCAGGCAGCAGCTCCTCAACAGCTCCTGGAATCAAGGAGATAGGACACAGGGAAGCTGGCAACCACAGAAACAAGAAACCTCTAGGAGAAGAGCTTCCAACTTCATTACCATCCTCAGAATTAGTGATGAGCGGTGCCAAGGCCAAGAACTTCAGAGGAAAGGAAAAGGCCACACTGTCCATCCATAGCATATCTCAAGCATAGCTCAAATGTAGTTTTACACTACAGCGATTTGTGTCTCTTATGGTCAGAGCACCTATCTAGCCTTGCAGTTGTTCTCAGGAGCTCCGGCTGGGAGAAGAGGGAGTATGCCAACTTGGCAACACTGAAGGAAGCTCATTACTTGAGGACAATCCAAATAAATTGCAATGATGAGTATACTTAAGTGTTGTTGGATAATTGAATTAATATATGAACTAGAAATGGAAGGGTCTCTTAGGAAATAACCATCTAAGAATGTTTCAATAGTTGAGAGTCGATTTTATCATAGGGACATAAAACAGATGCCCTGAAACACCCCAATTTACACATCAAAACAAATATTTTTCTTTTTTCTTTAAAGAGGTTACATTAGGTGGCTGCACTCCTAAGACAATCATATTGCCATTTCTCTTCTGTTCTAATTTTTTGAAGGCCTACCATGTGCTAGACTCTGTTATCAATGCTTTATACTTTCTAATCTACCAGTATTTGTAGGAGGTAAGCATTGTTATCTTCATTTCAAAGATTAGAAAACTAGATAATTTGCCCAGCATGGGTAGCAGACGTGAGCTGTGGGCAAAGCCTGTGGTTGCTCAAACTCTAATCTGAGACTTAAGTTTATATTCTTCTGATTCTGCCATCTTGACTTAAAACATTTTGGGAGGAAATGCTTTTAGAACCTAAGGTACAGTCATTTGATATACTCAATAGTAACAAACATTCTTACTTTCAAGATAAATGTGAGTTTTAAAAACAATAAAAAGATTTTTGGAATCAACGTTGGTGAAAATGGTGGGAAATTGTGGGTATATTAATATAATTTGGGACCAAAAATGAGGTGTGACTCTGGAAGAAATACGTGAACACTTTGTATAATTTTTAAAATGAAATAAAAGATTTAAATTTTAAATATCATTGGCTTTGGAGTTTCTAAACATCACAGACCCAAGAAAAGTGGGATTTGGTGTAGAAAGTGTGGATATTTTAATTTTATTTCAAATCTATAATCTCACCATTGACAAATTTTAGGACTAGGAGGGCTGTTTTAGGTCACTGCCTTTTTGTTCCCTTCCAAATTCTATATCAGCAAGTGGCAGAGCAAACCTTTGAAACCTAGATGGTCAGGCTCCAATTTCTGTCCACTGTACATTCTGGCCCTCAAACACTTTGGGAAGTGCTTTTAGAGCCCAAGGCCCTGGCTAGTAAGCCTTCATCCTGTGCTTAAAACCTCTGAGAATGATGGTCAGAGACCTCATCTCTGACCCTTGAGTAGAACGCAAACATCCTTTTTGTTATATTGAGCAAAAATTCATCTCCATGTCATGGGTATTTCAGGATTTTGAGAAATGGCTGTGATTTCATGAGCCCAAAGGAATAAGTTAATTTAGATATATTCTAAAAAGGTGTGTGTCAAACAAAATTAAAGTTCCAAAGCAGATAAACCTGATCGCCCCTTGCCAGGCTGGTGTTTTTTTAGCATTGCCCAGCCCAACTTTTAGAGTAGACTCAAATGAAAAGCACCAAAATACTTTTCTGACTTTTCCATATTTAGCACAACACCACACAAAATTGCTAAATACCATATAACCACACTTACCATCCTGGGGCCTATAAATTCAGAATTCAGACACTTGATTACAAACCGCAGAATGACTCTGTTTAAGAAATAGTATGTGGTATTGCAAGGGAACTGCCCCTAGTTAGATGTTCTTCTGGTTATTAACTTAGTAACATGGACTTTTTTACTCTCTCTTCTTTCTCAATCCTTCTACCATGGCTGTCATCTCCAATTTCTGGTACAATCGCATGTGTATTGGGGAGTGTGTATGCCTGCAAGGGTCAGGGGAGCATTTCTGTCATAATTATAGTCCAAGAGGAAAATAAGCACATGCGTTTTGGGTTTTGCAGTAAAATTCCATAGCAAACCGGGAGTCAATCATCAATTTTCAGGAGGGTGAAGGTATGATGGAAAATTCACTCTTCTCATCTCAGGGTGGCCCAGGCACCTCTGTGGTGTTTTGTTTTGTTTTTTTTTCTCTAATTCAGCTGTGAAGAGCTCCCTGTCTCTTAGCATTCATAGCTATCCTCTTCTGTTCCCTACTTTTACACCAACCTCTGATCAGACCTGTTAGGCACTATAAAGTGTAAATGATGGGAATCCCAACCTACGTTTTTATTTTTATAGAGATCGGAACTGTAAGCTAACCCAATGGAGGGCAATCACCCCACACACACGCTCAGAGAGCCACCTCAGAAACACTTATAAGTCACTTCCCCACCAAGCAGAGCTTTCTTCCACCCTTTATCAAGGCCTCTATTGCTGATAAACTTATTTAAAGAGGTTAGAAAATTATAAAATTTAAAAAATCCTTAAATTTTCTTTACCACAGAATTTCAGTTGTTAAATATAAATCCCTCATTTTATCTCTCTCTGAGAGTAAATGTGTCTTATCTTTCCGTAGCCATACCTCCACACCACTAAGTATTCTTTCATTCGTTTAAAAGCTCATATTGACACTTTATATGTTCCAGAGATATGCTTATTTTGTTTTACTTTCTAAGAATAAAGTGTAAAGCTGTAAGGTGCTTCACTTTGCAGCCTTCTTAGAAAGTGGTTATCATTTTCTTCATTTCACACTTAAGACAACTACAACTTGAGTATATGTGCAGCCAAAGCGACTATGGTGAAGACAACTACAAGTGAGATTATATAAGTTATATATCTTACACACAATCCTGGAGTTATGGAAGAGGCAGGATCACATCCCATCCCTTTAACCACTATTATCAGAAAATCTAGACTGCGTGAGATGAAAACTTCTGTATCAGTACGAGCTTTTGGAGGCAAGCAATAGATACTGATTCTGCCTTATTAAAAAAAAAAAAGAAAGACAATGAGGAGCTCATAGAAACTGTGGGAGTGCTGGAGAAATCCAGGCTCAGAAGTGCTGAAATCAGGAGCAATACCAAAGTCACACTGTAAAATAGGTCCATGGAGGATGGCCCTGGAGCCGCTGCTGATGAGCCCTAGATATGCACTTGAGCTATGAATGCAAATGACCCCAGGCACTGAGCACAGCTGCTGGCCCTGATGCTCTTTTGCTTTGAGAACTTGATCTCACAGCAATGGCCTCCACTGCCAGAGAAGACCTATCTCAAACCTTGGATCTTGCATCTTTACCCCCCTGGTCAAAGATTAGAATCGGTGCATTTGATTGGTGGAGCCTAGATCACATGCCCACATGCGAGCTGCAAAGGGGACTGGGAAAAGTGAGTTTGGGGGCATTTTTAGCTACCGTGCTGACAGAAATTGCTTGCCTCCCACCAAACCTATAAGGTGGATAATTGCCCATTGGGAATGTGGTGTAGATCTTGGCAGCTGGAAGGAATGAAAGATGCCCACTCCACCGAAGAAGTAGGGTAGTAGGTTTCACCAGCACCGCACAGTTACTCCTTCATCCACATGAGTGTAAGATGCCCCTTCTCCCCCCACCTCCCCATGATTCTAGGGTCATCCATACGTACAGCAGGGCTTTGTGGTTTGCCAGAGCATTCTGTGGACGATGAATGGTGTCAGCAGAGATCCTGAGTCATGCATGGCTACTATTTAAAAAGAAGACAGAAGAATTTAAGTAGTTTTGAAAGATTGGTGCTGGTGAATCAATGCTCTGTGGATTGAGGCTAAAGAACATTGTGTCCAGAGAAACTGCATTTTGGATGAAAAATAAAAGAAGAGCTTCTGTAAACTTGTAATTACCCTTCTGGTGTGCTCGTGGTAAATGCCAACAGTACGGATGTCAGCTTCCAGCTTGGGCCAATTTGTTGACCAGATCCATTTTCTTTTCACCAGAACTCATCTCCCAGAGGTCCTTGACTCTAAAAAAGAAAGAAGAGAAATATCTCTATTAGGAGAAGGATAATAAATCTCGCCTGTCATGGACATCTGTTATGTTTCTCTGCTTAGCATTCATTCTTTCTTCTTTCATTACCAGCATTACAGTATTCCTCTGGGAATGACCCTTCCCTCCTGGTTCTAGGGGGTGTTCATGTGACCCATGAACACCTGTACGTGGTGATTGATTCAGGGGAGAATATGTGATACAGAACATCCCAATCAGAACATTCCAGGTCTTTCGTGGAATTACTGGGAATGAAACTTCTCTCTACTGGAATTCTGGAGCTGGTAGATTGTGTATGAACCTTCTGACAGACATCTTGCTGTGAAAAGGAGAGGGCCTATCTAAGAACAGAGCCAACAAAGATACTCAGGCAGATATTAAAAAGAAAAGTGAATACTTACAGCATTATTTTAACATCTAGATCAAACCAAACTTGAGACCAATAACCTTGGGCTTTTCAATTACCTGAACTGATGAGTTCTTTTCCTTAGCCCAATGTAAGTTGGGCTAAAATGCAACAAAAGAATCTTAACTGATTCATTGACTGATTTATTAATTCTGAGAGTTCTGGGTTGCGTTGGTTCGAGAAGAAACCTGATAACTACTCGTCTTGAATGCCGTAAAAAAGGCTCATAGTTTGTGCAGAGAATTGATTTTCGTCCAACATTGAGAGTCTAGGATTGTAAGAATAAAGACAAATGAGAAGCATTTGTTAAAATACATTAGATGCTATCTCAGAAAAAGATAATGATGGGCTTGCCATTTAGCACAATAAAAAACATTACCCAAATTGGGTTAGTAACTATTTTAAGTTCCATTTAACTTCTCGTGGTAATGCTTTTCATAAGTACTTTGTAATTTCTAAGTTTGTGAGGCTTAAATAATTATGTAATTACTTTGCAACGACCACAAAACTCCACTCAGATTTTGTAGCTACTTTAAGCCATGTTAAGTTTTTCATTATAAATTATATTATGTTTAGTACATAATTTATAGTTTGTATGAAAAGAAGAATCATATCATGCAACTATTCTGTAATAGCATAGCAATTACTCCTATATTGTGGTAACTTCCAGTGTAATGGATATTTCTTTTGTAATTACAGAAATGATAACATCAAATCCAACAATTTCCTGATGATAACATTTATAACTATAAATTCAACCGTAACTCAGTTGCTTCTTTGTGGCCATTTTAGCTGAGCAAGAAAATAAGTGGTGCAAACTGTTTTCCTGCCACTTTAATATTACAAGTATACAGTACAGGAACTGGAGCTTGGAAATAGATCATGTGTAATGAGATCAAAGTGTATTATTTGCCTCCATTTATACTCTGGCAACAAATAGGCCTTGATCAGCTACAACAGTTCAAGATCAAGGAATCATGCAGGAAAGTTATATTTTATTGTAACATAAACCCAGTTGACAAACCACCCTGAAAGATGTGGTGTGAAAGACAGGCTTCCGTATGTCCTGGAAGGAAAGTGAAAGCACAGGATGTGGGATTAGAAACCTGAGTGGAAGTCTGACTTTGCTACTTCCTAGCTAGGTGATCTTACCAACGGCACAATCTCTGAGTCTGTTTCTTTTTCTATAGATTTGGCGGACCCTGTACTTAGTCTTATAAGATTTGTTGCAAAACCAAATGATAAAATGCATTGGAAGAATTGTGTCAAATAATAAATATGAAGGACTCTTAAAGAAGAAAGCCCTTTGTTCTCATTTCACTTATTTAGTTGGAAATAAAACACTCCCTTCATAAAAAGTTTATAATAAAAGATTTAAAAAATTAGTGCCTACTATGCAATACTGCACTATTGCAAAGAATTTATGCTGGCTTCTCTTTCTCTTTTTTGGTACAATCTGGACTTTTCCCAGGAACTTCTCTATATTCGTTTTCCCTTAATAGATGTAATGTTTGAGGACCTTTGAATTTTTACTTTATTAGTGAGACTCTTAGACAATAAGAAAAAAATACATATATGGGAAGTTATTTCTTCATCAGATGGTTCAGGTATGGCATACAAAGCAACTCCCCAATCAGCTTCTAGAAAATAAGTATCTGAGTCTTACTGGAGTGATATTAGTGTAATTTAAAACTTTTTAAATTAGTGTAATTTTAAGAAGTATGAGAAGTTATTTTTAAATATAACCAGTTATTTAATCTTACACAGATAGTTTCAGTTTGTTGATAGCCTTCAAATCACTAGGTAGTAAGTTTCCTACTTGTTGTTTATTTGGTATAATATAAAGTGCAATGTGCATATACTTTTGTCTCACATTTAAAAGAGACCCACTTTATTATTCTAGACTGGAAAGGAGGAATTTTAAAGAGATATAAAAGACTTCTACAGAGCTTTGAACTTTTATTATATGTAAATGTTTGTATTGATACCATGTGTATAAAATTTCAACAGTGGTTTTATGGGTTCTTTAGAGGTGAATGGGAATAAAGAATCAAACCATCTTCCCTTAAGGATTAAAGAAAAAAGCAAAATCTTTCCAAGTTGAGCTCTTCCCCTATCAACCTTGAGTACTGAAAGTGTTCTTATTTCATAAGAGGTCAGAGGTTCCAGTAACATTAGATATGGCTGGACCAGGAATGGCTTTTTACTTGCATTAAGCATTAAGGAGGTATACCCTGTTACACTGAAGAGCTTATGCATTTATATTTCTGGCTCCCTGATGATTCAGTCAAATCTTTTGTTAAATTTTCTTCTTAATTATATTTCCGTATTCTCTTTCTGAACCTATTGTAACCACGTACCACAGATTGGCCAGCTTAAACACCAGAAATTTATTGTCTTACAATTCTGGAGACTACAAGTCCAAAATCAACTGTTGGCAGAGTACACCTCTCATCTCTGTATAATACCCCCTTCTAATTCACAAATTGCTCAGTTCTGAGTAAATTATTTAGTGCTGTAGACAGAGTAGCCAGCACTAAAAACAGAAGCATCATTTTGTTTGAGCTCATATGGAAGTTTCTCAGCTATTTTTAATTCCTACAGATGCACCTGTTATTATTTAATAGTCAATGTCACTGTTAGTATATAATAGATCTCTAATTAGTCTATGTATATATGACAGAGACTTATAAATATATTTTCCTTTCATCAGAATGATAGAAATATACAACAGGAAAAAAAAAACCATACCATATCCCAAAGCTAGTTGCTGTCTATCAAAAGTTGGAATTATTGCTATATTATTTGGTACAAATATCATTTCATAAACTTAAGTGCAGAAAATAAAATTTTATTGTTTTTTATTTTGTTTTTTTTTTTAAAGATTTTATTTATTTATTCATGAGAGACACAGAGAGAGAGACACACACACACACACACACACAGGCAGAGGGAGAAGCAGGATCCATGCAGGGAGCTGGACGTGAGACTTGATCCTGGAACCCCAGGATCACACCCTGAGCCAAAGGCAGGCACTCAACCGCTGAGCCACCCAGGGCTCCCCTGTTTTTTTATTTTGAATCTAAATTCTTCCAAGATGACAGAGACCCAATTTCAACCAGTACAGGGTTTTACCTGATTATCTTCAAGGTACAGTCAGGTAAGGATGTTTAAGTGTTAGAGAGGGTCCATTCAATCCTCAGGTATTTGTCCATACAGATAGCCACCAAGTCAGTTGAGTTTTGATGAAGATGCAAAGAAAAGTCAATGAAAATATGATGATATTTTCAACTAATAGGGCTGAAATCTGTACTTTAAAAACCAGTACAAAATATGGGGCCATGGTCCATAAAAGACTTACAAAAACCCAAAAGAAAAGGACTTACTTCTCTCTGTAGATTTCCATTCCTGATGCTCTAAGTCACCTTTCCTTGGCCCTCACTATGACTCAACAACACAAAATAAGCCATCTTAAAAAAAAAAAAAAAAAAACAAAATAAGCCATCTTTCTATGAGAGTTCAGGCTTCCAGAGTTTTGCTATATTCATATAACATACTTTTTATGTCTACTGGAATCTGAAAATTGTCTTCATTTCCATGGTTTTTCATTGGGAGTATTATCTTTCTCCAATTGATTTCTAAGAACCCTTTAAATCTGTAGGGTATTATACTTGTGTTTGACACATAGCATTCAAATATTTTTTCCAAGCATCCAAATATATTTTCTTACTTGCTGCTTAATTTGGCTCACATATTGCTTGACATATAAGGGTTTTCATTTTTATGCAGACAAATATGTAAATCTTTTCATTTTTGGCTATACTCTTATTCTGAATTCTATTGCAGAGCTTCAAAGTATCCATGAACCCTTCAGAAGTGTATCTTAAAATTAGATGTACACATAAGTGTATAAGAGATACATATAAAGTAGTTTCAATTTTCCTTTTATACATTTTTATAAACTTCAATATATAGTTTTCTGGTGCAATATAGTTTGGCACGAAAATCTTTCTTTACATAAACATTCCTAAACTCTTTGAAAGAGCATTGGCAATTACAAAGAAGTTATAGACATGAATTGCAGAATTCTAGTGCAAGCAGTTAATTAATAGAAAAGACTTAGAAGATGTGATTTGTTTATCTATCTCTAATCCCTTATTCTAAGTATTTCAAAGCATTTAATAGGCACCATGATAGTTTACTATTGTCTGCATCAAGTGGTAATTTTAGAGTATTTATGTGATGAAGCTTGCATAGCTAATCATTTTGAAGTCTAGAGCCCAAAATGATAATCAGCTCAACAGAGACATGGGCACATAAGGTAAAGTGGACATTTCTGAGTTAATTCTGTTAAAAGGAAAATGAACAGCAAGCTGCTGAAACTCAGTTTCCATGGTAATTTGTTCCAGAAATTTTTTAAGAGTCCTTGTTCATGATACCTCCCCTAGAACAGGTTGATGAACAGAAAAGAAATGGGGAGTTACTGATGTTGAAAGTGATAAGAAGATTTAACTATAGTTGCACATTACACAGATGGGTAATTTGCATGTTGAGCCATCTAATCTTGAATTAGCTTGGACATGCTACAACAAATTTTCTAGAAATCTAGTGTTTCAGTTATTGGAAAGAACCCAACAATCTAATCCCAACACAGTGTCATGTTTCATTGCTGAATAAGTCAATGCATAACATAGAATTAAGAGGCTCATTAATTATATTATCATAAATTTTAGAGTAGAAAGAAACGCAAATTGGGTATCTTGAGGTAATTAATGGCTTTGGAGTGAATAGCCAACTTAAGGCTGTTAACCAAATGCAAAGAAAAGCTTTGGAACCCATGCTCTTTGGGAAAAAAATCACAGGGCCTGAGATATTACTTACGTTTGCCACTCTTCACCCATATTTTTGGCTAGACTTTTTTTTTAAGTCTTATTAAAAACCAAAAATGAATAATTACAACTCTTAATTTATATCAACACATATGAGGAAAATACCTGCTATTTGCCAAGAACAGCTCTAAGTGGGACCAGCTTAATAGAACTTGCTTTGAGATATCACTCTACTCTCTTCTCAATATGTCCCCTCCTCCTGACCAGATAGTACTATTTTACAATAGTGCACACAGAGAAGGAAAGGCCAAAGGGAAAATTCTTTTCTAATTGTAGATGATGATTCTTTAAGTTTAAGGATCATGGATAATTTTAAAATAGCCCAAGACGTCATGGCTCTGGAGATAATCTACACAAATAATTAAATGTAGGTAAGTGTAATGTCTATTCCTTTAGACAGTTTGTAGATAGCAATTCATATCAAAGCTTATTTGTGGGTGCCTGGGTGGCTCAGTCGGTTAAGTACCTGCCTTCAACTCAGGTCATGATCCTAGAGTTCCAGGATCGAGTCCTCCAACAGGAGGACTCCCTGCTCAGCAGGAGTCTGCTTCTCCCTCTACCCTCACCCTATTCATGCTTGCTCTTTCTCTCTCTCATTCTTTCTGTGTCTTTCAAATATAAATAAAATCTTTTTTTCTTTTTTTTAAAGTTTATTCTTAAGGACAACATTCTATAAAGTCAGCAACTGGATAACAATCTATATTTAGCCAAATGAACCTTATACTAATAACTCTAAAGTAAAGAGTTTGTAATTGTAATCTTAAATAATGGTCCACAAATTAGATATTATTTCCAGTCTCAGATCACAGGAAGAATATAAGCATCAAGGCACAAGTAATACAATAGCAATTTAACAGGTTGTCATGCACTATTTTTTTTTAAGATTTTATTTATTTATTCATGAGAGACAGAGACAGAGAGAGAGAGAGAGAGAGAGAGAGTCAGAGACACAGGCAGAGAAGCAGGCTCCAGGCAGGGAGCCTGACATGGGACTCCATCACTGGTCTCCAGCATCACACCCTGGGCTGAAGGCGGCGCTGAGCCACCGGAGCTGTCCTCATGCACTATTTTTAAAGGGAGTATGAATGAAGATGAACCCTAAAAATATTTTCAGTATACACTATAAAAGCAAACCAATTCATGCCTATTCTGAGAAAGCTTCTCTAAAAAGAGCATCAGCCACTTCAGATGAAGGAGCAGGTCTTCATTTGTAGCAAATGCCGTATTTTTATTTTTTCAAAGGAATGATGTTAAGGTCAAAATCAATGATCTCAAGTCAAATATCCACTTCCCAAGATTATTATATAATCAGCTATGCCCTAGGTTTTTCTAGAGACTGAAACCCAGGTCCCTACCACTTGGCATTGGGATGAACAATCTTAGCCATTTTCCTGATGTGCAGGTGTGTTCCAGTGCGCGGTACCCTGTCTTCAGATTCCAGCTCAACATTTAAACAAGGAGAAAAATGAACTCGCTCTTTGCCCTCCTGAGAGGAAAGCTGGTGTCAGAAAGTATCAGTCATATTTCCAAGCTAAAACTGACTAAGTTCAAAGGTGGCTTCTTACATTCAAGAATGCCTCAAGCTTAGAGTCTCTCCACCACTGGAACTTCATGGGGGATGCAGAAAGCCAAGAACGTCTGAGAGGGCTGTCCATAGGGATACACAACTGGAAATAACAAAAAGGCGTCATTAGAACACCTATCACCTATAACACAGTCTATATCTTTGTGGCCCCCAAAGATTATGATATAGAAATGTCCTGGTGAACCTCAAAAGTTAGAGATGCAGTGCAGTGACTTATCTAACTGGGGATATGTCCACATTCACATAGAAAAATTTGGATTAAATGACCATTGGGAGATTAGAAATATTCAGAGTTAAAAAAAGATATTTTTAGTACAACATTAGAGAAATAAGTGTGTATTTTATATTGTATCCACCATCTTTTTGATATGAAAGTGACACTATTTGGACTAAGCTCCAAGCAGCATGTGAGGTCTGGGAATTTAATTTAGAGTTGAAGCATGTTGGAGATTTAAAAACCCTCTGGGCCAGTCATTCCCAAACTTCTAAGTTCTTAAAAATTATTCAGGAAATTTGGTGACAATGCAGGCTCCCAGTCTCTATCCCATGATACAAACTTTGAGAATTTGCTTTGGTTCTGAGGCAGGTGCTATGCAGGTGCTATGCAGAATGTAACTGGGGAGATACTATTTAATGCAATTCCTGTGGTGTATAGTCAAAGAAGTTGAGAACCAGAGAGGATAAGTGCCATGATCAAGGACACACAGAAAATATTATCAGACACACTCTGCTCATCTGGGGCAGAATGCTTAGACATCATCTGACACCCTGAGATGGTAGGAAACCAGCCCCTCACTACTGCCTCTGATTGAATAGCCTGCTTCTTACAAGATAGATAATGGTTTAGTTAGGAACAAGGTGAATTAGCTTCCACCCCTAGCTATATGGAAAAAAAGGTGTGGGTAGCTTTTAAGTGTGCTTTGTCTCATAGGAACACATGTATATATATACATATGGCATTCTCCAGGAATCAAGAGAGCTGGATTCTAGTCCTCCCTTGGCAAGAAGATTCTCTTTAGCTGGTCACTCCTCTGACTTTTACTTTACATGTTGTTAATGATGTAACTGGGCTAGGAGATATCTAATACTTCTCCTAAACCTCAAATTATGAGTTGTCCCACAGGTAGAAATATACATCTTTCATTTTGGCTACACAATTTTTTTATGAATGATAATAATTATACCCATAGTTAATAGTACTGGGTGCCAAATAGAATCCTAAGCTTTTTACATTTTTTTTGCATTTATTTCCTGTAATAGCTCATTGTTACTATACCCATTTTTCAGATGTGGAAACTCAGGTACAGAGAAGTTAAGTAACTTTCCTAAGATCACTTGACTAGTGAGTTGTAGAGATAAGAAATCAGATAAGGTTGGAAAAAAAGAAACGCAAGATATTGTGGTGACATAGTATATTTTAATATCAACCTTTGCCTTACCCTCTTATAAAGTAAACTCTTCTGTGCTTATTGCTGCAGATAATGGATATGAAAAACAAGCTTTTATCTTTCAATTGCTTAGGCTTTTAGAAAGGAACTGAAATGAGTCACTACATAGATGATTTGGGAGAAAACATAGACTGAAGTTTATGCACACATACACACACACATACAGACACATGCACACCTACACAGGTCTATGTGCTTGCTAGAGAGAAGAACAATAGAGAGAAAGCAATGAAAGTGTTGATATTGCAGTGTAATGTATCTTGCTATCAAGCCCTGGGGAGGTGGTAAAAGTCCACAAAGAGGTTCATAAAATCCAAAAGGAGAGGTGCTTGGATTTCATTTCCTGGAGGAAGGCAGAGGTACACATTTAGAACTCTAAGAACTGACCAGCACCTTAATGCATGCATAGAGTTCAGTATGACCCAAAAGCAGCACTAAAGATACAAAGAGAATGGATGGACAGGCTGGATGGACAAATGACAAAAGGCCATTGGGGTAATGGATACCTTGGTGACTATCTACATGGATAGATGACTAAGGATCTTATGGACTCTAACACTTAAGCATCCTTACTCATACACAACTGTCTACAGAAACTTTATTTGTGATTGCCCTAAACTGTAAACAACACAAACATCTTTCACACAGATAATAAACATCCTGTGATGCATCTAATACAATGGATCATTACTTAGTAACAAAAATAGACAAACCATTGATGCATGCAACTTTATTGGTAAATCTTAAATGCATTGTGCTCAATGAATGGAGCCAGCCTCAGAGACTATATATTCTGTAATTCCACATATATGGCATTCACTAAGGCAAGGAAACAGGTAAGAATTGGTAGGGTCTGGAGCAGAAGGCACAGTTCACTAAACAGTGCTTGAGGGAATTTGAGGGGTGAGGCAAGTTGTCAATATTGTTACTGTGGTGGGAACATCACTGTATGAACTGTACACTACTATAAAGGATGAGTTTTTACATGATATAAGTTATGCCTTAATAAAAAAAATGTATTAGCCTATAGAAATTTCCCCAACTAGTTCAGAACCTTATCTTTGATCCTACTATTGAGTCTAACTTTTTACAGTGGAAAGCAGTGAGTCAGTTGCAAATTGCAAAATGGGAGATTTTTGTGGGAAAGAAAAGATGACCTGTCTATGCTAATTATGTGGATGATTATTTATAGTTGAAAATCAAAGAAGCAAACCAAGAAAATAAAACCCTATGGTATATTTCATGCTCATGGACAATTACTATTGTTAAAATGTCTATACTACCCAAAGTGATCTACAGATTCAATGCAATTCCTATCAAAATTCTAAAGGCAGTTTTCACAGAAATAGAAATAACAATCCTAAAATTCATATGGAATCATAAAATACCCCAAATAGTCAAAGCAATCCTGAGAAAGAACAAAATTGGCAGTGTTACACTCTTGATTTCAAACTGTATTACAAAACTGTAGTAATCAAAATTGTATGGTATTGGCATAAAAACAAACACATAGATCAATGGAACAGAATAGAGAAATCAGAAATAAACCCATACATTATGGTTAATTAAATTTTCATAAAGGATCCAAGAATATATAATGGAGAAAGGTTAGTCTTCTCAATAAATGGTGTTGGGAAGACTGGATATCCACATGCAAAAGAGTGAAAGTAGACACTGTCTTACACCACACACAAAAGTCAACTCAAATGGATTAAAGGCTTGAGCCTAGGACCTGGAACTATAAAACTTCTAGAAGAAAATGTAGGGGTAAGCTCCTTCACATCGATCTTAGCAATGATTTTTTGGATTTGATACCAAAAGCAGAGGTAACAAAAGCAAAAGTAAACAAGGACTACATCAAACTAAAAAGCTTCCACACGGCAAAGGAAACCACCAACAATAAGAAAAGACAACCTATGGAATGGTAGAAAATATTTGCAAAACACATATTTGATAAGGGGTCAATATCCAAAATATACAAGGAATTTATGTAACGCAATGGCAAAGAAATAAAAAATAAAAATTAATAGGTCACACTGAGAGGGGCACTTGACGGGATGAGCACTAGGTGTTATTCTGTATGTTGCAAATTGAACACCAATAAAAAATAAATTTATTATTTAAAAAAATAAATAAAAATAAATAAATAAAAAATAAATTTATTATTTAAAAAAATTAAAAAAAATTTTTTTTATTTAAAAAAATTTTTTATTTAAAAAAATAAAAATTAATAGGTCACACTGAGAGGGGCACTTGACAGGATGAGCACTGGGTGTTATTCTGTATGTTGCAAATTGAACACCAATAAAAAATAAATTTATTATTTAAAAAATAAATAAATAAAAAATAAATAAAAAATAAATTTATTATTTAAAAAATAAATAAAAAAATAAATAAATAAAAATAAATGTATTATTTAAAAAATAAATAAAATAAATAATAATAAATAAATAAATAAATAAATAAATAAATAATAAATAAATATAAAAATAAATAAAAACAAATATTTTCCTCACGGTTGCAATTTAAAAATAGGCAAAGGACTTGAAGAGCTATTTTTCCAAAAAGGACATACAGATGGCCAACAAGTACATGAAAGGTGCTCAACATCACTAATCATCAGGGAAATGCAAATCAAAACCTCAGTGAGATATCACATTACACTAAGTAAGATGTCTATTATCAAGAAGACAAGAGATTAATAAATGTTGGTGAGAATGTGGAGAAAGGGAACACTCATACACTGTTGGTGGAATGTAACTGGTACAGCACTCACTATGGAAAGCAGTATGGCAATTCCTCAAGAAATTAAAAATAGAACAACCATATGATCCAGCAATCCCCCATCTGAGTATATATCCAAAGGAAATGAAATCATATGTGAAAGAGATATCTGCACCCCCATGTTCATTACAACATATTTCACAATAGCCAAGGTATGAAAACATCCTTAGTGTCTATCAACAGATAAATGGAGAAAGAAGATGTGGTATATATACAAAGAGCAGAAAATCCTGCCATTACGACAACATGGATGAACCTGGAGGTAACAGTGTACTAAGTGAAGTAAGCTAGAGAAAGACAAATCCTGCATGATATCATGGAATCTAAAAAGAGGAAAAAGTTGAATCCATAAAACAGAGTAGAATGGTGGTTGCTACTCTGGGGCGGGGAAGTGAGGGACATAGAGAGAGGCAAGCTAAAGGCTATAGACTTTTCAGTTATAAAATGAATAAGATTAGAGGATCCAATGTATAACATTGTAGTTCTAGTTGATGATACTATATTATATGATTGAAATTTGCCAAGAGAGAAGAATTTAAGTATTCTCACCAAAAAGAAAAAAAAAAAGTATGTGAGGTGGTACATGTGCTAGTTAACTTAGTGGTAAGAATCTTTTCCCAATGTTTGTGTATATCACATCATCATCTTGTACACGTTAAATATATTACAATTTTATTTTTTTTTTAATTTTTATTTATTTATTTATGATAGTCACACGGAGAGAGAGAGAGGCAGAGACACAGGCAGAGGGAGAAGCAGGCTCCATGCAGGGAGCCTGATGTGGGATTCGATCCCGGGTCTCCAGGATCGCGCCCTGGGCCAAAGGCAGGCGCCAAACCGCTGCGCCACCCAGGGATCCCCATATTACAATTTTATATGTAAATTATACCTCAGTAAAGATTAAAAAATTAAAAATTGAAGATGTAAAAAATAAAAATAAATTAAAATTAAAGATAAAATTAAATTTTATGGTATATTTTAAATCTCACATGCTATGTGGCTAGAATTTTGACTTTATTTTATTTTCCTCACGGTTGGGTGTTGGCTGTTCAGTAAGCAAGCCGAACTATCCTGCTTCCTCAGAATGAATTATTTCAAACTATTTTAAACTTCTTATCAAGGCCATTTTTATACTAGAGAATCGCTACATCATATATAAAGTTATAAACATAATGTATGATGTCAATAATCATATTATTATATTTATAATATATATATTATACTGCAACAAATTGCATTTCATAGAACTCTAGTTTCTTGAGACTTAATTCCAGCCCAAATGGAACTTTTTTCTTTGAATCAAGGAACTCTTTTCAAGTGAGATTTTCTATTTTAGTCAATTTGCAGCACAGTTTATCATGTGGTTTATTAACTACAAAGATAATTGATTAAAATAAAACCATAACAGACTCTTAATGATAGAGACAAATGAGGGGTGATGGAAGGAGGTTGGTGGGGGATGGGCTAGATGGGTGATGGATATTAAGGCGGGCACTTGTGATGATGAGCACTGGGTGTTGTATGTAAGTGATAAATCACTCAATTCTGCTCCTGAAACCAATACTGCACCGTATGTTAACTGGCTAGAATTTAAATATAGATGAATGAATGGATGAATGAATGAATGAGTGAGTGAGTAAATGAATGAAATGAAATGACATGATTGAAATCAAAGTACTAACAGATTTATCTAGTGTTGGCATCTATAGGACATCTGTAATGTGGGAAAGATGCTAAGGATATCTCCTTTTACTCTTCACTCAGTTCATCTGTGACCAGCTTAGGTGAGATGCAAACTTAACCAGTATTAAGGGCAGAGGACTTGCCAACACTAACCAAGTCAATTCAATGCCCAGGAGCATTGCTGGGGGACTCTTTCAACTCTCTTCATGGAATCCTGGGAAATCCTAAAACCCAAATCTGTAACTTGAGCTCTCCAATGCCCTTAGACAAAGTTCAAAGTCTTTAACATGATGTCCAAGGCTCTTCTAAGGTTATTGTCTCTCTTTCACTCCAGTCACTCTGGGGTTACTTATTTTTTTACAATTTTCCAAATTCAACACCCCCACAGCCAAACCTACACGTGTAGATAGTAAACCATCCTTGTAAACTAGAATTGCTAATAAATAAAATTTCAAATTCTCTACGGCATCAGATTTAAGTTGCATTTTTAAGAATCAGTATATGGTACCATATGCGTGAGGGTGTTTACAAATCCCTCAGCGGTAGTTTGGAAATATTGGAACCACAGCTGCCACTTCCTTCCCATGTGTAGAATGGCGTGCCTGTTGGGACAGCTGCTACTCTAAGATAAACATAGAAGAGGGGGCTTTGGCAATGAGCTAGTGAGCTTTGCCTCCTTGAGAGCTTCAGTAATGGCTTTGCCCTGAGCAATTTTCCATTGGATTAGTGGGGTTTGAAATCTGTTGATGTTTTCTGAGGACACAGTGGAGTAAAAACACACAAAAATACAATTCTTGGGGATAAATTCATTGAGAGTTTGGCATCTGCCCCGTAACACTAGAAAGTATATCTGAAATCTGAAACTATATTGTGCTAATAGAGGCATATTGAACACATTTGTGTATTTCTTTAAAAGGAGGATAATGACACTGTTTATTATTCTTTGTCTGAATCACATTTTAAGGTGACTTTTCATTTGCTCTCTATTTTTCTTTATTTAAGTCAGTAATTGGACACAGTAATTCTTTTGTAGCTAAGGCTTTCTCTATCAATAGGCAACTGTATCTGAATGTCATTCACTTTCAAACCAAAACAGGGCATCAACATACTTTGACCAGTTCTGAGAACAAAATCTGGCTAAGAATCTGGTACATCACTACTGTCAAACACACTCCTTATATGAACTATAAGGGGGGAAAACCAAGGAAATAACAGAGAATATGTAGTTATAAGGAGAATGTCTTGTTGAGCTAGGATCACAGTTGTCAGCGTGTATTTTGTTATTTCCTGATGAAATGAGAATTAACATTTTAAAGTTGCAATAAGCTATCTAATTCATTAGCTAGATCCTAAAATATTTTTTAGGAAGGAGGAAGGAGTAATTACTGTTAAAAGAGAAAATAGAGCTTAATAAAACATTCATAGCCTTTTATTTATTTCTATTTTATTTATTTATTTATTTTTAAGATTTTATTTATTCATGAGAGACATAAAGACAGAGAGAGAGGCAGAGACACAGGCAGAGAAGAAACAGGCTCCATGCAGGGAGCCCGACGTGGGACTCGATCCCAGGTCTCCAAGATCACACCCTGGGCCAAAGGCAGTGCTAAACTGCTGAGCCACCCAGGCTGTCCCCTTTCATAGCCTTTTAAATGCCTCTGTTCCATATTGATTTTGAATATCTGAACTATGGTGTACAATCAAGGCAATAAAAAGTGACATTTGAAACAGTGTTCTTTGGCATGCTCATCAGTTTGTCCTAATGAACTAGAGAATTGACTTAAAACCAATCAGTTGGCCATACTATTTGACTATTTTTATTATTACAATGGTAAATATAATTTATGGTCTGGTTCAACTCTTTGGATGACCAAATCAGGGTTATTTGCATGATTAATCTGCATTGGCCACAGATTGGTAAATACAGATTTTATATAGTGGTCAAATACAAGGTGAATTTCTCCCCAAATTATCACACCAAAAGGAGGAAATTGTATCATACTCAAATCTCTTCAAAACCTCTTTATATGATTGTATTATTTTAAACAAGAATACTGTTTAAGAAAGATACATTAGATTAAAGTGATCTTAGATCTAGTATTGAATGCATATATAGGTTATGTGATGGATTTCCCTAAAAACAAGACAAATTTAACAAAAGTTCACAGAGCTTACATACATGTTTTTTTAATAAAACATACAAACATTTTTTAACAGGACAGAATCACATGGTACAATACTCAAACTATCCAAAAGAGTATACAATAAAAAAGCAAAAACCCAAACCACATCTCCATGTTTACAAACAAAAAAATCTCCCCTCAGTCCTGTCCTCCAGACACCCATGGAGTCCGTTGATATTATCATAATCATGCCATTTCAAGAGATCTATTTAAAAAATAGTATTGTGCAGGGCATGTCATAGTCATGGGATTAATGGAAACATCAGATGTTTCAATGTCCTGAAAATGAGTTGTTTGGGGTTTGGAACTGAATTTCTGGGGTATACTACAAAGATTCCAAAAGTGCTGCATCACAAATATCTCAGATGGAAGTGAAGAATGTGTGCCAGGGACAGCTGTGTTGGAGGATGTGAACTTCCACTACTGCTGCACATTAAGATAGTCCCATATTTTACAAGTTATAAATTGTGCATACTGAATTCATTCATTCATTTCTTTACTAATATATATTAAAAACCTACCTGTGTACAGCAATAGGCATAGGAAATGAAACTGTGAACGAAAAAGATTTAGGGCCTGCCCTCAGGAAGCTAACTTTTTAGGGGAGTTGGCTAACTGATTAAGAAATTTAGAAGGCATAATAAAAATCCCTGATAATGGGCAAAAATATTAAAGATTCATAAAGGATTGCAAAATGACTCAATAGTACAATATTGTCACTATTTTTTAAAACTAGTAAATATTTTGAGTAAGTGGTCATTTTTTAAAAGATTTTATTTATTTATTTGAAAGAGGGAGAGAATACAGCAGCATGCACCCTTGTGTGCAGAGGGGAAGGGAGAAGGAAAGAGAATCTTGAGCAGACTCCTCACTGTGAAGCCTAAATGGCTTAATTGCCTTAGCCACTCAAGCACTCCTAAGTTGTCATTTTGTTTAAAAAGTTGGGCCATCTAGCATGCTCTCAATCAAACTGGTTATTGTCTAAATCATTTAGAGCTATGAAAAAATTAGGTATTATTATTATCCCAGTTTATATTTTCTCTCTCCTCTGTACTTCCATAGTTATCTACGAATTCTCCATCATAGCTCCTATGACATTGCATTCTCATTTAGGTTCATCTACCTTTCTTTCCCTATATGATGGGATCTTTGAGGATAAGCAATGTTTTATCTTTTTAGTATTTCCAGTTCTTATCATATAAACATACCTGTCACATAACAGACTGAATAAGCGAATTAAACGAATAATGGTTCTAAAACTCAGCGATATGGGTTTTGTGATCTCACTTATTCGCAAAGGATGTCTGTTCACTATTCAATCAAATTGCTTCTGGCCTCATCCTTCTTGGAACAGGCAATCCAAAGGGGATAACTATCTCACAACTAATGAGCCATCCAGTCTCTGTTCATTGCTATGACTTTTTAAGTATACATTTGCAGGGGTTTCAAAAACCATTTGGAAATGTAATTATCATGTTTTCCACCTACATAAATACATAAGGGATGGATTTATTTATGTGCTTAGGTATATAATACGTGTCCTTTTTTTTTCCCTTAGAATTTCCCCTTTTTCAGCAGACATTTCTGGGGCAAAAAAGGTTATGCTATATTTTCAGTGACCGTCCATCAAAGGGAAGCCGAAGAATATGTGCATATACCCAAGAGCACCTTTCTCACAGGCCTTGGGTAATGACTCACTGTTGTTTACAAGAGGATTTTGCCTCATGTGAAACAGGTGTTGAAACATTTGGACAGCTCTGTAAAAATTTTAGTGAAATGCGGTGAGCGTTAATCATCAGCCTGCATATTTTTCAAAAGTGCTTTTGGTCCTCCGAGCCACCTTCAACTTGCAGAGCAATCTTTTCTCATGTTTCCTTTGACCTATTGTCCCTTCCCATCTTGTAGCCGTCACTCATACCTCACATACTACTGCACCCACCCATGCCTCTCACCACCAGCCCTGCACTCCATTTCACTAGCATCCCTCCTTTTTAGTATTCATCCAGCTTCTATTTTTTAAAAGAGATCTTATTTATTCATGAGACACACACACACACACACACACACACACAGAGGCAGAGACACAGGCAGAGGGAGAAGCAGGGCCCACAGGGAGCCCCATATGGGACTTGATCCAGGGACTCCAGGACCATGCCCCGGGCCAAAGGCAGGCGCTAAACCGCTGAGCCACCCAGAGAATCCCCTCATACAGCTTCTAAAATTTCCCAACCAATCCCACCACTGAGTGAAGGTGAAGTGGCAATTTCTCTTGGCCCCTGTGTTTGTCTGAACATGCTCACCCAGGTGCTTTTCTTTAGACTGTACCACACTGCTTTGTGGATTGTAAGCAGGGAACAAGTAAACCCTCAACAAGACGAAAGTTGATTACTGCTAAATCACTCCAGGCCCACCCTGGCTTAAAGTGCTGCAGTATGTAACTGCAGGAATCTCTCATAAGAACACAAATACAGGTATTGTTTCACGGTGTTGCCTAGAAGCATAAAAATTTTCCCACTTTCCACCTTAGTTATGTTACTCTTTTTACATATTTAGAGCATACCACCCAAGCTCATCAAAAGTCCCCTCTGTCTCTTTTTCTTTTTTTGGTTAAAAGAGGATATTAAGAAGGGAGATGGGGAAAACACTAAATCGTTGTACTTCAGAGGGTGACCAAAAATCAATAAATCCTTTGCTTTGTGCTCTGCAAGTCTTCTGAAAGCAGTTGAAAAATCTGCAACTGATGGCCCTCTGGGAGATATTTTTAGCAATTCTGATGCTGTTAAATCACTGGGGGAGGGGAAACACAATGGTCCATCTGGTCTAGACCTAGAATGTTGTTTTAAATATCATGACCTCAACAACTGTTAGAAACTCATCCTAATCTAGCTCCAACTTCCCCTGCAAAGGTTAAATCTTCATAGTAAATAAGAATGAAGCAAAGAATCAAAAAGAGCACCAACTAGAATTTATTGCTTTTGTGATTATCCAACTTAACTATATAAATACACTGAAAGCAAATCATGAAATGTAACTTCAGACTATAGTACCCTGTGGATCTTGTTGTTTCATATTAACGAGTTAGGAAGTCTCATAGACCATTTTCCTCCCAAAATCCTTGTTTTGTTAGCCTCTGCCTGCCTCTGTGCTGGAGGGTGATGTCGTTGGTTGTGTTTTTATTTGGCATCTATGGTTCATTTCCCTCACTGGCTCTTCCTGTGAGGTATCCTCTCTCATATGAGAAATTCTCCTCCACCTCCCCTAAATTATAACTGTTGAAGTGCTCTAAGAATCAGTCCTACAACTCCTTTTCTGTCTCGGTAATTTCACCCAGTCTTGTGGATTAACAAATTCTATTCTCACCCTCTCCCTTGCACTCCTGACCCATAGAACCAATTGCCCACTCCACAGATCTTCTTGCATGTCTAACAGACATTCCAAATTTATCATATTCAAAATCAAATTCTCGATTTCCCCCCTAAAATCTGCTCCTCCTTCAGTGTTCCCTTCTCTGTCAATGGCATTTCTGTTTCCACTTGCTTAAGTCACAAAGCTTGCCATCCTCCTTGATTTCTCTTGTTCTATCACATACTTTCTGCACCAACCATCAGCAAGCCCTGTTGGCTCAATCTTCACAATATCTCCAGACCAGATTCCCTCATCTCCACTGCTTACCCTCTGAGACCTACACACAGTACTGAAACAGATGTTATAACCCTGCAGTATATAGTTCTGTCTTCTCCAGAGAGTTGATTGCTTTTGTGAAATTCAGGTCTTTGAAAATGAAAGTAAAATTCTTCTAGGTTATCTGAATCAACGTAAAAATTATTTAAAATATATATTTTTTAAGTTTTAAAAAGAATCACAGAGCTACCAAGAGAGTAATGAATTCTAAGGCCAAGATCTGCAGAAAATGAGAACCCTGAGAGATTAACCTGGTATTCAAAGCTGATTTGGTCAATAGAGAATCCGTCAATTTGGTGGAAGGAGCTGTGGAACTGAGCTGTAACTTTGATCATTTCATGGGACAAGGCTGCTCGAAAAAGGATTAACAAATGATATGACTATGTACAGGGAAAATGTCCCCAAAAATCTGAGGATACATTTTTGGGATTAATAAAAACCCACCTTGGGATCCCTGTGTGGCACAGCGGTTTGGCGCCTGCCTTTGGCCCAGGGCATGATCCTGGAGACCCGGGATCGAATCCCATATTGGGCTCCCGGTGCATGGAGCCTGCTTCTCCCTCTGCCTATGTCTCTGCCTCTCTCTCTCTCTCTCTCTCTCTCTCTCTGTGACTATCATAAATAAATAAATAAATAAAAAATAAAAAAAATAAAAACCCAACTTTTTCATGTATATAAACAAGAAACAATAAATGAAACAAAAACCCCACTTTTGCAATACATAAAAATATGCAGTAGCTAGGAACAAATCTAAAAAAGGTAGTAAGACCTCCATGGAGACAGTTATAAAATTTTTTTGAACATCATTAAGATTTAAATACACAGAGAGATGCACCAAGTTTATGAATTAGAAGACTCAATATTATAGAGATGTCAGTTTCTCCCAAATTGACCTATAGATAAAAATGAAAATGTTAGTTTTGTTTTTTAACATGACAAGATGATCCTAAGATTTATATGGGCTAAAAATAATTAAAACACTGGAAAAGAAAAAATATATGAAGAAATATTCTACAGAGTTTTTTTCTACCAAATAATTAGGAGTTCTTACAAGTCTATTGTAATTAACACAGTGTGATTTTTGTCCTAGAGGTACATGACCGATGCATGCAGAATAGAGAGATTCCAATTAGACTAATGCTTGTGTGGGCATTTGACATTAGAATGAGTTATTCAATAGATCAGTGAGAAGAGGACAGTATCTTAGGTATATTTTCCCAGAAGCAGACCGAGATGGGGTTTTATGTCCAAAAAGATGAACCTGACTCCACAAGGGAACACAGCAGTATAAGTGATGCCTTAGGGTTATCCTCCAAAAGGCAAAGGATCTGGGCCTTCATACTCTGGTATCCTCAGTCGACTACTGGTTAGGTGCTCCACTGGGGCCATGTCAATTCCTAGGCCCTTCCAAGGCTTTCCAAGTGTATAGGGAGAATGGTCTCTAGTTGTCTAAGAGATAGTCTTCTATAGAACAGCTGCAGGTATTAGCAGTTGGAAGCAAAAGCTTACGTGTTCCAAAATTTTAAAAATTATGTAAGGTGACATGGGTGGAGTAGCATTGTTGTTTAATGCAGAGACTTCAATAACCGGTGCTAAGATCATTGGATATTGATAATAAAAGATTGAAATGAGACCTACAAGAAGCATAAAAAAAGAACTGAAATAGGATAAGACCAATTAGAAGGGCAAAACCATAAAACTTTTATAATATACTCTAGTATGAGAGAATATCTTCTCTATTGAAGAGTTGGGGAAGGATTTCTGTAATAATGTATTAAGAGGGGATCCCTGGGTGGCTCAGTGGTTTAGCGCCTGCCTTTGGCCCAGGGCGTGATCCGGGATCGAGTCCCACGTCAGGCTCCTGGTATGGAGCCTGCTTCTCCCTTTGCCTGTGTCTCTGCCTCTCTCTCTCTCTCTGTCTATCATAAATAAATATTTAAAAAATTATTAGAAAATAATAATGTATTAAGAATATTGTTAACAAAGGAGAAAATTAATAAATTTGACTACATTAAAACAAAAGATTTCTGTCCACCAAAAGACATCACTAAAAGAATAAAAAAGTGAGTCATCAGTACAAGAAGCTACACACAGCCCATATGCCTGCCAAAGGATTAGTGTTCAGAATATATAAATAACTGCTAAAAACTGACACAAGAAATAGAGACAAGCTAATGAAAAGTAAGAAATAGTTGAATGGGCACATTAGAAAGGAAAAATTCAAATGACAAATAAAAATGTAAAATGGTGCTCCACTTCATTGTTTGTCAGGAAAAGGCACGTTAACACCCCAATGGAATACCACCACACAACCATCAGATTTGCAGCAATGAAAAAGTCTGAGAAGACCAAGTGTTGGTGAGAACATGGAGCAACTAAAATTCTTATTCACTGCTCATAGGAGTGTCCATTGGTACAATCACTTTGAAATATAGCTTGGCATTATCTAATAGAGTTGAATATAATGTATATACTCTGTGCAATCCCACACCTAGGTGTATCCTCCAGAGAAATGTAGGCACAGGCCAGACTCTCCAGACAAGAATCTCCATAGCAGCAGTTGCTGGTAATAGTCCCAAAATGGAAACAATCCAATGTCCAACTCTAATAGGGTAGATAATTTATTTTGGTCTGTGAACACAATGGAAATGAATGAACCACATCTGCTTATAACAAAATGAGAGCATTCAAAAGCATAATATTGGGTGCAAGAAACCAGAAACATGGGAAGACTTCAAGTGTGATGCCATTTCTATAAAGTTCAAATCATTCGAGACTCAGCAATCTTGTTTACAAGGTTTACATATGTAAATGATCAAACTATATAGAAAAGGGAGGAAATACTCTCACAGAAGATAAATGGCTAGCTAAGAAGAGAAGAAGAGCTTCATGATGAGGAAGGAGCATAAGAGGAACTTGCATATAATGAGACTGATCTCATGACCTTCGGAACTTGTATATTTTACATTCTTCCAGATGTAACAGTCTACACTTAGAAAGTTAAAAAGAAATATGCAAGACTGTGCTGGTTTAAGCAAAGCGAGGTGGGAGGATGTGAAGAACAGATTGAAGCATAATACATTTCAGTGCAGAGTACTCTCCTTGACTGTTTTAACTAATGAACCTCAGCTAAGGAGTCCCTAAAGGCACCTTGATTGAAAAGGACTTCTCTGTGCCTCAAAACATATTAACCTGAAGCTCTATGCAGTTTTGGGAGTAACAGTCAAATTCCTTTTTTCCAGTTTATTTATCATCGTCATTATCATCACCACCATCATCATCACCATCTCTCATCAGAAAAGATTCTCTGGTGAATAGCAGTAATTACAGATTAGGAGTAAATCTGACTCACAAAACACCCTGGGCTAACCCTTCCCTGTGGCAAAAAAAAAAAAAAAAAAAAAAAAAAAAAAAAAAGCTACAGAGACTTACTAGGGAAATTTCATACTAGTAAGAGTTTATCCACATGTTATTTCTTGGTCCCTAGCCATCATTTGCACCCTTTGGGTAAGTTGACATATATATGAATATTAATATGTATTTTGTCTTTCTAAACTCTTAAGGTTGGGGAAAATTTGTTGAATTTCTCTCTGCACTACTTAGCAGAGTATAGTTGAGTATTTTTTAAAAATCCCTGAGTCTAACTCAATTTTTACTCCCAAATAACGCATTCACTCAGAGGTCAAGCAATACAGTTCCCAGTAGGAGATATCTAGTGGTCAGTGGCAATAGCTGATTTGACTGCCTGATGTGGAGTTTTGCAGAAAGAAGGCCCTCATTTCTTCAGTATATAAACCACATGCTGATGTCACATAGTCAAAAATGGCCGGTATCAAATAACTAAATCTGTTTGCATTTGTGCAGGCACATGTGGCCATTCATTAATCTAACTAATAATTGGATGCTTAATTTTATGGTTACTTATAAGAACACACACACACACACACACACACACACACACACACACATTTATACCCACCATGGTAGAACAATTCAGAGAACGGTCTCTTCTTTCCTCCCTTTGGGAAATATATAAAGCTCATGGGTGGTTTCTAATTTTGAAAACAATTCTACAAAAACTACTTCCAAGGAGGTATGAAAAATTCTTGGTCTTATTCCCTTGACATACTGGTGCAGATTTCCCACACATTTGAAGCACTGGTCAATAGTCTACCTGTCATCCTGGTACTTGCCTGAAGATTTCTTCATGCTTTTTCTTACAGCTTAACTGTTTCTTACCCTTTCCTGATGGTTCTAAGTCCTACTCATCCTTCAATACTTGAGTCAAAAGTCTTCTAATCCATGAAGACTTCCTCTTGTCCTATCAGTTTGAAATAACTGCTGTCTTCCTCATTTCCATACATTTTGCTTAACGCTCATATAACACCTATTGCTTTTATCTTACATTTGTCTTATTGGATGATAAAGTCCCTGGAAGGCAATGACTAGGTCTTTTTCAGTCTGATCCTTAAAGTGTCTTGTACATAGTAAATGCTAAATAGCATTTGTTGAGTGAATGACTAAATTATAGCCAGGGGAAATTTTATGTCATTATAACAGAAATGCTTGAAGTTAAGATGTAGTATATTAGAAATATCATCTTTGGAGTTCTTTCTTTACCTTTTTTTTTAAGACAATTTTTCTAGGACAGTTTCAGGTTCATAGCAAAATTGAGAGGAAGGTACAGAGATTTTTCATATGCTCCCAGCTCCTACAGCCTCCCCTATTATCCAGATCCCTCACCAGAGTGGTTTGTTACAACTAATGAACCTACATTTATATATAACTATCTCCCAAAGTTCATTGTTTATATGCTGATTTACTCTTAGTGTTGTACATTTGATGGGTTTGGACAAATAAATAATGACATGCATCCTCCATTTTAGTATCATACAGAGTATTTTCACTGCCCTAAATATTGTTTGTTTCATTTATTCATCCCTTCCCCACTCCCAGGTCCCAGTAACCACTGATATTTTTCTGTCTCCATAGTTTTGCCTATAGAATGTCATATAACTGGAATCATATAGTATATAGCCTTTTCAGAAAGGCTTCTGGGACGCCCGGGTTGCTCAGAGGTTGAGCATCTGCCTTTGACTCAGGGCATGATCCCAGGCTCCTGAGATCAAGTCCTGCATTGGGCTCCCTGCATGGAGCCTGCTTCTCCCTCTGCCTCTACCTCTGTCTCTGCCTCTCTCTCTCTCTCTCTCTCTCTGTCTCTCATGAATAAATAACTAAATATTTTTTAAAATATAGGCTTCTTTCACTTAATATTAATAATATGCATTTAATGTTTCTCTTCTTAATATTCCATTGCCTGGATGTACCACAATTTATTTATCCATTCATTTAGTGAAGGATATCTTGGTTGCTTCCAAGTTCTGGCAATTATGAATAAAGCTGCTATAAACATCCATGAATAGGCTTTTGAGTAAGCATAAATTTTCACTTCCTTTGGGCAAACACCAAGGAGTATGATTGCTGGGTGATATGATAAGAGTTTCGAGTTTTGTAAGAAACTGCCAAACTGTCCTCCAAAGTGGCTGCACCGTTTTGTATTCCCACCAGCAATGAAGTTCCTATTCCTCCATGTCTTTGTTAGCATGTGGTATTGTCAGGGCTCTGTATTTTGCCCATTTTAAAAGGTTCATAGTGCTATCTCGTTGCTTTAACTTGCATTTCTTTGATGACATCTGATGTGGAGTTTGTCCTTACCTTTTCCTCTTCCTACTTAGAAAAGAGATGGAGATTGGGGCACTGGGTGGCTCAGTGGTTGAATGTCTGTCTGCCTTTTGGTCAGGTCTTGATCCTGGCATCGGGGGATTGAGTCCCACGTTGGACTCCCTGCAGGAAGCCTGCCTCTCCCTCTGCCTATGTCTCTGCCTCTCTCCGTGTCTCTCATGAATAAATAAATCAAGTCTTAAAAAAAAGAAAGAAAGAAGAGAGATGGAAGAAGAAGCTAACATCTGTTGAGGATCTGGCTTATGCCAAATATTACACATATTACATGAATAATTTTCAAAAATAGCAATACTTTATAGGTGATAAAACTGAGGCTCAAAGGGATTACATTATTTGCCCAGGCTTACAAGCAAATAAGTGAGACCAATACTAAATCCAATTTTCCTGAATTCCAGATGCTGATAGCCATTTTCAGTCAAGTACATTTGATAATTGTTAACAGAGACCCCTCATTTATAGGAGTAAGAAGAATTTATTGTAAAGATGAATTGGAAGTGGTTTGAAGGATAAGCCCTACAAAAGTCCAAAACATGAGGCATTATAGAGCCAGCCATTGTCATTGAAACTGGACTATGGTTCTGGAACCAAATGACACATGGAAACTGTGTTGTTGGACACATCATTTTCACACTGTCATGCCTCTGTTGGTATGAGTCAGCCAGTCTTGTAGTCTCTTGTTTCTGTCCTGCATCCATTGGCTTTCTTTTTTTAAAAAGATTTTTATTAATATTTATTTATTTATTTGAGAGAGAGAGTGAGGGAGAGGGATAGAGCATGAGCATAGGGAGGGTGGACAGGGGGAGAAGCAGACTCCTCACTAAGCAGGGAGTTCAATGTGAGGCTCAATTCGAGGACTCTGGGATCATGACCTGAGCTGAAGGCAGCGTCTTAACCAACTGAGCCACCTAGGGGCCCCTCCCTGGCCTTCTCTACTTGATCAGTTCCTTCTCCCTATGACTTTGGCTCACATATTGCTTTGGCTTACCACACTTGTGAGCCTTACGTCTCCCTCATGACATTTTCTCTTAAACTTTTTCTTTCAATGGGCAAAACATTTTGGATTTCTTGTTGCTTAATTCAAATTCCATAGACAGAATTTGTTAAAAATAGTTCTTTCTGAATGAGGCCATGAAAATTAGGTAAGAGGTGTGTTTATAGATTCGTCACCCTGGGGCATGGCAGAGCTGTGGGAGGTGTTGGTGTAGGTGTGAACAGGCTATACATAGTAATCATCTCCAGCCCAACTCCCAAATAAAGATACCCAGTCCAGACTTGTTTCTGAGCTCCAGATCTTATTTTCTATGGCTTATTGGACCTCTTCTCCTGTGTGTTACAGAGCTATTTCAACAGAATTCAATTTAAAACTGAATTCATTATGGTAGAACCAAAGAACCCCACTCTATCCTTTGTTCTCTAGCTTGGCTTCAGAACAGCTTCAGGCTTTGTAACAAGTGGTCCTTCTTTTTCAGGCACCATTACTTTCTAAATGAGAATCCCATGATTAGTGTTCATAAGGTGCTAGCATACATACTCATTGAGAAATTGTTAGATATTTTAAAATTTGATGATTGATATATTCAATCATCTAATGAAATATGGAATACTTTAACAGCCACGTGTTTTTGAATAAGTAGAAATACAAAGTTTATGGCTTATATAACTATAATTGGAAAAGTATTTTAAAACAATCTTGAAACAAATTCTATTCAAGAAACTTGGGTGTGGGTTTTTTTTCAGTTGGATGTTGCATATCAGCTCATTAGCTCCCTTGAAAATTAAATTTAGCTGAAAACACAATCAATGCTAATGAGAGATTAATGCTCTACACCATTTGAAGTTTCTGAATAAAATTATAGCTGTGAAAACTATTTATATGAAGAATGAGTCACTGACAGTTCCAGGAGTTTTCAGCTAAAGTCAACCTTGTAGATTTACAGATTAGCATATATAAGCAAGAACTACAAACAAACCATGAATATTTTATTTTTGAAAACAACCATTCAGCAACTGAGGATAGAAAATGTGTCAACCATTCAGCAACTGAGGATAGAAAATTCCTCTTAGAAATATGGATTTCTTATTTTTATCTAGTATCTCTAGAAAGATGTGTACCTTGAATTGTGCCCATTACAACCAATGGAAAAAATCCAGCATGCTTATCCAAGGTCAATATTTGCTATGTAGATTTGCTATCACTATTTTTTTTTTTTTTTTTGGTTTTTGAAAGCAATGTGTTTTATGTAGGACTTCGGGAAAGTTGAAGGTGTAAGAGATTTGTCTTAGAATTAATTTTTGTTAACCTAAGTCAAATAAAATCACAATCTAAAAATGTTGCAATAAAGATAAAGCTACCACAAAGATTTGAGGTTGATTTTGAAAGTAGACAAAATGGCAGCATTACTCAGAAGGAGCATTCAGAAGAGACAGTATAAAGTTAGGCATCAAATCTTGTGTGGGTTTATTACTGAACAACAGGGATATGATTTTGAAGGCCATCAAATTTTCCATAGACAGGAGTTTGGGGCTACAGAATTCAAGGCAGAGGTGCACACGAAGGATACCATTGTTTCTCAAGTGTGTTTCATTGGCCACCGGCAGAAGAATGGCAGGCAGGCAGAGGTCCTTGCTAAAAGAAAAAAAATCCACCCAAATTCTACCCTAGGAACTTACTTAAATAATCTTCCCAAGTGAATTCTGTGCATACCAAACCCTAGGTTAGGTGAACCATTAGGGAAAGTCTGCTGAGCTTTCCTGATTTCTGTGTCTCTGGAATGAGGGGAGTAAGCAGGCAAGAAAATACAGGAGCTGGGCAGTATATAAGTTAATGAGAAGGAATGGTGGGACTCAATATGAATTTGAGAAGCAGTTCCCTTTTAAATACATTCATATACAAGTTTGAAAATCTAGTAGTTAACAGAAAATACCTATGAAAATTGCAGTGCCCATAATTTTAACTTAAAAGAATCTTGAGTGCCTCCATGAAGGGTGTTGAACTTAGGACTTGGTTAGCCACTTAATTTTTCTTTTAATCTACTTGATTTTTGTCCCATGGTCTTCTACTCTAGTTAGCTCCTGTTTTTATATGTTTTGATACTTGAGGCTTGCTTATTATTCTCTGTAATCTCCCAGTATGTTTTTTTAAACTGATTTATTATATCTTCATTTTTCCTAGATTGCTGTATCCATAGCCCAGGTAGAGTATTTAGTGATTCCTGCAGCTGACAGACACCAAGCAAAGCCTGTCTTACTGATGTCTTAACATGGGTAACACCTGTCATCAGAATTCTAAAACTTCAATATCTACCCTTAACTAATAGCATGTGATACCTGGAATGCCACATGCTCCTCCAGAAACCACTGATGATCAGTTCTTATCCAAAGCCTGGTATTTTTGGAAGATAATTTAATAGCTGTTTTTGAACCACACTATTCTGACTATCCCAAATCTCCTAAGATATACAAGGCAGATTATTTCTTCACTTCATCACAAAACCACTTTCAGAGAGTACATACCTTTATTGAAAGTTGCCAGAAGGAACAATGCTAGGGACTCTAAGGTATTCTAAAATTTTGTTCCAACTCAATGGGAAGCTTTGGTTCCCAAAGTTTAAGGACTGGTTCTCAAGGTGTAGTCTGGGTCCCCAAGACCCTTTCAGGATTTCACAAGGTCAACTATTTTCCTAAAATCACTAAGATATTATTTGCTTTTTTTTTTTTTTTGCTCTTATTCTCTCACTATGCAGAGCAGCAGTTTTTCAGAGGCTACATGGCATGATGATGCCATCACTCTAATAGCAATGGAATATATGCTTTTATATTCTTATGTTTTCTAGAATTTTCTAAAGTGGTAGTTTCATTTTCAGAGATTAGCTCATTTTTAGCTCAGTGTTTCTACTGCACTTCTATGATGCTTCTTTTATTTTACCTGCTATAATCTCTGGAACCTCATTATCATCCAATAAATCATTATTTTGAAATCCTCAAGTTTTTCCTCATATGTGCAAACACATGAAAAAGAAGTATGTCATCTTGGTTGGTAATGATACTTTTGAATTGTTTGTGAAATTTTTCTAAATTTAGGTATCTTTTTTTAAGATTTTATTTATTTATTCATGAGAGACACACACAGAGAGAGAGAGAGGCAGAGAGACAGGCAGAGGGAGAAGCAGGCTCCATGCAGGGAACCCGATGTGGAACTCAATCCCGGGACTCTAGGATCACGCCCTGGGCTGAAGGCAAGTGCTCAACCTCTAAGCCACCCAGGTGTTCCTAGATATCTCCTATAAAACTGTTATTTGATAACTGTATTTTATTTTTATTTTATTTTTAAGATTTTATTTATTTATTCATGAGACACAGAGAGAGAGAGGCAGAGACACAGGCAGAGGGAGAAGCATGCTCCATGTAGGGAGCCTGATGTGGGACTCTATCCTGGGTCTTCAGGATCAGGCCCTAGGCTGAAGGCAGCACTAAACTGCTGAGCTAACCGGGCTGCCCTGTATTATATTTTTAAATGAAAGGCATATTATAAATAAATTCATATTTAGTAATAGACTGTTAATTAAATAAGGAAAATTAGAAGACTTCTCTTCTAGCCATGGTTGTCTCATCTATGTCTCAAAAATGTTGGAAAAGATGAAACTGACATATGGTAAAGTTCCCTTGACTCATGTAAGGGACACATCTACTCTGAGTACAACTGCACATAATAAATAAAAATACGATAAAAATCTGTCTTTCCAGTTTTTATATACATTCATCGTTTACTTCCTTTGTGACTTTTCTAACTAGAAATGAAAGAGCCACTGAAGCATTTTAAAAGCTAAGTTATCATGTGGCGTTGACTGAAGAAGGAAGCGCATACAATAGCTGAGGCACTAGTAAAGCTTTGTAGAGTTGACCTTGCTGAATGGCTGCTGCATGAAGAGTTAGTGAAAGAAAGCACTGCACAGCCACTTTTCAACAATACGGAAACATGTGAAATGGAAGCTTTAGTTGAAAACATAAAGACTAGGTTAATACACCACCTGCACAATTATACTTTGCCTTACTTTTGGGTGAACCTACTGATGGGATTCAACTTGTGGTTTTGCTTATATTCAGCTGATGTCAGCATCCGCTTATTGTTAAACATACGCCTTTATGGGACTAGTTGACGATAAACACAAATGGACCTGAAATATTCAGTGTCAAATAATTCTTTTGACTTTCAGGATTTATCCTGAAACAATGTCCTTGATGAAGCTGTAAAATTAGCATTAATTATCATTTAATTATTATTAATAAAACTATTCACTATATTCATCTTGACCTTAAGTACACATGTTCTTGCTGGTCTAGGATATTCTTATATGCTGTCTTTCCATTTGCTGCTTCTCGGAAACTCTACCTCTGACAACCTCTGTTGTCAATGGTTACTTACTTCATCTCCCTGATTCGAAATTTTTCTTTTAAAATGGGAAATCTGATTTCTATCTCACAGAATTATAATGGGGTTAAAATAAGAGAATTATGTTAGTCTTTCCTAAGGCCTAAACCTAATAAGATACTATTAAACTTGTTCTTTTGAAATGAACTAATTGTAAGATCCCTTTAGGTAGTTGAATCAGACCCTTTAAGTACTCTTCCCTTCCAATTGGATTCACTTCTAGTCCTTTACTCAAAAATTCTGACCATAGTCAGAAACCAGATAATTCCACTTATTCTATGCTCTAGCTTCTAAACATGAAATTGTTTACAAGATGGGCCAAGAATGTATTTGCTACACCTGTATCTAAACAGAATGGAGGGCAAGGTGTGTGGCCTGCTCAAGCCCTCATCCTATTTTATTCTAACTCTGTGATAGTTTTGAGGTTAGTAAAAAAAACAATTAATAATGTCTATCTACTTAGGTAGTTTGGATGTACTTTCACAATAATATCATTTGTGTCATTTTTTTCTTTTTATTTAAATCCAAATAAATTCTCAGCACAGAGATTCTATCACCAGGACTGTCGATTTCTATGCAGACATGCACCTTATTTCCATGCACCTCTTCTACAAATTCATTGATCCCCTTTACAAGTGACCCCTTTGGTTACTTATATTTTATTGCACTATTGCCTACACTATACTTTTTAATGCATTCTCTTCCAAGGCTCCCATCACACACTTTTCTTCTTTCTCTTAGCCCTTCTCTGCTCTTCACAGGCTCACAGGCTTCTCTGCTTAATTTTCAATATGCTGTTAATACTCTCAGTCCTTGCAAAGTGCCTGTGATGATGTAGTCATTTTCCCTATTTTTGAGAATAAGCAGAGATTTTTTTTCTTTATTCATTCAATCAGTAAACATCTACTGAGTGTCTACTATGTACCCAGGCAGCTTGCTAAGTGCTAAAGATATGATGATGAGTAACAACAAACAGGGTCTGTGTCCTCTAATGAATTTAGAATCTCTTATGGGAAATGAACATTAAATAGTCATCCAAAAAACCCACCTAGAGTTCAATTGCATGCAGAAATAAATGCTATAAAGGCAATGCACTTGGTTCAATGAGAACATACCACCAAGGAACCCAACTTAGACATGAGGAGGAGAATAGGGAATGAAGAAAGGCTTTGCCAAACATACCAATATTTGAAAGAAGAATGAAATTTACTAGGTGATGTGTAGGGCTAAAGGGGAGCTGCAGGTGGAGGGAGTGGCATAGGTAAAGGACAATGTGACTAGTGCAAAAAGACCAAAGATGGGAGTGGCACAAATTGAGGAGGCAGTTATAGGCAGAGGCTAGGCTATGCCAGGTTTCATAGGGCTATTTTAATGGAAGACCATGATGGCATTTCAAGCTGGGGTTCCAGGCTGAGGGGAGCCATGCCCCATGGATTAACATGATAAGATTTATATTAAAAGAATATTTGCAATTATTTTGGTGCATAAGCTTTCTTCTCCTGGGTTTATCTGGTATCTGACTTTAGATGTAAGTTTGATGTCAATGAAAGAAGGAAGTGACTGAGGAAAACTAACTTACCACCCTTTGCAAAGTCATTACCCTAGAGGAGTTTTGTTACGGCTTTGAAGCAAATCAGTCTCATTAGATATAATATTTGGGGTGCCTCTGCTGGCAAGATAGGCTCTGTGTGATTTAGGTGTTTAGGGACTGGGCTACTTCGTTAAATCCTTTAAATACTCTTGAACATCCCAATTCCAATTCTCAGGGCCCATATCTTTCCCAAACAATTTCATAACTTTTTCTGGTTATGAATTCATAAATTCATGTGAGTTCTTTGAATTCAATCTTCAGTGTAATTCATTAGTCTATAGGATCAGACATTGGCTTTGATCCTTTGGCTAAAATAATCCTGTAAACACAAGGTAAAAGAGATTCTCTTAGGGCAGTATAGAATGCTTCTGACTCTTTGACAGAGATTTTAGCCAAAGATTTAAAATCTTGAGTTTATTTCTTTTTTATATGCTCTCTAATATGGTTGGAAATGGCTACTCCACCTCTACAGTTCTTGTATTCCTCATTACCTTCAGAATTTTCAATGTCAGCAGCTACTCAGTTTGTCCAGGCTTCTTCTATATGGTCACTGATAAAATGTAGAATGACATTACACCTCTACTTGTCATGAACTACCAGTACCCCATCTTGTCCTATTAACATGATCCTTAACTTTCTTCAAACCCAACCCCAAATCAGATTACATTATAACTGAGAAACTCTGTTCATCAAAAAACACCATTAGGGAGTGAAAAGGCAATTCCCAGAGTGAGAATGCCATACAAATGAATGCCATACAGCAATGACAATGACTGTGGCCATATACAATATAGATAAATCTCACTAACATAATGTTGAAGAAAAGAAGCTAATAAAAATGAAATGCATACAGTGTGGGTTCATTTATTTAAAGTTGAAAAAGGCAAACTTATCTTTGTTATTAGAGAAGAGATTGGAGCACAGAGACAAGTGTTTCTGGATATCAGTAAAGTTCTTTTCTTTGACTTGGGTAATGGTTACATGGGAATACACATGCACTTCCGTGTGTGTGTGTGTGTGTGTGTGTGTGTGTGTGTGAGAGAGAGAGAGAGAGAGAGAGAGAGAGAGAGAGAGAGAGGTGTATATATATATGTATTATATATATATATAATATGTAAATGTCATACGTAATTAATTTAGTTAACCAATCCCAACTCCTCATTTCCTTGAGGGTATATCATGCAATCATTTGCCCTAACACTAACCAATTCATTCAGAATGGAGTCCACTCTGAATAATTTAAACAAAGAAAGATTTGTAGAAACAATCAAGCAACTCACAGACACTCCAGGGGGACCAGAGAACCAGGTAGGATGTTACACAGACAGGAAAAGTGTAGCCAGGGACAGTGCAATTGGGACAACTGCTGCTGCCTACAGTTCTCCACAGTCCCTAGTGAAAATGCCAGGTGCTTCTGCCAACAAACTTGCCTGGCCTTCAAACTCCTGGTCATGGGGCTTCTGCCTCATGTTGCTCAGTTCTGCCTCTAACTCTTATGTTGCTTTGGATTGAAGAAATCTGGACTTGATGTCTGTTTCCCATCTGAAATGGAGTCTGGGAAATATAAGAGCTCTGCCTTGGGCATGCAGGATTCACAATGTGGGAAACAGAAAACAGTCAAAATGTTGTTCGTAAGGTACTGGGCACTAAAAATAACAGATTCCCACTACAGTTATCATGGTAATTACAGTAGCTCACACATAGGCCATGGGACCGCCTCAGCTTAACAGTAAACAATGATGGGTAGTTCAAACAATAGTGTCTTATGAGAAATATATATCACTTATTACATGGTCAAGATTCTCTTTCATATTATCATGGGAAAATGGGTTATTTATAAACATACTATTTTGAAATGTTAGATATGGAATACCACCTTACTCCTCACTCCCAAATAAACTTGTATTGTTTCATAACAGCAAAAATACAGGGAAAAACTTAATCTCTATCAGTAAGGCCCTATTTAAATAAAGGACATATTTGGGAAGATGTCCAAGACAAATTGACATGGGAAAAAAGCTAATCAAAGAATGGGAATAGTAAATATGAATAGTAAATGATTCCATTTGAATAAAATCTAACATTAATCTATCCATCTATTCTGTATATGGTCGTATGCTCATATGTGCAAAACATTTTCTTTTTTTAAAATTTTTTATTATTTTTTATTTTTTTATTTTTTGCAAAACATTTTCAAACAGGGTATTCAATGCACAACATAACCCAAAACTGGGTGACATTAGGGTGTAGTTGGGAAGATCTTATTTTCATTCCTAAGTTCTTTTCCATTAAGCATATGTAACTTTGATGTTTGAAAAAAATTAATATAGTTGAAAAAAATAAAAGGAAATGTTTAGGAGCTAGAAGTTAGATATCAACTGAATTCAAGCCAAGTGTACAGATAGGAGTGTCTGAAATGGCTTTCCCTTTTCTGATGATGATATATTTGGAAAGGTCTGCTAGGGTGTTTCTAAGGAAACTTAGCAGCGAAGTCCAAACCGTCATCTCCATCAAAAAAAGGGAGTTGGTCTGTGCGTTATGGGAAGATAAAAAGGGGAAGTGAATTGAATATTACATTAATAACAAAAGTAAACATCTTTGTTTAAAACAACAACAATCCTGCAGCAATTGAATCTCAGCAGACAGAACCAGACGAGAACAGCACTAACTGCCCAGATAAGACCTTGCCAAGAGTGAAAGTATCAGCAAGAGGAAATGTATGCTAGTCTAAAACTCAATTAATTTCATCAAGGGTATCACCGAAAACAAATTATCATGTCTGATAACACAAAACCTTAGCAAGCCAAAGGACAAAGATAACGTTTAAGTTCAAAGACTTGCAGTTTACTTTGTTTTTAGTAAGCTACATTTTGTCTAAACCTACGAGGAATAATTAAAGGATGTTTCCTGTGCTGTTTCTGGTATTAATTAAAGCCGTCCAGTGGTACCGATATGAGAACAATAGTGATAGAGCCAGCCAGCTTTATGTGCTCTGCTTGTTGCAAATCACCTAAGGAATTTGCTTTTCAGTAGTAGCTGAATTTCACCTCTTCATATTCAGAGTTAAAGTGATGTAAAGTGTGTCCTTTTTTCTCAATAATTGCCCTTCATTTTCCTTTGGTGGAATTAAGAAATGAGCCAAGTGGAAGCATGACATCTACTCAAGCACAGGAGGACACTACTCTGCAGGTTATCAGTCTACAGTAGCCATTGGCTCATGCGCATCCGATCACCATTGTTTGGTCACTCAGATGGGGTTGTTTTTGCTTTTGCTTTTTGATGTATTAAAGAAAAATGTAGAGTTGAGGAAACAGCTCAGGAATGAAGGCTGTGGCTCTGTGTTCTCACTCCCAACTGTGACTCATATCTCTAATGAGGCTGGTGGCAGGCCATCTAACTCCTATGTTTCAGTCTCTCCATCCATAAAATGGAAATTGCTGCACCACATACTGTGCAAGGGGTTTTTGAAATAAGCTAATCAGTGTAAAGAAATCTGAAAGAGGGGTGCCTGGGTGGCTGAGTTGGTTAAGCGTCTGCCTTCAGTTCAGGACATGATGCCGAGGTCCTGGGATTGAGCCATGGCATCAGGCTCCCTACTTCAATGGGAGCCTGCTTCTCTCTGCCTCTCCCTCTGCTCATGATCTGTCATGCTCTTTCTCCTTCTCAAATAAATCAGTAAATAAAATCTTCTTTAAAAAATTAAAAACAAGAAATCCAAAAGAAAAAATCTGCCTGTCCATCTATTTCCTGGCAATTAGGGTTGCTAAATGATAAAACAAATTGTTGTCAAGAAGGAGAGCTTTAAAAATAGCATACGTTTTCATTTCACTGGGGTGGTCCTAAAGGATCTGAAGGCAAATATTGGTACTAGATAACCCCTTTGGATCTTTTCCCCTTCTATGACTTCGGAGTGCCAAATCCTAAAAGATGGTCTGGGTTATATCTACAAAAATGGACACATCATCCTAGTCATTAAAAGACAATAATATACCATAGTTCTTGGGTGTTTTACAAATTGGGCAACAAAGCTGAACTATGAAAGAAAGTTTTAAAGTTCAACCAGTATAATTCTTACAAATTTCGGGAGATGTTCTAAAATCGTGACTTCTACACAGGAATTTTAGCAAGGACATTGGATGACTTTCTTTCAGTTAAAGGAGCCCAAAGGCTTCTCTTCTGGAGAAGAGAAGATACAGAAACTGCTTTCAAATACACATAAACACGCCTGCACACAAATAAAATAATTTAATGAACATATGGATTTTCGCAAATGCCGAAGCTTGCTGCCAATTTTGCAGTTAATATTTCTGAAAGTCAGCATATGCTGATCACCATGTGTTTATAAAACAGTCTCAATAGTGAGGACAAAAGACTGTGCTTTGGCACGTTTACTAACCACATGGGCAATTATATCAGACTCTTACTTCACCCCAAAACCAGGAGAGTCAAGTAAGGAAGCCTCTTCTGCAGCTTTATGTGATCTGCGTTAATACCTTAGGACTCCTGACGTAATTGCTTTCTGTGTGAACAGCTCACCAACATAAAAACAAACGAAAATAGTCCTTTAAGTATTTAGTAATTGTGAAAATATTTGGGAAGATAAAAACGTGGGATTTTGTGTGATATTTTCCAATGACAGCTGGAAATATGATTTTTCTTTACTTCAGGAAACTAAAACCTCTGGGATTTTTCAAATGTTTATTTTGGACAAAGACTATGAAAACATTCAGTATTTATTCTGGTGCCATTTGAAGCTCATGTTTTGTACGTTTGGATCGTTTGGGCCCTAGATGTGCTCAAGCAAATTTTCATTTGAGTAGATGTAGCTTTGACTTGGAGCAAAAAACACTATCTGTCACAGACTTGCTGCTGTGCAGAAAAAACTCAAACCATGAACCAGTATCGTTAAGAACGTTTTCTTTCAAGCTTGTGATCCTTTGGGGGAGGTCTGAGAGTCCAGGAATTTAAGACTTTCCCCTAAAGAAAGGGGTTCTGGTACATCTGGAAGATGCTTTTTTTTTTTTTTCTTGTCCTGACAGAGGCACTGGGTTTCAGGAAAACCGGCGCATGGAGATAGCAGGAGAGCCCCAGCTTCTCGTTCTCTGTCTTCTCTAATCAGGACTCATATTACAAGAGAAGCGGCCCCGGATGACACATGGCATAAGACAGCTTCTATATAACAGACCCTCTCTCAGTCCTCTCACAGCCTATACCTGTGCCTTCTCTCTGTGGGAGTGGGCGAGCGCCTTTTCCATTGACTTTATCAGCAAGTCTGGCAGGAGCCTCCTGAGTCAGGGTTCTACTTCACCGCCACGTTTCTTTACCTGGGTAAGGTTGTGAGTTCACAATCACTGCAGCACCTTAGAATTTCCCACTCTTGGTGCAGTTAGGGAAGAAGCGGGTTTGAGAAAGACAAAGATTTAGGCAAGATAGCCCGCTGATGTCAGCAAAGCAGAGCAAGGCTGGGGTGGAGTCTGGGAATATCTATGTGGGGAGCAGGTGGTTCTGAGCCTGAGGAGTGAGAATGTCCTGTGGAGATGAGATTTCATCTTTTCAGAAGATGAAATCATCTCATCTAGCTCGGCTCTGCCCAAAAGTCTTACAGCAGAGCTCAGAAAAAAAAAAAAAAAAAAAAAAGAAAGAAAGAAAGAAAGAAAGAAAGAAAGAAAAAAGAAAAGAAAACAAAGAAACAAACAAAAAAAACAAAACCTGCTTTACTTTCTGTCCCCTTTGTAGCTTCCTTGGGAGGGGGAACTGAATCAGCAGACTGTCTAGCAAAGCATTGAGCCAGCCCCTGTCCCTAGAAGTATACGGGCAACAGCCAGAAACCTAGATGCTCACACGTGGCAGAGGTGCACACTGTGATTTTTTTTTTACCGTAATTTTAACCTAAATCTTAATCTTTTCTTGAATCAACATCAAAACCTACCAATATAACATTTTTTTCAGCCAAAGAGCCATGTTTTCAAGAGACAGTTTGTGTGAAAACCCCATATACAAAACAGCTAAAAGTAGAGTTGTTCTTGTCCACGATGGAATGGGGGCTCAGGACCCAGCTCCTTTGACTTCCTCCTAATCCGTGAGAACCTATCCTCAGAGCATCATATAAAAATCATTGCTATAATCAAACACCTGTGTCTTTGAGTCCACACACACCTAGCACAACACGTACTTACAAATGGATTCTCTTTTTTCCATTGTGAGTAATATATGACCAGGCCTCAGTGTTCCTGTGGCCTGTACATGAAACAGTCCATGGATTGTATCCACTTGTTCATAAGTATTTACTAGGAGCCCATTGTGTGCCAGGCACTATCCTGGTAGCAGGGATACGGGGATGAGTCACATGAATCACTGCTCGCAGAGAAATGTACCACATATGAGGCTTTAATGAAATGATAAGATGGGGCAAAAACATCAGCTTTCCATTCCCATCCTCTTTCTCCTCCTTTGCCTTGTCCTCTGAGTCGTACCTCTCCAACCTCTAACTCAGGAATCCAAAGCTCTGTGGCATCTTCCTTTATCTCACCTATCACCACTCCAGGTGAATTCTTGAACAATTAAGTTGGGTTTGGAGGGAGAGTTAGATCATGGCACAGATCATCTGAAGAAGCCTGAAAGTCTTAGACCACTACAGTGGTGTGGCATGTTCACAAAAAGACCTAGTCTACATGAAAAGGGACATAGTTTCTGATGGAGTGAATTTCTAGTCCTGCTCCCTTGCCTCTGTTCAGGCCACTTCCAGGGAACAGTTCCGGGAGCCATTGCAATATGGACATTGACCAACTAGAGATAACGTAGGACTATGGGAGAACCAGAGGCGATCTACACAAAGAATGCCTTAAGGAAATGGGGACATTTAGCCTGAAGAAGACAAAAATGTCTTTAGTCTGTGTATGTAGAGAATGAGGAGGGAGAAGAAAGGCATATGAAAGTGATAGGCAACCATTTGATAGAGCTATTGTGTTAAAGAGGGAACTGTGCTTGATCTCTGTGTTCTACAAAACAGAGCTAGGATCAATGAGTGAACTTCAAAGGGAAGAATATTTGCACTCAGTATAAGGAAGACTTTCCTAATTATTACAATGTCCCACACGCGGAATGGGCTGCCTTAAAAAGGAGTGAGTGCCCTGTAACTGAAAACATTCAGGTCAGGACTAAATAACCATCAATTAGGGTGATGTCATGAAGATTCCTGCAACTGTTTCAACAAGCATCTGCTGTGTACCAGTCATGTAAATGCAGGGAGACACAGAGAGGAAGAAGGGCTTCCTCCCTCACTGAGCTCACTTTTAAGGAGACCGATATGTAAACAAACCAATAACGACAATTTAGTATAATCTGTGCAATTAAAAGAACATGCACCAAGTTTAACTAGTAATAAGAGAAAAATGGATGCTGTGCTGGGAATAGGAGAAGACAGAATGGAACCAAAGATTTTAGGGAGAAGGTGATGTTTGAGCAGATTTGAGGGGTAAGTAGGAGTATTGTGTGGATCCTGTTGTTCAATAAGTCATTGTCCATACAGAGGATGTGCAGAGGGCTTGGATATGCAAAAGGCATGGGGGTAGGAAGAGCATGGCTTATCAGAGAAGCAAATGGTTTGAAGTGCCTAGAGCATGAGGTGGTGGGAGAAGTGAGGAGATGGGGAGTGGCAGGAGACCAGAGGAGATGGGAGGTCAAGAAAGAGAATGGCCTTTGATCTCAAACAGAAGGACTTCTCTCACAGAGATGAGAGGAAATGCATAGGGATGTGGAGAGGGTAAGAACTGGTCAGTGAGATAAATGTGATTGGTGACAACATATTTTTCAGTGAAGTAAGAGATGAATGGCTCAGAGTAAGAGGAACGAAGGCTGTGTGTGTGTGTTGTGGAGAGTGTCACAGAGGGCTAGCATAATTGTGCGCAATGTCAAAAAAAGATAAAATAATTGATAGACAGCATTGAGGACCCAAAATGAGAATGAAACTTGTAGCATCTGTCCACATGGGCCTGTGATTTTCTTTTTCAGAGCCCTCAGATGTGTTGGCAGTCAGAATAGTTGGCCTCTAAAGTCTTCTCTGAATTTAAGATTCCCCAATTCCATACCTGGTCATTAATTCCTCTTGGGCATATGAAATATTTCTTTAAAAGAAAACACAATTTTTTGATAATTAATTGAATTTAAATAAAAGAACATCAAAGAAACAACTTTTTTGCATATACCACACAATTTGCCAGGTGTAATTATATAATTCAACAATTTTTAGTATATTCACAGGGTTCTGTAAATATGACCTGGTAAATTTTGGAACACTTTCATCACCCCAAAAAGAGACCTCATATTCATTATTCACTCTCATTCCCTCTCCACTGTACTCTAGCTTTAGGCAATAACTAATTTATTTTCTGTATCTATACTTGTGCCTATTCTGGACATTTCATATAAATGGAATCATATAATATGTGGCCTTTTTTAAGGCACATTTACACTGCTGCACCAGATTCCTTTTTCATGCTAGAAGAGATACCTGGTCAAAGCACTGCTAAGTAACTTTATGGGCGGGGAGGGAATATGGTTAACTCTTCACTTTCATGAGTCCCTACTCAGCAATCCTGAAAAGGAGAAAGGAAAAACAGACCCAATTGCATGGGCTAAGCCTTCATACTTTACCCTAGAGCTGAATAAGGAGAATTTGTTAATAAGAAACTAGCTCAGAAATCATTACTGAGATCTTGTATGTGGTGCCTGATTTCTGTAGGCCTCTGTGTCTGGAAGAGTGTTCTCCCAGGGCGACTCATAATGTCACTAGGGAAGACAAAAAGTCCTCTCTCTCTCCTTAGGCCTCCAAGATCTCTTGGTCTTGTAATAAACTTTTTCCTAAGATCTCTGCATGCCCCCCCTTCCCCCCCACCCATTTACAGCACTGTTCTCAAGAGTTGTTTCTGTGCCTTCTCTCAGTGAGAATTTTTTTTATTCACTTTATCTGCAACCCTTGTGGTAGGATGTCTGTTTCCCTAGCTTCATCCCCATTCCCATGCTCTCTGAAAACCAATGCAGATCCAGGAATACAGGAAGGAGGTAGAGTCAAGATGAAGACTAATTCAGAAAGCTTTGAAAAGTTTCTTCTCTGGCTCCCTGCCTCTTTGCCCCAAGTCCCCCCGTATTCCCAGATTTTTCTTTCTTCCATATGTTTCCCATTTGGCCAGGAGCTTGCTCTCCATTCTCTTCAGTGAACCAGATGTGAGGACATTCACCCTGCTCCCATCGGGGAGGGACTCTCTCACCACAGAATGATTTATAATCTAGTTTAGAGATCAGTATTTTATAAGAAACTCCCCAACAGCCACCATGGAATGTTCTTACAAATTACAGGAAGATCCATGCTGACATTATCCATTTTAATAACTGTCTACCAACAGATACGGAGAGATCACCAGCCTTGCTAAAAGAGGACCAGTGAAGACAAAATTTAGCGGAGTCAAAATGGAATTGGACAGGTGAGGTGATGCTCTTAATCAGAAGAAATCATTCAGAGTGTCATAAATTATTCTCTGCCTGTCACCAAACCTAAATCTTACAGCTAGTTCCTAAGGGCTTTAGCAACAAATGTTTTTAGCAGAAAATAATGCTATCAGGAATTTTTAAAAAATATTTTAAAATGGTGATTGAGGGCTTCTGTTTCTAAGTAAGATAGAGTAGGAAGCAATAGAACACCATTCCCTCTGTTATAGCTACGAGGGCCAGAAAATTGAAAAAAAATATTTATAAATATTTACACACAGAGTTTAATATATTTTAAAATTCATATATATTTATATATACATATAATTTAAAGTATAATATATATATTTATACTACTATAAGTCAACCCTCATTATTCAGATTCCTTATTTGAGAATTCACTTATCTACAAAAGTTTATTTGTAATGCTAAATCAAAGTTCACAGTGTTTTTGTGGTCATCTGTGACATGCATATGCACAGAATGGCAAAAAATTTCAGTGGCCCCACAAGAATTTTCCCAGCTGAGAACACACAAGGCAACAATGCTCTCTCTGCTTCTTATTTCAGCTTTCATCCTGTACATCCTTTTCATGGTCTATTTAGTGCCATGTTTTTTTCTATTTTTAGGTTTTTGTTAGTGATTTTGCTTTTTTAAAATGGCCTCCAAGTGTGGTACTGAAGTGCTAAGTTCAAGAACACTGTGGTGTACCTAAATAAGAAAATAGATGTGTTAGGTAACACTCTTGCCTTTGTTCAGGCAAGAGTTATATAACACTGTTGGCTGCATATTCAATGTTAATGAAATAACAACATATATTAAATAATCTAATCCTGCATTTCTTTTAGGGACAATGATTCAGTCTTTGCTAATTCAGTGTTTGTATGACTTTATAGACTATAACTACCTCAAATAACAAGAATCAACTGTGTGTGTATAATTTTTACATATATATATTTTTATTTGTATGTATATTTATATAATTTGTACATATGTGTATATATATTTTAAGACATTGGAGCAATGTGGTACAAGGTACAATGAACAAAATCAGACTAGCAAGCTCTTCCAAGGAAGCAGGCTATTACCAGTTACTTACTTACCTGGGAGTATTTGCAAATTGTGAGTAAGGACTGAAGATTAGACTTGAGAGGAGAAGAGAAGCTAACAAAGCCTTTGATGGTTGTGTAAGATTATTATCAAACTGGAAACTTCAGGAGCTCTAAAACATGGTGACTGTTGTCCCCCAGAGTTTATTTGCTGAATCCAAATCTGTGTGGGAGGCTGGAGAGTGTCTAAAAGGCAGATTATAATCCTTTTTCATCTAGCAATATTTGGTAGATAAAGTACTACATGAAGAAGAGGGACTTCATTAAACATGGGGCTAGTCTTCTTGAGACATTTGAAATATTTGCCAGATCATGGACCAGTAGGTTGAAGAAAACAGTTCAAAGCTGCCACAGAAAAATTGACTGACTCGGCTTTTTGGGGTGAGGAGATGGTACAGAGAGATCTGCCAGCTTCTCAGTCACAACTTGGGAAGGTTTCTTTCTTGAGACATTTAAAATCAGCAGTAGATTGAGTTTAATTAAAGCTACAGTCCAGCTCTATTCCAGCTCATTTTTTGATTGGATCTAGAAAGGAAAGGCCTTTTCTGAGGAGAAAAGAATATAAACTTTCATCTCTACAATTTGTTTCTATACAAAGTCTGACATAAAATTAAAAAAGCAAAAAACAGGACATATAAAGAAGCCTAAGAACAGTAATCAAGATCAAAAATAATCAATAGGAAAAAAAAAAAGTAATCAATAGGAGTAGACTTATAGATGATTCAAATATTGGAGTTACCTGATAAGGCCTAAAAGAATTGTAATAAATATGTTAAGTAAAATATAGAGAAATATGGGAAAATTACTAATTTTAGCAGAGAATTGGAATCTATAAAACCAGGTGGACCTTCCAGAACTGAAAAACACAACGTGTGAAGTTAAAAACTTAGTGGATGAAGTTTAGAGCAGTCAGGATGCAGCAGAGAAAGGGCAATAGCTATACACTCAAACTTAAGGTTAGAGAGAAAAAGGATAGAAAATTATGGAAAAGAGTGAAAGAGATGTGAGATACAGTAAAACAATTTAGCATACATGTAATTTGAACTTCATAAGTGAGGAGAAAGAGAACAAGGCAGAAGCATTATTTGAAGAGACAATGGCCAAGAATCAGCCTATAGAAATTCAAGAACCCAGAGAACACCAACCAGGTAAATACAAAGAAAATCACAATCAGGCATAGGGTAGGCAAACTGCTGAGAATAAAGAATAAAGAGAAAAATCTTAAAAGTAGTTGAAGGAAAGAGCCACCTTACCTTCAGAGGGACAACAACAAGAATTAAAGATCACTTCAAAAACCATGGATGTGGAGCAGATATTGGAAGAGTTGAAGGAAAAAAATCTGCCAACCTGCAATTCAGCACCCAGAGAAATTATCTTTCAAAATGAAAACAAATTAAAAGCAAAAGCTGGAACTCATTTCCAATATATCTGCACTACAATAAATAAAGTTCTTTAGCTTTAAGGATATATGTACAAATTTATCAGGCTGTTGCCTAGGATTTTTTAACCTTACTGTATTTAAATTTCTCTTAATATATAATAAAATTGGCGCTCAAAGTTAGAAAATTCTTAGCCTCTCTTCCCATTTCAGGACTTCAAACCATCCACTCTTGCTTATTCTCCAATGCAACTGGGAAAGTAAGGGTCTTTGACAAATGTCTTGACCAAGAACTCTGAACACCAATTAAATCAATGAAAATATGAACATGGAATATGATAACAAATATATATAATGAACTGTGACCTCACTGATTTACTGACTTTTAATCTTCCTTTGCTCAGAATCCTGAGTTTCATATATTTCTGGTTATTTTCCAAAAAGTTGCTTACTGTCCTTTCTGCCTTCCAGTACCATCTGAGAAACAGTATCTGCCTGTTGGGTCCTTATGGTCTACCATAAAATAATCTGCAATGGATTCTAAAACATGTTTTGGATTGCATGTGATCCCATATAATGTAGTTATGAATTATATCCTATCTTGGTTGTTCTCTATTTGTTTCCTACCTTGCCTTCTCAAGTTTCTTTTGGGAGCAGATTAATAAAGATATTTTCTGTCTAAAGGCTTTTTCTGCCTCCTACGTATATATTTATCCTGAAATATCCTACCTTCCCACCCTTTTTTTCTGGATTTCTTTAAAATTCTGTAGGTGGTTCTGCTTTGCTAATTCTACATACTGGCATACAAACTATCCAACAAAGACCCTAAATGAAGTTTTTTGTAACTTCTCCTTCTCTTATCCCGTGGCTGTATTGCAATTTTATTCCCATTTATCATTACTTAACTTATATACCTTAGGCATTAAATCTTTCTTAGCCACAGCTCATTGTTGTAACTTTAGATATATATTGTTACGGACAAGCTTGTTAGATATTTAGTTATCAAAGATATTTCCAAAGATATTCTCCTTGATTTTTATCAAATCTACAAAAATTATGCAAGCCTTTAATCTTCTGTGCAAGATTACAGACTTCACAGACCCAGGTGTAGAAAGAGAAGATCATGAAAAAACAAGTTCTCAGGGAATTTATAGCTAGCACCTGCAGTTCAAGGCAGTGATGCTCTTGATTTTCATAGGCCTTGAAATTAGCAGTTTAGTCCAAGTGTACCAAAATCTCCAAGGAACATTAGACTTCCGATGACATCTTAATAACAGTTACAAATCTAATTAGCAATGTGAGATGATTTAGTAATTAGCAAATATGAATTAATAAAATATAGTCAATTGGTATTTAGTAAACAATTAGTGATGTGTAGTAAATTAGTAATCCATAGTAAAGGCTTCTTAGTAATGTGTAATGGGCCTGGATCATGGAATGCCACTAGGTGGCTTGTCTTGCCTCTTTCCTAGTGCTCCTGGGAATATCGGGAAATGGGGCAAGTATCTTTTCCATAAAGTCATATTAAAAATTCAAGTAATCCCAAATGTTTTATATTAAAAGAACTAACTTTCCTGTAACATTTAAACATGATATTTAGAAAAGAAAATTCCATGTTCTTGAAAAGAAACTTGGTATGAACCAGCAAAAACATCTACCTATAGTAGATGTTAAATCCCTAGTTTCCAGTTAACTACATAAATGGGACTCTATACCAGTCCTAATTGCACCTCTGATGCTGTAGGCTGCCAATCTTTTCAAGTTCTGACTTTGAAAAAACTACAAGATTGAGACAGTCACCCGTCTAGCATACTCTTATTGCCAAGGGGAAAGGAACCCACTGTGTATCAGAATGAAGTATTCTTTTCGACCATCCCTGTCACATTACATTTCCTGGACAGAGTCACTTTCCATATCCACAGGGTCCTTTGAGGGAAGCCCTCAGTCCTCTGAGCCTTATCTCTCTCTGCATTACAACCTTGCTAGAAAAAGAGGCACTGTTGAGCATAGAGTGGAATCTATGTGAGACAATATGTTTATTATCTTTTAAACTGCAAACAACAATTTTAGAATCAGACCAACCCGGGTTCAAGCTCTGACTCTATCACTTAATATGGAAGAGACTTGTAGGAAACTTGACATACCCTTTCTGAATTGATTTCTAAATCTACTTTGTAATGCTGTTGTAAGGATCAGGAACAACTGATGTTAGATGCTGGAATGCTGCCTGGGCAAAGAGGTGCTCAATTAATGGTAATTTGGTATCCTTAGAGCAGCTTCTCAAGTATAAGGAAGAGGGCACCCTGGTGTAAAACAAACACTATATTTGTTTCTGTGGAAACAAGGGGGTCACTTAACAAAAAGGGTAGCTTCGGTACAGCAAGCATTCAATAAATTCTAGTGAACTCATGGTAACAGACTGTTTCCTGTTTATACCAGAAGAATATCTTTCTTTTTCCCTAAACAGCTCATGAACGTCATTGTCTTCAAGTACTCATTGTGCTCTGATATTCTCAGTTAATAAAATGCAGTGTCCAACAAATATACTCTTAGCTACAGATTACCAAGTCAAAAGCTCTTTACTAAAATGTCAAGGCTTTGATTATGCCATTATGAGTGGTGCTCATAATGACCTTGGTTACCGAAAGATCCAGAAGTATCTTCTGAATCATCAAAGACTACATTGATTCCATGTGATTTGTATATTGAGCATACTTGTGGCATTCAAAGCCTTTGAAACTGGTAGCCCAGGAAAGCTCCTTGAGGGAAGGCTAGGGTGTTCTTTGTTACTGTCTAATTAACTATGGACACAATGCCTAGAGAATTAGGAACTTGATAAATATTTGTTGAACTTAAAAGGGGGTGTGGTGGGAGTTGGTAAGGTATGTGGCATATATGGCAATTCAATCTTCTAGCTAGGGATATAATTAGTAAGAACAACATTGTTAAACCACAATAGAAAACAGAGGCATCATTAAAGGTTAGGTGCCTTAATATTGGTATTTAAATAGCAGAATTTCTTTATGAAATGGAATTTCTCCAGCTATGCTGCTGAGGGTGGGCATGGGGGGTTGAGGAGGTCACCTTATAATTTTCCCATCTGTGTGAACAGTGATTTCTAAAGATAGATAAAAGTGCAAGGGATAGGTTTCCTAAAAGCATAGGCATTCCCCAAATTTGGCAATGTTACTTTCACAAAATCAGCACTTTAAAAAACTATATGCTGACTCCACAACTGATTTTTACACACCAGATTTAGACTTTAGAGCAGCAGCTAATGATCTAATATTTCAAGCCATCATCTGTATAGCTGCCTGCCAGACAACAATTTAATATTGGCATCATTACTTCATTTGTCCCCAAGCAGTTGGTATGATTAAAAAATATATTTTTATAATGTTTCCACGATAGTTTTATAATGTTGCTACTAGAAATGAGAAGCATAGTTGTGATAAACTTCTTAACATTGAAACGAAGAAATAGTTATTAGGTAATCCAAACCAGAACACATTAACCTCCAATTCGAAATGTATTTGACTCGAGATGTTCAAAGATCAGAGTCATGAAATGTTGCAAGTACATCATCAAAGATCAGCTCTAAATAAATGCTCAGGTGTAATTGTGAATTTGTGATATTTTATAGATTCCTCCTTAGCACATATAAGTCTATACACATATGTAGCTCTTCAGAAACCTATTTTCTGAAACAGCCTGGAATCACCCGTAATTAAATGAGGAGATTGCAGTTATAACGAAAAAAAGAAGACTTTAGAAGCTTTTGGCTATTTGTCCCCTTTTCTGTAAACTTCTTTTTTAACATAGGCCTGCCTTAAAATACTGGCATATTTCGTTTGTAACAATACTTATTGTTTTTCTTCCATGTGAGTGGAGACAAAGTAAGGTTTCTTAGATCGCAGGTTGATTGTGATGACTTTTTGAAATGCAAATGGATGGTGTACCAGCCTCAACCCCCAAAGGTCAGCCTTGCGGAAGTGGACATGAAGATATTTGAAGAGAAGAAAAGACAACAGAGTGCCCTATGTTGAGAAGAAATGAGTGACCTTCCTACCTAATACATCACCCCGTATGTCGAAAACCATGCTGGCAGTCTCCCCTAGTGGGCCTTGTTTCTCACCAACTCCCTGTTCATGCCAGACCTCTGCGTCTCTGTTCCAGGGGCCCAGAGCCTGCCAGGCCCACTCACTGGTGCTCGGTCACCTCCAGACTGCCTCACCCTGCCCGATGGCTGGTTTGGTTTCCCGGCCGCCCCCAGAACGTACGGTCCAGGCTCCTTCTGTCTTTCTGGAACGTCTACTTACAAAGAAGGGCATTTCCCCCAAAACCGATGTTTTCTTTTTCCATTTGTCATTTGGATCTCTAGCTCTCATATTTGCTAACCAAAACTTACTGATATGCTTTGTGTGAAGTTTTGTTTTGAACCTAACATGTCAAATTTAACCTAGTGTTCTTGGGAAAACTATAAAATGGCTGCTTGGGCTGATATTTTATTGAATTAGGACACATATTACAACATCTGTTTCATAGTTACTATAATAAATAATGTTTCACTTCTCAAGACTTGAGTTATAAAAATAATTGATTTTGACGTTAACCCATCTATTTAATATGGTCTATAAAATGCTCAAAAAATTCTAAATAATACGATGGCCTGACAAAGGAGCCAATATGCTAGCTGGGTGAGGACTTCAGAACTCTGTCTAGGGGATCCTACAGAAATACAAAGACTCCAGGTATCAGTTGTCTAGTCTTGATGTTTGTTTATCTGTCCAGCATCGCTTAGGGTAAAAGTCTGTATATGTTTCTATGGTTATAAATGGTCCCACCCTTCTGGACATTTACATTGAATTGGTCAGCCAGCCAGCCAGTTTTACAAAAAAAAGGGTCTGGGAGTAATTAAAATAAGAGTTATAATTTTTTTTTTTGTCATTTTACCTTTCTTTGTCAGACTCTAACAAAACCAACATATCTGAAAGAGGAACAACATATTTGAAAATGGTAAAGATATACTAGCAAACATAAGAATACATGAGTAATTAATTCTAGCTATTAAAGGTGTATGGATCAGGTGTCCCTCCCCGTACCTCACCAGCTGTATTTGCCACAGGAATGCAAACAAGTCCATACAGGCCTGGCCTGCTGAGGGGTAGGCCTGGTGGGGCTTGAATTTTGTAAGGAACCCTGGAGGCTCCTGGGAAAGAACTCTGAGGAGAGGGAAGGTTTGTTCTAATAATAGTGCTTCAGCTATCGGAGGAGATGGGGATGGGAAGAACAACCAGACATTTATCACCCAGATTTGTCCTTTAATGTCCTCTTCAAGAACTGGCTGTGAGGAAGCTGCCAGAAAAGGTGAAAGCAAGCCTCTGTGATATTTTGGGAAGTAAGAAACTCTTGCTTAGCACACAGTGGCTCTAAAGTTTTGGTGGCATAGCGGGGAACTTTTGATGGTGGCAGCACCAGCACTGGGAGTCCCCAAGAACCTGTTTGGCAGGGACAGTGGGATGGTAGACCCTTTGCAAGCCTCTCAATATGGCCTCACTGCCACAGCGGTGGCATACTCATTTATTGAACTTTATTTCTATTTTGCATTGAAACACAATGTGGTTGCAGTTCTGAGAATATCAAGAGCTTGAGACCCACTCAGTCTTCATAAGAAAGCCAGGGGCTCCAACATTTGCCTGTTGCCCCAGCAGAGCCATCCAGTTTTATGGAACTGCACAGCCTTGGGTAATGAGCATATCTGCAGGCCCTTCCCAAATATTTGGGACTACATACAGCTGCTAAAACTTCCCCAGGATCCATAGAGTCCCCAGCAGTGATAGCTTATGTATTCTAGTGTGGCAGAATGGGAGAATTTTGGAAAAATTTTTGTTGAATGTGCCATTTCTCATGTTAGAGTATTGTGGAATTACATCCATGCCAACTACGTTGGGGGGTGTGGAACAAAAGAAACTCTATGACTGCCAATGACTCCATTTTTGTTCCTAGGCTAAAACAAAAAGGTTTACAAAACCAAATGCTAAAAAGTTGCTGAGGTAACCATCTTCAGCTAATGCCAAACAACAACAACTAATGTAGAGTAAATTGTAGAAAAGAAACGTGTGTTGCAAGGAAAAGAAAGAACCTATGGCATGACTCTGGCCCAGTTATAAGCACCAGTTTCTAAATAAAAAATCTTGTATTTATTTGGTAAATTATTGATTAAATAGCAGCACTAATCACAGACTTTTGTTTCATCTCTTCCACAAAGCAGGTAGACTCCTGTGTTTTGTTCATGCTGACAACCTGCCTACCCTCTTTCATGCCAGTTTTGTCTGATCCATGAGATCCGATATGGGTTAAAGGGCATCACGCATGGTGAAGAAGGCCTCACACAATTGCCTTATAATCACTACCAATGTGGTCTGACGTGAAGAAAGTGATCATGGAAATCAGATCTTTGCCAATCTTAGGCCAGTCTAGGAATGTCCATTATTAAGGACATGAGGATCTGGAGACAAGGGAAAGGAAAAAATGTAGTATTTTATACAAATCACACTTAATTACCACAAAGAAATTTGGTGAACAGTCTTAAAAACGAAGCCTAGAATAGTTCTGAGAGATCCAAGGCAAAAAAATAATATATTAGAATTTCTATTTGTATTTGTAGCATATTTATATAATCCCCAATCATTTGAAATATATGGATTGACACTGGTACCCATATACTATGTGTCAGGAGGTCATGTGTCATAAACAGAAGATGACATAGCAATTGCAAAACATAGATAGGCTGCCAGCAGAGTAGAACTTGTGAGTTTGTTTTCAGTATGTTGAGACTTACCACTGGTCCCAGTTAAGTGAATATATAGATTATATTGTCTAATTCACAAAACTGACAAGAGGATTAAACATATTTTTAAAATGAAGTCCCAAATTGAAGTATTCTCAATAACGCAAATATGTACAATTAGAGCTTGGCCACTTTCCTTATGTTATGAATTGAAAACAAGGAAAATCTTTTAAAAAATCTTTCCAGAAGTTGTTTGGAATTATGGACAAATGACCATAATTCACAGTCATTCTTATTAAAGTTGAACCTTGCACTAATAATATAAAATCACTTAGAATATTAGCTAATAATGTTTAGAAGCACCACTATAGGCTAGTCATTTATAAACTAAGAAACTAGAGCATGTTACTATAAATCTTGGTGAGAGGACATATTTTTATGTTATTAATTTCAGAAGTAAAGTTGCTTTTTCACCTTTATCACTTATTCAATTCCTTCTTTGTGTCTCTTTTTTATTGTGCATACAAAAATGTGAGAAAAGGTTCTCCTAATACAGGTGGATCAATAAAGTTCAGAGACCATTGATGTAATTGCAAATCAGGAATGTACACAAACATTTTTCACAGCATGCTCTGCAGTCTTAACCTCCAACTATGATTAAATATTTCTCTAAAATTTGATCTCATGTATTTAATTAAAGAAAAGATTCTGAAACTAAGAATAAAATTTCACAACCACTGTGCTAGGCAGTCTTATACCTTAATCTAGAATGGGTAGGAAAAAAATCCATCCATTTTAGAAATATGCTCCTAATCATTTTTAATTCACTGGAAACATAGAAACCCCGTGGTTGGAACTTTAAGTCAATGTAATTCCATCAGTTCCTCCACAGAAGCTCAAGAGTGAAAGATTCAGGGAGATACACAAGGGAGAGCAGTTAGGTTAATTGTCCATATGTGGTCACTAGTTCTGCTAACCATACAATTGCAAGTACAAAGATATACATTTTATTGAGCCATTTTTAATCTAACTAGTTAAATCAGCCCTCAGACAGACATATTTTTAAACCTTTAAAGATGGGATCCCTGGGTGGTGCAGCAGTTTGGCGCCTGCCTTTGGCCCAGGGCGCGATCCTGGAGACCCGGGATCGAATCCCACGTCGGGCTCCCAGTGCATGGAGCCTGCTTTTCCCTCTGCCTATGTCTCTGCCTCTCTCTCTCTGTGTGTGACTATCATAAATAAATAAATAAAATTATAAAAAAATAAAATAAAAAAATAAACCTTTAAAGATAAAGATTAATCATACTTTTAGTACTTAAGTCTCATCCTTTAAGATGCTGACATAAGTCATTTGGAAACAAAAAGAAAATGTTTTTTTTTTAATCTGAATTCTTTTCAGCTCCTCTCTATGCTTGAAAATGTTCATAACATGATGTTGAAAAATTGGCACTTTCCTGGCTTACATGTGTAATTTTCATGTAATTTAATGTTTAAATGTGTAGAAATAGCATATCCCAGAAGAGTATAAATTAGAAATGCAGATATTAATAGGGATCCTTTACACTTGTTCCTTCTATTGGTATTATAGCCCTGTGCATGTGAAAAATATATATGGGGTTTTAAGAAGAGAAAACACATCAAGTGTGATGTCCACCCTCTAGGTATGAAAATAAGTTGTAGATATTATGATGGAAAAAAGTTATTAAATTTTAACTAAAGCCACGTAGAAACAGATTTTGAGAAATGGAATTCATCCTGCCTCTCATTTTATGGAAGAAGGAGCAGAGTCCCAGAGAAACTAAATGACCCCAAGGGCTGTATGGCTTACGGGCAGAGCCCAATGAATTGGGCTTTCCACCACATCAGGAGATATGTCCACATCTATATCTAAACCTATTTACCTTTATCTATATCCACCTATCGATAGCTATACAGATACATCGGTATTTTTTAATGGCATTAAAATAAAATCGAATCAAATAGTTCATTTGTTCATTGGCATGCCTCTCCTCTCTTTGTATTTCCTCTTAATAAGGGACAGTGACCTCTGGGGACAATAAATCAAGACGGTATTTTTTTCTAGTAGGAGACCATGATAGTTCTTGAAAATTTACATCTTGACTGTTTGAAGCCTGGAGCTTCTCACTTCAGGTGCATGCTGATTGGCTACACCTGCTCTTCTATTTGCCCTGGTTTTATACCTTCCCTCTGAGTCAAGTCTCCACTCACTTGATTCCCATTTATTAAGCACCTAACTGGTGCCAGATGCTAAGGATTTACAGGATAAATGGACCCCATCTCCACCGTGAAGGATCTCCATCAGGTGGCTAGGGAAGCAAGTATTCGCCTCCTCCCCTCACACTTTTGTTCCCACAGTGCTGAGGGTCTCAATCTGCAGAGCAATGAATCCTGTGGGGTTGCACCTGCCACATGTGAGTGTTCAGGTGAGGTTAGTAATTTGGCATCCCTCCAAGTGATCCTCTTTCCCTAGTTTCTAGACATCACCTAGAAGAGCAGCTGAGTACAAGAGAAATGGAGAAAAACAAAACTGCTATCCCTGTTCAGTCTTGGTTCTGTGCTGCTAAAAGCTTTGGGGAAACTTCCTACACTGAGAAGGCTGGAAGGAGAGTGTGGGTGGAGCCATACCTAACATCTGTATTTTATCTGGCCTTTTCTTTGATGGACGCTCTCTCTCTGAGGCTATGTCATGACCATGTGGTGTGTCTAATTCTGTGATGGATGACATTGTAACAGGGTTCTCTTCTTTAGTCTTTCCCCTTCTCTCATTTCCATTCTTGTTCTGTTATACAGAATTCTATGTCTCTAGACTCTTAAGTGTCTTGTGATTTTGACCTTTCTGGCATGAAGCCACCTAAAAATGGCCTAGGTCTTTGATTCTCATAGAAACCTGGCATACACTTATGACAAGTTATTTGATTGGCTCAAACAGGTCAAAATGAATATGATTGATCTACAGGCTCATTCTAGACATTCAGATGCTAGGGTCTGACTGGTCTGCTTAGATCATTTTTGGCCCCACAAAATGATAGACATTTTCTTTTTACAGTATTAGAAATAGGGTATCTTCAGAGGATTCACAATTTCTTTAACCCTCCCCAAGCTTCCCACACTTCCCTCTTCCTTCCCAGAGCTGTAATTGCTCCTTGGGCTGTGCCCAATCCCTTCTATAATGCAAGGCAGAAGATGTCTCACAGCAATCAAACCAATGAAATATAAAAGGTTATTAAGAGAAGAAAATTACATAAATATCTATAGGGCAATGGGACCATGAGCAATCAGCTTCATGAGCATATAATAATATGATTTTGTATCTTTCATGAGGCTCTCTGAGTGCTTTATGTAGTAGTCAGTATTATTAGTGTACTTTACAGATGAAGATGTTGACACATAGAGAGATGTGTAGTCCCAAGGTCATATGCTGAGTCCACGGCAGAGCAATATGAAGAAGAGTAAGCAGACATCCTATAAAGCTATATTTATACCAAAGCTGTTTTAAGAAGAGTAGAACAAAGCTTGTGAGTGAAAACAAAGCTATTACAACTATAGCACCACCTCCTTCTCTTATTCCAGACAAACGTCTGAGAGAGAAGAGAGGAGACAGAGAGAGAGAGAGGGAGAAAACAATGTTAGAGTTTACAATGCATGATGGGAGAGAAAGGTGTTTGTCTGACATTTGGTTTTAAAACATTTTAGGCAATAACTACGTAAATAATTACATGAACCAAAGTAAAAATTATGCCGTTTAACATCAACTTACCTTTTTTTCTCCCCTATTTAAATCCTAAAAGGCATCACTGCCTCCAGCAGACCTACCATGTACCAGGTCCAGCACCATAGTTCACTTGTTTTCATAGTTCCTGGCACATCAGTATCTCTCAAAGAGCTACAGAATGAATAAATGATAGGTAGACAGATAAATATACAGAAAGATACTAATACCTGTCTTAGAAGGATGAGAATATCAGCAAAGAACAAGTAATTTGGACAGAGTCACACAAGTAGTTCATGGTAGAGCTAGGATTTTTAACTTTCCTCCAGTGTCCTCAAGCTAACGGACTTATCAGAGCATTTCAACAACATATAGTACTCTTCTTAGAAGAGATCCATCAAATATAAGGATCTCTGTTTGGTTACATTTCCAGCAATGTTCAAGTATCTCATGACCTTTCCCTATGCCATACCTATGGCATACCACCTATAAAGGTGGTCTAAGTCCACCTTCAATCCCTCAACAATGATTTATGTTGCTAGTTTAGCAATGAAATATCATTCCATTGTGACATCTCTAGTGCTTTTCTTTTATTGAGTGTATCTGATAACTCCAATTTTAGGTTCTTCAAAGTCACTGGGCTTGTGTTACTTAACTTTTTGCATTATCCTCCGCATCTTGTGTAGAGTTTTTCATATAGTAGGATACTTAGGATACTTAGGATGTTTAGCAAGTAGACTAAAATGAAATGACATCATTAGTGCTACTCTTGGTTGTACAGTAAGAGACACCAAGGAGTTTTCTAGAATTCTCATAGCCAGCATCTTTATCACGATAAGAACCACTGAAGCAATAATCAGACCCGGCTCATGAAACAGGCCCCCCCAGAATAAAGAAATCTCATGTATCAAGGTACAGTAGTCTCTACACTTGGCTCCTTCTTGCTCAATAAACAATGATACTCATTTGGGTTAAAGCAATATAATTCAAAAATTAAGTACTTTTTTGTTCCTGTTAGGAATGAGAAATGTTGATGGCTTTAGGACCACATTATATCCAAATGGAGATATTTTTACAGTTCATATATGTTCCTTTGGCATAACCTAAAACCATAGATGTGACCATTTCCCACATCTATAACATGATTGGTAGTTTCCACTCTCATGAAAATGAAAGGAAAGCACTGGTTGTACCAAGGTGGGGGGTGGGAGGCACAGAGTCAATGGGTTCCAATGGCCTAAGCGCAAAGTATGATTTACAAACAGTATTCAATGGCTGTACTAATCCAAAGAAGTTGGTAGGCCATATTTGTTAAGTGTGGAACTTTCTCGCACAGGTACTGACAGCCAGTAATAAGATACAGAAACTTACCACATCAGTAGCACCAATCCTTCCTGGCCTGGAGCTTTCCCAAGATTTGTGCCCTTTGCTACCGTGTTTATGATATACAGCACAGCATGGGCTGCTGAACGTGCCCATTTTTCAGTTCAAGGGGTGCTCAACCATTTCTTCCACATCTTTACTCATGAGAAGTGATTTTCCAAATTCTTGGATGCTGGAAATAACCCAAACATAGCTCACTAAACTAATTTCCCTCAGAATTTTTAACTGCATGTGCATTTGAGCATAAACATTATCCATATGTTTCTGATTCATTTACACTGAACTCATCAAAGGACTGTGTTGTAAGAGTTGTTTGATGTCCAAGAATACTTGAGGGTTTTTTTTTTTAATGGAATTTTATACTTTCTTTCACCATTTTTCTTAGGAAGCCAAACGCCGTTGAGAGTAAACAAACTCGGACCCCCAAGGATCTGGGGTTTACCCTTATATTCAAAACTCAGGAGGATAGTTTGACAGCTTGGCAGGAAAGGCATCCCTAGCCTTGGGTATACCTTGGCACTATTTCCCAAAGGCTAGGAAGGTTTTAGGGTAAGCAGGGAAACCCCTTTCGGGAGACCTTCTTTCATTTGGTGGTTTATTCATTCAATTACAAAAAGTTATCCCAAACTCTTGGAAACTACTTGGGCCTCTCCCTTGCCAGTGTGAAGAGAAAGCTTTAAAATGTTGCTACTGTAACATTTTTGGAAGGGAACTGCATTTATTGGAAGGGAACTGCAGGAGGTTTTTTAGGAAAACAGTATTCATCCACCTGAACGCATCATGTCCTCCTACATTTCGATGCTAAAAAGACAAGACAAGCATCTCTGGCCACAGCTGAGAACTAATTAAAGTTGCTCCCTTACAAACATTATGTGGTTCATTCCATTCTTCCTTGATTAAGAACAAAAGAGAAGGGAGTCATTTATTGCCATGAGTCACTTGAGGTACAATGGAAGGAATTCCAAGACGCAGCTGAGACAAAACAAAACTGACATTATGAAAGCCATGTCTAAACACTAATTTAAACTGTCAATTTACTACCAAGGAAGACTCTAACAGACAGAGAATGAAAGCTTTAAAGACCTCATAAATCACTGAGGAGATTAGCACCAGCGCGAAGGAGTTAAAATACATTTCTGCCGTCAGTGTTGGAGTGGTTCAAAGCAGTCCTGTAGGATTTGACGGGAAAATTAGTTGTAATAACTAGGAAGAGAAGAATTCTCAAATATAGCTTCTTGGGGATTTCAGAGCACGAGCTTCACCCACCGCAGTTTTTCCAGGTACTTGAGTTAGTGAAATATAATATAGACGTTTTCAGGAGCTAGTATAGAGTACAATAAAAATGACTTGAAAACTGCTAGAATTCAAAAACATTATTTACAAATACCAAACATTTTTCCAACCCCCAAACCACTAAAAATAGCTGAAATGTCAACCTAAACGTATGACTCAGCAGTGGTTTTAGCACCACTTTGTCCATCTCCTATTTCTTACTTGTGCCTCTCTCCAAGAATCCTGCCGCATATGTATGATTCTCCTGCAAGACCCATGGCCATGACCCCGGTTAGGTGGAGTTTCCAAACTCTGCTGCCAACACCGAGAAGTCTCCTGAGAAAACTTTGTTAGGAGTTCCATTAATTTTTATATTTAAATGTTGCCTCTTGAGGGCTTTGGGGTTGACATTAAAGGCACCTCTTACCCCAGTGTGTGCAGCCTCACTTGCTGCTGAAGGAGTGGGCAGTGGGGGAGGGGGGGCTGCATACGGGTCTCCTGCTCCGCAGGGGTCTCTACTGTCTGTACCGCAAGAGGCTGAGAAACTGTTGCAACAGAGAAATCGCTGGGAGTTGTGCAACCTTTCAAGAGAAAAGAAGCAGAGAAACTTGAACTGTAAGAGTTAAATCACACTGTGTTAACTCTTCTCTCCATTCCTGAGGTCTCAACTAGTCATTTCTCTATGGGTTCTTTCCCAAAGACCCCATAAAATAAAATCATGTTTCCTAAGTCACTGGTGCACTCTACGTGATCTCTGACTTGGATTTTTATCACATCTCTGCCTGTCCAGGAATGACTTTCTGAAGTACATGTTGATCTGGTCTCTTCCTTCCCCAAGTCGGAAACTTTTGCATGCAGGAATTTTATTCCATTCGTTGGTCCCCCCACCCTCACCCTTTGGCTTAAGTCAAAGTGATACAGAAGTCCACATGGAAAAGAGTGGAACATAATTGCTACAGTCTTCAGACTGAATCCACCCTTATCCAGGACACGGCTGCTATGTCCTTTCTTCTCCATACTTTGCTCCTCTCCCTGTGCCCCTCTCCCCCATTAGCAGCGGTAGTCAGAAGCAGTCAGAAATGGCTTAAAGGCTAATATAGGACACTAACTGGACATTTAAGGAATCATCTTGAGGTGGCACCAGTTGATCCAACCACATGCATCCAGCTGTAAGATATTGACTCCCAAGTCCCAAGTCATAAAACTTAGACCCCAGGGTGGACACAGGCCTTGGGACCCCATTATAGATGTGAATTGCTCCAGAAGCTTTTTGCCCAGGGTCACATCTATGTCAGTTTTCTGCCCAATGGGAATCTTAGTTTAACTTTTTAGTGGTGCTACAGAGGTTGAATTACAGTCATGTTACTCTAAATTCAATTCTTTAATGCCAAAACTATTGCACTTTATTTCTTTTTGGAAGAGAGACAGGAAGCAGGCAATGTAATTGAGATCCCTCCTCGGGCTCCCCTTCCAGATTCTAAAATAAAACTCAGATCAGAAACTGCAGAAGTGGTCTCAATAAAAAGGGCATCCTGCTTCTTTGAGAAGAGGCTTGATAGCCTGCCCATAAATCCCTACAGAGCCACAGACTCATCCTTAAACTACTCTTTGGCCAGTTGTAAGATGGAAGACACTCAGCTCCATCCCCCACTCTCAACAAGACCACCACTCTATCTCATGCCTTCTAAACTTCCTCCAATTGGCAAGTGGTAGTTGCCACAAAACTTCCACATGAGAATCATAAGAGATGCCTTGTCTGAAAACAGGAAGAGAAACTCAACAGTGAAATCTACCTGAGTACAACACCCTCACAAAGGAACTGAATTATCAAGATCTACTATCTGCTTCTGAATAACGTGGTCTGTTTTTCACTGATCACTGTATCTCAAAGCTAAAACTGTATGAAATCCACTAGCCCAGTTCAAACGGCCTGCAGTTACTTCCAGGCTCTTAATTCATCATGAACTCATAGATGTTTTCAGACTCCTGTGGTTCCTTTTAAGATTTAGTCCATAGAAAAGTATACCATGTATTAGGCAGAAACCCTGGCATCGGGAAGGGGCCGGCTTGCCAGCACTTGAAGTGCAGATGAATGATTTGATTTGGTTACATTATTTAAAGCTCTGAGTGTAGGGAACACCTTGCATAGCCAGAAACCATGCTTTCTGTTTATAGGTCAAATGACTAGCCACTTAGAGAATCATAAAGATCATATTTGGATTTGGCCATCTCTTGCTGACATTTCTCCTGTGTTTGTAAACATTACTGACTTTGACCCCAATCTCTTACAATTCCATGACCAACACCAAACAGCCACAGAGGAGTTGCAGAACATAATGTGATTCTGTAATGCAAAACAGGATGGCTTGCTACATGTGCAGATCTGGAGAGAATTCCTGACATAATCCTTCTTACGTCTTTTATGATAATCATTTCCATCTTCGGAACACACGCAAACAGTGCTCCTTGGACATTGCTTCTGGAGGCTGGACTGCAATCCCTTCTGCTGAGGCAACTGCATATGATAGGGCACTGGGGCAATGAGTATGTGAGCAGGACACGATATTTCCTGTAGAAGTAGAAACAAGCAAAGAAAACCCAGAGACTGATTAGCTGGAAGATGCTTCTGCAGAGGGAAAATATGAAATAGCAGTCACTCCCCAAAACATTAAAATCAGCTCCACTCATAACTTACTCATCCATGTATTCATTTATGGGCATTTATTGAGTGCCTACTATGAGCTATACATACACCATTTGGGAGAGGATCACTTATGACCAAGAGACTCTGAGCTGAAATTTATTAGTAATCGCACATTTTTAATAATCATGCCAAACAAAGTCAGTATCACTTAACAGAGTGTAGCAATAGAGCCTCTGCGGTGGTCCAGGAATATTTGTTTAAAATATTGGATATACTGGAAATGGGAGGGGCCTGCACTGATTACATAAACAAAGGACAAAAAGTTGGATCCTGATGATACCACCTAGGCAGAGCCTCTTAGAAATACCATCTAGAATCAGCTCTTTCCAACTTCAACTGTTGAAACACATGATGGCTTTCCCCTCAGAAGTCAGTTCTATACAGAAAATGTGCGGAGATCCCTGTATCTTTTATTTAAAAACCTCCTTCTAGTGCAGTTGACAGGGAACCTAGTAAAGTGGGCACACTGAATTATGTTCATTGTGTCCTATTTATGATGGACTTGGAGGAGAATTTTGCTCTTGGATCATTTATACTGCTTTGCAAAAAACCACAAGAAAAGCAAAGAAGCATGGATTTGATCTGGGACAAGTGTATAATCATGGGTACATTTTATTAATACAATTGTCACTATTTGTACCTTGGGGATGAGAGAATCTCAAATCTCAAAGATCTTATAATCGGTCTAATAGATCACCTTTTCCTGAATTTGTTTCTGAGTCATAATAGCAATGAGTATAGTTATAGTCCAAAACAATAGAGAAGGGAAAAAAAGTGGAGGCTTTGAACCTAAGGAAGAGTATAATAATAAAACATAACAATAAATGCTCATATCTGCAGAACATCCTACTGTATGCAGAGTTTTACCATACATTATTTCATTTTTTTCTGACAATAATCTTGTGAGCTAGACATTATTAATTCTTTCTGGTAGATAGGAAGAGACTGATAGAGATCAAATCTTGCCTAAAATTCTACAGGTCCCACACTTAAAGTCAAGTTTCTGATTCTAAGACCTGTGGTCCTTACCTTATAGTGCATTGTTTAAGGTGGTTTTGGAGACTTTCAAAGTAAAATACTTATGTCAGTTCAGAGGAATATGATATTCAATGCAGAAACAATATTTTTACATTGTTTTTGCATAGCCATAACAATACCGTCATCACCATCACCATCATCATTATTCCTAATCCTGATTTGTATAGGAATTTTAAAACACACAGTGAAAATTCCCTAAGGACAGCATTAAAACATCTGCAAAATAGTATTTCACTTATATTATAAGATGTTTTCTCAAGGAGGGAATCCTACATGAATATATCTGAGCGACTGTGCAACCTACACCAGGTTTAGACAAAACTTACTTCCCAAAACCTAATCCAATGCAAGACTTAGACTACAGATGATCTGCCCAAACTTCTCATCTGTGTCTTTTTTCTCCCTCTGGAAATGTTAAATTTTACCCTAGAAACTCCATACACTTTCCTTTTTAGGTGGTAACTATAGTCTCAGATGTTAGAAGGAACAAAATTGATGTTGCTGTTGTCTTAGCATGGGAATGCAATTCTAAGACCTTCGCAACATGAAACCTATCAAACAATGAGTCAGCAGGCTTTGCAGGTGATATCTTTCCATTTCTTTCATTGGCAATTAAGTCCATTTTACACAAGGAGAAAAGGAAGGCCCAAGCAAGATAATGGTTTTAGGTAAGAAATTTCCCACAGGACTACTAACTGAACAAAACCCTACAAAAATATTCCATTATCAACATATCTTTTCAGAAAACTAGACTCAGAAAGTTACATAACTTACATGAAAAAAGATATGTTCTTGAAAGTAAACAGGTAATTTGACATTTTTCTGCTTCCATCAGAGGAAATCTTAAAATTAAATGTGATGATTTTGTGAAAAAGAAAAAGTTAATCATGAGCTGAACCTGAAACAAGAAAGCTCTTGGGATGAGAAGCTGCTTCAGCATTCTTACAAACATTATGTCCTAAATCTGCTAAAATAAATAATTAAAATTCAATTCAACTTAATTAATTCATTGTAAGTAATGTCCATGCCCCGGAAATTGTGCTAGGTGTTAAGTAAATGGAAGAAAGAATGCAAAGAAGTTTAAGATTCATTTATAGTCCTCAAGGAATTTATAATCTGTAAGAGAAGTGACCACCTTCTCTTTGCTTCTCTTCTCCCTTCTAGTGAAGAAGCATAATAACACATAATTAGACCAATTCTGATCAGTTCACAAATGGAGATGTTATTGGGTAAAATCTAAATAAATGGTGTGCTGAACTGGGAGTACTGGATCTTTCTCTAGTTCCCAGATCAAAATCAATTACAAGGGTCAAGACTTTTTAAGTCTTTTAAAAGTCTGCTTCCCAATTTCCATCTTTAGGGTGATACAAATAACATAAGAACATCCTTCTTCACATAAAGAAATAGCTAAAAACTTTAAATTTCCTTTTCAAGTAGAAACTTTAATCAATCTAATGAAATTTAATCATCAATCAAATTTTAATTGCACAAACATAAAAAGGAAAGCAAGGAAGACAGACCTAGGCATTCAACAAATTAATGGATTGCTAAGTATGTCTAGATGGCTTAATAGTAACTGAGTAGCTCTTCTCAGCTTGTAATTCAGCTATTCAAGATTAATTCCTATTATATAAAATTATGTCATCACAAATACTCTGTTCAGATTTACAGTTTGTCTTAAGATACTTAGAGTTTCACTTTGGTTAAAGAAATGAAAAATACATAAAAAGTCAATTGTTTAATCTACTTCTTGAGATGAAATGTGGAATTAAAATTTGAATAAAATCCAACTATAACAGTAAGTTTGGATGAAAAGTTAAGTTATAATGACAACTAAGATGAGGAAGGTTAAAAATATTCTGAGAAAATCCATGCCCACCTACAGAATTATCGACACTATTCAGGAAAAAGCTAGCATGAGGCAGTGTGGGGGAGGGCATCGAGTTGAAAGCTGTGAGGAATGCCAAAGACTTAGAAAATATTCTTCCTCTCAAATAGTTTATGACCTATTTGAGAATGAAAGATACACAGGTGAGATGACCAGAGGACATTTGTGAAGAATGAAGGTAAAGTGGAGGGAGGAAAAAGAGTCCATGAAGAGACAATCAGGGGCTTCTGTCTTCTCTCCTCCAAGAATGTCAATAAATCTCAAAAACTGGGGAATGATAGTGGAAACTTCGTGGGAATTTTAAAAGAAGTGTTCAAAATCTGTATGTAGATATGAATTTTCCTGAGTCCTAGAATAGTTATCATAGTAGCAAGTACCAAGTAGCAAGTATGGATAGCAAGTATCCATAAATGGATATTTATTACTACCACTGTTATTATTGTATCATAGTAGCAAGTACCAAGCAAGTATGGATAGCAAGTATCCATAAATGGATATTTATTACTACCACTGTTATTATTGTATCATAGTAGCAAGTACCAAGTAGCAAGTATGGATAGCAAGTATCCATAAATGGATATTTATTACTACCACTGTTATTATTGTTATTAGAAATTATTAGGTTGATATATAGAAGTTATAGAGAGTAACTTCACAGAACCCCATTAATCTTAATTTGAATGGGTACTTGCTAAAGATAGTGGTAGGTTATAGGTAGGATGACCACATGACCACGTTGACTAAGACAGTCTGGGTTCACATCCATTTTCCCACCTTAATTATAATTGAGCCTCTTTCATTCTTATAAATATCCTGATTTGGATGATAAATACCATGGTAACTTAGTTATAGGACAGATTAAGAAATCACCAATTAGACCACCTTTATCACTACTAATCAATAGTCTTCCCAAAGCAGCACTGTGAAACAGTCCAAGGGCAAAAGCAGATTGTCTAGAACACATACTTAGAAGCAGAGTTTCTCCTCCTAGACTCAACTTCTCTCCATTCCAAGAAGCATTAGTATCCAGAAGAAGGCAAACACAATTCCACCCATAGTTGAAATGGAGAACAGGGAAACTTCGATATCAAAAGTTGACCCCCAGGATGCATGGGTGGCTCAGTGGTTGAGCGTCTGCCTTTGGCTCAGGGTGTGATCCTGGGTCCTGGGATTGAGTCCTGCATCAGGTTCCCCACAAGCAGCCTGCTTCTCCCTCTGCCTATGTCTCTGCTTCTCTGTGTGTCTGTCATGAATAAATAAAAATGTTTAAAAAAAAAAAAAAAAGAGTTGATCCCCAGCACAGCAGATTTCACCAAGTACAGAGAAGAAACCACACATTCTGGGTTAATCTATGCTTCTGACTTTCTTCTCACAACCTTAAGTCTATTGAATCACTGAACTAATGATACCAGTTTACATTTACTAGAACCTCAGCTTAAGAGAGAAGAGAAAAACCCAAGAAGCATACCAATAATAGCAAGGGAATCAAGATGACCTCATCAATCCTTTTTGGGGGGGCAAATTCCAACTTTGGATAGCATCTAGTCCTAGAAATATTAACCTCAAAACAATTGACAATAATATAAAAATAAGATATTTTGAAGAACTAATATTTGAAAATAACTACAAATAACTCAAGTAAGCTTTAAATAGAATCTGCTTTAAATTCTCAAGGAAATCCAGGAACATGTGAAATCTCTAAAATGACAGAAAGATGAGAAGACAACAGACTGAAATGAAAAAGAAGGGCATTAGGAGGCATGAAAAATATTTTTAAAGCTGCATGAGAAATATGACTTAAATAAATAGAAATAAATTTAGTATTAGCATTAAAATGAACACAGAAACAGCAAAAATCAGAATTAACCCTATAAAAGTAAAATCTGTGATAGACAAGGCAGGATTAAGAAACTCTGAATGGAAAGAAAAGGATAAGGAGTTAAATCAACAGGTTTGAAGATTATGGACAGAAAACTGACAAAGGAGATCTAATCAGTGCATGATAAGACAAATGGAACAGATTCAGTAATCAAAAATATAAAAGAAGAAAATTTTACTGAAATGAGAAAGGTCCAATCATCCAAATTAAAATATCTCACCATGAGATAAATTTAATGAAAAGAAAACAAACTTAGATGTTGGTAAAAATTATATATTTTAAGGAAAAGTAAATAATCCTAACATCACTAAGATAGAAAAAAAAACTTATCTATAAAAAAATTAGATGTTTTTCTTGACATTAAATGCTAGAAGACTATGGAGTAGCAACATTTGGAAAAAAGGGTTCTGACCCAAGATCATTTAGCAGCATAAAGATACTTTTCATTCACATGATATATTTTAATACCATTCACATGGTATATTATCCTTTTAAATTTATACCAAAAAATGAACCAAGAATCAGAAAATATAAAAATAGATATTAAATGACTTCTGGTGACATTGAAAGCACTTATGTATAAAACTAAAATAAGTGATATATGTCATACTAAAAGCAATATTTTAACTAATTAGCATGAACAAATGGTTTCAATCATAAATTTAATTGAACTTAGATGAGATAGAAGAGGTTTAAGCAAAAGTATATACTTTCCCCATTATATATACAATCGTGTATGTCATTTGATTCTTTATTGTTAAAGTTCAATTCTGGTGAACCAAAATAGGACCTAAAACTTTATATCATTAAAAATAAATAAAGTTGGTATGGAAAATACTGATGTTAAGGGAAAATCAAGATATAGCAAACAGAAGTATAAAATAAGGTAACAGAAGTAAGAACAAATACAGTTGTGATAACATGGTTAAACTATCTTTTAAAAAAGTCACACCCAGAATGGGACAAAATGCCAAATTATAATTTATAAAGTCTAAAGACAAATATACATGGCAGTTTGAGAAATCTGTAAAGTAATTTGATGAGTAAAGATATACACAGCTACTGCAAACTAAAATATAACAGATCTCAATATTTACATCAGATGAATCACAATTCAAGTCAAAACATTTTTAAAAGGGCAAATTAGGTCATTTTGTATTAACTAAGAATACAGTTCTCAATTAGACTATGTTATTAGTATTAATATGCTAAAAAATACATAAGGAAAAAAATAATACATCTGTCTAATTAAAATACTTCTTGATGGACCAAATAGGCAAAATGAATAAAAATGTAAACAATTGAATTATATAATTTTAAAGGATTCTATAATAAATATTTACCATGCTCAATATCCTTTTAACAGAAAATATGCTTCCTTTTCATGTGTCCAGTTAACAAAAAATCAACCCTACAGTATGTAAAAAAAGAAAACCTTAATTCATAAAAGGAGAAATTACATATTATATTCTCTGACCACAATGAAATGGAACCAAAATTATTAACAATGCATAAAAAAAATAAAAATGTCTAAACTCTTATTTTTAACCTAATATTCTATACCAGGTCTGACTATAAGTCATGAATGAGGGCAAAATAAAGATATTTTCAGATGTTTAAGGATACAAGAATAATTGCAGTGGTTACCTAAGAACACTGTCCAGTAAACTGAGAGTTAATAATAAGAAAAAAGCTTGAAATCCAAGGAGACCAAAAAAGAGAAATCCAAAATGACCGTTGGACAACAGGCCTTGAAAGCAATTATTCTAAATTAAAACAGTTGGCTCCAAATAAACAGGAAATTATAAACCCCAAATATTTTGATTCAGCCTTGTTTAAAATTACCGGTAAAATCGTATGTCATAAGGCAAAATGGTATTTAAACTAGAACCATGAAAGCAAAAAAGATTATTGACACAACACTGTTTTAAAGATGAAGGATAAGGTTGACAAACAGAGGAACAAAAAGCCAGATCTAAATGGGTGAACTTTCTATATAATTTAATTTATGCTTAATTGTATCTTGTCATCAAGGAATTTAGTTTTTATTTAGTCTGTTTACCAGGAGAGAAAAAGAATTTCCAATGATTTTCAAATAATCCTCTCTCATGGACTAACCTATGACCTTAGGACATATTGGTTATTGAAAACAACACTTGTTAGAATAATTGTCCTTAAAAATTGAATTTTTTTTACCAACCTTGTGATAATTTACCCACCATATGTGTCCTCATGGATCTTGTTCTAATTCATCTAACTAGTATATAAACTGCTGAATTTCTTGAAAATTAGGAAACACGTTTTAAGATTTTCTTAGAAGACATTTTGCCAATAAGATAGATTTTATAGCAAATTCATTCTTAAAATACAAAACAAAACCTTTCACAGTTCCAAACAACTTATTGTCAAGAAGAAAGGAGAAATGGGTTCCAAGCAAAAGACAGAATAACTAAGGGCCTGGTTAATATTAGCACATGGTGAAAAAAACATATGATTCTTCTCCCAAAAGAAAAAGAATGGCAAGTACAAATTCAAGGGGAAAAAATACAACTGTAAACGAAAGTCCTAGTCCAATTATGAAGCAAACTAAAATATTTGAACTAATTGTGAACATTCAGTGGAATGCCAAAAAAAGGTTACACTTTGGACTTGGATATTTAAAATTTTGTGAAATGGACATAACTTTGGGCCCACAGAAAGGGAAATTGAATACTAGCATGCTCCCTGGCTACATGGAAAACATTTATGTGCTCGTAATATTATATATAAACAACATAAATTTTAGATTCAAATTATAGAATAAACTGATAAGGAATCATTCTTTAAGTGGAGTTACAGGATAAAATTCTACAATGTAAAATTTTAAAAATCATTGATAAGTACAAGGAATGGAAAGAAGAGGAAGCGGGCAGCCCGGGTGGCTCAGTGGTTTAGAGCCGCCTTCGGCCCAGGGCCTAATCCTGGAGACCCGGTTTGGAGTCCCACGTTGGGCTCCCTGCATGGGGCATGCTTCTCCCTCTGCCTGTGTCTCTGCCTCTCTCTCTTTCTCTCCCTCTCTGTGTTTCTCATGAATAAATAAATAAAATCTTAAACTTTTTTTTTTTAAAAGGAAAGAAGAGGAAGGGTTATTATTATTCCAAATAGGAACCAAGAAGCATACTTTTAAGTATAATGTTTAAAGGTATAATGCAAACTGATGAAAAGAACTATCAAAAATTAGCATAAAGTCCTCAGTCCCACATACAAGTTCTCTAGCATGATGACCAGTGACCCTCACGGACATTAAGGTAAAGCCTGCTGATTGATAACCATCCATAGCCACAGAGCTTCCAGCATGGATAATCAAGTATCACCAGACATTTGAGGAGAATCTGTAACATCAAAGAGAATGACCAAGAGTTAAAAATAGATATGAACTCTGGAGAAATGGGGAAATGCAGATAAGTTAGAATAATCTAACTTTAATTAGCATTCTTAGAAAATTGAAAATGTATGCAAGTAACAACATAGAAAAATTAAGACCTTTTAAAGTTTTAAAGATTTTATTTATTTATTTTAGAGACAAAGAGCACATGGGCTCAGATATATGAGCAGGAAGATTGGCAGTGAGGGAGGGAGAGAGAAAGGGAGAGAAACTCAAGCAGACTCCATGCTTGAGTGCAGATGCTCACTTAGGATTTGAACTCAAGACCCTGAGATCATGACCTGAGCCAAATGCTTAACT